>NC_084491.1:26577800-27777800 GCF_030035675.1 Rhineura floridana
TGCCCAGTATTGTCTACACTGACTGGCAGAAGTTCTCCAGAGTCTCAGCCTTTCCCACCACCCGCTATCTATGATCTGAGGCCCAAGTGCCTCCTTCTCTTCCATCCTTTTGGAAACAAGTCAAGACCTTCCTTTTTCGCAATGCTTATGTGCGCTGAGTCAGATAAAACCCTTTCCCTCCCTTCTCTGCTGTTGCTTATTAGTTTTGCTTTTTGGGTATTTTTTGTTTGTAATTGGTACTGTTGAGTAATTAGGTTGTTGTTACAGTTTTCTATTATACACTGCTTTGGAAAGTTATATTGAAAGATGAATGAATTTATTTAATTCGGTCCAAGACCAGCAGTATATTGAAAGAGGGTCCTTTTTAAAATGTCTCATGAATGAATAGGGGCTCCTCCAGATGACCTGTTTATTCAGTATTCATCCTGATTGGCTGGCACAAAGCTTGTGCAGAGGTTATTTATTTATTTATTTAAGCCATTTCTATACCGCTTAATATATATAAAAATCTCTTAAGCGGTGTACAGAAGATAAAACAGCAAATATAATAAAAATATACAATAAAGCCACAATACAAAGGCATGCATAATACCAATTAACAAATAAATATTAAGACAATTGCATTGCACTTCTCCACTCAACATCTCTCAACCTCCTGGCTCTCACCCCAGACTCCACCCATCCACCCTGGCTCTCACCGGGGTCCGACACACAAGTTGCCCTCAGAGTCTCGCAAGCTTCCCAGAGGATCCCACAAATGGCAAACAGAAGGATACGGGGGCACCCCTGCGCTGGAAGGTGCTGTCGACAAGGATGCTGTTCTTGCCGAGTCAGCATAGGTAGAAGTGTGGGGCGCAGAAGGCGAGCTCAAGGTGGTGGCATGAGATGTAGCTGCAGTGGCCCATACTGAAGTCCACCGAGTCCTGTAAGGAGCCGTGGCCCATCGTCGCCGACGCCCACCGTATCATAAACTCCAGGTCGCAGTCCCAAAGACGCGCCAGCGGCAGCATGGATGCCGAGCCCAAGGACGAGCAGGAGGAGGCTGCCGACACCAATGTATTCTAAATTTCTTACCTCTTCCATCTCCATATCCTCAGGTTCACTCAGCTGCTGCTCCGTAAGCTGCAGCTCCTATTGCTTCTGGTGGCTTCGGTTTAACACACATTTAAAATGTGTCTGTCCATGGCTGGACTAGGGATGGAAAGGTCTGCCAATTTTGGTTCTCTCTGTTTCTCATTTTTTCAGTCTTAAATCCAGTTCTCCACATTTCTGTATTTGCGTTTTTTTTAAAAAACTCATGAAAATTCTCCAGCATTTTAGTGCGAATTTATCCTAATAAACACATTTTTGTAAGCAGTTTTGACTAATGTTCACATTGTTGCAAGCAATTTCTCATCACAGAATGCATTTGTTCGTTTCACTCATGTATTCATTTTTATGCACACTTGCTCCTTACATATGCATTTTTGTAAACATTGGTTGGTGAACTGCATTGCAAAATTCGAATAAGTGCAAGTTTTGAAGGATGGCTGTGTTTCAGCCCACATATGGTTTCGGAAAGTTTAAAATGCAAAGTGAATCAAAATTCTTGCCTATCCGTATAACAATATGGCAATGAGTATTCAACCTGATTTGCTTGTGGGATTTTTAGGTGTCTTACTGGTAATCATTCTTTCATCTCACACTTTTCAATGCATTGCCGTCACTTTTCAAACTGCAAAAAGTCTGAAGTTATAATTTTAGTTGTTTTTCTTGCACTAGAGTGGTAAGAATGATTTAATCCACTTTAATTGCACAAACTTAACGTTCTGATATGCTCATGAATCTCTCCTGCAAAATATTGACAGACCGGAGGAACCCTGGAGGCACCATGAATGAATGAATAGAATGGGACTGTCATTTATTATTAGCCCAAAGTTTTGTGCTCCCTACCTTAAAGGATGTCAGGGTTCCTTATCACCCTGCTCATTCCACCATTTTAAAGTTTACATTCTATCCCTCACTTCTTCCAAGAAGCTTAAGGCAGTGTACATAGTTCTCCTTTCCCCTCCCATATTATCCTCACAACAACCCTGCGAGGTAAGGTAGTTTGAGAGAGAGAAAGAAAGTGACTGGCCCAAGGTTACTCTGTGAACTTCATGGCTGAGTGGGGATTTGAATACGGTTCTCCCAAGTCCTATTCCAACATTCTAACCACTATATCACACTAGCTTTCGATTTTGTGATCATCTTGCATGCAAGGGGTGGGTAAGAGTGAAAACTATAGCTGAACTTGACAGGTGAATTTTGAATCTGAAAGCTGACAAAAAGGACTGTTTTGGACAGCTCTCCTTGTGACTTGTGTGGTGTGTGTCTGTCAGGGCTTGGTTTGTCTCATGTCAACATTTGAGAACCTTCCTTTTAAAGCATACATTTATTCTGAGTGGTTTGCCCAACAAAATGCAAGAGATGTTAAATACTGGCAGAAAAATGCATGGGGAGTGGATCAGCTCCTCCTCGGCATGTCTGCTTTCATGTTTGAGAAGCTACAAGCCTGCAAGAGATCCTCCTCCAGAGACATCAATGGGGTTGCTTTTTGCAATTCAAGGCATGCACATCGACAGAGTCCTCAAACATTGTATATTTATCTTGCAGTGTGTACAGAAAATCAAAAAATCAAAAGCACACACACACACACACACACAGATGCCATAAAGCAGGATGGAACAGCTTGCTGTGTTCCTTTTTTCTTCTCGTGGCCACATTCAACAGGCCTTCATTTCAGTAGGTTCGCAAGGTATTTTGAGCAGGGTGGCTGGATGCAAAAGAAGACAGGGCTGGTGAACATCTCTACACAGGTATTAAAGTTACAGGATCTCTGTCCTTTTTGTTTGCACCTAGCTGCCTTACATTTGCGCTGCATTCCTTAAGTTGCCAATAAAACGCTCATGAAACTTATAAATCAGAGATGGGAAGCCTGTGGGCCTCCAAATGTTGTGGGACTCCAACTCCTATCAGCCCTCTTCTTACTAGCTATTAAAAGTGCCCCCCCTTTTTGCACCTGGCTACCTTATATTTGAGCTACCTTCCTTTAGTTACCAATAAAACACACACAAAACCCCCCTGCAAATTAGTTATGGGCTGACCAGATGTTGTGGGGACTCCAACATCTGTCAGCCCAACATGGCCAATGGTCAGGGATGATGGTGCTATAGTCCAGCAACATCTGAAGGGCAGCAGGTTCCCCCTCCCTGCTGCAGATGTTCAAAATATGATTGATGTTGATTCTGACTGGGAAAATAAAATCTGAGTAATGATTAGCAGTCTGGAATAAAAAGCCCATATAGTTCAGCATCCTGTTCCCATGGGGGCAACCAGATGCCTATGAGAAGCTTGCAAGCAGGACCAGAGTGCAACAACACTCCCCCTTATATCAGGCGTGGGGAACTTCAGGCCTGGAGGTGAATGTGGCCCCCAGGCCTCTCCTTCTGGCCCTTGGAATTATCCCCAGGCCACACTCCTAACTGCCCTTACTTTGCACCCAGCAGCTCTGAAATATGTCCTTGAACTCTGACAATGCCTCTTGCTTGTTTGGTTGGCAGATGCAAAGGTGTGTGTGTGTGTGCAGAAATGAGGCTTCTGTATAAAGGTAAAATTTGCATTTGTTGTCCCGCCCACTTTTGCCTCTGGCCCTGCCCACACTGACATGTGGCCCTTTGAAGGCTGCCCAGGATGGAATATGGCTCTCAGGCTGAAAAAGTTTTCCCACCCTGCCTTACAGTATAATCTGCCACCTGACGGTGTAATCTTCGATATGTTCACTGGGATGGAAGTCACACACAAGTGTTCTGTTTATTTCCAAGTTGGCATACACAAGATTGCAGCCACACAGCTCAATTTCAAACACATGAACTCAGAAGCAAGACCCACACTGTTCAATGGGACTTACAACCCCGGAAAGTGTCGAGAGGCAGAGCTGGGGTCCCGGGGAGTTGGGAGAAGAGGATTCAGATGGATGGCAGAGGGAAGGGGGAGGAACTTACCCCCTTTGGAGTGAAGACGAAACAGAGGAAATGCCAGTGATAGGGTCGCCTAGCAACGGGGAGCCTGAGAGCTCTGGAGTTTCGGAATCCTCCCTGGACATTCTCACGCCCCCCCTTCTCCGCAGCTGAGAGCAAGAGGGAGGGCTGACCACAGCAGAAAAGCGGAGAGACAGTTTACCATCAGCCTCTCCCCTATCCCCCATAGTGGAATCGGAAACTTCAGAAGAGGAGGGGGTGATGCTTCCCCCCTCACCGCGCACACGTAGACAGCTGAAAAGGCAGGAGAGAAGGGGGGGAGGCGGGCAGTACCTGAGGGGCAGTTAAGGAGGAGCGAAAGGTTGCGTGCCCGTTTGGCCCCTTCTTAAAGAACAGGCGGGAAGCAGCCCCTTGCTCTGTCAACTTTCTCCCAATGCCGCAGGACCTGTATCCCTGTATTGCTTCATGAGAAGACGCAGTCTTTGTTTGGACATTACCCTAATAAAACACGAATTACTTACAACCTCTGGTCTGGTTCCTGAGTCTCATCCTGGGCCTGACAGAAAGTGAGCATAGCATTGCAGTTGATTTGTACTCAGAGCACTAGGCAGCACCCAGAAAACAGCTCTTGTAGATCACTTTATAGCCATCCTTTTCTCTCACCCCTCATCTTTACTGGAGGAATCAGCACTTAATAAAACAACATCAGGCACAGATGTGCCTAGGTGCATTAAGTTCCAAGGAGGTGAAGTCGATTAGACTTCAGGTTACTGTACATAAGCACGGGACTTGGCATCAATGTGCTTAATAATACCAATGGAAAGATCTGTTGGATAATTAGTCTGACGGCCACCTTGGCACATATTTTCCTCGGTGGAGAAAAGATTGAGCTGTCTTTGGCAAAAAGAACCCCTTAAAAGATTAATTTATTTCCAATGGATATTGCCATTTAAAAACAACAACATAGACAAAACTGTAGCTCACATCTGGAGAACAGCTTGGTCATTGTACATCTGGTTACAATGTACCTCCTAATGAACAGTTGGGGCTCTGGGCTTGCTGATAGCCAAACGTCTGATGCTATTCCACACCAAGGTCTCTTTTACAGCCAGTTGAGAAGTTGGGCCTGCTTGAGCACAAGAGTGTATGGAGCAAGAGGGTCTCCCAAGATCTATGTGGCCCAGAGGCTAAGGCTGCATACACACTAGGGTTGCCAGGTTCAATCCCTGAGACTGATCCTGTATCTTTAGGAGAAGAGAAAGTCAGCCAAGTGCAGGTGTTCTTGCAACCCTGTAATGGGAAAAACCACAAGGTGGAATTCTCCCTCCCCCCCCCGCTCAACTTTTAAAGATACAGAAGTCTTTTGTATCTTTAAAAGTTGTGCAGGGGGGAGGGAGAATTCCACCTTGTGGTTTTTCCCATTACAGGGTTGCAAGAACACCTGCACCTGGCTGACTTTCTTTTCTCCTAAAGATACAGGATCAGTCTCAGGCCCTGAACCTGGCAACCCTAATACACACCATACATTTAAAGTGCGCCCCTTCCAAAGAATCCTGGGAACTGTAGTCGACTCCTCACAGAGCTCCAATTCCCAGCACCCTTAACAAACTACAGTTCCCAGGATTCTTTGAGGAAAGTCATGTGCTTTAAAAGTATGGTGCGGACAAAGCCTGGATCCAGTAGAATTTCTGCATTGCAGTCCTAACTATATTGCACATGGGGGATTTGGTTTTTAGATATCATATTCACCTTGTAGTGTTGGAAAGAGGGGTGTTGTGGGGGTGGCAGGGGGCCTGAGCCCCAGGTTGTTTTGTCTTTTTACAGTGGGCCCCAAATCTCCTGCACCTTCCCTCATTTTGAAAAAAAAAACTTTTAAAGCCTTTGTTTATAGCGGATCTGTGTGCACTGCAAAGCTAGCCAGTGTCTTAATTTCCCAGTGGTATCTATCTATATATAAATTAGCATAGGGAAATATAATGCAAATCTGGGTCATGGGCCTCTGCCCTGAGTCCTTAAAGTGTCTACCAACACTCCTGGTTGGAAATCCTCATGCAGCCAATGGATGGCACTTTCGCTCTGCTGGCTGGCTGGTGGTTTGGGCCAAAAACTGTTATAAAATGTGCAGAGTGTGTCAAGGAAATTCTTGCCACCTTTCGGTGTCATGCCCAGCCCTGGGCTGGTAGCAGACACAAGAGTCCCAGGAGGATGGAGCAGGCAGGGTCTCGTGAAACCAATGCTGGGGATCCCCTTGAGGGGCCTTCTGGGTTGATTCCTGCTAAAGAAACCCTGGAGCTGTCAGAGGAGGAGGAGGAGGAGGTGGTGGTGGAACCCCCCACGGAACCTCCCACCTCCTCCCAGTCCTCATGAACAATGGTGCCAAAAGATCCAGGCCCAAGCCGAAGAGCAACGACATAGCATGTGTCCACCATAGGCAATTCCTAAAACTTCTTCACTGCTACCAACCGTGGTCAGGGTATGGTCTAGGACACTGTTCTTCAACTTTGGGTCCCCAAGTGTTGTTGGACTACAGTTCCCATCATCCCCAGCCAGCTCAGCTACTGCTCAAGGGATCATGGGAGTTGTGGTCCAATAACGTCTGGGGACCTGAAGTTGAAGAACACTGGTCTAGGAGGCCCTTGGAGCCTTCAAGTTGCTGGAAACCACAGAGGTCTCTGTGTTCTTGTTCCTGAGTCCGGTTCCCCCGCCTTGCTGAACTCCGTGAGATATCGACTGTGGACTGTTGCTGGACCTTGCTGCTGGATTATGTTTGATCTGGACTGGTACTCTGTGCTTGATGTTGTTTCATTTGGACTGGGCCATATATGTCAATGTGCCTTCTCTGGGGAGGACTTTGGTGAGAGTGTTATTCCTCCCGGGACTGGGACCCACTGGAGTGTGATCTTTGGGAACCATTCCCACAGTGAGTGCATGAGGGGCTAGACATTCAGGACATAGTGAGAAAGCAAGCTGGGAGCTGGATGGTGACTGCAAGGGCCGGCCTGACCATTAGGCACAGTGAGGCAGCCACCTCAGGCGGAAGGCGCTAGGGGACAGGCAACTGTGCCAAGTTGTTGGAGGACAGATTTAGTGCACCACGCTTATTGGCTTGAGGTTTAGCCAGCTTTATGAATCATTAATTAAGACAGCAGTCCTTTACATACCTGGGAGTAGGTCCCATTGAATTCAATGGGGCTTGCTTCTGAATAGAAATGCATAGGATGGCACTGTGCATGAATTTGGCTAGCTTTTCCCTTCTTAGCATGAGAAACCCACTCCATGTGTGGTTAAGAGGGAGAAAGAACACAACAGTTCCCAATGGTACAATTTCCCCCGTAAGGCTCCTAACTGCATGTGATTTTGGCAAAGTGCAATTTGTGTGATGACCTGCTACACTATTATGCAAAGAGAAGCAGGTGGATAGAGCTCATAGTGAGATCAAGGTAGGACAGGATTCATATCACTCTAGTCCTGCCCAGTTTGCAGCAGTTGACAATTTGCTTCCAAGCCCCATTGAAGATAACACTGGCATATAAAGCCCTAGAAAAGTTGTGTCCTAAATACCTGAAGAAGCACCTCCTTCCAGTTACACCTGCTCAGCTGTTAAGGTCAGTGGGGAGGCCCTGCTGGTGACCAGTGTCGCCTGGTCAGGTCTGAGGAGTGGCGGCGTGTGTGGCGGCCTTCTCTATAGTGACCCCCAGGCTATGGAATTCCACCCAAAGCCATCTCAAGCCATTGGGCGAGAGGGCTGGAATTTCTGCAGGAAATGGCTGTTACCTCAATAGAATTGAACATTGCACACTCCAGATCTTAGGGTGCAACTCCGAGCAGTTCCACAATTTACAAAGTAGGTACTTTGGCTGTGTTTGAAGTGAAAGATGAACACAACGGAGTGAGTAGCAGTGAACTTTCAAAAAAAAATTTTTTGCCCAGGCTTTCCCTGATTTTCAAGTTTGGACCTTGTTAGTACTGAATTTATTTTCATAATACTATTTTACTACAATTTTTAAAAATGCATCTCTTTTGGGCTCCTTTTGCGAGGAAGGACAGGATATACATTTAATAAATAAATATATAAATAATATCCGCTTTTCCAATACTGTTCTATTATTTCTTATGGACGTTTATATTCCATTGTTTTAATGAGACTGTTCTACTATTTTAATTATTATGTATATATTGTATATGTTACCAATGTTGTGCAATTGGTTTTTATATTATGCAAACCATGTAGACGCCCATTTTGACATCAAGCAGTATATAAATTAATAAATGTTTATGAAAAAATGATGAAATAATGTATATATTGTATTGTTGTATGCTACTTAGCAACGTTAAAATATTAAGCAGTTTCAAAATGCTGAATAAATAAATAAAATTGGCCCTGAATTTGGTGGGGTCTTGAGGCCAGGGGGAGGGGCACAAAATTGCCTCTCCTCTTTCACATTTAGGCAGGCAGGGAGGCGGTATCAACTAGTGATCCTACAGGCTTCAGTGGCTTCGATGGTGTATGTGGCTGCCTTTTTCTTTTCCACAAAACATGTCCTAATGCAGCATCTTTCCAAGGTTTTTTTTTTTGAGGGGGGAAATGCCCCCCTCCATTGGTGGTGGCCATTAAGAACCACCCAGTCTGCAGATTCTGCTCGCCTCCTTTTCTCTCAGGCCACATCCGCACTATACATTTAAAGCACTATTATACCACCATAACAGTCATGGCATCCCCCAAAGCATCCTGGGAACTGTAGTGTGTTAAGGGTTTTGAAAGTTGTTAGGAGATTCCCTATTCCCCTCACAGAGCTACAATTCCCAGAGTGGTTTAAAAATCAATCCTTCCTCCTACAGAACTGCAGCTCTGTGAGGAGAATTGGGGTCTACCAACACCTCGGAGCACCCAAGCGGGGAGAATGCTGTTGCTCTCAGGTCCTGCTTGCAGGCTTCCCACAGGCATGTGTGGAAACAGGATGCTGGCCTCAGTGGGCCATTGGCCTGATCTAGCGGGGCTCTTCTTCTCTTTCCTTCCACCCAGAAGACAGAAAAGCACCACCAACAGGTTCCGCACCATTTTTAATAATAATAAAAAATGGCAGTAACAAAAGGGATGCAACTGGCAATCGATACAAAACAGGCCCTGGATGCGGCATGGATCCTGAATGCGCCAGCTCGTCTCTCCTTTAGTTCCATTGCATCATGTTCCCTGCTCCCCTCCATCAGTAATTATTATTTTCTCTTTTGTTGTTTTTATTTAAAAAAAGTGCAGCTGGTTGATCAGCTTGGCTGGTGCTTGGCAAGAGAGTTCTCTCTGTCTCTAGAGGATGCCCCGTTTCATCTTCGTTCGTTCCTCTTGCTGTGAAGTAGGGGAGGGGGCCACGAAACCGACCCTCTTTGGCAAGGCTCCTTCCTGTTGCCTTGATGGTTTCCTCCAGTCCCACAGGTCACGTCAAAATTCTTTAAAGCTGCAAGAGCAAGGAGAGCGATTAGACTCATCGTCTCAGCCGGCAGCCCCATGCAGGTAGGATGGATGCCTTTTTAAAGGCCAACTTTAACCACATATACTCGTGATTTAAGGGGAGACAGAGACAGATATTCAGAAGGCTTCCAAGCCAAGGCAGTAGCTGTTACTGAATTATTATCGTCACTACCACCACCCCCTCCCATCTGCCCAGTCTTTTGGGAATGGGTGAGCTATATTGGGTATTTGAGTCTCTGTTGCTGCTGGTGGTTTTATTTGTAACTGAGGTCTATATTTTTGTTTTATTCTGTTTTAATCTTATTGTTTCATTTTGGTGTTAGACTAGGACTTTTGGGTGAGTTTATTTTACAAGTTATATCCAACTAAGTCCTACTCAGAGTAGACCCATTGAAACTAAAGAACCTAAGTTAGCCATTCCCATTAACTTTATGGGTCTGCTCTGAGTAGGACTAGCACTGGAGACTTCCAATGATTATTAATAATAAAATTCCTATATATTAACAGCAAATGATAATTATTATTCCTGTATAGTTACGGCAGACTTCTCCCAAGTTCTGGTCCTTATGTAGCCAAAATGGCCTCATCCATGCACAGAAAAGAAGTATTAACAGGCTTGGGGGGAACTGCCAAGTTTCAAGAGGTACCGAACAAAAACACAAAAACACCCCACCTTTGCAGAAAGAACCCAAAGTGGGGGCCTGAGGGGCTCAAAAACAGGCCAGTGAGGACTGAACATGCTCAGTGAGCACAAAACACTAAGTATCTGGTGTATGAGTGTGTAGTGGAGGTTGATAGTGAAATAGAGTATCCAGGAAAAGGGCATGTCTGCCTGGAGAACAGGTGTCCTCCACACTCCAACAATTAGTTGCAGGTCCCACTAGTAAAAGGAACAATAATAATAACACTAGTATAATGACCTAGACAATAAGGCAGGCCCAAAACATACATTTAAAGCACATCCAACGCACAATTAAGGCACATGACTTCCCCAAAGAATCATGGGAATGGTAGTTTGTTAAGGATGCTGGGAATTTGTAGCTCTGGGAGGGCGTAGTCCCAGTTCCCAGGATCATTTCGGGGTTACGTGCTTTAAATATGTATTGGAATTGGAACTGCCCTTAGGTACACTTAGGAGGCTTACGGAGAGGCATTTATTGTGGGATTGGTGCTGCTCATGCATGCATCTTGGGTTTTTCAGCATCCACATTACATCCTCGGCATCAGAATGCCAGCCTGTATAACATCCTCCCCCTTTAATCAGGATTTACACTTTCCACGTTAAGTTTTTGTTTAAAAAAAGGTGCCAGCAGCATCTGAATGACTCGTCTGTGGTATTCAGCCTGTCTGGCAGCACCCGTTGGGTGAAAACTGGATTCAAATCTCCACCCAGGCATGAAGTTCACCCACATAAAAGTGGCAGATAGAGGGAGACAGGAGGCAGAGAAGTGGGGACCTCCCAAGGTGAGAGACTGGGAGAAGACAAGAAAGCTCCCAGGTGAGAGCTGGGGGGGATCTGTCATTTTCAGCGAGGACAGGAGCCAGGAATTAAGCGCTACTCTTGTACAGAGAATAGATAAGCTACTTGCACACAGTTGTTGCATTTTGTGTACCCTGCTCCTGATTTTCTCCTCCTTTATTTCTCAGGTTGTTGCTGTCATATATGTACTGTGTTTTACAGTTGCATCTAAGATTTTGTGTTTTATTATATATTTCTTATTGTTATAATTGCCTTAGTTTTGAATGGTACAGATATTATTTTAAGTATTGGCATATATTGTTATTTATGCTCTAAACCACCCTGGGGTCTCTTAATGAAGGGAAAAACGGAAACGGACTGCCTTCAAGTCGATCCCGACTTACAGTGACCGCATGAAGAGGGTTTTCATGGTAAGCGGTATTCAGAGGGGGTTTACCGTTGCCTCCCTCTGAGGCTGAGAGGCAGTGCTGAAGGGAGGAGCATACATTAAATAAATAAATGAGTAAGTTCATTCTGGGATGTGAACCACCTGGTCTTGGGATTTTGACCCATACTGGATGCCACCCAATAGGGGATGGTGTGTGTGGGATGCACTACCGCTCACCTGGCCTCCGGTCAGTCACATTGCTGCTGCTCACTAGGACGGGGAGGCAGTGGCAAGGTGCAAATGTGCTGGCTGGAACACCAGATTGGCTCGGCTGGTGCTCTCCACCTGCCTGTACGCAGCAGCGAGGCAAGTGACCAGCAGTCAAGTGAGCGGTGATGCCCCAGCATGACGTCTGCTCCTGATGTCACCCCCCCTGCTCTAGGTCCAATTCCTGCATTTGAAGCTTGGCATTCAAACGAAGGCAGGAGGAAAATTAAGTCACAGGTTGGATGTTGAGGATCCCCATAGCTGACCACAGAAATGCAGGCTCACAAGAGAGGAGTGCAAAAGCCCTGGAAACTCAGTCATCGCACAGTGCTCTCTTGGCCTCTTTTAAGCTCGCTTGGTCGCATACTCCACCACCAGAGCCCAACAACCCCACTTATTCCAACAGAGGTTGTAGAAGACCAAGAAAGGAACAATGAAACCTTTGACCCAGTAGGTACCAAAGACACCAGAAATCAGGAGATGAACCTATCAAGTGACACCAGGGGCTTCAGATGTTGACTTACCGTGACTTATGGCCACAGAACATGCCTACTCAAGAGTGATGTTTGACCTGTGAATACAATTGACACATAGTGGTACCAGGGTTCTTGGGAATGGTGGGCGGAGAGGGATAGCACCTTTCACTGCTCCACAGGGCTTGATACTTTAAAACAGTGGTCCTCAGAGCCCAGCTAGAAGCTCCAGGGAACACTAAGCTATTGTTGCCTTGCATCTCCTCTGTGGATCTATCTAGTCATGTAGCATGTGAGCTTGCCCATTTGCCAAGGTCACCAACTGAGGCCCTGGGTCCAGGTGCCCCAGCCCTCAGCTGTTAGGTACAAGGCCATCAGGGCACAGGCCCCTGGCTGCATTGGCTCCTGATTATGGAATACCTTTAAACCATAAACTGGGCCTTTGCTGTGGTGGCCCCCCAATTATGGAATGCCCTCCCCAGACACTTTCACCTTGTGCTTATTGTTCTGTCTTTAGGCCTTGGCTTAACTCTGCCCAGGGGTGGTGAAGTGGAATGGAGGAGGCCATGGCTGGCTGGCAACTTAAAACAAAGCACCCCTGTTAGGAGGTAAGGATACACTGCAACATTTTGTTGCAGGTCCCACTTGTATTAGTTTTTAAGGTCACCTAGGATATCAAAAAGCTTGCTCTATAATCTGATGTTCAGCTTTAGACAGGGATGAAGCAGACAGCCTCACGTATAGCATTGTTTGGGAAAATTTGGGCATTAGGTTAATCACTCTCTAAAACTTGTATCTAAAGCTATTACTACTCATAGTAGACACACTGAAGTTTAAACATGGTTCATTTAGGTTCATTAATTTCATTGGGTCTACTGTGAGTAAGACTCAGTTGAATATAACCCTAAGCATTTAACCTAATCAGGACTCCTGTTGGGGGGTAACACAGGAGCTTATGTCTTCCATGATAGCTGCCCATACCTCTCTTGGGAAGCTCATGTTCAAGAATCACTGCTTTAAAATACGTCCATTCATTTTTCTCAATCACATACACACAAATCAGAACTCGCAGTGGATGATTTGTTAGCTCACATGGTAATATAGGTAGCTATATAGAAGCATTAACATACAAGTAAGGATTCTGAAAACAAAGGCAACTCTGGGGCACCACTGATTGTTTTCCGAGATTTGATTGCCAAGAAATTTCTTCATCTTGAAATTCATTTTGATTAGCAGATCATTATGTATTTATTCAGGGGCATTAGTATAGGAAGGTGGGGGGGCATCTGTGGGTACTGAGACACAACCATGACTTACAGAAATAGCTGCTAAAAATTTAGGTTCTATTCTGGCTAGGGCTCTGCTGGATAGCCTTGAATTTCAACATCTGTTTTTAAAATAGTGCACTTGAAAATAGTTAAATCATTGAACAATTGCTCACCTCACCAACAATATGCATTATTTCAATGCCGTTCGGTGCTCTGTTGGGAATATTGAAAGCTGCCCCATATTAGGTCATAAGAACCTAAGAAGATTCGTACTAGATCATAACAAAGGACTATCTAGTTCAGCATCCTGGTTCCCCATAGTGGCCAACCAATATCTCTGGGAAGCCCACAAGCAGGACATGAGAATAACACTTTCCTACTCTTTGTCCTCCGTGGCGCAGAGTGGTAAGCGGCGGTAATGCAGCCGAAAGCTCTGCTCACGGCTGGAGTTCGATTCCAACGGAAGGAGGAAGTTGAATCTCCGGTAAAAGGAGTCAAGGTCCACTCAGCCTTCCATCCATGCGTGGTCGGTAAAATGAGTACCTGGCATACGCTGGGGGGTAAAGAAAGGCTGGGGACGGAACTGGCAAACCCACCCCATATATACGGTCTGCCTAGTAAACGTCGCAAGACATCACCCTGAGAGTCGGAAACGACTCACACTACAAGTGCGGGGACACCTTTACCTTTACTCTTTTTCCCGAGCAATGAGTATGCAGAGAGGCATGCTGCCTCTATGGCCATCACAACCAGCAGCCATGGATAGTCTTCTCCTCCCTGAATCTGTTCAATGCCACTTTAAAACCATCGAAGTTGGTGGCCCTCATCACATCTTGAGGCAGTGAATTTCAGAGTTTAACTATGTGCTGTGTAGAGAAGTACTTCCTTCTGTCTGGCTTGAATCTCTCACCGCTCAGCCTTCTTGGATGACTCCATGTTCTAGGTCATGCTAGTGGGTCCACCTGTTTGTTCTTCACCCCTGATCTAAATGCCGTGGCTTCAAATCTTGCTTGGTATCATTCAAGAAGACTCTGTCCAACCCACCAAGTTATAAATGGATCCGTTGGAGCTGGGGAAAATGCAGATGGGTTGTAGTACTGAGTGCATCACACCCTTGCCCTATAGGCAGCTGAGCCCAAATTTCAGAGACAGATGTAGGTGGCCTTTGAGAGCCATGCTCTCCTTTCAATGAAAGCTGCTTTCCTTCACGGAAATGGGGTATGGAGCTGCTGCATATTACCTCACAGATGCCCCAGGGCGGAAGAGGAAAATCAAGAGGGGAGGGGGAAAAATCACACCCTGAAATTTGCACTTCCCTCTCCATTACATAGGAAGGGAGAAAGGACGGACATACTCACGCTGCAAACTATTTTGCGTCCAACACTACTGGGTGAGTTAATGCAACACAAGAGCTATGAAGGCACACGGGGAAGAAAGTTGCGGTTAGTACTGGTTAAGGAAACATTGCAGGGTTTGTTGGTGGGGGCAGAATTGGGGCTTCCTCTATCATGGCCAAAGATCCACTTGGCTCTTTGCAAGAGTGGTCAGTGGGAAGGGGCACTGCTGCATACCAGGTTTCTGGGCAGCGGCATCACTGGTACTTGCCAGGAAGGAGAGAGGCAAGGTGGCAGGGGGCGCCACATCAGTGGGAATGCTAGAATGCCGACCTCCCTGGGAAGCACAAGCGACACCACTGCAGGGAGGTCCAGTGTGTGGCGGCACCCCTTCTCATCCGAGAGCTCCTGGCTGTTTGGGATCTTGTTTTATAAGTATCTCTTTCGGTATAACTAGGGATGTAAAAGTAACCTTTTATTATGGAGCTAAAGTGGGGACAATCATCTCGTGGCTTAATAAGCTGAGCTATGAACAAGGCTTTTGGCCATGCAAAGTGGTGCCAGCAAACCAATCAGGAACTCTTCCATTACCTATAGTCTCCCATCTTCTCTGAACTGGGAAACTGTGGTTAGCAGGTTCCAAACAAACCAGGGTATTAGGCCAACCTCAAACCATGGTTTGATATCCTGGTTTGTTCCAAAGCTGTTAACCATAGTTTCCTGGTTTGGGCGATATGGACAACTACAGTCAAATGGAAGACTTTGTTTGCTGTCACAAAGGGAGGAGCAATGGGGCTGTGTGCAGGCAAAAGCCTTTTTGTTTCTTCACCCTGGATCTTGCATGCATTCTCAGGACTTCCCCCATCATCTTCCACAGTAGCAACACTTAAAAATATATATATTAAATTACTTATTTTATTTATAAGAGAATGTATAAGCTGCCCTCTTGCAAAACATCCAGGTGATGTACAGCAACATAAACACATTGAAAAGCAACGCAAAGCAATCACTAAAATGACTGACTACTCTGGAGACATTTTAAAACCTCTACAGGCCTGTTGACACACACGCAAAAAGTTTCCAAGAGACACCTGAAAGTCAAAAGCAAGGATGCCTGCCAAATTTCTGCTGGAAGAGTGTTCCACAGCATGGGACTTACAACACTAAATGCCTGACTTCTGGTTGAGGCCAGTTGGCCCCCTGTAACATGGGGGAACAACTAGCAGCACTCCTCCGGATGATCTCAGTGAAAGGACTGGAATATAAGGGCTCAGATGGCCCCAAACGTTTCCTGGATCCAAGTCGTTCAGGGATTTGCATATCAACACAAGAGCCTTTTAATTCCTATCGAGTGTAAAAAGCAGTTGGCTTGTGGGCCATTTGTTGGGATAACTCTGAATAAAGGAAATTCCAAGCAAATGTGTGAAATCGGTATGTTTAAGGCTGCAGTCCTCTGCACTTACCTGGGAGTAAGCCCCAATGAACACAGTAGGAGTTCTCATGCACAGGACACAGATCAGCTGAGGAAGGGGGTAATCAACCTGATAACCAGGGAGGGGTGATTTGCATGCCCATTAGGTTGCTGGACTCCACCCACCTCACTGCTGCTTGTACTTTAAATTTGCTTCCTGTTTGCTACCAGTGCTGCCAAACTCAGTGGGGTGTTGTGGGGGCCAGAAAAATGTGCTTGTGGGACCAGATCAGGCCCCCAAACTAGGGGCTAGGCACCCCTGAAGTAAAACATGCATAAGATAGTTAAGTGCTATTGCAGATTGGACAATCCAACCAGGAGAATTTTGAGAATCTTTTCAGTCTGCGCATGACTGCCCCATATCCTGATGTATGTGACTGACTATCAACAACATCTATAGAAGCCCACCCAGCATGGCACAACATTCGCCTGGATTTTCTGAGCATGCTCAGTGGCATTTACTTAACATATACAAGTCAATTTAAGAGCACATCCCAGAATTCCAATGTAGCAGGTATCAGTGTTGTGTTTTAGAACAGAACACTGGCATCTTGTTTTTTTTTTGTGCATACACAGGCCCCATCTGCACTGTACATTTAAAGCAGTATTATACCACTTTACACAGTCATGGCTTCCCCTAAAGAATCCTGGGCACTATAGTCTGACAAGGGTTCTGAGATTTGTTAGCATGGTTCCCAGAGCGGCTTAACAATCAATCCCCCTTCCCAGGGAACTGTGGAGGGAAATAGGGGTCTCCTAACAACTCTCAGCACGTTTTACAAACTACAGTTCCTAGGATCCTTTGGGGGAAGCCATGGCTGTTTAAAGTGGTATGACACAGATTTAAATATATAGCACAAATGGGGCCTCAATTTGCTTAGCTGAGTTTTAAGCAAAACCAAAGATGGCAGCATCTGTGGCAGGGGAATTTGACATTGACAGACTAATAAACTTGAAACTGAAGGGGCTGGATGCCTTTAAAGCACAGGTTAAAACAATCCTCAGAAACATACATTCCAAAAGTCTTTGGCTTCTGCAAACACCTACCCTCGTTTTCTTGTGTAGGAACCACACCATCCTCGCATTTCTTTGAATACCACACGGGAAAGGAGCTGGAAGGGGAAGATTACTCAAAATTAATTCTAGCAGTGGCTGTTCTGTATGTGCATACAGTTCCACACTAATTTGTTCCAGGTTCTTGCAAGAATACCTCTGAGCTAAAGGCAAATTCACTTGGATCACAGGCAAAGGTCAGGAGCGAACCCAATAGAAGATTTTCTAGAAAGCTGCCTTTTCCACCATCCGGCCACTGGTGTATCTAACCCAGGGATAGCCAACATGATGCCCTTCAGATGTTGTTGGGCTCCAACTCCCATTAGCCTAACCAGCATGGCCAATGACAATGGATTATAGGAGTTGTAGTCCAGCAACATTTGGAGGGCACTATGTTGGCTACCCCTGACCTAGCCCAATATGGTCAGCTCTCAACTAACAACAACATTCCAGGATCTCATTCATGGTTCTTTCTCAGGCTGGCTTCCTGAGATCCTTTCGATTGGAGATGGTGGGGAACAGAACCTGGATGCAAAGCATTTCTTCTACCACTGAGCTACAGGTGCGCCCTTAGTCTGGCATAGAGAGTTCATCTTTTCTCAAGGTTTTATCCATCTGAAGTTGATTTAGACTGTACGCCTTTTTGGGCAGGAACTTGTTTTTATTATTTTATGTACAGTGCCATGTGTGTGTGCCATCCGATGGCGGTATATAAAGAAGAAGAAGTTTAATGGGGCAGCATTTTGCCTACAGCACGGATGGGGAACCTGGGGCCCTCCAGACGTTGCCAGGCTCCGGTTCTCAAGAGCACCAGCCTGCATGATGAGTCACCAAGGAGGATGGAAGTTAGAATCCAACATCATCTGGAGAGCCACCGTTTCCCAATCCCTTCACTTACTGAATCAAAAGGAGGTACAAGCAGGGGCAATAAGGTGACACTGTGATCTCACAAAGCTGTCTGTTAAAAAGAGAAGTCGACGCGGAAAAGCTCTGTAAAACAAAACTCACTAGGCAAGCCAGTACGTCAGCCGATATCAACATATAGAAGACATTGTCCCAGCTGGTGCGAGAGATCACGCCTGCCAGCAGGGGACCCAGAGCAGCGCCTGCAAAGAGAAAACGGCACAAAGGATAAGCAGGGCCTTCTACTGAATCAGCCATTTGCATCCAGCTACAACAGGGTGGCTAAACATTTTCAGGCTGAGAGACGCATGATCAAGTCTCGGGGTGAGTGGGTGGGCTGCAGTGTAAAAGTGGGGCATGGCCTTTTTTTAAAGGACACATTTAGGGGAGGCTTGAGGGGGGTCACTAAACCCTTTGGCAACAAAGTCCCACAGTGGGGTACCTATGGGAGCAGTCAGAAATAAATACATAACTATGTTAAAAAGTTTTTTTTTTAATTTTTTTAAAAAATAAGAAATAGACAAATTTGAGGAGGCCTTGGAGAGCCACATTTTTTTAACATTACAGTATCGCAGTGGCTCACCTTTAAAAAGAACAATTTGTTTTTTGCCCTCATAGTGGGGGACCCGGAGGAGCAATTGTTTTTTAAAACAACAACATATTTGGGGATGTCTTGGGGAACCACAAAAAACCTCTTCGGGCCAGATGTGGCCCATGGTTTTAGTCACCCCTGGTGTCCAAATGTGGCTGTGGCTCTCCAGGGTTTCAGACAGGAGGCTTTCCCAGCAACACCATGTAGCTACTGCCCTAGAGTGATGTGTGTGTGCGTGCGTGCATGTGCGTACATACTCGGGGCACATGAGCAAGCTAATGTGGCAGTTAGGCTAATTCCTTTGCAAGGTAGATTTAGAGCTCAAAACTGACCAGCTGATAATGGCTAGATTTGAGACAAAAGGAAGGCGCCAGGTGTGGGGTCAACGACCAGTTAGCAGCACATTCCCTTGGATAACAGTATTCTGCTTTGGAGAACAGGAAGAAAACTGTGTCCCATTGAGGCATCTCAGAACAAAAGATGGGATTAGGCTCAAATGAGCTACTAGGCGACTGACCTACGGATCCAGTTCCATCAATGATGGCTGTGACAGTGGAGAGGGCCTTTGCATTCCCTTGGAGACTTTCATGAGTGCCCTCGGGTGGAGAAGAACAAACAAACAAACATTACAAGGTGAAGGAAAGACACTGCAAATGAATATTATGGGTGGTAGGCCCACTGAATGAACCTAAGTTCATCATGTCTATTCACTACTCTGAGTAGGACTAACATTGAATACCACCCTACAAGTTTAATGCTGCTCCAGTGGGCAGGATCAGAACCAACGGGTGGAAGTGGCAGGGAAGCAGATCCCAGCTAAACATTAGGGGAAACTTTCTCCTGGTAAGAGCTGTCTGACCACAGAACAGGGTGCCTTTGGAAGAGGTGGCCTCTCCTTTGTTGGAGGTACTTTATCAGAGGCTGGATGGCTACGGTCAAGGATGCTGTACCTGCATCTGCACTGCAGATCCTGCATGGAACAGGAGGATTGGCTAGATGATCTCCAAAGTCTCTCCCAACTCTATGATTTTGCATAAAGGTTCCATGGGGTGGGTAGCCCTTGAACAGAAACCAAAACCATTGGGGGGGGGAGGCACTGGCAGAGCTTGGAAAAGTTACTTTTTTGAACTACAACTCCCATCAGCCCAATCCAGTGCCCCTGCTGGATGGGGCTGATGGAAGCTGTAGTTCAAAAAAGTAACATTTCCAAGCTCTGGGCACTGGGTGCCTGAAAGCAAAAGAAGGAAGAGTTTTCCAAACCGATTTACAACAACCATCACCCTGAAGTCTTACTGAACCTACTTATATCTAATCATCAGGTTTTTTTACCTGCATTTGGCCTAGGAGGAACAAAAAGAGTAAGTAGACAAAATCCCTTTCTTTGTCCTTCCCAACCACATTTTTTGCTTTCTGTGAAAGTGTATTTGTAGTTCCCGACATAAGTAGGTTCAGTATGACTGTTTTATAAGGTTGTTTTATATTCAGCGGTTTTCCATTTTATAGATGTAAGTTTGTGGAAGAGGCCTAGTTTGTATGTCATGCTAAGGCTAAGCTCCTTTGCTCCTGGTTGTTTTGCTGTTGTGTCACGCTGAGCTAAACCATGGTTTGGCTTAGTGCGTCATCCGAACCAGCATGCATAGTTTAGCTCTCTTGAGACTAACCTCAAGCTGTGACTAAGCTTTGTCCTATGGTTCACACCTCGTGGTTTGTTCAGGATAGCTAAACCAGAAACTTGGATTTGGATGATACTCTAAGCCAAACCATGGTTTAGCTCAGCACAGTGCAGCAACAAAATGACCAGGAAGGAGCAAAATGGCCACAATCTCCTCTCTTGGAGCCACATGCTGATGCCAAACCATGGTTTGGCTTGGCATAAGGTGTGAGCAGAGACACACTGTTCTGCCGGTTCCAGTGCATCTGCACCTCTCTTTTCTGAAAACGGAGGCACATGATGCTAGTCAAACCCTGCCCCTTTTTATGTAAAGCCTGGTGGGATCAGCTCAAGTGCGTTTTAAAAAAAATTCAGCTTCAAACAGATTTCACAACTGATTGGCAGATCCACCCATTGCCCTTCCAGGTGTGGCTAATGGGAACTCTTTGCTGTAGGCAACTAGTGTGCTCACAGCCTAAGCCAGAGATATCAGGTTTAACTGGTTGTTCCAAAATGAGCTAATTTGTTAAATTCCTTGGTTTTTAAAAGTGTTTTAAGACAGATTGATATCATTTCGAAATTGTCTGTGTTTTAGATTGAGTGTGAAGATGAAGGGAAAAAAGCTGAAATATGTTGTTCATAAACTTTTTTGGGAGGGAATTTGAGAACTCTTCCCCATTTTGTTTTTTTAACAGCTGAACAAGCCTGCATTTCGTGCTATAATAAAGTTCTGAGCCTGTATTCTTTTCTATCTTGGTCTAAAACTGTCCCAATTAAAGTAGGATTTTTGGACACAAACCATTGCCATGGAGGACAGGTTTGCCGAAGGGACAATTCCGCAGCCAATTAAAAAAAAAATCTTCCCAGAATACCTGGTGGATGTGTAATTGCTGTATTTCGGGTTACTTCAAATCTTGTCCAAGTTTTGAATACTGTGGACTGTAAGCCAAGAGTTTTCCTCTTCCTGAGGCTCTCTCAGCCAAGGTGTCATGTTTACACTCCGTGGAAAGAATTTTCTATCTTATTGCCAGAGAAGCAAACTGCTGTATAGTGATCTGCGTAAAGATGTGGAATCCTGTTGTAGGAATGAACTGAAGCCCAGAAAGGCTCAAGTTGCAGCAGTGCCCTTAATTCATCAATAAGACATGGTTGCAGGGGGCCGACTCTCAAAGGAGATAATGAATTTCTTCAGACTGATTATAACTTCCCCCAGGCACCTGGTTGGCCACTGTGAGAACAGGATGCTGGACTAGATGGGCCACTGGCCTGATCCAGCAGGCTCTTCTTATGTTCTTAACTGAGCAAGATATGCATAAACTATCATTTAATATCCTGGCCTGTTCAGAAGCAGGTAACTATAGCTCCCAGTTTGGATGAAAAGCCATCGTGAATTACAAGCTTCTTGGTTAAACCACAACTCCTGGAAAAGGGACTGCATGTGTGCAGGAGAAACGTTTTGTGCGTATCTTGGCTTAAGAAGTAGAGATACGATTGTCTGAATGTGACCACTGAATCATCCTAGTGCCATTAACTCAGAAAGCTATGCTATGCTTCCCGGTAAATACGGAGAATTCCGGGGGGGGGGATTCTTACCAAGTCAGCCGACACTGCTGTTGTGATGAGAGCATAAGGCCCATTGACGAGGCCACCACAGATAATTAACATTACTGCAAAGAAAAAGAATGAGCATTAGCAATGCAACCTAATCGTCTCACTTCCTAGCGAGACATTTCTTTCCATTTATGAAATCGCTTCCTTCAAACAATCTTAAAGCAGTTTAACAATCAAAACATCAACAATAAAAACTTGTATAGAACAATTCCATGTATAAAAACAATGAAAACAGTTTCGTCTGTAAATACCATTTCAAATCCAACATAGGAACAGACTGGGATAAAAAATCTCCACTAAAGAGGCTTGTTGAAAAATGGAAGTTCTTCAACAGGCATCAAAAAGACAATAGAGATGGCACCTGTCTGATATCTAATGGGAGGAAGTTCCAAAGGATGGGTGCCGCCACACTAAAGGCCCAATTCCTACATCATGCAGACCGGATCTCCTGATGAGATGGTATCTGTAGGAGGCTGTTGAGCCCCAACTCCCCCAGGAGGAGCAGGGAGAGGAGTCGGTCGAGCCCCAGCCTGCTGAGATAGATCAGGGAGAGGAGCTAGAGGTGGATGGGCTTTTTGAGGGCATTGAGGGAGGGAGAGAAGTCGACAGCCCGCCTGTTCTCATGGACAGTCCTGACAATGCAGAGCTCGCTCCACCTACAAGCGCTCCAACAGAGACGTTGGGGGATGACCTCATGCACGCGCCAACTCCATCCCCCCAGGACTCCCCGCCTGGCACTTCAAATGCTTCCCCGCCAGTGGGTTCTCTGCCCCCTGAAGTCGAGCTGGCACCTAGCGAGCCTGCCCTGTCAGATGAGCAGGTGGAGGCTCACCCCCCCCTCGCCCCGTGCAAGATGCAGCAAGAAGCAGGTCAGTCAGAAGGTGAAACTTCGAAGGAGTCAGAGATTACGGGCGAAGACCTTTCCTATTTAAGGCGATGTCCCCCGATTGGGGTGCTGAGTCAACATACTCCACACGCTGCAGAGCATGCTTAGGTAGTCTAGTTAGGGACAGTAGTGAGTCAGCACAGAGAGGTCTATGAAGTGCTACTGCTTTCGATGTAACCGTTACTCTAATAAAACAAGAATTAATTCCAGTCTCGTCTCCGTCTCGTCTCTCGGATTCTGGGCAGTACAGAGGCCCTTTCCTGCAAAGTGCGGTGATCAGTTGGGTATATAAGGGACATTCTCACTGCAGTTGGCTGCCCAGGGGAAGGGCTGTGGCTTAGTGGCAGAGCATCTGTTTTGCACACAGAAGGTTCAGTCCCTGTCATCTCCAGGTACAGCTGGGAGAGACTTCTGCCTGAAACCCTGGGGAGCTGCCGCCAGTCAGTGAAAATGATATTGAGCTAGATGGACTAATGATCTGACTCGGTATAAGGCAGCTTCCTGTGCTAACATGGGATACAGACAGCAAGTGCAACAGGCTGGAGCTAGCAGGGGCAGCCTCCTATTCATCAGATGAATTATTATTATTATTATTATTATTATTATTGCCATTTCTATACCGCTTAATATATATAAAAATCTGTAAGCAGTCTACAGAAGATAAAACAAAAACAAATATTATAAAAATATACAATAAAGCCACAATACAAAAGCATACCTAATACAAATTAACAAACAAATCTTAAAACAATTGCCTTGCACTTTTCCAAATACTTGAATTCTTGAGTGGGGTCTTATGTCAAGTTTGTGCAGCAATGATCTTATTGGGGAGCTTCCCCTTGCACAGTAAAAGTTGATAATACCCCACAGTGCAGCCAGCTCCAGATTTGCCTGAGGTAATATCCGGGCAACATTTATTCACCCCCAGAAAACTGAATGTCATCACAGAAACAACAACAACAAAAAAGCACCATCAGGATCAAACAGTAAAGTGAGAACCATCTCGGAGGCTTCTCTGGGAAGGCCAGGGTAGGAAGGTCAACGTAAACCAGTGGTGGAAATCTCCAGAAGAATGCATCTTTACCTATTGATGTGCCTAGTCCATTCTGGCCAACATAGTTGTAGAGGAAGAGCTGGAAGAGAAAGCAAGGCAGCAAGTAAGGATTTTCATGGCGGTAAAGTTCCTTCCTCCACAGAAACCATAGTTGCTACTTGAGCAGCTATGCAGATGGGTCTTTACCAACACCTCTGTGGTAGACCATACATTGCTTGATATAACAACATAAGAAGAGCCTCGCTGAATGAGGCCAAAGGCCATCTAGTACAGCTTCCTGTTCTCACTGTGGTCAAGCAGATGCCTCTGGGAAGCCTACAAACAGGACCGGAGTGCAACAGCGCTCTCCCCACTTGCGATTCCCAGCACCTGGTATTCAGAGGCATACTGCCTCTGACAGAGAAGAGAGAACATAGCTGTCATCTTCTACTACCTCACAGAATCGTAAGAAGGGGCCTATAAGGCCATCAAGTCCAACCCCCTGCTCAACGCAGGAATCCAAATCAAAGGATTCCCAACAGATGGCTGTCCAGCTTCCTCTTGAATGCCTCCAGTGTTGGAGAGTCCACCACCTCCCTAGGTCATGGGTTCCATTGTCGTACCACTCTAACAGTTAGGAAGTTTTTCCTGATGTTCAGTCGAAATCTGACTTCCTGTAACTTGAGCCCATTATTCTGTGTCCTGCACTCTGGGATGATCGAGAAGAGATCCTGGACCTCTGTGTGACAACTTTTCAAGTGCTTGAAGAGTGCCATCATATCTCCCCTCAGTCTTCTCTTCTAAACATGCCAAGTTCTTTCAGTCTCTCCGAATCGGGCTTTGTTTCTAGTCCCCAGATCATCCTTGTTGCCCTCCTCTGAACCTGTCCCAGTTTGTCTGCATCCATAATATTCCACACCCAACTTCCCTGTGTTGAGCAGGGAATGTCTGCAGGGGGCTTTCACTCAACAGTCACTTGAATGCAAGCAAAAGCTCCATGCAGATCTTCCTCACTCAACACGGGAAGGTCAGGGCTGATGCGCACCGTCAGTTCAAAGTGGAAAAGACTGTCCCTTCCACAGCTTTTTGGGAGACACATTTTAGCATCTCTCCAGGACAGCTGCAAGTCACTCCTGATCCTGCCAAGGCATATCCCACCCAATCACAAGAGAGGAAACTCAGAGCCAGTTTACATCATCTTTCCTGCACATGATTTCAAGCTATTTCATCATAGGATTATAAAACTTTCTGGGGAAAGCATTTCAATAGAGCAAAATGGAGACAGAAAGCAGACGCCAAGAAAGATAGGGACGGAGGAAGGGACTGTTCCATCCAGGCCAAGAGCTTGGATTTTATTTCATTTTTTATCTTGCCTCACACCACTTCAGTGGCTCTAATTGTGTGACCTGAATTTGCTGGCGTTTGACGGAATCTCACCCGAAAATAGTGACAGTCTGGAAACACTCAAACAAAAGAAATGTTTGCTCCCCAGCAACCGGTATTCAGTGTCATGCTGAACCTGGAGCCGCGATGGGAACACTCACCATGGGAGCGGCCAAAATCAGCATTGCGCAGCACGTGGTGGCCCTGCCACCAGTGTAGTCGGAGATGAGACCAGCCATGATGCCTCCTGCATGAGAAACAAAGTCACATTTCACAAAGTCACATTTCTGCAGTCAGGAAAAGGCAGAGAACATCTGATATGAGATTTGATATGTAGCATCTCATCTTAAGAGAGTCTTAATAATGTAGCCCTGTTCAGATTTACCTGGTGCTAAGTCTCACTGTGTTCAGTGGGGAGGGCTGTAGCTCAGTGGTAGAGCATCTGCCTCACGTGCAGAAGGTCCTAGGTTTAACCCCCGGCATCTCCAGGTAGGGCTGAAGAGGCTCTTGCCTGAAACCCTGGAGAGCCGCTGCCAGTCAGTGTAGACAATACTGAACTAGATGGACCAATGGTTTGAATTGCTATAAGGCAGCTTTCTATATTCCTGGGTTCCAGTGGGGCTTGCTCCCTAGCAAATTAGTTTAGGATTGCAGCCTAGATTAGAAAGTTCTCAGTTTGAATCACACCTCTGCCATGAACTGCCTCTTGCCTTTGGCAAGCCAATGCCTCATTCCCCTTTCCCCCCATTAGCAATATGGTGGACAACAATGCCGGTGTAATTTTCAGGGCTGTTGTAAGGATTACAACTAAGTAATGCATGGGCAGTGCGGTGTAGTGCTTAGAATGCTGCAGTGAGGCCTAGGACACCAAGATTCAAATTTCCACTCAGTCAGGAAGCTCACTGGGTGACTTTGGACCAGTCACTGTCTCACAGCCTAACCTACCTCACAGGGTTGTTGGGATATAAATAATAAAGGTGGGATATAAATAATAAAGGAAGAAATAAAATGTGAAGCCCTTTGAAGCCTCTGATGTACCATACAGCTGTTTTGAGTTTTATTACCTGCCTTGCTGGATTAGGCCAAGACTGACACAGCCGGGCCCTCTGTTTTGGCAGATGCCAGCCAGATGTTCCAGGTTATTCACAAGCAGGCCTAGTTCTACTGAGCATCCAGTAGCTATATGGCATTTTGGGGAGGGGGGTGAGTGTCTGTTTGGGGCTCTATGTTTGGTAGAGACTTTAGATCAGGAGGAGGATTGGGATCTACTGGTAGATCTCTGGGTGATCTGTAGTAGATCAGAAAGAAATTCTGATGTCTTTCACAATATCTGCAATGAAATGACTCCCTGTCCTAAATTATACTGCTAGAATGGAGAAAGATTGGTGTGACTAGAAGTAGAATTTAGTGTGGAAGGGCAGCGAACTCTGTTCAATTCTGGCACTCAGAACAAATTAAGAACAGCCCTCCTGGATTAGCCCAAACATCCATCAAACCCAACATCCTGGCCAAGCAGATGCTCATGGGAAGCCCACAAGTAGGAGCTGAGCGCAGCAGCACTTTCCCCACTTGCAATTCCCAGAAACTGGCACTCAAAGGCATTCCAGTATTCAACAGTGGAGGAAAAACATAGCCATTGCGGCTAGTCCCTGTTGATAGTCTCATCCTCCATGCATTTTGTCTAACTCTTTTCTCAAGCAATCCAAGTTGGAGGCCAGCACCATGTCTCTGCGACTGGAGTTCTTCCATTTTAAATGCATGGTTTTTGCACCAGGCTCTGGATGGTGGCCAGAACCTCTGGAGTTCCAGTGTTAAGAAAAGAAAGACAAAACAACCCCCCCCGCAAGCCTGGCATCTTCCCACCCTTGCTGTAGACAGCTCATTCAGAAAGGCCCCTGAAAGTAGCCCCCGCAGCTGTCTACACAGCGTGGGATTTTCATTTCCTCCCCCAAAGTCTGATACAGGACAGCAAAGAAAGCGCAAATGAAAATCAATGCAACAAACCGATTATGCCGCCAACGTCAAAGAGAGTGGACATATCCCCGGCCTTTTTTGCTGTAAAATGAGCTGCAAGAAGAAGTGATTGAGTGAGCGGAGAGGATCAAAAGGCAATGCAGCTGGATGGCAGAGCACACGGTTTGTATCCTAAGGGGCCCAGGTTCAGTCCCACCTCCAATGTCTCAAATAAAAGACATCTCTGTTCACATGTCTGGAGAAGAGCTTTGCCCCTGCCCCTACAGAGCTGCTGCCAGTCAGAGCTGATAGAACCAGCTTAGATAAGATCAGTGGTCTGACTTGGTCAAAAACAGCTCGCTGCATGTGGAGAGGAGAAGTAGGTCAGTGGCAGAGCTCGGGTTTCATATGCAAAAGGTCCTGGGCTCAACCCTTAGGTAGGGCTGGGTAAAAGCACATCTGATATGCTAGAGAGCTGCTGCCAGTCAGTGTAAACATTACTAAGCTAAATGGGCAAATGGGCCCATCCAGCACTTTGAGACTGAAGGCTTCAGCTCTGTTCTTCATGGTCTTTTGCTTTAACTCTGTTTTTGTTCTGTGATATTTTCTTTTCTTGGGAACCCTTGTTAGGGCTGAAAAAGAAGGATAACAATGATTTTATCAATCGATCAATAAAATAAAATACGAAGGCCTCCAGTGAGTGGAAGAACCCTGCTGCATCCAGAATGGTACCTTCAGATCCAACCATTTTTATTAGAGCATTTACAAAAAATGGAGCCATCTTTTGCTATGATGTGGGGATGTGACCCTAAGCTGGCCTTTGAGAATCTTGGAAGTGGGAAGATTTGGGGCTCAAAAGATGTAGGAAAATCCCACCAGCAAAGCTTAAGCAGCACAAAGCTTCGAATCACAATTTGGGGATCCCCAACAGGCTCCTTGCAACTCACCCACATTCACAATGTAGAGGGGTAGCCAGTAGAGGAATGTGTAACTGACTAGTTTGGCGAAGAGCAGACAAAGGGAGAACTCTATCACTCCCTGCAAAGGGAAGAGAAAGAGAGAATCCATCAGTATCTAGCCAAAGGCAGCTTGCAAAGAGCGAGGCCCAACACAGACATGGCACAGGGGCATGGGTGTCTGCGGGGAGGGAGAAGGCAAAGGGGATGCCGTCCCCACCCCTGGATGAATCCTGGTCGACCCTATTGACATGAGGCAGGCACCTTCACCGCACTCCTTTCAGTGCCTGCTTAAAACCTTTTCGTTTAGGCAAGCCAATCCAGAGACATAGCTGCTGACGTGTTGCAATCTTTTTGGTTAGTTCCCGTTTTCATCGTTTAAAAAAGAGTTTTAATTACTTTTTTTAATTGTTTTATTGATAATCTTTAATGTTTTTGTAAACCGCTTAAAGGCTTTTTTTTTTTAACAATCAAGAGGTATATAAATGTTGTTAAATAAAATAAATAAATAATCCGCAGATTCCCAACTTTCTTTTTCTTTTTTAAAAAATGTAAGGCCTCACCTGCACCATATACTGAAAGCAGTATCATGCCACTTTAAACAGCCGTGGCTTCCCCCCAAAGAATCCTGGGGACTGTGGTTTGATAAAGGTGCTGAGAGTTGTTAGGAGACTCCCATTCCCCTCAAAGAACTACAATTCCCAGACTTCCCTGGGAAGAGGGATTGGCTGTTAAGCCACTCTAGGTCAGAGATGGGGAACCTGTGGCTCTCCAGATGTTGTCAGACTCCAGTTCCCATCAGCCCCAGCCAGGATGGCTAATGGTCAGGGATGATGGGAGCTGTAGTTCCAGCAATATCTGGAGGCCTAGGGATGGGATCCGTTGGCCACTGCTCGTTTGCAAGCATTTCATCAACCTAACAGGCTGAAATCGATTCAAGTTCATTCTGTATCTTTCTAGCCGCTATTTTACCAATCTGTGGTTTTTTTGGCTCAGAAAAAATATCAATATTAATATCGATCTTTTTAAAGGAAATATCAGTATTTTGGAAATTTTCTTTAAAAATACTGATATTTTGAAAGAAATATTGATATTTAAAAAGATCTATAAAATATTCTTCCAAACAATGTTTTAGAAGCAGGTTTTGTTTTTTTTGTAAAGTCAGTTTTCAAAAATAGCAGTGGAAATTCGCTACATTAAAATCCTATCCTCAGCAATTGAGAATAAGCAAATTTATGGAAAATTCGGTCCCAAATCCAAACTGGGCAGAACTCTAGTACATCTCTAGGAGGGCCAAAGGTTCCTCAGCCCTGTTCTATATGCAGGGTGGTTGCGAGGTTAAAACGGAGGTAAAAGGTAAAGGTGTCCCCGCACTTGTAGTGTGAGTCCGACTCTTAGGGTGACGTCTTGCGACGTTTACTAGCCAGACCGTATATATGGGGTGGGATTGCCAGTTCCTTCCCTGGCCTTTCTTTACCCCCCAGCGTATGCCGGGTACTCATTTTACCGACCACGGATGGATGGAAGGCTGAGTGGACCTCGACACCTTTTACTTGAGATTCGACTTCCTCCTTCCGTTGGAATTGAACTCTGGCCATGAGCAGAGCTTCGGCTGCGTTACCGCCGCTTACCACTCTGCGCCACGGAGGGTCTTTTCAAATGGAGGTAGAAGAACCATATTCGCTGCCTTGAGCAGTTTGCAAGAAAGGGAGGGTACAAATGTAGCAAAGTTAAATCCATTCCTAATACCGCAGCTACTCTTAGTCTCTTATGCCACAGTTGCTTTGCCCCCTCAGCAAGCAGCCTTTGACAGGCCAGGCCACCTGCGGGGCTGTACTCACAGGTATCCGGAGGGCGCCAATGAAGCTGATGGCTTCCCGGTCCTCCGTGGATTCTTTGCCACTTTCCGACATGTCGATGATGTTTTCTTGGCTGTGGCTGGAGATGTTGAGGCTCCCGTCGCTGATGGAATGCCCCGCCTCAAGACCTTTCTCTTCTGAACCAGCAGCCTGAGGGGTGGGGGAGGGAACATGCCAGGAATTTGGAATCAGACATTTTTGGGGAAAAGGGCCACCCTCAGCCTATTTCAGGGCCCTGGAAGGGACCTGACATTCCTATTTGTCAATCCTTCCCTCATAGGAAGCAGCTTTCTACTGGGTCAGACCATTAGTATCATGCCTAGCCATCAACCGGTGCCAGACAATGAATTCTCAGAGGATGAGCCACACACCCCTCAGGTCAAGGACCTTGAGAACTATGGTTGCAGGTGTTTTTGCAACACTATAATGGGAAAAACCACAAGGTGGAATTCTCCCTTCCCCCTGCACAACTTGTAAAGATACAGAAGACCTCTTGGTTGCCAGACCCAGCCTCCAAGAGGTCTTCTGTATCTCTAAAAGTTGTGCAGGGGGAAGGGAGAATTCCACCTTGTGGCTTTTCCCATTACAGTGTTGCAAGAACCAGAGCTTGGAAAAGTTACTTTTTTGAACTACAACTCCCATCAGCCCCAGCCAGCATGGCCACTGGATTGGGCTGATGGGAGTTGAAATTCAAAAAAGGACCTTTCCAAGCTCTGGCAAGAACCCCTGCACTTGCTTGACTTTCTCTTCTCCTAAAGATACAGGATCAGTCTCAGGCCCTGAACCTGGCAACCCTAGTCTCTTTCCTCATCTACAGCAGCCGTTCCATCAGGCTGTGAGAGTAGGCAAGAAATGGGCCAGCAGGGCTTCTCCATTGGCTCTGCTGAAAAACCAGCAACTTTTGGCTCCTCATCTCCAATTCATTCCATCTCAGGTGGTCATTACAAAAACTAAGACCTGCTACCTGAGCTTGCTTTTCCCCCTCTTCCCTCTCAGTCCTGTTTTCCTTTTATGTCACGTCTCTTAGATTGCGGGCAGGTATTGTTCTCTCGCTGATATCTGTAAGCTCTCGGGGAGCCTTTGCTTTGGCTGAAGAGCAGAATAAAAATGCCTAACAATATTATCATCAAAAGAGTGCCAGAGTTTTACTCCACGCTGTTTAAAGCTTAATCTGCTGATTCCTGCCCATCAAGCTCCAGGGAAAGGCAGAAGAGCAGCAAGGGCCTTCTTTCATCTGATCAGCTGGCAATCCCAGTACTGCCTGCCTACAAGCTTTTGCTGTCTTTTGACCTTGCTTTTTCCCTACGTTTGCCACAATCTACCCTCAATCCAGCCTACAGAGCTCTCTCTATCTGTCCCAGGCAGTACTCTGAGAGCTGAAAGAGGTGGGGAGGGCTAAAAGCGTCCTTCTGACAAGGAGAAGGGAAGGGCAGAAGCAATGAAACAGGAGAGACCATAGCTTAGCAGTAGAGCACGAGGAAGGCCCTGCGTTCAGTCTCCAGGCAAAGAGGATCAGACTGGGCTCCTTCTGGGAGGAAGGGCGGGATAAAAATTAAATGAAATAAATAAATAAATAAAATAACGGCAGGTGACAGACTAAGCTCCTGTCTGAGACTCTGAATAGACAAGACTGAGCTAGATGAATTACATTTGGAGCTAGATAATGGGTCCATCCAGTTGACACTGACTTTCCAAATCCTGCTGGAACCTTCTGCATAAAGGCAGGTGCTCATCCACTGAGCTATGTCCCTCCCCCACTGACCTAGCATAAGGCCGCTTCGTATTGTTAAACAATGCCTCCTACATAAAAAATGGTCCATATATAGTTGCGTCGTGTGTTTACGGCGATTTTCTCCCACCTTTCCTAGCCAGGATCCATCCTGGATTTATGAACAAATGAGGTTGGGGCAACTGTTGGGAGTTGGCAGGTCAAGGACCAATGGGCAACCCTTGAACCAGCATTTGAATTAGGACTGTGCAAGGGTATTGAGGGTAAAAGTTTGTGAACGAAAGTTTCAATTGTATGCCTTTGATGGCCAAATGGGCCTCCAAAGCAGTGCAGCAGAAGCTAAAAGACAAAAGCTATAAAAGTTGGGAAAGATGCTAGTCCACAGTGAATAAGCCGTGAAGAAAAGAGTTTGATTCTCTTTCCCTCTCTGCTCCCTCCTGCAGTAGCACATCAAGCTTCATACAAAGAAAAAAAACCCGTTTACTATGAGAAAAAAAGTCTAAAAGTGCAGTCCTATACATCTCTACTCAGTCTCATTTAAGGTCAGTAAGCTTGATCCCAGGTGAGTATAAGATTGCAGCTCAAGGGGAAAAAATGTGAAACTTACATGATGGAGAGGTGGGCTGCAGTCGACATCTTCCGGAGCTGAAAGAGGGGAAGACTGCATTACAAAAGCATATCTCGCATCTGGAGCAAGACGATAGCAGTAACCAGGGTGTGCGTTTTACTGAGCATGCTCCAATTTAGGAATAAGCACATAAGAAGAGTCCTGCTGCTGAATCAGATCTAGTCCAGCATCCTGTTCTCAGTGGCCAACCAGAAACCTATGGGAAGCTTGCAAGCAGGACCTGAACACAACAGCACTCTTCCCCCCTCATGATTCCCAGACACTGCTATCCATAATCATTAACCTCAGTAGCTCCAGTTATCTGGTTAGGTTTACAACAAGGTAGTGGAGCCCCTGGCCCTCTAGATGTTATTGGACTCCAATTTTCATCATCCTCAGCCAGCATAACCAAAGGTCGGGAATGATGGGGGTTGTAATCCAGCAGCATCGGAAGAGCCATGGGTTCTCCATCCTTGGTCTAAAGGCACAGAAGACCTCTATTGCCTGTGGTCACCCATCACTCACGGGTTAGGGAATAAGCAGTTTTGTTTTCTGCCACTAGGTGGCAACATCTACTTGTCTACTTATGAAATGTGGCATTAAGGGGATGCTCAGAGATCCTGTGGGTTGAAAGCGGTCCTCCTCAATTCCCACAGATCACTTCATTAGCACGTCAGTGTTTCTGCTCAAAGTTTACCCTGTGTCTTTGCAATATGCTGCACTTATATTCTATTTGATTGTTTTGTCTTTATAAGCCTATGTAAGATAATGCTGACACTTGCTTTCAAGTCCCCCTCCCTTTCTGGCAATTTGGTAAACTGTTATGGACTAACAAAAGAACGTTATCTAGATATACTCTAAGCACACAGTACTTATATACAGCATCAGCTCTATGGCTGAAATCCTGACTTACTTGGTCAGAAGTAAAACTTACAGATTTCTAGCAGGATTTGTTTCCTTAGGATTACATCTAAACTGTAAGAATGCATGCATCTGGGGCTGAGCGTTATTTTCAGAACTTTTTTGCATCAAAACTGAGGGTGTGGGAGGGAGAAGGCAAAAAAGCTTCACCAATCCAAGGTCAAGGTACTTGGGTTAATTCACAAAGCCCTAAACAACTTGGGCCCAAAGTACCTTAAGGAACGCCTCACATATTGCATCTCTATCACTGAGATCTTCTGATGGGGCACTTTTGGGGGTTCCCTATGCCCCTGGCATTTGTTTGGCCTCCACCAGGGACCGAGCCTTTAGTGTGGCAGGCCCTGCCCTATGGAACTCCCTCCCTTCTTTCTTTCAGGCGTTTTCAGGTTGAAAACTGAGCTTTTTAGACAGGCCTTTGTAACATGAATGGCTCTCTAACCAATGCAGCATTTCTTGATGCTTTTATTATTGTTTTAATGGCTTTTCAGTTTTATTGTGTCTTCTATGTTGTAAGCTGTCTTGATGAGCTTCTATGAAAAGTGCAGCTAACAAAGAAATAAACAGCTGACTCCTACTCGTGTTCTTCTGGTACAGCTGCCACCTCCTCTTTTATAAGTCCTGGCTCCTGTTGGACATGCTGTTTTACCTACCAGGCTCCAGAGTGAGGGCAGAAAGCATTTGCCCTCACTCTGTTTTAGCTTAATGATACTGACATGTCATCACATAGCATCAGTGTCATGAAGTGAAATCAGACAATGCTTCCTGCTCTCCCTGTAGCACCTGGTGGATAAAAAAACAATACCCACCAAGCGCCAGACTTACAGGAGTGTGATTGCCACTGTGACTAATTTTGCCCCACACTTTATGCCTTTTTGTGTTCCTGCATCCGGAATCAACAAAATGCCTCCAGCTTTGCTGCAGGTGAAAAGGATACCCAAGTGTGTGTGTTCAGGAAGATATTTTGGCTCAGCATAGCTCACAACACTCACATTCAATAAGGAATAAGAAGCAGATTACACCCATGGTGGCTATGATGATCCCAGGGACGATGAACGACAGGCCCCATGCGTTTGAAACCCATATACCAGCAATCAAGGACCCCAAGATGTTTCCTACAGATGTGTGTGAATTCCAGATGCCCATGATCAAGCCTCGCCTGGTAAGAGACAAAGACAAAAACTGCTACATCAGCCTTAGTGCTGGGCCAGAAAGCATGTTTTGATTTTAATGTTTCAGTTCAGACATCAACCCAAAGGTTTGGGCTTAACCTAGTTTATAACAAAAAACATGATTTGTACTTCTGAGTATGCAACAGACAAACCATTGTTTCCTTCCTATCAGCATTCAGCTTCGTACGTTTGCTCCTGCGTCTATGGTGCAGCAGCCCCTGGAGAAGCAATAGCCATAACTATGGTCTGTCAAATAAGAACATAGTTCCCAACCATAATTAGTCCAGAGCATGGTTTGCAAACCTCTTCAACCCATGCTTTCTCATTCTAGCTTTTGTAGCTGATTGTAAACCCTCAGGCTCAGTTCAAAACTGGTGCCACGGTAACTATGGTTTGATGTGATGCCTTAATTGACAAATCATTGTTTGCAAACCCACTTTTAACCACAGTTTCTTATTCTGGTTTGACTGCTGATTGCAAGCCATGGTTTGTCAATGACTTCTGTCTTGCTCCTCAACTCTGCTGATGGTCCTAACCACTGGACTACCCAATGGCTTCTGGTTCCCCGGTCCCAGCTCCTGGCTCACCTCTGTCTGCTGCTTACAGCTCAGGCCTGATGCCAGTGTGGTTTAGTAAGCAGAGGACTGTCAGACTTGGGATTCAGACAACGTGAGTTGAGATCTCTGCCCAACCATGAAGTTCCCTGGATGGCTTCAGAAAAGCTGAGCTTACCTCACATGGTTGTTGCGAACATAAAATAGGGACAGTTCCTACTTTTGACATTCTGAGCTACTGATGCGTTATTTATTTGTTAACTGCACTTCTATGCTGCCCCACATCCAAAGTTCTCTGGATGGAGTATATCTAAATATTATTTTAAAAAAAGTTAAATAGTAACATACCGCCTCTGACGAAAAGGCAGGATTCTGTATGTATGTGATTTAAAAATCCACATGAAGGTGGCCTATATACGCCATCAGGCCATTGGCCCATTTTCCAGCACATGCCTACGGTTCCCATTTCAGCAAGGGAATAAATCTGGTACTTCCTCCAGAGGTGAGGATTAGGCAATTGACTCTTGTAAGCAAAACAACAACCCACAACACACAGTTAGACAGGCATTAGGAAACGAGACTTACTTCCCCTTTCCAAACCAGTTGCCTACACACGACACCACGGAGGGCCATCCAGTTGTCTGTGCCAAGCCATTGAGGACCTAGCAGACGGGGTGAAAAACAACAACAACCCACAGTTAGTGACACTGAGTGTATACTATGCATAGGGCCTGATCATTGTAAGAAGGCATGGGGTGGTATTGAATGCTGGTTCTACTCAGAGTAGACCCATTGATGTTAACGGAGATGAGTAATTTAGGTCCCTTATTTTTCAGTGTGTCTACACTGAGTAGAACTGGATACAACTCACTAAGTGCATAAAGAAATGGTATCTTTATTTCTTGCTGAAATGATAAAAGATCAAGATTCAGTAAATCCACACTCAATTGGGAGAAATATATTTCTGATTTAAAGTCTCAATAAGACAAAGCTAACAAGACACTTTTTCCTTCTTTCAAATTATCCAAGCATAAATATAATGTTAAGATGTTGGGTTGCATGCACCTAAGTCCTACTCAAGGTAGACCCATTGAAATCAATGCATCTAAGTTAGTCATGTCTATTAACTTCGACGTATCCACTCTGAGTCGGGCTAGCATTGAATACCATCCACTGGATTGTATCCAATGCTCGTCGTACTCAAAGTAGACCCACTGAACTTAATGGACACGGGCAACTTAGATACATTAATTTCAGCAGGTCTACTCTGATAAGAACTCTGATGGATACAACTCGTTAAATATAGTGATTCATATAATATGTGCATGTATACATTGCATTCTTCTTTTAATTACCTGATTTATCAACTTGCTTGCTAATTTGTTTCATTTATTTGTGGACTTACTGTTATTTTTTTTAATAAAAATAATTCTCTATGCATATTTAACAAAAAAATCTGACCCATGGTTCAGGGTGCTAGTACTCCCCCCCTCGCTTACAACAACCCTGTGAGGTAGATTAAGGTGAGAGATAGTAACCAGTCACTCAGTGAGCTTTGTGGCCTGACATCCTGCTTCCATAATGGCCAGCCCAGAGGCCTCCGGGAAGTTCACAAACAGGGCATGAAGGCCACCCACCCCACCATCGTTGCTTCCCAGTAACTGGTAGACTATTCCTAAATACATAAGTTCCATTTAGACCTCGTGGCCAACAGAAGCATTCTCCAAGAATCCATCAAACCCCCTTTTAGAGCTATTTATGGGCCAAATTAGACAGGACACCATTCACACAATTAGTCTGACCTGGATTGGGACCCTGGTATGCGAGGTGGGGTTTGTCCCCCAATGCGATCCTGATTCAGATCGAGGACACCACACCTGCCATCTGCATGGGCAAAAAAGTACCCATTGGAGCAAATCAGAGCTTGTTTCTCTGGGCAAAAAGCAGGGGCTGCAATCCAGATCAGGACCGCAGGGGGTTAGTACCCCTATCCTCAGACCCTTGTGCCAGGGTCCAAATCCAGATCAGCCCCCTCCCAGCCTGCAATTTATTTTAAAAAGCCATGCGGGCAATTGCTAATTGTGCGAATGGTGTCTCACCTTTGGCCTTAAGTTACGGCACAATTGCCATCAGTCTCCTGGCAACTGGCCATACACATCCCAAGCAAGCTGAAATGTGTCAGCATGTCATCTTCCTCATTCACAAGCAAGTGAGACAGGAATCCCGATTTTCTGTGTCAACCCTAATTGGGGATGTTTCCAGGATGCAACCTCTCTGCTTCTCGCCTCTCTGGGCTCTCGGTTTCCCCTTGAGCAAAACCTGCCCGGCCTACTGCACAAACCAGTTGGGAAGTTCAGTCTGTGAATGTGTGGGAGGAAATGCTGTCATGACTTGCCCCAGAGCCAGTTTCAACTGACAGAAGTAGGAAGGAAGAACAATGGGACTCCTTGCCCAACTGGCTACAAAAATAGCCCTGTATGATGCCACACGGTGGCTAGGATGAGAATGCGCCACCTGCAGCCCACAGACCCAGCGAAGATGCTCTCGATCAGGGATGGGAAGCGTGGGGCCCTGCAGATGTCATTGGACTGCGACACCCATCAGCCTCAGGCAGCGCGGCCAATAGGGATGATGGGAGTTGGAGTCCAATGACGTGTGGAGAGCTGCTAATTCCCTACCCTTGTTCTAGATCAGGGGTTCTTAACTTGTGGGCGCCTGGGGGTCCGTGAACCAGGTACAAAAATAATCAATTTCCAATGCAAGAAAATACACTGTATTGATTTATTTATGGGGGTCCATAGCTTTCATTAGATTGTCAAAAGGGTCCGTGACCTAAAAAAGGTTAAGACCTACTGCTTTAGATGGTGGATACCCTACCCAACTGCTGTCTGAGGGATGGGGCTCACGAGTGTGACTGACCACAAATATCTCCTCTTCCCTGCAGCTCTACAAAAGATTGGCCTAGCAATGGATGGGGGCAGAAAACAGAGAAGGCCACAAACAAAACTCTTGTGGACCAAGGAAGGGCAAAGCTCCAACAAAGGGGAGGGGAACCTCGTGCCCAGGGGGCGAATGTGGCCCTCCAGGCCTCTCTACCTAGCCCTTGGAACTGTCCACAGGCCACACCCCTTCTCCACAAGCCACACCCCTGGCTAGCTTTGCTTCGCACCCTGAGTGGTTTTGCCTGGCTGGAATTGTCTTGAATTCTGGTTAACGCCTCTTGTTTGTCCGGATGGAGAACATACAGGGGTATCTGAGTGTGTTTGGAAGCCAGCCTGTGGTACAAAGATAAAAATTTACATGTGTTGCTCCGCCCATCACTGGCATATGACCCTCAGAAGGTTCCCTAGAAAGGAACGAGGCCCTCAGGCTGAAAAGGGTTCCCCATGCCACCCCTGCTCCAAAGCTAGTGTGCAGATTTTGGCAGTGAAGGCTACAGGCCCATCTCCCAGTTGCTCGTAACCCTATTTCTACAAGAGGACAAAAAGGCATATCCTCTGCTGCGTCCAAGGACAGGGCTTGATCTAAGGAGCTCAAACCACAAGAGAGGAGACTTCGGGTGAACAGTAGGACAAACTTCTTGTTAAGAATGATTCGGAATCTAGTTTGCGAAGGTTGCTGAGAGTTGTTAGGAGACCCCTATTCCCCTCACAGAGCTACAGTTCCCAGAGTTCCCTGGGAAGAGGGATTCCACACTAGGACTTGTTCCACCCTGGACTCCTTTTTGGAGGAAGGTTGTGATATAAATGTAATAATAACTGTAGCTCTGGGAAGGGAATAGGGGTCTCCTAGAAACGCTCAACCCCTTAAACTACAGTTCCCACAGTTCTTTGGGGGAATCCATGAATGTTAAAGTGGTATGAAACTGCTTTAAATGTCTAGTGCAGATATGGCCTTAAAAGGATGGTGAGCTCTCCATCACTGGAGATCTTTAAGCAACAGCTAGCAGCCATCTGTTGTGAACGCTCTAACTCTGGATTTCTTGCAAAGAGTAGGGAACTGAACTAGTTGGCTTATAAGACCCTCTCCAACTTAATGATTCTATGCTCCCAGTCCCTTGGGAGGTACAAGTTTAAGAAGACTTTGGGATTTACTGTCTTTGAGTGTGAGCACAGACAGATAGAGCACTGACTCTCTGTGGAAGTGCGTTCATTGAGGTTTGGACACATGGACAACTTTCTTCCCTTGGCACAAGCTCAGGGGAAGTCTGTTCTGATTTTCAAGAGACTTTGCACAGTGCTGATTGCCCAGCCCAGGTGACTTGTCACAAAGCCACCTTTCCTCTTCCCAGAGCTTGGCGCTGGTTGGTTGGCCCTTGCATCAATGGCAAGGCCTTTTCAAGAGAAGCTTTTAAAGTACAAATTAATTCAATCAAATCTCTGCAAATGGATAATCACAAGAGATGCTTGAAAACAAAAACTAAGCGCATTGCCCTGGTGAAGTGATGGGACAGGAGTGAAGATAGTGTTCAATCCAGAATTGGGGGCGGCGGGGGGGGGGGAACAGATCATCCTACAGGAGAAAAACCTACATATCCTCCTGTTTACATATTGGTTTCTACACAGCCTTTGCAATTTTTAAGAAGGAGTAACAGCAGGCTATGGGTCCAGCTTCCTGATAAGGTTTCCGTCTGCAATTTTTATGTTAATAGGCAGTAACGAAAGGCCCACACCCTGGAATGATACAGCACCAATGAACTTGTCATAAAATGATTCACTGGAGTTATATGAGGATGCAGGTAGCAGCAGCAGCAGCTTGATAGACATCCAAGCATTTGTCAAAGGACAAAAGAAATTGCTTGCAAATGCTTGGATTGGATTTTTATATAAAATGAAAAACCTCCACAAAATTCCCCAAATACTCTCTAATGAGCAGCAGCAATGAAAATTAAAGGATCTGTGCTTGTTTTCTTTTTTAAGCAAGTTAAGACCTTTCTTTCTTTGCTGTTGTGCCTTTAGTAGCACTTGTTTCAGGCCTACAACTCATCTGTTCTTCGGAGCCTGTTTTTAATTTTCAGGTGAGTTGCTGATGTTTCCCATATTGCAATTGGGCTGTTTTTAATTGCAGCCTTCATGCAGACTTCTGGGGTACATTTGGACCCCAAGTGCACTTTTCATTGTGTAATTGACACATAAGTAGACCTACAGGGATGTCCTTCTAGGACCTTGTCACAAGCTGTCACCCTTACAGCATCCCCAAATTTCAGCCAGTTACCACTTACTGTTTTCTTTCTGGAAACAAAAAAACACAGGGGCCAGCAAAAAGCCCCACGGGCAAATTGTGTCCTTTACTCAACATGCATGGGCAAGGGGCCAGCTCAGAAAAAGTCTACCTCCTACTAAGTGTTTTTTTGGCTCAAGGTGCTTTGGTATTGTCAAGCACACGTGCGCTGACAACACAGACAAAAATGGTCTCTGGGGGACAAAGTTGTGCCATCCTTCCATTGGAAATCTCATCAGGGTACAAATGTACCCCCCAGATGGCCAGTGTGATCTTTTTGACGGGTCTGCATAACAGGTTAAGTACATTGCTTTTGGAAATGTACATTGATGGTATACACCAGGGAAGGGGAACCTGTGGCCCTCCAGGTATTTGGACTATAGTTCCCATCATCCCTGAGTGCAACACCTTCTCCCCACTTGTGATTCCCCAAAGTTCAGTTTTCAAACCAAAGCAAAACACAAACAGAGAAGTACATATCCAAAGGCTGTCTCAAAATTACCAGCATACTTAGGTGGAATCTTACTGAATCACAGTTTTGTTTAAAATTATGCATAAACATGGGACTAGGATGCTCCGACTGAAAACTGAAGCATCCCATCCAGCGGTTCCGGCATCATCAGACCCAACAGACTCTCATTTGATGTGTCATTCAGACAGACTCAGCCGGGATGGAAAAATATACTGTTGCTTTAAGTTATTCCAGTGGCTAAATATATCTGGCTTCTGTTTGCCCAGACAGCAACGCATGTGACTATTACATCCACAGAGGTGAACATCAGAAACAATTTTCCCATGAGAAAGCAAATGGAACAGATGGGGGGGGGGAACACCCACTTAAAAGTTAATAGAGCAAACCAGGGACAAGAGAAGTTCAAAGGTGGGAAACTTGGCAACAAAGCCCTATGTAAAGGCTGCTCAGAAACTCTGTGCTGATATGAGTGCTTGAGGATGACATGATTTATACAGCTCCATCCCTGCACAACAGAGCAGAATAAGAAAAAAAGGTCCCTGCCGCAATGAGAGTACAATCCAGGTTTTTGCAAGTAGGGCTGGCAAGAGAGGGGTTGAAGGAATAGGCTGGGGTGGACCATCCTGGGGAAAAAGATAATCACTGTTAAATTTAGAAGGCCAGCAAGAGGAAAACAGGAAGTTGCCTTGCATCCAGAACACTGGTCCATCTAGCTCAGTACGCTGACTGGCAGTGGTACTCCAGGGTTGCAGACAGGAGTCTTTCCTTGCCTGGAGATGCTAGGGATTGAACCTGGGGCCTTCTGCGTGCAAAGCAGATGCTCTACCACTAAGCTACGGCCCTTCCCCAGAGAAGGGTGTACAAGGAGCCACTTTATATCAAATCAGACCAGCGATTCTTCTAGTTCCATACAATAAATCCTGATTTGCAGTCAGTTTCAAACACAGTTCTGAAGTGGTCCAAGCAGAATTACTTCCGTGTCCTGCTATTTAAGATCCTTTAACTGGAGATCAAACCTAGGGCCCGTATACAAATGTGCAGACACAGAAGGGCGACAACACAGTATGCCTCCACAGACCCAGAGCTGTCCTGCTACTTGTGAGTAAGGGGTCTATTCATGAGTAAGCAATCCCGGGAACACCTTCACTACCCGTAGTTGTGGTGGTGGGGATCTAGGAGGCCAGCGTATACAAGGTCTCTCTCTGTTCAGCCTTCTAGTTAGTACATACTGGGACAAAGGGCGGGATATAAATCTAATAAATAAATATGTAGCAGTAGCGGAGGCCTTCCTTGGCCTTGATTCGCCATTAAACTCAAGCCGGAGCCTTCTGGTTGCTAATAACAATCTCGGTCTCTGGCTTCTTATTTCCAGCTCCCAAGTCCCAGTGTCTTCTCCTCGCTGTGTTGTACCTTGCCCAAGCTCCCTGTGATGTTGACTGTCGATTGACCTTACTCCTGGACCACACCTTTGTACCTAGACTGATTCTCTGTGCTTGGCCTTGGTTTGTTTTGGACTGTGCTGCTCCTACAGCCCTACCTAGGCAGTGAGTACTTTGGTAAAAGGCTTCCACCTCCAGGGTTTGGAACCCGAGTCCCTGAGGGCACTCCCTGGAACGTGACAGATGATGCTAGGCTTGTCCAGAGCCCCCCATGGTACAAAGGTTGACCTGCTGTAGAGAACTTAATCAGCAGGCATGATGAATCTCCATACCTGTACAAGCACAAAGTACCACAGCTGATGGATGTCCCAGTAGTAGCCCAGGCCAAATAAGGAAGTGAATAAGCCACTCAGTACCATTCCTCCAGACAGATAGTAGCGCAACGGGAGGCGCTCACCGAAAATCCCACTGTGGGAGATGGGAAGGAACAGCACATGAAACACAACGGCTCATTCTCAAGGATCAGCGTCTGCACCGAAAACGAATGTGGAAACAGCTTAGGGCAAGCGTGGGGAAACTACAGTTTCTATAAACCTTGGCTATTGGCCATGTTTGCTGGGGCTGATGGGTGCTGTAGTTCAGCAACATCTGGAGGGCCAAAGGCTGGGGTCTGTTAAACGAAAGGAATTGTTGCAGAAGTGTGGAAGGCAATGCCGATCCTTCCCACAATCCTCTGATAACACAGGAAGACCACAGCCATATGGGAGGAATCAATGACAGCTATTTCCCCCATAGTGGCCCTCCAGGGTCCCTGTCAAGTATGACGACTGATCTTGGGACCTTCTGCATGCAAGGCAGGGGCTCTACGGCTGAGCAAAGGCCCCTCCTCTTTGGCCTGCCTGCAGAATCGTGGCATCAACACAGCCCCTGGAAATAACCCTACGGAGCTTGTTAATAACTACTTAGGTGACAAACGAGCCTGCCGTGGGCCTCAGCAAACAGAATCCATCATTTGAACGAGAGCTGTTGACACCTCAAGCCCTCCATTAGCAGATTTCTTATCCGCCTGCCTTTATGGCTGTATTTATGGGAATTCTGTATCTCTGATCTGTTTCCCACAAGGCTTAAGAAGCGAGTTGATTGCTGTTGGGTGCTGCCGGCTCCTGGCATGCCGTGCCAAAGTAATCAAATGTTATGGATTTGTCCTAAGAGCACCTCTCGGATTGTTTGATAACTTTTAACATCTGCCAGGTTATTGAAGTCCTCTGGCATGACAAATTGGTGCAGTGGTCAATCAGAGACATGGGTCAGGGAAGGGGAACCTCAGGCTCTGAGGGCCAAATGTGGCCCTCCGGGCCTCTCTATCTAGCTCTTGGGGCTCCCCCCAGACCACATATCCTCCCAAGTCACAACCCTCACCAGCCCTGCTTAAGTGATTTTGCCTGGCTGAACTTATTGTTCACTTTGCCTCTCTGGATGAAAGATAGGTCCCCTCACAGGTCTACAATTCCTAGAGTTCCCTAGGAAGAGGGATTGATTGTTCAACTACTCCGGGAACCTTAACTCTGTGAGGGGAACGGGGTCTCCTAACAACTCTCCACCCATCACAAACTAAAGTTCCCAGGATTCTTTCGGGGAAAACCATGGCTATTTAAAGTGGTATAATACTGCTTTGAATGTGTAGTGCACATGGGACCCTAACTGTGATCTCGTTCTTGAACAGGGTGCCAAATTTCTAAGCCATCAGAGGAAAAAAGATTGCTGGTTGCTGAGACCTTGCAGCATAAAACCACACATGCGCATGGCCTTTACAATGCAATCCTATGCCTGCCTGCTCAGAAGTGTTCACTGGGAGTTAGCCCCCAGTAGGTTTGTACAGGGTTACAGCATAAGGCTGCAATCCTGTACACACTTATTTGGAAGGAAATGCCATTGAACTCAATGAGACTCCCAAGTAGGCATGCACAGGATTGCACTGTAGATCTATAAAAGTTCTTGTATGTTCATTTCTACATTTTGAGTAGATTGAGAGTTTGCTGCAGGGGTGAGACTGTGCTGGGACCATCAAGGGATAAGCTTTCCACCTGCCTTGCCCCCTCATCCCTGTTCTTTCTGACATCTTTCTGGGGACTGCCCTTTGCCAGGAAGACAAATGTATATGGCTTTTAGGTGTTTTTTTAAAAAAGTTTTCATTGTCTTAAATTTTTGTAATTTGTAATTTTTTCTTACTTGTAATTTGTATTTGTGCATATTTTTGTGAGCTGCCTTGGAAGGTGGTATAGAAATACACTAACAATATCATACATACCTGATATACATTCCTATGGCATAGGCAACCAGGAAAGCATTATCCAGGGCTCCAAACAGTTCCTTATAGTTGTCCTGATCTGGAAGGAAAAATTGTGTGAGTTAAGCTCGGTGTCAGTATCAAATTCATGCAGGTTCTAGTATTGAAGGAACTGGCTTCTTGGAGAGCAGTTCCTGACTGCTGATCAGCTAGCCACAGATAGTTCTGGGACGGGGTGTCAAACATTTTGTCTACTTCAGTCTTAAGAACTTCCTCCCTTCAGGGGTTCCCACATCAGCTTGCTGGTGGAGGAACTCCTATGTATTGTTCCTGTCAGGAACGCCTGGTTTCTAAAATAGTTCTGTGGCAAGGAATTGTGTGTGTGTGTGGGGGGGACATCTTGCCTGGATTAAGGCCTCCGAAAGACCATGAGGTAGTCAGTTCTCACAGTTAATTAAGCAGTAAGCAAGAACACCTGCTTATCAGCTTGAGCCTGGTACTTCAAGGCCACAGGCCTGGAAAGGTTGGAGACATGCCTGGCAGTTAAGGCATGAAAGCTCCAGAAGATTTCATCATCAGAAAGCCCCCTGATTGGCTAATTAATTCCTGGCTGCTGCTGTGCATTTTCCCATAAGAATAGGACCAAGAGGTTAGGTCTTTGTTCCCCAATGTTCTTTGGTACTACCTGATGTTGTGGTTCTATTTTCCACCTGCTAGCCAGGCTATACATCTCTGGGAAGATGTTGAACCATGATGTTATTCTGCTGGTTTACCTCTATTGTGAGTACAGATTAGGCTAGACAGCTTTGTTATTTTTATTTGTGATTTGAACTCTCTGTATTTTACCTAGCCCTTGGGGGAGTTTGATTTAAGGAACAATTTTGCTGCTATACTTTTTGCACTTTTATTTTAATAAAGCTACCTCTTATTTACCAGTGTGTGTTCATTTCAGGTGGAAATTGGCTCTGAATCCAGCACCTTGGCCAATTAGCTATGGACTGCTATATAGTTGGGTATTTTGCCTAAGGCTGTAAGACAAGGAGGGCTTATTTGGCTCTTGTATTTTGGAATCCTTGGCAGGTCTATTTCTGGCACTTTGGGTTTCGCCTTGGCCCAGAGTGGGTGACCGGGTATAAGGGGTGGTGGCAGTCTACCTACCTTACAGGGTTGTTGTTGGCTTACACAGCTCTGGTAAGGAAGGCACAGGCTGTGCCTGCCCAGGATCAATTGCCCAGTGTGAACTGGCAGCAGTTCTTGACAGGTCCCTCGCTTGCATTCTGAAGTGGTACAGTCCCAGGAGGGCTGTACCACAGGCTTTTAAAAACAACATGCATATTCTGTCTGTTTCTTTTCTGCAAAATGGGAGTGTTAGGAGCTTATCTGACAGGGTTGTTGTACAGATGAGCAAGATTAAAGGTTGTGAATCATAACTGTATGTCCCATGAATGAGAAATATAACATTCCCTCTTGCTGCAAATTCTCCTTGCGGCCCCTTAATGTGTGCATATATGTGGTATCGCCTGAGCGTATATGTGGTATCGCCTTTCTGCATTCAGAATTCACCTTGTCTGTGTGGTTTGTCTTTTTGATCTCCATTATCAGCTGCAACTTCTATGTATGTATAACTGCATTTGCCTGTATTTAGACTACAATGAGAAAGTCGCAACTTCCAGAGTGCCCTGGGAAGAGGGACTAATTGTTAAACCACTCCATGAATTGCAGCTCTGTGAGGAGAACAGAGGTCTGCTAACAACTCCCAGCTGGCCCAGCACCAGCGGGTGGCCAGGTTGGACACTGGCTGGGGGCCCAGGAGCTCAGAGAGGCCCCTCACCACCACCACCTCTCCCTCTCATATATATATATACATACACACACATACTCACCAGCCACTCCTGACCCCTACCCCTCCATTTTCCTTCATCCCAACCATACTAGTCCATAGCCTCATTTTTCCTTCTCACTCACCAGCCTCTCCCACCCCCATATCAAACAGCTACCAAAGCTTAACGGCACACTGGGGAGCCAGTTTCAACCAATCTGCTAATGAGGCTCCACAACGACATTGCAAACAAATGTGGGTAAGATAAGTTAGGTTGTTAGTCACTTCAGAATAAACTGTTGGCCTGGAAAGCATTCCTTCTCGGTTATTAAATACACCTCAGTTGGGATCAGGGAGCCAAAAGTGGTGATAAAGCCTGCCTTTTCTTCTGTGGTTTCTAGGAAAGGGCCTCTGGATACAGCCCAGAAGTGAAGAGTTCGTGGAAAGTGGCCGGCCGAAGAACTGACAATGCTCCTGCTGTTTTCCAGATGGAAGGAGTAGCAACTTTGAAAGCCAGATGGAAAAGATTAGCACTTCCATATCCACCAACGCAGGAAGCTGTCATCTACCGAGGTCAGACCGCTGACCTCTCTAGCTCCTCAGTGTTGTCTATGCCACTGTTCTTCAACCTTGGCTCCCCAGATGGTGTTGGACTACAACTCCCATCAACCTCATCCAGCTTAGCCAATGGCCGATAGGAGTTGTAGTCCAGCAACATCAGGTGATCCAAAAGGAAAGAACAGTGGTCTAAGCTACACTGACTGGTAGCGACTCTCCAAGGTTTCAGGCAGTTTCCAGCCCTTCCTGCAGATCCGAAGGCTTGAACCAAGGATTTTTTGTATGCAAAGCAATGTGTTCTGCCATTGAATTGCAGCCATTCCCCCATCATTTCGCCATGCTGTGTTCTGTATGCTGCATGGTTTTGCCCTGTCCTCTACCGACTTAAAAATCACAAGGGTGTTTGTTCTTCTGGTGAAAGATATGTCAGAAAACAAACACTACCTTACCAAAAGGCTTCCAGTCACACCATGTTGTGCTGTTTGAACCATTGTGCGGATTGGCTCCCTGTGAGGAACAGTTATAATGTAGTTCACTCTGAGGAGGAAAAAAAAAAGGCACAAGAGTCAGAGATCGTGACAATGACAGTGATTTTATATAGCCCCATCATCAGTAGAATCAGAATAGCAAAGGTGGAAGGACAGAGTCCAACGTCCGCTCAATGCAGGAATCCAACTTATAGGCCACTGTGAGAACAGGGTGCAGGAAGTTATCTGGGATAAATAAATTCTAATAAATTAGAATCAACCTGCAAGATCCCATACTGTTCTGGAGCGTCTGCTAACCTTCAGCAGCAGGTTTCAGGGCTGGGAGGAACTAGTGAAATTTGGAAGCCCTGAGTTAGAATCATAGAATAGTAGAGGTGGAAGGGGTCTATAAAGCCATCAAGTCTAACCCCCTGCTCAGTGCAGGAATACAACTTAAAATATACCCGACAGATGTCTGTCCAGCTGCCTCTTGAATGTCTCCAGTGTTGGACAGCCCACCACCTCCCTAGGTCATTGATCCCACTGTTGTACTGCTCTAACAGTTAGGAGGTTTTCCTGATGTTCAGTCAAAATTAGGCTTTCTGTAAGTTGGGCCCATTATTCCATGGCCTGCACTCTGGGACAACTGAGAAGATATCCTAGTCCTCCTCCATGTGACAACCTCTCAAGTACTTGAAGAGTGCTATCATATCTCCCCTCAGTCTTCCCTTCTCAAGGTGAAAAATGCCCAGTTCTTTCAGTCTCTCCTCGTAGGGCTTTGTTTCCAGTCGCCTAATGATCCCCTATAGCACTATCATTGCGGATGACACTTTAAAGGGTACAATCTAGAAAACATCACAGGGAGGTAGCATAGCAAGGAGAGGATAGGTAAGGAGAAGTACAACTCAGTTACACATGCTTACAGCAGAAGCCAGTGAACGTTTACTTGAAAGTGAACCTCACTGTATTCGATGGGAATCATTCCCAAACAAGTCTATATCGGATCGCAACCTTAGACATAATTTCAGGGCCCCATGTGCCCATCCCCAAATATCCAACAACAGTCCCTTGCTCCTGAGGACTGATGCTACATACCTTTACTATACTAATGGGCTTCCGCGACAGATGGAAAGTGGTGTAGCACAGGAATGTCAGTGCAAGGATCAATCCGCGGTACCTAGACAAGAACAAACGTGTGAAAGGTTGTGCAAACGTAGGTGGAAAACAGTGGGAAACCTGAAAGGTATCTTTGAAGGCCTGGGGGGTTTAAGTCTCGCAAGTTTCCTTGGCCAGTCCAATGAAGGGTAAGGGCAGTATTCAGTGCTAGCCACCGTATCAGACTGCTGCAGTGGGACTGATGGCTCAGCTTTGCCAGAAGAGCCATCGGGCACCTCCTACCCCTGAACTGTTTCTATGCCATGTGGCCATTATAAGAACATTATTTAAGAATTGGTGCCTGCTAGGGATGGGTAAGAGATTCGAGTCAGTTCGCATTTAAAGCCAAATCTAGCAAATTTGCACTTTCCAAAAGAATATGAGAAACAAAACATGGCTATCCTTCAAATGAGCACTTATCTGAATCATGCAATGCAGTTCTCCAACCAAGAAACGTTGACAAAAAATGCATGTATTAGGGGAAAGTGTGTACAAAATTAATATACTGGTGAAAATAACATAGAAAAATACATCGTATTAGGATGTATTGCTTGCAAAAATGTGTACATTAGTCAAAACTGTGGACAAAAATGTATTAGAAAAGATTTGCACTGAAATGGTGGGGAATTTTCATGAGAATATTTTTTAGAAAAAACTCGACTTGCTGCAGAAACGTGAAACTGAATTTAAGATTAGAAAAATGAGAATCTAAGGGAACCGAAACTGACAGATTCTTCCATCCCTCCTGCCTGGATTTGCTTTTTCCACTTCCCTCACTGCCTCTTTTCCCTCATGTGTTTTTTTTAGACTGTTAGATCTTGTTTTCATTGATTGTCTGTAAATCACCCTGGGAGCCTTTTGTGGGTACAAACGCCCTAAATAAATAATAGTCCAACTCAGAACAGACCCACCGAAGTTGAGACATGACTAACTTAGGTTCATTAACTTCAATAGGTCTGCTCTGAGAAGGACTTAGGCTGCAATCTCAATGTATGTCTACTCAGAAGTATGCTCCATTTGGTTCAGTGGGACTTACTCCCAGGTAAGTGGGCATTGGATTGCCCCCTTAGTGGAATACAACCCTAAATGATCTGCAGGATGGAAGGAATCCCAAGCCAGGCAAAGATATTGCTCCCTGAAGTAGTTTAGTGACTGGAGTGTTTTGACACTACATTCAGGGCTTCATATATCCAAAGAAATCCTACTTTAGTTGCTGTTGTTACACCATGAGTGTGCACAGTGCCTTACAAAGTACAAGAGGACAGGTCCTTGCCAAAAGAAATGTAATGCCATAAGCCAAAGGCCGTGTGCAAAAGATGGCATAAAATGCATGTCATGCACATTGGTGTCATATAGTACTACTAGCTCTACACCAATCAAAGGAAATCCTATTGTTGTTATGGCATCAGAATTCCACCACTGTAGGAAAAAACAGAGCTAAATTTCTATACAGAAAATAATCTTAAAATATGGAGGATTTCCAGGTTAACATACAAGGTACCTTCTTTCCATCCAGCCCAAATCAGATTTCTGATGTATTTACTAAGGATGGACAAGAAATTTGATTCAGTTCACATTTCAGAGAGCCAGTGTGGTGTAGTGGTTAAGGTGTTGGACTAAGACCTGGGAGACCAGGGTTCGAATCCCCACATAGCCATGAAGCTCACTGGGTGACCTTGGGCCAGTCACTGCCTCTCAGCCTTATGAAAACCCTATTCATAGGGTCGCCATAAGTCAGAATTAACTCGAAGGCAGTACATTTATATTTCACATTTCAAGCTGACTATCACATTTGCACGGTTTGCAACAATAAGAGAACCAAAACACAGCCATCCTTTGAAATTCACACTTACTTGAATTTTGCAATGCAGTTTGCCAACCAATGTTTACAAAAATGCATATGTTAGGGGAAAGTGCATAACAAAGAATATTTGAGTGAAAATAGCATACAAAAATGCATTATTATCATGAGAAGGTGCCAGCAAAAATGTATACATTAGTCAAAACTGCCTACAAAAATGTCTTTATTAGGCAAAATTTGCATTAAAGCACTGAAGAATTTTCTTTTTTTTTTTCAATAATTTTTATTCAGATTTTCATAAAACATACAAGACAAAATCATAAGACATTCAAAGACAAAAAACAAAATCAAAAATAGTTAAACAAAAAGAAAAAAAGAAAAAAAAAACAAAAATAAAAAATAAAGAGTAAAATATTGACTTCCCATTTGTCAAAGATCAAATCAGTTATAAGTCTATAATATATAACAATCCTGTCTCTTAAGTCATATTATAAAATCACTTTCCTCCAGTAGTTATCTTACTTAATAATCAAATCTCATAAACATTACTTAATTCTTTCCACAAAAAGTCAAAGAGAGGTTTCAATTCTTTAAGAAATATATCTATCAATTTTTTTTCCAGATAAGCATATCGATTAATCCATCTCATTACTAATTATGATAATCTTATTGTCATAACCATAGTCAAAATAAACATTTCAATTAATCCATCACATCAGAATCTGTTAGGTTCAGTAATTTCAGTAGCCATTGTTCTATTATCTCTATTAGTTCCATTTTCCATCTTCCATCTTCAGTAGTCTTGTTAAGTCCAGTAATTTCAATATCCAATCTTCCATTATCAGTATTCCATAATAATCTTGCTGTCAAAGCCATAGTCATATAGTAAGAGTCTGATGGGAATTACCTCTATCCCAAATATTTTCTTGCCATCCATTCTGAATAGGTTGCTGAAATACTGCTGTAAAATCATATCTCTGTTCTTTTTTTCAAAATACACTGGGTCATCTCTTAAAAGTTTTTCCATTGTCACATGGCTGCAGTTAATTCCATAGATTTTCTCTATATTGGGCTCCATCACATCATTCCAGTCCAGAAGATTATCCATGCCATTGATAACTTTATCTCTAGAATCTTCATTAATTTCTTCAGAGATAACATTGAGTTCCAAACAATAGATTTTATTTCTAAAGTCCATAGACTCCAAATCTTGTTCCTGTTCCACGTTGGTTCCAATCTCCGGGATCTCCTCTCTCACAGGGACCCCTATTCCAGTCTCCAGGGTCTCCTCTCTCACAGGGACCCCTGTTCCAATCTCCGGGGTCTCCTCTCTCACAGGGACCCCTTCCAGGGTCACCTCTCTCACAGGGACCCTTATATCTTTAATCTCCTGCTTCATTTTACTCAATTCAATTTTCGTTATCTCAATCTCATCCATTATTTTCTGAAACATAGTTATTTCCAGATTTTCAGCCACTTTCTTAATTGCCATTTTAAAAGAAAAATATAGGAAAACCACTTCTTATTTCAGCAACAATTGGGTTAATACTCCAAACTTGGTGACATCACAGTATAAACAGAGCAGACAGCCTTATCTCTCCAATAGTTAAGTAAACAAAATGCAGTTCCCAGGATCGAAACAATTAATGGCAATCGTCAAGAAACAGATTCGTCAAAATAAAATAGACCAAAAAGAGAGTAGTCTCAAAACAGTATAATATTTTTCAAAATAAAAATCTGGAATAGAAATCCCTCTTCTGTGTATATCTTTAGAATGCAAATCCAGGACAGCTTTTTGCAACAAAAACAGAGATAAGCTATTAATTAGTGCGTAGCAGAGAGAAGTTATGGCTCCCCAGTGAGATGTCAAAAACCGATCAATCTGGCAAATCTCTTTTAAACAGCAACAATTTAAGTCAAGTAAAAGAAAAATATAGAAAGAAGGGTGCTTGCCTGTTAGTGCGTTCTCTCTTAGAAGATAAGGTGAACGTTCGCTTTATCAGATAGAGCTTGCTGTTGAAAATCCGTCCCACCTTCGTCGGCTGGACCTCGTCCCATAAATTAATGAGATCTGGTCGTCCCAACAAAAATAGGCTTTGAGGTTAATCTCTTCGTTTCTCCCTACCCGGGAGAAGTTTAATCAGTCAAAAAAAAAAAGAAAAAACTGACTGATATATCTGAATAAGCTTCTTTTGAGGCAGGAGCCCGTCTCAAAAGCAGGCACAGGCTAAGTCACCCTTCCCGGAAGCCAGCACTGAAGAATTTTCATGAGGATTTTTTTAAAAATAAACAAACCAACAGCTACAAATTGCTGCAGAAATGTGGAGAACTGAATTTAAGATTAGGAAAATGAGAAACAGAGAACCAAAACTGACAGATCTTTCCATCCCTAGAATTTACACACAATGCTGGTCATTGACCGAATAAACTACTACTATTATTACAGAATTTACACAGCAAAAATAGGGAACATGTTTTTGAAGAGGAGCCCCAGATTAGCACTGAGTGTTAACACTTCAGAATTAAAATGTATGTTTCTGAAGTGCAGGTGTATTCAACTGCAAAAACCTCAAGCTTCTAAAATGATATATACATGCATCAAATTCCCTCCCGTGGATATTAATTGAATGACTTGGTTTTTAAAACTGGGAGATTTTTTTCCTTATTTCATATACTCTGCATACTTTTCATCAGTGGCTATTGTATTGGCCACTTAGACTGCAATCCTATAACTTGCATGGGAGTCAGCTCTGTTGAACTAAATGAGATTGCCTTCCGAGTAAAGGCACAGGAATGCACAGTCTGTGAAAGCCGGCAAACAAACAGTGGATTTACATAATCCCTTATCATGGACCAACAAGCCGCAAAGTCCCTCCAGCCACTGGTCATCTCTACATTCAAGAGGTGAAACGGAGGTTGGAATGAGTTGAATGAGAGCCAGCAAGGACATCTAACTCATCCTCTCTATGTCATCCTTGGATAATTAGCTGTATCGTGATCATTACATGGTTTTTTTTTAACCTCTGCTGGCTGGAATTCACTTCTGTTGAGAAAAACCAGGGCCACTTCACACCTGCATTTTTGCCATTGGCTGACATCAGGTGTAGGGCAGGAGGGTGTGGCTTGGCCAAAACAGCCTGGTGGTCCTCATCAGGCCTGCAGACCGGAGGCTGACCATCCCTGAAGTAGACAACACTAGGCTAGATGAAGCAAAGGTTCTGACTTGGTATAAGGTAGGTTCCTGTGTAATAACAAAAGCTCATGGGTTAGGGCTGTGGTTCAGTGGCAGAGCAGATGCTTTGCATACAGGAGGTCAGACGTCCAGTCCCTGGCATCTCTAGTTAAAAGAGGTCAGGTGATGGGAAACACCTTTGTGGGAGACCCTGGAAAGGAGCTGCCTACCAACAGTCAGAACGGAGAGTACAAGGTGAGATGGGCTAACAGTGTGACTTTGTATAAGGCACGTTCTTAAGAAATTTCCAATCAGATTGCATTGAATCAATGCAATCAGTCCTGGCCATCACCCCAGTGAACTAGCAACTGCATCCAGATTCCATGCATGCAAGAACTTATTCTAGCCTTTAAAAAAAATACTTTTCCCCCTCAAAACACTCATGCTTTGAAAATGAACTTGGCAACACTGCAAAGCATCCATCCATTTTTAGACAACACCTTGCTCCAATTAAACCAACAATGTCAGTCATTTTTTTCTCATCTTCCTTGGGACTTTCCTTATTTACAGCCTTTTGTGGCTAGAGGTGATCAAGGCATGCCCTCCTTGCAAGGATACTTCTGAATGTACTCGGAGGTTGCAGTGAAGATTTGGTAGCGTTGTTCTGTAGGGTCCAATGTGTTTTTCTTAAGGAGACCTACATCCTTCGGGGAATTCCCCTTGGCTTTCAGGATGCAGGAATCTGGGGTGTTCAGTATCAGCCACACCAGCAGAACCTCCCCTGTTTTGTTTTGTCATTTCCTGGGAGAGGACCGAGCAATGTTTTGCATCAAAACACTTCCTCAGCTGCTGCTTCTAAGCCTTTCATAAGCTTGCAGTGTCACTTTTGGGCAGCCCTTAACAAATCCACTCAAGGCCTCCCAATAATCAGTCAGCCTGAGAATGGAAAATGTCAGAGGAAGCAGATTCCCCTTATACAGTACACTGGCTATGATGTGCCTATTTACATGACATACATATACACACATCACTCCCACTTACCCCCAGCTTCTCCAAGGGTGAGAAGTTCCATGGCTGCAGCACTAAAGTTTGGTTCCTTTTGGAAGGAAGTCCCTAGAGGCTTATTGGTATTTGTATAGCTGCATTTATTTACAAATATACAGGTTGAGGACAGGTGGAGGCACAACTGAGATCCTCCCAACAGACACCCAGAAGCCATTGCTTCCACAGCAAATCTCCAGAAAGAGGCAGACTCCAGAGAGCACCACAAAATGCTATTCATCCAAAAACTCAGCTCTCTGTGTCTTTTCTCAGTCTGCCTCAAACTACCATTTTCTCTCCATATTGGATTATACTGGCCTGAACTAAGAGATGGGGAGAAGGTCCACCTCTTTTGCTAATGGTTCTTCCTTTGCAGGACATCCCCCCAAAACGGCCCAAGATCAAGATGCAATTGGCTAACTATTTAGTTCCCATGGCAATGCATCTCCTTTGTTTGCATAACAACAAGATGTGGTGCAAGCATTTAGCCTATCCCACCTCCAGACAGTCCACACCTATACAGACAAACAGGGTTGAGAGCTTTATTAGAACCAAGGCTAAGCTTCACCCAGGGTCTGCCTGGGGCCTAACTGCCAAGTACAAATAACAGAAAGGAAAGTGAAACTAAAGTAACTGCTTTGCCCCTAAGGGCAATGTCACAATGACTAAACTGTACAGTTAGGGAACATCCCCAACTGCCAATAAATACACATCATAATGTAATACCACTGCGCTCCTTAACAACACATTTATGAAAAATGTAAGAAGACCCCAGTTTCTTAGGGTGCAATCATGAACGTACATACTTAGGGTTGTTCTACTCTGAGTAGTCCCATCAAAATTAATGGGCATAAATTCTACTCAGAGTAGCCCCTAAGTTAGCCATGTCTATTAATTTCAATGGGTCTACTCCATGATTAGCACTGGATACAACCCTTAGAGAGTAAGCCCCATTGGGCACAGTGATATCTACTTCCAAGTAAATATGCGTAATTGTGCTCTTAGATAGAAAAGGGTGTTTTGATTGATAAAATCCAGAATAGTTTCTATAGATCCACCAATGCATATGATGCTTTACAAAAAATACAGGATCCAAAGCTCATGCTCAATTTTTTCTAATCAAGTGAAAGCTCACCCTGAGCCTTTGGCAAAGGGGCAAATAGACACTGAGGCTGCAATCCTATGCACGCACTTGGGAGTAAGCTCAATTGAGCACAATGGGATTTATTTATGAGTAAATGTGCACAAGATTGCACTAAATGTAGGGATGGACTGAGCCTAACTCCATCCCTTTTCACTTTTGCTGGTGTTCAAGCATGGATCTCTATTCCATCCCATGTTGTGTGGATTTTGTGAAGAAACACATGAAAAGTTCCCATTTAAATTGTGCACATTTTGTGTGCATGTTTTATGTAAAATACACGTTTCTCAATGCTTTTTATGAATTTTCCCTGTAAAATATGCCCTCTGTACATATTGTAACATAAAATGTATTTTTGTGCATACCTTTTGCAGAAATTGCATGGCAAAATCCAGACAAAGGCATAATTTTAGTGGAAGTTGGGTTCCAATCCACAAGCAAGTTTTGGAGCATCAGATTGGGTCAGTCTTCTGCAAAAAGTGGACCAATGAAATTCCTCCATCCCTAACTGTGAGTGGAAATTTATTATTTATTTATTAGATTTATATCCTGCCCTTCTTCCCACTAGGAGCCCAGGGTGGCTAGTCAAGTCTACCTACCAGTAGGGCTGTAGCTCAGTGGCAGAGCCTGCTCTGTACGTAGAAAGTCCCAGGTTCAGTCTCTGGCATCCCCAGGTGAGTCTTGGAATGTTCTCTCCCTAAAAGCCTGTACGGCAGCTGCCAGTCAGTGTACACAATACTTGGCTAGATGGACCTATGGTCTGACTCCGTCAACAGCAGCTTCCTATATACCAAAGTAAGCCCCACTGAGTTCATTTGGGCTTAACCCCTGGTAAGTGCAGCCTAAATAAATTACTAAAGAGGTGAGATGAAAAATGAAGGCTCTAAAAGAAGACAAATTTGAGCCTCAAATGTAAAACAATATTAGACATAGTCGACAGGCCTGCTGTTGGTTCCTCTTCTGCTAACTGCAGAAGCATCAACATTTTCCCATCCATCAAAGCAAGTGAGCCACGATGAGATTAAGCATGTTTTCAGAGTCACATGGGACCAGCAGTGGAAATTAAACCATGTGAGGACAGCTCCACTCAGCCTGCTGTGAGCAGCTGAGGAAACAGACTCATTAATTCTGTCCTTAAAGGAAAGAGGGAGCTCAGCACCTCACAAGACTTAGCTTATCAACATTAAGCAAGATAACCAACAGACAGCACTCCACCCTGCAAGGGTCATGCTCAGGGAAGCTATGCAATGATCTGCACAAAGACATGCTCGCAGAATCAGGAGGAATGATTCCTCCCTGCTTGGCCGGATTCTGTAACACATACCTTCGAAGTGAAAGGAAGGACAAGGGCCATCCAATGAAGCTGAATGTTGGCAGATTCAGGGCCAACAAACAGAAGGACCTCTTCACACAGCACATGGTTAAACGGTGGAATTTGCTGCCACAAGATGCAGCGACGGCTACCAGCTTGGAGAAGGGATTTGATACATTCATGGAGGGGAAGGCTATCAATGGCTACCAGTCATAATGGCTATATAATACCTCCAGTATCAGAAGCGGCATGAACACCAGTTGCCAGGCATAAGGAGCGGGAAAGGGCTATTGCCCTCATGTCCTGCTTGTGGGCTACCCAGAAGCATCTGGCTGGCCACTGTGAGAACAAAATGCTGGACTGAACAGGCCTTTGGCCTGTTAGCTGGGCTCTTCTTACATTCACGTGAAGCCAAAACAAAACAGCATCTTCACAATCTGCTCTGTTCACAAAGACAATAGCATAACACCAGGATGGGGAATCTGAGGCCCTCCAGATGTCGTTGGACTACAATTCCTACCATCCCTGACCATTGTCTATGCTGGCTGGTGGTGATGGGTGTTGGAGTCCAACATTTGGAGGGCCACAGGCTCCTCACCTCTGGTATAACAGCACCTTGTCTAAGAAATGTATTTGGTTGTTTCAGTCCAGGCCAAGATGAAGAATCTGTTTTTCTCGAGATGTTGCTGCGCTGCATCTCCTCTCATACCTGGCGATTGGCCGGGCTGGCTAGGGCTGCAGGGAACTGGAGACTAACGATAGTGGCTATTAGGTTTGGGCTTCCCCTAATTTACACATCCACTGCACACTGCAAGCCATCTGGTTCTTAATGACGACAGACAGCTAAAGACTGCTCATTACACTTGGGTACTACAAACACCAAATCGTTGGTCTGGATGGTAACAAATGACAGCACTGGACTTCCTGCACTTTCAGAGTGGCACACTGCCGCAATGTCATCTCTCAGGAAATAATGAAATTCCTTCTATATCTTTCTTTGTTTTTGTTGTCAGTTTCACTTCTGCTTTAAGATTCAGCTGAAGTATTAGAGACACAGACTGGGAAAATCCGTCAGAGAGAGGAGAAGCAAATGCTTTAAAGAACAGAAGCATATTATTATGGTTTATTTTAAGTTATGGTTTATTTATGTATCACTTTTGGCCCAAACCAGAGAACGTAGTAGTAGTGGTTGGCACAGTGGGGCAGAGGCACTTACCTGACCTCCCAGAAACTGAGCTGCTGCTGCCTACCGGGAGGGGGAGAGGCGAGGCAGTGGTGAGGTCAGCGCAGTGCAAATGCCCTAGCCGTGCCAGTCTGATGCTCCTGCTTGATGTCTTTGTGCCATGCCGCCCTTCCCACTTCCTTGCCCCTCCTACTCATGGTAAGCAGCACCGACTCATGCACCAGGAGGTCAGGTAAGCACCTCCACCCCACCACGCCATCTGCTATTGGAACATAGTCATACAAAAGAAAGACACAATAAAAATACAATAAATGCGATTAATCAAAAAATAATATAAACTAGCACCATCAGCAAATGCCCACAATGGCATTAATGAGTTGCATTCATGCTCTCACCACAGATGCAGCTCCCCAGCATTCTGCCTCTCACTTATTAACTCATATCAACCCCACTCCCCCAGTTTCTCACCTTGGAGCCAATTAGCCCATCTAAAGCCAATCACTTATGGGTGAGTGCCCTCACCCTCAACACACCCCAAAAGAGCAACACCCCCTCTTTGGCATCGTCCCCACCAGGTGAGGCAAGGAGGAATGTTTCATGGTCAGTGTGATGTTAAAATGTCACACTAGGATATTGTTATCTTCTCAGCATCCCAGTAAACCATTATAGTAATAGTGCCACACTCAAAATGCGGCTGGAGCTCAGTGTCCCCCTACCCCAGTATGTTAGGGGTCCCATAGTTAGCATTGAACCAGCCCATTTAGGGTTTTGTTGCATTGGTGTTGGTCTACTTAGTCAGAATTTATTATAAGAAAAGCAATTACTGTACATGAATCTTACATTCCTAGGAAGCTGCTGCAGACCATCGGTTCACACAGCTCAGAACAGTACCCTGACTGGCAGCAGTTCCCCGGGTTTTCAGGCAGGGGTCTCTTTCATCCTACTCTGAAGATGCCACTGACTCAACATGGAGCCTTACCCACGCAAGCCATGTCCTCTGCTAGTGAGCTATGGCCCGTGGCCAACCAGGGCTTTTGATTTCCCCAGGCTTATCAAGTATATGCAGCTACATAGCGATCATTAGAATAAGCAAGATAAGCAGCAAAAATAGCCTGCTTCATCTCATTTGCTGAAAGCTTGGCAGAGAAAAGTACAGTACAATCTGCTTTAGGGAACATTCCTGCACATCCTTGTCATCCTACCTGTACTTTCCCCCATCCTCACCCAACTATGATGACTTTTCCATAATATTTGTTTTTGTCTTAACTGCGTGTTATACTGCTGACCTTACATAACACAGATCTGAGCAACAAGGAGGGACAGAGGGAGGATCTTGGAGCAGGGAAGGAGAACCTTTGGCCCTCCAAATGTTGCTGGACTCCAATTCCCATCATCCCTGGCCATTGGCCATCCTGGCTAGGACTGATGGGAGTGGGAGTCTCACAACATCTGGAGGTCCATAGGTTCTCCATCCCTGCATTGGATGGAGCCTTCCTTGGAAAGGGACTCCTTCCAAACACTCAGAGGCTATCAATAAATTGCTTGGGATTAAAGCCGTGCAATATGTCTGTGGATGTTTAACTCAGGGGCATCACAGTCAGAGCTAGTGACATGGAAACAGCTCTTCTGCTTTTGAAATGTACAATCCTTTAAAGTCCATGAGCTCATTTCCATATCAAAATAATGATATCCCTCCCCTCCAACATAATCTGCAAAATGTAACGGTGCAGAGCCACATGGAGAACATCAACTTCTTCTGCTTCTTCTTGACTGTTAACCCACCAAAAACCCTGCTTCAGTAAGAACACTGAAATATCATAAAGTTATGGATTGAATCTATCCATATGTGCCATATTCCTTTCACAGAGATACACCTGTGATGAAGCAAGGCAACATCAGCTGTAAGTGGGAAAGGCTTCCTCAAACACTGAGTTGCAGATAGAGATGGGGGAGAAATTCAACTCAGTTCGCATTTAAAGAGGAATCTACTTAATTCATACTTTCCAGAACAATATGTGAACAGATACACAGCCATCCTTCTAAATTTGCAATTCTATGAATTTGACAATGAATTTTGCAATAGTGATGTTTACAAAAATGCATATATTAGGGGAAAGTATGCATAAAAATGAGTATGTTAGTGAAAATAATATAAAATGCATTAAATCAGCCGAAACTGCTTGCAAAAAATATGTATATTTGTTAAAATTGCATGCCAGAATGTGTTTATTCACACAAAAATGCTGAAGATTTTTCATGAGGATTTTTTTAAAAGTTCTCAAATTACTGCAGAAATGTGGAGAACTGAATTTCACATTGGAAAAACTGAGAGAACCGAAATTGACATATCTTTCCATCCCTAATTGGAGATCTAATGATGGACTAACCTCAACATTGCATCTGGTTTAGACCCAGAGCTTTTAGGTGCTTGTGTGAACAGGTATCCTATACCTTTAAGAAGTGTGGAGCAGATGGAATGTCAGTAGGTGCCTTCTAAAGACATCCCTGAGTGACAGATTGTGCCTATCAAAAAACACAAAACAAAACCTCTCCTCTGCACAGCCTGCCCTCCTTTGCATCCACTTGTCTTATAGATAATTAGGCTCAAATTGGTGAATGGGCCTTTGAAGAACCAGACTAACTGCCTCACACAAGAGGCTTGCCTTCCCCTAATTAGGTCAATGGGTTAATTGGGAGGTGCAGGTGTGTCTGTTCTGCATGGAGCCACAGCCCAGGATAATGAAGAAGGTCTAGACCCGGGGTGGCCACTCCGTGGCTCTCCAGATGCTGCTCAACAACATCTCCCATCAGTCTCAGCCAACACACCTCATGGTCAGGGATGATGGGAGCTGTAGTCCAGCAGCATCTGGAGATCCATGGAGTAGCCACTCCTGGTCCAGACCAGCCTTTCCCAACTAGTGGGCCACCAGATGTTGTTGGACCGCAATTCCCATCTTTCCTGACTATTGGCAATGCTGGCTGAGGCTGATGGGAGTTGTAGTCCAACAACATCTGGTGGCCCACTAGTTGAGAAAGGCTGGTCTAGACTGGGACAAAAGCAAAGACAGATTGCTTCAGTTGGTCATACATAATTAACTGAAGATGAATAGATCCAGGGTAGGAGGCTAAATGGATTGATCTGACTGCACTCTTATGCTGCCTTTCTGCCCAGGCACTCTAGATTGTTTAGGATACTTAAACAAATAAATGACATAGAACACTGTTCTTTAACCTTGGGTCCCCAGATGTTGTTGGACTACAACTCCCATCATCCCAAGACAGCATGGTCAATGGTCAGGGATGGTGGGAGCTGAAGGCCATCAACCTATGGGGACTCAAGGTTAAAAAACAGTGGTTTAGAACGCAAGAAACATGACACAGATGGTTAGATTTAATCCATAACTTTATGACCTTTCCATCTTCTTACTGAAGCTGAGTTCTTGATGGGCTACAACAAAGAAGAATATGTGGCTGATGGGGGTTGCAGTCCAAAACACCTGGAGGCACCAGGTTGGTAAAGGCTGCTGTATTAGGGTTGCCAGGTTCAATCCCTGAGACAGATCCTGTATCTTTAGGAGAAGAGAAAGTCAGCCAAGTGCAGGTATTCTGGCAACCCTGTAATGGGAAAAACCACAAGGTGGAATTCTCCCTCCCCCCTGCACAACTCTTAAAGATACAAAAGACCTCTTGGTTGCCAGGCCTGGCCTCCAAGAGGTCTTTTGTATCTTTAAAAGTTGTGCAGCGGGGAAGGAAGAATTCCACCTTGTAGGTTAGACTGATTGGCCCAAGGTCTGTCAGTTAGTTCTGTGGCCTAATCCAGCGCTCTGATGACTACACTACACTGTTTAATGGTACACCTTGTTAAGTGTGCAGAGCACTTTAGCACCATTTAATTATAATAACTGTGCTACTTAACTTGGTATGAAGGCATCTTTTGTGTCCGTGACCTTTCTTAAGGCATGTCTCCACTCTTCTCTATGCTCACTGTACTCAAGACGCATGAGGCCTACCTCTCTAGGGTTTGGTGAAAGCCAGTGAAAGTGTTTTGGTCCTAAATTCAGAACAGACCAAAAAAACCTGCATGCGATAGGGACATAAGAAGCTCCCTTATACTGAGTCAGATCACTGGTCCATCCAACTCAGTATTGTCTACACTGACTGGCAGCGCCTCTCCAGGATTTCAGACAGGGAGTCTCTCCCAGCCCTACCTGGAAAGCTCTACTTAGGGTTTGTTCACACTATCAGAGAAAATGGTAATAGTCTCTAGCACAGCTGACTTTGGCAAATTAATGGAGGAATTTCAGTGGCTCAACGCTATGATAAGCAGGAGTGGAACCTCTGTGTTCAGAGGCAGTGCACCTTTTGCGTGTCAGGTCCCTGGTACAAATCAAGGTGGCATATATGGTTCTCTCCACTCCCCATTTTATCTTCACAACAGCCCTATGAAGGAGGTTAGGCTGAGAGATGGTGCCTGGCCCAAGGTCACCCCGTGAGCTTCATGGCTGAGTGGGGATTTGAACCCTAGTCTCTTAGGTCTTAGTCCAATACTCTAAACGCTATGCTATGCTGGCTCTCCAAATTTCACTGGGGATGTGTTCAGATTTCTTTATGTAGTTAATTCAACTCCTGCTCCGCCTCCTCTCAAACGTTTGGAGCAGAGTAATAGTTAAAAATAAAGCCAAAACATCCAATTAAATTAGTTACTCCACACCCACAAGACCTGGGTCAAGCAAGAAAGAGAAGTAGAGCTGGGTGTGGTCAACAAGCTGGTGATATTAAAGTCAGGTCGGATATTGGCTGAGGGCCTCCAGTGCTTAGAAGGGCCCTTATCAGGCTGAACCAGCCATGCTGCCACTCACTGCACTCCCCGCCAGGTCCCTAGATGCTTTTCAGTGGAGGGCAACATTGCCCCTTTTGAGCAGGAGCCCAGCTCACTTCCCACCTATGATGTCCACCAGCCATTTTAAACTACCCAAAATGTAGTGCCTCAACCCATACATCTATGACATGTATTTATTTCAGAGATCTATGGGCCCGGGAACTGCATTTTGGGAAACTTAAGATGGCAAGCAGCCGCCATAGTCAGGAGCTGAGCTTAGCTCCCATTTGCAAGTGCCACCGCCTATCCACCATTGAATTGTGTCTGCTGGCCCAACGGAGGGGAGTAAGTGGTCCCACTGCCAAAACAGCATCAGGAGAGAAATCATGTGGTGGCCACTTCAATAGCTGCCCAACCTGTGCACCTTTCTTTCTGCAGATGTAGCCTTGTTGCCTGATTTTACTTCCTTGCTGTCTCTTATTTTCTCAGCCAAGTGTTTCTCTTTCAATGGCACTAGTAGATGCTGCTAATTTCCTGATACAAATAAGCTAACAAGGAGACTGCTAGAATCAATGACAAGTATAGGTCTAGATCAGGATAAGATGGCCACTTACACTGCCAAAAAAGAGGACACAAGATTTCCATAAAAATCTGCATATGCTACTTTGATTGCATAAATGCAAATCTAGATCCAAATTCTGTAATTTAAATAGAAATGCAATACATCTCATCATAGTTGGGGAGGTTATGACCAGCTGATCAGTGTGCCTGCTCAGTCTGCTCTCCAAGTGCTGACTTTTGATGCGCACTTTCAGGGGCCCTCCTTCTCTCCTTTCTTGGGGTCCTTTATTGTTAGACCAGATTAGGACCTTGCATAGTAGTTAGAGTGTTGGACTATGACCTGGGAGACCAGGGTTCAAATCCCCACACAGCCATGAAGCTCACTGGGTGACCTTGGGCCAGTCACAGCCCCTCAGCCTCAGAGGGAGGCAATGGTACCACGAAAACCCTATTCATAGGGTCACCATAACTCAGAATCAACTTGAAGGCAGTCCATTTACATTTTTAACCCTTCAAATAGAGGACACCCTCAGTTAAAGGACTGTCCTCTGTAAAGTAGGACACACAGCCACTCTACCTGGGGGATAGCATTCCAAACAAGTACAAAACACAGCTTGGCCTCTTGCAGGTTAATATATGAACAAATCCCATGGAAGAAGATTGTCTGAGATGGTACAAAAGTTTGATCTGGGTTTTTAAATCTGCAATGGCTCGTTCACAAATGCAAGTTTGTTACATCGATCCTGCAGACGTCAGGGGATGAATATGTATGTGTAAATTAGCAGTAAATTAGTTACAAAAATTAGATGCAAAGACCTTGGCTGATCCCAGACTGCTCTCTCTGCGTCTATTCATTACAAACTAAATCTCTTTATTGTAAAAAACTACAGTGTGGAAAGATAAACCAATTACTATACAATGTCACATAACATTGTGGGGGTGGGGGTGGAAGACTTCTATGTTGCAAACACACATCACAGAGTCATGTATGTCACACAGTACAGCAATTCAGCCTTGAAAGATAAATGTAGGTTCTGCAAGGAACCACTGCAATTGCTTGCAAAGAGAGGCAACATTATCCCTGCGGCTTGGAGTAATTAAACTGAGCTTTAGATAGCTTCCTAAAGATGACGTGATATCTTGTTCAGATTAAATGAAGCCAGATAAAGCCAATAGTGTCTTCCCTTCCACAACACTCAAGCTTGAATGCATTTGCCTTCCAACACCTTCATGAGCGAGATAAAACTTCGCTGACCCAAGTATAGTGGGCAAAGTTTATTTTGTAATCAGCTCTATTGCTTGCCCGTTTGTTTCTGGCCACAATTTAAAGTGGTGGTGGTTACCTTTCAAGCCTTAAACCATCGGTGGGGAACCTGTGGCCACCCGAGCGCTGAGGGACTCTTAACTCTCATTGGCTCCAATCAACATGATCAATGGTCAGGGATGGTCACTGGTTCCCCAGTCCCGCCCTGAGTATTTGAAGGATTGCTTGCACCTATATAAATCTGTATGAATGCCAAGACTGGGCTCTGAGATCCTGCTTGTGGGCTTGACATAAGTAAGTATTAGATTGTTGGCACAAGAGAAAAGGGCTTTTTAATGTGATGGCCCTATGCATATGGAACTTCCTTCTTAGACCAGACTGGGGAGATTTGGCTCTGAGTCCAGTACCTTGGCCATTTAGCCACAGACTACCAGATATTTGGGTATTTTGCCTAAAGGCTCCAGGACAAGGAGTCTCTTGTCTTTGGAATCCTTGGCAGGTCTTTTCCTGGTACTTTGGGTTTCCCCTTGGCTCAGAGTGGGTGACCAGGATTAAGGGATGGTGGCAGTCTACCTACTTTGCAGGGTTGTTGTTGGTTTACTCAGCCCTGATAAGGGAGGCACGTGTTGTGCCTGGCCAGGATCAATTGCCCTAGGTTTGGGAACTGAGTCCTGGGACTGAACTGGCAGCAGTTCATGACACACATAACCCTGAAAGCACACCCGCTCAGCTCTTCCCATGGTTCATTAGGGCACATGGAGCACTGCCCCACCAACCTCAGTCTGCCCTCAGCCAACCACCACCACCTGGCTGCCTTCTTACTTACAATCAGTCAGGGGTGGTGGCTCTGCCTGTCATTGGCTTTGGCTCCACCGACTGTTTGTCTCCCTGCCTTTCACTCTACCCATCCCAATGGGCAACAGCCACCACTGCTCCTTGGTGGACCATGTGCATCCCTGCACAGAAAGTGCTGTTAAGAACATAGGAAGCTGCCCTGCACCAGGTCAAAGACTATTTGCCCATCTAAACCAGTATTGTCTACTTTGATTGGCAGTGGCTCTCCAAGGTTTTGGGCAGAGAAGACTTTTCCCCATCACCTGTTACCCTATCCTTTTAACTGCAGATGCCAGAGATTTAATTAAGTACCTTCTCTGTACAAATCATGGGATCTACCACTGAGCTATGGGCTCTGTCCAAGGACAAGAAGTACTGTCAAGGCATTGGGTGTACATTTCAATGGTACTATGTTGTTGACTATCAAGAACTGGGGCACCCTGAGACTATGGATCTCTAATTAATAAATAAATAGATCTAGAGTTATTGGCAGATCCTAAGGCTCTTGTATGAACCAGCCCCAATATTTCAGGTCAGTCCTTTTCTAACTCAGCCCGTCTGTTCACCCCTTATGGATACCAGAGGGTGGAACAGGCGTGGGGAAACTTTGGCCTTCCAGATGTTGCCAAACTACAACTCCCATCAACCCCAGCAAGCATGGTCAATGGCCAAGGATGATGGGACTTGTAGTGCAGCAACATCTGGAGGGCCAAAGGTCCCCCCCACCTCAGGTTGAACAACTACATATATTCTCCCTCTGCTCACAAGTAATTTACGTCTATGTCCCACTTCTCCAGGGAGATCAAGGCAAGCACACAGTGTTCCTCTCCCCAATAATTTTATCCTCGCAATAATCCTCTGAGGTATGTGAGACTGAAAGTGACCAACCCAAGGTCACCCAGTAAGCTTTGAAATTCGCATTTATTGGAATTTTGGGAATGCAGTTTGCCAACTAAACAATATTTACAAAAATGTATATATTAGGGGACTGTCTGCATAAAAATAAATACATGAATGAAAATAACATGCAAAAGGGCATGAAATGATGATAAATGGCTTGCAAAACTTGCCTACAAAAATGTGTTTATTTGGAGAAATTCTCACTAAACTGGTGGAGAATTTTCATGAGGATTTTTTTTTAAAAAAAATCGCTGATCGTTGCAGAACTGTAGAGAACTGAATTTAACATTGGTACAATGAGAAACTGAGCGAACCGAAACAGACAAATCTTTCCATCCCTCCTCACCTGCCTGGCTATTGCCCGCCCTCTCTGGCTCTCGGGGGCTTCAGGCAAGTCTTTCCCCGCCCTACCTGGAGAAGCCGGGGATTGAACCTGCGTCCTTCGGCAGGCCAAGCACGTGCCCTGTGCGCTGAGCTCCAGCCAGGCAGAAACCTCTCTCTGCAGCATCTGTAGGCGCAGATGGGCTTTGTCGCTCTGAGTCAGCACGCTCTTTGTTTCAGTAAGAGTTTTTTTTTTAAGCGCAACAAAAAAAAAACCTGAATCAGGACTAAGCTATGGCTGGAATACAATCAAAGTAGCGACACAGAACTGCCACGTTTCGCCCCACTTCCCCCCCCCCCCGTTCACAGCCTAACTCTCGATCTTTCCATCGTGGAAGGGGGCATCCCCATTGCTAACAGCCTTCTCTTGCCCCCGAATCGCTGCACCAATTGGGGGCGGGTCAAAGGAAGCGCCGGCCGAGGACTGCTCCAAACGCAGACCAGACGAGCCTCATCGTCTGCCAAAGGCGTCGAGGGCGCCGCTGGCAGCCACCCCGCGTTCCTCCCGGCGCTGCGAGGGCCCGATCGTCCTTCCTTACCAGCTGTCCCTGGAGAAAGAGCGGAAAAATCGGATCCCGGGAGCGGGGACACCTTTCATGGTGGCCGGCCTGGGCAGGAGCGCGCAGCGCGGCGGCGGACACGAAGCAGGACCCGGGCGAGGCAGGCGCGATCGCGGCTCTCCGAGCGAGGGGCGCCGCTCCGAGGAGGCGGAGGCCGGGCGTCTGCTTCGTGCCGGCGACTGGGATGATGGCGGAAGCTGGCGCTACTCCGGGCCGGGCGCCGACTGGCATTTAAATGCCCCGCTGGTGCCCAGCCGTTGGGCACATGATGCCGGTGATTCAAGCAGCCTCCCCACCCCGGCGCGGGCAGGGCTAAGGCCGAGGTGGAAATGCCCGCCCCGGCCGCCCCTCCCAGCGGCGCTGGCGGCTCGGAATCACATGCTGCGAGCTGAGGCCCGGAGCCCGCGCAGGGCAGTAACGTCCTCCGGGATTTGCAGTCAGATTGCCACGGTGGGCAGATTTTTCTTCTTCTTCCGCGAACCAGCGGGCCGTCGCATCTCCTGCCTGTTGGGGTTGTTCTCCTCTGAGCGTCGGAAGTCAACAAAGGAAACATCCTTGGAAGCCGCCTTATACCACCTCGTCCAATTTGTGAATCCGGCCCAATATTGGCTGCAGCGGCTCAGGCGGAGAGGAGTCTGCCCCATCATTTCCAAACAGTAGTTGAGTGGCAAACAGAGAAGTGCAGGATCCCTTCATGACAGCCACAGTCACACCCCTTTCAGCCTTCTAAAATAATAGAATAATCTGGCCAGGTTTCAGTATTGTTTTCTGCTTCTCCATCCTTGTTAATCTCTTCTCCCACAATAGATGTCCCTAGGAGCCAATCAGCATGAAAGGGGAGAGTGTTAGCTACTGAAAAGAGTCTTCTCAGTAGCTGACTCACCTCCTTTCTACTCTGATTGGCTCCAATCAGAAGGAAAGGCCAAAAAGGCATGTTAGAAGACTCTTTTCAGTGGTCAACACACTCCTTTTTCATGCTGGTTAGCTCATAGGATGCTGGAGACATAGGGACCCTGCTGGGACCTGGCTCCCAAATAAGTAAGGGGTCTAAGACCCTCTGAGACCCTGGACAACTACACTCCTGTTTCCAAACAGGGGTCCTTTTAACAAGAGATGCCAGGGACCTGAGACTTCCCTTGCAAACCAGGTGCTCTTCCACTGAGCAGTGGCCCCCTTTGCAAATGAGAAATTTGAGGGCACCTTAAAGACTTCAGAACATAAAAAGAGCCCTGGTGGACCAGACCTGAGGCCTTAAGTCAACATCCATTCACAGTAGCTAACCAGATGTCAATGGGAAGCCCCCAAACAGAACAGCACTCTCCCCCGCTTCTCATTCCCAGCATCTGGTATTCAAAGGCATACTGCCTCATAGCCACTGTGGCTAGTAGCCATTGATAGCCTTGTCCAGCATGAATTTGTCTAAGCCAGTGGTTCCCAAACTCCCCTCCACTCACTGGACCACTTGAACATTGTTGAGGGTCTTGGCGAATCACTTAATGATTTTTCAGCCTGTTGTAGCCATTGTGATGCGCTGTGCTAGATCCAGATTATTTTTAATTGTATTTTCGTTGCTTCTTTCATTTCTGATATTTTATTGTATTACAGTTTGACTTCCATAGAATTCTTCACAGAAGTGTTCTTCACAGACATGTTGCAGACCACCTGAATCAAGCTTGCAGACCACTACTGGTCCACAGACCACAGTTCGGAAGCCATCCAAGGCAGTGGTCATCGCTGCATCTTGTGGGAGTGAATTCCATAGTTTATTTGTGTGAAGAAGTACTTTTTTTTGTCTGCCTCAACAAAAGAACAGGAGCTGCATTAACAGAAGTATGGTTTCCATATCACATGAAGTGCTAGTTCCCCTCTGTTCAGCTCTGGTTAGGCCTCATCTTGAGCACTGCATCCAGTTCTGGACCCCGCACTTTAAAAAGGATGCAGACAAACTGGGACAGGTCCAGAGGAGGGCAACAAGGATGATCAGGGAACTGGAAAGAAAGCTCTGTGAGGAGAGACTGAAAGAAGTGGTCATGTTTACTGTTGGGATATGATAACATTCCTCAAGTGCTTGAAAGGTTGTCACACACAGGAGGGCCAGGATCTCTTCTCAATCATCCCACACTGCAGGACACAGAGTAATGGGCTCAAGTTACAGGAAGCCAGATTTCAACTGAACATCAGGAAAAAACTTCCTAGCCCTTAGAGCAGTACAGCAATGGAACCAATGACCTAGGGAGAGGGTAGGTTCTCCAACACTGGAGACATTCAAGAGGCAGCTGGGCAGCTACCTGTCAGGTATGCTTTAACTTGGATTCCTGCGTTGAGCAGGGGGTTGGAGTCGATGGCCTTATAGGCCCCTTCCAACTCTACTATTCAGATTCATTGGATGTTCCTGAGTTCTAGTGTTATGAGAGAAGGAAGACAACTCGTCTCTACTCACTTTCTTCATACCATAAATAATTTTATATGCCTATTTCATATCTTCCCTTACTCACTTTTTTTCTAAACTGAAATGCCTCATCTGTTGTGACCATTCTTCATAGGGGGTTGCTCCATCTCCTTGATCATTTTGGTTGCCCTTTTCTGAACCTTTTCCAGCTGTACAATATCCTTTTGAGGTGAAGTGACCAGAACTATACACAGTATTCCAAGTGCGGTTGCACACACCATATATTTGTATAACGGTATTGTGATATATTATTTTCACTCCCCTATCAATCCCTAACATGGAATCCACCTTTTTCACAGCCGCTGGACACTGGCTCAACATTTTTATTGAGCTATTCACTATTGAGCCCAATATCGCTTTCTTGGTCAGTTATCATCAGGATTTGCTTGCACTTAACTGTATCATTTTAATGCCCATTCACCCAGTTTGAAGAGATTCTTTTGGAGTTCCCCACAATACCTTTTTGTATGACCTTGAACACTTTGGAGTCATTAATAAACCTGGCAACCTCACTGCTCACTCCTAACTCCAGATCATTCATAAACAAAAAGCACAGGTCTCAGTACAGAACAGTACAGCTACTTGGAGCCAGTAATGTAGTGGCAAATTCAGAAGTGCAGGGCCCTTTCATGATAGTCACAGCCACATACCCTCCCCCTTTTTTCTTTTGCTGCTTGGTTGAGAATGAGATCCTTGTTCATGCCTTCACCCACTACAACAGAAATCCCTAGGAGCCGTTCAGCATTAAAGGGGAGAGTGTTAGCTACTGAGAAGAGTCTTCTCAGTGGCTGACTCACCTCCTTTCACTCTGATTGGCTCCATTCAGCAGGAAAGGACAAGGAAGCATGTTAGAAGTCTCTTCTCTTTCTCTGGCTAACAGAATCCTTTCATGCTGATTGGCTCATAAGATGCTGGAGACATTGGGACCCTGCTCCCAAAACAATAAGGGGTGTAAGACACCCCCCTCCGAGACCCTGGACAACTACACCCGTGCTTGGAGCCCCACTTGTTGCATCCTCCCTTGTGAGAACTGTTCATTTATTCCCACTCATCCCTTCCAATTTTGTCCCCAGGCAATCACTTAGGGCTGATTCACACAGGAGGTGAACTTCAGATTAAAGACACACCTTTTGCCTTTGTGATAGATTTGCAAGATTCACACTACCTTCTAGTCCACTGTTTTCCATTCACATTTAGTATCGCTGTTTCCTTGTGGTCCTGCCCCCAAATTCACATGTTTACTCCCTCCAGAGTATTGCCAATGGAGGAGGTTTTCCCCCCCATTCTTTCTTGTCAATTGCACACTGAAGCTGGGAGAGCTTGGGGGTGCAACTGACACAAAAAAAATTTTCTGTCAGTTTCATTTCCTCCTGACATATTTATAGCAAAACCCCTTTTTAATTAAGTAACGAAATGCATTTTTTAGTGGAAGAGTGTGTTTGCACGCGCCTTTGTCATAATAGTAATTGGGCGATACAATGATATTGGGGGGTTCCATTGACCATCATGCAGGAGACTGTTAAATAACACACACAAACACACTCATGATGTGGTCGGAAGAAGAGACTATGAAAGTTAAGACTTTTCTCTACAATATTTTCTTTCCCTCGTTGTGGCTGGTTTTGGTTGTCTGCTGTTTTATGGTGATCACTTTTTCATGAGTCATGGGTGTGTATGTGGGGGTTACTTTTGGGCTTTAATGTGTCATCATTTTTAGGTAACCTTTAGTGTATGGTTCTAATGTTGACTTGTTCATTAAGTAAGACAGCTTGAGACATTCCGGTATAAGGTGATAAATGAATAAGAGAATGATAATCTCTCCACTGTCAGAGTAGGCCTCTAAATACCAGTTGCTGGAAACTGCAGGAGAGAAAAGTGCTGTTCTGCAATCTGCATAACGCATAAATAAAAAGGTAAAGGTGTCCCCGCACTTATAGTGCGAGTTGTTTCCAACTCTTAGGGTGACATCTTGCGACGTTTACTAGGCACACTGTATATATGGGGTGGGATTGCCAGTTCCATCCCTGGCCTTTCTTTACCCCCCAGCATATGCCGGGTACTCGTTTTACCGACCACGGATGGATGGAAGGCTGAGTGGACCTTGACCCCTTTTACAGGAGATTCGACTTCCTCCTTCTGATGGAATCAAACTCCGGCTGTGAGCAGAGCTTCGGCTGTGTTATCGCCGCTTACCACTCTGCGCCGTGGAGGGTCTTTAACGCATAATTATCAACTGATAATTCCCTTTAATAAGCAAATTCAACCCATGGAAACAGAACCTTCAGTAGGTTGTATCTTACTAACTTCTACTTAGCCCACACCTACACCTCACATTTAAAGCACCATTATACCACTTTAACAGTCGTGGCTTCCACCAAAGAATCCTGGGAACTGTAGCTTATTAAGGATGATGAGACCTCTATTGTCCTCACAGAACTACAATTCCCAGAGAGGCTTAACAATCAATCCCTCTTCCCAGGAGACTCTGGGAGTTGTAGCTCTGTGAGAGGTACAGAGGTCTGCTATCAACTCTCGGCATCCTTTCTTTAGGGGAAGCCATGACTGTTAAAATGTTATAATAGTGTTTAAAATGTATGGTGGCCTTACAGTAGACCCATGGAAATAAATGAACCTAAGTTAGCCATGTCTGTTAATTTTAGTGGGTCTACTCACAACAACCCACTATTGTAAGATATCATAATTATTGGGTATATATCCAAAGGAATTTTCATTTAGTCTCATCTCTTGTATACAATGATATCACAAAAGATTATTATTATTTGTTGGCCTTATCTTTTTCTTTATAACGATAAACATGACTTAAAAAATATCCCAATACTTCTTTGTTCCAGACCAAGAGATCCATAATATCTCATCCAAGTACATGCCCCCCCAAAATGAATGCCTACATAGCTACTCTATATGCAAGCTTCGGAGATATCCATGCGGGCACCACCAACTCTGAACACTTTTTGAAAATAATTTCTTATGTATTCTAAATTTTCCATTATTTATATACTTAATACACACGAGATGGTATCCAATGCTAGAGGAGACCCATTGAAATTAATGGACATGGTGAACTTAGGTCCATTGATTTCAATGGGTCTACTCTGAGTAGGACTTAGTTAAATGCAAACCTTGCTGTTCTAGTGTCCTAACATCTTCTCTGATACACAAATAGGCATTCCATTTCAATCTTGATACGTTATCTGGAGATAAAATGGGTGCTCTCCATTCTGTTCTTGATAAGCTATCTGCAAATATTTGTCCTGTTCTGCAGGTAGGTGGGAATAAAGGACAGATTTGACACTTACCCAGGGACACCTTAGAGGACCTGAAGCTGGAGTATGTGCTTTTTAGTGCATGGAAATTAATGAAGATCAGCCTACAACTATCAATGTTTTGAATGAAGGTTCCTCTTTTTGATAACTAGTATGGACAGTGATTGCAATGGAAGAGACTGGGCATGCTTTATACTTGCCAGTTCTGGATAGGGTGGCCATATGTCCTACTTTACAGATAACACTCCTCTATTTAAAGAGTGTCAGAAGACTGTCCTCTGAAGGTCTTTCTAGTCTCATTAAAGATACTGAATCTTTGGAAGGAGCTGCAGAGGCAATGAAGTGGCCCATCAACAGTTAGCACCTGGATAGTAGACTGAACAGGTCATTAGAGCTATCTGCACCAAACATTTAAAGCAGGATCAATCCACTCAGAGCAGTCTTCGCTTCCCCCAAAGAAGCCTGAGAACAGCACTTTGTTAACGGTTCTGAGACCCCCTTTCCCGTCACAGATCTACCGTTCTCAGAATGGTTTAACAATCAATCCCTCTTCCCAGGAACTCTGGGAATGGTAGATCTGTGAGAGGAATAAAGGGTCTCCTAACAACCCTCTGCATCCTTCACTATTCTTTGGGGGAACCCATGATAGTTTAAAGTGGTATGATACTTCTTTAACTGTACAGGGCAGATGAGGCCACAGTCTTTATCACTTATGGTGAGATGTATTTCTGCTTAAATTATAGTATTTTTAATCTCAGAAAAAAACACTTCATGACCTACGGGTCTCTACAGAAGACCCTGAGAATTTTTTTGGAATTTGGTGGAAATGTATCTCTTATGTTTTGCTTTATCATGTTCCAAAGGCACTCTCTGCATCAATGTGGGAGTCTGGATGTCATGTTGTGCGCATAATCTTGTTTCATTCTGATATCTGTATTATTGCCTTGTGGATGGATTATTGTATTGGATGGGAATTTTTCTTTTCTTTATGTTCACATAATGGCTGGTTTTTGTTTAATCTTATGAATAATAAAAATTTGTGTAAAAGATTATAGTATTTCTAAATGTGCACCCATACATAGAAATCAACATAGGCAGATTTTATGCAAATCTGTTTTCTTTTTTGGTGATGCATCCCTGCTCTACCAGATGCTGAAATTAAGTTGTTTTTACATGACCAGTCTTGGGTGTATGGAAGGTCACAGGTTCCCCATCTCTGCATGGTGGGAGCAAAATCTGGCTCCCATTGAGCCCACTATACCTGGTAAAGTAGCACAGCAAAGTTAGAGTGCTTTGTGTAGCCAAGTACTGTGTGAATGGTCACTATGGGTCTTATTCAATCAGGTTCTACCCAGAACAGACCCACTGAAATGAATGAACCTCAATTAGTCATGTCTATTAATGTCAATGGGTTGCTGCCGTATGTTTATCTTGTATATATCTGATATATGGGCTCCTGCTGGGAGAAAGGGCAGGATACAAATTAAATAAATAATAAACAAATAAATATTTACACAGAATAGGATAGCCACACATTCTACTTTATAGAGGAGAGTCCTTTGTTTGAAGATGTCCTGTGTTTGAGGGCTATCCAGTCTGCAGCTGTGGGCACACTAATCGCTTCAAAAGCAGCGAGAATGGTTTTCCTGGCTGTGTTTTGTAGCGACTCTGCCCTCACCTGGCCACACCTCCCTTCCCCACTGCTGCCTTCAGACCTTTCAGGACCATCCGCTGCAAACTGTTGGGTCAAACACTGTCTCTGCCTTAACCTACAGCAAAGCATTTCCATTGGCCACACCTGGAAGGCAAACGGGTTGATCTACCAATCAGTTGTGAAATCTCTCTGAAGCTGAATTAAAAAACAAAAACAAACTCAAGCTGATCCGACCAGAGCTTTAGAGTGAAAGGGATGGAGTTTGACTAGAATTGTGTGCCCCCATTTTCAGAAAAGAGAGATGGAGATGCACTGGAACCAGCACAACAATGTGTGTCTCTACCCTGCATCTAGTTTAAAGATAAGGAACCATAAAAAGGAAAAGCAAGAAACTTGAAGTTGCCATTATCTGGTAATAGTACCTGGCCAACAGACTGAGCAGGCTCGTGTTAATGTGGAATCTGGTGTGAATGAGAAATTGAACCAGCATGCTAGCTAATGCAAGTCTTGCTGTTTCATTATGGACTGGCTTAAAACACACATGAAATGTCTTTGGGATAGGAACTGGCTCATGTCCAGCAGAACTGGTTGTCACCTTTACCGGCACTGCCTCAAGTATCAGCATAACATAAATTAATTAGTGAGTTTGTTTTTTTTAAGTGCTAGTGTTGATCAAACAAATGGGGCTGGGTTGGGAGGAAACTTCCCACACAGGGCTAATGTTATGTAACAGCTATTAAAGGCTGTTTTGACCAAAGGTTCCCTACTAATTCTGGTGTCTCTCAAATGTACAGGCAGAACAAATTAGAACTGCAGGAGAAGAAAGGCTGTGCAGGTCCCCACAAACAAAAGAGTGCACACCCTGCAGGTGTGGTATTGTATTCACTGCTGTGCATTATGCCCCAACACATCCATGGCTCAGGATGTGGTGTTGACCCTGTCTCCTGTTACTGTTTAAATAGGATAAGATTATTAGACTATGTAGATACCCGTAAACAAATCTGGCAGTATACCACTCTAATACTGCTGGATTTGTAGTAAACCCATTGAGGTCAGTGGACATGACTACTTTGGGTTCATTAATTTCAGTGGGTTTGATCTGAGTCCAACTTAGCTGAATGCAACCCTACAAACCTAGCAGAGGAATTGTACAGGCAATGTCCCTTGGGAGAATGAAAGGAGGCTAGGACTTGATGCCATCATGTCTCTAATTGAGGAGATATGCTTAGTGACTCTCCAGTGACAGGAGAGGGGTGGGAGCTTGATGAGACATGGACTGGCACAAGGTGAGAGCTGGAAGCAAGGCTGGTTCAAGAAAGGGGCTCACTCAAGAAAGGGGCTCACTACCAACACCCTGAGCCCCTTGGCCCTGCTCCTCCTCCTCCATCTTGTCACTTCCTATTTCCCTCTTCCCTCGAAGCCAGGGATGGAGAACCTGTGGCCCTCCAGATGTTGTTGGACTCCAGCTCACATCATCCCTGACTATTGACCATGCAACATTGGAACCACTTCAATCAGCCATGGCTTTCCCCAAAAAAATCCTGGAAAGTGTGGTTTGTGAAGGGTGTTGAGAGTTGTTAGGAGACCCCTGTTCCCTTCACAGAGCTACAGTTTCCAAGGTGGTTTAACAATCAACCCCTCTTCCCAAGGAACTCTAGGAACTGTAGCTCTGGGAGGGGAATTGGGGTTTCCTAACATATCTCAACATCCTTAACAAGCTACAGTTCCCAGGATTCTTGCGGGGATGCCATGACTGTTAAAGTGGTAACAGTGTTTTAAATGTATAGTGCAGATGTGGCCAAAGGCCAGTTGCTATGGAATACCAGTTGCTATTGCACTCATGTCCTGCTTGTGGACTTCCCATACTATTGGTTTGGCCACTGTGGGAAGAGAATGCTGGACTTGATGGGTCTTTAGCTTGATCCAGCAGGGCTCTTCTTCCTTTGCTCTGTTAGTGCCTGCAGTTTACTTGAGACTCCAAAAAGCTTTTGATAAGGACACTCATAAAGAACAATTAAGTAACTACAGGGCAAAGAGCAGAGTTCAATTACAGAGCAAATGGTTGTTAAGCAACAGGAACATGTGTTACCAGTAGCACATCCACCACTAGAGGCATGTCCCAGATGCACACCTGTTTTGGCCTGACGTCTCCTCCTGTCTTTATAGGGACATAATATCAGAACCAGAACATGCTGACACAATTCTCATTTAACAGCATTTAGTTGTTGGAGATGGAGGACCAAAATCCTTACTTGTCTAATGACTGTTTCCATTTATTAGATTTCCATCCAAACCTCCCTACAGGGAGATTGGAGTAATGTTCAACAAACATTACAGACACTGCATTTTCACTTGTAAAGATGGCTATGCTGACTTTTATTATTTTATTTATTTATTTAGTTTAATTTATATACCGCCCTAAGCCCAAAGGCTCTCTGGGCGGTGTACAAAAAGATAAAAACAAGCATAATATATAAATACAATAAATACAATAAATCAAGAAACAAAACAAACAAACAATAAAGAACCAAACAACATCCAAAATACAGAAATGCTGTTAAAATACACTTTAAAATGCCTGGGAGTATAAACAGGGTTTTACCTGGCGCCGACTTGCATAGCCAGCCTTTTGATCAGCCCCAATTTTTGTCATTTTCCATTTGTGATCTAGATACCATAAGAACTTAAGGAGAGGCTGCTGGATCAGGCCAGTGGCCCATCTAGTCCAGCATCCTATCCACAAGTGGCCAACCAGGTGCCCCCGAGAAGGCTGCAAGGAAGGCATGAGTACAAGAGAACTCTCCCCTCATGTGGTTTCTAGCAACTGCTATTCAGAAGCACACTACCTCCAGCTACTTACTATTTCTGAATAGCAGTTTCTCCAACTATAGCACCATTTAGAGTCTATTTTTGTCCTATCAGCTTTGAGTGCTTCAGCATCTCATATATTGCTGGAGAAAATTACTGGATCTTTGCAGAAAACGAAATCAGTAATAAGAAAACTAAATCCATTTAAGAACATATAGGCTGCCTGTATACCAATCTAGATCAGTGTTGACCAACCTGGTGCCCTCCAGATGTTTTGCATTCCAACTCCCTTCAGCAGGCTCATGTGAGTTGCAGTCCAAACCATCTGGAAGGCACCGGGTTGGCAAAGGCTGGTCCATATGTTTAAATTAGGACTGATGGGACATTCTTGCTCTAAATGTCAGCTGGCAATATTTTTATTTATTTTTATTTCTGTCATATTTGTTTTTAATTTTTAAAAAATTAAAAATATTTTTCTTTATTTTTCAAACAACCTTCAGAATGGGACATAGGCTTTCACCAGCAAGAAAATTGCTCCATTTGCTGCCACTGAAAGTAAGACAAAAGTAATGCAGAGATGGCATTGCTTTTTATCAAAGTTTTATACAATATGTAACATCTAAACATCCACTGTCTAAATGATGAATGGCAGCTGGAATAGAGGTTCATGATAAACTATTAGTGGGGAACAGCTTTGCGAAAAACAGCCATCACAGCTTCCTGCATTCTGAATCTAAGCTGATATCTAGATAGCAACTGTAATCAAATCATAAGAACATATTAAAATGAGAAGAGCCCTGTTGGATCAGATGTCTAGCTTACCATCTTGTTTCCCACAGTGGCCAGCTAGATCACACTTGGAAGCCTACACCCACGGACAGGGGTGTGAAGGCAGTAGCCCTTCCCTCAGCAATTGGCAGCCAACCATGTCCTTTTCCAGGATACTCCATTCTACTTCCACTGGTTTTCTATCCCCATCGCTCCTATCAGCCAGCATTCTGTGACTACTGAGAATGCTCGGTCCTCACTGAGCTGTTTTGGGTCACTTCTCCCCCTTGTGTTTTCCCCACCTTTTTTTTTTAATGCTGCAAGCTCTGGGGTGTCCTGATTCTGTTGCTACCTTCCTCAGTAGCAGAGCTCCTGCTTTGTGTGCAAAAAAGCTCAGCTGAAATCTTCAGCATCTCTAGCTAGGACTGAGAAGGACTCCTGTCTGAAACTTTGGACAGCTACAGCCAGTCAGCAGCATAGTGCAGGTAGTACTGAACTAGATGGACCAATGGTATAACTCAGCTTCCTATGTTATATGCAGAGCTTGGAAAACATCAGCCCCAGCCAGCATGGCCACTGGATTGGGCTGATGGGAGTTGTAGTTCAAAAAAGTAACTTTTCCAAGCTCTGTTGTGTGACTATGTAAGGAATTACACTCAGAGGATGAGACCATTAACAAGTATAGGTTATGCAGGAAGATATATTTTTGTGAGTCAATTTGAAAACCTTTCCAAAATATATCCAAACTGCCCTGATGCATTTTCTGTGTTTGTAGAACATCAGAATAGTTACCACTGATTTGCCCTTCTTTGTATATGTTTTCTGAAATATCCTCCCACTCCCAACCACCTTTTTTGGGTGTGTGTGTGGATTAAACAGCATCCAGACTTTGTTATTTGCCATCTGCAGTATGGTGAATTTCAAGCACTGAGCAACCAGCCTTGAAAAGTGCAATACTCCCAACCCATTGACTAAGAGATAAGGAAGTCAAATATTGCTTTTCCTCCCCTTGTAATCACACTGCTAAATCCATCTATCACATGCTAATTGGTCTCCCAACATCTTATTAGCTTCTTCCGACCCTCAGAAGGTAAAATCTCTATTGCCTGCCATTTTCAGTGTTTGCAACACTTCTCCTCAATCTGGATTTTGGCGTTCCAAAGCAGATGGTCTTGTTTCTGTGGAATCAAAGGAACATCAGAAGCTGCATTGCCAAGGGAGACCATTGGTCCATCTAGTTCAGTCTTGTCCACGCGAGGAGTTCCCAAACTGTGGTCTCGAGACCACAGAATTCAGAATACAGAATTCAAATTGTAATGCAATATATAATAAATAAAAGAAGCAATAACAATACAATTACAAACAATACAACACCTTTTTGTTGTTGTCATGTGCCTTCAAGTCGATTGCGACTTATGGCGACCCTATGAATCAGTGACCTCCAAGAGTATCTGTTATAAACCACCCTGTTCAGATCTTGTAAGTTCAGGTCTGTGGCTTCCTTTATGGAATCGATCCATCTCATGTTTGGTCTTCCTCTTTTTCTACTCCCTTCTGTTTTTCCCAGCATTATTGTCTTTGCTAGTGAATCAGGTCTTCTCATGATGTGTTCAAAGTATGATAAACCTCAGCTTCATCATTCACAGTGCATTACAATTGCTGTAACAGGCAGAAAAACCATTAAGTGGTCTGCCAGACCCTCAGTGATTTCCAAGTGATCTATGGGGGGAAAAGTTTGGGAACCGCTGCTCTACACTACACTGACTGATAGCGGGTCTCCAGGGCTTCAATAGGAATCCTATCGAGCCTTATCCTGAGATGCCACGGGCTGAACTTGGGGCCTTTTCAATATTCTGCCACTAATACTCCATTGTATTAGAAATCCTCCATTATTCAGTTTTGGTACAGAACAAAGTAGAACCTGTTACAGTTTTCAATTGTTTTCATTCATTCATGTTGCGTATTGATGTGCACGTTGTCTACACACTTCCAAGGCCAAACATCTTGATATCCTATTACAAGGAATAGAATGATGGAATCAAAATCCTTTGTGTGTGGTGCATTGATGTGCATTTTTGTTTGTTGATAAAATGGCACAAAAATAATTTAATTATACATATGATTGCATCGGGATCCTGTTTATGTGATATCTAATCAATGAACACAAAAGTGCAATAGCCCAATGCTGCCTGGAAATAATGTTGATTTATTTCTTCTTTTTATTCATTTATTTAAAAAATTTGTGTCCCCATTCCCACATTTCCAAAGACACTCAAGGCAGCTAACAAATCAATATCAAAACAATGTTTATATATAAAAAAACCACCATCACCCAGTCAAACCCATTTACCCATGTTGTGTAAATTTGTATAAATGTTAGCAGAGATTGTCAACAGTCTGAGATGCGTGTGTGCCGGTGTGTGCTTTTATCTAAGAAAGCAGGCTTGTACCCTGCATTAAGATCACTGAGACTTAACAAAGGTAAAGGTGTCCCTGCACTTATAGTTGGGTACTCATTTTACCGACCATGCATAGATGGAAGGCTGAGTGGACCTCGACCCCTTTTACCAGAGATTCGACTTCCTCCTTCCGTTGGAATCGAACTCGCTTACCACTCTGCGCCACGGAGGGACTTAAGACTTAGTAAAATAAGAAAAGCTACTTTATTTATAGAAATACATAGTAGATAGAAAGGCATACCTAGTTCTAACTAACTAAGTTGGAGGAGCAACGCCCAGGCTTGGGAGTTGCCCTCATGGCTAGGAGAGAGAGAGCAGAGACAAAGGTGTCTCCTCTCTCTCTGACAGTCGAAAAAGAGAAGAGAGGAGAGGGCAGGAGGAGGGGCAGATAAGCTTCCCTAACACATCAGTCTAACGACGGAAGGAAATCAGTCAGAGCATCACAGGTAAAGGTAGTCAAGCTTAGCCATCTGGAGGACCCTAACTCTATCTCCCTTCTGGAACATAAACAAAAGAACAAAACAGGAGTTGCTCTTGTCCCACTTCCAAAACCCAGTCAAAGTACTAGCATAAAAATAATTTTAACAAGTCAAATGTAATCACATGGGATTGTATCTGACAAAGTCCTACTCAGAATAGACCCACTGAAATTAATGAACTTAAATTAGAGTGGTATTCAGTGCTAATTCTACTCAAGAGTAGATCCACTGAAGCGAGTAGACATGACTAAAGTAGGTTCATGAATTTCAATGGAAGGGTTGTATTCAACTAAATCTTACTGAGAGTAGACCCACTGAAATTCATGAACCTAAGTTAGTCATGTGTAGTAACTTCAGTGAATCTACTCTGAGTAGGACTAGCATTGACTAGCAAAAAGCAAGATTGCTTTTTGTGCAGCGTTTTACCAACAAGTGCGAATGCACTTGGGCAGCCTATCTGAAATGGGGGGGTGAGGGAGAGATAACAATGGTGAAATAAAAGCTGTGGAAAACTGCACATGCTCCCAATTACTGAATAAACTGGAATCCAGGAGGTGTGAAAGAGCAGAGGAAACCCACAGAAGAACAGAACAGGGTATGATTCAATACACTTCACTGATGTTGGTTGCATAGCTAAAGAGTTCCACCTCATGTTATATCTGCACTTTCATTCACCAATAGAAATGAAGCCTACCTGATAAAAGAGGCACTAGATTTCACTGATAGAGAAGCAGACTTCCAACATTCCATGTTCAACAGCTAGGAAATCAGGAGTTCACTATAATGTGAATGAATGATAAGCACACAAAAGAAAATGGGTAAGTAACTTCATTTCAGGGGATCTGCTCTGAGTATGACTCACCTGGATACTACCCAATGTATTTACATTTCCCCTAATTTATTTGTATGTGAATGGCATGGGCTTTAGGAAACAGGGGCATTGGGGGAAGTTAACAGAAGATGAAAAATGACATGGGGTGTATTGAAGCCCTCCACGATAGGAAAGAGAAATGCCATTTAGGAAGGAAGGGCAGAAAACACAAGAGCAGCCACAAGGACGGTTGCAGCAGAACGTTGATTCTGTGGGGAAAGCTTTAGGTAAGCACCCCAAAACTTACCCTTCCTAGAGCAGGGATGGAGAACTTGGGAGTCCAGCTACTTCTGGAGAGTAAGAACTTCCTTTAGCCCCAGCCAGCATGGCCAACAGTCAGGGATGATAGGGGTTGCAGTCCAACAACCATAGGTTCCCTGTTCCTGCCTCAGAGAAATACTGTTCAGGTTCATTCCAGGTCAGGGCCAACAAATTAGATCACACAGAGGCTGAAGGAGTCATGTCATTGGTGAAGAGAGCACATGCCACCTTAGGAAGTATCACTAGATGCCCAGGGATTCTTGAACCATACAGAGGCTGCACCTTCTGAAGCTTGCATAGGTATATGGTTTATCTTCCGGAACTATTCCAACAACTAAATATGTTGTATTTAACTGGTTTTACAACTGCTTAATCATCAAAACCTTCAACGCAATTTACAAAAAACATAACACATTCATTAAAAATACCAATAAAATCAAACACTAAAACAAGATGACCTAAAATTTATCAAAATATTAAACAAATCAACCTTTAAAAAAAAAAAAAGCTTGATAAAATAACATTACATGGTGTTCCAATGGGAGTGCCAGCAATGTCAGTGTAGCATCAGGTTTATATAGAAAATAATTTCATTCCATATCTCAGAGCCGCTGAGAACATTCAACACTTTTGATAAGCACCAATAAAATTATATGGCTATGTTGCTTCTTTAAATTAAATAACTATAAAATTTAAAATTGTTCTTATCCGATCTGAAGAGGCATTTGCCAGAGTGGCACATGGACTGCAATAAGACACTCACATGGTGATTCTGCCTGTTCTGATAGCACACCTGTGTGTAATGCTATTACAGCATCCCAACCTGAAAGCCCTACACTATAACATTGTACTAGCACAGCTCATCGTTCCTGGCCTTTATGCACTTCTCTAGAAGGCAGATAATCAGATCAGAAGACTTTGAGTAGAGGAACAAATAACTGAACATGGACTGCTAGGTTAGGAGGGATAGCCAGGTTTGAGGTCCTTGTATTAATTTACAAAGTCCTAACAACTTACCTGCCTGATGTATCTCCTTCTCAACAGAAATGGTATGGATAGGTGGAAGTTTTTTTCTGGATCAGATGAAAATCTGAGCCAGAAAAGAAATCACGGCCTAGTGCTTGCCTGTATTTGAGATATCCATTGCGGGTTGTTGAGGTTTGTATTCGGAGCAAAAGACTTTCAAAGTTCAGTAGCAACTTTAGTTTGAAGTGGTACATGGGAAATACATTAGAAAATTTGTTGGGTCTTCTAGTTCCTGCATATAACAAATGTAGAGTCTCTGTTCATACGAATTTTGGGTGCATCTGTTTTCAAGGATCAAGTAAAGTAATGTTCACAATGCTACAACAAAGGCTCTTACCATATATGGGGCAAGAAATGCCAGACGTCCACGCTGGATTTAGAAAGGGAAGAGGTACCAGAGATCATATTGCAAGCGTAAGTTGGATAATGGAACAGACCAAGGGATTTCAGAAGAAGATCACCCTGTGCTTTATAGATTACAACAAAGCATTTGATTGTGTAGATCAATGTTTCCCAAACTTTTTTTATTTTTTTTGTTGCTGGACTACAACTCCCATCAGGCCCAGCCAGCATGGCCAATGGTCAGGAATTATGGGAATTGTAGTCCAGCAACAAAAAAATAAAAAAAGTTTGGGAAACACTGGTGTAGATCATGAGAAACTATGAATGCTTTCAAAGAAATGGAGGTGCCACAGCATCTGATTGTCCTGATGCGCAACATATACTCTGGACAAGAGATTACTGTAAGGACAGAATATGGAGAAACCGATTGGTTCTCAATTGGAAAGGGTGTGAGATAGGGGTGTATTTTATCACCCTATTTGTTTAATCTATATGCAGATCATATCATACGGAAAGAGGGATTGGACCAAGATGAAGGTGTGAAATTGGAGGGAGAAATATCAATAATTTAAGATATAAAGACGATACCATACTACTAGCAGAAACCAGTAATGATTTGAAATGAATGCTGATGAAAGTTAAAGAGGAAAGCACAAAAGCAGGACTACAGCTGAACGTCAAAAAGACTAATGACAACAGAAGATTTATGTAAATTTAAAGTCGACAATGAGGACCTTGAAGTTGTCAAGGATTATCAATACCGTAGCACAGTCCATAACCAAAATGGAGACAATTGTCAAGAAATCAGAAGACGGCTAGGACTGGGGAGGGCAGCTATGAGAGAACTAGAAAAGGTCCTCAAATGCAAAGATGTATCACTGAACACTAAAGTCAGGATCATTCAGACCATGGCATTCCCAATCTCTATGTATGGATGTGAAAGTTGAACAGTGAAAAACCGATAAGAGAAAAATCAACTCATTTGAAATGTGGTGTTGGAGAAGAGCTTTGCGGATACCATGGACTGCGAAAAAGACAAATAATTGGGTGTTAAAAATGTACATGTATTGCCTTCAAGTCAATTCCAATTTATGGCGACCCTATGAATAGGGTTTTCATGAGGCTGAGAGGCAGTGACTGGTTAGAACAAATTAAACCAGAACTATAATTAGAAGCTAAAATGATGAAATTGAGATTATCATACTTTGGACACATAATGAGAAGACATGATTCACTAGAAAAGATAAGAATGCTGGGGAAAACAGAAGGGAGTCAAAAAAGGGGAAGGCCAAACAAGAGATGGATTGACTCCTTAAAGGAAGCCACAGATGTGAACTTACAAGATCTGAACAGGATGGTTTATAACAGATGCTATTGTAGGTCACCGATTCACAGGGTCAGCATAAATCATAATTGACTTGAAGGCACATAACAAATTGGGAATAGCATTCTTAGGGTAGATCTCCACAGGAGCTTTTGGCAGTTTTTCCCTGTGGCAGATGTACAAAAATTCTCTAAAAAAAGATGTGGCAGGAAGGACAGTGGAAGAACCATGTAATTATACTGACTATTAAGTGGTGCCCCATTACGTTCTGTATGGCAAGGGCAGCCAACATGGTGCCCTCCTCCGATTTCCATCATTCCTGGGGCTGACGGGAGATGGAGTCCAACAACATTTGGAGGACACTAGATTGACTCCCCTCATGGCATAACACAGTGGTGCTGCTGACTATTTGTAACTTTCCTGAAACGACTGAAACCACTTTTGTTTCGACAGCTGGATGAATTTCTTTTTTAAGATTTCTGCCTTTGGGCAGTGTTTATTTGGATTGCTTGAAAACCTATTGTTAGTTGTTTTATACTGTTAGTTGTAAATCGTCTCAAGACTTATCTAAACAGTGATTCAATAATAATAACATAATAAAACAATAATAATACCTGTGGCCCCCCAGATGTTGTTGGACTCCCAGCTTTCATCACTCCCAGCCTGCATGGCCTATGATCAGGGTGTAGATGATGGGGATTATAGTACAACATCTGGAGGGCAACAGGACAGCCACCCCTGGCATAGCAGAACAATGCAATCAGGGCACATTCAGTGCTTGTAGACAACAAGAATAAGCACTGAATGGGCATATCCACCCACTCCTTTAGAAACTCCTATAAATGGAGTTTGACCTCTGCACCCCAACACATTCAGGGAAACTGATGATTCTTACCATGCAGTGCAAATTGCAATGTGTTATTACTTGAGTGAAGAAATAGTTAATCAGAGAAGTCAAAAAGAACATGCAAGGATTTAACAAAACTTGACTCAGAAGAATTCCATGGACAAGAATGTTGATTTCTTTTCTCCTTGAAGTTATGCTTTTTTTTTAAAAAAAGTGTTCCGTTTTTCTACTGAAATTCAAAGAACAGAGATAGCTTACAGCAAAGCAATGCACCCATTGTAAGGACCAGCAACCTACTTTTTTGCCAAATGGCTCTTGTTAAACAATGCTTCCTGGTGGCTACTTGGATAAGTAGTATAAAGCACATACATGTCCCAACTTGGGGAGATCTTTAAAAAGTGACTTGTTTATAAGAAAAGTTTATATTCTGCCTCCCCCCCCCCAAATAATTAAACAAAAAGGAGTTACACAAAGCAGCTAACATGGTATAAACCACAAGAACAATCCACCTTTAGAACCGTGAACAATCAGATCCTTGACTGAGTTCAGTGTTGGTTGGTGCTGGTGCCCACCGGGACAGGTGGGGCAGAAGGCAGGAAGCCTAGCAGCCAGTGAAGCAAGAGCCAGTGACAGGCAGAGCCAACTAATTTTGGTTTTGTCCCCATCTTCCTCCCTGTTGAGTTCTACAAGGGGAAACATTGCTGAGATTAAGGAGAGGAAAGATGACAGGCAGTGCCACCCCCTGGACTGGTTGCAAGTAAAGAGACAGGCAGGAGGGGGCTGATTGGGTTTGGAGGGGCACTGCCCAAATAGGCCAGCCTCCACTGACCAAATGGTTTAATAGGGCAGCATAATACAAGCAAAAATACCACCACCCAAAACCCCGAAGGGCTTGCTATATATGCATTGCATATGCCAAATTAGTTCTAAGTAGGCGCGTTGCTAGGCACTTAAAAACACTCGAGGCAGAGGTCCATGACACAAATGTACATATGCTAGTTTATATGTAAAGATACAAATTTAGGCCTCTTGAGTAAATTCAAGATGCATGGTGGCTGGAGGGGTCTCACCAGTCCTGTCCTTTTCAGTATGACACAGTGACATTAAGCAATATTAAAATAAAATGAAGGGGAGTGTGTGCATGCAGGAGATCTGGGGTCACAGGTGGCTGGTACCCACTGGGAGTGGTGGGGCAAAAGGCAGAGAGCCCAACAGCAGGTAGAGCCAACGACAGGCAGAGCCAACGACAGGCAGAGCCAACTGATTCTAGCTTTGCCCTTACTGTTCTCCCTACTGAGTCCGACAAGTGCAACACTGAGACTGTGGAGGAGGAAACTAACAGCCAGGATAATTGTCCAGATTGCTTGTATGCAAGAAGGCAGGCAGGCAGGTGAGGAGTGGCTCAGGGTAGACTGAGATTAGTGGAGCAGTGCTTCATTTGCCGTAATGGGCCAGCCTCCACTGTCTGGGGCCCAGCAGAGAAGACCTGGGGCCCGGCCCCCCGAGCCCCCCTTTAGCAACTGCCCTAATTCTGAGCAGATAAACTCTGGGAATTGTGACACCAATGACTTTGTCAATACTTTTCTTTAAATTTTGACCCGCTGTTCCAACCAGAGGTAAAGTCCATTTCCTCGTTATCTGGTGACTGTTCCTGTTCCGGGAAAAAAAAAAGGCAACTTGCACAGGGTGAGACCTGGTAGTGTAGCCCCTACGTAAAAAAAGTACCCTCTCTGTATGCTGTAAGCACTTTATTAGCGATTTGTTGCTCTCACTGACGCAAATCGCTCACGAGTTATCGGCTAATAAATGGCACCACATGGTCCTATTAAAGAGATAAATGATTTCTTGGTTAGCGTTGGGCAGAACACAAAAGAGCAGAGCGACAGAAAATCAAACTTAAGAAAGTGCTACAAGGAAAAAATGCATCTTGATTAAGTTTAAAAGAATCCATACCTCCCTCTGGACTCTAATAATGGTGTCTTGGAAACTCCCTTTGAGTGTAATTACTTAAGGGGAGAGGGGTTCCCCCCCATTTTTATGCAAGGAGAGAACCACCATTAATACATGTGGGATTCTGAAGGGATGACAGGAAGATTAAAAGAAGAGAATGTTGAACTAGAGTTATAACATAGCCAGCGATTTGTGGTGATTGCCATATTTTCTCTGCTTAAACCAATCTACCCCCCCCCCGGAAACTCAAGGTGTCTAACAGCACTGTATTCAAACAAATTACAGGAAAGCATAAGAATATCTCAGTAGATCCTGCTGGCTTAGCTCTCCAGATGCCTGTTGGTATCAGCTGTGACTATTAGAAACAGCACTGGAAAGAGGATGCTGCAAGTTCTCCCCCATCGCCCACCAGACTATCACTTAACCTTTCTGCTCTCACCTTCTCTACACAAGGTCTCCATGTTCTGCCTCATGTGTAAAATAATAATTAAATAGGGCTGCACCCAGCATTCTCTGTGTGATAGTGCAAGGGCTAATGGATGGGCAAGTTTTAATGTTGTGCAACAGAGGGATCCAGCACAACAGTTGTGCTAGCGGAAATGGAATGTGCAACAGACTGTGCAATCTATTGCGCAACTAAGTTTCCAGCAACCTGCTTATACATTCTCTTGTACAACATTCTGCTGGCACAGAACACTTTACGGTAGCTTTACGATACGTATAGGGTAGCTTTTTCTCGACTGGAAATTTTGTGGGAATATTTGGTGCTAGTGTTGTTTTTAAAAGTTAAATTGTGGCACTTTAAGAAATGGTAAAACCTCAGAAAAAGGTGGAGCTCCCGAATTGAGGTTTGCGGTTTATTTAAAATGTTGTCTCCAAGAGGATGTCGTGATGTTCAGCTGCCTGGGGCAAGGTACCAGCTCTCAACCTAACCTATTCTGACAGGCCCACAGGGTTGATGCAAGGTGTGTGCCTCTGAATCCCAGTAGCTGGGAATCACGGGTTGGGGGGGAAGAGTGTTGTTACTGCCTGTGGTGGGCTTCCCATGGCAATCTGGTTGGCCACTGTGAGAACAGAGTACTGGACTAGATAGGTCCTTGGTCTGATGCAGTAGGGGTCTTTTTATGTTCTTACAATGTGGAAACATACTTAAGTTCCACTGTAGGACGTGGAATATATAGAATTGTTTGCTTTGTTCAACACAACCTTTTAAAAAAATAAAACCACACACAATAGCAACCCATTTAACAACTCCCACCACCACCTTCAAAGTCCTATATCATTTGAGACCGGGGTACCGCAAGGAGCACCTGCCTCAACATCAGTCTGCCTGTGCATGGAGATCATCACTGGAGGCTCTCTTGTCAGCAGGGATACCCAGAGAGGCAAGGCTGACAGTAACTGGAGAGAATGTCCCATTTATAGAATTCTCTCTGTAAGGAGGCTTGTGTGGCATTTACTCTATTATTTTTTCAGCTCCAGGTAAACGGCTTTAAAAGAAAAAGTCCAGATGTAACTGCCTTATCTATTTCATGCAATTTTTTCCTGCTTTTAAGCTGAGAAGGCCCCCAGACAAGCATACAGATCAGATTAAAAAGAAAACAGCTTCTGTCCTCTGTTTTACAATCTAAAATACACAATACAAAAAGAAAAAAGCAAATTCAGGCACCAGTTCTTAAAATTTAAGAAGCTCTTATAAGGAACAGCTGGGATGAGGAGAAGGAGCTAAAAGGAGACAGTCTGTCAGCAAAGCCGATACAGTGACCCTGCTTCCCCTCTCTGTTGCAACCAGATGAAATGGCTGCTGTGAGGCGACAGTTGAGGATCTGGATGGAGTAGTCCTGCTTCCCTTCTCTTCTCATCTGCTGCAGCTTCTTTAATATTGTGATTTCACTGCTATCTTTTGTTTTAAAATCCATTTTACTGTTGCACTTGCTTTTTATTGCTTCCCCCCCCCTTGTTGTGATTTGCCCTGAGCATTGAAGGGCGATATAGAAATTTACTAAATAACTGTTAACTAGAAAGTTTACATCTTAGACTACACAACAGATTTATTGTGACATCAAATTTTGTGGATATTAGGTACCATTCATCAGACAAAGTAGGCTCTAGTCCATGACAGTTTATGTCACAATAAATCAGTCAGTCATTAAACCACCACAAAACTCCTGTTTGCGCTTGCTTTAAGAGTTATCCTTCCATTTTGGATTTTAAAGGTAAAGGTGTCCCCGCACTTGTACTGCGAGTCGTTTCCGACTCTTAGGGTGACGTCTTGCGACGTTTACTAGGCAGACCGTATATATATGGGGTGGGATTGCCAGTTCCATCCCCGGCCTTTCTTTACCCCCCAGCATATGCCGGGTACTCATTTTACCGACCACGGATGGATGGAAGGCTGAGGGGACCTCGACCCCTCTTACCGGAGATTCGACTTCCTCCTTCCGTTGGAATCGAACTCCGGCCGTGAGCAGAGCTTCGGCTGCGTTACCGCCACTTACCACTCTGCGCCAGAGATTTTACACTCCCCAAATCCCAAGCACTCTTTTTTGACTCATGGCCTCATGCCAATCCTTTCTTTCATTGTGGCTCACCCTTTTAAAAACAAAAACACACATCTACAGATGTAGGAGAAAGAAATAAAATTATAAAAGGGACCAGTTAAGCAACAAATAGTGACACTAATATTTGCATTCAAGACTGTAGCCTTGAATGTCAAAAAAGAGCATGTAAAGTTAGGAACACAGGAAGCTGATTAAACCGAGTCAGATCATTGGTCCATTTAGCTCAGTATTAGCTACACCAACTAGCAATGGCTCTCCAGGTTTTCAGGGAGGGGACATTCCCAACTTTACCTGGACATGCTGGGGATTGGATTTGAGATTTTCAGCATGAAAAGCCGATGCTCTACCACTGAGCTACAACCCTTTCCCAAGATCTGTAGCTGCTGAACATTTGTTTTGGTTGCCACATATTTAATTGGTGGTAGCTTATAATATGTGAACTTCGTAACAATAGTCTGCTCTCTCACTTTCCCCATAGTTGTGGCTTGTGTGCTTCACTAACTGAAGCAGAGTTGTCCTTTTTCTTTAATAGTCAATAGAATTTGTTCCCATTTGCGGCTATTTTTCACACTTGTCCATTTGCTTCCTACAAACCAAATATTTCTAGAACCACCTACAAGCTTGTTCTCATGTAAAGGAAACACATTTTAATGGTGTGTGTGTTGGGGGAAAGAACTGAGTTGGGCCTAATTTGATTAGGCCAAAACCAACTGGAAAATTGCAATTATTTGTTGCTATTTTAAGAAAGTATTTTTAATGATTTTTTAACAAAACATCTTGGTTCTCCAGCTTGTGTGGGTTGCCCACAGTAGCTTACAACTGAAGTGTTTACAACTATCAGACAATGATTTCAAACCAAGTGATAAGCAATGGAAGAGATAAAAAAATATCCAGTATGAATAGAAAAGTCTTCAGGCAGCATCAAAACACCACCAACCGAGAAGCCAAGCGAGGACTCCTGGGGCAGGGAGAAAGCTGGTGGTGATGTGCAAGAATCAACTCTCTGTTGGGACCAGGATCTAGAGAAGGACCTCTTTCAATGATCTGAATATACAGGCAGGTTCATTTGGGAAGACGTGATCTCTTGACATCCATATTATATAGTGTTTTAAAATGAGCCACCAAAGCTGATCTAAACAATGGGGACTTACATGCTGTAGAAAACTGTCACTCAGAACTCACTGCTATGTTCCAAGCTAGTTGAAGTTTCTGAACACTTTTCAGAGGTGGCCCTTGTAATGCATGTTTCCAGAAATCCCATCTAGATGTCACCTGAGCTATGTATAACTATGGCATATTGGGCTCCTTCAAAATGCACCACAGCTGGTGCACTAGGCTAAGCTCTGCAAAGGCACTGCTGGCCACCGCTGCCACCATCCAGTAACACTCCCACAGCTAAACCTGATTTGGTCTCGACAGCACTTTTTCCCATTTCTCTGGACCATTATTACAGTTAGTTGGTCACAACAGGCAGGTTGGATAACACAGGCAGGTTGGATACATCCAAAGAAAGGGTTTAACACAAAATCACCTCTCCCCTTTTTATAAAAGAAGAAATGGATCCTCCTCCTGTTGGACACTCCTATTGTTACACAAAAAATTCTCATTAGCAGATTAAGGTCTAACTTTTACCAATGTCACTGCACGCAAATCAAGTGACCATCTGCACAGATGGAGAAAAACAGAGGCGGGTCTGGGATCCACCCAGCAAGGTTATCTTAGGTAAGCTGAGACAGGGCAGAGGCCAATTTCTTGGGAAAAAACACTCTCGGGCAATAAATCTCACACGCTGTAGCATGAACTTTCCATATACCGTAATCATAGGGTCGCCATAAGTCGTAATTGACTTGAAGGCACATACAACAAACATTTATGCAGGCGTACTTGTTGACAGTGCAGGAGTTATTATCACACTGTGCAGGCACTAGAGTCACAAGACACATTCTAGATGGTTGTTGCCATACCAAGTCTTTTCAGCACATCTGTGCTATAGTTCTATCCTGGTTTAACCTTCATGGTTCCTGGCTTCTCGTGGGAACTTTACTTTTCCTACACCTATCACTCCAGCATAGATATCAAGAAATACTCTACGAGCATCTAAGTACTTCACCATGTGTTGGGGCCAGGACAGAGTTATGGATGGCCATATCTGAATTCAGACCTTGCAGGTACATGTTCTGGCTCTGGGTACCCAGAGATCAGTGACCTGAATGAAAAAGCTGGAGCCTGAAGTACAACAAGCAGAATAGGGATGGGGAACATATGATCCTCGAATGTTGGAGTAAATTGTCCATCATCCCTGGCCTTTGGCCATGCTCGTGGGGCTGATGGGTCTCAACAACATCTGAAGGACCACAGATTCCCCTGTACTGCTCTGTTCACTAGATGGACACAAAAGGCCAGACTCCTCCTATACCAGGCCTGGACAAACTTGAAGCTTCATGCTGCTTGATAATCATAGGATTGTATAGTCATATTCTCTTCTGTTCCCAACACATCAGCCATGGTAGCTCACAGATCATTTGAGTGCCAGCCTCAGACGCCATGATAAATTTAATATTTTTCAAGAGTAATACTAAAAAGATGTAATAAATTGAAAGCTCCTTCTCCTGCCCATTTTCTTTTTTAAAAATCCAGTGCTATTCAGATCATAGTAATCAAAAGAAAAGGGTTTACTGTTCTACTAGTGATGCATATGGATGCTGATGTTACATTGTTATTGCCAATTGTTTTGGCATCTTATTTGCTATTTTTTTTAGCTGAAGTGCAATTGTTTCAACCAGGTTTAGTGTTACTACTTGCTTGCCTAAGCTCCACCCACATTAAGCACATAGTTTAAAACAATGGCACTGCAGCTGAATTCTGTGATCAAGATAAACATGGATGAGGATATAAAAAACAAAAAAGAAACAAACCCGTTTCTAATAATTACTGCTGTGAAGTATAATCCATAGTCTAATCTAATGGCTGTCTTTCTGCAACTAGTAAGTTTATTTTGGGAAGAAAAACATTTTAAAAATAACTCACCTTAAAAACATCTTTTTCAAACATCTTAAAAAGCAATTCCAATATAAACTGGGATAAACTGGTCTCTGCTTAAAAAGCTTGTTGTACTGTGCTGAAGAGAACAGGTCTGAATCCAAACTGGACATATTTCAATGAAGTACCATTCTTTTACATATATGGAATTCTGGGGATAGACTAGTGAAGAATATTGCACCTGCAAAAAGAGTCTTCTTAGATATTCACATATTGCAGAAAAATTACAATCCTATAAGAACAAAAAATCCCTGCATGCAAAGGTCAATCTGACCATACTCCTCACACATCATTGCATCTGTGGTGGCTGTGTTGCAGGAGGGCAGAGACGGAAAGGGAGAATTGACAGCAAACACCAAGAGATAAAATTTGAAATATTTTTATTGCAATGGGTCAAGACCAGAGAACTATCCTTTTGTATGGCGCCTGCAAAAGCATGGTTCTTGGAAAGGTTATGAATCAAAAGAACCCACCTTTGCCAACAACAACATCAACATCTAAAGGCTCAGCTTTAAAGTTTATTTCCTTAGAATAGATTAAAAAACAGAAGGTTTGCAGAAGTATTCTTGCCCCATATACGGATGCAAGTGATTAAAAAAGAATAGGAAGTTCTACTATTTCAAAATTCTTGCCTGACATCTTGCAGGTTCTCAGCTATGAATGGACTCCCAGAACAGACTCAAATAGAACTAAATCTTGTATAACAAACACCTTCAGGAACATGTTGAATCGCATACTTTTATTTAATTCACATTTAAATAAAGTGTTTCTTCATCAGATCTTGATATTACTGAGCATTATCATTATCAGCACTAACTCTGTCCTCCTGGAGTGATAGAGGTAGCCTGGAAGAGAAATGTAGGCTTGGGTTTTAAGACTAGGCCAGATACAGAACGACTTTAGAGTTTTCCTTAAAGAAAAAAATAGCAAAGTAAGAAGAGGCAAGCTTTGTAAAGTGGACGGATAACTAACACAGCTGTACCTTACAACCTCACTCATGGCATCAAAAGCAAAGCCTGAACCATGGAGTGCAACAAATTAAACTTGGCTAAGGTAACATGCAGAGGTATGCAGGTGCAGGTTTGACTGGGCTCAAATCGATCCAAGTCCTCTTTCCACAAATGATAGGTTCCACGTATGAGGATTTAATTTTTGACACAGCAATATCTTCTGGGTTGAGACCAGCACAGAATATTAGCATGAAAAAGGAAAGGAAGTGCCTTGGGTCAGGACTCCTTTCCAATTTATTTTTTAATAGGAATTGGGGCACGATCCATGAGGTGGTTAGATGTGCATGCCAATCACCTACTTGCAGACACCTTGACTGAACTGTCGGTGGGAGAAAGGGAAGCTCCATTTCTGGAATCTATTTTCAAGAATTCTTAGAACGTGCATGTATAGTTGCAAATGTATGAACAGCAAGTCTTGTGTTTGAGCCCCCATCAAAAACATTACAAGATGAGATGACAGATTGCAGAGCCTCGGTATATGCTGGAAAAAACAAACAGAACATTAGGTTTTGTATTCGTTTAGGGAAAAAAAAGAATAGAGCAGGAAGGTGAGGAAGAAGGGTGAGACTTCTAAAAATTCTATGCCGTGTGAAGACAGATAACTTTGTCACCCTCTCCCATACTATAGGGCACAGATTCAATACATACAAAAGTATTTCATCATACAATCCATAATTTATGGAGTTCATTGAAACATAATGTGACTACTGGCTTAGAGGGCTTTAAGAAATGAATAGTTAATTTCATGGAGGATAGATCTATAAAAAAAGAATATAATAAATGTCACTGAATACCAGTCGCTACTGGGCAATAGTGTGGAAGGGCTGTGACCTTCAATGTTTTGCTTGTAGTTACCCCAGACGTATCTGTTAGCCACTGTGAGAAACAGGATGCTGTACTAAAGGGAACTTTGTGCCAATCACGCAGGGCAGCTCTTATGCGCTTCACATGGATACAGTACTACTGTGTTACCTTACACAGAATCAGTCCCCTGGAAGAACCGTTGCTCTGTGTTTGGGGTTACTCGCTAGGTCAGGAATTAAACAATGAATGCAACCCTTGCCTTTGACCAAAAAATGTCTCCCTCTGAAATCCACAGATTCCATGGAAACTGAGCAATCTGCAGTGTAACTGAGCAGCAGGCAAGTCTTTAGCATGAACATGCAGAGCTGCAGCAGCTTAGCAGACAACAGCTTAGGAAAGACAAATAATGAAGGTTAAGAGGTGGGGAGTCGGAGATACAATACCCCACTACTTCATCATCTCTCTTTAAAATTTCAGGACAGGCTAAAAGGCACACGCAAGCACTGAATGGAAATGCTATTTAGCAACCTTGGTAGAACAATCTTAATTTATAATGCGTATTTGTGGATCCAAGATTTATCCAACCACATAGTAAGAGCTGTGGCTCAAAGCTCCCCTACTCATTGAACTAGGAGGCTTTGTAACTTAAGCAGGGCTAAAATCTCATACCTGGAAACTACAGAGTCTCATATCTGGAAACTACAGAGAGAGAAAAGAGTGGACGAAATGAAAACATCTTTTACCCTTGTCACTAGAAACTGTTCCTTGTTCCCTCTGTAGTTTCAACTTTTTTTTAGACATACTGCATCCTCCCCCTGCAATTGTTTTTGTTTATCTCTACAACTTTGGAGGGCTAGGAACTTTAACGCTTAAAGTAAAGATTCCCAGAAGATAAAGGCTGGGTACTGGATTACATGCAATAAGTCAAATCACGAACTTGTGGCACACCAGTGGTCTTAAGAATTAATTAGGGTACCTATAGAAATAAAATCTGGTTCAGAGTACTCTGCCTGTTGGAAAGAGTAATCAATATCCTCGTGGTCTTGGTACGGCTAAGCAGAGCCCTTCAGAATGAATCATACAGTTAATATCTATGATTAAAAATCCACTGGCATTTATCAGTTTTTCAAGGAGCTGCAACATGTTATGATAGGCATTAGCTGTTTCAAAGCATGCCAGTATCCAATGCGACATGAGGAATGGTAAACAGCAGTCAGTAAGAAAGGAGCAACAGCCATGAGTAATAAAGATTGTCAGAAGGCCTTATACCTTTGTGGTTTTTATAGAACACACAGTTGTTGGCGCAGCTATCAGGATGAGAGTCCCAGAAATCTGATCCACAGAAGCACAATGGAGGCAAATTGATGTTGTACATTTTGATCTTCTCTCGCATCTGAGCTCGTAATGCTTCCACGTATCTGAAACAAACCACATACAAAACCCTTTGTTTTGTTTTTATTAAAAATAGTTGAATGCCAACATTTGGCCCTGATAAGGGCCCTCCAAGGTGGTTTACAAAAAAAAAGAGAAACAGGATCAATACAGAGCATTAAAGACCAAGAAAAGCAGAGCTAAAGCCTCCAAACTTAAATTAAAAACCAGAACAACATGGTTTCCACTCTTTGCCTAAAAGTAATCAGGGATGAGGCCAGTTTAACTTCCCAAGGGAAAAAATACAATTGACTGGCCAATCATTAGTTGCCCAAATGGATATAGGGAATCCGCATCTGGGTTCATTTCAGGACCTCATTTTGTATGTCTGTTATTGCTCAAACACAATGCTACTGTGTTGACTCACATGGCTAAGTAGCCCTGTAACCACCAATAATGTTGCTGCAATTGGCTGGAGCAGCTGCAATAGCTTTGCTAGCCAGGAGCTGCTGTGACTGCTCCGACAGTCACAGGAAGGTTGGTGGGTGTTGCATCCTAGCTCAGGAATACCTGGGGTCTTCTGGACTTCAGCTGCCTTTGCTGGTGGCAAATCCTGCCAGTACAGTCTCTCCCCAAATATAGCTGCTTGGGACAAAGAGAGGGGAGGGCTCTTGTCATCACACCCTGGTTTGTCACTGTGGGCAACAAGATGAACTAGATTGCAGTCTTAGTTCCTACATATGAGATTTTAGGAAGATAAAGGATGGTATTCAATGCTAGTCCAACTTAGAGTAAACAAATTGAAGTTAATAGACATGACTAACTTATGTTCATTGATTTCAGTGGGTTTACTCTGAGTAGACTACAACCCAGAGAAAGCCTGCCTTGGATATTTCCTCTCACCTTGAATATTCTTTATTTCTCTGTTGTCTTTCCATTACTTTTTTCTTCTCCTTCATGTCCTCCAGTCTAAGTTTTTCAAATTTCTCACAAGCTTTCCCCTTGGCGTTAGCATCTCCTTGAGAGGCCCTCTCCTGTATCTTCAGTTCCCCTGCAAGGTACCTCTCTTGTATCCTTGGTTCCTCGGCATAGCATCTCTCCTGTATCTTCTGCCTCTCCTGTATCTTCTGCTCCTCTGCATGGCGCCAAAGCTCCTTTCCTTTCTTAATTCTGTGGGCAGGAATGGAATTTTATTCAGTCTTTCAGAAGGTCACAAGCTAGAGCACAGGTTTAAATGCAGCGGCAAGACTGATAACGAAGACCAAGCGGTCCGAACACATAACACCTGTTCTGGCTCGCTTGCACTGGCTGCCAATATGCTTCCGGGCCAGATTCAAAGTGTTGGTTTTGACTTATAAAGCTTTACACAGTGCGGGACCACAATACCTGCTGGAACGCCTCTCCCGATACGAACCCGCTCGTACACTACGCTCCACATCGAAGGCCTTCCTCCGAGTTCCGATTCAGAGAGAGGCTCGGAGGGTGATAACAAGAACTAGGGCCTTCTCGGTGGTGGCCCCTGAACTGTGGAATAGTCTCCCCGATGAGGTGCGCTTGGCGCCGACTTTGCTATCTTTTCAGCGCCAAGTTAAAACCTTCCTCTTTTCTAAGGCATTTTAATCTAATTTTAATCTTAATTTAGTTTTAAACTTGTTATAACTGATTTTAGATTTTCATTTTTTTTCATATGTGTTCTTGTTTTATTATGATGGGTTTTATTGTATGTATTTGTATTTTTGCTGTACACCGCCCAGAGAGTTATGCTAGTCGGGCGGTATAAAAATCTAACAAATTAATAAATAAATATAATAAATAAATAAGAAGTAGAATAACACAGATGCACTCTCAATGTGAAGATGGTAAACACTGGTTAAAAATAGATTAATATCCCTTCCGTTTCAGCATGGTTTGGGTTTGATAAACATGGCAACACCCTGAAAGCTCAACTCTCCATATCCCTTAACATTTTACTTTTAACTACATGGCACATTACCTGTTACTATCATCTCACCTCACTCATCTACATTCATTCTTTACCAGCTGTACTCTTGAGCAAAAACATGGCCTATGGATAATGTAAGGCAGCAGTTAAAGAGTAACCTTTAAAGCCACAAATTGCTTGATTCAAACCTTAGCCATTAACTCACTAGATGACTTTAGGAAAGATACACACATATGCAGCCCCTGTAATCTGTAATAAGGGGATAATAATGGTCTAACCTTACAGGACTGGTATAAGGATAACTGAGATAATGTTTTCGAATCCTAAGAGTATTGTATAAGTAATAAATCTGCACAAGTCACTTTCGAAACATGTTATGTACCGTATATTCCGGCGTATAAGACTGGGCGTATAAGACGACCCCCAACTTTTGACCCTGATCCCCGTTTAAAAAGCCAGCGTCCCTCTCCCCTTTCTTCCCTGCGTGGACAGCGCCCCCTCGCCCCATAGCCCCCACCGACCTGTGGGCGGGGATGCGCTGCGCCCCGGCGTGGCCTTTGCCCACCAAGAAGTGGACGTCGCTGAGCACCTCGTTGTTGAAGAGGAAGGCGAAGCGCTCCTGCACCGTCGGCTTCGTCGCCTGCCAGTTGTAGGCCGGCTCCTGCGGCGCCAGAGGGCGCCGAGGAGGAGGCCGCAGGGGCAGCTGTCGGCAGCGGGTTCCCGCCTCCGCCGCCTCCCGCTACCGCCCGGTGGTTGTGCGTCAGCGGAGGTGCCGGCGCGGCCTGCGGTGGCGAGAGCAGCGAAAGCGGCCCGCCGTTGGCCGCCCAAGGAGGAGCAGCCACCGCCGCCCCGTCGTTCGCCTGAGCAACTGCGGGCGGAGGAGCAGCAGCAGCAGCGGGAGGCGGTGCAGGCGAGGCCGCCATGGAGGAGAAGGACGCGGGGAGGCTGCTGCTGCTCCCCACCCCGGCCGCCATTTTGCGACGGAGGAGGAGGCAGAGGAGGCCGTGCAGGGCGCCGCCTTCGCCGCGGTGGAGGAGGCAGAGATGGCGGGGACGGAGGAGCAATGGGGATTCCCCTCAGGGGAGGGGATGCCGGGCCAGGCTGCGAGCAGGAGAAATACTGTATATTCCGGCGTATAAGACGACTGGGCGTATAAGACGACCCCCAACTTTTGAGAAGATTTTCCTGGGTTAAAAAGTCGTCTTATACGCCGGAATATACGGTACTTAATTTATAAATAGGGTTCACACATTGCATTTCTCCTTCAAATGGGAGTATCTAGAAATGGCTAACAAGCTATTTAAAAACAAACAGAAAATAGTATAAGCACATCAAGATAAAAATCAGAAATAACAAAACATCAAGAAAGCTATGCCAAAACAGAAAAAAAAATCTAAAGAGTGGACAAATCAAAAGATTACTGAAAAAGAAATTAGTTTTATAAACGGTTTTAAAGGGGAATTAGAATAGGTCTATTACAGCATGTATTAGCCATGACAGCTAAATGGAACCTCCATATTTAGAAGCAATTCTGGGGACAAGTGGGAGAGGCCTATTGCATTGCTTGCGGGCTTCAAAGACACAAGTGGATGGCCACTTTGAAAACAGGACGCTGACCTAAATGGACCTTTTTTTAATCAAGCAAGGTACCTCCTATGAAATGTAGAATACAACTTTGTCATAACTGCTACTAACTTTCTAAATAAAATCTATTCAAATGGAGAGGAAAGGTACAAGAAATAAAAAAGTAAAAATATTTACTTTACAAAGGCATGTTGCTGAGGGAGAGTGATATCCATTTGACACCTCCCCCTTCAGCAGTTTCCTTCAAATTCAGTATTTGCATAGACTTTACTACATCATAATAAAGTTTTCATCCAAAAAACCCGTGGGAGCAAGGGCAGGTTAACTTTATACTAAATACCTATAAAAAGATAGCTCATTCCCATATATAAGTAGTATATGCAGCTAGTAAGTTGATGGAAATCCTGCTAAGCATGAATCATGACAGGACAAGATTCCTCACGTGTTATCAAAAAGACAGCTGTCTCTGGGGTGTATCTCTACACTATATAGACAATGAAGGCAGACTTAATGGACTTGTTATTGTTTAGAGTTTCCTATAGATTGCAAAAATAAGAATTATATCTTTGATCAGTTTCACCTCTTTCTCTTAACAGCAAAAATGCATTATTTACGGCTTTCAGTGACTTCATGGTTCCCACGCTCTTAGATATTTATTTAAAATATTTCTATCCCGCCCTTCTACCCTATAATAGGACACTCAGGGTGGCTTACAAAAATAAAATCAGATATGGCCCTAACAGATGCAGAGCAAAAGGATGGTCATGTATTGAACACGTACTTCTCCATTTTCTTCTGCCACACCTTCTGTCTTTGCTGTTCCTTTACTTGTTCTCTTTCAATATCCATGAAGAGACGCCTGTATCTCAGGTACTGGCTTTGACGCTACAGAAAAAAAACAAGAGGTGTTTCAGAGCAATAGGGGACACTGCACAGTATCATAGTACATATGCTACACAGAGAACTATTCCACCATTCTATTCAACCCTTCCACCGGGCTGCAACAAAAGGAGAGGTATGGCAGCATGGCCCCGCTCCATTGACTCAGCGTGGACTAATTGCCATTTGTTTCCCCTTCACCCAGACCTCTCTCCCACAGTGGCCACTCCATCTACTCGTGGAACCTTTTCATCAGAGAAGAATGAGTTCTGACAAGTGTGCTTATTTTCACATTTCCTCTTTTGCCTTGTCCTTTTGTGTCATGTTGACTAGATTATAAATCTGATGGCAGGAACTACGTTAGCTTTCTTAATTTTTTTTGCAGGGTCAAGAAAATGTTAAGCATCTTGCCAACAATTTAAAATGAATGGAGCCCAGAAAGTAGGGATACTTATTCTGGCTTAAATAATCTAGAATTTAGGAATGCGCTTTGTAAATGCCTCAGGATCTTAAAAGAGTCAAATGCCAACTAGAGAAGTGGCTGCCAAGGATCCTCCTGTACAAGATATATATATTGTTATTTTGTTTAATAAGAACTTGTTGGCACTTGTCATTTTCTCTGTTCTATCACCATATTTATATAATTGCCATTATTATTTAATCACTTCAATAGAGCTCAATAAAGAAGCTGCACACTGCAATTAGTTATGGCACTACAATTTATTGAAGCAGTTCAATTACAAGAAACTTTTGAGCTCAATACTGAGCCAGATTTCCCTCTGCTGGCCGGTATTTAAATCACAACCTTGTACATTGCTTTGACTCCCATGTGTCCGATTTGTCCTCAAGTTCTTGGGTTTTAAAAGAAGGGTTGGAGGGGTGCGTGGGAGGGAAGAAAGGAAAAAGATCCTCTTTACTATGCCAGCTCCCAGGTTAGCACAGCAAAGAGGCGCAGACTGGGGTTGCTGCCATCATGAGATAGTAACAGGGCCATCTCTGAATCCAGCAGATCTTGTGCTGACCCCTTCACTTCTCTCCAAACACCCCATTTTAGTTGTTTCTGCTGGCTGCTACAGACAATGAGTTTCTGCCTGCCAGTCGGGCGGTTGCATTGGGACACTCCTGCCATCGACAGAACACTCTTGCTAGAGGAGCAAGGCAGAGGGATACCTCCACCTCATCCAAACTCTCTCTAGCTCAGCAGATCGGGGGTCTGGATTCCTCTGCCCACCTATAACTTGTGGCCATTGTACTCTTATGCTGATGCAACGTGTGCATGCAAACACCATTGTATCAAAATTTTCTGTATCTTCTAAAAAGCAAGCGGAGAGACAGAATCACACCTGCAATCACCACAGCTCTGTTATTTCCTCATGGAAATTCATTTGCAAGGTGAATTAATCCAAGACCGTATACCTGCTTCTTTGATTCTTCTTTCTCTGTTCCATACCAAAGTACCTGGGTAGCTTGAGTTTCAGTGCCAAGTGCTGGACAGGTACTTTTCAATATCTCACTATTAACCTGCAAGGGGGAAAGACAGAGCAAGTAGCAAGCCTCAGAACCTTGTGACATAAACCATTATAAAAGGCTTCCATTGATGTTTTCACATATAACCCTTCTTTTTTAGTTTTCCCTAAAGAGCATTTATTTCTAAGTTACGTAATGATATAAAACACACCATTATTTCGTGTGGATACAGTGGGCACGATCCAGCCACAGTGAAGTCATTTTCTGTTCCACTGATGCACTTGTTAACTTTCCCACTGAAAATCAGGACTTGAAACTGCTTAACTTTGGTGGAATCGTATCCTGTGTTTGGTGAAACGTACGTTTGTTGGTGCAATATTCTAGGTTTATTTGGGCAAATAGTCTGGAAGCAACCAATACTTAAGCAGGTATAGATCGTATTGGTCCTTTTTATGAAAGATCCATAAGAATTTGATATAAGCATAAATAAAAATATATTTAAAAATAAATATTTTAGTAGGCTGTAGTTGTTTAAAAAACCATTGCATATATATCCAAGCCAAGTCTCTGGGGTCTTTATTGTTAGGCTATCTCATAAAGGGTGGCTTAAATTAGTTTAACAAACTATAGTAAAGCAAGCATGTTTTCATCCTTTGATTAAACCTTGAGCTACCAGCCAATAATGAAAGTTCAGAGATAGAGGTATGGAAGCCATGCAAAGAGTTCAATTGTCTTCTACTCCTGAAACATCACAACCTCTCACACAGGGAAAGAGGAAAACAGCAATGCCAATATTCCTCCAAAGCAGCAGCTGAGAACACACATTACCTTTTTTGTATTTGTAATGTCAAATACAAGTTTGGTACTGGAGAAAACTTACTTTGTCAAACTCTGTTGTACAGTCTGTGCCTTTGCTCCGCTGTACTTGCTCTCGCAGTTCAGCTGGAAGGTCGTGATATCCCACGAGTAGTAACTCCCCACTGTCACCCTCTTCTGCATTTCCCGGGGTTGTCTTGGGAGATGCTGGCTTCTGAAGAAAAATGAAGACATCATTTCAAAAATCTGCCCACAATGTACGCCCACCCTTGCTGAGACTGAACAGCTTCACTGAAACATGTCTGGAAGTCTCTTGCACTTTGAGATTTTTTAATTGAAAAGCAGTATATGTAATATTCAAAATACACCAAATAAACCGAAGGAGATGGTTTCCTGTTTGGGAAACGTGCCCCAGTCTTGGGACATAATGGCTTGGTTCATGTCACATTAAGCCATAGTTTAGTGAGTGAGCAAGCACTTACTCAGAAGGTTTCTGCAGCATTCCCCCCTGCTCCTGGTGTGCCACAGATGAAGCAAGCCAGAGTCTGAGGAAATAAACCACAAACTCCAATTTGGACGACTTGACAAGGCAAACTGGCTTATTTTGTTTAATGTGACATGTGAACTGGACCAGCGTATTGGCAGATCCATGTGCCAGGGTCAGGGAATCCCCAAACTGCAATGAAGGGGAGAGTGGGGAGCTAAACATTTCCCCTGGCTATGCCTACCTCCAAAAATCCCTTCAACAAAAAACAGTTTTCTCCCAGCTGGGCTCTGCACTGGAAGTAATGCTACAGGGAGACAATGGAAAAATGGAAATGGACTGCCTTCAAGTCGATCCCTACTGCTACCCTATGAATAGGGTTTTCATGGTAAGCAGTATTCAGAGAGGGTTTACCACTGCCTCCCTCTGAGGCTAGTCCTCCCCACCTGGCTAGGGCCTGCTCAGCTTGCCACAGCTGCACACGCCAGCCCTTCCTTGTCCGCAACTGCCACCTGGGGAGCAACTGGGCTCCTTGGGACTATGCAGCTTGCCCACGGCTGCACAGGTGGCAGGGCACATAACCCCTGAGCCACTCCCTGTGGGGGTGATCTTTAGCTGGCCCTTGACACCCAGGAGACATGAGCGGGGATTTGAACTCACAGACTTTGGACTCTCAGTCAGGCTTTCCTCCCCACTGTGCTATACCAGCATGCTACAGGGAGAAATCTGCATTTAAAAAAACCTGTTTGGTGAAAAAAATGTGGTTGGAAGGAGGATTCAGTTAGCCCTTATTTGCCCATGCTGTGACTTAAATCACACACAGATTCCCTTCTGCTTTATAAGGATTTCGTACTGTTCAGGTTGGGTCATGCCATTGCCACATCTAATTACAGCCTTATACATTTTCAAAAATGACAAAACACCACTTTTAATTGGGAAAGATCTCCACATAACAACTTCAACTTTCACCTGATGGCTTTACGTTGTAAACAGCTAGATAAGCTATCATAAAATCATGCTCTCATCATTTCAAGCCGTTATTTAATAGGAGGAGATAAAGCTACAATACACATTTGGCACCATTACAGTGAACTCCATGAACTTGCCTACCTAAAGTCATCCAATGCCAAACTTTAAATACATCTCTTGGTTGGAATTAAAAGCTGTATTCTTTGTGATGAGGGCTGCTGTTACTTGGAGAAAGTGATTATGAACAGTTACATTTTTAAAAGAGAAAGTTGTCTAACCTTAGGACAACTATATAAGGCTTTAGACATACTGTACCCAGGATCTTAATGTATAGTTAGATAAGATCTGAAGTATCCTTTTCCACTTGTTTCATCCTAATCTTGTTTATTGTTAATTAAACTTGTTTTTAATTAACTTAAAAACTATGGTTTCTTCACAAGATAGGACATAAACCATGGTTTGATCCAGGCTTCTTTCAACAAACCATAGTTTAAACTATCCAAAATTCAGCCATAACCAGAAACTCTGGTTAGATTAAATAAAGAAGATCTAGCAAAGAAGATCTTGCAAAATGTAACAAAATAGTGAGCATTTTCTCTGGTTTCACCTCTATGTTTGGACGGCTCTCCCAAACACCTCCTGGAAGTTCTGGAGGACTATCACCTTTTGCCATAGCTTTCTGGGAAGCCAGTCTGCGACGGACCTGCTGCACCGTTTTTCTTACCTACAAAAACAAAAAACTCCCGTAAAATGCTACTGACAGAATGAAGCTTTATAAACAGGCCGGGGCTTGCTTGCTGTTCTACATTTACCTTCTTGAAAAACAGATGGCCTATTAACAGAAAGTATTGATTTTTGGAAGTGTTTTTCCCTCTTCCAACAGCCTAATGAAGATTTAGTATTTTGTTTCGGGGACAGCCAAGAACAGCAATGCCTGAATTAATGTTCTTTTGGGCACACACACACCCGACATACAAGTTACCATTTGCATTCTACCCCAGCTCTATTTGTTTACTCCATGTGCCAAGATAACCTGGCCAAATTCACATACGGATATAGCATACTTTAAGTGGCACAACAGAGCTAGCTCTCTGCTTACTAGGGAAAAGTGCCTGTTAAGAGACCATCTAGTGAATTATATGTGATTTAGAAAGTGAGCACATAGCCTTAGTTCTACTCAAGAAGCCACCACTAAGGGGAGGGGGAAGGGTGTATTAGCCCTGCAGAGAGGGAGAAGGGGAAAATCAAGGCAAACAGAAACTCAGTCTGGCAGTGGTGGAAAAAGAGTTGCTGCTGCTGCAACATATCTCATGAATTACCAATCACAACATTCTGAATATAGCATTTCCACTCAAATCTGTATACTTTGCACTTTGGGACAGTTACATAGTATGAGAACTATGTCATGATCTGGACCATGGACAGAGGCTGATTCTGAGGGACCATCCCACAATAAAGGCTGGGTGGGTGTGCCAATCGAGTTTGTTATCCCTGCTTTGATGAAAGGACAGTCTAGGAGCAGCAAGCCAAGCTGGAGAGCTTCTGTATCTTACTCCAAGAAAGGCTTGGAGTGCTAGCAAAATCTGAGCATCTCCCAGCCTCCCACAAACCAGTTGTCTATGGCATGTAAAATGGCAAATTTTGATTTTTTATAATTTGTGGTAATAACGTAAAAAAATCTTTTAGATGTGCTAGGTATAAAATATGTACTTTCAAATTTGAGTTCACTGTCCATCTTGGAAGGTCTGCCAAATAATAGGTCGTGGTGCTGGTGTGTGTGTTAAAATGATTCTGGAGTAGACTCCAGCAGGTCTCACTAGGTAAGACGTTGCACAGTGTTAAAGTCCACAGTCAAGGAAGCCATGCTTTATTCCTGAATGCAATTTTGCCTTACAATGAACTGCTGAGGCCCAACAACATGTTCCGGAAAGCACTAACAAGGTTTTATTCCAGTGGTGCATTTTCAGTGCTAAGCAGTACATACTGACTCATGTACATGTGCTGTATGACTGTATAACTCAATACAGACACACATGGGGCAAAAAACAGCATGGTATGTGTGCATGTGAATCAATGCTTATGATTATCTCCACCAGAACTTTCATTTTATTTTGAACGTTTTCTGCCATGGTCCTGCAACCCCAAACTCTGTACTTCTTGTGTTTGTAGCATGTGTAGATTGCCTACCCTACTTCTGCACATACATCACATTCTGCATAAAAGCTAGAACATATAGTCTCCAGTGCAGATAGAGGTTGTATCCAATGCCAGTCACACTCATCAAGCAGACCCACTGAAATGAATAAACATGGCAAACTTAGGTCCATTACTTTAATTGGGTCTAATCTGAGTAGAAGGTAGTTGGATGCAACCTATCAGTTCTGCATAAGTAAAAAAAAATGCCAACTATTTTTCAGATGCTTAGGATAAGGAACTACGGGCACAATCCAACTTGCATTTACACTGGGCTGAGGGGAGCTGGATGAAGCAGATCTCCAGCTGAGCCTGCTGGGTCCTGGTTCAGCCGGCTACGCCAGTGTTAAGTCCCTCAGTTCAGCTCAGCTGAGACTGGTGTAAGTGAAGCCAGTGTAATTCTGAAAAAGGGGTATTCTGGAGGCGTGTCAGGGGAGGGGCTGAGGTGAGGGGACTTAGGCCACATCCAACTCATGTTTGGAGCACTCCTGCAGGTCCCAATTCAGGCAAAAGTTATGCTGGGAAAAGGGTCAATCTAAGAAAACAAATACAATAGAAGTCAATGGATAAGGCTTACTCCCCAACAGGGGTAACTGGGAGAACAGGCTTTTACTTTCTGGTCCCTGCATGCGGCTCCTGTCTGAGCCAGCGTTTAGCCAACACAGGGGTTCTTGAACAGCAATTGGATGCGGCAGAACTTTACACCGGCTTCTCTCGCGCCAGCACAACTTACACTGGCTTCCCCTGAGTTGGATTGCTCTGCTTGGCATCCTATGTTACGGAGACTGAAGGATAAAATGCCCACCAAACTCAGGAGAAAGACAGAGAGAGAGATTCCTACAGAAAGAAAAACACTCACAGTCTTTGCTTGCTCTGAAAACTGAACATCTTGCACTTTTTCTCCCCAGTCCACTGTGTAATTAGGCTGCTGCACTGAGATGATTTTACTACCAGAACTGCAGATGGCAGAATCTGTGTTATATCTGTACAGACATGTGCTTTTCTTGGGGGTCAACTGCAATGCAGAATCTGAAAATCCTATCACAACAGAGCTTTCTTTAAGAGCCTGCAAAAGAAGAAAAAAGTAAAAGACAACAAGAGAGCAATAAGAAGGGGGTAAGCGCATCCCTGTCTACTGTTTTTATGAAGAATAGTGATCAAAGGGGCTATAGGCTGATATAACTGACTTCACAGGTAATACTTGTTTATCTTTTTATTTACAACAGATGCCAGCAATTCTAAAACCAATATCAAGTTGTTATTTTCCTATCGGGTGATCAATTAAGGTGGGAAAAGAGAAGTAATATACTTGAGATATGTTTATTTGGCTGTAACAGAAGCAACCAGAAATCTTCAAGGAAGGCTTTGCATAGAAGTTTGAAAAAAGTACTTAAGTTGCCTCAAAAACTTTCTCAAGAAAGACAGGAGCAGATATCCCTTGAAATGCCCTGGTTCCAGGGTGTGGTCTGAAGGCACATGAGGCCACCGCAATCGTGAAGCTCTGCATATGGCATAAATATGTGGATGGGCAACAACTTGGGAATCACATGCACACCACCTTGGATTCCATGACACAAGACAAGATATAAATGTTAGAAAATAAAAATGAAGTGCCAGACCCAAAAATGAGATTTTCATAGGCTCCTCAGAGGACATGCCAGACAACATCAGTCTTTCCGTGTTACACTACATAGCAAGAAATGTTCTCCTCTGCATAGGGTACAGGTGGGCAACCTGTGGCCCTTAACTTCTTTTTATGTGGTCTCTGACACCTCCTGGAGCTGTCTGCTTCTTTCATGCCATCAGAATTCCACCCTTCCTGTTTGTTCACTCCTTATTTTTCTCAGTCTTGAAATGTTTCTTGACTCTTTCTATGCTGTTTCAGAACAATTTGAAAGGACAGTTTTATAAAAATAAAAACATTTTTTTTACTATTGTCCTGGTTGTATGGTTTCATTAAAAAACAGAGAGATCCCCCTATCCTGCACTGTCTGGAAGCCAGAAATAAATGACTTCCACTTGCTTTCCACTTGCTTTCCAGAGCAGTAGCTGTATCAATCTGTTTTGATAAAATCCTCTGTATGCTATTTACGAGTAATTCCATCAAATCCAGTGACTCTTCTGAGTACATCTGCACAGGACTGGGAATTCTAATCTGAGGTACTATGATGAAAATTGAGGCAGGGTGGTCTTTATTCCAGATAACTTAGTCCAGAACATGGTTTCGCTCTGGCTTCTCTCATCAGCAGTTGTCTTCACCCACCATGGGCATGTGGTCCCCAATAATTACACTGAGGTCATGTGGCCCTTGAAAGAAAAGAAGGTGGCACCCCCCACCCGCTGTAAAGGGACCCTGGGTTCCAGAATCATGCAAGAAAACACCTTGATACGTCACGATACAAATTTTCATCACTAACCCTAAAACCAGACTAATACTCTTTTTCATTGCACATTTAAAGCAATGCTACTTTCAGGGAAATATCCTACATGTGTAGACAACAAAAGCAGAACTAGATATTAGGAGACATTGACTTACTGCTTCATAGGACTTCTGGAGCTGGTGTTTTCTCCTCAGCTTAATATGTTGGTTAACCCTGTGTTTCACCTCTTCTTGAAAACGTTTCAAAAGCCTCTCTTTTTCCTTTTTTTGTTCTTTGTATTCTTTTTCTATTTGAGCTGCTTTAGCCTAAAAACAAATTTGACATCATTTTAAACCAGGGTTGGGCAGATGGTAAACTGCAGTTCATCAGTGAACCACTGGCCAATTTCTGGTGATGCATCTAGTTGCTGGGATTCTTGCTAAGAATGCTGGATTACGAAGAACTTGGTGTGATCCCAATATGTTTTTAAGCAAAAATGTGTTCTTGCTTTGTAACTTTTAATATGCTGGCCCAGTTTGCATGTTAATGCAAACTCTGGATAGCACAGCAGCAGCAGGACAAGCAAAGAAATAAAACAGCAGTGATTTTTGCCTTAGCATGATGTGCAAAGCAGGCCACTGGTTAGCAACAGTGTTCTAGTCTCAGTTCATCCAGCTCAAGTAAGCCCCCCTTAGGTTTAAAACAGAGAACTATTTAGACAGGAAATACTGAATAACTGCATATATATATGGAAATGGACTGCCTTCAAGTCGATCCCAACTTATGGCAACCCTATGAATAGAGATGTCATGGTAAGCAGTACTCAAAGGGGGTTTACCATTGCCTCTCTCTGAGGCTAGTCCTCCCCACCTGGCTAGGGACTGCGCACCTTGCCACAGCTGCACAAGCCAGCCCCTTCCTTGTCCGCAACTGCCAGCTGGGGGGCAATTGGGCTCCTTGGGACTATGCAGCTTGCCCACGGCTGCACAGGTGGCAGGGCACGTAACCCCTGAGCCACTCCCTGTGGGGGTGATCTTTAGCTGGCCCTTGACACCCAGGAGACACGAGTGGGGATTTGAACTCACGGACTCTGTACTCCCAGCCAGACTCTCCTCCCTACTGTGCTATACCAGCTGTCAACCACATAGGATAACACAAATTATACAATCATAGAAAGGAAGATTTAAAAAAACAAACACAGTAGTTGCTGAACAGCTCAAATTACAAATAAGCAGCTTTGCTAACATTCTCTCATAGCCAGTACAATCCAGATTCAATTTGTAGTCCCGTGTTCAACTCTGCAGCATCAGCATGAGGCTTCAGAGAGCAACTGCCAGTTGGAGAAGACACCAAAAGGCTAGATGGATAAGTGATCTAACTCAGCAGCAAACATCATATCGCAAATAAACTGAGTTTGAAAATTTTGTAGCAGCTGACAGTTTCCCTTCTTAGTACTTACAAAAGCTGGGCTCTCTACTTGTTCTGCATCATCTTGGGCACTTTCCACCCAAGCCCCAACAGGTGCCACACGCTGGGTCCTCTCTGCTAATACGCTCCAATTCACTGCTGTTGATTGAGGCTGCACTTTTTCCCCAGTAGATCTCCAAGGATGATGTTGCTTCATGGATGGTAACATCCCAGCAACAGTGCAGCTTCAAAACTGGGATTTCTGGAAGAAGTCTCTAATGAAACACAAGATCAGGTTCAAGAAGACATCTGCATATGAGTAGGTATCCTAGCTGTGCTAACAGATCACTACCAAATCAACCTTAAGGGATGCTGTTCGACCAGGGCAGGGATGAAGAACCTATGGGCCTCTGGATGTTGTTGGACCTCCAGGTCCCATCAGACCAGTCACCATGCCAATGGTGAGGAATGATGGGAGTTATAGGCCAACATCCTCTCGAGGGTCATGCGTTCCCCATCCGTGAACTAGGGTCACCAACTGGTAAGAAAAAAGCCAACCCAGCTTACTGTGTCTCACTAACAGAGCTTTGATCTGTAAAAATCAGGTTTCCATGATGTGGAAACAAGTTCACCCAGTTATTACTGCAGATCAAACTGCTTTAAAGGGATTGCTACAGGAGCATGTACAAGAAGTTGACAACTCTTCCTAAAAGACCAGGTAGTTTTGCAAACTTGACACATCCAAACTATTATTTTAATACCCTCGGGTCATGCACACATATGCTTAAACTTTCCTATATGAACTTATTGCCTTCCTGGGGTTGTATGCAACTTAATTCTACTCAGAGCTATTACAAGTAATGAACCTTACTTAGTCATGTCCATTGACTCCAATGGATTTATTCTGAGTAGGACTAGCACTGAATAGCAACCACTAGCAGGCCTGCTGAAGAAGACAAACTGTATCAAGTGGTCTCTGGGGAAGAAGCAGAGCAATTCAGGGAAGAGCTGCATAAAGATATCAGTTTGAAGCAGTGCCTGCAAGGGAAGAGGACCATCACCTCCCAGGGAAGGAGAGCCATCTGCCTGCTTTGCTGCTGCTGCTGCTTGGTCAACATCTCTGCTCTCTCCTTCTTGGGCTCCTGCTCTGCACGTGGGCACCTTGCAGGACCAGGCCTCAGGTACTCAGCCAGCTGTGCCTGATACTGTTCCACCTGTCCCTTCTCTGGAGGGGATATATAAGCCGGCTGGCTGAGGGGGCTTGGGAGATCCAGTGCCTGCAAGGGAAGAGGACCATCACCGCCCAGGGAGGGAGAGCCATCTGCCTGCTTTGCTGCTGCTGCTTGGTCAACATCTCTGCTCTCTCCTTCTTGGGCTCCTGCTCTGCACGTGGGCACCTTGCAGGACCAGGCCTCAGGTACTCAGCCAGCTGTGCCTGATACTGTTCCATCTGTCCCTTCTTTGGAGGGGATATATAAGCCAGCTGGCTGAGGGGGCTTGGGAGATCTAGTGCCTGCAAGGGAAGAGGACCATCACCGCCCAGGGAGGGAGAGCCATCTGCCTGCTTTGCTGCTGCTGCTGCTTGGTCAACATCTCTGCTCTCTCCTTCTTGGGCTCCTGCTCTGCACGTGGGCACCTTGCAGGACCAGGCCTCAGGTACTCAGCCAGCTGTGCCTGATACTGTTCCACCTGTCCCTTCTCTGGAGGGGATATATAAGCCGGCTGGCTGAGGGGGCTTGGGAGATCCAGTGCCTGCAAGGGAAGAGGACCATCACCGCCCAGGGAGGGAGAGCCATCTGCCTGCTTTGCTGCTGCTGCTGCTTGGTCAACATCTCTGCTCTCTCCTTCTTGGGCTCCTGCTCTGCACGTGGGCACCTTGCAGGACCAGGCCTCAGGTACTCAGCCAGCTGTGCCTGATACTGTTCCATCTGTCCCTTCTTTGGAGGGGATATATAAGCCAGCTGGCTGAGGGGGCTTGGGAGACCCATTGCCTGCTGTCCATCGCTTTTGGGCCCCTATTACATCAGCTACTACGGACTGCCGGTTGCTGAAGCCCCTCGGATGCTGCTGTGCTGTCTGAATGTATGAGTGGGTTGTATGAGTGAGTGTGTGATTGTGTGTATATGCCATGAGTTTTATTATTTATTTTATTTTTATTATGTGCCTGGGCGAGAGGACAGTGTTGTGGGAGGGTGGACCAAAGGGGGCCCCTATTAGTGTAGTGACGGGTAATGGGAGGTATGGCGCTGTGAGTAGGACATGCCAGTTAAGGGGAACTCGCCCCAGACAACTGGTGGCTGTGACGTGTTCCGGTCCTCCCCACACCCACAGGATTGCTGGTAGTTCTATCAGCCAACCCTCGGATCTCCAGTTGCTGCTTTTCAATGCCAGATCAGTAAATAATAAAACCTCCCTCATCCATGACCTAATTGTGGATGAGGCGGCCGATCTGGCATGTATTACCGAGACCTGGGTGAGCGATCTGGGAGGTATTAATCTCTCCCAGTTGTGCCCACCTGAGTATTCGGTTCAGCATCTGGGTAGATCCGAGGGTCGGGGAGGGGGAATCGCTGTGGTCTATAGAAGTTCCATCCCTCTTGTTAGGCACCCTATCCAGGTGGCTAATGGTCTAGAGTGTCTACACATAACGTTGGGTCAGCGAGACAGACTGGGAATACTGTTGGTGTACCGTCCACCCTGCTGCCCAACAGCCTCCCTAACTGAGCTGACAGAGGTGGTCTTGGATCTATTGTTGCGTTCCCCCAAACTTTTGGTATTGGGGGATCTCAACATTCATGCTGAGGCCGCTTTATCTGGAGCAGCTCAGGACTTCATGACCTCCATGACAGCCATGGGGCTGTCTCAATTTGCTACTGGCCCTACGCATGTGTCGGGGCACACTCTGGACTTGATTTTTGCCTCTGGATTAGGGGATGGTGATCTGAGAGTGAGGAATTTTACATCTATTCCTTTGTCATGGTCAGATCACCGCCTATTAAGGTTTAGACTCACATTGTCTTCTCCCCTCTGCAAGGGTGGAGGACCAATTAAGATGGTCCGTCCCCGGAGACTAATGAATCCTGATGGCTCTAGGGAATTTTCCGGCTGATAGAATTGACGGTCCTGTTGAAACCCTGGCCACGCTGTGGAATACAGAAATGGCCCGGGCAGTTGACACGATCGCCCCGGTGCGCCCTCTCCGTTGCAGAGCTCAATTGGCTCCCTGGTTTACCCCGGAGCTAAGAGTGATGAAGCAAGAAAGGAGACGGCTTGAGTGCAAATGGAGGCGAACTCCCGATGGCTGTAATCATGCACTTGTGAGGGTCTCTACCAAACTCTATGTGAAGGCAGTGAGAGCAGCAAAGAAGCAATACTTTGCTGTCTCTATTCAGTCATCTCTTAACCGCCCAGCGGAACTTTATAAAGTTGTCCGGGGACTTTTACACTCTGGTCCCCAGGACGCAATAACACCATCAATTGCCCGCTGTAATGAGTTTGCGCGACACTTTCGTGATAAGATCATGAACATCCGCCGGGACCTTGACTCCATTATTGTAGCAGTTGATCCTAATGAGGTGTCCAGAGCACAGTCTTGTCCTGTTTTACTGGATGAGTTTCAGTTGGTACAGCTTAAGGATGTAGACAAGGTGCTTGGACAGGTGCGGGCGACCACTTCTGCTCTGGATCCTTGCCCCTCATGGCTAATAAAAGCTAGCAGGAATGGAACAGCCGGCTGGGCCAAGGAGGTGATTAATGCCTCTTTACGAGAGGGAGTGGTCCCATCCTGCCTGAAACAGGCGGTGGTGAGACCGCTCCTAAAAAAACCCTCCTTGGACCCTGATAATTTGGACAACTATAGGCCGGTAGCAAATGTTCCATTCCTGGGCAAGGTCCTAGAGCGTGTGGTCGCTCGCCAACTCCAGGCTCTCTTGGATGAAACTGATTATCTGGATCCATTTCAATCGGGCTTTCGGCCGGGGTTTGGTACAGAAACGGCCTTGGTCGCCCTGTATGATGACCTCTGTCGGGAGAAAGACAGAGGGAGTGTAACTCTGTTGGTTCTCCTTGATCTCTCAGCGGCGTTTGATACCATCGACCATGGTATCCTTCTGGAGCAACTTACGGATTTAGGAGTGGGAGGCACTGTTTGGCGGTGGCTCTGCTCCTATCTCGGGAATCGTCTCTAGAAGGTGATGCTGGGGGAACATTACTCGAGTCCCTGGGTACTCCAATATGGAGTCCCACAGGGTTCAGTTCTGTCCCCCATGCTTTTCAATATCTATATGAAGCCGCTGGGTGAGGTCATCAGGAGTTTTGGAGTGTGTTTCCAGCAATATGCTGATGATACGCAGCTCTACTACTCCTTCTCATCTTCGTCAGGTGAGGCTGTTGATGTACTAGACCGCTGCCTGGCCGCGATAATGGGCTGGATGAGAGCTAATAAACTGAAACTCAATCCTAACAAGACTGAGATGCTGTTGGTGGGAGGGCCCTCTGCCCAGATGGTTGATGTTCGACCTGCCCTAGATGGGGTTACACTCCCCCTAAACGAGCAGGTACGTAGTTTGGGGGTCTTATTAGATCCGCTCCTGTCACTTGAGGCTCAGGTAGCCTCGGTGGCACGGAATGCATTCTACCAGCTTCGGCTGGTAGCCCAACTACGACCCTATCTGGACAGGGAGAATCTCGCCTCAGTTATCCATGCTATGGTAACCTCTAGATTGGATTACTGTAATGCACTCTACGTGGGGCTACCTGTGAAGACGGTTCGGAAACTTCAGCTAGTGCAAAATGCTGCGGCCAGAGTTCTCACTGGGACAAAGAAATTTGACCATATAACACCTGTCCTGGCGCAGCTGCACTGGCTACCGATATGTTTCCGGGCCAGATTCAAAGTGTTGGTTCTTACCTATAAAGCCCTAAACGGCATCGGACCGCAATACCTGGTGGAACGCCTCTCTCGCTATGTACCTACCCATTCACTACGCTCGACGTCGAAGGCCCTTCTCCGGGTCCCAACTCATAAAGAGGCCCGGAGATCAACAACTAGATCTAGGGCCTTCTCGGTGGTGGCCCCCGAACTATGGAATGCCCTCCCAGACGAGATACGCCTGGCGCCGCCTTTGTTATCTTTTCGGCGCCAGGTAAAAACCTACCTTTTCGCCCAGGCTTTTTAAACATTTTAAATTTAATTTTAAACCTAATATGGATTTTAATTTATAAACTCATGGCAATTCTATTTCGGATTTTTATCATGTTATATTTTTCACACTTGCTCATATTTTAATTGTGATTTTATTTGTTGTACACCGCCCTGAGAGCTTTCTGCTATAGGGCAGTCTAGAAATGCAATAAAATAAATAAATAAATAAATAAATACCACCTCATATAATCCTGTTTTTAACAGGTTTCTTAGCTCTCTAAAATATTAAAACACAGCAAAGATGGGGATTTCTCCTTCCATGAAATGTTTTTTAAGGTTTTTAGTGTTACAGTATTAGAATTAAGAGTCCCCATTAAGGTTGCCCAGTAGCTAGGTCAAAAAGACAAAAATGGGAGAGAAAGACAACTTGGTTTACTCCTACCTCCTTTAGCAGAGGTTTAAGCAGCACCAGAAGCATTTCATAAAAAGAACTAAACATGATCCTTATATTGGCATTTATCAGGATACCTTTCACATTTTTTATATTACAAATTTGCTTTTTTTAAAAAAAATCTTCAGCTGCAATCTTATACACGCTAAATTTGTCTAAGGCTGCAATCCAATATATACTAACCTGGGAATAAGTCCCATTGAAGCCAAGGGAGCTTACTTCTGAGTAGACACAGGGCTGTGGAGTTGGTATGTCAAACCTTTGACTCCGACTTCTCTATTTTTCTACCGTCCGACTCCGACTTCTTCATAAATGGCAAATGTATGTTAATTTTTCTACTGTCTGACTCTGACTCCTTCATAAATGGCAAAAGTATATTAATGTATTAATAAATTAATATTAAAATATTAATTTTATTTTGAAGTCAGAGTCAGTACATTTCTACCGACTCCACCCAAAATTGCTTCCGACTGACTCCACAGCCCTGAGTAGACGTGCATTGGATTGCAGCCTAAGTCACAGTGAAGTTGACACAACTTACTTCTGAGTAATCACGTATAAGATTGCCCTGTTAACTGTTGGCACCAGTTGTCATTTGTTTTGCAAACCACTATAAAATTCATTAAAAGTTTAAAAGTGGTATAAACAATGATAACAATCCCTTGCTAATTGAGGCAGATCAAACTGTTGTTGGTTTGTTTTGAAACATCTATGCCAAGGATAGGGGACCTGTGGCCCTCCAGATGCTGCCAGACTACATTTTCCACCATCTCTATCAATGGGCGTGATGGCTGGGTCTGATGGGAGAAGTTAGGAGTCCATCAACATCTGGAGGGCCACAGAGTTCCCATCCTTGCCTTTCAACAAGAAGGCTCCTCAGAGCAGCTCACAGCACCCCCTGCTCCATTTCTTTAAAGGAATGGTTAAAAGGAGAACAGTTTTAACGGCTGCCAACTCTCTCCAGAGCAGGGTAGCCCAATGCAGAAAGAGGACGAGGCTCCTGGCACTTTTAATAGCTGCGTAGAAGAGGGAACCAGCTTACCTTGCATGGCAAGCTGCACCCGCTGAAATGCCCTCTTCTGCACAGCTATTAGAAGTGTAAGAACCCTCTCTCTTTTACATCAGGCCACCGTGACCCACAGCCATGGTAATCTACTTCCCAAGTGACCCACAGGAGGGGAGCCTGTCAGTTTCTGCCTTCCCGACTCCAAGGAAATTTGTTACCAGCACCTTCCTCGGGGACTCGCACGCGTTGGCAAAGCTTTGCTCCCCTCCGTCCCAGAGAACCAGGCTTTGTCCATAGCATCCCGACTCTGCCTCCACCGTTGCCGTAACAACCCTCGGATTCAATACCTGCCCTTACTGACGCCCGCTGCAACTGGTGGCGGCGGCGGAGCTGCCATAGCAACCCCCTCAGGCCTCGTCTACACGCTGCCTCACACCATAGCCCAGAGAGAAACCAAACAAAACCTTCCCCCAAACAGGAAGCAGAAACCGCGAAATCCCACGCTCTCTTCCCCTTCTCCTCCTAACCGTCACTTTGAAATCACGCGCCCAAGGCCCCGCTTCCGCCTTGAAAGAGTTCTAGCCCCACCCGCTTCTTGCTCAGGCAACCAATTCAGAAGCAGAAGCGTCGATGACGTCAGGGGTAGAAGCACGGCCTCTTGTGTTTTGTTTGCTCTTACAGTGTTTCCCAACCTTTTTGTTGTTGTTGCTGGACTACAGTTCCCATAATTCCTGACCATTGGCCATGCTGGCTGGGGCTGATGGGAGTTGTAGGGAGAACTTCGCGCTTTGGAATGAGAGGTTTTAGCTGTTGGCCACGCCCCTTACTTAAGCAATGTCAGCCTCCATCACTGGCGTTTACTCTATCGTCAGCTGAGCTGCTTCGGGTTTGCGTCTTGCTTGGTGAGGTAGAGCTAGTAGCAGTGGTCCTGTTTCCAGGGAGGTTTAAATCATAATTAAAAGGGGGGGGGGGAGGAAATAACTAACAGAAAAAAGCACTGATAAAAACAAAGTTTGGAAGCCCAGCAAAATTAAAATAAGTTTGTACATGCTCAGAGGTATTCATATTGTGGTTATTGCTTCATATAGTTTGGAGCAAAGCTTTCTTCATTGCATTTCTATTTCACATTTCCTCCAGTGAGGTGCAGGTGGTGTACATGCTTCTCTTTTCACAACAGCCCTGCGAGGTAGGTCGTGAGAAGATAAGAGCCTGCTGGATCAAGCTAATGGCCCATTTAGTCCAGCATCCTGTTGTAATGGGTCAGCCCCAATATTGGACATATATGTATGTGTAAGAATGGCTGAAATGGCTTATATAGTCTGCTTGTTTCAATGTATGTATCTTGCCAAGTTGCAAAGAATAAAAAAGGTCCTTTTTAAAAATGGGCTTTGGCCCTCCTTTCTGAGCAAAGCAGTAATTTTCTTAGAAGAGCAGAGGAAAGTACCAAGTGATAAGATGTCTGGGTAGGCAGCCAATCCATTCTCGCTTATATCTACTCCTTATATGGTGTGGCTGACACCTGCAGACAGGGCAAGCAGACTTTCCAGGGAGTCTGCAGATAGTATGGTAAACTAGATGTTGACATGCTTGTCATGCTTGTCTTTTCCAGGAGAAGGCATAGAGAAGCATGACAGACAGGCAGCAGCTGATAAGACCATGGGAACACGTCCCCTCTTTGATACAAAAGTGTATAAAAGGCCAGGCTTTACAGCACTCACTACACTCAACTCTGGCTGGAGTGAGGGTCGAAGAGAATGCAAGAGAACTATCCATCTATTCCATCCATAATATCTGATGGGTGATGTTTTATGACATATATTTCCATGTAGTTTGTACCTTTGACTCTAACAGGACTTAAGAGTTTAACTCAGTCTTCCATCTGTTGTAACTTAAGATGTGCCTTCAAAGTCTTATACTTTGATGTTCAATGAATGTCCAGCAGTTTCTTGCTGATGTGTATTCCTGTTTTCTGTTTCTGCTGTGCTGGCAAAAGCCACTTACAATGCGTTTTATTAGTTGTAGTGTGCAAGATATGAATAAATAGCTTATATTGTAAAGATTATTCTGCTGTCTGAAGTCTGTCTTCCAAACAGAACAACAAGAAGGCTGCCCTTGCCAGTAACACTGTTGTTGCAGTGGCCCACCTATGGGAAGGACACAAGCACTCCCCCCTTCTGTGGTTTCCAGGAACTTGCATTCAGAGGCACGCTGTCTCCAGCAGTGGAGGTAGAACATAGTCATCGTAGCTAGTAGCCACTGATAGTAGTCTTACCCTCCATGAATCTGGCTAATCCTCTTTTGAAGCCATTCAGATTTGTGGCCATCAGTGCCTCTTGTGGGGGCATAGTCCATCCATATTCTACCATGTTGCCTCTTATTCACCTTTTTGCTAAATTAAAAAGCCCCAAATGCTGCAACCTTTCCTCGTAGTGTTGTTCCATCCCCTTCATCATTTGGTTGCCTTTTTCTGAACTTTTGCCAACTCTACAATATCCTTTTTGATGTGAGGCAACCAGAACTATACAATTATTCCAAATGTAGTTGCATGCACCAGAGATTTGTCAGGCTGAGAGGCTATGCCATTATCAAAGTCACCCAGTGAACTTTATGGTGGAGTGAGAATTCAAATTTAGGTTTCCCTAGTACAAGTCCATCACTCTGACCACTCTGCCACACTGGCTCTCCGACAGCGTTCTGGAACTTGGCTCTTGAATGTGGGTAGAATCAACTTATGGTGGGGAGAGTGAGATTGAGTCCTCTGGACCCACCTTCTCCCTTCCATGTTTTTTGCTTATTTCATTTTATGTATATATACTCTTTTCAATCAAGTTATGCTCTCAAAACAGCTCACAGCAATACAGCACAAAGACACAAGGGATGTATATAGATGTTGCTTCCTTATCTATATATACTTGGTGCATGGAGGGGCACTAGGATTGTGGATTCTGGCTGTGTTCCCAAATGCCAATGTGCCTGCGATCCATGCTCCCCAGGGCCTGTGCATTCATTGTTAATGACAAAGTATCCTACAGGTGTACATCTGAACACATTTGCAGCACTTTCTCAAAGCTACTGGAGGGTTGTGGCTGGCAGACATGTTTGCTGTCCCTCATTCATTCAGTGAATGCTAATTGGGACTGGATATGTGGCCATTTCTGGCTTTCAGCAATCAGTGGTCTGGATTCCAGGCTCTTACCTCCAGAGGCGGTGAGGAAGTGGCTTGTGGGAGGGAGATGGTCACAGAGGTGGTTTTGGGATCAGATTGTGCATCTTCTATGAGAGGTGAAATGGGTTCCAAATTGATTTAGATTGGCTTGGATTAAGCTGAGCAATGTTTCATTTTTCAGAGGGAAATATTCCATCTTAATGCGAGCTGGTGCAGCTGAAGCCTGATGGAGCTCGTCCATCCTTAATCTCTTCAGGCTCGTCCCTATCTCCTTCACCCGCCTTCTCTTAGGTGGACTCTTATTGCTCTTACAAGCAGTGGGGTGGTGGAGAAGTAAGACAAGGGGGAGCGGCTCTGGGACAGAGTAACTGACAGACCTTCCTTTCTTTGGGGAACGAATTAAGCAATAATGAAGCTTTCAAGTTTGTTTGTGACACATTAGCAATGAGCAAGTCAGGGAATGAGGAAAAGCAGCAGAGGCCTTTTCTCAGCCATAGCTCTTGTGTTTAAAAAGTCCTAGGTTCGATCCCTGTCATATCTAGGTAGAACTGGGAATTGTCCCCTGCTTGAAACACTGGTGAACCGCTGCCAATCAGTGTTGACAATATCAAACTAATGAAGCAGTGGCCTGACTTCGTATAAGCAATTGCCCCATGTTCCGTTGAAAGAGTTCCTACTTCATATTAGCTTAAATAGCAACAATGTTTTGTAAGATTATTTTTGTTTCTAATTAAAAGCTAAAGGCTGAAGAACTTTTATTAAAGCTCAATACATTTTACAAGTCAAGCCTATCTAGTTGTAACTGAGCACCACTCAGTTCCGTGGAGCCTACTTCTAGTTAGGGATGACAAGATCTGTCAATTTTGGTGCTCGTTTTTCCAATCTTAAATTCAATTCTCCACATTTCTGCAGCAATTGTAATTTTTTTTTAAAAAAAAATCCATTAAAATTCTTCAGCATTTTAGTGCAAATTTCCCCTACTAAGCACATTTTTGTATGATGTTTTGACTCGCACATTTTTGCAAGAAATTTCTCGTAATATAATGGGTTTTTTATGTTATTTCCAGTAATATATTCGTTCTGTGCACATTTCCCCCTAACTCATGCATTTTGGGGGGGATGGAGAACCGCATTGCAAAGTTTGGATAAGTGAATTTTGAAGGATGCCTGTGTTTTGGTTCTCACATTGTTTTGGAAAGTATGAATTGACAGATTGGCTTTAAATGCAAACCGAATCCAATTTCTCACCCATTCCTACTCCCAGAAAACTGTGCATAAGGTTACAGTCATGCTGATCCTAACAACTTGGATATTGTGCTATTTACTACTGCTGTTACATGTGTGCATGAGCAAGTGATAATGGATCAGCACAGCTGCCTGAATTTGTGGACTCTCAAATTCTCCTTAGTGTAGGGGGCTACAAGGGGACTGTCATGATGAGCTCCTACACTTCAGGATTTACCACTACAGCTCTCCTTACAAGTCTGCATCACAGTAACAGCATTTCTGACAGTCTTTAGCAATGTACATTCCTTCTCATGTCTGGCAGCAGGCTGGGTGTGCATAGGGGGTTTATCTGACCATATCATCAAAACATCACAGAAAGGGTAGACAGGCCAGCTGGAATGAAGGCCTACAGCATTCGGCAAGGCATTGGCTTGCCTTGATGAAAACAAAGCTTTTGTTTGTGACTTTGCACTGTATCGAGGCCAAGAGCTCCAGCAGCAGAAAAGACTGTGGAGATTAGCTGTTTCAGTTTAAAAACAGACCAAAAATACTGCTGGGAGAAAAAAATATATCTCCCTAAAAATGCCTTCATAGGAATAGATCAAAATGCATTAAAATGCACTAATCACCAGCCTCCCAAGCCCGTGGCCCTGTGAAAATGTCCAAAGACAAGAGCTTTGATTGCTAGGATTTGGAATACACAAACAACTGAGCCCCGGGGGGATCAAATGAGTTTTTGGAGGACCACCACGACGTACTTTAATCAGCCAGTTTAGAACAACTGGCATGTTCTACTTGATAGTAAATAATGAATTTTATTAACGGCAACAGAGCTGGAATGATAAAAGTGTTTATTTCGTTTCAGCTATTGGCTGCGCCTAGTAACAGTGTCTTATTCAAAAAATTTGGGACGACAAAAGGAGAGTAATTGGCACTTCAAGCCTGGAATTCTGCCCTAGTTAGGAAGTGTAGGAAGGACTGTGGAGCCAGTGCTGAAGTTCAAAGCAGCAAAGCTCAACAAGAGTGGAAATTGAACACTGTCAAAGAGAAAGGTCTGTTAGTTTGCTGAAGTTGGTTGGTTTTGAACGATTGCCATTACATTGCTCTTAAATATGAAGCTGACAAGTGTTTCATTATTTCTGATAACTTCTCTAAGGTGGCTATTGCTGTGTTTATTTCATCATTGTTCATGCAAATTTACCTTCCTTCTAAAGCATATCCTGTGAAGTACTGAAACCAGTTTTTCTGTGAATTCAAGAAAGTGAATTTCCAGGTAGTATAATGCAATCTTTGGGCCATTCATTGCCAATGAAAAGCAGGACAGGGATGAGGAGTGATGTGAGTTTTTCAGAAATTTTTAAACTGGAAAACATTCCTCCCAACAATCCTATGCAAGCTAGGTTAACTTTATTAGGGAAAATTTGCATGGAAAACTCTTGCATTGGAATTTTTTTTCTGATGTCTTAAAGAGTGATCTAATTTAGCATATTTATCTTACTCTTTGAAACTGCCAAGCTTGACCAGTATTGTATTTGGAATCGGCATCCATTTATTGTTACTCATGAAGTTATGAAGTTGATTTTTCCCCACAGAAATATAAAGCACTAGAAAGTTTTCTAGGAGGGGAAAACCCCTGTTTTGGAAAATTTTCCACCCCTCATAACTGGGGATGGGAAGATAATGACCCTCCAGATGATGTTAGATTCCAATTTTCATCTGCCCAAGGTGGCACAGCAATTGGCCAGGGATTATGGGAGTTGTAGCACAACATCTGGAGCCCAGCTCTGCCTTAGGAGATACTTTGGAATTTTAGAAATACAACAAACAATAAAAATATAGGGTAGTCCATGGGTGGGGAATTAGATCCAGAACTGGCCCACCCTCTATGGGCCATTTTAGACAGGTGGGCAGGGTCACCCATGTGCCAATCACCTGACATCATAGGACACTTAAATTAAATTAATGCAAGCCTCCCTTACAGAGGAAAAATCGGGAATGCACTGTAATGCTCCCGACTGTTACTTTGCAGCCATGGCTGTACCTGCCCCAAACATGATGTCAGGTATGTTGGGCAGTTGGGCAAGGTTTTGGTAAAACAGTCTTGCAGTCCAAATTGGGGTCCCTGGTGAGTTTAATTAGGGCCACAGGCTGGAGATTCCACAGCCGTGATGTAATATATAATTAGAATTTGCATGTTGGCTTTTAAATTTGGTTTTTGTATTAATCTTGTTTTCTGATAGTAAGGCTTCCACTTGCCTTTCCAATAAAGAGCACTTGTTGGTGAATGCAGACAACTAGGTTACCACATGGTATGGCTTTCTACCATGTAGTTATTTAATTGTCTGTATTCTGCACGCATGGTGTAGATTTTTACCACCACTGTCGGCAGCTAGAAAGTGTATGTTGAGAGGATGACTGTTGAAGAGTTGCTGTGTGTGAGAGCTTGGACAAAGAATAAAAACATAGGTAAAGAGAGTAGAGAATATTCGGATATTAGAACTCTTAATTTAGTATTCTGTATAATAAAATGGCAACTTAATCTGGGCATTATTTTCTATAAATAAATAAACATTTACTATTTTAATATTGGTGTTCTTTCCTGGGTGGATTATAAGGTTAGTAGTACATCTTGCCCCATGTGTCTTATGAAACAAAACATCTGAAGGTATTACAATGTAACTTAGGCTGTGAGCACACTAGTCGCCTACAGCAAAGTGTTTCCATTGGCCACACTTGGAGGGGGAATGGGTTGATCTGTCAATCAGCTGTGAAATCTCTTTGAAGCGAATTTTTAAAAAAACACGTTCAAGCTGATCCCACCATGTTTTAAAGTAAAAAGGGGTGGGGTTTGACTAGCGTTGGGTGCCCCCATTTTCAGAAAAGAGAAGTGAAGGCACAATGGAACCGGCAGAACAATATGTGTGTCTTTACCATTAGTTATATACTCTTAGTGTGTCTCTATCGGCAGAACAGTAAGAAAGTGTGTCTCTATGCAAAATACACGATATGCCCATATTCAGTACATTGATAAAACAACTGTCCTATCTGTGCATATAATTTCCGAACCATATATCTGCAGTCTTTACAAATATGTTTTGAAACAACGAGTTGCAAAACTCTTAATCACAAACCTCTCTGATTTATCAGTTGTTGTAGTAGAGCTGCCAAATGATTCAAACATGTTGGTAATGAGAACTGAACCCTACAGCTTGACACTTTAAACACCATGTGTCCTCAGCATGGAGGATTTCCATTTCTTACCTCAGATGCACATTCTGATGGAATTCTCTAATATTCCTAGAATTAAGGATTGCTAGGTTGTGTGCGTTTGGGATTTGTGTATAAGATGTGTTTGTGTTGCTAGAATCTAAGCCACCACAAGGGTCATTCGATTGAAAGGTGGGTTATACCTCTTTCCAATAAATAAATAATGCGTGTTTGGGCTGAGGGTGGCTCCTTACACATAAGAACACAAGAAAAGCATGCTGGATCAGGCCAAAAGCCCTTCTAGTCCAGCATTCTGTTCTCACAGTTGGCCAACCAGATGCCTATGGGAAGCATGCAGGTAGGAACTGAGTGCAACAGCTGAACTCACCCCTCCTGTGGATTCCAGCAACTGGTATCCCGAAGTATACTGCATCTAACTATAGAACCAGGGCATAGCCATCATGGCTAGTAGTCAGTTATAGCCATATTAGACTATTGGTTTAACAAATCTTGCTTCGGGGCTTTTGTGAGGAAGCTGTCACGCCTGCATATGTCAATCCTCTGCAGAAATCCTTTCCCCCAGCCCCAATTGATATGACTCCCTAGGGCAGATTTACCAGTGAATAGTAAAACCCCAGGCAGCAACACAGAACTGCTACCATAAGGAACACACACACACACAGTCCTTTTTCAAGGCAAGGACATGCAAAGAGCTCCCATAATTCCCCTTGCTTGCCAAACCATTTCAGAGAGTCGTGGTACAGTGCAGCATGGGTCAAACACCCTAAGAACTGTGGGAGAGGCAGCATGCAGACAGTGATCTGGAGTTTTGAGCCACCTCGCTGCTGTGATATTATCTTTGCAAGTTTGGGAATATTGCTCATGTGTTTTTCAAAGCATAGTTAGCTAATCCCTTGAAATGGAGGATGTAGGGCTCATGAAATGAGAAAACATCAGGTCTGACCCAAAGAGAAGAAAAGGGGGGTAGAAAAACTCCACAACAACACACAGAGCTCTGTCTATTGAAAGAGGACTTGGCAGTGGTAGCAGAACAACTCCAAGTGGTACAAAGAGACGTGCCCAGAGTGGACAAATCATGCTAATTGTGTGCGAGAAGGACCTAAAGCTAAACCCAAAATGAAGAGAGAAAGAGAAGTCTTGTCCAGAGTTCTCAGTGTGTCGGGTTTCGTGCACATAGCTTTCCTTCTTGTAATCTACTATACAGGTAGGAAAATGGCACTCTTAAAAGCCTTTGAGAAGAAAGGCTGTGGGGTTTGGTAGATGCTCCTCTGAAGGGGTGAGGGTTTGGTTCAGAAGTGCAGAATGCTGTATGAGTGAGCTGCTGAGCTGCCCAGTCCCAGAGGTGAGAGTCATTCAAGTGACAGCCCTGAACACCTTCTGTGTCGCCTCACTTAACAGGGTCTCTGGCACCGGGGAGGAATTTCTTCCTTTGCATTTCAATGTAGTGAGAAAAGATGTAATCAAGGCATTCTTTATAGAGGAGATTATTGATCTGTGCCCTTGGAAATTGGGGGAACACTGAGCCATGTGCCTTCTGAGTGCTTGATCTGCTTGGAGGAGCTGTTTTTTATTTTCAAGAAAACACAGCACTTTGATCTTGCAAATAATCTGGCATGTTTGTGGAAAATAATTCAAGTTGGCAGAGAGACCCAAAATTCAACAGTGCTTCTCTGAAAAATACTGTAACGCTCAGACAAAATGTCTTAGAGAGCCGAGGCTTTGGCAGCCCATCCTGAACTTTGGCTCAGGGTTTGGCAGCGTAAAATACATTGTGTAGGTCTGAAAGCAAATTGTGGTTTACCTGATTTAATATTGACCCAGAAATGTTGTAGATGATTATGATGATTAAAATCTCATTACTGCAAAAAAAAAAAAATCATCTGTGGAATTGGGGTGAAATAGTGACAGACTGTAGCTATGACTCAGGAAGTCCTCAGTTTGAATTTTACCACAGCTATAAATTCACCAGGTGATTTACTCTCATGCTTAGTCCTGTCTCCCAAATCTGCAATACAGGGAAAATAACAGACATGCCTTATGAGGTTATTGTAAAGTATGAGAATAAAATAATATATGTAAATTGTTTTGCAAACTCTAAATCAGTCAATAAATGCTAAATGATATAGTGCCCAGATCCTAAAACTATGGGGCACATTCCAGTCAGTGGTGATGTTGCTCCCACTGAAAAAAGAGTGGGACTTAGTCGTGTTATTGTCATGATGATGCAAGCCTATGCATGTTTACTCTCAAGTGAGGGATGCATAGAACTGCAGCCTTAGTTCTCATTCATTTCATTGTGACTTCGGCTGCAATCTATACAAATTTACTTGAGAGTAAGGCTTATTGAACTCAGTTGGACCTGCTTCTGATCTATTATGTATAGTATTATGTTAGCTGTGAATGACTACCCCTTGCTGGATTACACCCAAAATGTAATATGTCCCACTAAGGCTGTAATCGATGGGGTACCTGCATGTCTTCCAGTGTACAGTAAGCATGCTTTTCTCCTGCATGAAACTGAATGAAGACTTGTTTTTTGCAAATAACATGCTCGGAACTACAATGTAACATATTAACATAGATAATAGTGATTGCACTCCTCTAACTACCACTTAAAATCTATTGTGTAGCTCCACAAGAGTTAATCATGTTCCTAGCGGGTTATCATTGCCACTGTTATGACTTAAGCTGTCCTGTCTTTTTCACTACTGTTTATGCCATGCCATGGAATCTGGCAGCCTTTCCCAATCTTTTGGTCCCTGGATTTTTTGCCCACCTGTTAAAGTTGGCCTGTTGGGAATGGGGAATTAATTCACTACTCCTTCCATATGGCCTATTTCCCCCCCAACCTGATTTGTCAATATAATGGCAGGATGCAATCCAGTTGACTCTCCTTTAACATAGTGTCACAACTGTAGCCATATAAATAAATGTTATCCAAGGAAACAAGGAGAGTGTGATGTAATCTATATATTGCTCAAAGCCTGGAATATGTTCCGCCACATTTTCTTTCCACTTCTTCAATCAATTTACCTTTGAAAGTGCTCCTCTTGGCACTATGTTATGCTCATGCTAATCTTTTCTTGCCACTTAAGGCTGTGGTTTTTTTTTTCTTTTATCCGTTGTGCTGCAAGCATTCCTGGAACACCATGTCCCAGGCTTTTCATCTGCAGAAAGTTGAATGAAGATGTGTTTCTCTAGCGCACGAAAGACTTTGGTGCCTCGTATGTGAAAATAGCTCTGAACCCGTGCTTCCTCAGAAGCCACGTTACACAGTCCAAAATCCCTACATGGGTGGTGCTTCTGTACAGGAACATATGAGAAATCTGCAGGTCAGAAATCTGAAGTTGTAATGTGACCATTGCATGGGTCTTTCCCTCTGTTTACATATCCTTGGATGCTGCAACTTGTAGGAGGCAGCCCCCTACTACAGTACAGTCATCATTCGGAGGCTGCTGTTGAATGCTACTGGTTTCATATTCATTTCTGCACAGAAGTGTGATTTGTGTCAGGATTTTGTGATGTTTAAAAAAGGCTTAATACTAAGTGTCCTAAGTAAGACTTAGTTGAATACAACCCATTGCCCACAATAACTTAAAGTGTGGCATTCAACTAAGTCCCACTCAGAATAGACCCATTGAAATTAATGAACCTCAGTCATGTCCAGTAACTTCAATGGGTCTATTCTGAGTAGGCTTGGGTAGAATATCACCCAAAGGTTTTTTTCCTTCACAGCAGTATCCTATGCATACCAAACAACATCTGAGAATGAGTTCTGATATTACTTTTCTCCATGCAGTGACTAGCAAGTTGGACTTGAAACTGGGAGACATGGGTTCAAGTCCCATCATTACCCATTATTATCTCTCAGCCTCAGTTCCCAGACTGAAATAAGTGACCAACCTCTTAGGGCAGGGATGAGGAACCTGTGGCTCTGCAAATGTTGTTGGACTTCAGTTACCATCAGTATCAGCCACAATGAGCTCCTGCTGGGAGGAAGGGCGGGATATACATCAAATAAAAATAAATAAAATAAATAATAGGCAATGGTCAGTGATGATGGGAATTGTAGTCCAACAACAACTGGGGGGGGGGGGTAGTTTCCTAAGGAAAATGTAAGGATAAGCCATAATAAAGATTGTAAAACATTTTGCCAAATAAAGTTCAATTGTATACAAACTTACATGAGTGAAAGTCCAATTAAATTCAATTAAATTCAAGAAGACTTCTGAATAGATACTAGGGAGTGTGCATTGGTTCTGGCAGAGGACAAATAATGAGGCAAATTGGGATGATTTTGCGGTCTTTTATTCCTCCTGAGTTGAAGCACGATGTCAATAAAACCCCTGCAGTCGGATCAGGGTCCCCACAATGCTGCAGAGTGCTCTGTTGCCCTGCTTTCTGTATTTTTTCATTTAGAATAGCTGTATGCTGGTCCCAGGCTGTGGTCTGAAGGCACATAAGGCCAGCTCCCAGCTGAAACCAAGCAGGGTCAGGTGTGGTCAGTGCCTGGATGGGAGACCGCCTGGGAACCATATGTAAGCTGTCTTGGTTTCTATCACGGAAAGAAAGGTGGGGTATAAATGTAATAAATAAAATAAATATTATTGGAAACTGCTTAGAGTTCACTATTTCTTGTAAACTACTTAGAGGTTTTATTATAATCAAGCGGTGTATTTGCAATAATAAAAGAACTCTGTTTTCCTAGGTCCATGGGCTTTACAAGAAGTAAGGCTGTCCAAAATGTTACTCAGTTGTTTTTTGTTAAACAGAACTACAGAGGGTTTTTTAAAAAGTTAGAAGATTCATTTAATTTTTAAAAAATATCTTACATTCCTCTCCTTTATCAAAATAAAAAAACAAAAAATCAGGAAAAACCCAGAGCTCTTCAGGACTCTGCAAGCATTGTAACAGACAGTGTCATGTTGTAAAGCCCATATAGGAGGCCTGTGGCCTATTGGATTCACCAGAAAGTAAGGCTGGTATGAAACTGCAAAGTTTTTTAAAAATATGCAAGCAGGAATACACACTATTCAAATACCTATCAATTATTTTCAGGTAAGAAAGAACAAGAGACAACCACCCTTCCCCCCAAGGGGTTATGGAGGAAAGTGATTCCTTTTACTTCCCCTGCAAAAAGACCCTAGCCCTATTTGCAGTTTGGCAGACTTAATCCCATGCTTATAAATTTCATCCATTTGGCCAAAAGGGAGAAAAGTTGTAGGCATTTTTTTAGATGCCCCATTATAGTGAATGGGAGGCACACAGAGCTTCATTTGTATATAGCGGCTCAGGAGCCAAATTGCAGATTGAAATGGAGAGTGCACAGAGTGACTCAGAAATAGACCAGAATGTTTTAAAATGCCCAGATGCAGATATAAGGTGACTCTGAGGGGTTGGACACATCCGTAGTAGAAATGCATACAGCTGTACTGTAAAAGTGCTATGCATGGCTGTGTTAACCTGCAGCAGACTGAGGTGACGGAAAGGGCTACTACAACTTCAGGCTGCTGGTTGAGGATGCCTCAGAAAATCCCACCCAAATAAAACAATCCAGCATATGAGAAAGAAATGGTTCTTACTGTGCTGTGCTGGCTCTCCATATCCAAGGAGTTATTTAACTTTCTTTTTTTAATATAGAAGAGCAGTTATCCCTAGAACTGCAGACTCAAAGGGAGGCATACCCTGGCCTCTGCCACTAGGCAGGGCACTGGGAAGCTGTACCCCCTGCCTTCAGGAAGTTCACGGCAAAGAGGAGATCAGTCTGGCTCCATCCATTGGCTGCTGAAAGAACAGTTTCTCCAAGGCTTTATATTCCCCTTCTCTCCCCATTTCCTTTTTTCCTTTTGTACCATGTATATCTCATTTATGGATGGGAGAGAGCTTTGACTCATTTGGCATTTGTATGCAGAGCCAGTGTGGTGTAGTGGTTAGAGTGTGAGACTGGGACCTGGGAGACCAGGTTTCAAATCCCCACTCAGCCATGAAGCTCACTGGGTGATCTTGGGCCAGTCACTGTCTCTCAGTCTAACCTGCCTCACAGGGTTGTTGTGAGGATAAAATTGGATGGGGAAGGACCATGTTTGTGTGCTGCCTTGAGGTGCTTGGAGGAAAGGTGGAATATAAATGTAATAATAAATAAAAATAAAATAAATAAGCTTACCTAGTTTCCATTTTCCAAAGCAGTATGCGAACCAAATCACAGCCATCCTTCACACTTCTCTGAATTTTGCAACACAGTTCTCCAGCCAGGTAATGTGTATAAAAATGCATAGACCAGGGTAACGTGAGCCTAAAAATGCATATATTAGTGAAACTGGCATACAAAAATGCACTTAAGGGAAATTGCTTTGCAAAAATGTGTCTATCAGGCACAATTGCATACAAAGATGTGTATTTTAAGAGACATTTGCACTAAAAGGCTGGTGAATTTTCATGAGGACTTTTAAAAAAAAATGGAAACTAATGTGAGAAAACTGAAGAGTGGAAAAATGAGAAACTGAAATGGACAGATGCACCTGTCCCTAATCACATTGTAAGCCTGGAGGCAGGGGCTATCATGGCTTTTAACAGTGCTTATATACCACCTAATATGTATAAGCACTCAAAAGCTATGACAGTCCCTGCCTCCAGGCTTACAATGTGATTAGGGACTGGTTAATCTGTTCATTTCAGTTTCTCATTTTTCCACTCTTAATAGGAACATGGAATGTGAGAAGCATGAAGCAGGGAAAGTTAGAATTGTCAAGCAAAAAATGGAACGTATCAACATTACAATACTTGGCGTGAGTGAATTAAAATGGACAGGAATGGGACATTTTCAATCAGGCAACTCCAAAATATTTTATGCAGGAAATGAGAAATTAAGAAGAAATGAGGTTGCTTTAATAGTGGGAAGTGATGTAGCAAAAGCAATTAGGAGCTACACTGCAAGGTCTGAGTGAGCGATACCAATGAGATTAAATGGGAAACCTATTAACATAGCTATCTTCCAAGTCTATGCTCCAACGGCAAACACAGAAGAAGAGGAATTGGAGAGATTTTATGCATAAGTACAGGAATAAACTGATCACACACCAAAACAAGATGTTCTGATAATCATGGGGGATTGGAATGCAAAAGTAGGGAACAGAGAACAACTAGGAATTGTGGGGAAATGGGGCTTAGGAGACAGAAATGAAGCAGGAGAAAGGCTTATTGAATTCTGTGAAGCCAATAATTTGTTTCTTGCGAACACATTTTTTGAGCAACTGAAAAGACGACTGTACACATGGACATCATCAAATGGTCAATATAGGAATCAAATTGATTATATAATTGGTAGCAGAAGATGGAGAAATTCCATACTTTCTGCGAAAACAAGACCAGGAGTAGACTGCGGTACAGATCATGAACTGGTCGTATCGAAAATCAAAGTAAAGCTAAAGAAGAACAACAAAGCAACCATAATGCCAAAATACAATTTGAATTACATCCCAGAAGAATATAAAGATCAAATAAGGAACAGATTTGAGGCTTTAAACTTAGTTGACAGGGAACCAGAAGAACTATGAAGTGAAATCAGAGACATGATTAGGGAAGAATGCAAAAAGACAATACCTCTAGTTAAAAAGAGAGAAAGACCTCAATGGATGATTGAAGAAACTCTTAAAATGGTTAGAGAGAGAAGGAAAGCAAAAGGCGATAGAAACACAGTCAGAACCCTAAATGCAACAATACAGCAACTAGTATGTAGGGACAAAGAACTATTACAATAGTTATTGTATAGAAATAGAAGAGGACAACAAAAAGGGAAGAACAAGAGCCCTATTCCAAAAGATTAGAGAAATGAAAGGGAAATTTAAACCAAGAGTAGGGATGTTGAATAATCAACAGAGAAACACACTGACAGACCGAGATGAAATAAAAGGAAAATAGAAGCAATACACTGAAGAACTCTATAAAAGAGATGCCAGGATGACAGATTCATTCAAGGAGGAAACGTATGATGGAGAACCAGAAATGTTAGAATGTGAGGTGAAAGCTGCTCTTAGAATACTTGGAAGAAACAAATCACCAGGAACAGATGGCATACCAATAGAGTTGCTACAATCTACTGAGATTGAATCTGTCCATATTCTGACAAAAATTTGTCAAGAAATATGGAAAACTAAAAAATGGCCCATAGACTGGAAGCGTTCAGTATACATCCCAATTCCAAAGAAAGGGGATTCCAGGGAATGCAGTAATTATCGAACTATTGCCTTAATATCCCATGCAACTAAAGTAATGCTCAAGATTCTACAACAAAGGCGCTTACCATATATGGAGCGAGAAATGCCAGATGTCCAAGCTGGATTTTGAAAGGGAAGAGGCACCAGAGATCACAAACGTACGTTGGATAATAGAACGTACCAAGGAATTTCAGAAGAAAATCACCTTGTGCTTTATAGACTACAGCAAAGCCTTTGACTGTCTAGATCATGAAAAGCTATGGAATGCTTTAAAAGAAATGGGGGAGCCACTGCATCTGATTGTCCTGATACGCAACCTATACACTGGACAAGAGGCTACTGTAAGGACAGAATATGGAGAAACCGATTGGTTCCCCATCAGAAAGGGTGTGAGACAGGAGTGTATTTTATCACGCTGTTTGTTTAATCTGTATGCAGAACATATCATACAGAAAGTGGGATTGGACCAAGATGAAGGAGGTATGAAAACTGGAGGGAGAAATATCAATAATTTAAGATATGCAGACGATACCATACTACTAACAGAAACCAGTAATGATTTGAAACGAATTCTGATGAAAGTTAAAAAGGAAAGTACAAAAGCAGGACTACAGCTGAATGTCAAAAGTCTAAAGTAATGACAACAGAAGATTTATGTAACTTTACAGTTGACAATGAGGACATAGAATTTATCAAGAATTATCAATACCTTGGCACAGTCATTAACCAAAATGGAGACAATAGTCAAGAAATCAGAAGAAAGCTAGGACTGGGGAGGGAAGCTATGAGAGAACTAGAAACGGTCCTCAAATGCAAAGATGTATCACTGAACACGAAAGTCAGGATCATTCAGACCATGGTATTCCTGATCTCTATGTATGGATGTGAAAGTTGGACAATGAAAAAAGGGGATAAGAGAAAAATTAACTCATTTGAAATGTGGTGCTGAAGGAGAGCTTTGCAGATACCATGGACTGCGAAAAAGACAAATAATTGGGTGTTAGAACAAATTAAACTAGAACTGTCACTAGAAGCTAAAATGATGAAATTGAGGTTATCATACTTTGAACACTTAATGGGAAGACCTGATTCACTAGAGAAGACAATAATGCTGGGGAAAACAGAATGGAGTAGAAAAAGAGGAAGACCAAACAAGAGATGGATTGATTCCATAAAAGTAGCCACAGACCTGAACTTACAAGATCTGAACAGGGTGGTCCATGACAGATGCTCTTGGAGGTCACTGATTCATAGGGTCACCATAAGTCGTAATCGGCTTGAAGGCACATAACAATAACAACAATTATTATTATTAATAATAAAAACATTCAAAAAGGGTGATTTCTCCCCACCATCAATATGAAATGGTACAATCCATTCTACCCCCACATTCAGCTTGTATGCATTGGCCAGACCTAAAAGGTAAAGCAGCTGACAGGTGTAGGGAACAGGGCAGTACTGCTGCTCCCACCATTCAACCAAAAGTTTGAATTGTTTTTTTTAACTCTAATCTCTTCTTTCATTCACAAACACGTTATAGATTTTAATTCCATCAAATATTCTCTCCCCATTTAAGAGCTTTTGACTTGTTAGCCACATATGAGGGGCCCCTGCTTGAGGACAATTATTTGTCAGTCAATCATATCCCTTTCCAAAACTCTGCTATATGCTGTTTTCCAAAACTGGTTCATCGTGACATACCCTGCCTTCCAGGGCTTATTGTTTCCTAGGTAACGCCTGGCCATTCACTATTCAAGGTGCTAGCCTTTATTCATTCCCATGAAGTCATGAATAGGTGCGGCTGGATGTGTTATGGTTGCCACTCACTATTAAGAATCCTTGGACCCAAGGGAGAGACATACACCATGAAATGTCTTTTTGGTGAATAGAGCCATTCATCCACTGGGATGGCAGTCTGTAACTCGCATTTGGGAAACAGAGATGTGCCATCTTCCAACTTGCAGCTCATGGACTTTATTGATGGAGGGCATTTTGTAGAAAAAGATAAGGCTGGGAAATTTTAAGGCAAAACTCAGGTTTGGTTCCAGTTCCATTTCAGAATTGTGAGGGCTTGCTTCTGGTGCAGTTCTTAAATCTACCCAGAAAACACACAAACAAACAAAGTATATATTTTTGATACTGGCCTTCAGCCCAATGGCTTCATGATAAAATGGCTTCATGATAAATTACTGATAATAATGAAATTCAGATGATAAAATCAATAAAGTAAAGACAATACAGCAAAGCAAACCAATCAAAATGCAGCAAGGAAGAAAGCATCAATGAGAATAATTTACGGTCTAGACATTTTAAAAGCCTGGGTGACAAATGTCTTTGATGGGAAAGATGTAACAGATTAGACATCTAGGCAATCCTCCCAAGGGAGCAAATTCTGTGAGTAGGGTGTGGCCACCAAAAAGGCTCTGTTCTTGGCAGTGGTAGTTGATGCTCATTGGGACTGGCGGGGCAGTAAGCTTGGAAGCCAATGGCAGATGGAGCCAGAACCAATGACAGGCAGAGCTAACTAATTCTGGTTTTGCCCTCCTCCTTCTACCTGTTGAGTTCAGGTTTATTTTAATGTGCAGCTCATGCAGTGCCAAAAAAATGTGCAGGATCAAATAAGTTTTTGTGCAGTTGGGCATATGGGATTTAAAAAGGAGCGAGGTAGTTTCTAAAAAAGAAATCGATGAGAAAAGTTAAAAAGAGGTAGAAAATGAAGATAAATACTGGCTCCTTCCAAATCTTCATAACCTTATACTTCTATTCAGTGCTTTTTTATTTCAAAAAATTAAAATGAGGTACTAGTACTCATATCTTGATAAAAGTACTGTGGGTGCCAGCACAGAACGGCTAGCGCAGGCAGCAAAAAAAGAGAGGTGCCAGTACTCCATACTGGTGAGTACGGTTACAAAAAAAGCCTTGCTAATAGGATATTATTTATGGGACTGACTGCCTAGTTTGGGGATGTGCAGTGTGCTGGCTGCTTGTGCAGTAGGAAAAAAAGCTTAGATGAAGCCCTCAATGGCAACACTGAGAACTAAGGAGGAGAAAGAAACTGACAGGCACTGTCAGACATGTGGTAGAAATTTGGTTCCGTTTGCATTAAAACTCAGCTTACGAATATGTGAATTGAAACACAGTAATTCTAAATGGAATTTTGCAATGCTGTTTTCCAGACAAATAATGTGTAGAAAATGCATATAGTAGGGGAAAGTATGCACATAAATGCATGTATTACTGAAAATAACATAAAATGCACTATATTAGGGAAAATATCTTGTAAAAATGTATATTTGTCAAACCTGCGTACAAAAGTGTGTTTATTAGGAGAAATTCACATTAAAATACTGATGGTTTGTCATGTGGATATTTTTTAAACCATTTTTTGCCAATTGCTGCAGAAATGTGGGGAACTGAATTTAAGACTGGAAAATATAGAAATTGGGAGCACTAAAACAGACAGATTTGTTCATCCCTATCTGTAAGTAGGAAGGCAGGCAGGGAGGGACGAGTTGAGGGCAGACTGAGCTTGGTGGGGCAGTGCCCGTTTGGGTCAGCCCCCACTGCTTCCTGGTTGCCACCCACCCCAGATGACAAGGGCCTCTACAGGAGAGCCCCTGCCAATGATCTCAACACACAGGCAGGTTAATTTGACATTCACAGGTTGTTAATTTCAAGCCAGGGTGTTATCTGACTGCACATCTGTGAATATATGTTAGTATGTATTCTGTGATGTATGTTAATATTCATACAATTACATTTTTGTTGTGAACTGCCATTCTGTTATTGTTGAAGGGAGGTACAGATTTTTTATAAAAACAAATAAATATGTATATATACACTTTGTAAATCACTTAGAGATTTTGATGATTAAGCGGTATGTAAATCCTGTTAAATAAAATGCTTACGATTACAGCCTTATTTTAATTTAATGTAAATTTAATTTCCAGTTTATGATTCAGTTACAGCTTAAATGAGAACAGTTTGTTCATGTAACTACAGAGGGTGGAGTTCAAACTTATTACTGCTATTCTTATTGATGTTGTTGTTATATCCTGCCCTTCCTCCCAAAAGGAACCCAGGGCAGCAAACAAGTGATCAAACAAAAAAAAATCTTTAAAATACCTTAAAAATAAACCATCTTTCTTACTATTATTTATTTATTTAATATCCCGCCTTTCCTCCCAGAGGGAGATGACGGAAAAAATGATTCAGTTCACATTTTAATGTGAGCCTGCTTAATTCACAGTTCCTGAAACAATATGCAAGTCCAACCACAATTATATTGTGAAATTCACACCTCTCTAGATTTTGTGATACATTTCTCCAAACCAAACTATGCGTACAAAAATGTATATATTTTGGGAAACTGGATTAAAAAAATTCATATATTAGTGAACATACAAAAGTGCATCGTATTTCGGAAAAGTGCTTGCAAAAAATGTATCTACTAGGCAAAATTGCATACAAAAATGTGTACATTAGGAAAAACGGGCACTAAAGTGCCAGTGAATTTTCGTTCACACTTAAAAAACACAAATTGATGCAGAAATGCGGAGAACTGAAGTTAAGAACGGAAAACGAGAAAGAGAGAGAAACCAAAATTGATAGATTTGTCCATTCCTACTTGAAAAGGGGGATTCCCACTCTACTCTGTCACCACATATGATGTGTGTGTGTGTGTGTGTGTGTGTGGGATATCCACTTGAGGGCCCGAAACAGTGCACGAAGTGGCCCTGAGAGTCCAAAAATACTTTGAACTCACACAAATGCCTTCTGATGTCTTTATTTCTGCTTTAGACGATTAGACGCCCCTGCTACTGTTGTGGAGATTGGGGTACAAAAAAGAAAACCAGGTGAGTTTCTAAGAAAGCCATTCGAAAGGTCTCTTCTGGGTTATTCTCAGGCTGTGCCCAACCACAAGGGCTGGGAAGGCTCATCTGTCTCAACTGCCTTTGTCCAGCTGCTGATTAGTACATTCGCCAGGGCTTTGATGCAGCCTAGTGAATCACAAATGCTGATGTTCCTTATACTGCAGGCTTTTAAACTTGGGCCAGGAAGGAGCCAAAGCCCAACAACTGAAAGCTTTGTCCTGGGCTCCTGGCAGTCTCTTTACTGCCCCCCATAAGCTGGAGCTGGTGCCTAGGAGACCAGTCCCCTTCCCTCCCTTTTCCTGCAGGGAAGCGGCTATACTCAGGATACAAAATGTACTGAAAGAACCCAGGCTTCTAAACAGTCATTCTCAACTATTGCCAACGTTTGTTTTCCCCCTCTCCCTGTTCCAAGGAATGAATACATCTGATTCTGTTCACGGTGTCCTAGCAGTGGAAGACTTCACAAAAAGAACAGCTAGGCTTACCCACCTACCAGGAGGCAGGATCACTCATCCACTTTCCCCCTTACCATCAACATAAACATGCTTGGCGGCAGCATCTGGCACCTTTGGGCAGCTGCTTGGGCTCCATACTACCAGCAGGTCCTACCCTGGGTCTGAGAGAGCTGCCATGTTAAATTTCCCCACAATACCTCTGATGTAGCCTAGTGGCCTGCCATATGAAATTTCCTGTAATGCCCTGAAATGATGCTGCATTGACGGGTATTTAAAAAAGCAACTCAAAGCCACCCACCACTGCCACCACCAGTTAAGCCTGTGGCCAAGGGCCCACTAACATTGGAGGGGCCCCAACCAGAGGACACTTTGCCTCTGAAACAGGGCTGACTCTGAGTCCAGGCCATTCTGTGCAACAAGCAGAAAGCAGGTGCCATTCTGTAGAAAGGTGCTTGCATCTTAAGTAGAAGCCACACTTCCCAGGAAGCCTTCTAATGTCATTTAGTATTTATAGAGCTCTTTCAAGTGTTGCAAGAGCTTCATATCCATTATTGTGTTACTGTATATGTTACAACAACCTGTAAAGTAAGTGAATATTATTAACCCTATATTGTAGATGTAAAAAAGGTAAAGGTGGTAAAGGTGTCCCCGCACTTATAGTGCGAGTCGTTTCCAACTCTTAGGGTGACATCCTGCGACGTTTACTAGGCAGACCGTATATATGGGGTGGGATTGCCAGTTCCTTCCCCGGCCTTTCTTTACCCCCCAGCATATGCCGGGTACTCATTTTACCGACCACGGATGGATGGAAGGCTGAGTGGACCTCGACCCCTTTTACCGGAGATTCGACTTCCTCCTTCTGTTGGAATCGAACTCCGGCCGTGAGCAGAGCTTTGGCTGCGTTACCGCCGCTTACCACTTACCACTCTAAGAATGAGAGGGAGTGGCTCGTTTTAAGGTCACCTGGTGAATTCATGGCAGACCTGACCTGGGTCAAACCATATGGGAATCAGCCTTACCTGAAACAGGTGTTAATAAATCAATCAATCACCCACTGAGGCCAGAACACACAAACAGGAGTAGTAAAACCCCAATGGGTTTTTCTGTTGTAAATCACTTTTGAGCATTTACATCAGGTGTGGGAAACCTGTCCCTTCCAGATGTTGCTGAACTACAACTCCATCATCTCTGGCAATTGGCTATGCTTGCTGGGGCTGATAGGAGTTGTAGTTCAGCAACATCTGGAGAACCAAAGGTTTCCCACACCTGATTTTCATTCTATAGAGCAGAGGTGGGGGACCTCTGGCCCTCCAGATGTTATTGGACTACAACACCCATCATCCTTGGCCGTTGACCATGTTGGCTGGGGTTGATAAGAGTTGGAGTCCAGCAGCATCCAGAGGGCCAGAGGTTCCTCACCGCTGCTCTAATGGCAGCTAACAGTGTTCAAAAAAACCAAAGCAGTGTTCACATGTTATACACATGTAGGGAGTTCACATGTTGAAGTAGGGGTGGGGTTATGCTGCTGGCCCTGTCCTTAACATCCCATACTTAGACTAGGACATCCACCCTCAACACAAAGATGCCTGGGGCAGGGCCTACAGTGCAGACTTGCTTCAATAGGAGTGCCCTACATGTGTGCAACACCCAACTAGGAGTCAAGTACATAGTAAAACTTGAGTTTTACTATGGGTGGAGCTGGTAGTGTGTGTGTTAGTGAAAGAAGGTGCAGCTGGGACCCTGACTGAAGGCTGCATTTTCCCTCTCTCCAGGTTCCTATTTAAACTCGTGCCTGCCAAGGGCACGAACCCTTGGTGCGAACTGAAGGGCGAGAGCAAAAGGGCTCTCGTCCTGCGGCTGTCAGCCAGGGGTGAGCAGCCTGAGCACAAGATTCTGGCCTATAAGGCATTAATGAAGAGTGGCAGCTTACTGGTGGGAAAGACAAATATAGTCACTGGATGGTTTCAACATGATGCATCTTCAAATCCCTGTCCATGAACATACAACCTGTGCTCCTGCAGATCACTTTGTGCATTATATTCAGGAGGATGGTGTTACTCCTTTGTTATGGGTGTTGTGTGGGGGTGGAATGATTGTGGGTGCTCCCTGGGTGAGAGGAGGGAGCTCCAGGGGTGGGAAGTGTGTAGTGTGGCCCCACCTTTTGGTGAGAGCGTAAATTGGGGTGGTAGTAGCAGAATTAGGAGTGATCCTGCTACCTGTATACACACACTTGTGTGTTTGGTGGGTGCGGTTGTTTTGTCTTCCTGGTATATTTGTGTTTTAATCTGTTAGTGGTGATTATTATTTATTATGTTAGTTATTTTAGGTTATATTAATGTTTAAGATTTTTTTAAAAAAATGTTTTGTATTGTTTTAAATGTGTAATTTAGTTTTTATGATGTTTATTGTTAATGTTAAAATGTTACTGTTTAAGATGGTTTCTTTTAAATGTTTTGTATTATTCTAAATGTGTAATTTGGTTTGATTTCTTTTTCAACACTAAACCGTTTAGAGACTTCTTTTTAAGTATGAAGTGGCACACAAATTAAATTAATAATAGTAATAATAATAACAACAGCTAAAACATAATGCTCCCAAACAAGCAATAAAGTAGAAGTGACAGTAATGCACCAACAGAAAAAATTACAACAATCAGTGGATTGTTTCTAAATCTTGAAGGCTCTTGAATAACTCTGAGTCAGTGATGATTTAAGTACCTACCATTGCTGTTAGTCTTATGAGGTTGCTCAGGCAGATTCTCAGGCCACTTCCAGACAACCCATTGATTGAGCACTCATCCTGATTTGTTTGCAAGGAGATTAAACATCAGTGGCTATTTAATGAGCATTCATTCTTACTTGTTTTGGGGGAGGTTAGATGATGTTGCATCAAAGCGAGTGTTGTCCCACACTTTCCGATGCATTTCCCCATCATTTTTCTTATCACAAGAAGTCCAATTTTTCAAGGAGTGGATTTGCTGTGCAAGACCTCCCAATAAGTTATAATCGTGGAACCTGAATTTGTTGGTATGTGATTTAATCCTACCTGACAGTCTGGAAGTGTCCTCAGTAAATGGACCTGGGTGTGCATTATATTCACAGTCACAGTGTAAGAGTTTGCCCCTTATGTCATTTCAATTTCCTACCATGGTGTCTGCTCACTTGCTACATTTTGTTGGAACTTGATGCCTTTGGTGGATGTGGTCTTGGATTTCCTTCCTCATCAACTGTGATACAACCATACAACCCCCTTTTATTATTAGGTCTTCCAGTTCACTGAGTTGTTCATGGTCAGTAAAGTATTTTTTGCTCTTCTTGAAGCATTTCTGTAGCCTAATCTGATATACTGTATGTCCTGCTCTACTGAGAAACACCATCATGTCTCTGTGTGTATCACAGACATCAGGACCATGGAAAGCTCTAAGTGAACCCTGTTGGCTGCAGTTCTCTCACCTATTGTAGCTAAAATGGAGATATGTTGTCTTAGCAGAGAGCTGAAGCCATCTGAAGTTTAACTGCCAAGGCCTGTACAGCAGTTGGCTCCACTTCCTTGGAATAGCTGTCTATGCTTTTTAAAGGGCCCTTGCCTATTATAGCAACCACTAGCTACTATGTGGCAGAAGGGATGAAGATGTTATTGGGAACGTGTCCTCTGAGTCTGAAGAAGGTGGAATGGCCATGCCCTCAGTCTGGGAGGACACAGGAGTAGGGACTGAAGGTTTTGCCCTGAGTGGGGTATCCTGTATGTCTGCCTCATTTGTATCTTTCTCAAGGTAGTTGAGGAACTTCTTGATTTCCATGAGTAGCAATTTGGATCTAATGAAGCCTGTTTTCAGATGCTGGGACAGCCATGTGCACACCATGAATCTCACTTGTGTTGTGCAGCTTTGTGGCAAGGTGTTTTCATGACCAATCCTTAAACATTTGAGGCAACCCTTTTGAATCTTATCAGTCTTATTAGAAGACATTGGCAGCATAATGGCATTTGGCCCAAATCTTTTTTCTTTTATCAGGATCACCAAGGGTTTAACAGTCTGTGAGGAGTCTGAAAGAAAGTGGACTTCATAGACATTTGTAAAAGTTTTTGCATGGCCAAACACTAGCAAGGCACTCCTTTTCAATTTTGTGCATCATGCAGCTGCTTTGGTAAGAGTTCTTGGGCAGAATGCAACTGGTCATCCATTGTCAGTGATGCAGTTGTAAAAGTAGCCCATCTAGTTCATAGCTGCTTGCATCAGTACTAACCATTGTTAGCTTGTTGTTATCATCAAACAAAGATTTGGGCATTGGAGATCATGCCCTTTAACTTTGTAAAGTCATCCTCTAGATCTGGTCCCCCAAACCAGTCAATGGTGGATTTTAGAAATAGATCTGTGGCTGTGCCTCTGTAGAGATGTTTTATAAGTATCAACTTAAAGAGTTCATCATTCACAAAAAGTGTCTGGGTGCTGTAATGTTAAGTGGTGTTTTCAGCTCTTTGATGGGATTTGGTTTCTCTGGACATAGCTTTGTCCCATATTATGTGACTGTCCGAAGAACTCTATTTCAATTTGGTGAAAAACACATTTCTTATTATTTAACATCAGGAGGACACCGTATTGGCTATCCTACATCGAAGGCCCTCCTCCGAGTTCCGACTCACAGAGAGGCTCGGAGGGTGGTAACAAGAACTAGGGCCTTCTCAGTGGTGGCCCCCGAACTGTGGAATAGTCTTCCCGATGAGGTGCGCTTGGCGGCGACATTGCTATCTTTTCGGCGCCAAGTTAAAACCTTCCTCTTTTCTATGGCATTTTAATCTAACTTTAAATTTGTTTTAAGTCTGCTGTAATTGATTTTAGATTTCTTATTCTTTTATATGTTTCTGTTGTATCATATTATGGAATTTTATTGTATATATTTGTATTCTTTGTTGTACACCGCCCAGAGAGCTATGCTAGTGGGGCGGTATAAAAATCTAACAAATAAATAAATAAATAAAATATCCTGTATTAGGATGTCAGCCACGAAGACAGTGATTCTTTTAATCTCTGAAGTGTTCCATCATCTTCCTTTGAGATTTTTCAGGAGCAATTGTGATCCCAAATGGCAACATTAGAACATTTGGTGGCATGGAGTTGTGCCCACAAATGTAGAAGAGTGTGGTTAGTTGCTGGAGGAAGGCCCAATTTTGGGCAATCTCCCCTTTCTCAACATCCCTCTGCTTCTGATCTATCAGGAAGGGCCCATGACCTTTGGAAAAGACCCTTTGGGGCACTGATAGGGAAGGAGGACAGAAAACATTCCTTCCATTAACTTCTTTCTTATCTTGGACTAGGGATGGAAAGATCTGTCAGTATTAGTTCTCTCCGTTTCTTATTGTTCCAATCTTAAATTCAGTTCTCCACATTTCTGCAGCAATTTGCATTGTGTTTTTTTTTTACAAAAATCCTCATGAAAATTCTCCAGCAGTTTAGTGCAAATTTCTCCTAATAAACACCTTTTTTGTCTGCAGTTTTGACTAATGCACACATTTTTGCAAGCAAGTTATCCTAATAAAATGCATTTTTGTATGCTATTTCCACTAATGTATTCATTTTTATGCACACTTTCCCTAGTCTATGCATTTTTGTAAACGTTGTTTGGTTAGGGAAATGCATCACAAAATTTGGAAAAGTGTGCATTTCAAAGGTTGGCTGTGTTCCAGTTCTCATATTCTTCTGGAAAGTGCAAATTTGATTGATTCGGCTTGAAATGCAAACTGAATCAAATTTCTCATCCATTCCTACTTAGCACCCAACCCAATATATATTTTAGCAATCAATGTTTTGGTTTGTGACTCCTTTTTTTCCTGGGCTTGTGTTTACCTCCCTTATGAAATGAGTAGAGCTAAGAAACCGTTCTTTCCCATGAAGTTCAAGTTAAGATTTACAACTGAAATTGACATATAACGTTGTCTAACTATCATGCCCACTTTGATAAATGAGATTTGGCCACAGGCACTCTACGGCTGCTACACTGAGGAAACTGAATGCAATTTCTTCATAGCCAGTGCCAACACTTCCATAATAGGGGTGGGAAGAGCTTTAAAAAAACTTTGGTGCCTGAGACTAAGGGACTCTGATGAGTGCAAGCTGCATTTGTACAAAGTGTGAAGGGACTGCATTAACAGCTAAAAAAGAAGATTGAGAGGTAATTCCATTACAGTCTATAGACCTTTTGCAGAAGAAAATGGATATATTTGCAGGAATGTCTTGTGCAACATAAAAGAAGTGTAAAGTTCTTCCAGGGGGTTCATTCATTTCAATGGGCGTGCCATTCAAAGGCCTTACCAAACAATCAGAATGGAGTGTTTATTGCCTTCAAACCCTGATTCTGCAGCTGGCCGAACAATGTGGAAAGATGCTGCTGAAAAAGATAGACCTTTGGTTTGATCTGGCAGGGATCTTCTTATGTTATTTATTTATTTATTTATTACAGTTATATCCCACCTTTCTGCCAAGATGGGGAACGTTATTCTTCCTCTTCTCCTTTAATCCTGCAGCAATCCTGAGAGGTTATTTAGGCTGAGAGGGTTGACTGGCCCGAAGTCACACAGTGGGTTTCACAGTTGATTGGAGATTTGAACCCTGGTCCCCATGCTCTAATCAAACACACTAATCAGTACACCATGCTCTACTAGCATAGATCCAGTATATGTATCCTGTCCCCATCATAATGACAAAGAGCAATAACCTTGCTGCAGGGAAAATAGCTGTATTCAGTGAACCATGGCTTTTATACATACAAACTGTATGTGCTAAGGGTGTGCATTGACCACAAGATTTGGCTCAAACTCTGATTTTGCACTTTGGAAATTGTCCAGATTCAGCTTGGAGCCTCCATCTGGGAAAAACGAAGTGTCATGCCTCCTCATTCACTATCAACAATGACTATCATTTTTTATATATATTTGGCAGAAATGGATGAAATTTGCAGCATGGTATCCTGAAGCTCTCCAAATTGGTTCAATTCAATTCAGGATTCTTCTGAATCCATTGCACACCCTTAGTACATTCTACGACCATGGAGCTATGTCCCTATCTTTTGGAATGGGGATTTATCCTTGTGAACTAGCCTTGTGACATGGCAATTTGTGATACCCTGGTAAATCATCAAAAATTGGTTAAATCAGAATGGGGTGATTTACAATGCTATGGCAAAAACAAAGAAAGAAACCCTGCCAAAGTCATCTGGTGGTGACTTCATTGCCATATTGTAGTAGTAGTAGGAGAATTTACCTAGCTCTTCTCCAGATGATACTGCAAAGGCAACCACAATTCATCCTACTTCATGTCATAACGGTTTTGATGGTAAAACAGTTCAGTGGTGCATGATATTGTGTGTGGCTGGCTGAATCTGCCTGCCTCTGCATGTTGATTGTGTAACTCTCCCTCCTCCAGGAGCAAAATAAAGTGTCACTCTCTGCAGGTGACTGAAACCCACAATAGTAGCTTGGCAAGCATTTCCTGGCATGTCCTTACATAATATCCTAATGCCCAGAAGCTCCTGTGTACCACAAACCTTTGGCTGTCCTACTGTTTTTACTCTTTCTTTGTAAACAGTGCTGGGAGGTGAATACAGAGCCAATATTTGCCTAGCTACAAACTTTTACTAAGTGATTTATATATATATATTTAAAGAAAAGCAGCCTTTAGGAGGCTTAGGCTGGTAGCGGAAAAACAGTGAGGGTGGGTGAAGACTGCTAAACCTTTACCCTTCCTGCCATTTGTCCCTCCCCCAGTTGCATTTTTTCCTGTGGGAGAAAAGACAAGACACTTGTATATTTCCCCTCCTCTCTGTGAGTTGTAATGCAGTTGACAGGGACATTTTTAGCAGTACCAGAAAATCATACCAAACAGTCCAACAGCTGGCAATCCCATTGATGGTGCCTTGGCATTTCAAATTCCAAGTTATTGTTGTCTGTAGTCTTGTTGGTGGGGAGGGCAGAGAATAGTTCACCTTCATGGACTCCAGGACACAAGATGGTAGGCTTGCCCACTTTTCAATCAGCCGTTGCACATATGCTTTTTACAACAGCTTGATATTGCAGGTATTAGCAGGGACAAATGGACCTGCAACAAAATGTTGTAGTTGTGGTGCCCTTGTTCAGGATACCAGCTGACCAACTATGCCCTTTTCAGGAGATTCAATTCCACCAGCACCACACCAGTTTTCCATTTTCCCCAGGAGATATTCAATGTTCTATGCCCAATGTGCTCAGTGGATTATTTTGGGCCATCTCCTTAGTGTTTTGTCTAATTTTTTGTACTTTTGGAAAACTTGGGGTTCCCCCAAGCCTGCTGATGATTCCTTTGTGTGCATGGATGTTGTTATTTTGCATGTGTGATTATCTACATTTAAAGAAGGGGTTCACTGTTAGCATATAGGATCGTGTGTATTTTATTTCCTTGCTGTGAAAAGACTTCCCTGTTGATTTTTAAAGTTCACACAGTGAGATATACATAGGAAGCAATTAGTGGCCAATTTGAACAGAGGAAGCTGTTTTATATCAGGACAGACCATTTGTCTATCTAGCCCAGTGTGGGCTACTCTGACTGGCAGCAACTCTCAGGAAGAGGTCTTCCCGTGGTCAGACAGATATTTTCCTGCTTGAGGCAAAGGACAAAGAAGACATCTCTCTCTCTCTGTCCCCGCCTCCTTCATTACATACAAAAGCCGACTACTTCGATACTGGTGACTAGGGGTGGATAAATCTGTCCATGTTGTTGTTGTTGTTGTTGTTGTTGATGATGATTAAAATGTATATCCCAAGCTTCCTGCAAAAGGGAGCCCAGGGCAGCAAACAAATGATAAAGCACAAAAAATGTCTGGAAGGTTCAGGGCAGGCAAAAGAAAATGCTTTTTCACACAGTGCATAGTTAAACTATGGAATTCCACAACAGGCAGTGATGGCCACCAACTTGGATAGCTTTAAAAGATTAGACAAATTCATGGAAGATAAGGCTATCAATGGTTACTAGCCATGATGGCTGTGTTCTGCCACCATAGTCAGAAGCAGTATGCTTCTGAAAACCAGTTGCTGGTGGCAGCAGGAGGGGAGAGTGCTCTTGCATTCAGGTCCTCCATGTGGGCTTCCCATGGGTATCTGGCTGTCCATTGTGAGAACAGGTTGTTGGATTAAATGGGCCACTGGCCTGATTCAACAGGCTTTTCTTTTGGTCTTAAGTTCTTAAAAAACATATTAAACCCAAAACATATTAAAAAGCATCATAAAAACAAAACATCTTAAAAACCACCTTAATAAACAATTCCAAAACAGATGCAGATGGTATAAAGTATCTACTTCAAAGGCTTGTTGAAAGAGGAGGGTCTTCAGCAGGTGCTGAAAAAGACAACAGCGATGGTGCCTGTCTAATATTTAAGGTTCTCCAAGTTTCTCATTTTTCTAATTCAATTCTCCACATTTCTGCAACAATTTGCAATTAAATAAAGTCCTCATGAAAATTCATCAGCATTTTAGTGTGAATTTGTCCTGATAAACAGATTTTTATGCTTGCTCTACCCTAGTATATGCATTTTTGTACCCATTACGTGGCTGGAGAATTGCACTGCAAAATGCAGAGAAGTGTGAATTTCTGAAGATGGCTGTGCTTTGATTTATATAGTGTTTCAAAAAGTGTGAATTTGGTAGATTCACCTTTAAACACATTGAATTTCTCCCCTGTCCCTAATGGTGACAGGATGTCTTCCCACTATAGAGGGCAGAGCTTGGAAAAGTTACTTTTTTGAACTACAGCTCCCATCAGCCCAATCCAGTGGCCATGCTGGCTGGGGCTGATGGGAGTTGTCGTTCAAAAAATTAACTTTTCCAAGCTCTGATAGAGGGCAGCAGGTTAGCTTTGAGTGCACAGAGTATGCTACCTTAGAAGACTCAGGTAGAATCCCCCTCCCATCATGTGCCACCTGAGGCAGCCACCTCACTCTGCCTAGTGGTAGGGCTGGCCTGATCCCATCTCCTGCTACCTGATCCTTTTAAATGTATATAGCAGAAATTGAACCTGGTACCTTGTGAATGCAAAGTATGTGTGCTCTTCTGTGGTCCCTTCCCACATAATACACAAGCAGGGCTTCAGCCCTTCTAAATGAACATGCCCTGTTCATCATCAACATTGCTGAACTGTTAACAGGCAGTGGTTCAACATATTAGTCCTGAATTTTGGTTATAGGACTCATTCTGCTCTTGAGAGTGGTGGAGCAATCTTGATGTGACGCTGGAGATCCATGACCTGGAAGGGGTAGGATTGGATTAGGGCTCTTGCACAGAAGGACAGAGGCTGAACCCTTTGCCTTTCACCAGTTTCCCAACGGAAATTGCCATCTCCCGAAAGATACGATTAACCATGGAAGGCAGGTGCTCTGCAATTGTAGCAGCTTTGGGGGAGGATTTCCATTGGAGAAATGGCATGAGAGAAAAGGGTTAAACTCGTCTCCCCAGCACCATGGCCATCCAATCTCACTCCTGCCCTTGTGTGGCTGCTTTTAGGGAAGGGCAAAGACTCCAGGAGTTCTGACTCCAGATCTCCCATGTTGCAATCAATTAGGCCCAGACAGTATACAATTAAAAAAGAAATTTATATTTCCACTAGTTGTTTTTTGCCCCTCAACATTGTTAGCTTTTCCCTTCTGTTTGCATCAGGCAGAGAGAGAGAGGTTTGCATATTAATAGGACTCATGACTTTAATTGTCACTCGGATGATTCATGTTTCCCTCTGCTGCATATCAATACTGGTTTTGTTTCGATCTCAGCACCCAGGCTGCAGGCCGAAGCCATTTTGGAGGCGGCTCATCTGATAGCGAGCATCTACTCTCTCACTCTCCCAACCTCAGAGCAAAAGCCACATGCCCCTCTCGCCCCTGCCGCGCTCATATAACTTGAGTTCCAGACTGCAGTTTCTAAGCAGAGCATAACCAAAAAGAAGCCCATCAATGCAGCCACAGGCGGCAAATCTTTCTTAAGACCAGGAGGTGCATCAAGAGCTGAAAGCTCTGCTGGACTGTAGGGAGTGATCTGATCCGTCTAAATTCCAAAGTGCAGGTGCTCTAATGGAACTGTGAAAGATATTTTTATTTTCTGAATTCATACACCATTCTTTAATAAGTATTTTAGAGTTGTTTACAAAGAAAAACAATAAAATAATATTACATAATATAATATAATTATGAATTATAAACTATTAGAGGGGAATTAAAACTCACAGGTATTTTAGAAAGCCTGGGAAAATAAAAAAGGCCTTTGCCTGGAACCAAAAAGACATTGATGTAGCACTAGGTGAACCTCCATGCTGAGGGATATTCCATAGCTGGGGAGTCACAGTCGAGAAGGCCCTATCCCTGCTTGCCCTCCATCCACCTCACTTTGGGTGGCCAAACACTCTGAGAAGTAGGCAATCTGACATTTTGTGTGTGTGGGGGGAGGAAATGCATCATCATCACCTTCAAAAAATGACAAAACAGGACACAGATTTGCATGAAATTCACCACCCTTTTGCTATTAGAAGGAGGGCAATAGGAAAGTGGGATGCAGATATAGTTGAATGATTGAATGAGCCATCATGGGCGTGACTTAGTATAAGGCAATTTCTTAATCATTATGGCCAGTCTGTCTCCATCTGCTTCCCCTGCCTAAAATAGTGAAAGATATGTTTAGGTGTTACAATGCAGGGTAAACTTTACACCAATGAAGCTACAGCTTAGGTAAGACAAGTGAGTTTGTTCCATCCAGCTGAGCTCCTGTTTAAGGAAACTACAGAGTGAAATTTATCAGATGTTCTGCTTAAATCTGGAGTTGTGGTGGCGTGTATGGATTGCCTTAAACTCTTCCCAGCCCCATCTTTTTGTGCCTGCTTGTTGCCAGTACACAACACCCCAGCAATGGCAATTCTTGCTTTCCAGTATTCTTCATCCTAGCACAGAAGGGTCTGAGACAATTTATGATGCCCAAAGTTGTAACGTTAGTTGCAGCGGGACTGTAGGCATGGTGCAACAGTAACAGGTCAAAGGATTAAGCCGCAAAACACTCAGAGCTTACCTGCCAGTTTAAAGTACAATGGGTCATACAAGTTCATACACCGTGGCATGATCCCTGATTGTGTCAAAGAAATCAGGAGTCTCTTGCAAAATCCATGAAAGACCTACCAAGTATGTTTTCCTTGGCAGTGATGCTTTATCCAGCAGCATTACCATCTTCACATGGAAAATCTTGCCCCTTCAAGGTTGCATTCACATCAGCTGTTTACTCTGGAACAAACATTCTTTCTTCACTCGCTTTTTATCCAGAATCCAGATTGTGCCAATCCATTGCAATCCAGAGTTTACTGTACTCTCTTCCCATCTTTTTCAGACTTGATACGTTGTGATTCTCCCACCGACCCACCCTTCTTAAAATGCAGTGCCAGCCTATGTAATGCCAATCAATATCAAAGTATGCCATGTAATGTCAATCAATATCAAAGCATGACTGAGGTTTCTTATGACTCCTTTACTTTAAATTATTCATTTATTATTTTCTTACATTCATATCTTACCTTTCCTCCAAGGAGTTCAAGGTGGTGTACATGGTTCTCCCATCCCCATTTTATCCTCACAACAACCCTGTGAGGGAGGTTAGATTGAGAGACGGTGACTGGCCCAAAGTCACACAGTGAGTTTCATGACTGAGTGGGGATTTGAACCCTGGTCTCCAACACCCTAATCATTACACCGCCCTGGCTTTTAGAAGCTTCCTCCTGCTTTCTGCCTCTCATTTCATGTGGAATTTGAGATGAATTGCCTTTCAGTTGCCCTCTTAATTAGTTATATCCTGTTCCCTGTCATCAAGTGGGAAGGGAGTGATGAGGAAGGATTCACGGCCTCATGGAATGCCTTTGAACCCTGTTCTGCTCCTGATGACATCATCAGGAACGGGACAAGGTCCACGTTTGGAAAACGGGAGCAGGGAAAAAGAATACCTTAATTTGTTGAACCCAGTACTTTTGAATACAAACTGAGGGGAGTTCCATCACTATTTTTCCTGTGGTAAGCAGGATGTGCGGCCCAGCTCTCTCTTCATCAAGGGCCTTTTGAAATGAGTGTGAGCTTCACAAGGGTATGTATTCTAGCTGGCACCTCCAGACAACATATTGGAATGAATGAGAACTATGCAAAAAGCAAGTGGCCCATGCACAGGAGAAGTTCCTGGTGGTATGGCATCCTTTAGGCCAGGGGTGGGGAACCCATTTCAGTCAGAGGGCCGCATTCCCTCCTGGGCCACCTTCCAAGGCCCACCTGCTTGTGGCAGGCAGGGCCAGAGGCACAAGCCAACAGAGCAATCGGCGAGTGTCAGTTGTACCTTCTGTGCAGTAGGTGTTCCGATACAGACTCGCGCACCACACTCTGTCCTCTATCTGGGCAAGCAAGAGACAGAGTCAGAGTTCACGGACACATTCCAGCCAGGCAAAAACACTCAAGGAGAAGGTGCAGCAGGGCCAGCGAGTGGTGTGGCCTGGTGAGAGTCCCAAGGGCCAGACAGAGACTCTTGGAGGGCTGCATTTGGCCCCTAGGCCTATCCCTGCGATACACATTCATATACCCCTCTCTGTCCTCCATCCAGGCAAGCAAGACGCAATGTGAGTTCCAGCACCCTTTCCGGACAGGGAAAAACTCTCAAGGGTGCAAAGCAAGGTCAGTGGAGAGGAGATGTGGTGTAGCCAAACACCTGAGGTCTGGGGAGAGAGAGCTGGCTGGCCACATTTTGCCAGCCTGCCTTTAGGTCTTTGATTCTGGAAGCCTCTGTTTCATCCCTTCTTGGCCAAGGATCCTTCTTTTGGAAGCTGAAACCTTTCCTTCCTGCGCACTCCTTGGTCTGTTCGACATCACCCCAGCGTCAGCCCAAATGCCGATGGATTCATTCCTTTGCACAGGAGCACATACCCGAGCCAACAGCGTGAAACTATAGCAGCCCTTCATATTCTTGCTCATCGGGGTGCTAAGGAAAAGAAAGGTCAAGCAAGCTCTGTCTCTCACCACTCTCTTGCCTCCTTCTCTGTTAAACGTTTGGGAGACTATGAGAGTTTGTCTCTAGGATAACCATCGTGAAGGCCAGTTCACCCACAGCCTTGTCTCATGCCATTTAGAACTAGGGCTGTGAACAGAACAGTTTGTTCAGCATCAGCTAAACTGTGTTGTATTCAGGCACAGTGATTTAACTAAAGTACAATAAAATGAAATATGTGCTGTCAATATCACAATATAAATACTAGGCAGTATTCAGGCTAGGGATGGAAGAGGAATTCGATTCAGTTTGCATTTTAAGCTGAATCTTTCAAATTCATACTTTCTGAAACAATATAAAAAAGTTTTAATTCCTTCAGTTGATAATATCCAGAGTTAGAGAGCTTTTTTATAATAATTATTATTATCAATTTTTACAGTATTGTTGTATATTTATACTGAATTATTTACTTCTTTTTTTGTAATCATTATTTTAATGCTTTTCCTGTGTCTTTTTCTTTTAGCATGCATGCAAAAAGCCTGGTTGGTTATTGCATACTGTAATAAATGAAACTAAGCTGGAAAAAAGAAAAGAAAATCAAACCACAGTCATCCTTTGAAATCCGCACATATCTGAATTTTGAAGTTCTCCACCCAAATAATGCTTACTAAAAATGCATGTATTAGGGGAAAGTGTGCATAAAAATGAATATATTAGTGAAAATAACCTACACAAATGCATTATACTAGGAGAAATTGCTTGCAAAAATAGCACATTAGTGAAAGCAGCAGACAAAAATGTGTTTCTTAGGAGAAGTTTGCACTAAAATTCACACTAGAATTTTTGTGAAGATTTGCAAATTGCTGCAGAATTGCTGAGGAAATGGGGAGAACCGAATTTAAGACTGGAAAAATGAGAAACTGAAAGAACTGAAATCGACAGATCTTTCTGTCCCTAGTTCAGGCACATAACCGCAACCTAGTCTACTCCACTGTTATGTCCCCCTTCCTCCCAAAAGGAGCCCAGGGCAGCAAACAAAAAGTGATAAAACAAAACATCATTAAAACATTGTAAAAATAATAGACAATTTTAGACTGTTAAAAGATTTTTCTTCTTTTTAATTAATCTTTATTTTTGTTGTAATTGTTTGCTGTTGGTCATCAAGAGGTTTGATCATCTAATTATAGTACTATTTAGTGCTAAATAAATAGTGTGCCAGCATGGTGTGCTTAGAGTGCTGGATGAGAGGACCCGAGTTGTAATCCCCACTCAGCCATAAAGTCCATTAGGTGACTCTGGGGCCAGTCACTCTCACTCAGCCTAGCCTTACCTCACAGGCTTGCCACGAGGATACGTAGCCTACCTCATTGGGTTGTTGTGTATGTCGTTTTGAGGTCTTTGGAGGAAAGGCTCAGCATAAATATTAAATAAAAATAAATAAATGCTGTTTAAAGATGCAATCTTATGGTGGGGGGGCTGTTAGGGGCCATGGGCAAAGAGGAAGGTCCTCTGTGGGAGGTTCTCCCTAGAACAGTGCTGAAGCTTTCCATCATCGTGGCTGCCCACCAGAGGCCAAAACAGAGGTGGTTTGGGGGCATGTCAGGGAAGCTGCAGCGTCCTAGGTTCCCCGGCGCACATTCCAAACAAAGCCAGAGAACTGGTGTAGTTAAATCTCTCCAATTGTAGGAAATGGAAGAGAACCAAAACAAGAAACACACATACACACTTTCCACCTGGCTGGTAGGACTTAGGAATGGTGGCCGCTGTGCTGCTGATCTCTCTCCTCCCTGCTGGTGGGGCTGTGCTGCATTTTGCAAGACGATAGGTCTGTACCCTCTTGTTGGCAGCCACGAGCCAACAAATGATATCTGTTCACATTCTCTCATAGCACATCTGTTATTCTATGGCATCTTATTCTGTTACTTGTTTTTCCTTTTAAAATGTATATAACAGTAAATGACATGTTTTAATATTACTTACTTAATCAATGTTTAGACTGCTTTATGCAGAAAAATCTCTAAGCTGTTTACAGAGTAAAAACTAGGGCCGTGCACGCCCCCCCGCGATATGTTCCAGGGCAGACCCAACATGGATCCGGGCTCTGAACCAAATTGGGGGCCTTGCACAGTCTTTAATTAGGGCTTTAAACACTGATTAAGCATGCAGTCTATGGGGGTGGGATAGAAGGAGTTGCACATAGGCTGTCTGTGAAAATCTCCTTCTCCTCCCTTCTCACCAACTGCCTCCCCCTTTTGACAGCCATGGATCACTCTGGGTCAACTCAATCCAACCTGGGGCTGCCTCTACCTGTTCTAGCCAAATCCTTGGTTGATCCAAATCTACCTGATTTGGTTCAGGATCTAGGATTTGGCTAGAGCTGGTGTGCAACCCGAGTAAAAACCATAAATTCACCTTTCTTGTCCTCCTCGATCTCTCAGCGGCTTTTGATACTGTCGACCACAGTATCCTTTTACATCGCCTGGAGGGATGGGGAATTGGAGGTACTGTATTGCAGTGGTTCCGTTCCTTTCTCTCCGATAGGTACCAACAGGTAGCATTGGGGGAGGAGGTTTCAGACCCTTGGCCTCTCAATTGTGGTGTGCCATGGGGCTCTATCCTCTCTCCCATGCTATTTAACATTTATATAAAGCCGCTGGGGACAATCATTAGGAGATTTGGGCTGCAGTGTCACCAACATGCAGATGACACTCAGCTCTATCTCTCATTTAAATCTTCACCAGAGTCGGCTGTGGAGACCTTGTCCAAGTGCCTGGAATCCGTGAGTGGATGGATGGGAAGGAACAGGCTGAAGTTGAACCCCAATAAGACCGAGGTACTGCTCGTGGGGGACAAGAGAAGGTTGGGAGATGTTGACCTGAAGTTCAACGGGGTGAGTCTACCCCTGAAGGACCAGGTCCGTAGCCTTGGGGTTGTACTTGATTCCAGGCTGTCCATGGAGGCTCAGATTTCGGCAGTGAGCCGGGCGGCCTGGTATCAACTACACCTCATACGAAGGCTGCAACCCTACCTTCCTGCTCATCAGCTCCCACTGGTAGTACATGCCCTGGTCACCTCTCGATTGGATTACTGTAACGCGCTCTACGTGGGGTTACCCTTGAAAACGGTCCAGAAACTACAACTTATACAAAACGTGGCGGCTCGATTACTTATGAATAGTCGCCGCCGGGATCACATCACACCTGTGTTGTTTGATCTACACTGGCTTCCTGTTGTTTTCCGGGCCCAATTCAAGGTGTTGGTATTAACCTTCAAATCCCTATACGGTTTCGGCCCAGTCTATCTAAAGGAGCGCCTGAAACGCCACCAATTATGCCGCCCGACACGATCGGCCACACAGGGCCTTCTCTCAATCCCGCTGACAAAAACAGCTAGATTGGCAGGAACTAGAGAGAGGGCATTCTCAGTGGCGGCCCCCACTCTTTGGAACTCCCTCCCACAAGATCTACGGCACGCCTCTTCCCTAAATGCATTTTGCAAAGCCTTAAAGACCTGGCTCTTTCAACAGGCCTTTGGGACCTCCGGGGAGGGTTAACTCTTATGATTAAATGCCTCGTACCCTGTATTATTATTACTTGCTGCTGCATTGTCATTTGTATTATTGTATTTTACTGTATTGTATTTTAATTCTTTTATGTACGTCGCCTAGAGTGGCCATTGGCCAGATAGGCGACTTATAAATTAAATTTATTATTATTATCATTATTATAAAATCACAAAGCTAAAGTACGATAAAATGAAATATGTGCTGTGTCAATATCACAGTATAAGTACTAGATGGTCTTGCATGTTAGCCCTGCTCAGAATAGATCAGCTGAATAGACATGACTAACATTATTACTATTTATATTCATTAGTTACTTTCCTTGCAGAGCAACTAGCTACAATAAGATTAACCCAATTATAACAAACAAACCTATTAAAACAACAGACACAGCACAACCGAAAAGCAGATCAGTACACATAAAGACAGGTCTTGCAAGACCGGCCACATTAAAAGAGGCCATTGATACCTAAAGCCTTGCAAATTAAGGACCAAAGCCAGGATAAAAAATCCAACAATTTGTGTGTTTTTTAAAATCCTCATGAAAATATTTCTAGCATTTTTTGTGCGAATTTCTCTTAATAAACAAATGTTTGTCTGCAGTTTTGACCAATGATCACATTTTTGCAAACAATTTCTCGTGCTGTAATGCATTTGTTGTATGTTATTTTTACTCATTTATGCATTTTTATGCACACTTTCCCCTAACATAGACATTTTTTTAAGCCTTGGTTGGCGAACTGCACTGCAAAATTCGAATAAGTACACATTTTGAAGGATGGCTGTGCTTCCACAGGATTCCTGAATGCCCTGGGGGAGTTCCCAGTAGATAGAGCAAGTGATCCTGTTGAAGCCCTTGTCATGCTATGGAACAGCGAGGCTCTTGACACAGTTGCCCCCGAACGCCCTTTCTGGCATTATGGAGCCCAGTTTGCACCTTGGTACACCAGTGAGCTAAGGGCAATGAAACAGGCTGGATGACGGCTAGAGTGCAAGTGGTGAAAGACGTGCTGTGAGGCTGTTTGGGCATGAGCAAAACGTCATGACCATGCCTACTGTGTGGTGGTGAGGGCTGCGAAGAAGGCTCACTTCTCTGCTACCGTCGCATCCTCAAGTAGCCATCCAGTGGAGCTTTTCCGTATTGTCGGGTCTGTTGACATCAACTCCAGGAGATGGAGTTTTAGACCCTTCGGACCCACTGTGAATTGTTTGCAAGGCACTTTGAGGGTAAAATTGTTTGCCTCCGTAGCAGTCTTGATGCCCCATCCACATCTACTGTAGTCCCCAATGAGGTGTCCAGTGCAATGTCTGCTGCAACTCCTTGGGAGCGGTTTCAGTTGATGCAGCCTGATGACGTAGACAAGGTGCTTGGAATGATGCGGCCAGCAATGTGTCCTTGCCCTTCTTGGCTTATTAAAACTTGCCGAGGGGGTCTGACCGAGTGGATCCAGGGTGTGGTTGAAGCATCATTGCAGGAGGGAGTGGTTCCAGCTACCCTGAAAGAGGCAGTGATCTGACCACTCCTGAAAAAGCCCACCCTGGACCCATTGGTCTGCAACAATTACCAACCGGTTGCAAATACCTCCTTCTTAGGGAAGGTGATTGAGAGGGTTGTGGTGCAGCGATTGCAAGTACTCTTGGATGAAACAGATTATCTTGACCCATTCCAGTCTGGGTTCAGGATTGGTTATGACACTGAATCGGCCTTGGTCGCCCTGATGGATGACCTTTATTGGGAGAAGGACAGGGGGAATGTGACCCTGTTACTCTTACTTGATCTCAGCGGCTTTTGATACCATTGACCATGGTATCCTTCTAGGCTGACTTGGTGAGATGGATATTGGAGGCACTGTTTTACAGTGGTTCAGATCATATCTCCAAGATCGTTTTCAGAGAATACATTGGGTGATTGTCATTCAGCCCTCTGGCAGTTGTGCTGTGGGGTTCCACAGGGTACTATCTTGTCCCCCATGCTGTTTAATATCTGTATGAAGCCCTTGGGAGTGGTCATCAGGAGCTTTGGGGCAAGATGTCAGCAGTACGCTGATGATACCCAGCTCTATTTCTCTGTAACATCTCAATCGGGAGAGGCCATGCAAGCCCTGGACAGCTGCCTGGACTTGGTGGTGGGTTGGATGAGGGCCAATAAACTGTCTGAATCCTAGCAAGACAGAGACGCTGTGGGTTTGTGGTTCCTGAGTTCAGATAATTGGTCAGTTGCCTGCTTTGGATGGGGTTGTACTCCCTCTGAAAAAGCAGGTCTGTAGTATGGGGATCCTGGATCCATTTTTGTTGCTAGAGGCCCAGGTGACCTCCGTGGCTAGGAGTGCCTTTTACCAGCTTTGGCTGGTAAGACAGCTGTGGCCGTTTCTGGACTGGGATAGCCTGACCACTCTTGTCCTACTGTAATGACCTCTATGTGGGGCTGTCCTTGAGGTTGGTCCAGAAGCTGCAGCTGGTGCAAAATGTGGCGGCGAGACTGCTCACTGGGGCAGGGTATTGCCAACATGTCACCCCGCTGCTGAAAGAATTGCACTGGCTGCCCATTTGCTACCGGGCCAAGTTCAAGGTTCTAGTTTTGGTGTACAAAGCCCTATACAGCTCGGGACCAGGATACCTGAAAGACCGTCTTACCCCTTATATACCCAGTCGTGTTCTGCAAGTGAAGGCCTCCTGCAGATATAGTAGGGCCCCACTCATATGGCAGGTTAGGGACCAGACCCCTGCTGAAAAGTGAAAACCGCAGAAAAGTGGAACATCAATCAGCTGTAGCGCGGGGAAAACCACCGCATTAGCGAAGTGCTGAGAAGGGAAGCCCCAGAAAGCGGGGCCCTACTGTACCATCTTATCTGGAGGTCCGTTCTGCACAAAATAGGAAACGGACCTTTAGTGTGGCAGCACCTCCCCTGTGGAACTCCCTACTCTTAAATATTAGACAGGCGCCATCTTTGATATCTTTTCGGCGCCTATTGAGGACCTTCCTCTTTCAACAAGCCATTTAAGTTGAGACTTTATCCCAGTCTGCGTCTGTGATGGAATTGCTTTTTAATATGCCGCCCTGGGCTCCTGCTGGGAGGAAGGGCGGGATATAAATCAAGTAATAAATAAATAGATAAATACATTTTTAAACCTTTTTTAAAATATGTTTTTAACCTTTTTTTCAAAGATGTTTGGAAAGCTTTTTTAAAGGAATGTTTTTAAAGATGTTTTGTTTTAATTTTAAAGTATTTTAAAATCTGTTTTTATGTTTTAGTGGTTTTGGTGCTTTTGTTTGCCACCCTGGGCTCCTGCTGGGAGGAAGGGTGGGATATAAATCAAATAATATATATATATATATATATATATATATATATATATATATATATATATATATATAAATTTAAAAAGTTCTGGAGGCCCCACATCAGCTCTAACCTGTAGCTCTGGTGGGGGCACTGTAGATATGGAAGGCTCATGCCCGCTCTGTCCTGTTGCTCAGGTGGGGGGTCTCATGCACCAACCTGGTGACTCCTGGTTCTACCCCTCTTTGTTTCAGACCCTGCCTTGCCTGGTAGCATGGGTGCACATACCATTCATGTTCAGGTGATCTACCCCCTTATTGCTAATGACGAGCGTTTATTTGCTTCTTCTCGCTAGATCTGCTGGAGGGAGTCAACATCACCAGCCCAGTGCTGTTAATTCACGGTACAGTCGGCAAGTCTGCCTTGCTCTCCGTGAGATACACCAGCACCAGCAGTGACAAACCTGTGATCAAATGGCAAGTGAAGCGTGACAAGGCAGTGACGGTAGTTCAGTCCATCGGCACTGGGATCATTGGTAACTTGCGCCCAGAGTACAGGGATCGGATTAAAATCTTTGAGAACGGCTCCCTGCTGATCAATGAGTTGCAGTTGTCTGATGAGGGAATGTATGAAGTGGAGATCTCCATTACAGATGACACTTTTACAGGGGAGATGAACATTAACCTGACAGTGGATGGTAAGCATGACCTTGGGGGAAATGGACATTTTTCTTCTCTTATTTATTCATTTATGATCACATTTACAAGACCTCCTTTCCTCAAAGGAACTCAAGGTACCATACATGTCTCCCCCACTCCATTTTATCCTCACTACAACCCTGTGAGGTAGGTTAGGCAGACAGGTAGTGAATGGCCTAAGATCACCCAGTGGGCTTTGTGGCCATTTGGAGAAGTTCACAGCAAAATGGTGAATTTTTTTTAAATCACAAACTGATGTGGAAATGTGGAGAACTAACCTTAAGATTGGAAAAATGAGAAACTGAGAGAAACCAAAAGTGACAGATTCACCCATCCTTAGTGAGGAGTAGGGATGGGATCCATTGGCCGTTGCCGGTTCAAAAGCATTCCGTTGATCTAACAGGCTGGTACCAATTTCAGTTTGTTCTGTGTTGGTAAGCTGCTGCTTTTACCCATCATTTTTTTCCTCCTAGGAAAAAAAAATATTGATATTAATACTGATATATTTAAAGGAAATATTGGTAAAATTATTATTGCTATCAATATTTTAGATGTGGATTTTAAAAAAAATCCGATTCTGAAAATAACCACAGACAATCTCTACATAAAAATCCGATCCACGATAGCGAATAAGCAAATTAATGGAAAATTTGGTACCACATCCAAATTGGGCAGAATTCTAGCACATCCCTGGTGAGGAGTGAGAGCATGTTTTACCTCCTCTCACATCTGACATGCTTGCCCTGCCTCTGAAGCTTCTGGCCATTCACATTTATTTGATAAATTTATTTACCACCAAAAAAAACCCCGTTTCTCAGGGCAGTTTACAACTGTATCAAAATTACAAACAGGAGACCCCTCTTCCCCTCACAGAGCTACAATTCCCAGAGTGGATTAACAATCAATCCCTCTTCCCAGAGAAGTTTGGGAATTGTAGCTCTGCGAGGAGAATAGGGGTCTCCGAACCACTCTCAGCACTCTTAACAAACTACAGCTCCCAGGATTTGTTGGGGGAAGCCATGACTGTTCAAAGTATTATAACAGTGCTTTCAATGTATGGTGCAGATGGGGGATTGCTTTGCAAAGCATCTCTGCTTGTTTTTTTCTCCTTGCCTTTCTAGTTCCCATTTCGAAACCTCACATTGCCCTGGCCTCTTCCACCGTGCTGGAGCTCAGTGAATATTTCACTCTAAACTGCTCCCATGAAAACGGCACAAAGCCCACCTACACGTGGCTGAAGGACAGCAAACCCCTCAGCAATGACTCCCGGCTGATCCTGTCCCACGACCAGAAGGTGCTGACCATCACCAGAGTCCTGATGTCTGATGACGACACCTACAGTTGCCTGGTGGAGAACCCCATCAGCAACGGACGCAGCGTCCCCATAAAACTTACCGTGTACAGTAAGTATGGTCGGTGCAGACACCCTACACAGCAGGGGCGATATGGGGAAAACCAGGAACAGGATCTGCCTTGATTGTGATTTATAGCATGATGTGAAAATGTTTCAGACACCCATGAACTACTTACCCAGCTATGCTGCTGCTTCCTTTGCAGTTCAACCCTTTGACTCAGCCTCCTCTCTCCTTCACCTTCTTCTTCTGGTATCTACCCATCCTCGTGACCCGTTGCCTTGGTGTGGTGGGTGGGAGGAGCAGCTGACACTCCCTCACTCCTGTTCAAATAAGTGGTGTGCTTTGCTTGTCACAACCAGGGGTGGGGGAGAAACTGGATTCAGTTTCCATTTCAAGATGAACCTACCTAATGTGCACTTCATGGATCAATATATGAAGCGAAACACAGCCATCCTCCGAAATTCACCCTTCTCCAAATTTTTGCAATGCAGTTGTCCAGCTAAGCATATTCTTAGTGAAAATGATATACAAAAAACTCATTATGTTAGGTAAAATTGCTTTGCAAAAATGTGTATATTAGGCAAAATTCACCACATGAAAATGCTGATGAATTTTCATGAGGACTTCTTTAAAAAACAAATTGTCAAACTGATGTGGAGAATTGAACTTAAAAGTGGAAAAAAGAGAAACAGAAAAACCAAGACTGACAGATTCACCTATTCCTAGTCACAACAACTCTCTTCGTTTTGCTCATGCTCCATTTTCTACAGCTGGGAAACCATCACTACCATGACAGCACACGCAAAACATGAAAAGAAAAGGTAGCACTCAAACGTTTTTGTTTCAAGAGCTTGAAAGTAACCCAAGTACAACCTCCCTTGGCACCATCATGCAGAATGGGTCAACCCTGAGAAACTCCATTGCTTCTAGCTGGCAGTGGGCAGGGTCTCCATGGCATCCTTAAGAACAGCAGCTTGAAATACTGCCTATAAAACTCAGGCTGCAGTTATAAATCAGGGTTGAGGCTGGATCTGTGCAGACCTTGTCCAGATGGTACCAGGCAGTGAGCGTTCCTTCACTGGATTCTCATGGAGTATGAACCTATGTTTGCTGAAGGAAATTATTGTTCTTGTTATTTTATTATTTTATTTATTAAAGTTATATCCCGCCCTTCCTCCCGAGCGGCAAACGAAAACATTAAAAGCACTTTAAAACATATTAAAAGAAAACATCTTAAAAAACAATTCCAGCACAGAGACAGATTGGGTCAAATAGGTTGGATAGAATTTCCTACAACATATATGCTCCTGATAGGGATGGTGGAGAAATTCAGTTCATATTTCAAGGTGAACTTTCCTAATTAGCACTTTCTGAAACTATACGCAAACTGAAACACAGCCGTCGTTCCCAATATGTACTTCTGAGTGCTGAAATGCAGTTCTCTGGCAAAGTAACGTGTGCAGAAGATGCACCTACTAGGGTAAAGTGTGTATAAAAGTTTATATGTTAGTGAAAATAACATACAAAAATGCATCATATGAAGGAAATGTGTTTGCAAAAATGTGTATATTAGGAGAAATTTGCACCAAAATGCTGACGTGGAAATGTGGAGAACTGAACTTAAGACTGGACAAATGAGAAACAGAGAAGCCGAAATTGACAGATTCACCCATTTGTAACTACCGGGCCAGATTTAAGGTTTTGCTGATGGTTTAAGGTCTTGGGACCAGCCTATTGGAAGAGCTGCCTTATTCCACATGTGCCTATCCAGTCACTGCAGTCTTCGGGAGAATCACTTTTGACTGTGTGGCATGGTCTTGTGCTCCACTCCGTGGCTACACAGGGTAGAGCTTTTAGCATTGCTGCACCTATTTTGTGGAATGCCCTCATTTGGACACCCAGCAAGTGTCTATAATGGTGGATGAGACTAGGGATGGGTAACCTGGGGCTCTTCATATGTTATTGGACTTCCTTTCCTATCGTTCCTGAGCGTTGGCCATGTTGCCTGGAGCTGATGGGAGTTGAAGTACAAAAACATCTGGAGGGCCACTCATTCCCTGCTATAGATAAAGACTTAGGTGCTTCCAGACGGTTGCTATTTTTGGGTGGGATTCAATGCCATACTGGCAAATTCAGGTCATGTAATTAGAGTTGAAAGAGAGGTCTTGTGCAACAAACCCGCTTCCCCAAAAGTTTGGACTTCTTGTGATAAGGAAAGTGATGGGGAAATGCACTAGAAAGTGTGGGGTAGCACTTGCTTTGATGAAGCATCATCTAATCTCCCTGCAAAAAGATCAGAATGAATTGCAATAAACAGGTTTCCCGTAATGTGACCCATCCATATTGTCCATACTATTGAAGATGTTTTATTGCAGGTGTGGGGAATCTTTGGCCCTCCAGATGTTGGTGAATGACAATTGTCATCAGCCTTAGCCGGCATGGCCAATAGTCTGGGATGATGGGAGTTGTAGGGTATTTTTATTTATGTATTTATTTAACAAAATTTATATGCAACTTGATTGTGAAAAACCTGTAAGCCAGCCTTTGGGTCCCCAGATGTTGCTGGACTGCAGTTCCCATAGTTCTGACCATTGGCCATGCTGGCTGGGGCTGATGGAAGTTGTAGTCCAACAACATGTGGGGGCTGAAAGGTTGGAAAAGGCTGCTCTAAGCAGTTTACAAAACACATTAAAATGATAAACAAAAACAGTCAAAAATGAGTGATTAAAACCAATAGTAGACTAAAAAGAGATTAAAAACACATCAGCATCTATGTGTCTAGAAAAACGTTTTAAGTAGATGCTTAAGATGTTTCCCAACATATGTTTTTCTGCATTTTATTTTGTGTCTGCTTTCAAATCATAAAACATACACTGTTCTGGTATTTTATATACTGAGTGGTATAGAAATTCCCACGAACAAGCAAATGTTAAGATGGAGAATTTACTCTAATGCTTCTCTTTTGTGTCTCTATAGGAAGGAGCTCCCTCTATATAATCCTCTCTACTGGGGGCATTTTCCTTTTGGTTACCTTAGTGACTGTCTGTGCCTGTTGGAAACCATCCAAAAAGTATGAAGTTTAAAATATATGCGTGTCTGATAACATGAATAAAATGGCTTATGATTGGGAAGGCAACTGTCACCTTCAAACAGTTGAGACTAGTGGCTTTGATATCCAGTGGGACAGAGAATCCACTCAGGGTTTTAATCCAAACTTTCAAGGTGTTGTCCAGGGTGCTGAAACCTATTCCCAAAATAGGTTCAGCACCTTGGGATAGCTCTTTGAAAGTTCAGACTAAAACCTGGAGAAGATTCACTGTGCTACTGACATTGGAGCCACCAGTCTCCACTGCTTTCAAGGGGTCTCTGTCCCCCTGAAGATCCCATGCAATGTCACAGAAGTGACCAGCATTCTCTAACAAAATGTAGTTTGAATTGATCAGTTATAGCAGACTGCTCAGTTGATGCCCCTCAAATGCCATGGACAGCTTGATGCAATTGAGTCAGTGCTGGTTGAAACAGTCTCCTTACTTAGGCCATTGCTCCGCTTACTGTTGCTGACTTCCTTTCTCAAACACAGCAGTTTGATCGAGGGTAAAAGTACACAGGACACTTAGCCAGTGCTTGAATTATGCCCACTGTAAAATCTGTAAAATAAAGGAGATGTTATCTCAGGATGCTGAAGAAATGGGGATTTTATTTTCAAAACAGCCCAATGCATTTTGGCTGATTGTTATTTAAAGACCTGCGTCAGGGGCTATAAAAACAAAGACAATATATCACACGAATGGTCAATATTTAAAAACAAACTAAATTGATTATATACAAATTGCATATAGCCTATGTATATTTACTCAAACTGAAAAACAGCCTGCAGAGATCCCTGTCTCCTGTAATTTTTGCTCAGTGATGCTCTCCACAATCTTTTTAAAAACAGAAGCTATCACAAAGCATATGGTAGTTGGGACTTCGGGGCAGCTGATTTGAGCACTGATGCTCAGCTCTGTGTGGTTTCCCACCAATATTTTTTTCTTTTTTTGTAGCTGCAGAAGTTGCAATCTGTAGTGAAGACTGGAGAGGTTTTCTTAACTCTTTCCATTCCAGCACTTTCCCCCCAAATCACCCCCTTTCCCTCTAGCTGCTTTTCGCTGCAAAGGGAAAAGATGCATAACCTCTGTCAGTTGGCCATTATGACCCAGTTGTAGCAAAGAAGAGGTGTGTTGAATGGCTCTTTGCAGAATACAACATGTTAACGAAGCAATCATGCGATTGTGTCACCGAATTTCCATCTCACCCTGCATTTACCATGCATCACTATTCCACTCACTTTTGGGAAGCTTTGCTGGGAGATGGTAACATGTGATATTGATTTGCAAACTTCCAGGAGCCAGCGGTGATGGTCCCATGTTGTGCCCATGTGGCAGACCAAATAACTGTGAGGATGCCTCTTCCAAAGCTGAGCAGACTAATGCAAACTCTTGGGTCTTTGTTTTAGGAACAAACAGAAAATGGAGAAGCAAAGTTCCTCCGAATATGTGGGTCAGAATGAAGAGCATTTAAAGCAGGATGGTAAACAATTGTCCCTTCTCTGAATTGTCTCTGAATTGTGAATCTTGGCCTGGCATCTTCTGGGAACTGGCCACGTGTTATCTGCAGAGCCTGGTTTATGATTATCAGTGCTAGGTTGTAGGTAGCAATCAGAAGGGAACTAGGAATTGGGGATCTGACCTGAGGAATGGAGCCAGATTAGTTATCTATAAGGTTCTTGCAGTCTGGAATATCATAGAGCTGGTGACATGATCAAGGGGAATGTACAACAAAAGATCAAAGCAGGAATAGGGAAGCTGTGGCTCTCCAGATGTTCTTGGACTCCAACTCCCATCAGCCCCAGCCAACATGGCCAATGGTCAAGGATGATGGGAGTTGTTGTCATGACTCTGGAGTCAGATTTGTCATCTTCAGGGGATGAGGATGAGGACTTTGAAGCAGAAGGGGGGAGGGCATGCAGGGCCAGCTCTGGAAACATGTCCATCAGATGAGGCAGTGGTACCTGAGTGGAAGTTTAGTGCTCATTTCTGTCATTTGCTTCCAGAAAAAAAATCTGTTTGCAGCCTCATTAACCCAGAAAAGAGTGAAGTGACAGAATTTGGGGTGGTATACCGGCATAGAGTTCTTTCTTGCCATTTTCATGGTTGAACCATGGGGGAATAGAAGTGCGTATATGCAGAAAGAGTAGGGGAATAGCAATACGTCCAATGACATTCATTGTTGTGTCACAATGCCCATTGGTGTGAATAAAATTGAGCGCAGCATGGCAGTGCATTGGTTAAAAAGCCACAGTTCCATAACGCAAGAGCTTCAGCAGTGTGAAAGGAATTTTAGGAAGCAGGACAGAAGCTCTCCCATTATAATCAGCAAAACTAATGCAATAAACCCCTTGCCTGAATGCAGCCAAACTCATGTAGGAAAGGCCTATCGATGGCTCTTTGCAATAGCTGAAAATGAAATTGCCCCATTTGAGACAGTGTACCTCTGAATAACACTTGTTAGGGAATGCACAAAAAGGCTTTCCAGGAGGCATTTAGCTGGCCAATGTCAAGAACAGGATGTTGGACTAGATGGATCTTTGGTCTGAACCAGCAGGGCTCTTCTTAATGTTCTTCAGTTTAAAAGATGGAATCCACAAATCTGGAGGGGGGGACCCTTTGGTCTAATCTACCAAGGCTGTTATGTTTGCCTGTCTCTTTCCCATGCTCACTCATATTACAGCATCCTTTTCAGACATGATTCTTTTTTTAAAAAAACCTTATTTCCATTTTCCCTTTAACGCAGTGGAGATTGTTCCTAGGAGTGGAGAGAATGAACGGAAGAATCCTGTTGCTTTGTACATCCTGAAAGACAAAGTAAGTTTCAAGTGCCGTGCTTTGGGGATGCTTCAGGCTCATGATCTAGTAATTTAAGAATATTCGGACAAGAGAAATAGGGATGGGGGAGAGTTTTGATTCAGTTCACATTTAAATGTCTTATTACATTAAACTGAGAAATTGGGTTCCCATTACTTGGCCTGTGTACCCACCCTCCACTTAAAAGCACACGCCTTCTCCCAAAGTATTCTGGGAAATGTAGTTTGCCCTTTACAGAGCTGTGATTTCCAGTTAAATAACCACAGTTCCCAGGATTTTTTTTTTTGGGGGGGGGAGGGAAGTGATGTGCTTCAAATGTGCTTTAAATGTGCTTTAAATGTATGGTACAATATGTATGTCCCCTAGATGTTTATCAGCTACTTTCCCATGACGCATGAGTGACATCTTCTGGTAGCAATTCTTATAACCATTCACTGTGCTGAACACAGACTGCCTGCCATCTGTGCTACCGGACTGTTTGCAGAATAACAGTAACACCCTTCATCAAACAGAACACCAAATGGCACCCTGTCCCCACCCCAACAAGTCAAAGTCCATAATACCCCAGGCCAGCCATATTATTTTGGTCCCACAGGCAGAAAACCCCACAAGCAGCTCTCCTCCTCCCTGGCACAACAATAACAAATTAAAAAACTTACATTTTTGCTGCCCTCTCACAACACTGAAGATCTTGTGCCTGAGGGCTCATCTTGCCAAATGGTAGGGCTGGCTCTGCAAATTTATATCTTTTTTACATTAAATCTGCCATTCCTGGGCAAGGCGGTTGAGCGAGTGGTGGCAAAGCAGTTGCAAGTGCATTTGGAGGAAGCGGATTATCTGGATCCATTTCAATCGGGCTTCAGGCCTGGACATGGGACTGAAACGGCCTTGGTGGATGATATGAGGAGGGCATTGGATAGGGGCAAATGCACCTTCCTTATCCTCCTGGATCTCTCAGTGGCTTTTGATACCGTTGACCATGGTATCCTCTGGACCGCCTGAAGAGGTTAGGCATAGGGGGCACTGTATTGCAGTGGTTCCGTTCCTTCCTCTCTGGTAGGTACCAGAGAGTGGCATTGGGGGATGAGGTTTCGGATCCTTGGCCTCTCACTTGTGGGGTGCCACAGGGCTCCATCCTCTCCCCGATGCTGTTCAACATCTATATAAAGCCGCTGGGGGCTATCATCAGAAGATTTGGGCTGCAGTGTCACCAGTATGCTGATGACACGCAGCTCTATCTCTCATTCAAATCTTCACTGAGGTTGGCTGTAGAAACCCTATCCAAGTGCCTGGAGTCGGTGAGTGGCTGGATGGGAAGGAATAAGCTGAAGCTGAACCCTGACAAAACCGAGGTACTGTTTGTGGGAGACAAGGGAAGATTGGGGGATGTTGACCTGGTGCTCAATGGGGTACAATTGCCCCTGAGAGACCAGGTCTGCAGCCTGGAGGTCATTCTTGACTCCCAGCTGTCCATGGAGGCTCCGGTCTCAGCTGTGAGCCAGGCAGCGCTGTATCAACTCCATCTGATATGGAGGCTGCGCCCCTACTTTCCCAACCATCTGCTCCCATCTGTGGTACATGCCCTGGTCTCCTCTCGCCTAGACTACTGTAATGCGCTTTACGTGGGGTTACCCTTGAAAAAGGTCCGAAAGCTGCAACTGGTACAGAATGCAGCGGCTCACCTGATTAAAGGCAGCCGCTGGTGAGATCACATCACTCCAGTGCTGAAGGAGTTGCACTGGTTACCGGTTGTTTTCTGGGCCCAATTCAAGGTGTTGTTTCTGACCTTTAAAACCCTATACGGTTTCAGCCCAGTCTATCTGACGGAGCGCCTCCAACATCATCAGGGATGCCGCTCAACAAGGTCAGCCTCAAAAGGCCTTCTCTCTATCCCACCAGTTAAAACAGCTAGACTGGTGAGAACTAGGGAGAGGTCTTTTTCAATTGTGGCCCCCACTTTGTGGAATTCCCTCCCAAATGATCTCCGCCATGCCCCCTCTATGATGAGCTTCTTCCAGGCCTTGAAGACCTGGCTCTTCAGGCAGGCTCTTGGGGTGGGTTAGGTTTTATTATTATTGTTGAGATTTTTAATGTTTTAATGTATTTGTATGTTTTTATTTTGTACGTTGCCCAGAGTGGCTGGACAGCCAGCCAGATGGGTGACTAATAAATTTAATAAATAAAAAATAAAATAAATTGCCCTTCCAAAGATCTAATGAAGCTCATTGGAGTGGGTTGTGGTTCTGTACCCAGCTTCTGACTGTGTTCCCTTGCTTTCCACAAGGACTCTCCAGAAGCTGAAGAGGAATCTGTTCCCGAGTCCCGGAATGCTGCCGAACCATCGCTACCCAACTACTCTAGCTCTCCGCCTCCTCCTGGAAGATCACCTGGACTGCCTGTGCGGTCTGCTCGTCGATACCATCGCTCCCCAGTCAGGTCTCTGGCCACCTCCAGAACACACATATCTCCTACTAGGTCCCCCAGCTCGCTGGGGCGCACCTCAAACACCACACTCTTGGTGCGGACTGCTGGAGTTCATATCATTCGAGATCAGCAGGGGGAGGCCAGCACTGCAGAAATCAATGCCTGAATGCAGCCGGCAGTGTGTGTCTGTCTATGTGTATGTAGTGAGGAAGCCGCACTGTGCCTGCAAATGTTTCCAGAGGTAGCAGTGGGTTTGCGCTGGGCGTTTTTTTGCACATGCAAACGCATGTTTCCTTTTTAAGGGAAGGTGCCTGGGCTCTGCTTGTAGATAAAAGGTGAATCACACAGTGTTCCACTGGCTGGATGGACCCACTTTAAAAGGTTTACAGTAGGTTCAATGCTCCTGCTTCCATATGATCTAAAGGCACTAACTTGCTATTTGTAACACCCAAAGAGTAGCACACAGGTGTTATTAAAGCTGTTGCGTTCGGGAATGACACCCAACTAATTGCCTTAAAGTCTGGTGTTTCTGCCCAAGCCTTTTGAGACTTTTCAATGCATCAGGGATGCATGGGAGAATGCAACCATTGGGAATGCATCCACAAGTCACATGTCTCAATGCACATTGGTGGCCTTCTGGCCTTCGGTGTTATCAGGGATGCCCTAAAGCTAAACCTAATTCTTTCTGAAGGCTAGGATTTCCCTTTCAGCCTTGAAATATCCCCATGCCCTCCTGTTCATTATGAGTTGCTTACAAGCCCATGGAATGCTACAAACCGTTGTTGGCTGCACAAACCATTGTAGCTGTACTGTGAAAAACTAATATGGGGCACCACCTTCACATGCTTGCAAGCTTGTCCTGTCCTTATTCAGAAGAATGTTAAGAAAATGCAGCCCGTTTCAGAATGTCCATGAGCCCTGGACTAGAGGTGCCTAGCTTTATAAAGCCTCTTGAAACAGATCATGACTCAAGTCATGAGCAAGACAGTCCAACCATTGTTCATACCTTGCAAGCATTTATTGGGACAGGATCACTGCTCAGTGGAAAATCACAGGGATTGCATGCAGAAGGCTCCATCCCCGGTATCTTCAGTTTGGGAAGAAGCTTGTCTACAGACCCTGCCTGTCAGAGTAGACAATAGTGGACTGGTTGGACAAATAATTTGAAAGAGTACAAGGCAGCTTCTGTTTTTCTACCCACACTCTCCAGGCAGTATACTTTTCTTTAAAAACAAAAATAGGGTATTTTACTTCAGAGAATGTGGCCTTTATTTCAAGGCACACCGTCTATGATTTTACTATTATTCACTTTTTTATCACCCCTTTCTTCCCAAAACTCAGGATAGATGGTCCCTCTTTTATCCTCCCAGCAACCCTGTGAGGCAGGTTAGGTCAAAAGTTTACCCAATGAGCTTTATTCCTAGGTGGAGATTTGAACCTAGTCCGACACACTGTGCACTACCTGACTCCCACATGGCAATCTGCCGTTTAGCATCCAGCCAGAGTCAAGGGGCATTTCTGAAAGTGTGGTGACCCATATTGACCTGGGGACATCCATAAGACTGCATGCAAGGAGGTTTTGTGTGACTGTAAGCTTATTTCTGCGGGGGCACGCATGCCCACAGGGGCTGACTTTTTGTGCTAGACAGCGCAGGCTTTTGCAAAAAAAATGGAATGCTGGTTTCCGAGCTGGATCGCTGCAGAGAGAAGCTGAAGCTCGTCTTTTCACAAGCACAGAAGGCCCCCTAGCTGTGCATGCATAAGGTCCCAGGTTGAGACCCTGATGTCTCCACTTAGAAAACTATCTCAGGTAGCAGTGCTGGGAAAGGAGGACCCTGGCTGAGACCTGGGGAGTCACTGCCAATCAGAGTGGACAACAGTTGCCCTGCTGCGGGTCACCTTGAGCAGGAGGTCCTCCATGGGACCCCATTGCTCAGTGAGTCTACCTCCTCACCACCACTATTATCAGCTCCTCCCCTCCTTTTCCTCAGCATCACTACCGACTGCTTGCTTGTCAGGCAGAGAGCTTATGAGCAAGCAGGCAGCGACATATCCCGATTCTCCGTCTCGCCACCATTGCTGTCTGGGCCAGAGTGAGAGGTGGATGAGCAAGCAAGCTGGTTGCAGCAGTGGAGAGCAAGGGCAGGTCTGGGGAGATGTGTGATGCTGACCCTTAAAGCTAACCCTGGTAGATTATGCCAGGCTAAATGGACAAATGGTTCGAGGCAGCTTCATGTGTTCATATGCGCCAGCCATAGCAGCAGCGGAGGCTCATCCATTAGGGCAAAAGGGACACTGCCCCACCAGCCTCGCTCAGCCCCCATCTGCCTGCCTTGTTACTTACAACCGGTCCAGGGGCTGGCACTGGTTGTCAGCTTCCTCCTGCTTAGTCTCAGTGTTGCCATTGTAGAACTCAACAGAGAGAGGGATGCAAAGCTGGAATTAGTTGGCTCCACCTGCCATTGACTCTGGCTTCACAAATTGGGGCTCCCTACCGTCTGCCCTGCCAGTCCCATTGGGCATCAGCCACTACTGTAATAGCAGCTATTTCAGCTATTTCATGGTTCACTTGGGTTTATCTGTCGTGAAGGGGAAGGCAGTGGTGGTGCCTGGTGCTCCTTGGGACTCGTGAGGTGGAAGGCAGAGCCGGCTTGTGATAGCAATTCAGGAACAGATTTGACCCTGGAGCCATGCAGTGGCTGAAGATGCCAACCAAGCAGCCATGCTTATTTTTCCCCACCTCACCCTGGCAGGAAGGGCTATGGGGTAGACATTAGCTTGAATGAAATACCAAGCAGACATGTGCTTTGCAGTATTTGTCAGATGAACATAAGTTATATATTGCATTAAACGTTAGTGAAGAAAGTGCCTGTGAGACCTCATTTTTGTGACTGAATGATGCGTAGGGGAAAATGTGTAATGTGGCTGTAAGGACCAAATTAAATGTAAATTAAATGTCCCCTTGACAAGCTTTTGAAAATGAAAAGGAACTTTGGGAGGCAACAATCAGGAGTGTAAAAGCAGCAGAGGGGAGGGGGAATGCTTAACCCTGTCCCCATTGTCCATTTTTTCCACCCCAAATCACCCGATCCAGCTGCTTTCCAACTTGGGGCACAAAAGATCCAACTATATCCTTACGATATAATTAGTGCATTTAGAATGGAGGTTGATTGGATCTCTGCAGAGTCCAAGATATAATGGACTCACTTGATTCCCTTCGGCTAGTTTTAGGATTGCTCCATTTATAAACTTCGACAAAAGGCTGCAAATTTTAGAGCTGTAGCCCTCTGTTGTAACAAAAAACAAAGAGTCTTGTAGCACCTTAAAAACTAACAAATTTATTGTGTCATAAATCTTTTGTGAAAGTGAGCCTTCTTTATCAGGTGCATGAAATATTTAAGGGAAGGGCTGTAGCTCAGTGGGAGAGCACATGCATTGCATGCAGAAGGTCCCAAGTTCAATCCCCGGCATCTCTAGGTAGGGCGGAGAGCGACTGTTGCCTAAAACCCTGGAGAGCTGCCGCCAGTCAGTGCAGACAATACTGAGCTAGATGGACCAGTGGTCTGACTCAGTATTGGGCAGCTTCCTATGTTCATATTGTCCTCCATCTCTCCCTTTTTCCTCTCCTCTACACACACTTGCCCATTCACGACAGTCATTGGTAACAGCAGGTGGCAATGTTGTACAAACTCATGTGCAATGTTGTCCAACCTCTAGGTTCAGAGACAGCATCCTGTCACTGGGGGACAAGTGAGAAGGGGCTATTGCATGTATGCCCTGCTTGCAGGCTTCCTATGAGGCATTTGATTGGCCACTGTGGGGAACAGGGTGCTAAAACAAATGAGCTTTTAAAGTCGTGATCCAGGAAGGCTCTGCATACATTCTTGTGTTCTAAATTCACAGCACTTACCATGAATCAGCAGCTCACAGCTGTATGAGCAGATAGGCCAGTGGTCTCAAAACTTTTTGCCAAATCAGGTGGTGAAGCCCAAAGCACGAAGTAGTGCAACTCTAGCTTACACTACATCCCTTATGAGATTGCTGTACCTTATTCGGGATGGAGGAGAAATTCACTTCAGTTAGTAGAATTTCAGTGTAACTCTACCCAATATGTACTCTCTGAACAATATGCAAACAAAACACACCTATCCTTCAAACTATGCAACACTGCAGATTTTGTGATGCAGATCTCCAGCCCAATAATGCACACAACAATGCATATATTAATGAAAAGTTTGCATAAAAATGCAGACGGTGAAAATAAAAACAAAAATGCATGATATTAGGAAAGATTGCTTGCAAACGTGTGTACATCAGGCAAAACTGCGAGTGAAAATGTGCATAGTGGGAGAAATTTGCAGTAAAATGCTGATGAGAACTTTTTTTAAAAAAAATTGCAAACTGATGTGGAAATGAGGAGAACTGAAGACTGGAAAAATGAGAAACGGAAAGGAAAACTGACATACCTTAGTGTGGTTTTGCCTCTCCTCTACTGAGCTGGAAAACGGCAAGAGGAATGCTGTGAGAGGGTATCTGGAGTATTACAGGCCTGACTGTGCAGCAGCAGATTATTGGTGGGCGACGGATGAGCTAGGGCAGCAATGCCCTTCATCAGTCATATCTCATCAACGCTATCATGCCACATCTTCAGTTATAGAATGGACACATGAGCCCTTTCCTGTAAGAAACTCAGGCAAAGAGGGTTCTCTTGCTGCTACTGCTTGAGAGATTTGTTTGCCCATAAAGAGGGGTGAGAATGGAGAAAGATGACGACATTAAAATAAATGTCAGTAAAACCTTACCAAACCCTGAATTCAGCGTAAACATCTTCAGAAATGGTTAAGGAAGTTGTATCATTGTTTCCATAAATGTTTAAAGGTTTCCCCACTCCCAAGAAGTCAATATTGTTATTGGGTACAGTGCAGTGGGTTTTTCTAAAAAAAAAAATAGTATCCATGAAGTCATAATTGGGATAAAGATGATTTGCAATCAGTACTAATGCACAACAGAGAGAAAGACAAGAAACAATAAAGATTATTGTTACTTATTTATGCATTGGAAGGGCCATAGCTCAATGGTACAGCAACAGCCTTGCATGCTAAAAGTCCCAAATCCAATCCCTGGCATCTCTGGGTAGGGCTGGGACAGACCCTGCCTGAAACCCTGGAGAGCTGCTGCCAGTCAGTGCAGGCAATACTGAGTTAGATACACTGATGGTTTGACTCATTATAAGGCAGCGTCTTATGTTCCTAAATCCTGACTTTTTGCAAATTCAAGGTGGCAAATAATCAAGCACAATAAAAGAGTTGGAAGGGCTGCAGCTCAGTGGTAGAGTGCATGCTTTTGCACGTAGAAGATCCCATCCTCAGCCTCTCCAGAATCCCTTATAGGTAGAACATACTGAGCTAGATAGGCCGCTATAATGCACAGATGGATCAATACAAGGCAGTTTCGGAAAACAGCACCATATATAATGGAATAAATATAACAAATTGGGAGCCAGTAAAAAAACTCAGAAATGGGGGAGCAAATATCCTAAAAGGCAGATCAAATGCCTTTCGAAGTCCAAAGGAAGAGGACAAATTTCATATGGCACCTAAAAGGTGGAAGGCACAGATACTTAGGAAGGGAATTCCATCATTTGGATGATCAAATGTGTGGTAAATGGGAAAGTTCCAGGCAATTTTTTTAAAATGCCATAATTTACTGTAATGGTGAATGTCTCATCCACCAGTAAAATCCAGTAACACTTTCATTGGACGATGAGGCATTTGTTAATGATGTGCAAAAATCTGTAGAAGATTCCACATGTGTTTAACCAACACAATTACAGGCCTCCATTCACGTTCTTCTGGAGAAACATTTCAAATGGTATAGACTTAAAATAGATATTTGCAAATGTTCTCCATCTGCCAAATCTTCAAAATTTCCATCCACATTTACAATGTGACTTCATAATGCAATTTTTGAATTTTACATTTAAGTGGTTTAGACATTGGCAAATACTTTTCAATTTGGGTGGCATCAGTTATGAACTGGGTACAAGCTATTGGCTATCAAACACTGTCAAACACTGCATACCATTGCACATCTGCTGTTAGAGACAAAATACCATTGCCTGTCAATAATATTTGACTATTTAGTAATTAAACATAACATTCTAATAATTGAATGTGTTCAAATATGACATTCCATTGCATGCCATTTATCAAGCGCCACCAGTGAAACTATCAGCTAGCTTTGGAACTTGAAAATAAGCATTGTCAGATATTAAATACAGATAATTTCTGGAGCAAATGCCAGAGTATTTAATAAATATCTGGTGGATGCTGGATACCAGCATTTTCAGAGGAGGATTTTGGGATCAAATCATTTCATTTCTACCTTGGCAGTAGCCGGGTAAGTTTCTAACCGCTCAGTTTTGCTTTGTGTAAATACTCAGCTATGCTGTCAACACCTCACCTGCTGTTCTTCCCATTAGAATTTCCTGCCTGCCTTTCAAAATGTTCCACTGTGCAGAGTGTGGGGGACAACAAGAGGAATTTAAAACTGCTTATGAAAAGACTATTGTGTGGGAGAAGGGAGCATCAGGGTGGGAGTGGGAAGGAGCGGGTGCAGTATTTAATCTTTTCCTTAACCCCCCCCCCAAACTTGAGTGCCTCCTTTCCTGTGCCTCAGCTTGAAGAGTGTATCGCCATTCACATTAGCTCACTGCATTTCTTAATCCATGATAAATGTTGGGAAAGATGGTGTTCCGTGTGGTGGATACGCAACTGGAGCACATGAAAGGGAATTAATGAAACAGAGTCAATCCTATTAGTTCTGGCCTGTATGGCTTTGAGGTAGAGATGGTGGGATAGAGAAGAGGAGGAGGCATTTGCCAGCGCTGCAGAGGAATGTGTGGGCATGTGGGTGCGGGAAGCTGCGCCATTGCTTAGTACTGTCTGCTGGGAAAGCATCATGGCCCAATGAACAAGGCGTTGACTCTGTTCTCATCTCTGACACTGAGTGGCTGAGTAGCCTTTGGTAAATCACTTAACCTCAGTTACCTCTCGAGTCTCCGTGCTTTTGAAGACATTTATCGTTTTTACACATTTATTATTATTAGCAGTAGTATTTATTTATTTCATTTATGCATCCCTTCCTATGAAGCATCTCAAGGTGATTATTGTGGTTGGAGAACTGCATTGCCAAATAAGGAAAAGGGGGAATTTCAAAGGATAGCTGTGTTTCAGTTTGCGAATTGTTTCAGGAACTGAGAATTAGGTAAAGGTTGCGTTAAAATGCAAACCGAAGTGAACTTCTCCCCTAGTCCTAGTCCCTGGTGTGTTAGCTTTCTATGTGCCTGGAGGTGTTTTGTTTTTAATCTGGTGATTACTGCCTCCTGATCGGCATTAAGAAGGGCTACAGTACCTTATACCCTGGTAGGCTGTATCAGTTGCTTTTTTGGAGCATATAAATTGGCTCTTTGGGTGGTCTGGGCAGTAGTGTGCACTGCTGGGCCCCATGGAAGCTGTGTGTCATAGAACAAGGCTGGGCAGACCTCAAGCTTGGGGGATCCATTTTGTTTTTTGCTGATTGAGAGTGCTAAGAGGAGATCCACCAGCTGGAGCCTGCACTGAGGAGGAGGTTGGACTTAATAGCCTTATAGGCCCCTTCCAACTCTACTATTCTTCTATGAAAATAGTGACTCAAGGGGGTGGACATTCTACTAAAAATTAAGGGACAGGACACCTCTGAGAACATGATTAGCCCAGGAATTTGTGATCGGTACCAGAACCAAGTTCACAAAACCTTTCACACAAAAATCCACTCCAATCATGTAGAGCTAAGTTACAGTCACTTAGCAGTATACTTGTTGTGCTGGAAAAATATTTTGCACTATCAGAACGTTGTTGCCCTAAAGCATGCATAAGCAGGTTGCTGGTAACTTTGTTGCACAATACATGGTTTAATCTGTTGCACAACAGTTTTTGTTAGTGCAACTGTTGCGCTGCATTTCTCTGTTGCGCAAACATTAAAACTCACCCTTGCACCGGCAGATAGAGAACACTCAATACAGCCTCCAGCTTTCCCCCCATGCATTTTTCCAGCAGCCTAATTTGGGGAAGGAACTTTATATCTGTTGCTATTGTTCGACAACAGAGAGCCCTTTGCCAGTCTATTGCATATCACTCAGAGAACTACTAGTAGATTTTTAGTTACCTTTTTGCTCATACCTCTCCTAGAGTATGTCAAACACCCCCATGGCTGTGCACTGTGGGGAAGATCTACACTGGTAAATATGTTATTTTGAGGGGTACATGGTTGTCATGCCCCATCTTCTCATCAAGGAATTCCATAGAAGCACTCAAGGAACTCCAAGATGCTCAGGAACACAGGTTGAAAAACCACAACTGTGGCACACAACCAACTGCACATGGAATGTCCTAGAGAAAGGTAGGCTACATTTATACTCGCTGTGGGTAGCAAGGTATATATAGACTGCACTCTTTGCTGACTCCTAACAGCTTTGTGGTGAGTGGAATGGGACCAAAGTGGGCTAAAGAACTTGCAGACTGGATTTGCAAAGTTGTGCTGGTGAAAAGGACACCCATTCTGCTTAGTTAGACCCATCTAGATGCAACATAAAGAGTAAGATTTTAGGATCAGATTGGCTTAGGGCAGGAGTGGGGAACCTTTGGCCCTCCAGGTGTTGTTGGACTACAGTGCTTATCAGCCTTGACTATTGGCCATGTTGGCTTAATTCCCCCTGAAATCATGTGTCCCATTGATTTCAATGGGTTGTAGCTAATGCTAGTCCTACTCAAGGCAGACCCATGGAAATTAATGGACATGACTCACTGAGGTTTATTAATTGCAGTAAGTCTATTGTGAATAGAATTTAGTTGGAGATAACCCAATGGAAACTGAGTTCAACTACCTTGGTCCGAATCCAACCTGATGTCAAGAAATGTAATGTATCTATTCTCCTTCTTCCCTCTTGAGACATCCCAAAGGATCCTGGGATGTTGCTGACCAGCATTTCATTCACAAAGGGAAATAAATGTCTGTGGCAGCTGGGTGGTCTAATTGAGGCTGCCAAGAGGAACAGTCACTAGAGCTGTATTTATCAGCAATGGTGATAGGATACGACAGGCATGTCCAATCTCACAGACACATGTTCCCTCTCCCAGGTCTTGGGATCTGTCTGGGAGAAGCATGTCTGTCTGCAACAAAACTCTGGCACTGCCTGAAGAATGTCTGCAGCCACAAGAGATCCCACTGGATTGGGACAACGGTGCCATGGAGAAATAAGAAAATCATAGTGCATGTTAAAAGTTGAGATGAGCAAATTGGTCAATTTTGGTTTCTCTACCTTTCTTATTTTTCCAATCTTAATCTCAGTTTCCCACATGTGCATCAGTTTGTGATTATTGTTAAGCACTCACAAAAATTAGCCAACATTTTAATGCACATTCTCTCTCTCTCTCTCTCTCTCTCTCTCTCTCTCTCTCTCTCTCAATTTAAGAATTGCTTCCTATAGAATATGTTGAAGCAATTCACAGTAAAAACAAAACTATTAAAAACAATTCCAAATATACAAACAAAAGAATTGCATGTATAAAAATATATTTTTATATGTTAAAACAATTTCAGATCCCGTACAGCGACCAGCTTGTTGAAAAAGGAAGGTCTTCAGTAGGTGGCAAAAAGATAATAGAGGTAGTGCTTGTCTGATACGTAACAGGAGAGAATTCAAAGGGCAAGTGCCATCACACTAAAGGCCATTCCTAGATTGTGCAGAATGGACCTCCATATTTATATGCTGCTTTTTTCCTGTCAAGACAACTGAAGCCATTTACATTAAGATGAAAGTACATCCAAACAGAATAAAAAGATTGAAATAGAATAACTCCACTTGTGCATTGCCAAGAAACAGGACAAAAGAGGATGCTGATTTATAAACTGAAATACAAGGCATTGCACCACAGTGGGATGGTCTCAGTGACCAAGGGAGCTGTGGGTGCCTGCTCTGTCTGTTCTCTCAGTGCTCCCTGCTGATGGGCAACATCAAGCCTTCTCATATTCTCCCTTCTTAGGGTTCTTGATCTTTAAACTGGGCTCGGACCAGACAGCTCTTCAAACACAGGACTCCTTCAAGTAGAGGACTGTCCTCTGTAAAGTAGGACACATGGCTAACCTAAAATAGAAGCCATGCCTCACATTGAATCTGGCACCCTTGGGCAGTGGGCAGGGTCACAGTGCCCTGGCAGAGCCCACCAGCACTGATACCTGCCCTGGGCCTCACATGCTAGACAGCTGGCTCTGCTTGCTGGTATTTTAAATTTATTGCAGTGCTTCCAATGTAGTGTCATTCCAAGGCATGATGATGCATCTAGGGCTGGACCTTAGGGTCAAAGTCCATGGCCCAACAGCCCAGCCCCTCCCCAAATGCAAACAGACCCAGTGATCAGCACCTTGGCAAGCATGGGCATGCTGGGACCAACAGGACCGATGCTGGTCACTGCAGCACCCTTTCTCCTCCTTTTAAAAAGCATGTCATAGTCAGGGGAGCCAGCCGGGAATGAACATGGTTATAGATGCTCACTATATTATATTTGCTTTAAAATATGTATTATCCTTTCCAGCAATAACATGGTACTTATTCCCAAGTAAATGTGTTCAGCACCAGGCCAGGAGAATCAATTCCATTTTATTACTGTAATCGTATGGTGCTACGATTTAAGTGAGTTTTTAAAATGTGAAACTGACATGCTCAGAATATTTCCTTTTTTAAAATCAAGGTTGGCAAACTTATTTTTGTTTTCCTCTGTCGTATCAGGAATGTCGAAGTAGCTGTGGAACATGGAACAGAGGGTGTGAGAAGGGGTAGAAAAAGAGAATTGTTCCACTCTGGGAACTGTAGCTCTGTGAGAAGAATAGAGTCTCTCTTAACAACTCTCAGCACCCTTCTCAAACTATAGTTCCCAGGATTCTTTGGAGGAAGCCACGACTGTTTAAAGTGGAATCATAGTGGAATAAATGTATGGTGTGAATGTGGCCATAGTTAAACTATGGAATTTGCTCCCATAAGATGTAGTGATGGCCTCGAACTTGGATGGCTTTACAAGAAGATCAGACAAGTTCATGGAGGATAAGGCTATCAATGGCTGCTAGTCATGATGGCTATGTTCTGCCTCCCCTGTCGGAGTTATTTATTTATTTATTTATTGGACTTGTATACCTCCCCATAGCCGAAGCTCTCTGAGCAGTTTACAGCAATCAAAAACATTAAAACAAATATACAATTTAAAACACATATTTTAAAAACAATTTAAAACACAATTTTAGTGAGCCTCTGAATACCAGTTGGGAACTGTAAGTGAGAAGACTGCTGTTTCATTCAGGTCCTGCTTAAGGGCTTCCCATTGCCATCTGGTTGGCCATAATGTAGGGATGGGCGAGAATTTCGATTCAATTTGCATTTCAGGCAGAATATACCAAATTTGCACTTACCGAAACACAGCCATCCTTCAAAATTCACACTTGTTTGAAAGTTGCAATGCAGTTCACCAAACAACCAATGTTTATAAAAATGCATATATTAGGGAAAGCAAGCATAAAAATGAATATATGAATGAAAATAACATGCAAAAACACATTAAATGATGAGAAATGGCTTGTAAAAATGTGTACATTAGTAAAAAAAAATACTGCCTACAAAAATGTGTTTATTAGGAGAAATTCACACTAAAATGCTGGAGAATTTTCATGAGGACTTTTTGAAAAATAGAAAAAACACAGCAAATTGCTGCAGAAATGTGGAGAGCTGAATTTAAGATTGAAAAAAATGAGAAATTAAGAGAAGCAAAATTGACAGATCTTTCCAGCCCTACCTTGGTGAGAACAGAATGATGGACTACCTGAGCCTTTGGGCCTGTTCCAGCAGGGCTCTTATGTTCTTACACATGGCCAGCTCAAGCCCCCTCCCCCCACAAGACCATTATGACCAGAGTCTGAATTTACCTAGCTGCACCGTTGACTGTAGGGAATTTAAAATGCTGGCTCCTAGACACCTGTCACTACCGTCCCCTAAGCCCATGGACAGGGCCCACTGATATAGGAGGGAGCATTGCTGAGGAGGCCCTCAACCCTGGAGCTGACTCTGGGGTTGTATCAATCTTTCTTCTCAGGGAATTCTGGAAATTGTTGTTCTAAGAGGGGAACAGGGGTCTCCTACCCAGGGCCGGTCCCAAAGGGCAGCCAGGTTGAGCCCTGGCTGTGGGCCCCTGGAGCCACAGAGGCCCCTGAGGGGCCTCTCAATAAGATGGGGGAGGAGTAGCACTCCTTTTCCACAATCTGCGGCAGAGAGTAGCTGCCGTGGATCGCAGAGAGGGAGCTTCTTCCACCCGCCCGTCTCTCTTGTCTTTTGAGGCTGTGCGGGCTGCTTGTGCAGGACTGCCATTAACCAAGATGGCAGCCAAGGTTTCCCTAAGAGGCTGAAGCCTCCAGCGCCATCTTGATGGATGGCAGGGATGCACGCACGTAGCACCCTGAGCAGCCGCAAAAGACACAGAGACGGAACCAGCAAAAGGGCGAGTGGAAGACACTCCCTCCCTGCAAGAGGCAGGTAGGTGCATGTGCGCACGCATGTGTGTACATGCCGGAGCCCAGGGCAAGCTGGTGCCAAAGGGCCCCGGCATGTCTGGAGCCGGCCCTGTGCCTAACGACTCTCAGCACCCTTAACAAACTATAGTTCCCAGGATCCACGGGAGGAAGCCATGACTCTTTCAAGTGCTATGATACAGCTTTAAATGTTTAGTGCAGCTGGGCCATCCTTTCTGTTAACTGGTAAGCAAAGGTAGCAAGCTTTAGAGGTGCACAGAACAATGTGGAAAGCAGGGAGGCTTCCATGTAGCTTTGAGTTTCAAGAACGGTGCTGGCGCCTATTTGCTGTGCTACCTGCACAGCTCCCTCCCTAAAAACACTGGATAACCTCCGTTTCCTTTCTGTCCTCTGGCTGCCTTGCATAGGAAACCGCCCAGCAAGGGCTTTTGAGACCCTTTCTAAGGCTCCTTCTTCCCCTGAATGTGCTGAAAAGCAGCCCATTTCTCTTTTTTCTCCCCCTCCCCTTCTCCCTCTCTCCCCCACCCCCCAAAATCATTCCTCACAGAGTGGGAAAATAACTGGAACAAAGCAGAGCTGGATCAGTATTAGACCCGGGGTTCTGGGCAGCCTTGCTTTTGTTCAGTGCCAGCTGGGAATGAGTCACAAAAAGAAGCCCCTTCCCCTTGGAGCCTGGGCCGCCTCCATTGAGCTGCAGTCAAGCAGAAGCCCCCCCTCTCTTTTCCCCCTAACGCAGCACAACAAAAACCTCCTCCCAAGGCCAGCTCTTTCTCCTTAGACACGCTTCCCTTTTGCTAGGCCTGCCCCGCAAATGAGACGTACTTTCTGCTTTAACTAACTCAGGGAAACATCCGCAGACTCTATTTCTCTTTTCATAAGTTTAGGCTTGGCAGCAAGGAGGTTGAAGGAGCTGGAGGAGGGATGAGAACTGGGGGTGGAGGGAGGGAAGCATGAGGGAGTGGTTGCTATGGGGATCATGTGGAGGCTGCCAAGAGGGGGGGTGGAGGAGTACCAGGTCCCGGAAAATGCCATGCCCTCCTTGACATTGCTCACCTGCAGGGAGGAGGTGGGAGGTGGACAGAGGCACAAAGGAGGGGGATTTCTTACTTTCTCCCCCTTTTGGATACAGACCTTGATGTGCTTTGCTTCCCACTTTGTTGGCTCTGAAGCCTGTTGGAATGCAAACCAGGCCCCAAACAAAGGCCTCTGTGGTGGAGGGTGGGGGGGGAGAAAATGGCTTCTCCTCAGGAAGCATTGAAAAAGGCCTGTCCTCCTGTTGGGATGATTAGGGACCGATTTAAAGGTCACTCGGGGAGAAAAAAGGCTCACGCTGCTCGCAGTTGTGCCGAGACTACCTGCCTGCTAGGCTGGAGTGTGTCTCCGCAGCTCCCACTGGGCTGGGTTCACAGGTGAAAAGCAAAGGGAGGGAAACCAACCACACACATGAGCGCAGGGAAGGCAGTGGGGAGGGTTGGCATTGGCTCATTTAAAGGTTCTTCTCCGGTTCTGAAGGACACTTCAAGCCTCCATGTTTGTCACGGACAGCCCCTGTTTTCTAGTACCTGTTCCTAGTAAATAGGGATGGGGAAAAAATTTGATTCAGTTCACATTTACTGCTGAACCTGATTCACATTGCCTGAAACAATGTGCAGACTGAAACGCAGCCGTCTTTCGAAATTCATACTTCTCCAAATTTTGTGATGCCGTTATCGAGCCAAGTAATGTGTAACAAAAATGCATATACTAGTATAAAGTGTTCTTGTAAAAATAAACAGCAATAAAAATGCATCATATAAGGGAGATTTGCTTTGCAAAAACATGTGCATTAAAGGCACAATTGCATACAAAAATGCTGAAGAATTTTCACGAGGCATTTTAAAACAAGATTTACAAACTGATGTGGAAATGTGGAGAATGGGACCTAAGTCTTAACTTGATTCAAGACTTAAATTGACAGATTTGCTCATCCCTATTGGTAAATCACCATTTGGGGAGTGCCAGTTAAAAGCTTTTGTTAGGGTGTCCATAGATGTACTCCTCCTTGTCTCATTTTGCCTACCCCATCCTAGGATGTATTGAATTTGTACATAATGCTGCAGTCCACATTCTGGATCTGAAAACGTGTTTTCCAGCTGGTAAAGAAATCTACATTTTTGAAGGAACAATTGCAGTTCTTTGACAAAACATGCTATGGAAGTGCTGGATTTATGACTCTCATCCAAACACAACCTAAAATAACGATATTTCTCATAAACGTTGAGGAGAAATCAAAAGTGCTGGAGGAAAAGTGCTTGTATTGAAACAAAACCTTGGAGGGAAATGCCCAAAGTCTAGCAGGTGAGGCTGGAAAGAAGTTAGCAAAAAAAAAAAAAAGTCTGTGGATTGCAAAAAAAGAAAAGAAATCTAAGGAATGACCCAACACAAAATTCGAGGCCAAAGAAATGTAAATGCTTTTGTCAACAGTGTGCAAAAGCAGGAAAACTCCCACAAAAGAATATAAATCTTTCAGGGGGACTGACCTCCTTTTGCTACAGAAAATGGTCTTATTGTACATTATTGAAAGCGGCCCTGCGCTGGGCGAAGGAAAATTTGTGAGCTTCAGGACACTTGCCAAAACTGAGCAAGAGCAACACTGGCTATGCAGCGTTTTTTCCCTCATGAAAATATTGCCTCAGACGTATCGCGAAGGACTTAAAGACAGGTGAACACCCAGAAGAGGCTCATACACCACCAAGAATGTGCTCTGAGTGCTCTTTTTAATGCACATGTGTCTTCTCTGTAACTGAGTAGCGAATCCAACACAGTCATTGGCTGGCCGCTCTGTTGCCACCGCCTTCTTCTGCCCCTTCTCCTGTTGAGGAGCAAAACCCTCCACAACCGGAGACAAGTGGAGGTGGGAGAACGTTTTGTTTCCCTGTATCAGGAAGAAGAGAGTAAGGGTCTGTCCACATGACTGTATAATATGCATAATATAAAATAATATTAATGTGTCCCCATGAATTCACCGTTGTCCATATGATGTTGCAAGCTAGTACGGATTTTCACGTTCACAAATCCACATTAGAAATACCACCGAAAAACTGATATGCTTTCCTGTATCGATAATCAATCATGTTAATGTTAGTTTGCTTGGATGCAACGCCGCAGACTTTCCTGCAATAGGTGGCCCATGGGCATTCCTCCATCATATGCCAAGCTCCCTGTCTCCTTCCCACCCAATAGCACATGCATAAACCTGAGCATGTGTGGGAATTAAAAAAAAAGTTTCTGTGCTCTTCAGAAAAAGCACATGAAAAGCAACCGTTATGGACTAATCACTGAAAAGAGGTGGACTTAGGGCAGTGGTTCTCAAACTTTTTTGGTTTGCAGTGCACTGTAAAACATACAAAACATTTCTGGCGCACTTCGTGTACAAAATTAAAAAAACAGTATCTTTTAAACTATGAATAAAAATAATGAACTATAGAAAACTATTACTTACCCTATACAAATGGGTATATTTTTAAAATATACTTTCATAATATTTGAGGCACGCCTCGCCACCTCTTAGGGCGCACCAGTGTGCCTGGGCGCACCGTTTGAGAATCACTGACTTAGGGGAATGGCCAATGCTAAAGCTAATAAATAAATAAACCCACAAGTATGGATGCTTGATAATCGGGTTTTCACAATAATCCGACCACAAACAGGACATGTGTGGATCTCAAGGCCACCAACTGAATATGGAAAAGATGGATGTTGCATTTAGGTATGGATGGGCCCTAAGCAACAGCAAGGGGGGGAATAGATGAGTGAGCCCCCTATTTGTGGGCTCCTCCACTCTTACCACCTCACATGCTGGGAATTCACTTGCTAGCTCCACTGCTTCCATTACCGCCTCCTCCACCTCCTACCGGCAAAGGAAGGAACCTGTAGCTGAGTGGTGAAACTGCCACTGAGCTGGGTCGGCTGTGCTGTAGGGCAGGGCAAGGGGCTCTACAACCCTCCTGATTTGTAAGCCGCTTTGAGTTTTCGGTTTGGAAAAAAAGTGACTGATAAATATAATCAATAAGAATAACAAAAACTGAGGCATTTCCCAAAGCCTGCTGCAGTAGTGGCGTGTGATTAAAATCAATAAAAGTAGGTTTTTAAAATATTTTTAGTGTTGTCTGTTAACATAACACACGTAAAAGGTTATCCGTTGGGACTCTTAAGATAATAACCTGGTAGGCTCACTCTTTAAAATAATTAATAATTAACATCTGCACCTTACATTTCAAGCACTGCTATACCACTTCAACAGTCATGGTTTCTGTCAAAGAATCTTGGAAACCGTACTTTGTTAAGGGTGCTGAGCGGTGTTAGGAGACCCTTATTCTCCTAACAGAACTACCGTTCCTAGAGTGGTTTAACAATCCCTCTTCTCAGGGAACCATGGAAATTGTAGCTCTGTGAGAATAGGATAGGAGTTGTGAGCTCTCAGCACCCTTAACAGGCTATAGTTCCCATGATTCTTTGGTGGAAGCCATGATTGTGAAAGTGGTATAATAGTGCTTTAAGTGTAAGGTGCAGAGGTGACCTAGGTAGTCTGGGCCTGCCTGGCGAGTCCCCCCTGGATTTTACCTCTGGTCTATACCACAGCAGTGTTGAATTAACTGGTTGTGCCTGTGAGGTGATATAGGCATGTGCTCACATAGCTGGCCTGTACTACGGATGTTTGAGGAATTCAGCCATCACAAATTTCAATATGAACTGATCTGATTTGCTCCTCTGGGCCTAATGTGGGGACTGGAACGTAGTTATCTACCAGCTTTCAGACTTCCTGAATTTTCCAATGCAGCTCTCAGCTCCAAAATGCAACAACAACAAACAATCGCTATTTTTAAAATGTGTATTTTGAGAGAAAATTAGTTTATAAATATATATGTTAAAATTCTCCATGAACATCATCAGCATTTCAGAGTGAGTTTCTCCTAATATACACATTTTTGTATGCCATTTTGCCTGATATACATATATTTGCAAAACAATTTTCCTCTAATATAATACATTTTAATTGTTAGTATTTCTCTAATATATATATTTGTATGTACGCTTTACCATAGCATATGCATTTTTGAACACATTATTTATTTATTATTTGATTTATATCCCACCCTTCCTCCCAGCAGGAGTCCAGGGTGGCATTACTCTGCTGAAGAAATGCATTGCAAAAGAGAAATGAAAATTTTGAAGGATGACTGCGCTTTGGTTTGTGTTTGTTTTGGAAAGTGCAAAGTAGGTAGGTTTGCCTTTAAACTGAATTGAATGTTGCCCCCATCCCTAGCTATGGCCCTGACTTGCTACCGACACCTTGTCAGAGCTTGCCTGAACATTGTCCTATAAGAAACATCCGTTTCAAAAAAAGATCTACAAAGGTACACAGCAAAAAATATTTGGACTAAGGCATCTCTCTCTTGCTGCCATTACACTGACCTCAACACAGCTCCAGCAAGAACAAGGGCTAAAGCACTTAATCTTTACTGGGGTTTATGATTCCCTCTTTGAAATGGCAGGCCCCCAGGGATGACCTGGAGCTGCTAAAACTTGCCCTTTGTGTTGACCTTTCTACTTGACACCCTGCAGCTGGACTAGGAGGTGTTGAATACAAGGAAAGGTGGAGGTCGCATGTCTTTGATTGCAGTCCCAGTTCCCACATCTATCAGCCAGTGGAAATCTATAAGGGAAGAGCGGGGCCTTGGGTTTAAGGAAATGTAGTCTAAAGAAATGGCCACAGCTCCACACCAATGAAAATCTTAGCCACCAATGAGAATCTATTTTTCACTTTGATGGTTTTTAGTGGTTGAAATTATTAGAAACGTACCTTGTGATTGGTTGTAATCACTTCGCAAGAACAGCTACAATGGGCTTGAAGCAGCTTCCATGGAAGAGGATACAAAAGTTAATGGTCTCTTACTTCTAAGGGCTTTTTTATCCATGATTATGATTATGATTATAAACACTGCCCTTCCCCCCAGAAGGAGCCCCTGGTTGGCAAAAAACCCCACTAAAAGCACTTTAAATCATCTTAAGAACAAAAGACTTTAAAACATCTTAAAACAAAACATCTTCAAAAACATATTAAAACAAAAATATCTTAAAACATCTCTCTCTTTTTTTAAAAAAAAAGCAACTTTAAAAACTTCTAAAAAAACAATTCCAGCACAGACACAGACTGGGATAAGGTCTCTATTTAAAAGGCTTGTTGAAAGAGGTCTTCAGTAGGTGCTGAAATTATTATTATTATTATTATTATCATCATCATCATCATCATTATCATTATTATTATTTGATGTATGCCTAAGATTTTAAAGGCAGCCAACTGACCCATCCCATCAACCATAAGCAGCTCCCCTGAGACTAGGAATGAATGAATCTGGCAATTTAGGATTCTCTCAGTTTATTATATGTCCAGTCTTAAGTTTAGTTTGCCACATTTCCACATCAGCTTGCTTTTTTTAAAGTCCTCTTGAAACTTTACCATCATTTTAGTGCAAATTTCTCCTAATAAGTTTTGTATGCAATTTTGCCTCATATACACATTTTCGCAAAGCATTTTCCCCTAGTGTAATGTATTTTTCTACGTTATTTTCAAGAATATGTGCACTTAGGCCAACTTTACGCATTTTTGTGAGAGCCAGTGTGGTGTTGGACTACGACCTGGGAGACCAGGGTTCGAATTTCCATACAGCCATGAAGCTCACTGGGTGACCTTGGGCCAGTCACTGCCTCTCAGCCTCAGAGGAAGGCAATGGCAAACCACCTCTGAATACCGCTTACCATGAAAACCCTCTTCATAGGGTCGCCGTAAGCCAGGATCGACTTGAAGACAGTCCATTTCCATTTCACGCATTTTTGTAGCCCATTGCCTTGTCTGAAAGCTGCACTGAAAATTTGTATTGTTTTGGAAAGTGTGAATTAGGAAAGTTTGCCTTTACATGCAAAGTGAATCAAATTTCTTCCCCATCCTTGAGACATAGCTGCTGCACCTGGCTCCTCCCTGCCTACCCTTGGACAGTGAGAAAAGCTGCAACACTCTGAAGGGAGGTACAGTCAGGTAACTGCTCACCCAGTTGCAAGCAGTCGTGGGAGTGAAAGGGGATGGGAGCGGCCGAAACAACCCAGTCGGATCTGGATTATTGTCTGGGGAGGGGGAGGGATTCAGTCATAAAATAATGGTGCATGTTAGAGGGCATGGAAGCAGCTCTGATGCAACTGTGTGTTATTATTTTGGGTAAACATCCTTGGAAAGCCTTCTGGATTGAAAAGTGAGGTAGAAATTGGAAGCAAGCTATCAAGAAAGAAGAGGCTAGGAAAGTGCAGGAAGATGAGAAAAAAGTAAAGAAGGGGAGAGGAAAGGATCTACTTTAGATCCTCTAAAAAGGCAAGGTGAGAGACCAAGGTGAGGGGCCATCTGTTTCAGGCCAAAGGCACTACGAACAGCAGGCAAATGCTTTGAGCAGAGGTGACAGAAGAAGAGGGTGGTGTGCACACTATGGGCGAATGGTGCCTTGACTGTGACACCCGAAACAAAAGCACTACTGTCTGTCTCCAGCGTCGGAAACACACACCATCCAACATCAAAAGATATGGTAGCCATTAATTCAGGAATTGCAAGCCACGGTTGTCCTCGACTGGAAAAAAAAGTCCATTCGTAAAATTAGTGGAGAGGAGGAATAGCTGACCCAGGGGATGCAGGTGGACAAGTCTGATGTAAGAACAGAACCATGAGGATTAGAGTCCATGGGGAGCCTCTGTGAGGTTTGCAGAGCACAGTCGTCCCACCCTTTGGCTACTGATAAATCAATACAGATGCTTATGACAAAGTAAGATTTCCTCCCTTTCTGGCAAGGCTACAGGGCCTCAAAGAGGTGTGCAACAAGCCAAGAATTCAACAAGGAAAGTACAATGGTGAGTTGGGATGGAAGGATATGTGAATTTTGGTTCTCTCCGTTTTCCATTTTTCCAATTTAAAATTCAGTTCTCCATATCTCTGCAGCAATTTCTTTTTTTAATTCTCACAAAGGTTCGCCAACATTTCAGTGTGAATTTCTCCCAGTACGCATTTTTGCAGGTAGTTTTCACTAGACTGTGCAAGCCCAGGAAAAAACTTGAAAAATCCTTTTTCTGTTTTTTTTTCCGGGGTGGGGGGTTTCCCATCCCTAGTTTTGACTAATGTACACATTTTTGCAAGCAATTTCTCCTAATACAATGCATTTTTGTATGTGATTTTCACCAATGTATTCATTTTCTGCACACTTTTCCGTAATATATGCATTTTTGTAAGCATTGCTGGGTGAAAGAACTGCATCACAAAATTTGGATATGTGCCAGTTTCAAAGGATGCCTGTATTTGCTTCAGAAAGTGTGAATTTGATAGATTCAGCTCGAAATGTAAACTGAATTGAATTTCTCTGTTCTCTCCCATCCCTAATGGTGAGATAAGGCCTAGATGGTCCAGAGTTTAAGGAGCTCTGCTGGGAACTTTGTAGTGACCAATCTGAGGAGCAAGTGAGAGCTATGGCCTCCATGTCCTGCTTGGGAACGTCCCAAAGGCATCTTGTTTAGCCATCTGTTGGAAGCAGGATATTGGACTAGGTGGACCTTTGGTGTGATCCAGCAGGGCTCTTCTTAGGTTTCTAAATTTGCGCTGAATGACATGGAATCAAAGAAGGAAGAGGAAATAGACACATTTGCTTGCTTGAAGCTGGGAAGGAAGGCTCTCAACTCTGCTCCTGATGAACACAATTAGGCACCCTGGATGTTTGTGTTGATAGTTTGGCGAGGGGTGGGAGAAAGGCCTCGCTGAGTTGGGAAATGCTAAGCTAAGCATGGGGGATGGGACAGCATAGCTAATAAGGAGTAAGAGTGATAGATGCCTTGTGCATTCGAGAGTTAAATGGGAACACATTTCTTTCAGCTAATTATGTTTGTTAAATCAGCTTGAGTCAATTAAAAAAAATAAGCCTCCCAGAAAACAAGTAAAAAAGGAGGAAGGGGAGAAAAGTGTATACAGGGAGGAAACAGACCAGAGAAAAGTAGGTGCAACAGCAGCTGTGATGATCAATGGAGATGCAGGGAGTTTTAGCAGTGGGATGATGGAATAATTGGCGCTAGTGCAATAAATGTAATTGTAACTGTCTCGGGCACATTGCACCTCTTGTGACAAATGAAACTGTTTCAGGCCCCCTTCAAGGCACACAAGTTTCCTCGCCAGGTCGACAAAGGAGCAGTCGACAAGCGGTTAAATCTATCAGAGGATGGTCAATTTTGTTTGAAAACAGTCCTCACCCCCCCCACCACCCCCCAAACAAAGCCGTGAGCCTTCTTTTATGTAGTCAATCTCCCCTCACCAGGATGGCTGGGACTCAATTTTTCCTTGCCTGCTCCCAAAGAGTAAGAGAGAGAGAGAGAGAGAGAGAGAGAGAAGGCATTTTGCATGGAAGGTTAAAAAGGGAGGAGAGGCAGAACAAGGATGGGGGGGAGTAAAATGAGAAATGTCTGGCCTTCAAGAAGGAAGCCACAAAGAATGTTTCCTTTTTCTTCATTGATAATTTAATTTAGTTCTTCACAAAATTGTGTACCGGGGGGGGAGAGAAGAGAGTGAGATTCCCAGTGGCAATGCCCCCTCCCTGCCTTCTGATGTCACAGATGGTGCAGAGAAGCAGCCTGCGCACAGCATGGTGCCTATATGCTTTCTGTCCCCCATTGTTCCCCAAGTTAAAAAAAGGAGGGTCAAAACACAAAAGCAGTTGGAAAACATGCTTAATAACTAATTCCAAATAATTTCCCAAACAGAGGGCTTGGACTAAGCAGAGGGGAGAGCCGGGGAGGCAGAGGGGGAGAGGGAAAGGGAGGGGGGCAAAACCTGCCCCCCGAGGCTTCTCGGGCATCTGGACAAGAGTTTCTTTGGATTCCTTGCATGCTACTGGAGGGGAGTCGGTTTGTTTCCCCCCGGAGCCAGCGTTTCTCCCCCTTGGTGCCTTTCCCTCTGCGGGATGCTGCCTGGGGTTCTCCTGCTGGGTTTTGCATCCCTCCCGTGGGTTTGGGGGACTCAGATATGCCAGTGCCGCTGCACCTGCCTGGCAGAGCCAACGAGGAAGGCCCTGCAGGGGCCAAGCAGGCAGACCCGGCAGCTCCGGCACAACCGCCAGCCTAGGCAAAGGGACAGGCTAAGAGGTAAGAGAACTTTCCCTCCCCTTCCAAAAAACCCCCACCACAAATGACCCCCAACGTATAGAATAAGCCCCGAGAGCACCGAGCTGACTTGACATTTGACTTGATAATTTATCAAGCTTACCCGTTTGAGCTCAGCTCTTGGGTTTGCACGCAATTTACGGAGATTTCAGAGCATCCTAGGAAATGTGCCAATGGCAGGGAATGACAGCTGTAAGGTTGCTGCAATAAACGTCAATCAGTCAGTGGTTGCTGGAAATGACAGTGTAGGTGGTAAACAGACTATTGCAGCTCCCCAGAGAGTGATCTTTGACATGTACACTTGTGAAATTAGGCTCTGCATGCTTGTAACACATTCAGCACTTTAGCATCAAAATCTGAGGAAGAACTGAATGCAAAGAAAATGTGTTTTATGAGCAAGAGCGAGAGCGAGCCACTAAGGATGACTGGAGGAGAAGATGGCATTTTTCTCTTATTACATAATCCATATTTTCTGCACGTGTTTCATGCATCATTCAGGGTGGATTCTAAGGCCTTTGCTGCAGAGACTAAGGGAAGAAGCTGGGAAGACAAGGCATGCAAAAAAGAAAGGCAGCATTCAGAAAGAAAGGCCATATATTGGGGATCCAACAGAAAGCTCGCCTGTGGGAAGCACACAGAAATGCTCTATTCATTTCCATGGATTTTGTGGAGGAGATCTTCCCAGTGAATTGGTGCCATATGATGGGGAAATGGTGGACAGATCCTTGGAAACAATAATAAATAAAAGTATTTGTGCCAACCTGTAAGGGATTTGATCATGTGCTTGGTCATTTATGTGTTTTTGTAGAGAACCCAATACTGTTTTAACTGCTTCTTTACCTTTCCAGGCAAAAGACTGCATATTAATATTGCTGGTTGTATTTCAAACTTCAGTAGAGTTTTGCAAAGGAGCAGTATTTCTCTTAAATCCATTTTAAGAATGGTTTCTCAGTAGAACAGCCACAGAAACAATAACCAGGGACTATAAAATAGAAGGGAATGAGTCATTATCATAATGTTCAAAATTAAGCTAAACTATGTGAATTGAACCTATATTTTTGGTCTTGGGAAGTCTTTTTTTTTGGGGGGGAGGAGAAGGGATTTTGCACTCAGTTTTCACTAACACATTTCCCAGGGGTCATGGCTCTGCTTTGAAAGTATCTCTCTATTCTTTTTGAACACGAATGCTGAACTCGCAAATGCACTGATTTTTTCTTTTTTTGCTATTATTTATTTCTGTCTTGTAAGTCCCTGAAAATAATAGGATGGATCCAGACTAAATTAGATAAGCTTAATTCATACTGTAATAAATGGGACTTATCTTAAGTCAGGACTAACTCATCCAATTGAATGCGATGGAAACTAAATTCAACTAACTTTGTCTGTATCCAACCCTATGGCAGAAGAAAGAGAAATTATCTGGGGGTCTTAACAGTGTTGTAGATTTCACTGAACTAAACAACCTGACTATAGACTGACATATCCCCCACTGAGCCAGGAGAGGGCGTTAAGCTATGCTGGCTCAGCCGGGATAAGCCAAGATTCACTTCCAGTATGAGCAAGTTTGGATCTTTGGTTTTTATTGCATTATTTTACTCTTTCCCAATGGAACCAATCGATGCAAAAGTTTGGCTATCAGAGAAGGATACGTTATGATAGATGATGCTGTGATGCAACATATGACACACACCACATTTCCAGAATGCACTTTGGTGATGTGCATGTGCAAAGCTTTGAAGACACTTTGAAATCTTATAATAATAGAGAACTTTTGCCAGCATTTATGACAATGGATTCATTAACTTGCTGGTCAAATTACGAATTATATTATCCCTAATATAATGCATGTTTGTATGCTATTTTCACCAATATATACATTTTCATGCACACTTGACCATAGCCTATGCATTTCTGTACACATTACTGGCCAGAGAACTGTAGTGCAAAGTTCAGAAAAGTGTGGATTTTGAAGAATGCTGTCTTTCAGTTTGTGTATTGTTTCAGCAAGTGCAAATTAGGTTGGTTTACCTTTAAATGTGAACTGAATCAAACTTCTTCCCTGTCTCTAGTTGTGTGACTACCCCATCGGCCTTTGCGAAATCTAGGCTGGGATGTAACAGCCTTGAAGGAGTGCTCGTGTGACTTTCAGGGAAGAAATCTGATTCTCTCACATTTGACTTCTGCTGAAGTCCATGGAAAGTTGTCATGTCACGCGTATCAAGGGGCGCAGGACATCGAAACGCAGCTCTGGATGCTGTGCCTTGTGCCTCTAGTAGCTCTTTGCTGCTAATAGTAATCCATTGTGCCCATGCTTAATAGCAGACTGCAACAAAGCCAGAGCCTTGCTTCTGGAGTGCAAGGGCTTTAATTTGCAAGCCTAATATGTGGGAAAGGAGCCACTCCTATGCAGAAGGAATTGTAGGATTAGCTGTATCCCAGCTTGGTTTAACAAAGTTGTGGTGATTTACAGCCTTGAACCACTTCATGGTTACCCTTATGTTCCCTAAGAGGTTCTGATGATCACATTCACTGAATGCACCTAAGCCTGAGTTTTCTGTACACATGTACCTTCCAAAGCTACTTTACATAGTCCATGTTCACAAACATTATTAATTGGTAACTACTACCCAAAAGGAACTGACAGGCTATGAGAGAATGTGTGAATGCACACAATTGTGTTTAGGGAATAACGGGTGAGGTTCAGTGGCCCTGGGCTCTTGACAATATATTGACTGAGCTGAGCCATACAGACTATGTCAGTGTGGCTGTCCGATTGTTTTATGCTGCAGTAAAATGTGGACACAGATTGCAATTCTGGGAGAATCTGTAAACAGGGCAAAAAAATGAAACAAATACTTAGCCATTTTTTTTAAAAAAAGGGCTAGGTCAGATTATACCTGTCCCTGATCCTGCCCACGTATGCTGTGGGACTCATCCTCCTCTGCTGCCCCAGTTTGCCTGTGCCCCCCCCTCCAATCTCCACAAAGGAGTGTGACATTTGGATTCAGCCTACATGTTCAAAATCCAACATGGTCAATGCACAGCTGATTTCCTGAATGTCCAGGAAATTGACTGCACAATCTGGGCCTATGTGTACTGGATTGTATGTGTGCAGGCTATACTTGAACTTTCATACACCCCATGTGGGTATCTGAGGTTGTTGGAAGTGGGGAAGCATGATTCTCACTGTGCCAGAGACAGGAACTATTAGAACTGGCCCATAGTCAGCACTGCATGTGCCCTGAAGCCCATGTTTGTGAGTAGTAGTGATTTCCACAAAATTGTTCCAAAGGAAATGGTTTGATTACTGAGATTTTTAATTTATGCCTTGTTTTCAGTTGGTCACCTCAACTGGTCAGGTTGAAACATCTTAATTTCGTCCTTACAATAATCGTGGAAAGTTGCGCAATGCATGAGTAGGGATGGGTAAGAAATTCGATTCAGTTCGCGTTTCAAGCTGAATCTATCAAATTCACACTTTCCAAAACAATATGAGAACTGAAACACAGCCATCCTTCGAAATTCGCACTTATCCAAATTTTGCAATGCAGTTCGCCAACCAATGTTTACAAAAATGCATGCATTAGGCAAAAGTGTCCATAAAAATGAACATATGAGTGAAAATAACATACAAAAATGCATTCTATGACAGGAAATTGCTTGCAAAAATGTACACATTAGTCCAAAGTGCCTATAAAAATGTACTTATTAGGAAAAAATTGCACTAAAATGCTGGAGAATTTTCATAAGGATTTTGTTTTTGAAAAATAGCAAGTTGCTGCAGAAATGTGAAAACCGAATTTAAGATTGGAAAATTGAGGAACAGAGAGAACCAAAACTGACCGATGCTTTTCCATCCCTCACAGTGAGTATATGTATGCACTGGATCTGGCTCATGCATGCTCCACATATAATACAGCCCTTGCTGCTTTGGGGAGCAGGCAAGCCAGATTATTGCCAGGTAGCTAGACAGGTGTCTCCTTTTGGATATGTTTCCAGGACCAAAAGAAGAGGCTGCCATTGTTTCTGTGCTAACTCTGCAGTGCCATCTAATGGATGCCTGGGCAAACTGCAGCCTACAACACCCTGTGTGTCAGTAACTGTGATATACCTAGAGTTCTGCTCAAATAGCCTGTCAAAATCCTCAACCTTATGTGTGGGCAGAGAAATTGAGGAGGGAGCATTTCTTTGAATTTCTCACTAGGGGGAGGAGAAATTCTCCCGCAGTTTCTCACCGTTAGCTGTGTCAGTATAGCACAACGTTTTCTTCTTTACCTAAAGCTTTTGCCTGTGTTTGCGTATGCTGCCCCTCGAAGGGGCTACAGCTGACACTTTGAGCCACCATTTTGCATCTTCCAGGACAGAGCTTAGAAAAGTTACTTTTCTGAACTACAACTCCCATCAGCCCAATCCAGTGGCCATGCTGGCTGGGGCTGATGGGAGTTGTAGTTTTTAAAAAAAGTAACTCTTCCAAGCTCTGCTCCAGAATGCCCCAGGAACAAAGTAGGATAGGAAGCTCCCTCATACTGAGTCAGACCATTGGTCCATCTAGCCCATTATTGTCTACACTGACTGGCAGTGGCTCTCCAGGGTTTCATGCAGGAGTCTTTCCTAGCCCTAAATCAAGATGTTGGGGATTGAACCTGGGACCTACTGCGTGCAAAGCAAATGCTCTACCTGTGAACTATGGCCCATCCCCAAGGAACCTAGCATTGTTCCAGAGCACTGGTGTATGTGTGTGTATGTCTGTGGCAGCCGCCACCACTCAAAATGATGGAGAATATTCAGAGAATTCTGGCACAAAAATGTGGCAATGGCCACCACCTTAGATGACTATAAAAGGGAATTAGACAAAATCATGGAGGACAAATCTATCCAAGGGTAGTAATCATCATAACTAACTAGAATCTGTGTTCAGAGGCAGCATTTATTATTACTATTATTACATTTATATCCCACCTTTCCTCCAAGGAGCTCAAGGTGGCATACATGGTTCTTCCCTCCCCATTTGATCCTCACAACAACTCTGTGAGGTAGGTTAGGCTGAGAGGCAGTGATTGGCCCAAGATCACCCCAGTGAGCTTCATGGTTGAGAGGGGATTTGAACCCTGGTCTCCCAGGTCCTAGACCAACACTCTCACACTACATCACAATGACTTCCTGAATGACATGGAGTGCAACAGCAGGGGTAGGCTCTTGCTTTTAGGCTTCCCAAAGGCATGTGACTGGCCACTGTAGGCAGCAAAATGCTGGAGTGGATTGGACCTCTGGTCTGGTCCAACAGGGCTCTTCTTACTCCCTTAGGTTAAAATACTTGCAGCATAAAGGAGGGAATAAACTGAGTTGCCTAGAAATTGCAACATGTTCCAAATGGATTGGCCTATGGAAGGATGAATGAAAAGGCTGAAAGTATGGGTTGCATTTATGGTTCAAAGAAACTCTTCCACTGCTTTTTTATTTTTGCTTCAAACATTATCCCTGTATTAGAAGCACAAACCTTTAATCTTTTTTAAAGCTATATTAGAATTAATTGCCCATGTGGATTTTTCTGGGAGGATCTCATGAGCTGATGCCAGCAGGAACCTGGTGCTAGTTAGTAACTTGATCATTAAAGAATTTAAGACACAAAGTGGGACCTGCAGATATTCTGATGATGATGCATGTGGAGTCTTGTTTAGGGTCCTAGGCAGCTAGCCATGCCCTTTTCTAAGATGCTTCATTTCATTCCCTCTTCCCTGATTTTCCATCCCCCTCCCACCAAAAACACTCGGTGTTTTTTAGCCACAAAGCATGCTCAGTCATTATTAGACACCGCGCTGGGTGGGCAGAGTCCAGCACCTTGATGGGGATTTAAATTGCCCCCTTCCCCAGTCATCAGATCAATCATTTGATGAAAAGACAGGGGATAATAATCCCCTAAGCAGATTTGTATGGATCAGCTGAGGAGGGGGAAACTCTCTCTCTCTCTCTCTCTGTGTTTGTGCGTGTGTGTGTGTGTGTGTGTGTGTGTGTGTGTGTGTGAGTGAGTGAGTGAGAGAGAGAGAGAGAGAGAGAAGATAAGGTGGACATAATCACTGCTGGCTAGGGATAGAAATATCTGTCAGTTTTGGTTCTCTAAATTTCTCATTTTCCCAATCATAAATCCAGTTCTCCACATTTCTGCAGCAATTTCTGTTTTTCTTAAATGAATCCTCATGAAAATTCGCCAGCATTTTAGTGCAAATTTCTCTGAATAAAAACATTTTTTGTAGGCAGTTTTCATAAATGTACACATTTTTGAAAGCCATTTCTCATCATATAATGCATTTTGGTATGCTGTTTTCACGCCTACATTCATTGTGATGCACTTTCCCCTAACGCATGCATTTTTGTAAATGTCATTTGGTGGGGAACTGCATTGCAAAATTCAAATAAGAGTGAATTTCGAAGGATGACTGTGTTTTGGTTCTCTAGAAATTCTTGTCCATCCTCTTGCTGGCATCCCAACCCTACAGGTCTGGCTGAAAGTAAATGTGTCCCCCGGGCCAGAAAAGGGTTAGCCACCCCTAGTATATAGGATGCTTTGTTTTCAACAGGATACATCACTGTTATTAATCAAGTTTAAACAGTTTGATTTCTGTCCTCTGCCTTGATATTTCTGGAAAACATATCTATCTTCCAGAGGGTGTGTTGTTTTGGAACCTGAAGGCAGCAACATGGAATACATGTTGTTTAGTTTGGGACCTTCCCAAAAGTTCTATCGGAATGACTAATTCCACTCCTGTAGAGGCAAACAATCCATGGGAAATTATAGCACAGTGGGGAGGAGAGCCTGGCTGGGAGCAGAGTCTGTGAGTTCAAATCCCCACTCATGCCTCCTGGGTGTCAAGGGCCAGCTAAAGATCACCCCTCAGTGAGTGGCTCAGGGGTTACGTGCCCTGCCACCTGTGTAGCCATGGGCAAGCTGCATAGTCCCAAGGAGCCCAGTTGCCCCCCAGCTAGCAGTTGCGGACAAAGAAGGGGCTGGCTTGTGCAGCTGTGGCAAGGTGCGCAGTCCCTAGCCAGCTGGGGAGGACTAGCCTCAGAGGGAGGCAATCATAAACCCCCTCTGAATACAGCTTGCCATGAAAACCCTATTCATAGGGTAGCCATAAGTTGGGATCGACTTGAAGGCAGTCCATTTCCATTTTCATGTTTGGGAAGCAGCCACAGCTCTAGGGTGGCTACATGTCCTGTTTTGCAGAGGACAGTTCTCTTTTCAAGGAGTCCTGTATTTGAAAAGTCCAGTGCTATTTTAAAGATCAAGAACTCTAAGAAGGGATAGAATAGGGCCTTGAAGTTGTCCATCAACATTTAACAGCTGGGCATCAGACTGAACAGGCACACTGGTCACCTGATCAGAGTGATCTTCCCCAATATGGTGAGATGGATTGCATTTCTATTTAAATTATGCATTTATTTGTTTCATTTATGAATTGCTTCCCATCAAACAGGTATGGGGAACCTTTGCCTCCCTCAAGGCGTGGCTGAACTACAGCTCGCTTGCTTGCTAGTGCTGATGGGAGTTGTTGTTCAGCTTCATCTGGAAGGTCAAAGGTCCCCTTCCCCTGCCATGAAACATCCTGAAGCAATTTAACAATATAATCATAGAATAGTAGAGTTGGAAGGGGCCTTTAAGGCCAGTGAGTCCAACCCCCTGCTCCGTGCAGGAATCCAACTTAAAGCATACCCACCCAACAGGTGGATGTCCAGCTGCCTCTTGAATGCCTCCAGCGCTGGAGACCCCATGGTCACGGGTTCCATTGTTGTACCGCTCTAACAGTGAGGAAATTTTTCCTGATGTTCAGCTGAAAAATGACTTCCTGTATCTTAAGCCCATTATTCCGTGTCCTGCACTCTGGGATGACTGAGAAGTTTTAGCAATTATTTCTAAATTTGCATCAATACATATAAATTAGCATGTACAAATGTTATGCAAATCTGAAAGCCTCTTCTCTGCCCTCTTTTGGTGATGCATAAGTGAGCACCCTACACAGACCCATGCTTTGCATGCAGTAGGTCACTTGTTCAGTCCCCAGCATCTCCAGTTAGAAGGAGCTCAGACAGGAGGTCATCTGCAGGTGGTGGCAGTATTAATCTGACCTCTGGTTGCCCACATCACTGCTGCATACCAGGACGGAGAACGGGAGGGGTGAGGTCAGTGTACTGCAAACAGTGCCAAACCAGTGCTCCCACTGGTGTGTTTGCACCACGCCACTTTTGCCACGATGCCACTTTTGTCCCACTATTAGGGATGGAACGAACTGTCAGTCTTGAAGTTAGGGTGGAAAAATAGAGTAGAGGCTGGTCCATTGGGGTAAATGCGGCACTGCCAACTCCCTCTCCCTCCTGCCCTCTTAACTTAGTCTCAGTGTTGCCCTAGTAGAACTCAACAGAGAGAAGAATGGAGACAAAACCAGAATGAGTTGGCCCTGCCTGTGATTGGCTCTGGCTGCACCTACTGTTGGCCTCCCTGTCCTCCACCCTCCCAGTCTCAGTGGGCACTATTCACCACTGGTGATATACGTACTACCTTCAGGCAATTGCTGGCACTGCTCATCATCTGAAGGGTGCAGTGAACGAGTTTGAGCCAAAGACAAGCTGGAATAAGATAAGTGTTTGTTATTTGACCACATCTGCCTAGATTCTGCCCTGTCTCTTCCAGATAGTTCCCTTACACAACAAGGTCTGGTTTGTAATAACATGTCTCAGATTGTGTTGACTGTTCCCCCATCACAAGAGGGAGCAAACGTTTTCTCTGATCAATCCTGACTTCCCACCTTTGGCCTACAGTGCTGCAGGCTTTCATGACTTTGGCCTTTTGTGGCTCAATCTCCTTAAACATGTTTATTATTATTATTATTATTATTATTATTATTATTATTATTATTATTATTTAGGTTTATCATTTATAACAGTTCCTGCCACTTGTGTGCAACATCCTGCTATTGTCCAGATGAATGCCCTTGGGAAATTCTGGCTATTTGCATGACTTTATATTACAATAATGTGCGCTATTGATGCATTGAATGTATTATGCCTGGATTATTATTCCCTTTATACCCCACCTTTCCTCTTAGGAGCTCAAGGTGATGGGCACAGTTCTCCCCCTTCCCATATTATCCTATATTATATTTTTATATAAATCTTTCAAACATTCTTTGTGTTTTTAAGTGACTTTCACATTTTGGGGCCTCAGAACTGTACAACAAATCCTTTCTTATTGGAAAACAAGAATACGGTGGGGGGTTTCCCTCTGCCATATTTTGAAAGGTATACCTTTACAGACTGGCCATTTCAGTCTTGGATTATTATTTTTTAATTCATTTGCAAACTGTGTAGCTTGTTGGATAGCTAAATAATAACTTCATTCCGATTCTGGGTATGCCTTCATATTTTCAGAGCATTGTGATGTAAATGTAACTGAAGGCAAGGGAAGTGGGGAGGGGGTTGGGAATTAAGAGAAAGAGACAGAGATTCCTGTGGAAAGGGACTTGTTTGTTTTGACTTAGGAGGAGACAGATTCCTGCTCCCCTGTGGGGGGGGGAGGAGGAAACGGGAAAGTTGGTGCACATACTCCTTTTATGATGTTGGGTCTTTAAGCAGCTGTTGGTTCAACCTGAAGCTCTAGGAGAGGAGGCAGCAAAATTCACACCCACCCCTTCCTGTATCCTGCGACCAGTCCGGGGAAATATGCACTTAGACCACGTGGGATGGTAGTGGCTTGATGAAACATTTGGCGTTGACAAAGTTGTGTGTGGGTGTTTCTGTGCATGTGTCTTGAAGCAGAGGGACAGAAAGCCCTCCTTGGTACTGACTGGCAGAAAAGGAGAAAAGCCAACAGGCTTCCAGCCAATCCCCTCGGCTGCTGGGTTCTCCAAAGAAGAAGTTTCTGCAACTAGACAAACATGTCAGGAGGCATGTTACAGAAGCTCTTAGTCTGGGCAGCGTTTCTGCTGATGGAAGGTGAGTGATCAGGCTCAGTTCAGACAAGAGGAATATTTAACTTAAGCAGTCAATAGGATTTAGAATCGGAGGGCCTTGAGAATCTTGCCCCACCCACCATTCATGGTTAATCTTATTTTACACGTGGTGCAAGTGGTTTCAAGTAGGGATGTAAAGATCTGTCAATTTTTGTTCTCTCAGTTTCTCATTTTTCTAATCTTAAATTAGGTTCTCCACATATCTGAAGCAATTTGCAAATTTCTCTTTTAAAAAATCATGAAAATTCTCCAGCATTTCAGTGCAAATAGGCAAAAAATACCTTGCAGTTTAAGAATATACCTATAGCCAACAGATATTTCTATCAAAATTTTAAAAAGCAGGGAAACTGGGCAGCTTTAGTGAGTGCTCCAGGGGAGCAGCAGACCTGACATCCTCTCTGAGATATTGTACTGCCCTACACATTTGTAAAAATGCGAACACAATTTGGGTTGGCCTTTTACAGCCCAATCCACAATTCTCCGGGAAGAGGAGCTGACTGTTAAACCACTCTAGGCATTGGAGCTCTGTCAGGGGAATAGGGATTTCATAACAAGTCTCAGCACCCTGCACAAACTACACTTCCCAGGATTCTTTGGGGGAAGCCATGACTGTCTAAAGTGAAATTAATGTCTGGTGTGGGTGTGGCTCCCTGATTAGCCAAGGCAAGCAGCTGTTAGTCTGGCTTTTAGAACACTGACAGTTGGTTCTTACCAAACATGCCTGCGCTTACCATAGACTCCAATGTTAATTTACTTAAATTAATTAAAAATCAGCCATGCATTTTTTAAACCTTTGAACTCCAGAAGATGAAGGTCAGAGTATGGGCAAGGTCAATAATAGGATTACAGGTACACTGTGAACATGGCAGACTTTTAATTAATTTCAACAAATTATGAGGCCATTGACAGAAAAAAGTCCAACAGGGGTCTGGATTTTTTTACTCTTATTTTAGACTTTGAACTCTGGATTCCCTCTCTGAGAATTTTGTGTATTGCCATGAAAACTTAGAGGGTTGTTAAGTGTTTGTGAGTTCAGGACTATAAATTTTGCAAGATTTTGTTTTGAAATGAGTTTACAGGAAGCAGCAGAATGGCATGGAGGGTATTTTCAATTTCACATGGCAGAACGTGAAAAATCCATGCTGGCTATAGTATACAGCGATTCTCTGGCGGTATAATTTCTCCTAATTTGTGTAGGCAGTTTTGGCTAATGTACACATTTTTGCAAGCAATCTTTTATCATATCATGTATTTTTGTATGTTATTTTCACTCATATATTCATTTTTATATACACTTTCCCCTAATCTATGCATTTTTGTAAATATTATTTGGTTGGGAAAGTGCATTGCAAAATTCAAATAAGTGCAAATTTTGAAAGATGGCTGTGTTTCAGTTCTCATGTTGTTCTGGAAAAGGCGGATTTGATAGATACAGTTTGAAATGTGAACTGAATTGAAATTCTTCCCCATCCCTGGCTTCAGACACACCTAGGGCTCCAACAAATGTTTAATTTGCCACTGGTATTTGGATTTAAGAACATGCATAGTTCTTTTGATCTGGGTTTGCTTTGTTTGACTTTCTGGAGTGCTTGAAGACTTAGGGATGTAAGGGGGCATCACATTCTCTCCTATCCTGAATTGTTGCAATCAGCGTTGCTTCCATTCTCCTATAGGTTGGCTTCTGGTAAACCTACATTACTTGTCTCACCATCCTTTATGGCCCAAACTAACATAATTAAGTAATTAATTACATAATTAATTTTAAGTGCTTCAGTGGAAGATAAAACAACTATTTATGTAACACTCGTGGACTAAGAAACCAACAAAAGCAAATGCTGCTTGTATTTGCTTGCATGATGTCTGTTTCTGATCTCAGAAATTTGGCAAAAGGAAAATTTCAAAAGCAGTTTGTGCCTAGCAGTGGTTCTGCTGTCCCAATAGAGGGGTGTGTGTGTGTGTGTATGAGAGAGTAGAAGCAACTCAGCTAAGTTTCGTCTGTTGTTCTATGTATGTATGTTGTATGTAAAATTATAAGTTCTATAAAATTATCAACTACCATTTTTAACAAAAATCATGAAAGGGAGCAAAACCATGATAAAAAGTAGCTAGTTAACATTTCCAGCAAAAACAAGAGCAATAGCAGTGATGATTATGATGATTTGCCTTCAGTGTATATGTTTTGTAGAGGGCAAGAGGACAGGCCCCTGTCTCGAGGAGCTTACAAAGTCAACGCAGGAGAGACAATAGAGGAAGACAGAGGAAGGAGCAGACAGGGGAAATACTGTTACTACTTTTACTACTATAATTCCTTCTCCTAGTCCTCCTGGGTCTCCCTCAGATATTGCTGGACTATAACTCCCATAATTCCTGGCTGTTGCCCATGCTGGCTGGGGCTCATGGGAACTGGAGTCTACCAACATCTGGAGGGCCACAAGTTAGCTGCCCCTGATATAACATGCTCCAAAAGTCTCAGCACTGTGCAAGAATTAAGAACACAAGACAAGTTCACAATCTTGTAAAACAACTGTATGAACTTTCTAGAGAACAGGGACGATCTTGGGAAAATACCACAATTAATTCATTAAGAAGAAAAATGAGCATGTAGATCTGTAGCTTAACTCAAAGGAGACTAAACTCACGGGCTACTGTAACAGGCGGTCAATGTGTAGAGGTTTGTTTTAAATGTGGACATAAATGTGGTATGTACTCTAAGCACAAAGTTCTTAAAGTTGTAGAGCTAAATCAATAATAATAAGCTGATTTTTTGTTATATGAACAATTGGCCTTCATATTTTTTAACGTCCCTTTTGCACACCTGCAACGCTAAAGCACAGGTATGCAATCTGAGGGCTTGACCTCGTTTTATGTGGCCCCACAAGGAACACAGTGTTTGAGACACATAGGAAGCTGCCTTATACTGAGTTGGACCCTATTGTCTACACTGACTGGCAGCGACTCTTCCAGGGTTTCAGGCAGGGGCCTGTCTCTCCCAGGTCTATCTGGAGATGCCAGGGATTGAACTTGGGTCTTCTGCATGCAAAACAGATGCTCTACCATTGAGCTGTGGCCGTTCCACATGAAATGGAAGAAGAAACAATGTATATTCAACTGACAACTGTGAAGCATTAGTCGTGAGAAAAGCTGACCATATGTCTTTATATTTGACCTCTTTGTGCTCATGTCGATAAAGAGCCAACTCAGATAGGGACAAGGAGTGCAAACCATTAATCCATTGTTGCCTGGAGGATGCTGTCTTCTCTTTCCAGTGTTGGCATGCTATCCTCTTGGTCATCCATTTTTCACACATGACCATGATTTTGACTCCACTGAAGTCAATTCTAGTGCTTAAGTAAGGTTAAGTTTGTTGAATTTATATATCGCTTCCCACTACAAAAATTCCCAAAGCAATTTACAAAGTAAAAAGACAGCAGGAAAAATCACATAAGCATGTTAAAAACAATCAGAATTACAGATGGGGGAGAATCAGACCTCATTTAAAGATAAATCTACCTAATTTGCACTGTCCAAAACAACACATGGACCAAAACACAGCCATCCTTCGAAATTTGCACTTCTCCCAATTTTATAGTGCAGTTCCTCGGCCGAGTAATGTAAATGAAAATTCATATAGTAGGGTAAGTCTGCATGTAAATGCATATAAATAACAGTGAAAATAACATAGAAAAAAGGCATTATATTAGGAAATGTATACAAACATGTATATACTAGGAGAAACTCACACTAAAATGCTATGGAATTTTCATAAAGTCTTAAAAAAATCACAAACTGATGTGGAAGTGTGGAAAACTGAACTGAAGACTGGGAAAATGAGAGAAAACAAAATCAATAGATTTGCACATCCCTAGTCAGAATATAGTATCACGAAATGATTCATCCCCGTCATGGCCACTCCATCCAACATGCACCCAACACAACAAAGATCCAATCATTGGTGCTGCCCAAATATATGGGGGGGAATCGATTTGTGACAGTTGGTGCCAAAGTTGGTGCCAGGATTGCCTCCTTGGGGACAGCATTCCACAGATGGAGGGGCTACTACAGAAAAGGCCGTTCTCTGGTTGGCAGCCTTCAGACCTGTCTTAGAGGTGGCACAGAGAGAAGGCCTCAGATGACGATCTCAAGGTCTGGGACGGTTCATGTGGGGAACCTGGCCATGTTCATATGCGGAAAGGCATTCCTTTCAGTAGATGGGTCCTGAACTGTAAAGGTCAAAATCAATCATACTTTTTGTTATTCACACACTGTTTTACTGAGATAACAGCAGAATTGTTCTCTGGTGAAGCCATATTTATTATAGATGCCATCTGTTCCTCTCTTTGATTTTTTTCTGGATTCATGGAAATGGAAAAGCTCTTTCTTTCTTTCTTTCTTTCTTTCTTTCTTTCTTTCTTTCTTTCTTTCTTTCTTTCCTTCCTTCTTTCTTTCTTTCTTTCTTTCTGAAAGTCTGATGATGGAAGCTTTGGAAGCAATTATACAGAGTGCTTTTATAACTCTAAAAGAAGAGAATAAATGCAGCTTTTACAAAGTGGTTGCTAATGCGTGTCCTGTTTTGAATAAAGTCCCAAAGCTTGTGTTGATGAACGTTCGCTCCAAGGGTCAGAATCTTTAGCTACTGTACAAAGTGAAGAGTAGTTCCCAGCTCTCTCCTTATCCTCCCCCCAATTCCTGTTGCCTAATTCTCTTATTTTCTGCTATTTGTTAGGGTTGCATTTCGGAATCAGAATGGGTTAAGATGAAAGGGCAGGGGGAAATATGTAGAAGTTTCTTTAGAAACAAATATTGAAAAGCAGGAAATTTCTGAAATGTTACACGCCACCAGTACGTCATATTGTGCACATCCCCCCCGTCACATTCTCAGTGAAGGGTGGGGCATCAGGAAGCCTCAGCGGTAGCACCAGGAAAAAAACTGTTTGGATAGGAGGGCTGCAAAGAAGGGGAAAACGGCCTTTCTGTCTATGGTGACCATATGAAAAGTGCCTTTATTTCAAGCAGGGATGGAAAGATATCAGTTTTGGTTCTCTCCTTTCTTCATTCTTCCAGTCTTAAATTCGGTCCTCCATATTTCTGGAGCGATATGTGGGTGTTGTGGGGTTGTTGTTGTTTTTTAAAAAATCCTCATGAAAATTCTCCAGCATTTTAGTGTGAATTTCTCCTAATAAACACATTTTTGTAGGCAGTTTTGACTGATGTACAAATTTTTGCAAGCAACATCTTGTCATATAATGCATTTTTGTTATTTTCACTCGTATATACATTGTTTGGTTGGCAAACTGCATTGAAAAATATGAATAAGTGTGAATTTCAAAGACGGCTGTGTTTCAATTCTGATAGTGTTTCGGAAAGTGCAGATTTGATATATTCAACTTGAAATGTGAACTGAATTGAATTTCTTACCCATCCTTAGTTGTGACAAGCAGAGGGTGTGTGTGTGTGTGTGTATTAGGGATGGAAAGATTTATCAATTTCGGTTCTTTCAGATTCTCATTTTTCCAATCTTAAATTCAGTTCTCCACATTTCAGCAGCAATTTGTGATTTTTTTTTAAAAAAAATCCTCATGAATATTCTTCAGCTTTAGTGCTAATTTCTCCTAATAAACACATAATTGTAGGGAGTTTTGACTACTGTACACATTTTTGCATGCTTTCTCATCATATAATACATTTTTGCATGTTATTTTCACTCATATTCATTTTTATGTACACTTTCCCCTAACTTATGCATTTTGTAAAGATTGGTTGGGGAACTACACAGAGCTTGGAAAAGTTACTTTTTTGAACTAGAACTCCCATCAGCCCCAGCCAGCACAGCCACTGGATTGAGCTGATGGGAGTTGTAGTTCAAAAAAGTAACTTTTCCCAGCTCTGGAACTACATTGTAAAATTCAGATAAGTGCGAATTTTGAAGCATGGCTGTGTTTCAATTCTCATGTTTCAGAAAGTGTGAGTTTGTTAAATTTGGTTTGAAATGCAAATGGAATCAAAATTCTCACCTATCCCTAGTGTATATATGCATATTAGCATGAAAGTGGAGGTTGTGTGTTAGCTAGTGAGAAGAGTCTTCTCAGTGGTTGACTCGCTTTCTTCCATTCTGATTGGCTCCAATCAGCATGAAAGGACAAGGACTTTTCTCAGTGGCTATCACCCCTTTTATGATGATTGGCTCATACATAGGGGACCTGACTGGGACCCAGCTCCCAAAAAAGTGAGGGGTCTATGACAAATACACCCACAACCCTGGATGACTACATCCCTATTTGCATAGAAAGCATATACTCTGCTGTGGAGCTACAACCCTTCCCCAATATTCTTTAAAAACAGCATTCCTAAAGGACAAAATAAAAACAGGAGTAGTGATTTAACAGGGACAGGGTGCAGAAAGGAGAGGTTGTGACTGGGAAATAGGGCCAGGAGGAGAGTATTGGTTCTGAAAGGGTGCCTAGAGACCCACCAGTCTGCAGATTCCATTCATTGTGGCTGAAGGTCCTTGACTTTCTGTCCCTTCCGAGGGGACAATGTCAGGAAGTTCTGCACAGGAAGTTCTGAGAGAATTACCACATATTGCAACAATAACAGCATGTTAGATTATCGAGGACTGTAGAGCAGCAGAGCCCATTGTCCTCACCTTAAATGGAGAGATGGGGAGGCTTTTACTGTCTCATTAAATGCACTTGAAGGCTGGGAAATCTGTCGCTCATATTTAACAGGGAGGCTGGAAAATGGACATCTGTTGTTAGCAGACACTGGGATAAGGAGGATAACTGGATAGGTTTGTGCAACCACTTCTGTGCTGGATCCTTGCTCTTCTTGGCTAATAAAAGCTATCAGGGATGGAACAGCCGGCTGGGCCAGGGAAGTGATTAATGCCTCTCTGCAAGAGGGGGTGGTCCCTGGCTGCCTGAAAGAGGCAGTAGTGAGACTACTCCTGAAGAGGCCTTCCCTGGACCCAGAAAATCTTAATAACTATAGGCCGGTAGGAAATGTTCCATTCCTGGGCTAGGTCCTGGAATGAGTGGTTGCAGGCCAGCTCCAGACACTCTTGGATGAGACCGATTATCTGGATCCATTTCAGTCGGGTTTCAGGCCTGGTTTTGGCACGGAAACAGCCATTGGCCAGGCTTTATGGAGCTGACGGGAGATGTAGTTCAACAACATCTGGCAGGCCAAAGGTTCTGCACAGCTGGGCTAGGCAGACAAGTTACTCACCCGACATCATGCACTACACTTTGCAGCTTTTTAGGGACTTGGACTCAGTTCTTCCCAGTCTATGTCCAACGATCTAGCCCAGTCTTTCCCAACATTGGGGTCCCCACATGTTGCTGGACTACAGTTCCCATCATTCCCGACTATGTGCCATACTGGCTGGGGCCGATGGGATTTGTAGTTCAGCAACATCTGGGGACCCAAAGGTTGGAACAGGCTGATCCAGCTGTTTACACTGCACTGGTATGACGACGGTTGAAAAAAATATTATGCCATAGGTTACTTTGTCACTGAATGCTGATTTATTCATTTGTTTGGCCGTCCAGATGTTGCTGAACTGCAACTCCCATAATTCCTGGTTGCTGCGACTGATGGGAGTTGGTAGTTCAGCAACATCTGGACGGCCAAAGGTTCTCCATTCCTGGTTCAGAACTTCAGAATGAACACAGTGGTAGGTTACGTTTGATAGCAAGCAGTCCTGCAAGGTAGAGCAAAGAAGTGGGAAAGTGGATAAAAAGGCATTGAACAGATGGGGAGAAATGAAGCTTCTCTGTCTCTCCCTTCCCCTTTTATTCTTTTCCCAGGTTCAAAGTCTCATTCAGAGGAGTCTGTGCCGCATATCATTGACCATCCCTCTGACCTCGTGGTACGTTGGGACCAGCCTGCAACCTTGAACTGCCGTGCCGCTGGGAACCCAATGCCCACCATTGAGTGGTATCGCAATGGGGAGTATGTGAAGACGAACAAAGATGATGGCACCTCCCAACGCACCCTTCTGCCGGGTGGGTCCCTCTTCTTTCTCCGCCTCAACCAGAAGAAGGGGAAATCAGATGAAGGGGTGTACAACTGTGTGGCCAGAAACCACTTGGGCACAGCCATTAGCAAGAACGCCTCGCTTTATGTGGAAGGTAAGGCACTAGGATCAGCTTGGAGAACAAGTTGGCAAATTGCTTTTTATGCGGTATGGAGGAGCAGTTTGAATGGGATTGCAGGGATGGGCGAATCTGCTAGTGTCAGGTTCTCTCGCTTTCTCATTTTTCCAATCTTAAGTTCAGTTCCTTACATTTACACATCAGTTTACAGGCTGGGGCAGGGGGGAGAAGATTAAGTCCTCCTGAAAATTCATCAGATTTTAGTGTGAATTTCTCTTCATATGTACTGTACATTTTTGTATGCAGTACACAAAAATGTGCATATAACAAAAATGTGTATATTGCCTAATTTTTGCAAAGCTATTTTGCGAAACATAATGCATTTTTAAGATATGCTATTTTCAAATTGTGCATTTTAATGCACATTTTACCCTGGTATATGCATTTCTGTACACATTACTAGGCTGGAGAACTGCATTGCAAGATTCGGAGTACTGTGAACTTCAAAGGATGGCTGTGTTCTGGTCCGCATATTGTTTCAGAAAGTGCAGATTAGCTAGGTTTGCCTTTAAATGCGAACTCAACTGAATCCCACCCACCCCAAACCCTATGTGAAAGCTTGCTTCTTTGAGCCTACTCAAATGTGGATGTGGCACAGGCTTTCCTGGACTATATTTATTTATTTATTTATTTATTTATTTCCATTTCTATACCACCCTTAGCCAATGGCTCTCTGGGCGGTTCACAGCAAGGAATAAAATACAATACTATAAAATAGACATCAGATAAAATCCCTAAAAAAGACAGCTTAAGCATTTAACAACTTGATATAAAATTAACTAAACATTAAACAATTAAAATTAAAATTAAACAATTACAATTAAAATGCCTGGGAGAATAAAAAGGTTTTCACCTGGCGCCGAAAAGATAGAAGAGTAGGCGCCAGGCGCACCTCATCGGAGAGACTGTTCCATAATTCGGGGGCCACCACTGAAAAGGCCCTGGATCTAGTAGCAGCCCTCCGAGCTTCCCTATGGGACGGGACTCGGAGGAGGGCCTTAGATGTTGAACGTAGTGAGCGGGTAGGTTCATAGCGGGAGAGGTGTTCCGCAAGGTATTGTGGTCCCGCACCGTGTAAGGCTTTATAAGTCAAAACTAGCACTTTGAATCTGGCCTGGAAACAAATAGGTAGCCAGTGCAAACGCGCCAGAACAGGTGTTATATGTGCGGACCATCTGGTCCTCGTCAGCAGTCTGGCTGCTGCGTTTTGCACTAGCTGTAGTTTCCGAATTGTCTTCAAAGGCAGCCCCATGTAGAGTGCATTGCAGTAGTCCAATCTCGAGGTTACCAGAGCATGGACAACTGAGGCGAGGTCATCATTATCCAGATAGGGGCGCAGCTGGGCTACCAACCAAAGATGGTAGAATGCATTCCGTGCCACTGAGGCCACTTGAGCCTCAAGAGACAGGAATGGATCGAAAAGGACCCCCAAGCTACGAACCTGTTCCTTCAGGGGGAGTGTAACCCCATCCAGGACAGGTTGAACATCCACCACCTGGGTCGAGAAGGCACCCACCAACAGCGTCTCAGTCTTGTCAGGATTGAGTTTCAGTTTGTTAGCTCTCATCCAGTCCATTATCGCGGCTAGGCAACGGTTCAGCATGTTAACAGCCTCACCTGAAGAAGATGAAAAGGAGAAATAGAGTTGTGTGTCATCAGCATACTGGTGACAATGCACTCCAAAGCTCCTGATGACCGCTCCCAGCAGCTTCATGTAGATGTTAAAGAGCATAGGGGACAAGACCGATCCCTGCGGGACTCCACAATGGAGAGTCCAGGGCATCAAGAAATGTTCCCCAAGCCCTACCTTCTGGAGACGATCCACCAAGTAGGAGCGGAGCCACCGCCAAGCGGTACCTCCAACTCCCAATTCCGTGAGTCTCTCCAGGATACCATGGTCGATGGTATCAAAAGCAGCTGAGAGGTCAAGCAGAATCAACAGGGTTACACTCCCCCCGTCTCTCTCCCGACATAGGTCATCATACAGGGCAACCAAGGCTGTTTCGGTGCTGAAACCGAGTCTAAAACCGGATTGAAATGGATCCAGATAATCGGTTTCATCCAAGAGAACCTGGAGCTGGTTGGCAACCACACGCTCTAGAACCTTTCCCAAAAATGGGATGTTCGCAACCGGTCTATAGTTGTTCAAATTATCTGGGTCCAGGGAAGACTTCTTCAGGAGTGGTCTCACCACCACCTCTTTCAGACAGCAGGGGACCACTCCCTCTCTCAAGGAGGCATTTATCACTTCCCTGGCCCAGCCGGCTGTTCCAACCCTTGCAGCTTTCACTAGCCAAGAGGGGCAAGGATCCAGTACGGAAGTGGTTGCACGCACCAGTCCAAGTACCTTGTCAACGTCCTCAAGCTGTACCAACTGAAATTCATCCAATAAATGAGGACAAGACCGTGCTCCGGATACCTCATTAGGTTCAACTGCCATAATATTGGAGTCTAAGTCCTGGCGGATGCATGCGATTTTATCTTGGAAGTGCCCAGCAAACTCATTGCAGCGGGTTTGAGATGGTTCTAAGATATCCGGAGGGCTAGAATGAAGAAGCCCTCGGACAACTTTAAAGAGCTCCTCTGGGCGGTTGAGAGATGATTTAATAGTGGCAGCAAAATATCACTTTTTTGCTGCCCTCACCGCTTCTATATACTGTTTAGTGGAAGCACTTACCAAGGCATGACTGCATCTGTCGGGAGTCCGTCTCCATCTGCACTCGAGCGTCCTCCTCTCTTGCTTCATCACTCTCAGCTCCAGGGTATACCACGGAGCCGCATGAGCTCTGCAAGGGAGAGGGTGTGCAGGAGCGATCGTGTCCACAGCCCGGGTCATTTCGGTGTTCCATAGTTCGACCAGGGCTTCGACAGGAGCGTCAGTCTTATCAGCCGGAAAAACCCCCAGAGCCCTCTGGAAACCCTGTGGATCCATTAGTCTCCGGGGTCGGACCAACTTAATAGGTCCCCCACCCTTGCGGAGGCAAAGGGGCGCTGTAAGCCTAAACTTCAGCAAGCAGTGATCTGTCCATGACAATGGGGTTATTGAAAGACTCCCCACCTCCAGATCACTATCTCCATGTCCAGTGGCGAAGATCAAATCAAGAGTGTGCCCTGACACATGCGTTGGGCCTGTAACAAATTGAGACAGCCCCATGGTTGCCATGGAGGCCATGAAGTCCTGAGCTGCCCCTGATAGAGCAGTCTCGGCATGAATGTTGAAGTCTCCCAGTACCAAGAGTCTGGGAGACCTCAACAGTACCTCCGAGACTACCTCAGTCAGCTCAGTTAGGGAAGCTGTTGGGCAGCAGGGTGGGTGGTACACCAACAGGATTTCCAGTCTGTCTCCTTGACTCAGCACAAGGTGAAGACACTCCAGACCAGTCGTCAACTGGACAGGGTGCTTGATGAGCGAGAGAGAACTCCTATAGGCCACAGCTACCCCACCTCCCCGACCCTCGGATCTACCACAGTGTTGAACCGTATAGCCAGGTGGGCACAGCTGGGAAAGAGCAACTCCTCCCTGCTCGCCCACCCAGGTCTCGGTTACACATGCCAGGTCGGCACTCTCATCAACAATTAAATCATGGACGAGGGAGATTTTATTAGATACCGACCTGGCATTTAAAAGCAACACTTGGAGATCCGAGGGCTGGCTGATAGGACAACCAACATTCCTGCGGGTGTGGGGAGGACCGGAACAAGGCACAGGCACAACTTGTCTGTGACGCGTTCCCCTTATCTGGCCTGTCCTCCTCACAACACCATACCTCCCCTTACCCGTCACTACATTAATTGGGGCCCCCGAAAGTCCCCCCGAGCGGAGTGAAGTCCTCTCTCCCAGGCACATAATAAAAATATATAAAATTCACAATCACGCTCTCTATACACATTCAATTTCATTCACCCTCAAGCAATACATAAATTAAATACAATAATTCAAACAAACATCATTCATAACACACAAACTCTATTCATACTACACACAGGCCTTAAATAAAACAATAACACAAAAGTTAAACACTTCACAGACAAGAACAGCAACAGTCCAGCTTGGCCAGGATAGTAAAAGGCCAGATGATGGCAGCTATACTTTTGATGGCAGGTGTGTGTGTACACATAGATTGCATGTTTGAATGCTTCTGCCTTAAAACAACAACAACAAATCTTTACCTGCACATGGAAGTCTACCATGTCAGAGAGAAGGCTTCAGAATTCACCTTTTTCTTCTTCTTGTGCTAGATTTTCACACACGGGAGTCGTATGCTAAATACTACACAGGGCAGACCCATTGAAATTAATGAACATAAGTTAGTTGTGTCTATTAACTTCAAGGGTCCACTGTAAGAGTGGACTTGAATATCACCCAGGGTGTCTTTAACTTCCACCAGCAAACTGAAATGATACTAGTCCCCGAACAACTGTTTGCTTGAATCGGGCCTTTGATGCAGCCAGCAGTGAAAGTCCTTGTTAAACTCATGCATATATTGCTTTCAGTGCTCAGAGTGTTTCACAGCCTTTATCTCATTTTTTTCTCTGCCAGCAATCATGAGACAAGGCCTCAACTGCATCCAGTTTATGGATGGGAAAACTGAAAGAAAATGACTTGTTTAATCTCACCCATTAAGTTTGGTGCTGAGGAGGGCTTTTGATGCTATTCAGTTAGATACAGTAGTGGTTAACGTCCTGAATTAGGATCAAAGGAAGGTGCTCTCTCCTGCTCTGTCATACCCAAGAGGGCTATCAACAGCTACTGACCAGGAGGGCTATATTCTACCTTCATTGTCACAGCCAGTATTCCTCTGAATGCCTCAGAGTTGCTGGTATTCACAAGTGGGTAGAGTGCTGTTTGTACTCAAGTCCTGCTTTTGGCAAGGGTGTAGTTGCCTGGGTTCCTGGGTGCAGGTCTTAGACCCCTTACATTTGGGGAAGCAGGGTCCCAATAGGGACTGTATGTCTCCAGCATCCTACAAGCCAATCAGCATGAATGGGAAGTGTTTTAGCCACTGAGAAGAGTCTTCTATCATGCTTCCTTGTCCTTTTGTGCTGATTGAAGCCAATCAAAGTCAAAGGAGGTGAGTCAGCCACTGAGAAGACTTCCCAGTAGCTAACACCCACCTCCCCTTTCATGCTGATTGGCTCCTAGGGACATCTGTTGTGTGGGAGAAGACATTAACAAGGATCTCATTCTCAACCTAGTAGCAAAAATATTGGGGAGATGCGTGGGTTTGTTCTAGCCCAAAGCCAGGAGTAGGGCAGGAGTAGGAAAAGAGCGATTAAAAATATGTTCAAAGTGGGAAGGTGAGAATGTGTGTGTGTGTGATGGTATTTCAACTGTTAATGGTGTTGTATATATATGTGTCACTGATGGTAAGGTGAATACAAATAAATATGCCAAAGAACATGTATGTGTTGCAGCCACCACCACAGTTCCCCCCTAAAACTCATAAGCTCTGCCCTTTACTCTTAGTATGGCAGCCAAGAAGGGAAACTCAGCAAATGAAGTTCCTTACCTTACAGCATGATAATGATGATGGAAAAATCTTCTGAATCGGCTAAAACATACATCTTTTTCTAACATTCTAGGTATGTGTGGAAGGAGGAGGTACAGGAGGAGTGAGACAGGGAGATAGGAGAATGGGGGGTGGAATCCCTTCCTACCTTTTAGAAGATGGCAACGTTCAAAAGGTTACAAATTCCTATGCAAAATGAGTGCCTGGCCTGGCTTTTGGGCTTCCCAAAGGCAACTTGTTGGCCACAGTGAGAACAGGATATTGAACAAGATGGACCTTTGGCCTCATCCATCCATCCATCCATCCATCCATCCATCCATCCATCCATCAATAAATATAATGATAGATCTGCATACTGGGAGCCACAATTAAGAACACTTCTGTAAGGTGGGAACTTGTGATGTGGGTGTGTTCTGTGTTATAAAGCCTTTTGCTTTTTAGCTTTTCTCATGACTCATATATCTCATGTATATCTCATCTCCCAGGGTAGCACAGGGATGCCAAATACCCTATCACATGTGTGCCCCTGGACCACACCACCCTCTCCACCTTCGAGCCTACAACATACCTCTTGTAGGATTGTGCAGCACTAATTACTGATGCAATTTAAAAAATCCTCTTTAATATGCAGGCAAGGGACTCTCCAATTAACACTTCATTAACAATCAGGCTCCATTCAACTCCCGTGGCCCAGTACGAAGGTTCACAGTGATGTTTGGCAGCTATAAATATTCATATAGGCAATGATAGTTTGGGAGATGCTTCTGTTAGCAACACTAAATTAAGTGCACTACATGGGCTTGCATTTCAAGCACGTGCAAGCAAATCGTTGCCTTTCCTGGATGTGCATTGCCTCTTGCATTGATATGTGAAGCATATCCTTCAGGAGGCAAATTCCAGAGAGGGTCTCAATGTTCCTGTTTCAAGGCTCTGTCTCTGGAAGTCTCAAAAACAAAATCGGCAGGGGAGTGATGTTGTTTTGGCATTTTTGTTTCATGTCAGATTGGCCCACTATGCAGAACTGAGAGAGAGAGCTCTGTCTGCACCCCTGAAGAGGTCTCCACATTTCTGCAAATTAGATTGTTTTCTTAAGTCCTCATGAAAATTCATAAGCATTTTAGTCTTGTAATATTTTTTGCATGCGATTTCCCTAATATTCACATTTTTACAAAGCAGTTCTCCCTGTATAACACATATTTGTATGCTATTTTACTAATATATGCATTTTTATGGACACTTTACCCTAGTATATGCATCTTTTGGTGCATTATTTGGTTGGAGAACTGCGTTGCAAAATTCAGAAAAGTGTGAATTTTGAAGGCCAACTGTCTTTTAGTTTGCATATTGTTTTGGGAAGTGCAAATTAGGTAGGCTACCATTAAAATGAAAATCAAACAGAATTTCTCCTCTACCCCAAGTCTTCTACCATCTTTCTTCCTTGAGGTTGGAGTGTAGCCTATTTCTTTGTTACAGTGTGTTCACTGCAAAACAGTCTAATCTTTTCTCTTAGTCTCTGATGGAAAGGATGTGTGGTGGGAGGCTTTTAGAAACAATAAAGAATTTTTTTTAACATCTAAAAATATCTAGCAATAACATCCTAAGGTATGGTCTCTGCAGATCTCTGCTTGTAAGCAATTGACTCGTCTCCTGGACTTTTGATTGTAAAACAAAGGAGTTACATCCTCCAGGAGGGATGAATGCAGGAAGCAGACAAAAGACTGGAAGGCAAGGGGAACGGCTGTCTGCTCTGCACTCTGTGGGTTTCTCCCTTCTGATTGTGTTCCCAGTTGGGGTTGTCAAGGCAATTGTTATATTTGAAGCAGAAGAAGCACAACGGGAAGACAGCATCCCATAAATAGCCGCACTTGCTTTCAGTTCACTGCCGCAGGATGGGGTGATGGCCACTAGCTTAGATTGGTTTAAAAGGAGTTTGGACAAAGAAACAGAGGATATGCCCATCAGCGGCTATTGGTTTGGATGGCTAAATGGAAACTCCATGTTCAGTGGCAGTGAACCTGTGTGAATACCAGTTGGTGGGCAGAAACAGCAGGAGAGGGCTTCATCTTCTGCTTGTGGGCTTCTGGAAGGCATCTGGCTGGCCAGTTTTATTTATTTATTACATTTATATACCGCCCCATAGCTGAAGCTCTCTGGGTGGTTTACAGCAATTAAAAACAAATATACAAATTTTAAAACACAAAAAACAATTTAAAAACACAATTTAAACAAAAATGAAAAACAATTTAAAAACACATGCTAAAATGCCTGGGAGAAGAGGAAAGTCTTGACCTGGGGCCGGAAAGATGACAGTGTTGGGATACAGGATGCTGACGTAGAGGGACTTTTGATGTGATTCAACTATGTTCTCAGGTTTTCTTGTATTATTCAAAAGAGTAGCTTTATGCATGCTGCCACTGGTACTGAGGATAAAATAGTCATCATGGCTAAGAGCATTTGATCGCCTTTTTCTCCATGAATCTGTCCAATCTCCTTTCAAAACCATTCAGATTGGTGGCCATCACATCTTACGGCAGCAAATTCCCATAGTATAACAATGTGCTGTGTGCTTTTGCATATCATGAATCTTCCACCCTTCAGCTTCATTGAATGACCCTGGGTGGTATCATTAGGAGAGAAGAGAAAGTCTTGATTTTTTTTCACGCCATGTGTAATTGCATACAACTCTAATATGTCTAAGGATGGGGGATTAATTTGATCTTGTTTGCACTGTAATGAGAGAATACTCAGTTTGCACCAATATGTGAAGTGGAGGCACAGCTATCCTTTTAATTTGCACTTCTCTGAATTTTGCAATGCAGGATGCTTTGCAAGTCAGGATCAGAGCTTTGAAAAGTTACTTTTTAAAACTACAACTCCCATCAGCCCCAGCCAGCATGGCCACTGGATTGGGCTGATGGGAGTTGTAGTTCAAAAAAGTAACTTTTCCAAGCTCTGGTCAGGATGAATGTTTCATAAGCAGGTTGTCTGGAAGTGACCTACTAATTGTCTCCAGGCAACTTGGTAGGGAAGTCTCACAAATATTGGTTCTCCCTTACCCCCTGTTGGGCTACTAATGCAACAACAAATGACTACCATAAGTCAGGTGTGGGGAACCTCAGGCCTTTCAGATGTTGCTAAACTACAACCCCCATCATCCCTGGCCGTTGGCCATGTTTGCTGGAGCTGATGGGAACTGTAGTTCAGCAACATCAGGAGGTCCAAGGGTTCCCCTCTCCTAAGTGTATTTAACCATGTGAAGCTAGTGCATTTTTTTCTGAGCTAGGAACTGTTGTGGAATTTGTATGATTTGCAATGTTTTATTAAGAAGGTACAGTTGGAAGGGTGTTGGAGAGTTTTCTCAACAAGCTCTGTCATTTATCATGGTTGAAGATAGGCACAATTCCACATTACACCCTTTGGGCAAGATATTCTGCAATCCTATAGGCATTTTCCTGGGGGCAAGTCCCATTGAGCTCAATATGGCTCACCTGAGTAAGCACGCAAAGGACTGCTGTGGCAATCGTATTCTTAAACTTTTTTTTCTTAAGGACCTGTTTAAGGTTAATCTCTTGTCTTTGCTTCTTTAGCCCTATCTAAACTCCCCCATTTTAGACTATTAAAAGCCCATTAAAACTGGGTTTTTTTAAATTTTAAAAAACTCACAGAGTAATAACGATATGAACCAAAATTAGGGAATGTATATTATGGAACTGTCTTAATGTATTGTGCAGTAAACCGGTAAAAGGCAATTCAAAGTTAAAGACTCTGAACAGCATTAAAAATCTTAGGGTACAATCATCCAGCCACAGTTAAACAAGTCCCATTGACTTTGATGGGAGACAGTTAAACGTGTGCTTAACTCCCAAATTGAAATTAATGAGATGTGATTTACTACTGGAACAGTAAAGTGAGTGCTCCAAACAAACTTTTATCTTAAGTAAGGCTTTTGATTGATGATCCAGCTGTTTCTGGTTTTACTGTTTGAAGATTCCCCCCCCCCCGATATTCAGTGCTTTTGCAGCTGAAATTTTGGTTAGATTGCAAGTTTCCTTATTATGATTGTTTAATTTTAGCACATTTAACTATCACTGGTTTGTGTCCTTCATTTGTAAGGAATTGCACCACTTAAGGAATGATCCTTTTGACTAGTTCATTTGACCAGACCATCTATTCTTGATGTTGGAGCATGGAAGGTAGCTTCCGAATCAAACAGATTATTTTTGTCAGGCAGAGTAGAAAGGTACCTAGATTAATGCTTGCCTTAAGAGCTAAGTTACAAAATGCAACCTCTGGAAATGATGGAGTGATTAAAAATCACACTGCATGTCCAGCTCCTTGGTATACAACACAGTAAACATCAGAGGGCAAAGGAAGTATTATTATGTACCGTCCTTCTTTTGTCCTCTGCTGTTCAGTCTATGATAAACAACTTTCTACACCTTAAACTTGTAAAAGGTTTTTTTTTTTTAAGATGGGTAGCCCAGTGCAATGCTACCCTCTACTGGTACAGTTAATTTAGGGCACTTCCAAACTGTCACTATTTTGGGGTGGGATTCAATCACATACTGACAAATTCAGGATGCGCAATTATAGTTGCTTGGGAGTTCTTCAGCATGAAATCCACTTCACAAAAGATCCAACTTTTTGTAGTAAGAAAAGTGAGAAGAAAATGAACTGGAAAGTACTTGCTTTGATGCAGCATCATCTGCAGACAAATGAAATGCAACATCATCTGCAAACAAATGAGAATGAATGCTCGTTAAATAGCCAACGTCATCTAATCTCCCTGCAAACAAAAATCAGGATGAGTGCTTAATAAACAGGTTGTCTAGAAGTGCCCATTGTTTTGGTCACACAAGGCTTAAATAAGTTTTTTACAGGTATCACATTGTATAATTCAGTAGGCTGGCATGTACATTCAGTTCATTATGGCTTTTTTCTACTTTTTTCAGGGCCGGCTCTAGCATTAGTCAGAATGAGGCAACCTCTCTTTGATAACTTTTGAATGCAATTACTTTTGTCATAAATTGATGGAGAATAGTCGGGGGGGAACACAGGAGAAAATCTGGGCACAGAACTGGTTTTAGATAGGAGTCTCCCTCAGCCCTAGCTGGCCATCTCTGGGTTTGAACTTGGGACCTCCTGCATGCGAAGCACATGCTCTGCCACTCAGCTACAGCCATGCCCTTCAGTCTGTAGGCATGCAAATACATAGACACATTTTTTTAAAAAAATGCAACTTTCAGAAACCACTGGGAGAACATTTCTGTTTCCCGGGATACTCTCCCCCAGGACACTCTGCTGCTGACCTCAAAATCACCATCTTTCAACATGTTTCTGGTGGTTGACTGGAAATATAGGAGAAAGATGACAATCCCCCCCATCAGGGATGTTATTTTAGGATATTTGTGTTTCCTTGTAGCTCTGCAAGAAGAGTTTCTGCTTCATCCCAGTGACTTGGTAGTGACCACTGGAGAACAGTTGTTGCTGGAATGCATACCCCCTAGAGGACATCCGGAGCCTGTCGTCTCATGGAAGAAGAATGGAGTGCCCATAAATGAGGAAAGTGGTCGTTATGAGGTAATCAGTAATCATACTTATATCTAGCATATATAACTCGCAGGATTGAGGTAATCGATATCAATAATCAATAATCATGTTATCATGCAGCAGGGTTGAGGTAATCAATAATCGATTGATTAAAGTAATCAATAATCATGCTTATATACTTCAGAGAAAGCTTAATGGGCTCCCTGGCAAGGTCACATCTCGAGGGGCAAAGAAATACACATGGAGCTCCAACATATTCTTTGATTTTCCCCACTCCTACAGGTCTCCAATGCAAAGCTTCTGGTAGTCCATGCTCTGAAGAGTGATTCAGGAGCATATGTTTGCATGGCCACCAATCAAGTCGGAGAGAGAGCAAGCCAAGCAGCTCTGGTTTCTGTTTTGGGTGAGAAAGTCAGTGGTGATTATGCATTGCATGTTTCCCCACCAAGCTTAGCTATACACTAGCTGAGGGCCATCCAGGCAACTGATGGGAATCTTTGGACCATAGATAAGTGCCACATTAGGGCTGATGGGCACAATTTGTAGCCATGAGCTTCACCTGTTCAAAGGGCTGAATTGCTTGTTTACAGAATGAGAGTATCTTCCTGTTTAATAGGGATGTTATCTGTTTCCTATCATATTCATCAATACCTTCCTCAGGGGTACTGCATGCGTCCATCATACAGAAGCTGGCATGTGAGAGGCATTTACTTGGCCAGTGGGAAGCTTATTAGAGGATCAAATTTCTGAAAATGGAAGTGATTCATGAATGAAATGCTATGTAACAATGTCAAAGCTATTTGAGGATGTGACATCATTAGAAGTGGTTGGATCATTAGCTTATTCAGTTCCATTATCTATTGTTTCCAATAACAATAACAAAATAAATATATAAATATGAACAAATTATAGGGGCAGAGCCCACCTGCTCTCTTCACTTCCTGCTGCATAGGCCGCTGCTGCCGCCGCCACTGTATGAGCCGCTCACCAGCCTCCCCACTGCCCCCAGCCTTGAGCCCAGCACTGCTCGGCCTTCCCTCCTTCCTTCCTTTTTCCTTCCTTCCTTGCCCCCAGCCTTGAGCCCAGCACAGCTGCAGTTCGCCTGCCCCCCTTTTCTTGCTGCTGCCACCACTGCCACCAAAGCAGGCAGCTAAAACATTCACCCTACAGTTTGCTCACTTCAACCGCTCACCTCTCCTTCCCTCTCCGCTTGCCATGAATGCTTCAGCAACCTCCACCGCGCACCTGCGCTGAAGCATTCATAGACAGCGTGGCACTTACAAAAATATATTATAGTTAGAAACCACTTTTAGCATCCTTGTAAGATCAAACAAGAGATGGATTCATTCCATAGAAGAAGCCACAGGCCTAACAAGATTTGAACATGGTGGTTCACAACAGATGCTATTGGAGGTCGCTGATTCATAGCATCGCCATAAGTCAAAATTGACTTGAAGGCACATAACACACACACAAAAAGAAAAAAAAGGGAAAGGAAAATGGAAGAAAATGATAATGCTCAAGAGTACAAAAAAATTGTAATACATTGTCACGTAAAGTCTGTCCTTTTATGTTTTATTTCCTCACAAAATCATTCTGAAGCATCAGGGAGTTTCAAAGTCACTTAAATCTTGAAATTCAAAGGCTATATGAATTACTTATGAAGAGTTCCACAAGCTTGCATATCTTGTTGGCATTTCTGAAGACATGAAGGGCCATAGCTCAGTGACAGAACATCTGCTTTGCATGCAGAAGACCCCAGGTTCAATTCCCAGCATCTCAAGGTAGGGCTGGGAATGTGCCTTGTCTGAAACCCTGGAGAGCCTTTGCCAGTCAGTGTGGACTGAGCTAGATGGACAAATTATCTGCCTTTGTATAAGGCAGCTTCCTATGAGGCCCTTTGCTTGGAAGTTGTTTACAAACACTATATTGGAAGCACAACTGGAGTGCATGCCACAGATCAGAAAAGGTACCGCCAGGGCCAAGAAGATGCCAGCATGGTTAACGAGCAAAGCCAAGGAAGCTCTTAGAGGCAAAAAGTCTTCCTTCAGAAAATGGAAGTCTTGTCCGAATGAAGAAAATAAAAAAGAACACAAACTCTGGCAAAAGAAATGCAAGAAGACAATAAGGGATGCTAAAAAAGAATTTGAGGAGCACATTGCTAAGAACATAAAAACCAACAACAAAAAATTCTATAAATACATTCAAAGCAGGAGACCATCTAGGGAGGCGATTGGACCCTTGGATGATAAGGGAATCAAAGGTGTACTAAAGAACAATAAGGAGATTGCAGAGAAGCTAAATGAAGTTTTGCATCTGTCTTCACAGTGAAAGATATAGGGCAGATCGCTGAACCTTAACTAACATTTGCAGGAAGGGATTCTGAGGACCTGAGACAAATAGTGGTAACAAGAGAGGAAGTTCTAGGCTTAATAGACAATATAAAAACTGACAAATCACCGGGCCCAGATGGCATCCACCCGAGAGTTCTCAAAGAACTCAAATGTGAAATTGCTGATCTGCTAACTAAAATATGTAACTTGTCCCTCGGGTCCTCCTCCGTGCCTGAGGACTGGAAAGTGGCAAATGTAACACCAATCTTCAAAAAGGGATCCAGAGGGGATCCCGGAAATTACAGGCCAGTTAGCTTAACTTCTGTCCCTGGAAAACTGGTAGAAAGTATTATTAAAGCTAGATTAACTAAGCACATAGAAGAACAAGCCTTGCTGAAGCAGAGCCAGCATGGCTTCTGCAAGGGAAAGTCCTGTCTCAGTAACCTATTAGAATTCTTTGAGAGTGTCAACAAGCATATAGATAGAGGTGATCCAGTGGACATAGTGTACTTAGACTTTCAAAAAGCTTTTGACAAGGTACCTCACCAAAGACTTCTGAGGAAGCTTAGCAGTCATGGAATAAGAGGAGAGGTCCTCTTGTGGATAAGGAATTGGTTAAGAAGCAGAAAGCAGAGAGTAGGAATAAATGGACAGTTCTCCCAATGGAGGGCTGTAGAAAGTGGAGTCCCTCAAGGATCGGTATTGAGACCTGTACTTTTCAACTTGTTCATTAATGACCTAGAATTAGGAGTGAGCAGTGAAGTGGCCAAGTTTGCTGACGACACTAAATTGTTCAGGGTTGTTAAAACAAAAAGGGATTGCGAAGAGCTCCAAAAAGACCACTCCAAACTGAGTGAACGGGCGGAAAAATGGCAAATGCAATTCAATATAAACAAGTGTAAAATTACGCATATTGGAGCAAAAAATCTGAATTTCACATATACGCTCATGGGGTCTGAACTGGCGGTGACCGACCAGGAGAGAGACCTCGGGGTTGTAGTGGACAGCATGATGAAAATGTCGACCCAGTGTGCAGCAGCTGTGAAAAAGGCAAATTCCATGCTAGGGATAATTAGGAAAGGTATTGAAAATAAAACAGCCGATATCATAATGCCGTTGTACAAATCTATGGTGCGGCCGCATTTCGAATACTGTGTACAGTTCTGGTCGTCTCATCTCAAAAAGGATATTATAGAGTTGGAAAAGGTTCAGAAGAGGGCAACCAGAATGATCAAGGGGATGGAGCGACTCCCTTATGAGGAAAGGTTGCAGCATTTGGGGCTTTTTAGTTTAGAGAAAAGGCGGGTCAGAGGAGACATGATAGAAGTGTATAAAATTATGGCATTGAGAAAGTGGATAGAGAAAAGTTCTTCTCCCTCTCTCATAATACTAGAACTCGTGGACATTCAAAGAAGCTGAATGTTGGAAGATTCAGGACATACAAAAGGAAGTACTTCTTTACTCAGCGCATAGTTAAACTATGGAATTTGCTCCCACAAGAAGCAGTAATGGCCACCAGCTTGGACGGCTTTAAAAGAAGATTAGACAAATTCATGGAGGACAGGGCTATCAATGGCTACTAGCCATGATGGCTGTGCTCTGCCACCGTAGTCAGAGGCAGCATGCTTCTGAAAACCAGTTGCCGGAAGCCTCAGGAGGGGAGAGTGTTCTTGCACTCAGGTCCTGCTTGCGGGCTTCCCCCAGGCACCTGGTTGGCCACTGTGAGAACAGGATGCTGGACTAGATGGGCCACTGGCCTGATCCAGCAGGCTCTTCTTATGTTCTCATGTTCTTTATTTTTAACAGAATTTCAGGTGTCCCTGATTGATTGATTGATTTCTTACATTTGTATCCCACCTTTCCCCCAAGGAGGTCAAGGAGGTGTACAAACATGGTTCTCCCCCTTCCGATTTTATTCTCACAACAACCCTGTGAGGTAGGTTAGACTGAGAAACAGTGACTGGCCCAAATTCACCCAGCAATCTTCACGGCCTAGTGGAGATTTGAACCCTGGTTGTCCAGGTCCCAGTCTGACATTCTAACCATTAGACCACACTGGTTCTCTTTATTGGATCTATCACTGGAAAATATGGGAAAGAGTGTTCATACGTAAACATGGATGGAGACAGAGGTGGATAATCATGCAGAAAAGTAATAATGGCTGTTGATGGCTGGGCTCTATATGACACCTGTGCTTTTGAGAGCTTTAAAAATCCTAAGAAACTATTAGGTTTGATTAAATTGTCTGATTCTCCCATCCTAGAAAAGCCAGTATTCACTCGGCGCCCTAATGACGTTGTGGCCAAGCTTGGCAGCACTATCCTGTTCATGTGCGGAACCTATGGAGACCCCACACCCGTTGTCCAGTGGCACAAGGAAAATGGAGAGCTTCCCTCTGGAAGGTGAGGATGCTTGTTTCATTCGGAGGAGTTGTTTCCATCTCCTTCTGCCTGGCCCAACCGCAGCATCATAGCCTGTGAAATCAAAGTGTTGATGCTCCTGTCTGTATAGATTTATTCCTCCGGCTTTGTTTTTAGGTCACCTAGCTATTGCTAGTCATAGAATAATAGAATTGTAGAGCTGGAAGGGGCCTATAAGGCCATCGAGTCCAACCCCTTGCTCAATGCTGGAATTCAAATGAAGGCATACTTGACTGGGTGGCTGTCCAGCTGCCTCTTGAATGCTATCAGGGGAACCAAGGTAGAACAGAAGAAGAGGCCTGCTGGATCAGACCAAAGGGCTATCTAGTCCAGCATCCTGTTTTCCAGATGCCTATGGGAAGCCACAGGCAGAGCATGAGTGCAGTCATTCTGGGCTCTGCTAGGAGGAAGAGCAGAGTATTCATTCATTCACCAGCAACTGGCTTTCAGAGGCATACAACCTCTGATTCCCACAGTGGCCAACTCAACGTCCCTAGTTGGTGCAGCTCGCGGAAGTGGACAAGGCGCTTGGAATGGTGCGGGCGACCACGTCTGCCCTTGACCCTTGCCCATCTTGGCTGGTGAAGGCCGGCAGGGCTGTAACCACCGGCTGGGCCAAAGAGGTGATAAACGCCTCCTTGAGAGAGGGAGTAGTCCCTGGTAGTCTCAAGGAGGCAGTAGTGAGACCTCTTTTAAAGAAACCTTCTTTGGACCCAGATATTTTGAACAACTATAGACTGGTGGCGAATGTCCCTTTTTTGGGCAAGGTCTTGGAGCGGGTGGTCGCCGGCCAGCTCCAGGCGCTCTTGGATGAAACCGATTATCTGGATCCGTTTCAATCCGGTTTTAGGCCCGGTTTTGGCACTGAAACAGCCTTGGTCTTGGCCTTGGTATGATGACCTTTGTCGGGAGAGGGACAGGGGGAGTTTGACTCTGTTGATTCTCCTTGATCTCTCAGCGGCGTTTGATACCATCGACCATGGTATCCTTCTGGGGAGGCTCGCGGAGTTGGGAGTTGGGGGCACTGCTTGGCAGTGGCTCTGCTCCTACTTAGCGGATCGTCGCCAGAAGGTAGTGCTTGGGGAACATTGCTCGACACCCTGGACTCTCCATTGTGGAGTCCCTCAGGGGTCGGTCTTGTCCCCCATGCTCTTTAACATCTACATGCAGCCTCTGGGTGCGGTCATCAGGAGTTTTGGAGTGCGTTGCCATCAGTACGCTGATGACACGCAACTCTACTTCTCCTTTTCACCTTCTTCAGGTGAGGCTGTTGATGTGCTGAACCGTTGCCTGACCACGATAATGGACTGGATGAGAGCTAATAAACTGAAAATCCAGACAAGACTGAGACACTGTTGGTGAGCTCTTTACCTGCCCAGATGGTGGATGTTCATCCTGTTCTAGATGAGGTTACACTCCCCTTGAAGGAACAGGTTCGTAGTTTGGGGGTCCTTTTTGACCCTTCCTTGTCGCTTGAGGCTCAAGTGGCCTCGGTGGCACGGAATGCGTTTTACCATCTTCGTTTGGTAGCCCAACTACGCCCCTATCTGGACAGTGACGATCTCGCCTCAGTTGTTCACGCTCTGGCAACCTCTAGACTGGACTACTGTAATGCGCTCTACGTAGGGCTGCCCTTGAAGACCGTTCGGAAACTTCAGCTAGTGCAAAATGCGGCAGCCAGGTTGTTGACGAGGACCCGCTGGTCTGCGCATATAACACCTGTCCTGGCCTGCCTGCACTGGCTGCCTATTTGTTTCCGAGCCAGATTCAAGGTGCTGGTTTTGACCTATAAAGCCTTATACGGTGTGGGACCACAATACCTTGTGGAACGCCTCTCCCGATATGAACCTACCCGTTCACTTCGTTCAGTATCCAAGGCCCTCCTCCGGGTACCAACTCATCAGGATGCCCGGAGGATTGTTATTAGATCTAGGGCCTTTTCTGTGGTGGCCCCCGAACTGTGGAACAGCCTACCTGAGGAGATACGCCTGGCGCCTTCGGTACTTTCTTTTAGGCGCCAGGTTAAGACCTGGCTATACTCCCAGGCATTTTAATGTTCAATGTGTTTCATTTAATGTTTTTCGTTTAACTTGTTGCTGATTTTATTGTAATTTTATTGTAATATTGTATTTTAATCTTGTTTTGTTCACCGCCCAGAGAGCTATTCGCTATGGGCGGTTTAAAAATGAAATAAAATAAATAAATAAATAAAAATAAATAAATAGAAAGACTATAAGCAGGATCTGAAGGCAATAACCCTTTCTCCCTGGCAACTGATATTTGAAGACATGCTGCCTCTGATCCTGGAGTTAGCATATAAGTAATAGCCATTGAGGACTGCCTCCGCTTGAGTTCCTTACCTCCTACTATTCAGTCCTAAAGGCTAGCCCACCAGTGACCTGTGAGAATAGAAGGAGCCTACCTCCTTACTAGAGAACCAGTGTGGCATAGTGGTTAGAATGTTGGAGTACGACCTTGGAGGCCAGGGTTCAAATCCCCACACAGCCATGGAGCTCACGGGATGACCTTGGGCCAGTCACTGCCTCTCAGCCTCAGAGGAAGGCAATGGTAAACCACCTCTGAACACCGCTTACCATGAAAACCCTATTCATAGGGTCGCCATAAGTCAGAATCGACTTGAAGGCATTCCATTTCCATTTATACCTCCTTACTGGATCTAGCTGCTCTCAGCTAGCGAAGGATAGATCCATCTATTTCTAGTGTATTTTCATGCTGTCCACAGAGGAAGAGGCTTCCCCTCCTCCATGGCCAAGAAGAAGCTCAGCTACTAGTGTCTTAACAGGCTAGTCCTTTTTTTAAAATACAGGCTAGTTATTTGGGGGGGCTTATTTGCAAGGCTGTTTTAATGATTTATCTGTCGTGGCACATTCACACACCACTTAATGCTACTGTCCGAGCAATGTAGAGTGCTCATGTGTGAGCCACTTCTTGAGGATTTGCAGACTGACATGTGAATTGCCTCTAGTGGAATATGTTGTCCTGAGGATACAATAACATCAGACCAGAGTCTTTGGCATTTGCTCCTGTGGCGGCTCTTTCATGCATGCAGGCTATTTCTGGATATTATAGCTATCAAGAGATGGACACGCATGTGTAAAACAAGGCCTCAGTCACTGATAGGTATGGAAATGTTGGCTCTCTCAGCTTCTCATTTTTCCAGTCTTAAATTCAGTTCTCCACATTTCTGCAGCAATCTGCAATTGCAAATCCTCATGATAATTCTCCAGCATTTTAGTGTGAATTTCTCCTAATAAGCACATTCTTGTAGGAATGTTTGACTAATGTACACATTCTTGCAAGCCATTTCTTGTCATATAGTGCATCTTCGTTATTTTCACTCACATATTCATTGTTATGCACACTTTCCCCTAACATATGCATTTACGTAAACAATGCTTGGTTGGGGAACTGCACTGCAAAATTCAAATAAATGCAGATTTTGAAGGATGGCTGTGGTTTGGTTCTCATATTGTTTTGGGAAGTGCAGGTTTTTGGATTTGGCTTGAAAGGCGAACGGAATCAAAATTCTTGTCCATCCCTAATCACTGCCTGTGGGTTCTGTACCTCTCCTCACAGGTATGAAGTCAACCAAGAAAACACCCTTCAGATTCACCATCTGACAATGAATGATGCTGGGAAATACATTTGTACTGTTCGCAACCAGGTGGGAACCATCTCTGCCAAGGCATCTTTAACAGTCCAGGGTAAGCAGCAATATCTAAGGCAAGACACTCTTTGGGGGACTCTCTCTGCTCAGGCCACACCCACTTCCCAAGCCACTCCCCCTCTCACCAGCCATGCTCCTCACAGTTCTTTTGCCTGGCAAACTATGATAATGCCTCTTGCTCGCCTGGATGAAGAATGGAGAGAGATGTGCATGTAGAAACCTCTGACTTGTAGGTGGCAGAAAGGAAGCCTATTTTTAAAAGATATGAATCATATGGGTTGCCAGTTTTGCCTCTGGCCCTGTTGGCTTTTTTGCCTCTGGCCACACCAGTTTCTTGCCTCTGGCCCCACCCACCCCTGGCATGTGGCCCTCAGCAGGTTGCCCACAAGGGAAGGTGGCCCTCGAGCTGTAAAAGTTTCCCCACCCTGATCTACAGGATTAGCAAGAGAGAATGTGGATACATTCACTATTCCTGCCGAATGGGACCAGCATCAGGAATCTGCATTGTTGGTAACCTACAAAGGCCCATGCCTCAGTACTGGGCCTAATGCAAATCCCTGGATCCTTGTGGCTCTACTGCCTCTCCGCCTTCCTGTTGCTGCCTGTTCACGAGCTGCCTTCAAATAAGCAAGCTAACAGAGGAGCAAAGAGAAGAAGCAATCCTCTCTGCACGTCTTGCACTCTGCCTCTCTCTTGGTTATGGTATCAATTGGACCAGAGGGAGATGCAGGTGAATGGACAGTGGCGATAGTGATGGAGGAGGTGGGTGCACTCAAGGAGGGGGGTCCATTGAGAGCATCTTGCCCAAGACCTGCCACCTGGATTTGGCACTGTTGCCTTACATCCCTTTTGGCCAATCGGTAGGGAATCCAGGGAAACGCAGGGCTTTTAGCAGCAATAACTGCAGAATGTCCTTAAAAGGCTAGCAATGCTCTCTCTCACTGGGATGCCCAACTAGGTGATGACCTACCTTCTCTCTTGGTTGCTGTGGAGCAGCCATCCCCAGCCTGGTGTCTTCCACATGTTTTAGACAACAGCTCTTTGGGTAGGTGGTTCCCATGTCTGGGAGATAGGCAGGTTACCTCTTAGGGTCGTGTTTCCTGTGAAGGACCAGGTCTGTAGCCCCAGGGTACTCCTGGATTCATCTTTGTCACTAGAAGCCCAAGTATCCCCTGTGGCTAGGAGTGCCTTCTACCAGCTGTGTCTGGTTCATCAGCTATGGTCATTCCTGGACAGGGATAGCCTGACCTCTATAGTCCATGCATTGGTAACCTTGAGGATGGATTACTGCAATGCACTCTATGTGGGGCTGCCCTTGGCCCTGGTTCAGAAGCTCCAGTTGGTGCAAACTGTGGCAGCCAAACTGATGATGAGAGCACATGGCCAACAACACGTGACACCACTCTTCAACATTTGCATTGGCCGCCCATCCACTACCGAACCAGGTTCAAGGTCCTTGTATTTATTTACAAAGCCCTGAATAACGACTTCCGGGAAGGGTGACTTAGCCTGTGCCTGCTTTTGAGACGGGCTCCTGCCTCAAAAGAAGCTTATTCAGATATATCAGTCAGTTTTTTCTTTTTTTTTGACTGATTAAACTTCTCCCGGGTAGGGAGAAACGAAGAGATTAACCTCAAAGCCTATTTTTGTTGGGACGACCAGATCTCATTAATTTATGGGACGAGGTCCAGCCGACGAAGGTGGGACGGATTTTCAACAGCAAGCTCTATCTGATAAAGCGAACGTTTATCTTATCTTCTAAGAGAGAACGCACTAACAGGCAAGCACCCTTCTTTCTATATTTTTCTTTTACTTGACTTAAATTGTTGCTGTTTAAAAGAGATTTGCCAGATTGATCGGTTTTTGACATCTCACTGGGGAGCCATAACTTCTCTCTGCTACGCACTAATTAATAGCTTATCTCTGTTTTTGTTGCAAAAAGCTGTCCTGGATTTGCATTCTAAAGATATACACAGAAGAGGGATTTCTATTCCAGATTTTTATTTTGAAGAATATTATATTGTCTGAGACTACTCTCTTTTTGGTCTATTTTATTTTGACGAATCTGTTTTCTGACGACTGCCATTAATTGTTTCGATCCTGGGAACTGCATTTTGTTTACTTAACTATGGAGAGATAAGGCTGTCTGCTCTGTTTATACTGTGATGTCACCAAGTTTGGAGTATTAACCCAATTGTTGCTGAAATAAGAAGTGGTTTTCCTATATTTTTCTTTTAAAATGGCAATTAAGAAAGTGGCTGAGAATCTGGAAATAACTATGTTTTAGAAAATAATGGATGAGATTGAGATAACGAAACAAAACCTGCGACAGGGTTGTAAGGAGTTGAAAATTGAATTGAGTAAAATGACGCAGGAGATTAAAGATATAGGGGTCCCTGTGAGAGAGGTGACCCTGGAAGGGGTCCCTGTGAGAGAGGAGACCCCGGAGATTGGAACAAACGTGGAACAGGAAAAAGATTTGGAGTCTATGGACTTTAGAAATAAAATCTATTGTTTGGAGACACAGGAGATTAAAGACATAGGGGTCCTTGTGAGAGAGGAGACCCTGGAGACTGGAACAGGGGTCCCTGTGAGAGAGGAGACCCTGGAGACTGGAACAGGGGTCCCTGTGAGAGAGGAGACCCCGGAGATTGGAACAAACGTGGAACAGGAAAAAGATTTGGAGTCTATGGACTTTAGAAATAAAATCTATTGTTTGGAACTCAATGTTATCTCTGAAGAAATTAATGAAGATTCTAGAGATAAAGTTATCAATGGCATGGATAATCTTCTGGACTGGAATGATGTGATGGAGCCCAATATAGAGAAAATCTATGGAATTAACTGCAGCCATGTGACAATGGAAAAACTTTCAAGAGATGACCCAGTGTATTTTGAAAAAAAGAACAGAGATATGATTTTACAGCAGTATTTCAGCAACCTATTCAGAATGGATGGCAAGAAAATATTTGGGATAGAGGTAATTCCCATCAGACTCTTACTATATGACTATGGCTTTGACAGCAAGATTATTATGGAATACTGATAATGGAAGATTGGATACTGAAATTACTGGACTTAACAAGACTACTGAAGATGGAAGATGGAAAATGGAACTAATAGGGATAATAGAACAATGGCTACTGAAATTACTGAACCTAACAGATTCTGATGTGATGGATTAATTGAAATGTTTATTTTGACTATGGTTATGACAATAAGATTATCATAATTAGTAATGAGATGGATTAATCGATATGCTTATCTGGAAAAAAAAAATTGATAGATATATTTCTTAAAGAATTGAAACCTCTCTTTGACTTTTTGTGGAAAGAATAAAGTAATGTTTATGAGATTTGATGATTAAGTAAGATAACTATTGGAGGAAAGTGATTTTATAATATGACTTAAGAGACAGGATTGTTATATATTATAGACTTATAACTGATCTGATCTTTGACAAATGGGAAGTCAATATTTTACTCTTTATTTTTTATTTTTATTTTTATTTTTATTTTATTTTTTTTTGTTTAACTATTTTTGATTTTGTTTTTTGTCTTTGAATGTTTTATGATTTCGTCTTGTATGTTTTATGAAAATTTGAATAAAAATTATTGAAAAAAAAAAAAAAAACAAAGCCCTGAATAACTTAGGTCCAGGGTATCTTAGGGATTACCTGAAACCTTATATCCCAGCTCAATCACTGAGATCATCTGCTGGAGCAGCACTGGTTGCCCCCCAAGCTGATGAGGCTCATTTGCCATCAACATGAAATCAAGCCTTCAGTGTCCTTTGCCTGGTTCCCTAGAATGCTCTGCCAACAGAGATTCAGCAGGCACCTTCTGTTTTAACTTTTAAGTGCCTGTTGAAAACCTTCCACCAGGCTTATGCATGCTGTTGAGAAGATACTATTTTAGCAACAGTTGACCTTTGTTTTTATTGTATTTTTAATGTTTTTGTTCTATAGTTGCTGTTTCTTTTAACATGTTGTAAACCGCTTTGATGTTTTTAACAAAAAAGAGGTATACCAATATTTTAATAAATAAATAATAAATAATGGGAGCAGCGGTCCAACAACTTCTGGAGGATACCAGGTTGAGGAAGGCTGTGGGGGAAAACCACATCACACCCCAGTGATACATGTTGATACAAAGCTATTGTTTATTATGAGCTGCTGTGGGAAAGCAGCATAAAATTAAACTAAACTTAAATGCAATGCAAAGGAAGAGATGACTCCAGGAGTGACCTCACCTCTCTCAATTAGGTTAAAGTTCAGGTTAATCAAGGATACACTCTGGGTTTGTTTCTCGGCTTCTAGATCCACCAGACACAGGCCAGAGGGAACAGGACAGACCAAAAGATGTATTGAAGGAGCTGATGGAGGTCAGGGTTTACCTGGCAAATGTCACTGCTGTCCCCTCCACTCCAGCAGCCCACCTGCACTGGAAGGTGAGTTAGATGTAGCAAGAGACCAGCATCAGAGCACACGGGTAGGGGCATCACGTCTTCAAGTTAGTTTTTTTTTAAAGCATTTATATACTGCTTAAGCAAATTTTAAACAGCATCAGCATTTATATACTGCTTAATCTTTTGTATTTCTAAGCAGTGTACATAAAAACAAGCTATGCATAACCACAATAGAATGATACAATCACCATAAAACCAAACCCACAGGATTTAAGTTATTGAGTGTGGCTGTTAATGTTAAACAAGGCTACTGGAAACTGTCAACAAATGTTTCTTAGCATCCCGATTTTAAAACCAAATGTTTATAGCTGAATTGCAAAAGGTTGCAGAATTTAATTTAATCTGGGTGAAGATTCTGTTTAGCTCTAGTCTGTTCTCACTTCGCCTCCGTTGCTTTTGAGTTAATAAAGGGCCTCCTCTGTTTCTCAAAACCCTGCCACCGCCTAGGGATGAAAATGGTTCTCCCAGTTTCTCATTTTTCCAGTCTTAAATTCAGTTCTCCACATTTATGCAGCAATTTGCATTTTTTAAAAAAACTCATCATGAAAATTCTTCAGCATTTTACTGCAAATTTCTCCTAATAAACACATTTTTGCAAGCCATTTCTCATGCATGTTTTAAAACATTGTTTGACTGGCGAACTGCATCACAAAATTTAGATAAGTGAATTTCAAAGGATGGCTGTGTTTCAGTTCTCATATTGTTTCGGAAAGTGCAAATTTAATAGATTCAGCTTGAAATGTGAACTGAAACAAATTTCTCACCCATCCCTACCAGTGTCCTACTACCCACCAGCAGAATCACTTGACCCTAACAATGCTGTGGTTTCTGGAATTTCCACTATTCTGTCTGAACTAGGGATGGGGAAGAAGTTAGCTCAGTTTGCGTTTTAATGCAAACCCACGTAACACACATTTTCTGAACCAATAAGTGAACCAAACGACAGCTTTCCTTTGAAAGTTGCACCTCTTCAGATTCTGTGATGCAGTTCTCCAGCCAAAAAGAGTGCACACAAGTGTATCTATTCCTGAAAATAGCATATACAGCTACGTTACACTAGGGGTAGTTGCTTGCAGCAATAAGTATGTGAGGCAACCGGCACACACAAAAAACACGTATTAGGAGAAATATACTCCAAAATACATATGAATTTTTCATGCATACTTTAAAAAATAATAATAATCACAAGCTGATATGGAAATGGAGCAAACAGATTTTAAGGTTGGAAAAATGAGAAACCGAAACAAAATGAAATTGGCAGATTTGTCCATCCCTGTTCTCAGGTGGAAATTAATCCAGATTTCCCATCTATTGCCTTGAAGGTTGTCTCCGCTTCCCAGCACATAGATGGTTATGGGGTGTTCTATCGCTCCTTGCTGCCTGCAGTCACACCCTGGGCTGAATGGAATGTCCCAAGAGACCACCGTGCCATTGTTCCGGGCCTTGAGAGAGGTTCTAAGTATGAGTTCAAGGTGCGACCGTATTCAGGGAAGGTCTATGGCTCAGAAAGCAATATGAGACACCTCTGGATTCCAGAAGAAGGTACAAGCCGCTATCCTCACTGCCTCTTTCTGAACACTAAATATCCTAGAATAGTGGCTCCTAAACTTTTTTTTCCTCATGGACCACTTGAAAATTGCTGATGGCCTTGGTGGACCACTTCATGGTGTTTCCGCCCGCTGTGCCAACTATAATGTGCTGTGCTAGATGCTTTTTAACTGTATTTTTATTGATTCTTCCCCCCCATATTGTATTTTATTGTATTTCAATTTGCATTCCATAGAATAAAATGCAATATAAGGAATAAAAAAGCTATAAAAATACAAATAAAAATTAATATAAACATTTCATGTGGACTTGTTGCGGGCTACCTGAAAGAAGCTTGTGGACCACTGGTAGTCCACAGACCACAGCTTGGGAAGCCCCGTCCTAGCACATGGATGGGGAACCGTTGGCCCTTCTGATGTTGTTGGACTCCAACTCCCATCAGCCCCACCCAGCATGGACAAATGGTCAGGGATGATGGGTAGTCTAGCAGCATCTGGAGGGCTACAGTCTCCCTATTCCTATTCTAGAGAAAGTGACGATGTTGTGATCTGTGCCCAGCAAATGACTTTCCTTAGGCAACGGGCTACATATGAACATAAAGAAATGGCTCGTATCAGACATGGGGAACCTGTGGCCCTGCAGATGTTGCTGGACTCCAACTCTCCTCAGACCTAGCCAGCATGGCCCAATGGTCAGGGATGAGGGGAGCTGCAGTCCAACATTTAGAGGGCCACAGGTTCACCATTCCTGTACACAGAGTCAGGCCGTTGGTTCATTTCCCCAGTATTGTCTAACCTGGCTGGCAGAGGTTCTCCCAGGCACAAGGTGTTCCTAGCTGCGACACCTGAGGCCCCTTTAACTGAAGATTGAACGTGGGACCTTCTGCATGCAAAGCATGTGCTCTGCCACTGAGTTTTGGCCTACCCCCTCCCGATGCTTTGGAGGCCTACAGCAGGGGTTCCCAAACTGTGGTCCGTGGAGCTTCATCTGTGATTTTTAATTGTGTTTTTATTCTTCGGAATGCAGCAAAATAGAACCAAAAATTGCACAGCACATTATGATTGCTACAACAGGCTGAAAAATTATTAAGTGGTCTGCCAAGACTCCAGCAATTTTCAGGTTGTCGGCGGGAGGGGAGTTTGGCCTATAGAATTCCTCTGTGCTCTTGTGCCTTGCAAAACCCAGACAATGATAAGCACTGGCAACAAAATACAGTCCCTGCCTCATTGTGGTGAAGTGACATGAACAGAGCACAGAATGCAAAAACAAACTTAATCTGAAGGCCAGCCTTCACTAGCTTGGTGCCCTCCAGAGGTTTTGGAGCCTGGGGCCGATGGGAGTTGGAGTCCAAAATATCTGCAGGGCAACAAGTTGGCAAAAGCTGCTTTAGGTGTTTAAGAAGCAGAATCATTTCCTTGACTGTTTCCAGAGCTGAAGTGCCCCTGAAGGACATCATCTGCCATTGAACCTCATAGCTTGTTTTTCCCTCTGTTATGCTCATGGAAACAGTCATGATGCACCACAGTAATTGATTTATGGCATTCCCTGCCACATGGAGGGTGATGGAATCTGGCTTACATGACTTTAAAAGGGGAGTTGGGCAAATTCATGGAATGGGACAGGTCGATTGGCTATGATAGGTAAATGGAGCCTCCTTGTTTGGAGGCAGTGTACCTACGAATATCAGTTGCTGAAGATTATCAACAGCAGGAGAGGGCTGTTCCTCTCCATGCCTTGCTTCTGGACTTCCTGGGGACATCTGGCTGGCCATCAGGATGCTGACCTAGATGGGTCTTTGGTCTAATCCAGCAGGGCTCTTCTCCCTGTGTTTTAATGCACTTGAACACAGCAGAAGAGCTTATACCTGGAGGTGACTGCTAGAGTGGGGAATTGTGCCCTAGGGAAGCTTTTCCTCCTAAGCACCACCCTCCTTTTCCCCATCTTCAGCCAGCCATACTATCCTGAGGCTCATTTCCTCTTCCTCTTGACACCTCTGGGATCCACCAGGCTTGCAAAGGATCAGGATTCTTCAGTCCTGAAGTCCTTATCTTGAGTGGCTGAAGAGTTGTATGGAGAAGCTCAAAGGTGGAAGAGGAGAGATTACGCCAGGAGTAGAGGCCTGTTGTGCAGGTGTGCCTTCTCCTAAAAGTCTCCATCCTTTCTTCTCAGCACCTGGAGCTGCCCCTGAGAGTGTCAGCATCACCACGTTCCAAGATAGGAATGGCACTGTGATAATCCACTGGGAGCCCCCTTCACACGACATGCAGAACGGTATCATCAGGGGCTACCAGGTAAGGAAGTGGGGAATTGGCGCAAGCCAGAATTTGGGTAGCTCAGTACGGGGTTGATGCTGAAGGACAGAAGGAACCTCAGGGGAGGACAACTATGTAGCACAACACCAAGGTGTGGCGGAGTAGGACATTTCATGGGGATGGAGCACAGCAAAACAGTGTGGTTGCAATGCTTCGGGGATAGCCAGTAGTTGACCGTGAGGGAGCTTCTGTCCTGGTTTTTCAAGGCCAAATTAGACATTTGCTTAATTATGTGTCATGTAGCGACATATCTTATGTTTCCTTAAATAATTATAGACGTGGGAGAATCGCACTCTTACTGTGCCATCGCAAGGCTTATTTCCTCTTTTGTCTGCTATTGTGCTGTGTGTGTATTAGGCATGTACAGAAGGTGCACTTAGATTCATGTTCTGTTGCAGGGGTGGGGAACTTCAAGACCGGGGGGGCAAATGTGAGCTCCGAGGCCTCTGGATTGTGCCCTCAGAACTCTCTCCCGGCCACACCCCTCACTGGTCCTGCTTCATCCCCCCGAGTGTTTTTGCATGGCTGGAATGCAAATGTCTCTTGCTTGTCTGATGGAGGACAGAGGGAGGTGTGGGAATGTATGTAGAAACTAGCCTCCTGTGCAGAAGTAAAACTTCCATTCGTTGCCCGGCCCACTTTTCGCTCTGACTCTGCCCACCATTGGCATGTGGCCCTCAGAAGATTGCCCAGAAGGAAATGTGGCCCTTGGGCTGAAAACGGTTCCCCACCTCTGCATAATTTGGCTTCTTTTGCTAGCATTGCATCCATGTGTTGCAGCATTACTCATTGTGTGGCTCTGTACAGGTTATATTTGGTTCTGTCTCACATGCACTTCTGTTTTGCAGAAATGCTGGCTTGCAGTGGAAGCCGGTGGCTCTGATGTCAGCAGGGCAGTGAATCCGCTCTGGGTTTTAGTCCAAATTTTCAAGGAGCTATCCAAGGTGCTAAGCACCTACCCATTGCTGGCTTATGCTGCTCAATGTACACAGACTGATATTTTTTTCCTTGTGTTTGCAGGTCTGGTTCCTGGGCAATGAAACTCTTTATGGCTTTAACAGGACCGTAGACGGGAAAACACACAGTCTAGAAGCAACAGGCCTTGCTAATGGGCAGAAATATTGTGTCCAGGTGGCAGCAGTCAACGGGGCTGGCATCGGAGTGGCAAGCAACCCTGTATGCAGTGCTATAGGTCAGTGGTGCTATTTTATACTTGATCTCTTAGAATAGGGATGGGGAACCTGTAGTCCAACAGCATTTGGTTGCCACAACTCTCAAGATTCCTGACCATTGGACATGCTGTCTGGGGCAGATGGGATTTATAGTCTCACCGTATCTGGAGGGTTGCAGGTTCCTCATCCCTGTTTTAGAACTTAAGAGTGCAATCCTGTATACACTCACTGAACCCGCTAATTCAGTAGACATGCCTAGATAGACACCGCCAGCTTTGCTAAGATCACTCATTATGATAGTTCCCTGATTTGGCAATGTAAAAATCAGTCAGCTGCATCAGAAGTGTCACTAGAGAACAGCCTTCTCCAACCTGGTACCCTCCAAATGTTTTGAATGACAACTCCCATCAACCATGACCAGTGGCTATGTAGACCTCTTGTTATGTATCTAGCATTTCCCGTTAAAATGATCTGAGTTGGCAGAGTCAGGAAAAAAAAATCTCTTCCTGTGACCCTGTGAGAGTAGACAAGAGCATATTAAGAGCCCTGCAGAATCATATGAAAGGCCAGCCTAGTTTAGCTTCCTGTCCTCACAGTGGCCAACTACATCCCTGTGGGAAGCCTGCAAGCAGGGATATCAGTGCAATGGCAACGGGTATTGGCTGTTGAGTACCGGATGCAGCACACATCTGTCATGACCAGTAGTTATGTGTCTTACCCCCTTTGAGATCCATCTTAGTACTCTGAGGGAAGTTCGGAGGCTGGCAACAAGGGAGAGGGCCTTCTCAGTGGTGGCCCCCAAATTATGGAATGATCTTTTTGATGAGGTGCGCCTGGCGCCAACACTGTTATCTTTTCGGCGCCAGGTCAAGACTTTCCTCTTTTCCCAGGCATTTTAGCTTGTGTTTTTAAATTGTTTTGTAAAGATGTGTTTTTAAATTTGTATATCCGTTGTTAATGTTTTTAATTGTTGTAAACCGCCCAGAGAGCTTCGGCTATGGGGCGGTATACAAATGTAATAAATAAAATAAATAAATAAATCTTAGTTGGTGGCCATCACCACATCTCACAGAAGAAAGCTTGCAATTTTCCCAGCTCTTCAATATCCTTTTTTCAGATGCTTGGGACCTCCTGCATGCAGAGCATGTTTGACTACTCAGCTATGGAAGCCATTGTGACTCCTCAGGGGTACACGGAGCCCAAACCTTCTCCTGTGAGCTTTCATTCTTATCAGAGCTTGGAAAAGTTACTGTTTTTGAACTACAACTCCCATCAGTCCAATCCAGTGGCCATGCTGGCTGGGGCTGATGGGAGTTGTAGTTCAAAAAAGTAACTTTTCCAAGCTCAGATTCTTATGCTGCTTAACTTCATCCTCACACCTCGTTCCTTTCCAGAGCCGACAGTCGAGAAGATGGCAAAGACCCCAGACTTTGCATCCAACAACTACATTCTGGAAGTAGTGCGCCAGCCTGTCTTCATTGCCAGCATGGGCTCAGCCCTCTGGATCATGCTGATGGTGCTGGCAGTTTATGTTTGCCAGCAGCAAGCCAGGCGGTATGGCCGGGGGCGGCAGTATGCCCTAGGTGAAGGTAAGGGAGAACTTAGATATTATTTACTATTATTATTACTTATTCAATTTATATCCCCGGGAGCCCAGGATGGCAAACAAATGATAAAGCAGTAAAAAAAATCTTAAAAACAATTCTAACACACATGTAAACTCGGCTAAGGTCTCTACTTAAAAGGCTTGTTGAAAGAAGAAAATCTTCAGCAGGTGGCAGAAAGATAACAGAGATGACGCCCGTCTAAGCTTTAAGGGGAAGGAATTCCAAACTGTTGGTGCCGCAACTAAAGATCTGCTTCCTATGTTGTGCGGAATGGACTTCCTGATGAGAGATGGCGCTTGCAGGAGGCCCTCACCTGCAGAGTGCATAGCTCGACTGGGTATGTAAGGAGTGAGACACTCTTTCAGGTATCCTGCTTCCAAGGTGTAGAGGGCTTTATACACCAAACCAGTCCCCAATACTTACCCAGCAGCTAACTGGCAGCCAGATAAGAGTAAAGCCTTAGGCTTATAGAAAGGGCATCACACAGTGGTTTTCAGTGGGTCTTTACTGGGTAAATGGGCTCAGGGGACAGTGTTAGGTAGTCTGAATAACTCTGCTTACTAGGGGTATGGTAGCTTTTTCAGCCCGAGGGCCACATGCCCTTCTGGGCAACTTTCTGAGGGCCACATGCCTGTGGTGGACAGGGCCAAAGGCAAAACTGGGCAGAGAAACAAATGTAAATTACACTTAACATGCTCCTCTTTGTCCCCCATTCAGACAAGCAAAAGATATTAAACACACCAAGAGGTCACTTTCTCCCCCAGCAAGTTATTTAATCTGTGCTTGTACCTCTTGAAAGATTTGGGCTGCAGATTCCCATCCATTTCAGCTAGGAAATGTTCAAGTTGTGTGTAGAGTTGACGACAGCAGCAGCAGTTGTCTTTATGGAGATGGATCCATGGATCTGGTTGGTACTGGGAGACCTGTGGCAACCTAGGATGCTACCCAGTGTTGCAGCAGTGTCTGTCCAGCCCCTATAACGGACTTTGGGAAAATGCACGTTTGGACCCCCTACAGTGGCAAAAGCCACTTGGAGGTGAGAGGGTGAGGACCTGCTGGATCTGTGTACATCTCCCCCATGTGGCGAACCACTGAACTGCAGGTTGAAGCTTCTCAGTGAAACACCTTCAGGCCCTGGACTGACTTCTGCCTGCCCAGGCTAGCTGTCATGAGTTCCATGGAGAGTTTCTGGAGTGATCAGAAGAAGAAGAAGAAGTCTGGGATCTTGGGGAGGGGCCCAGTGGGTTGCAACAGGAGGGAGCTGAAACAGGAGAAGGCTTCAGCACTTTAGACAGTGATAGCTTCACCCCTGAAGGTCCAGCTGCAGCTGAAGAAACACTGTCTGACCATGAGCCAGCCCCCTTCCCTTCCCTCAGCCCTCTCACCCTAGCCGCCCCTGCTGCTTGTGCCTCCTCTCAAGGAGGAGGAATCTGGAGGCTCAACCAGAGGTGGTGTCTGAGGAGGAGGAGGTGTCTCAATGAAGTGCTGCCCCTGAGAGGGACATGCAGACAAATTTGTACATGCTCACAGATAGCGCCTGCTTTTCAACTTTTCCATAGGAGTGCTCGTTGCTCACACAATCCCATTCAGAGAAATCTTCCCCATGCAAATAGAGAGAGCCCTCACCAAGCCTGCTTAAAGGATCTCAAGGGATGTGTCTACTTACTACAACAACAGCTTAGTTTGAATTGTCATGCCTAGTTAGACTGTGAAGAGACACAGAGTTCTGTGTAATCTGAAAGCTGATCTATGAAATGCTCTGAACTGAGATTTCACATTAAACATGATGGAGAAAAACATACCAGTGAGTCTGAGTCTGAATCCAACAGAATTGACCAGGACACCAGCCATGGACAGAAAGGAGTATAAGAGGAACTCTGGTTCCAGTTGAGCCTTATTTGAGCCACATGTTCTTCCTGAGCTCTGGTGATTCCCGCAGTCTTGGTTATTCTTTGGTTCTGACTACTGGCTCATTTCTCGACCCTGCCTCCTGATTTGACTTATGGTTCTGACATAGGGTGATATTCAATGCTAGTCCTACTTAGAATAGACCCACTGAAGTTAATAAACATGTCTAAGTTAGGTCCATTAATTTCAGTGGACCTATTCTGAGTAGTGCCTACAGCCATACTACCCTGAACCTGCCTAATCTTGGAAACTAAGCAGGGTCAGGTCTGGTTAGTACTTGGATGGGAGACCGCCTGGGAATACCAGGTGCTGCAGGCTTAGAAGAAGGCAATGGTAAACCACCTCCGAATACCTCTTACCATGAAAACCCTATGAATATATCCAGAAAAGATTCATAGGGTCGTCATCAGTCGTAATCGACTTGATGGCATATAACAACACCACCAATTCTGAGTAGATCTTAGCTGAATACTGTTCAGCCCTGCCTACTGATTGGTTTCTGTAGCCCAAGCTGGCATGGGGGTGTTTTAGAGTGAGAAAAATAGCAAGTGGGAAAAGGGTTGAGTACAGTGTCTTGGCTGCTTCTCCAATCATAATTTCCCTTCCAGAGTCAGCCTTTTCTGTATGTAACATGGATCTGCATGCAACATCTAGTATGGTCATAAGAAGAGGCCTTGTACTGAGCAGCAGGGGAGTGCTGTGGATAGCCGTGGCACCCAAACATGAACTGTAAATGAAGACAAGTGTGTCTGTCTAATACTATCTTACCATGCATCTTGCTCTCCCCAGGTTTGTACAGGAATGCAAGTGATGACACCATCATCAAACACAGGTATGCCGCAGATCCCCGGAACTCTAGGGATGTATGCATATTTTATTTACCTCCAGGTAAGACAGATGTCTTAGCAAAACAGTTAAATGTGGAATGCTTGACAGCAATCAGGAGGATAAGGGAGGAGGTAAGTTATCGCCCAGTACCACCATGACTAGGAATAAGTAATCATCCCATTTCTTTCTTTTATGGCCTGCACTTATAATGCAAAAGCAGCACAAAATCATTGCAGTTCTGGAGATGTGTCCTCTGTTATCAAAAGGGGTCTCCGGTCTATATATCCATTTAGTCTTCCAGGTTGTCCAATTCAAAACAAGAGGAGGGCTTTGAAGCACTGAGGCACATAATTCTGCAGCTTGCTAGTTCTGTGTGAGCAGATGAAGACATGCCCATGCTACCACTAGAGTTATGTCTCAGCCAGGGATGGGAGGAAGGGAAATTCAATTCGGTTTGCATTTAAAGGCAAACCTACCCAATTCGTACTTTCCAGAACAGTACACAAACTGAAACATAGGCACTCTTTGACATCCCCACATCTCTCAATTTTGCATTGGAGTTGTCCAGCCAAGCAATGTGCACCCAAATGCAAATACCAGGGTAAAGTGTGCACGCAAATGGTAAAATATTTGATAAAATTGCTTTGAAAAATATGTATATTAGGATGAAATTGCACTAAAATGCTGATGAATTTTCATGAGGCCTTAAAAAATTAATTTGCAGAGTGAAATGGAAATGTGGAAAAGTGGAACTCAAGATTGGAAAAATAAGAAACTGAGAGAAACTGAAATCGACATGTTCACCCATCCCTAGTCTTGGGCACCTCTTATTTCGTAGTCTGCTTGCCTGCCTGCCTATCTGTCGATCTAGATCCATGACTTTGAAAGTGTATTTTCCCTTTGGCTGCAGGGTAGACTCGAGTGATTCCCCATGGCTTTCAAACACATGGAAATCGACCTCAGGCTCTAAGAACTACAGCAGCAGCAGCAGCATGAGCAGCCAACTCCTCTGGACTGAGCCCAAAGACAACCAGGAATTCCACAAATCTAGTAAGTGCCACTGGCCAACAGCAGGTTGGTTGGTTGTTGTTTAGAGCTGGGCTGAAATTTCTCCCAAAAGCATTTTCTGTTCCGTTTCCTGAGAATTTTCTCTTTCAGGCTGTCCCTGATGTGTTGGAGAACACATAAGACGCCCTAGAGAATCTTTGGCAATATAGCCCCCACAAACAGGGTAGAGAGTTTGGGGTGCAACTGTGCATCCACTTTTAATGCTGTTCATTTGTATATTAGGAACATAGGAAGCTGGTAGTGACTTCCTAAGGTTTCAGACAGCAGTCTCTCCCAGCCCTACCTGGAGAGGCCAGGGATTGAATCTGCAAAGCAGTTGTTCACTGAGCTATGGCCCTTCCCCAGCGGGCTTGGTCACTGCTCCTTCCAATCCTCCTCTCTCAGCTCATTGCCACCTTCATCCACTAACAATATAATTTTATTCCATAATCTGGTTTGCATGTAATGCTGGTTTAGAGATTTCTTGGAGAAGAGATTGCAGCCACTATGCTCCTACCCCAGTTCTGTTGCTGCACTGCTGTGAGCTAAGCCATGGTTTGGCATAGCATGCCATCCAAACCAGGGCTCATGGTTTGTCTTACTCAGAGAAACCATGAGCTGTAAACCCAGGGGAAAAAAACATGGTGACAGCTCATGGTTTGTTTAGAGTGAGACAATCAAGGTTGTTGTCATTCAGGGTCTCAGGGGGTATTAGACCCCTTACGTTTTTGAGAGAGGGTTCCCAGCAAGGTCCCTGTGTCTCCAGCATCCTATGAGTCAAGCAGCATGGAAGGGGAGTGTGTTAGCCACTGAGAAGAGTCTTCTAACATGCTTCCTTGTCCTTTCCTCCTGACTGGAGCCAACCAGAGTGAAAGGATGTGAGCCAGCCACTGAGAAGACTCTTCTCGGTAGCTAACACTCTCCTCTTTCATGCTTATTGGATTCTAGAGATGTCTGTTGTGAGAGAAGGCTTTAACGAGGATCTCATTCTCAACCCAGCAGCAAAAAAGGGGGAGGGGTGTGGCTGTGGCTAACATGAAGGGTCTCTGCACTTTTGAATTTGCCGCTACACTACTAGAGACAAACCATGAGCCAGGGTCCAGATGACACTCTGCACCAAACCATGGCTTAGCTCACAGCAGTGCAGTAGCAACAAGACTGGCAGAGGAACAATGTGACTGCTATCTCCACTCTAGGAGCCTGGATGGTTATGCATTTATGCTAAGCCTGTTGAAGTAATCAGAATGCAGCTATCCTTTACATTTTGCATTGCCAGGAATTTTCAGATGCAGTGCTCTTCTCAGCAAACGTACCAAAATGCATATAAAATATGTGCCTTAAGGATAAGATATACTTTTAGAAATGCATGCTGTAAGACAAAACACATTCAAATCTACATATTTAAATATGAATTTTCATGTAGCGTTTTGTTACAAAAACATGCAGATTAGTGCAAAATGAACTTATGAATCAACTTGTGCAAAACTAGTATGAACTAGATGTAGCTTGATCCACCCACCCCGACTGGCTCTTCCGTTTTGCTTTCCTCCCCGCCCCCCAGCTGTGTCCTTTGACAGACAGAGCGAAGGATCCCGCATCCAAACGGCTCCTTTGGTGCCTGATAGTAGGAGCAGCAGCCTATATGGGGCCCTCTATGTAGATCTTCCTGTGAAAGACCTGAAAACCTTCTACAATGCCCCTCTGCCTCACCTGTCCAACCCCAGCCTGCATACTGTGGAAGTGGCATGTACTGGTGGGCAGAAGTTCATGCCCCACTGCAGTCCGAATCCACGGATGGCCAATGCCAGGGGAGCAGCGCGACAAGGGCCATGGAAGACAAATGGTTCCCTATCTCCAAATCTTATACCCCAGAGATCCTGGGATAAAAATAGCAAGAAAGGTAAGACTCCCCCTCTCTCTCCTCTCACACACACACAGTAAAGCCTGGAAGTAGTTGTGAAGCCAGAATATAGAGTTGTAAAAGTAAAGTTGCCATATTTTTTTCTGTCGGAACTCCAGTGCCTTGAACAGCTGCATAACAATTAGCAGTTCAGCAGATGAAGCTTCTTCCCATGACTGCCTCTGCCTGCTGGGACCCCTACACCCGATTAATTTTGTTGTGCAGCTGTTAAAGTCACAGGAGCCTTGCCAGAAAAAAAAATTGGCATCCCTAGGTGAAAGAGAGCAGGTAGATTATGAACTTTGACCCCTTGTCCTGAAATAGGAAGGCCTAGACCACACAGGAACTGCCTTATACTGAGCCAGACCATTGATCCGTCCAGCTCAGTATCCCCTACCCAAGGGACAGCTAACATACGGGCCTCCATAATTTGTCGGGTAGCAACTCCTGCCATTCTTAATGGAAAGTCAGAAGTTAGCCACCCTGGTCTACACTGGCTGGCAGCAGCTCTCCAGGATTTCAAACAGGGCTCACTTTCCCAGCCCTGCCTGGAGATGGCAGGGATTGAACTTGGGACCCTTGCATACAAAATAGAAGCTCCACCACTGAGCCGCAACTCAGCTTCACTAAGAGAAACCTTTTCTTCCAAGGAAGAAGATTCTACAAGTTCTTTGGGCAGCTGATCATACCACCAAGCTGTTCTGTTAATGTTCAATTTCAGGTTTACTGCCTGGGGAAAAAAAGTGTTTCCCTCTGGAGATGGTTCCTTGTGAGGACCCTAATATTGGTTAGGAGGTACAATGATGGCAGGTAGAAAGTTGTCACATTAGCGCCGGCAGGAAAGTGGAAGGGTGCACACAGGTAAGGAGGACAGAATTTGAGGTACTGGTTTTAAATAACCGTTGGCACTAAGTCTCCAGCAATCAATATTTTCACTCCAGAGGAGGGGCTTTGATCATCTGTGATAGCAAACATGACAAACATGACTCATGGCTCCTTAAAGGGCAGGTCCACACCATACATCTAACACACATTAAAAGTGTGCGACTTCCCCCAAAGAATTGTGGAGAAGTGTCGTTTTTAAAGCTGGGAATTTGTAGCTCTGTAAGGGGGAGACCACATTTCCCAGGATTCCTTGGGAGAGTCATGTGCTTTAAATGTGCATTAGGTGTGCTTTAAACATATGGTGTGGATCTGCAAAAAGTTTCACTAGTCTTAATAGGGACTAGAGTTTTTAATGAACTCAAGCCTGTGTCACTGTGCGCAAAGCATTGATCAGATTCATGAAGTGTTACACACAGTCTCTCCTTCCTGCATCGCATGCCGTTTTGGCTGTCCCACTCTTTACATCCCCCTTTATACCCATATATCTCTCTCTTCCAAGTGAGAACCACACTGTGCCTCTGAAGTGAATTCTAGTCCACAAAAGCTTACCCTACTACAATTAGCTAGTTTTTAAGATGCTAGACTGGGCTTTGTGCATGTGTAATGCCTGAACTCATAAGGGTTAAAAACTGTGTAGAGGGGAAGGAGGGTGCACAGAAGCCCCACCACCCAAGTCCCCCAGCATGCCAACTCCTTTCAGACCTTTGTGCGCTGGCCCACTACACGTCCTTCCCTCTCTGCACACTTTTAATGTTTATGAGTTCAGGCCAGGGAACTTGTGCCTCCCCCCCGATGTGGTTGGACTACAATTCCCATCATCCCCGATTGCTGTTCCCCATCCCCATTTTAGAACTCAGGCTGCAATCCTATGTATACTCACTGAAGCCATTGGATTCCACGGGGCTTACGCCTGAGTAGACATGCCTAGAATGGCATAGGGTCACTCCTCATGGTAGCTCCCTGATTTGGCAATGGATCAGGAGCATTAGGAACGTCACCATAGAACAATCTTTTCCAACCTGCTCCAACTCCCATTATTCCCAGCCAGCATGGCCAATGGTCAGGGATGATGGGAAGTGGAGTCCAACAGCATCTAGAGGACCGCAGATTCCCCATTCCTTGCAGAAAGCTAGGTGGACCAAATGTCTGACTCAGAATAAGGCAGCTTCCTATATTTGAGTCTTGGGATTGGGGGTTTGCCCATGTCTAAATGTCATGCAGATTCCTGGGGAGGGGGGGGGAACAGTCTTTGCTCTGACAGGATGACGGTGTTTCCCCTTCCCCCATTCCAGGGAAGCTGAGGTTCTCAAGAGGCCCTAATTGAATTATCTGCAAAGTTCAGGTACAAATTGAATGCAGTGACTTTTGTGGAATCTAATAGAAAACCTAATTTGCTTACTGGAGCTGCTAATTGCCAGGAGTGATGCAGAGAGAAGGACCTTCTCTGCTGAGGATGAGGCGGCGGGGGGGGGGGATTGTTGCTGAGAAACTAGCCTGGCAGCTCAGAAGGGTACCCCCATTGCTCAGTATCTGAGGGGTCCTCCACAACTTCAGCCTGAACACTAGACTTTGCATTTAATTTAGGCCTTGTGTCTCTGGAGCCAATTATGGAAAATGCTCTCTTGTTCCCTGGAAGGTTTGAATGCACACTGAAGGCCCCTTTAGGGTGCCAAGTGACTGCCTTTTCTGAGAAAAGTTATTTGCCTGAAAACATCCTCTATTACAAGGATGGAGAACCTGTGGATCCTCCAGATATTGTTGGCCTCTGACTCCCATCAGCCCCAGCTGACATGGCCAATGATCAGGGATGCTGGAAGATGTAGTCCAACAACATCTGGAGGGCCATAAATTTCCCATCCCTACTCTGTTAGAAAGGCTGTGTGGTACAAGTCTGGTTTAAAGATAAAGAACCATAAGGAAAGAGAACAGGAGGGACCTTGAAGTTGCCTTTTGATGTGAACACTTGGACAGCAGACTGAGCAGTTCACTTGGTCACAATCTTCCCCACCATAGTGACATGTATTATAGAATTATAGAATCATAGAATAGCAGAGTTGGAAGGAGCCCACAAGACCATCGAGCCCAATCCCCTGCTCAATGCAGGAATCCAACCTAAAGCATACCCAACATGGGGCTGTCCAGCTGCCTCTTGAATGCCTCTTGGAGAGCCCACCACCTCCCTAGGGTACTGCTCTAAAAGTTATGAAGTTTTTTCCAGATGTTCAGCTGAAATTTAGCTTTCTGTAACTTGATCCCATTATTCTGTGTCCTGCACTCTGGGATGATTGAGAAGATCATCCCAGAGATCACTATATTTCTATTGCAATTATTTCTACATTTGCATCTGTATATACAAGTTAGCCTATGCCAATGTTATGCAAACTGATGTCATCTTTTTTGGTAAGAAGCACAGCTTGGAAAAGTTACTTTTTTTGAACTACAACTCCCATCAGCCCCAGCCAGCATGGCCACTGGATTGGGCTGATGGGAGCTGTAGTTCAAAAAAGTATCTTTGCCAAGCTCTGGAACTCACACAGGTCTCGGGCCCCTTTAGCAGTTGCTGCTTTATACCACTTTAACAGTCGTGGGTTCCCCCAAAGAATCCTGGGAACTATAGTTTGCTCCTCACACAGCTACACTTCCCAGGATTCTTTGGGGGAAGGCGTGTGCTTTACATGTGTGGTGTGGATGAGACCACAGCTGTCTCCTTTGTAGTTATGATAGGAATTCAGACTGATCTAACTCAGACATGTCAATGTCTTTGTTTCTTCCAGAGCTACAGCAAGCGCACAGCACACCCATGCCACCATCTAGCTTTGCAGCAGACTGGAACAGCCATGGGAGCCGGACCAGTTCTTGTATTAGTTCTGGAAAGCCCCGGAGAATTCATGGTAGGAGAAGCAGTGTCTCCTTCACATGCTAGGGGCAAAAAAGGGCATCAGAAAACAGGTCAAACACAGACAACATTCTTAGAAACTCTGGGTTATTCCCATATTAACAGTGGATTCCTATGAATGTTCATTTAGTGAGTTCAATAGGACCTATGTGGATCACTTTTTGCCCGAGATGCTTACTGAGCTTGGGTTTACTAGGGCCAAAACAGCTATTCTCCAACTGATTAAGGATATAGAACTACAAAATAATCTAAGTCTGGCCGCGGCATATTCCAATCTGAGCTCAAACCGTAGACTGTTCTTACCTATGTGTTATCTGACAAATTTAACTGTTGCTAACCATAGAAAAAGTGTTCACCCTGGCTAGATTTAATGTTCTGCCATCTGCCCTCCTTGAGGGCAGGTTCAATAGAGTTCCCTACCGAGAACGTGTTTGTCCATGTGAAGCACGGGAGGTGGAGACTATTGGACATGTCCTTTTGAACTGCTCTTATTACTGAGATCTTCGGCACATTTTTATCACTCCTATTCTACATGAGCTCCCTGTAAAGTCCAAAGATGACTATCTTTACTTTCTGCTAGCGGATTCTAGCCCAATGGTGACACTTAGGGTAGCTAAATTTTGTGCAGCGGCCATCACCTGCAGACAGAAGATCTTAGACATGGATCAAATATTATAATTGCTGGCTTCCTTTTATATATCACTAGTATTGTTAATTTTATATATTACGTATTTCACTTAGTGATTTTATTGTAAATCTCAATTTGCCTATTTGTATCTGGCATTCACATTATACTGGCTGGTCTGTGACCGAAATAAATTTTATTCATTCATTCATCCAAACCATATATTTAAAGCACGTGCCTTCCCCTATTGAACCCTAGGAACTGTTGTTTACTCCTCACAGCGCTACTATTCCCAACACTTTTAACAAACTACAGTTCCCAGGATTCTATGGGAGAAGCCATGTGTTTTAAATGTAAGGTGTAGATGTGACCTTAAGATGTAATTCTACACAACTGTGTTTATAAATGCAGCCTAGGTTAGTAAATTAGGCCCTATTGAAATTAAATGGGCTTGTCATGAGTAGCTTGTTGTCATCGATTTCAATGGGAGAACTGGAGTGCTTGGTCTTAGAGGAGAGCATTGATATAGTGAGCATAACGGAGACCTGGTGGAATGGAGAAAACCAGTGGGATACGGTTATCCCTGGATATAAACTATATCGGAAGGACAGGGAAGGACGTATTGGTGGCGGAGTCGCTCTATACGTGAAAGAAGGCATTGAATCCAGCAAGCTGGAAACCCCAAAAGAGGCAGACTCCTCCACAGAATCGTTGTGGGTGGTGATACCGTGCCCCAGGAGGGACTTAATACTGGGAACGATCTATCGTCCCCCTGATCAAAATGCTCAGGGAGACCTTGAGATGAGATATGACATTGAGGAAGCATCCAAACTAGGAAATGTGGTAGTAATGGGTGACTTCAACTACCCGGACATAGACTGGCCGCATATGTGTTCCAGTCATGACAAAGAAGCAAAGTTTCTAGATATTCTAAATGACTATTCCCTAGACCAGTTGGTCATGGAACCGACCAGAGGGACGGCAACCCTGGACTTAATCCTCAGTGGGGACCGGGACCTGGTGCGAGATGTAAGTGTTGTTGAACCGATTGGGAGCAGTGACCACAGTGCTATTAAATTAAACATACATGTAACTGGCCAATTGCCAAGAAAATCCAACACGGTCACATTTGACTTCAAAAGAGGAAACTTCACAAAAATGAGGGGATTGGTAAAAAGAAAGCTGAAAAACAAAGTCCAGAGGGTCACATCACTCGAAAATGCTTGGAAGTTGTTTAAAAACACTATATTAGAAGCTCAACTGGAGTGCATACCGCAGATCAGAAAAGGTACCGCCAGGGCCAAGAAGATGCCAGCATGGTTAACGAGCAAAGTCAAGGAAGCTCTTAGAGGCAAAAAGTCTTCCTTCAGAAAATGGAAGTCTTGTCCGAATGAAGAAAATAAAAAAGAACACAAACTCTGGCAAAAGAAATGCAAGAAGACAATAAGGGATGCTAAAAAAGAATTTGAGGAGCACATTGCTAAGAACATAAAAACCAACAACAAAAAATTCTATAAATACATTCAAAGCAGGAGACCATCTAGGGAGGCGATTGGACCCTTGGATGATAAGGGAGTCAAAGGTGTACTAAAGAACGATAAGGAGATTGCAGAGAAGCTAAATGAATTCTTTGCATCTGTCTTCACAGTGGAAGATATAGGGCAGATCCCTGAACCTGAACTAACATTTGCAGGAAGGGATTCTGAGGAACTGAGACAAATAGTGGTAATGAGAGAGGAAGTTCTAGGCTTAATGGACAATATAAAAACTGACAAATCACCGGGCCCGGATGGCATCCACCCGAGAGTTCTCAAAGAACTCAAATGTGAAATTGCTGATCTGCTAACTAAAATATGTAACTTGCCTCCTCCGTGCCTGAGGACTGGAAAGTGGCAAATGTAACGCCAATCTTCAAAAAGGGATCCAGAGGGGATCCCGGAAATTACAGGCCAGTTAGCTTAACTTCTGTCCCTGGAAAACTGGTAGAAAGTATTATTAAAGCTAGATTAAGAAAGCACATAGAAGAACAAGCCTTGCTGAAGCAGAGCCAGCATGGCTTCTGCAAGGGAAAGTCCTGTCTCAGTAACCTATTAGAATTCTTTGAGAGTGTCAACAAGCATATAGATAGAGGTGATCCAGTGGACATAGTGTACTTAGACTTTCAAAAAGCGTTTGACAAGGTACCTCACCAAAGACTTCTGAGGAAGCTTAGCAGTCATGGAATAAGAGGAGAGGTCCTCTTGTGGATAAGGAATTGGTTAAGAAGCAGAAAGCAGAGAGTAGGAATAAACAGACAGTTCTCCCAATGGAGGGCTGTAGAAAGTGGAGTCCCTCAAGGATCGGTATTGGGACCTGTACTTTTCAACTTGTTCATTAATGACCTAGAATTAGGAGTGAGCAGTGAAGTGGCCAAGTTTGCTGACGACACTAAATTGTTCAGGGTTGTTAAAACAAAAAGGTATTGTGAAGAGCTCCAAAATGATCTCTCCAAACTGAGTGAATGGGCGGAAAAATGGCAAATGCAATTCAATATAAACAAGTGTAAAATTATGCATATTGGAGCAAAAAATCTGAATTTCACATATACGCTCATGGGGTCTGAACTGGCGGTGACCGACCAGGAGAGAGACCTCGGGGTTGTAGTGGACAGCACAATGAAAATGTCGACCCAGTGTGCGGCAGCTGTGAAAAAGGCAAATTCCATGCTAGCAATAATTAGGAAAGGTATTGAAAATAAAACAGCTGATATCATAATGCTGTTGTATAAATCTATGGTGCGGCCGCATTTGGAATACTGTGTACAGTTCTGGTCGCCTCATCTCAAAAAGGATATTATACAGTTGGAAAAGGTTCAGAAGAGGGCAACCAGAATGATCAAGGGGATGGAGCGACTCCCTTACTAGGAAAGGTTGCAGCATTTGGGGCTTTTTAGTTTAGAGAAAAGGCGGGTCAGAGGAGACATGATAGAAGTGTATAAAATTATGCATGGCATTGAGAAAGTGGATAGAGAAAAGTTCTTCTCCCTCTCTCATAATACTAGAACTCGTGGACATTCAAAGAAGCTGAATGTTGGAAGATTCAGGACAGACAAAAGGAAGTACTTCTTTACTCAGCGCATAGTTAAACTATGGAATTTGCTCCCACAAGATGCAGTAATGGCCACCAGCTTGGACGGCTTTAAAAGAAGATTAGACAAATTCATGGAGGACAGGGCTATCAATGGCTACTAGCCGTGATGGCTGTGCTGTGCCACCCTAGTCAGAGGCAGCATGCTTCTGAAAACCAGTTGCCGGAAGCCTCAGGAGGGGAGAGTGTTCTTGCACTTGGATCCTGCTTGCGGGCTTCCCCCAGGCACCTGGTTGGCCACTGTGAGAACAGGATGCTGGACTAGATGGGCCACTGGCCTGATCCAGCAGGCTCTTCTTATGTTCTTATGTTTTTACGTTACAACAAGCTTACAGCACAATCCTAACCATAACATGACTACTGAGAAGTAAGTTGCATTGAATTAAATAAGGCCTGCTCCCAGGTCAGTAGGGTTGTGACTGCAGTCTTAGGCTACAACTCTGTACACACTTACCCTGGAGTAAGTTCCATTGAACTCAATGGAATTTATTTAGTTATTGCATCTATATCCCATCTTTCCTCCCAAAAGGAGCTCAGGGTGGCAAACAAGTGATAAAACACTTAAACATATATAAAACCAACCTTCTTTAAAAACATCTTAAAAACTAAACATATTTAAAACATCTTAAAAACAAAACATGCTTAACGACTTTTTAAAATAAATAAATATTTCTTTCTTTCTTTATTTTAACAATTCCAGCACAGATGCAGACTGGGATAAGGTCTCTACTTGAAAGGCCTTATCCTGTGTTCTGAGTAGACACAAAGGATAAGTCTATCAATGGCTACCAGCCACGATAGCTATGTCCTACCTCTATTGTCAGGGGCAACATGCTGGGAACTGCAAGTGGGGGAAGGCTGTTGCACTCAGGTCCTGTCTGTGGGCTTCCCATGGGCATCTGGTTGGCCTCTGTGAGAACAGGATGGTGGACTAGATGGATCTTTGACCTGATCCAGCAGGGCTTTTCTTATCCTCATGTGACATGGAGAGGATTCTCCTGTTAGTCTGGCTCCAATTCTGATGGCTTCACAGCAAAAAAATATTCTTCCATGCGCTGGTTACTTAGAGAAAAGGTAGGCTGAAGGCTGATTGGAATCTGCTTGTAGATCCCTGGGTGATTTGCTATAGATTGGCAAAGGTTTCTGATTCCCACGTCTTTAACAACAAATTCCCTAGTTTAACTATGCATTGCTATTGAGTGGTCCCTAATGGGGGAAGTCCATCAGAGCATAAGGCTTTTTCTAGGGAAGACTGGCAAGCAAAGGCAACTGGCTAGAGGGAGACAGCATTGCTGCTACATTCCTGTTACTGTCTCTGCTTCTGATCGCAAATTATCTCTCCTAACATCACAGGAGAGGGCAGCAGAGCGTCATGTTAGCTCTGGAGTGAACCAGCCACCCAGAGCTTTTCTGCTAGGATAGCTACTTGTTATTGCTTTGGCATTCTGGTGCAGAGCTCTCTTTTAGGGCCTGCATTAGGTCTCTTCTTCTACTTTGATGTTAATGTTTTGTCATTCTGGGAGCTTGGAGCAGGCTGATTTCACAGCACATGTGTGTTACTTCGATCCTATTGGCATGAGTTGCTTGTGCCACTAGAATCTTTCCCCGCTAATGCTCATAGTGTGTGTGTGATTTTTAATGGGATTGCAACTGAGGAGGAAAGGGTTAAGCCTCTCCTCCCTGTGTACTGCAGTCATTAAAATGGCCCCATATCCCATGCCTGCAATGATACATTTAGCACTGCATGTAGTTTGACTCTTAGACTGTGAGCCCTAGAGTGTTGGACTATGATCTGGGAGACCAGGGTTCGAATCCGCACACAGCCATGAAGCTCACCTGGTGACCTTGGGCCAGTCACTGCCTCTCAGCCTCAGAGGAAGGCAATGGTTAACCCCCTCTGAATACCTCTTACCATGAAAACCCTATTCACAGGGTCACCGTAAGTCGGAATCGAATTGAAGGCAGCTCGTTTCATTTTTCCATCTTGTAAGAAGACTACATTGGGCTCTACAAGCAAAAAGAAAGTCCTTTACTTTTACAGCCCTGATGCTTTGGACTGTCCTCTCACAGGAGAATCATATTGCTCTCTGATATCTTCAGTTATTTCACTGGACATGTCACGGACTGAAAGCAAGACCTTTTTGCATGCTGGCTTAAAGATACTTTGAGCTCTCCCCATCCACTCCAACCCACCAATGTCTGTTAGGGGCTAATGCTTCAACAAGGCTTGCAGCACCATTTGGACACTAATCCCTCCCTTCCTCTGTTCCTTCGCCCCTGTCCCAGGATGCCAGCCCCATGTGGTGCAAAATGTTGCAGGTAGTCTGCGGGTGGGGACAGGCTACGGCCATCACATAACTCTGGTGCTTAAAAGCCAATGGCTCCAATGCATGGCTTGTAACTACTAGACGCCCTGTATTCAGTGTAGTGAACCCAAGCCTGTGGAACTCCCTCCCTAATGAAATTAGACAGGCACTTTCCTTGCTGAAGTTTAGGTGCATGACGAAGATTTTCTTGTTTCAGCAGCCATTATAAGGTAGTTTCAGTTTCATGATAATTTTTTATTATTCTATTGTTTTATTTTCTGTATGGTTTATTTTTATATACACTAATTAGAAATGCTAAAGATTAAGCAGTATATAAATGTCTTATTTAAATAACTTATATAGAGAGAGAATATGTGGCTCTGAGCCATGGTCTCTCTCCCCTTTGATCTTTGTCAAACAGTGGCCTATAAATCTTTTAAATAACGTTGGGACTAGAAAGGATGAGGGTTTAGTATGTATACATAGCCTAGCAATCACCTACACCTCCTTAGGGGACTCCTGCCCCATTCTAAGATGTTTGGGTTTAAAGGGCTCTCAGAACTAGAGATAAGACTAATGACTTTATCTGCACTGTGTGTTTACGGTGGGCTCTGGCTGTTGGCTATGTGATGCCCTGGATGTATGTTTGAGCTTTGCTGCCATTGTTTTTATTAAAGGGGCCTCATAGCCAGATGAGCCTCGAGCCGGCTCTCAAATGAAGAAACTTCTTCTTTGAAGTCCCTTTCAAAAGCTTAATGAGGCAGCGTGGCTGTTGAGGACGCCTCTCCTTGTAAACTGTGTGCTTGGCCTCCACCATACCTCTCCCTAGTGCCCCGTGCCCATAAATCCTTCTCAGTTATTCATGAAGTAGTGTCTGCAAGGAAGAGGATATGTGGCTAAATTAGACATTCTGGGGGAAAAGGGGGAATTGGATGATTTCTGTCAAGGAATGGGTTATGATATGGAGGCTTGATTTCGTGAGCAGCTGCATTGCTCAAAAGTCTCAAGCTTCTACCTTCAATGGAATCTGCAAGCGATGAAGCCTCTCCTGGATTCTGTCAGTTTTCAGGTTGCAGGCAGGAGCTTATTTTGAAGATTCCTCCGTAAAGGGTGGGATGAGGGGAACTGCCTGGATGCAGAAAAACAGCATGTTGGGATGAAAGCTAAGAACGTAAAAAGAGCCTGCTGGATCAGGCCAATGGCCCATATAATCCACCATCCTGTTCTCACAGTGGCCAACCAGTTGCCCGTGGGGAACCCGCAAACAGGACCTGAGTGCAAAGGGCATAACTGGTATTTGGAACCTATGGAGGCAGAGCATAGCCATCAATGCTCTGACCCCTTGTACCCAATGCACCAGTTTTCCATATCAAGAGCAATATTTATTGTTGTTGTTGTTTCACTTTTTTCCAAAACGAAACTCGAGGCAACTTTCAAATATTAAACCGTTATAAGAACAATAATGAAAACATCCCTAAATACATAAAAGCATATCCAGCTCATCCCCACCTGACTAAAAAGAGAGAATTAAGCTGCAAAGGCCTGGGTGAATAAAAAATGTTTTTACCTGGTGCCCAAAAACAGATAGGGATGGTGCCAGGCATACCTCCCAGGGAAGAGCATTCCACAAAAGGGGAGCCACCACTAAGAAGGTCCATTTTCATGTCACCACTCTCTGCGCCTCCCTCAGAAGGAGCACACAGAGAAAAGCCTCAGATGATGAATGCAGGGTCTGGGTTGATTCTTATGGGGAGAGGCAGTCCTTGAGATATTGAGGTCCTGAGGCGCATTTTACATAGGGAAAATGAATGACTCATGCAATTTGCCCTCTGTGCCCCTGGATGCCACAGTCTCTGCCATCATCAACCAAAACATTTCCTTGTATCTATTGTCTATATAAACTGCCCTGAACAAATCAGAGGATTGGGTGCTACAAAAAAGGAGCATGAAGGTGAAAGTTCTATCATTTCTAGCAGCATAACTTCGAGGGTGAGGTCATGCATGCCACTTAAAGCAAGGTTTTAAGCTGATCTTCCACTGTCGGTGAGCAAGTATGGACAGAAGTGTGTTTTTTAGTCACCTGTAAACATATTTGTTCGGATCTGCATTTTTTTGCCATTCTTCCCCCCCCCCCCATAGAGATGTACAGATTTGGAAGTAGCTTTTTCACAATTTAATTTGAAGAAAGGCCCTAGCTTAGTGAAGAGCTTTGCTTTGCGTGCAAAAGGTGCCTAACTCCATCTCTACCATCTCCAGGTGCAACTGGGGAAAGGCCTTGTCTGAAGCTTTGGAAAGCTGGGGCCAGTCAGTCAATACTAGGGATGGGAGGATCTGTCAGCATTGGTCCTCACCGGTTTCTCATTTTTCCAATCTTAAATTCAGTTCTCCACAATCATGAGGATTTTTTTAAAAAATCTGCAAATTGCTGCAGAAATATGGAGAACTGAATTTAATGAGAAACTGAGAGGACCAAAAAGGACAGATCTTTCCATCCCTTCTTTCCTATTCTTTGTGTTCTGTTTAAAATCAATGGGCTACCAGATCTACTTTGTTTTTTACTAGAACCCCAAGATCTACCAACCAGAACGAAGTGCGAAAGACATACAGTTAGAATTAAAGGAGAAGGGGCTTCAGAGTGCATTCTGAGCCTAGGAATTCTTTTGCAGTACCAGAGCTAAACTGAGCTTACAGTCCTTTCACACAGAAGTCCACTCCTGCGAAAGCTGCAGAAAGCTCTCTTTATTGCAGTGGCCTAATTTTGGTGACAAAAGTCATTTTATTTATTTATTTAAAATATTTCTATCCTGCCCACCTACCCTATAATAGGGCACTCACAGACGCTTACAAAAGTAAAATCAAACATGTACATAATAAAATTGTAAACAATAAAATCACAAAAACACAAATACAAATACAATCAAAATACATAAAATACAACACACACACACATATATAGGGAGTGGTACTAAAGGGGACTACAAGGGTAAAATTTAACGCAGAAGGCATAAAATCATAAAATCAGTGTCAGGCTCTATCTTCAGTCCCTCCCAAAGGCTCTCTGGAACAAGATCTTTTTCAGAAGTCTCCGGAAAACCAACAGGGAGGGAGCAGAGCGGACTTCTTGGGGTAGGGTGTTCCAAAGTTTGGGGGCCACAGCTGAAAAAGCTCTCTCCCGCATGCCTGTCAGTCTAAAGTCTCTCACTCCAGGCACACAGAGGAGACCAGAGGCAGATGATCTTAAATCCCGGGCAGGTACATATGGGCGTAAGCAGTCCCTCAGGTACATTGGTCCAAGGCCATTTAAGGTCAGAACCAGCACTTTGAATTGGGCCTGGAAGCAAATTGGGAGCCAGTGGAATCGATAAAGCACAGGGGTGATATGCTCCCTGCGCCGTGCTCCAGTTAACATTCTGGCTGCTGCATTTTGAAGCAACTGTAATTTCCAAACCATTTTCAAAGGCAGCCCCACATAGAGTGCATTACAGTAATCAAGCCTCGATGTCACCAATGCATGTGTCACTGTGGCCAAGTCAACTGCCTCCAGGAATGGACGCAGCTGGTAGGCCAGTTTGAGTTGGCCAAAAGCACTCCTGGCTACCGCAGCCACCTGATATTGAAACAGCAGGGCAGGATCCAGGAGGACTCCCAAACTGCGGACCTGCTCCTTCAAGGGGAGTGCAGCCCCATCCATTTGGTTATTGCTGCAATTGAACACTTGGGAGAAAACAAACATTGCCAATCTACAGCAAATCACCCAAAGATCTAGCAGATGCTCTCTACCTACCTTCTTCCGCTCCTGTTTTTAGGGTTTCAGGACCATGGCTCGCTGGTGGGCAGGGATCTGTTCATTTTGATTCTCTCCGTTTCTCCTTTCTAAAAAAATTCTTAAATGTCATTCTCTGCAGCATTTTGCAACATTTTTAAACCCTCATGAAAATTCTCCAGCATTTTAGCGCACATTTCTCCTAATAAACACATTTTTGTATGCAGTTTTGGCTAATGTACACATTTTCACAAGCCATTTCTCCTAGTGTAATGCCTTTTTGTATGTTTTTTCACTAATGTATTCATTTGTATGCAAACTTTCCCGTAGTATATGAATTTTTGTAAACGTTGTTTGGCTAGAGAATTGCAGCACAAAGTCTGGATAAGTGTGAATTTTGAAGAATGGCTGTGTTTCAGTTCCCACTTTGTTTCGGAAAGTATCAATTTGATCGTTTCAGCTTTGGACGCAAACTAAATAGAATTTCTCCCCTGTTCCTAGCAAGTAAGTAAACAATCCCAGGTTCAGTCCTTGGCATCTCCAGCTGGGAGATGGCTAAAGAAGACCCTGTCTGAAACCATGGAGAGCTGCTGCCAGTCAGTGTAGACAATACTGGGTTAGATGGACAAACTGTCTGACTCCATATGAGGCAGCTCCCCTTGTCTCACTTGCTGAAATATCTTGAAAGGCTGAGTGATCAGAAAGAAAATAGTCTCACATACATTAAGTTTTTTTTAAAAAGTGTCCAGCAGTCTAATCCTATGCTGTTTTGCATAATTGCAGAGCCAAATATTGGACCCCAAACAGGTTCACAACCCACACTGAGTCCACTCTCTGCCTACCCACAAGCCCCCTCCTCTTCTCATCTCCTGCACCCCCCATAGCCATTATAGGCCGCACCGTCTTCTTACCAAGAGCAAATGGAAAAAGAGAGAGAGCATGAAAAAGAAAGAGTGCTTGCGGTGGTGGTGGGGAGTATTATCACGTAACGGGGGCATTTGGCTTCATGTCATCTAGCAAAACAAGATTCTACAGCTAGGGATCTAGAAGGCATCAGTTTTGTGTTCCAACCCATGTTCATCACATGCAGCGCTATTTCTGTTCCACTGCAGTTCTGCTTCTGGCAAAAACAACATTATTCATCTCACTGTCTGCTGTACTGGAATTTTACATAATTAATTACATTATATTCTTCTACACCATTCATTCCAGTGCAAAGGAAACACAGTGCAAATGGGGTGGGGACAAACTATAATCATTTGTGGACTGAAAACAATAACTGCAAATACTGATCACATTTGCTGGATTGATTTCCTTTCTGGACTCGAGACAAATAAGCAAACACTGATAATTTCCACTCCTGTTCTCACTGGAATTCTCTAATATCCCTGCCTATAGCTTAGTCTTGTGGCTTGTAACTTTTCATTCACAAACCTAGTTCTGGTGTACAGAAAGACTTTGCTGGAACACACTTGGTTCACTAGTTGCTTAGGACCAAACTAGATGATACATTAGCTCTTTATCTGTGCATTTAAAACACACACACACACACATTGCCAGTATGGGGCCCAAATCAGATTAGAACCCTCATGTGTAGGGTTAAGGAACCTCAAACTGAGGGCCACAAGAGGACCTCCAGGCCTCTCTATCCAACCCTTGGGACTATCTCCAGGCCATGCTATCACCAGGCCAGACTCTCTCAGCAGCCTTGCTGCAAGTCCTCTTCGAGTGCTTTTGACTTTCTAGAACGTGCTTTTGAACCATGATAATGCCTCTTGTTTGCCTGGATGGAGAGGGTGTGTGTGTGTGTGTGTGTGTGTGTGTGTGAGAGAGAGAGAGAGAGAGAGAGAGAGAGAGAGAGAGAGAGAAGAAACATCTGACTTTTGTGTGTCTGGAAATTGCATCACCCACATGGTCTCTGGCCCTCTCCATCACTGGTATGCAACCCCTGGAAGGTTGTCACACAACAGAATTCAGTTCTTGGACTGAAAATAGGTTCCCACCCCTGAATAAATGATGTGATTGAGAGAGCTTAATGAGTTGATGCATATGAACTGGAGGGTTGATGGGGGACTTTAGCTGATTGGGAGGGTGGAAAGGTCTTGGTTGCCATTTGGTTGCTCTGATAATTCTTTGGGGGGTGAGGACAGGTCACAAGCAGCTAACCATTTCTTTTCCTTGTGTTCCTTCATAGGGGAGATGAAAAAGGTGCTGAAAACATACAGCTCCCCAAAATTCTCGCACTGCAGCACCTCACAGAACATTGCTGGCTTGTTGCCTCCTCCTCCTCCCATCCCTCCGGGTTTTCAAGCTCCCCAGGATCACAGTGCTCAGCAAGAGTAAGAGAGGATCTGAAGTGCTTTTGTGGTTTATCACAGTCTTAAATACCTCTTTTCATTGTCCTCTTTCTTCTCTTGAACATAAGCCCTGGAGGGCTTGAGGATGCTTACAGAAGAAACAGATCAGTTTTGGTACTTCCTGACTACGGATGGGGAAGAAATTAAATTCACTTCCCATCTGAAGGCGAACTTGCCAAGTTACTTTCTGAAACAAAATGTGAACCGAAATATAGCCACCCTTAGAAATTTGCACATCTCCAAATTTTGCAATGCAGTTCTCCAAAGAAGAAATGCATACAGAAATGCACATACTAGAATAAAGTGTGTATAAAAAATGCATATATTGGTGATAGTGACACAATGCATTGTATCAGGGGAAATTGCAAAATGTGTATATTAGGCAACACTGCATACAAAAACTGTGTTGAGTAGGAGAAATTTGCACGAAAATGCTGATGAATTTATTTGCTTATTTATTTTGTGAGTCCAGCCTCAGGCTCTGTGAGTAATGTTTTGATGGTGTACAGGTCTTACTGTCTGAGATCCTAAGTACATAGGATGTTATTTGCTTGCAATCACATATTCCGAGGGCTTTTTAAAAAAAAATGTAATTACAGATAAAAGGGGGTGATTTTTTATCGGAGAACTGTGTGAGAGTCGTGCTGGGAATGGAGAGTACTGAGCGAGCTTATGTATGTGTGTTTGAATCCTTGCTAAAGATTCCACCTTCCCTGCAAATTAGTCAGACAGAGACTTTAAGCTTTAAAATAAGAAATAACTACTTTATTCTGGAAGTACATGCTTGATAGGAAAGAGTCCTACATCTAGCTAACTAGCTAAGTTGGAGCAGCAAACACTGAGCCCAGTGCTTGCCCTCATGCTTGGAGGAGAGGGAGAGACAAAGGAATATGTCTGCTCCCCTCTCGAGAGAAAGAAGAAGACTGGGAAGGAGGGAAGGAACTGGGATCAACATCCTCTGCATATCAGTCTAGCAGGAAGGAAGAGACAGCAGGAGATCAAAGGGCAGGTATAGCCTAGCAACCAAGAGGTCTCCTCTCTAGCTACCCCTTTTAACCCCATGCAGCCTCAACCCAAGTTGGAGTTGAACCACATATATTCCAACATTTTTATCAAGAGTACAGGAAACAGGGAAGGGAGGTTTAATCCTTCCCTCCTCGGTGGCAATCCCAATAAAAATTCCCCCACCCCTCTACAGTGTGCTGCAGTTCAGTTGCGGGTGGTCCTGGTGGGGAGGTAAAGCTCCCATTGCCACCAAGGGAAAGCTTAATCCTCCCCTCCTGTGCTCCGTGGGGGCTCTGTGCCTGCAACTAAATAAAGAGAAGCCAAAGACATGATAGCAAGTGGTGCAATTAGCATCATGCAGAGTTATGCCCTGAGCTCACATGACTGTGACGCACGCAGCCACCTGTAATGATGGAGTCTGGGCAGGCTCTGCCTTGCTCCAGGATTCCTTCCTGTATCTGTGTACCTTTTGATGGGTAACTCATGGCAGCTGTATCAAGATTCCCTCCATGCTAACTCATCTTCCAGTTCTGCCAGGAACTTCAAATAAATTGCTCAGTGCCCCCCTCTGGCACTGAGGAGGGGAACCTACATGCTTTGCATACTATCTCCGGGCACTGGTAGGATAGATCATCTGTGGTGATGGTGGAGGAGAAGCAGGAGGGAAATGAATTCTGACCATACCTTCTACCTACTTTGCACTTAAAAAGCTACAAATCATGCTGAGAATCTGTGCCTTGCTGGAAGAGAGGGTTTTTCACTTAATAGAGCAGGCCTCTCTGAACAAGTGCCCAGCTATTTAAGTAAATGGACAATTATCATTCCAGGAACGTAAATCAATCCATTAGTGAAATATCAGCTGACTCTGTCCTTTTCGCTGCCCCCTGAATCCCACATTTATGAGGAGAAAATGTTGTCCTTGGATCTGTGTGTGAAATAATTTCAGTGTCATTCTAAATTTATAGGCAATTACACAATAATTGGCCGCTCTATTGGAAATATATTTGGTTGCAGAGGAGACCGGGGCAGGTTTTGCAGAAGAAAATGGGCCGTGGTACATTTCCCGTGCTGCCTTGTATCACGGATGGTGTGCGCCTCATGCTCAAGTCTGATGGATGCTTTGCCTTCTAGTGGTGGGAGGATCCCAATGGCAATAGAGTGGGGAGGTGGAAGCATGCTGGGCCCAATAACACGGAGGTTGACAGACTGATGCCACCCTCTGCTAGCTGGGCCCTGTCACTGTTCTGTCCTAGGTTGTTTCTAGACAACGTGCTGTCTGGAAGCACATGGACAACATTCTCTGTCTGGAAGCATATGGGCTCTCGCACTAGTGGATGAGGGAGTTTGAATGCTGCGCAGCAGAGGAATCCAATGCAACAGTTGCACTAGCAGAAACTTGTTGCACAACATTGTGCAATCTATTGTGCAAGAAACTTATCAGAAACCTGCTTATGCATTCTCTAGTGTGACAATATTCCACTGACACCAAACATTTCACCAGCAGAAGCTGGGGCTCATTGGTACTGGTGAGGCGGAAGGGAGGGTGGCCAATGATAGGTGGAGTCAGAGCCAATGGCAGGCAGAGCCACTTCCTGACCAGTTGTGAGAAAGCAGGTAGGGGCTGGCTGAGGATAGACTGAGACTGGTGGGAGAGGGCCCAATTTGCCCTGATGGACCAACCTCCACTGGGAACAAGTATACTGCCAAGTGACTTTAGCTTAGTGTTACATTGGAAGTCCCCCAATCTGTCTATTGAGCATCCATCCTGATTTCTTTGCCTAAACTTTATAGGGAGACTATTAGGGATGGCTGAGAATTTCAATTCAGTTTGCATTTCAAGCAGAACTTATCAAATTTGCACTTTCCGAAACAATATGAGAACCGAAACACAGCCATCCTTCGAAATTCGCATTTATCAGAATTTATCAGAATTACCCTGTGCTTTCCAGATCATTTTTGTTCAATTTCCTGACTGCAACCCCCCCTTTTTAATTTCTTTTTTAAAGTGGGCCTGTTGCAGAAAAGCTACCGAATCTTCTTTAATTGCAATTTTCTAGAATGTGATTGAATCCCACCCACAAAATAGTGACAGTCTGGCAGTCGCCCCAGGCTAGACAAGGAGCCCACCGGGCACAATGAGGCAAAGCAGTGAAGAAAGTCCCAGGTGAGCAACTTGCTCCCATGAAGGTTAGAGACATACTTGCCTTTATGCCAGTTTCACAGGACGTCTCCACCTCTGTATTGCGAATGCCGGGACGCACAATGGCAGTCAAACTCCATCCTTTTTTACTCAAAATCTGGGATTTTAGAGATCAGATGCGTTTTCCCTTTAAATCACCTTCACACAGACCTCCCAACTAAAAGGTGGGAGGCAAGCAGCTTCCTCTGGGCATTGAGGAACTTGGAAGGAAAGAGACTGGGGCAGGAGGAGCTGTGGAGGACACCTTGCCCACACTCAGCAGGGTGTGTGGAGGCTTCCGTGCATGGGGAAATGAATGAATGAATGAATGAATGAATGAATGAAACTTTATTCTTACCCCGCCCTTTTTCCAAACTGGAACTCAGGGCGACTTACAAATAAAACTGCATGTAGTTAAAAGCATACAAAAACATACAATTAAAATAAAATTAAACTATATGCAACCTTAAAACCATGAAACAGGCACTTAAAATACTAAATTTTTTTTTTAAAATAATACAAATAATGGCATAAAACAATAAAACAAACCTTGTAGAGCCCAATCCTAAACACTTTCTATCCCAAAAGCCTGTCAGAATAAAAAAATCTTTACTTGCAGATGGAAGGATGGCAAGGAGGGGGCCATTCGTGCCTCCCTAGGAAGGAAGTTCCAGAACCTAGGAGCAGCCACCAAGAAGGCCCTATCTCATGTCCCCACCAATCACGCTTGTGAAGGTGTTGGGACTGAGAGAAGGGCCTCTCCTGACTGCTCCCTTCACACGGGTCCTCTCATGGAGATGCCCGTTTCCTTTCTGTTTTCCCCAGAGGCTCCAAAACCATCTCACCTCCTCAGCTGCTGACTTTTTTTTACTTTAAAACTTTTGGAGAAGAGAGAATCTAGTCCTAAGCTATAAAGCACCAGAGCGTTGCTCTTCTCCCTTCGCCCAAAAGTGAGATCTGGGGACATCCACAGATGGCACAAGCAAGTCACTGCAAGGGAGGTGGGAGAGAGAGAGAGACAAGTGGGTTGTCTTGTTGGTTACAAAACTTTGGCCATCGCCACCCTGCTCCGTCCACTGGTGTACGCATGGAGTCAATATGATAAAAAATTAAATCAAGTGTGTACAGCCTGGTGCGGGTTCATTTCAAACCGCACCCAGACAAAATGGTCTTGCTGCATTTTAAGGACACTAGTGTGTGCATAGCCAAGGTTTGAGAGTGGACTGAAGGCTTTTATGCACTAGGCCAGGTCACTTCTTCCAGGATCTATACTTGAGGAATGGAAGACTTAAAAGGTTAGACCTCTGACTCGGAGCTTAGCACTACTCCACCTCTGGGTGGTTTATGGTTTGACATGGGGATGTAGGTGCTTGGTGCAGAGAAGGCTGATCTCCTTGGCAGATGCAGACTTCATGGGTATATGGGCTCTAGAGATCCTAGTTTGGGGTTTAAGACAACAGCGCTCCTGATCTGCTGGGCTAAGAGGTTATGGCCAAGATGCTGGAGTCTGAGTTTTTCTCTTCATGACCACTGTACTGATAGATGGAGCCAGCCCCTCTGAATCAGAGTGAGAACCCAGACTCCTGCTCAGGATGGGGATCCTCACATTTCCCTACCGTGGTGTTGGGCTGATGGATTCGGCTGCCCTCACATTGGAGGCTACTGCTCTGAGCAGAGGTCCTGACACTCACATGGCAATCCTCATCTAATTAGGAAAGGGCTGTAGCTCAGTGGTCGACCTTCCTCTTTCAACAAGCATTTTAAATAGAGACCTTATCCCAGTGTGCATATGTATTGCAATTGTTTTCAACATTTTTGTTTTAAAGATGTTTCGTAGCATTTTATCATTTGTTCGCTGCCCTGGGCTCACTTTGGGAGGAAGGGCAGGATATAAATGTAATTAATTAATGTATTAATATAACAAATGTAACAAATTAATGTAACACATAATTGGGCGTTAGAACAAATTCTAACAGCTGGTCTAGCACAGTGGGGAGGAGAGCCTGGCTGGGAGTCCAGAGTCTGTGAGTTCAAATCCCCGCTCATGTCTCCTGGGCATCAAGGGCCAGCTAAAGATCACCCCCACAGGGAGTGGCTCAGGGGTTACGTGCCCTGCCACCTCTGCAGCCGTGGGCAAGCTGCAGAGTCCCAAGGAGCCCAGTTGCTCCCCAGCTGGCAGTTGAGGACAAGGAAGGGGCCAGCAAGCTGAGGCCTGAGGCAAGCTGAGCAGGCCCTAGCCAGCTGGGAAGACTAGCCTCAGAGGGAGGCAATGGTAAACCCCCTCTGAATACCGCTTACCATGAACTAAACCAGAACTATCACTAGAAGCTAAAATGATGAAACTGAGGTTATCATACTTTGGACACATAATGAGAAGACAAGAATGCTGGGAAAAAAGAAGGGAGTAGAAAAAGAGGAAGACCAAGCAAGAGATGGATTGATTCCATAAAGGAAGCCACAGACCTGAACGTACAATATCTGAACAGGGTGGTTCATGACAGATGCTATTGGAGGTTGCTGATTCATAGGGTCACCATCAATCATAATCAACTGGAAGGCACATAACAACAACAACAATTAATGTATTAATATTAACAACAACAAAAGTCAGAGGCTTCTATACCTACCACATCTCTCCATTCAGCCAAGCACGAGATATTATCATCATTCAACAACACATTCCGGCCAGGCAAACGGACCCGAAGCAGACCTGGTGAGAGGTCTGTGACCTGATGAGAGTCTTGATGGCCAAACAGAAAGGCCTGGAGGGCCACATTCACACCCACTCCGGGGCCTGAATTCCCCACTTCTCCTTTAACCAGATCACCCCTTACAGCAGAGTCAAGCTTAAAAACAAAGTCCTGCCTGCTGAAACTTACATAAGTGACCACATTTCTCTTGCTGTTCAGTTAATTCAAATGTACTTGTAATGAAACAAAGGGAAATGTAATGGCTTTATAGGAGGCTCGTAACAGCTCCTAAGAGGATAGCCTTTGTTGTACAAAGGGGAAACACAGTTAGCCGGAGTGAGCCTTTGACTGTGGGGAGATTAAGAACTTCTGCAAAGAACTGTTGGCACACAAACAGCATACAAATGGACTGCTTAATGCAGAAGTGAGTACTACTAAAGCAGATTTCAGCACTGGTTAATTTTTGCATTTCAAACAGGGCACGATCTCTTGCATCTCTCAGAAGGGGAGTCTGATTTATCAATGCTTGGTGCCCTGCCTTCCAGAACTGAGTCTTATGACAGCTGAACTGTCTTTGAGAGAGGAGGAAATGAGTATGAATGAATGAAGAGATAGACGTTGAATTGGTTAAAGAGTCAATGAGCAAGGCACCTTTTGCTAGAGTGCCTTTTGGCCTTGAGATGGAGGCAGAATGGTTAGAAATGGGATATTCTCTGCGGAATTCCCTAAACTCAATAGCATGCAATCTGTTTGCAGGGGGGTGGGGGGCATTAGCAATGTGTTGCTATGCTTTGGAATGGTTTGCCGGAAGCTGCGGCATTAGGCCTGTTCACACATTCACACTGTACAACAAGTTGTCTTTATATGTGTGCAAGTGTTTGCATGAAAGAGTGTTGATTTGTACCCCTCAGCTACAGCTCAACTCTTGTGTACACACACAGGCTTGCTGACGGTACACTTGTAGAACGTTCCATGCAAATAACTGTACGAGTGTACAGCTCAGCTGTTTGTGTACACACGTAGTGGTACACAGATATTGAACACTTGCTGAATGCAGCATATGGGCATCTCTGTTAAGATCCTCCATCTGGAGATGCCAGGAAGTTGAACCTCTGAAGTGTGTACACTGGCATTGAGCTGTGGTCCCTTCCCATCAGTAGTGTAGTGGCAAATTCAGAAGAGTGGGGTCCTTTCATGATAGTCACAGCCATGCCCCTTCACAGCCACACCCCCTTCCCACTTTCCCTCATCTCCCTTGTTTTTCATGTTGCCTCTGAATCTACACTCCACTACAGCAGACATCCCTAAGAGCCAATCAGCACGAAAGGGGAGGCTGTATGTTAGCTTCTCAGTGGATGACTCGCCTCCATTCACTCTGATGGACTCCAGTGAAAGGACAAGGACTCATCTCAGTGGCAAACACACTCTCCTTTCATGTTGACTGGCTCATACACAAGGCCCTGGCTGGGATCCTGCTCCCCCAAAAAAGAAAGGGGTGTAATGACCCTCTGTGACCCTGGGTGACTACACCCCTGCTTCTCCTGTGTCCTATGCTTCAGATGCCTGCCTAGATTCCTCTACTCCATGTTATCCCCTTTCCCTCCCCATTTGTGATGAAGACCTGCAGGCTTGTGCAAGCCCCCCTTTTGCCGGTTATAATTCAGGGTGTCTTATGGAGGCGAAGCCATTCCCTCCCTCCTCCTCTCCTCCCCTTTCACTGTCTCCTCTTGTCTCACACCTTGTCAGAGTAGGAGAGGATCCAAAATGCAGGTGGCAGGTGGCAGACACTGTCTATTTACATGCAAGATGTGGGTGCTGTCACTAGCCGAGCAGAGGTGACAGGGAGGGGAGGGGAGAGAAGGGCAAAGGAATTGTTCTGTAAGTGATGGAGGAGCGCTCTGCACGGGAGTGAGCTTAGTTCATTTATCGAAATCACTCAGACATTCTGGCATAAGGTGTGAGCGATGGATGCAACTAGGACAGTCACTTAGAAAACTGGTGCTACGCCCAGGAGGGGAGAGTTCCCCACCAATAGGCAGCTGCTTTTGTTGTCGGGCAGTTGCAGACAGCTGCCTAGATTGCTGTGCCGGCATGGGGTGGGGGGGTGCATGGGGGTCAGCAGCACTTTGCAGCCTGCCATCAGCGTAGCTCAGGGGTGAAGAACTGGATCTGGCCAGCGGGCCTTCTCCACCCCTCAGGTCAAGTTTGACAGGTGTTGCGGGGCTGCCCACCTGTCAGTCACCTGGCATCAAAATGACACCAGGTGCCTACATGGATCTTGCAGAGCGCTTTGCAAGGGGCTTCACAACACACAGCAATCAGTTGAATGTTGGGTTTTGAAAAGCCCCTTTCAAAGTGCTCCGCAAGATCCAACAGTTTTGTGGAGTGCTTTGCAGGGGGTTTCACAAGACCCAACCATCAGCTGGTTGCCAGTGTTTGCAAAGCCCCTTCCAAAACACTTTGAAAGACTGCACAGTTTTGCAGAGTGCTTTGCAAAGGGCTTCACAAAACCGGTCATAAACTGAAGCCCTGTGCACAACGTTTTGCATAGGACTTTGCAGGTGCTGCCAGTCCCCTTTTCGACTGAGCCAGGTTTTACCTGCCCCAAACCTGACATCAAAGATAATGTCAGGTGTAGGGCAGCTGGACGTGGCTTGTCTTAAATGCCTGGTGGGCCAAATGGGGTGGCCTGGCAGGCCTAATTAAGCCCGTGAGCCAGAGGTTCCCCACCCCTGATCTAACCACTAGACAGTTGCCCTGAACGAATTGGCTTTGCCTGGCATGTCTCCAGTTGAGAAATGGTCTGCTGGAAGGAAGAGGACTTTGTGGCACATTGAGTGGCCATTTAAGATTTTGCTTGGAGTGCCAGATATTGGGCTTGCCTTGTAGACACAGCAGGTGTTTTGCCAGGGCATAGGCTGACGAAGACACATGATGCTCTGGACCTCCGCACAAATATGGGGGTAGAAGGTGGCATCATGGGATAGAACAGTCTTGAAAGAACCTGGAGAGAAAGAACTGTTTCCTGTGGGAAATAGGTCACAGTTCTCTTCTGGATTCCTCAGACTTGAGAACACACTGTCCATACACAATCTTGCTGCACTCTCCTGGTCCCTTGCCAAAGGGCTGTACCAAAGGGATCTTTGGCACATCCCTTTGGTGCATGACACCAATTTGTGACACCAGGGTTTAAAGAAATTTGGATCCACCTGTGCAAGTTTGCTTCAGCATTGTCCCTCCACATGTCCCCATTGTGATGGGCAGGAAAGGGTGGCCTTTTGCATGATTTAGAATAGATCTAGGAATGGGGAATACAGATGACACTTCTGTTCTTTTAGCAGGTGCATCAGGAATCATTCGTCTTTCAGCAGAAACAACATGAGTACTGAAGGACTCTTTTACCAGTCTCTCGTCTTTGAATGAGCTGGCGTAGGCTGCATTGCAGTCAGACTAATGGTGACAGTGAGCTATTGTATAGCTCCAGACAATCATGCATTTGCACCAATGCAAATAAAACCACATCAGGGACATGATTGGAATGCAGCCAAGGGATGGCTGCTTTCTGATATTTTCCATAGCTTCTCTACTACACTAAAAATATGAGATAGAAGAATTCTTGCTCACTCATAGCACACCTTACCCCTTATATACCCAATCAATCACTGAGTGCTACAGGTGAGGGCCTCCTGCAGATACCATCTTATCGGAAGGTCCATTCTGTACATCATAGGAAGTGGACCTTTAATGTTGTGGCACCTACCTTTTGGAATTCCCTCGCCTTAAATATTAGACAGGCACCATCTCTGTTGCCTTTTATCTTCCTCGTTCAACAAGCCTTTTAAGTAGAGACCTTATCCCAGTCTGTGTCTGTGTTGGAATTGCTTTTTAAGATGTTTTTAAAGCTTTTTTTTGACAAAGTTCTAAAAGATGTTTTGTTTTACTATATTTTAAAGTCTGTTTTTAAGATGTTTTAGAATGTTTTTAGTGTTTATGTTTGCAACTTTGCACTCCTGTTGGGTGGGAAATTTAATAACAACAACAACAACAACAACAACAACAATAATAATATGTGCTTCACAGGTGTACCTGCACTTGCTATATGGATCCTCCTGTGGACTTGGTGCTCCAGGAACAGGACAAGGATTCCCTGCAGGCAACCAGTGAATCCCTGGAAGAAAGCCACACCTTCCCAACGCTGCCTTACAGCCATCTTTCTGCAGCCTTAATCTCTGTGTCTATTGATGATGACAGAGAGACAGTTCTAACCCCTGAGGAAGTGGCCGAGTACCTGGAGCTCAGCGAGGAGGCAGAGCATCAAAGGTAAAATCAATGCAGTTCACACAGTGCAGTGTCCCAGGGACAAACCATGCAGATGTGCGACTCTTCCCTAGTCAGTCTTTCTCTCCTTCCCTCACCAAACATTACCAGTTGCAGGAGGCACAAGCAGCCCTTTGAATGCCAACCTTTGGATATCCAAAAGCGGTAGATTAACAGCCTAGTGGTAAGTGTATATACTCAGAAGCAATGGCATTGCTTTCAGTGAGATTTATTTCCAAGTCTGCCCATCTATGACAGGATGTTTTGGGTCCTCCCCTTCGCGTAATTGTCCCTGATCAACAGTATAGCATATTGGTGAAGAGAGTGAAGCTTGGTGCCAATCCTTCCACAGTTATGAATTCACTCGGTGACCTTGGGCAAGCCATTTTTTCTTAACCTCAGCCCCCTCCCTCAGGCTACTCTGCAGAGCTGCAGCACTTTGAATTCTCAAAGAACTGTATCAACATTACAAGTGGGACTGCAACAAAATGTTACAGTGTGGACTAGGGATGGAGAGAAATTCAATTCAGTTTGCATTTCAAGGCGAATCCCTCAAACTGCAAAACAAGATGAGAACCCAAACACTGCCGTCTTTTGAAATTCATCTGAATTTTGCAGTGCAGTGCTCCAACCAACCAGTGCTGACAAAAATGCATATATTAGGTAAATGTGTGCATAAAAATGAATATATTAGTGCAGCAGCATACAAAAATGCACCACATTGGGAGAAATGGCTTGCAAAAATGTGTGCTATGTTAGTCAAAACTGCTTGCAAAAATTAATTTATTAGGAGAAATGTTCATGAGAATTTTTTTTGAAAAAAAATCACAGACTGGTGCAGAAATGTGGAGAACTGAGTTTAAGATTGGAAAAATGAGAAACTGGGAGAACCAAACTTGCCAGCTCCTTCTAGTGTGGATTGCAGGTGTTCAGGAAACCCCATTCCATCCTTCCCTCCATCTGCCTTTCCATCTCCTGCCCCAACATTCTGCCAGTGTTCTGGGGCTTACTCACTGAGCTGCTTTTGAGGGTCCCAGCCCCTAAAGCTCCCCCTCCAGATTTCTGAACTTCTGCAAACCTCAGGATTCCTCCGCGTCTTCTAATACCTCCCTCTTGCGTGTCGGTGTTGCTGTTTTGGCTACCTAAGGGATGGCACTCACAACCTGAACATCGGAGATAGAGGGAATGATGGGAACATGATAGGCATGTTATGAGGAGGGGCAGCTCATTGTTTTACGAGCTTGTCCATTATCTTACTATTCCCAGGAAACTAAGCCCACTATCGAGCAATGGCACTTACAACCTGATCAACGGAGAGATGGAATTATATGTTGTTAGTATTATGATTCCAATGATGCCACCAACCTAAACTTATGGGTCACTTTGAAAAGTTATTGCTTCACCAGCACTTGCACTTGTATAAGCTAGGCCTCATCTGCACCATACATTTAAAGCGCTATTCTATCACTTTAAACAGTGATATAATAGGGTCCTGGGAACTGCAGTTTGTAAAAGGCGCTGAGAGTTGTTAAGAGACCCCCTATTCCCCTCCCAGAGCTATAATTCCCAGAGTGGTTTAACAGTCAGTCCCTCTTCCTAGGAAACTTTGGGAATTATAGCTCTGTGAGGTGTGAACTACAGTTCCCCGGATTCTTTGGGGAGAAGTCATGTGCTTTAAATGTATGATATCTACACAGCCATAATCCTAGAAGTGCAGTATGATTAACTGCAGTTCATTATGTTGAATGTACATGGGGAAAACTATCCTAATAGCTAGATTCAGTCAGACAATGTTTCTAAGGATGCCCCAAATTAAGATATTTCATACTGATGATATTTTAAGGTTACTGCTCTTGTGCTAATAACTTTGAAATGTTTCTTCCTTTACTTGTATTTGCTGTTCAAGCTATTAAGGAGTTGACCTCTCCGCTCTGCTTTGACATAGTATGTCCATAATCAGCTCTTGGGATGCTTAACTTGCCTGCTCTAATGCCCAAGTAAATCATTTTTGCTTTTCTGGATCAGAGCAAGGGTCAGTCTAATCCAGCAGTCTGTCGCCCACACTGCCCAGCCAGAAGTCTTTGGGAAGGACGCAAGCAGAGAATGATAATGATGGTGGTGGTGAGGGTGATGTGATGGTGATTAGGGCTATTGGCTGGCCATTTGTGTGTGAAGTGGATTGCTGGTTAATAGACCAAAATTGTTGGTTTTTGTCTCATCAGTGGGAGCTAATGGTTAGGAGATGGTCCCTGATAGTTAGGGACCATCTCTTGGATTATTGTACAAAAATGCTGGCTTAGCTGTGCTTGCCAATATGTTTCAACAGGTGTCTATATTGGTTTCTGTTATTATAACAGAGCGACACATATACGTCGTACCTGTGTCCAGTAGGCTAGCTTCTATACACATTCACACACACCTCCCACAAGACGCAGTAATGGCCACCAGCTTGGATGGCTTTAAAAGAAGATTAGACAAATTCATGGAGGACAGGGCTATCAATAGCTACTAGCCATGATGGCTGTGCTCTGCCACCCTAGTCAGCGGCAGCATGTTTCTGAAAACCAGTTGCCGGAAGCCTCAGGAGGGGAGAGTGTTCTTGCACTCGGGTCCTGCTTGTGGGCTTCCCCCAGGCACCTGGTTGGCCACTTTGAGAACAGGATGCTGGACTAGATGGGCCACTGGCCTGATCCAGCAGGCTCTTCTTATGTTCTTATGTATCCTCCAGCCACACAAGCAAGAGGCATTATCAGAGTTAAATGAAACATTCCAGCCAGGCAAAAGCATTCAAGGGTTCAAAGCAAGGGCCAGTGAGGGGTGTGGGCTGAGCAGAGGGTGTACGTGGCCTGGAGAGAGTGCCAAGGTCCAAAGAGAGAGAGAGAGACCTGGAGGGCATCGTTCATCCCTCAGGCCTGAGGTTCCCCACCTCTGTACTAGACCATCAAACCTTTCCTCTGATCCCTCCCAGTTTTGCAATCAGCCCTAACTCACCCTTGAGCAACCCACAGAATAAGTGGAGACCAGGCAGTTCCCTGTTTGAGGCCAGCTTGCTGCGCTGCCTCCCATTTCTAAGTGCACAGCAAGGAAGCCAAGTTAGAAAAGGAGAGTCCCTTTTTCAGGACACCCTTGTGTGTGAAAGAGAGGGAAAGTGTGCTGTGTAATGTCTAGACAGACAGACAAGTGTGAAAGTGGTGTGTAATATGTATGTACGTGTCTGAGAGATAATGGGGTGTGTTTCTGTTTGGCTCCACCCACTTTGGGCTTTAGCTCCACCCATAAATGATCTCTCTCTCTCTCTCTCTCTCTCTCTCTCTCTCTCTCTAACACACACACACACACACACACACACACACACACACACACACACACACACACACACACACACAAAGTACCAGGTCTCCAGTTTTTGCCCGGAGACTCTGGTTTTTGGGGGTCCTCTCTGGGTCTCCAGGTGAGTCACCTTAATCTCCGGACTCAGCGTTCATTTTTTTAAATTTGCATTTCATTTACCTCTGACCTTACTCCCTTACATTCATAGAAGCAACAACAGTGGTTCCATGTGGTGAGCTCAACTCCCTTAAACCCACTGATGATGCACCTTGTTATTTGCATAATGGTTTGTTTCTCGGCCAGTAGTGGTAAAAGAGAATTCACATACTGGTAAGTGTGCTTCAATTGCTGTTGTTCCCAATCTACTGCCTGTAAAGGTAGTTTTCTTTCTATCAATTATTGCTCGCTGGAATTAGGTTAGTTGTCAAAGTGAATTTATAGCAGCCCACAGAGTAGACAGGAAAGAGTAGAGAATCTTTTTAATTCATTTCTCAAACCTCTCTGCAGTGAAGGGTCAAGTCTGTAAAGAAGTTGGGAGCAGCTACATTAAAAGGTAGGCAGGGAATTCCAGGCAGGGGGTTGACAACCCTGCTTTGATATGGATATCGTTGCAGAGGATTCCTAGCCTTACCAACAGCACAATCCTAACAATGTCTACTCAGAAGTAAGTCCTGTTGAGTTCTATGCGGCTTAGTCCCTTAGTAAATGTGTTTAGAATTGCAGCCGTCAGGGACATCTATCTTTACTCCTGAGTGCTCCCATCTAACATCTCCATAATACTAGCTTTTCTTCCTGCAGTGGCCTTCTGGTGACTGGCCTGGCCTGAGGGCACTTAAACTCTTCTTGCCAGAAGCAAGTAGGCTAGATTAAATTATCCTTACCCAGGCTCTGTAAGCAGGTGAGAAGGAAAGATCCCGTCACTTCAGCTGGATCTGGGAACACCCTCATTTAGCTAAGATTTCTATCATTGTTTCCAATCAGAGTGTTGTTATTTTTTAGTGGTATGCTCCAAGCAACTGTGATTAATGCTTAATGTATCATGCTTAATGACATCAGTGGGGCCTGCCCCTATGACATTACTAGGACACGGTCCTATCACATTACTAGGGTCCACCCCTGAAATCTCAGGGTTTGGGATGCTTCTGACCTGGCAACCCTGACATGCACATGTGTGTATGCACACACCCACACCCACACACCTCTTCAAAGGAATTCAGCATTCATGGGAACTAAAGTTCACCACCCTTGCTCTAGCCATTACCCCACATTGGCTCTTACAATTGTTACAATCCCCTGGGAATGTCTTTCCATAAGTTATACTGAAATGGACCAGCCCTGCACAGGGGTACTCTCATATAGTACCGAGGCAAATCTGACCATTTCAGTTTCTCATTTTTCCAGTCTTAAGTTCAATTCTGCACATTTCCACATCAGTTTGCTTTTTTGCAGAAAAATCCTTGTCAGCATTTTTAGTGCAAAATTCACCTATTATACACATATTTGCAAAGCAATTTCCACAAATAACACATTTTTGTACATTATTTTCACTTATATGCACACTTTAGCATATGCACTTTTGTACACGTTACTTGGCTGGAAAACTGCTTTGCAAAATTCGGGATGGCTGTGTTTCAATCCGTGCTTTGTTTCAGAAATCCCAATTGAACTGAATTTCTGCCCTTTGAGACAATATTCATGTATGCAGGACATACGAGCCACTTGGGCTCCCTGCTTTGGCTCGTTAAGGGAATGACACCAAGGTCTGTGCTACATCCTCACAGACAGACAAGGGATCAGGGTGGATTGAAGATCTCCTGGGCTTGCAGTACCGGTCCCCACCTTGCTCTTGTGGGAACTGCACTTAACATCAGGCTCTGGCTTCATCCTGCTGCCAGCCAAAGCCTCGCTGGCTGCAATTAGCTAATGTGCTGTAACTGCTGTCTCTGCAGTTTGGGGATGGCTCACCCCGCAAGGCTGACTCCTTACACTTCTGTAATTGGGGCTGGGACATGGAGTTGCTGATTTTACAGGAAGCCCATTGATCCCACTAAGATAATTACAGCTGCATTTTGAGCCTAGGCGGGCCATCCGCCTGCCAGCTTAATATGTTCTCAGCAGTGTTTAACAAGCTTCAGCCAGCCCTGCCTGCCAACTGCCCTGCCTCCCAACTCCAAGTCATGGCTTTTCTTGTGGTGTGGAAAAAAACTGGTATGCACGCTGCCTCCCTTATGGCCAAGAGTCTGGGATTCGTGTAGCCTCAGCTAGACAAACATAAGAAGCTGCCTTATACGCAGGCAAATCCTTGGCCCGTCTCCATCATTTGTCCATGGCCAGCAGATCTCCAGAGCCACTAACAGGGGTCTTGCCCAGCCTGCTCCCTGAGATTCCTAAGCAGGATCTTGAACCTACGCGCTTCTGTGTGCAAAGTATTGTTATGGGATTCGGGCTTGAGATGGATGGTTTCTGTGGGTCCCCTTCAAGCCTGTAGCCTTGAATCTGGAAGTGGCATCTGCGATGGAAGAAACCTGCTCCACTGGTAGGGATGGAAAGATCTGTCTCTTTTGGTTCTCCAAGTTTCTCCAACGCTAAATTCAGTTCTTTACATTTCTACAGCAATCTGCGGGTTTTTGTTTTCAAAAAATCCTCATGAAAATTCTCCACCATTTTAGTGCGAATTTCTCCAAATAAACACATTTTTGTAGGCAGTTTTGACAAAGGTACACATTTTTGCAAGCCATTTCTCATCATTTTATGCCTTTTCTGCATATTATTTTCATTCGTGTATTAATTTTTATGCACACTTTCCCCAATATCTGCATTTTTGTAAATGTTGTTTAGTTGGTGAACTGCATCCCAAAATTCTAATAAATGCAAATTTCGGATGATGGCTGTGTTTCGGTTCTCATATTGTTTTAGAAATTACAAATTTGATGAATTCTGCTTGAAATGCAAAGTGAATCAAAATTCTCAACCATCCCTATCCACTGGCCAGATTAGTTTCCTTTGTTAATCTAACAGTTTAGCCAAGTCAGCCTATGAGCTAATGGGTGTATTAAGTGGTCAAAATGCAGATCCAAAGGGATGGGGAAGGGAGATCCTGTTGCTGTTGGAACTCTTTTGATAAGAGAGACACTCCTCCCTCCCATCCTGGAGCCAAGGAGAGGCTGGTGTGTGTGTGTCTGTTTTGTCTAATCTTGGGATGAAGCTAGAAAGACACACAGAGAGGCATGTTCTCTTTCTCTGAACCCCCAAAGCTATGAGCGATGGGGAGCAAGATCTGATGGACTGTTAATGCTGTGAACCCCTCCATACTACACTCAGGTTGTATGTATGTGTAAATAAAACCCATGTTTCCTATAAGACACCACAGTCTCCGCTGACCTTCATTCCTAGGAAACCAAACCCTGGCTAAAGCATAGGAACCCCTGGTAGTCTCTCACCCCTCAGAGACTGGGGTGCACATAACAGTATATTCTCAAGTACCATTGGAAATACAGCCCTTACAACAGGGGTGGGGAACTTCAGGACCAGGGTCCAAATGTGGATCTCCAGACTTCCCTATCTGGCCCTTGGGACTCTCCCCAGGCTGCACCCCCCTCTCCTCAGGCCACACCCCTTACACTCCCTACTTTTTCCTGGCTGGAATGTATCATTGAACTCTGATAATGCCTCTCATTTGCAAAAAGAGGAGGTGATTTTCTGCTGGTTTCTTAGCGAGTGGGAGACATTTCTGAAGTTTTCAGGAGAGGGCTTCTGCTTAACTTATTAGCTCCTGCCAGGAAATATGGCCAGTGGGAAGCTGTGGAGAGGGCCTTGCACTACTTCCCACCAGCCACACTTCCAAGAATGCCTTGGGAGAGATGTGATGAGATGTGACATATGGTTGCTCCCAAGCAGTGGTGGCTCCATGTCAGTGGGGCATTGGAATCCACTCCAGGTTTTAGTCCAAACTGTCAAGGAGCTGCCCAAGATGCTGAAGTGGATGAGGGGTGTGGCCCAGGGAGAAGAGGGTGTCTTGGAGAGGGTCCCAAGGGTCAGACAGAGATGTCTGGAGGACCACGTTCAGAACCTGGTACTGAGGTTCCCCACACCTACTGTTAAGGTTGCATTTCCACGGTACTAGCAAATATGCTTTGCACACAGAAGCTCCTAAGGTCAATGTCCTGCTTAGGAATCTTTGGTAGCAGGCTGGGCAAGACCCCTGCCCCACTGACATGGAGCCTCTGCTCCCAAGGTATTCCAGCAAATGTGGCCATTGGGAAGCTGCAGAGGAAGAGTTTTTTTTTAAAGCAGGGTGAAATCAATTGGAGGGGAGTAAGGTTCAGTAAGGTAATGTAAAATTTTGGAGACATTTCCTTCTTGTCATTATTCATTCCCACCCACCAAATTACTGGGGTGTGTGTATAAAAATTATATATTATATACTATATGTGCATGTGCATGTGCATATAAATTAGCACAGATCTAGCTCAAGCCTTCCCTTCCCAGCTGTAGCCTAGGTAAAAATCCTCCTTGCATGGTGGTTGCCCGCATACCATAAATTTAAAGCATATTCCATCTCTTTCCCCCAACCCCAAGAATCATGGAAACTGTAGTTTGCCTCTCGCAGAGTTACAGTTCCCAGCATCCTTAACAAACTACAGTTCTCAGGATTCTTTGGGAGGAGGGGACAGAACGTACTTTAAATGTATGTATCTCCTATTGCTGCCTTTGAGACAACCCCCGCCTCCATCTCAATGCTCAATATTTATTTTTTGGGGGGGAAAAACCCCTGACAATGTGATTGCTAACCATGGAAATTATAGTTAGGTCCTCCACATAGTAATTTCACAAAGTTCCTATTCAGGGAATGGGAGTCAATGCAGACAGGACTGGCAGGATTTTGGCCCCTTTTCTCAATTTTGCTAGTCCCCTTCATTCTGAAGAGGAGCCCCAACCTAGCAAGCCTTTTGATGTGCACACTCACCTCAGTGGTGGGTTTCACGGCATGTATTTTGCCTCGCCCTCCTTTTAATGCTAGGCTACTGTTTTCTGAAACCTTTCAGCCTTAGGGCAGGATGTGGCTTGACCACAGCTTTTGATGCTAAGTCAGTTGCATTCAGGGCTGCCTGCAAAATGTTTTCCAGCCTCTTGGGAAAGGCTCAGATTGGAGTTGCGATTATGAAGGGGCAAGAAACCAGTAGTTATGCATACATACCTCTATACATTATGCCGGGCATATATAAAGAACTGAGTCCTGTAGCCACATGAATGATCTCCTGGAATGTCACCACGATCCATCTGCAAACTGGCAATAAAACCCTCCATCAACAGCTGCCAAATCTGCTTTCAGTGGGGATTTTGAAGGGTATTAATATAGCCGATGGTTAGAATAGAACAGCCCTGTGGGTCAGAACTGAAGGAATGCATCGGAATGCACCCAGCTAAGTTCTGCTAAGAGGAGACTCATTGAAATGGATGAACCTAAGTTAGCCACATCCATTAACTTCAACAGGTCTTCTCATAGTGGCGCTATCATTGGATTACATCCTATAGAGCTGTGCAGTGGTGCTGTCGAGGCAGGATTTTAAGGCAGATGCCCAGGGCCCCAATGAGCAAAAAGGTCCCTAAAGGCAGCAAGGTTGGCTTTCTACATTTTGAAGCGAGTGAAGTAATTCATGTTACCATTCATATTATAGAGGCCAAAACGGCCTACCAGGCCAAATGGAGAGGCGTAGCAAGCCTAGTTAGGTCCATGGGCTGGAGAATCTAAAAATACATCCCCCCCAACTATTTTTCAGAGTCTAAAATTATCGAACTGCCCTACTCTGTACTGGAATTGTTTTATTGTTTTATTGTTATATTGTATTTTATGATGTATTTTATTATGATGTAATGTATTGTTGTTAAGTTGTACGTCGCCTAGAGTGGCCATTGGCCAGATAGGCGACCCACAAATTAAATTATTATTATTAGTAGTAGTAGTATGTGTGCCATAGGCATGGAGGGGGGGAAATTAGATTCAGTTTTGCATCTCAAGGTGAACTTACTTAGTTCAGTTTCCAAAACAATGAAAAATGGAAATGGACTGCCTTCAAGTTGATCCTGACTTATGGCGACCCTATGAATAGAGTTTTCACAGTAAGGGGTGTTCATAGGGTGTTTACCATTGCCTTTCTCTGAGGCTGAGAGGCAGTGACTGGCCCAAGGTCACCCAGTGAGCTTCATGGCTGTGTGTGGATTCGAACCCTGGTCTCCCAGGTCGTAATCCAACACCTTAACCACTACGCCACACTGGCTAATGCGGCCATCCTTTGAAATTCACACTTCTCTGAATTTTGCAATGCACTGCTCCAGAAGTCAAGTGTACACAAATGCATATACTAGGGCAAAGCCTCCATAAAAATGCATATATATGCAAACCAACCAACCAACCAACACTTTTGCATTATGTTTGGAGAAAATGCTTTGCAAAAACGTGTACATTAGATGAAATTTAATACAAATATGTGTTTATTAGAAGGAATTAGCGCTAACATGCTGACTGATTTTCACTGAGCATTTTAAAAAAGAAATGGCAATCTGCTGTGGAAAAGTGAAGAACTCAAATTAAGATGATAGACATGAGAACCCAAGAGAAACGGAGAGATTTGCCCATCCTTAGTGTGGCAGCATTCATTGCCTGGGTAAACATGTCAACTGTGGAGAGTAACAGACTGAAGAACAAAGATGCTAGGACATGTGGGGGGGAGTGGGTTGGAGATGACAGATCTAAGCCCATGCCTGCAATAGCACTAGTCTCGTTAAGATTTTATGTCTATTCATTTATTTATTTTTACTGAGATTTATCTTGTAATTTAACTGGCTCAATGTATCCCTAAAATGAAGAGTCACACGAACAAGTTGCAAATGCAGTGAAGACCTCTGGATTGCGGGTTTCCCTTTCTGGTTGTCTCAGGCAGAGCTGACAGCTTTCTTCGCCCCACCCCTGAAATGCTCTTTAAAAGATGAGCAGCAACATTCCACTTTGGCCCAGATACCAAAGAGATCCCTGGCAGAGTTCCAGCGTGGGCAATTTGCCTCTGTCAGGCATTTTGTGTGTGTTTAGCAAAAAGAAAAAAAAGGGAGCAAGTTAATGAATAGGGCAGACAGGGAATGCTTTGAGGATGCAGGACACTGCACCACCACTGAAGCTTAAGATGACATCTGTTCGGTCATTTCATGGATGGAAGACTGCTGGTTAAATTGGGTGCCCTATAGCAGTGCTGGCTGGTGCCCATTGAGACTGGCGGGGCGGAAGGCAGGGAGGCTCAACAGTGGGTGATCCAGAGCCAATGACAGGTGGACCACTCATTCTAACTTTGCCCTAATCCTCCTCATTGCTGGGGTCTACAGGGGCAACACTAAGGAAGAGGATGCTGACAGACAGTGTCACTTCCTGGACATGGTTCCACATCTCCCCTGAGATGCAAAAACTTGGATAGCCAATGGAAGATGGAACCCCAACACAGATAGCACCAGAAACCACTGAAGAATCATAAGGAACATTAGGGAACAAAGGCTAAGGTCTGAATTCTATTCTTATGGGAAAATGCCCAGCAACAGCCAGGAATTAATTAGCCAATCAGAGGGCTTTCTCATTATGATACCTTCTGGAGCTTTCATGCCTAGCGGCCACACACTCACCAGCCTTCCCAGGCTGATTAGCCTTGAAGTACCAGTCTCAACCGATATGCAGGTGTTCTTGCTTGTAGCTGAATTAACTAGCTTCAGCTGTGAGAACTGCAATCTCATGGCCTCTCAGAGGCCCCATTTCAGGCAAGATGTTTCCCCCACACACATTTCCTTGCCTCAAAACCATTTTAGTTTTTAACCTTTCAAACCAGGCATTCTGACAGATACGGCAACCCAAAAAATGGTGACCAAAATGATGAGAGGGCTGGAACTAGGGTGGCCAGGTTCCTGGCCTGAGAGTGATCCTGTATCTTTAGGAGAAGAGAAAGTCAGCCAAGTGCAGGTGTTCTTGCAACAATGTAATGAGAAAAACCACAAGGTGGAATTCTCCCTTCTCCCGGCACAACTTTTAAAGATACAGAAGACCTCTTGGAGGCCGGGCCTGGCAACCAAGAGGTCTTCTGTGTCTTTAAAAGTTGTGCAGGGGAAAGGAAGAATTCCACCTTGTGGTTTTTCTCATTACAGTGTTGCAAGAACACCTGCACTTGGCTGACTTTCTCTTCTAAAGATACAGGATCAGTCTCAGGCCAGGAACCTGGCAACCCTAGCTGGAACATCTTTCCTACAAGGAAAATGTAAAATGGGGAGCGGGACACTTTTCTTCAGGACTTCAGCAAGGGAGGAAAGAGTTAAACTGCCCCTCCTCACCTGCTGCAATTCTACTAACAATCTCTATTCCCCCCTCCCCCACAGCTGATGCTATTTGCATTAAAAACAACAACACTTGCACCCTAAATGCTAATATGCATTTAACATCACACATTTACTTTGGTCTTTAGATGCTAAACTGATGTTGTTCGTTTGTCCCTGCTTGGAACTCTCAGTTTTAATGCTGCCTTTTCCCTCTTTCTCCCAAGGCAGCAAAATGGCAGCGCCTCTGCTCTCCCTCGGGTTTCCTGTCCACCTCATACCTATGGCTACATTTGCAGCCCGCTGCCCTCTGAGCTGCCAGAAAACAGTGCTGTGGAGGACGACGACCCCAACATGGAGGAGGAAGGTGGCTGTCATTCCACAAAGTTCTTCCACAGTTTCCGCTGGACTTCTTCGTCCAGCCTGAGTGAGGATGATGCCTCGCTGGGGGGCTCCTTGCTCAATGGGTGGGGCTCTGTCTCAGAGGACAATGGCACCAGCACACGCTGCAGCCTGGTCAGCTCTTCCGATGGCTCCTTCCTTGTCGACGCCAATTTTGCCCAAGCTCTGGCAGTAGCAGTGGACAGTTTTTGCTTTGGGCTGACTCCGCGGGAAGTTGACAAGGCATTGACAGGTAACAGCTTCCCTTCCCTTCCCTTCCCTGAGTAGATCTTGTAACAAACCCAGAATGTCATTGTACTATATGTTTGTTTATTTATTACAATGAGGCACCGTTAACAAAAAATGCCCAGATCGGCTCTCCATCATTGGAAGCCTTCAAGAGGCAGCTGGACAGGCACTTGTTGGGTATGCTTTAATTTGGATTCCTGCATTGAGCAGGAGGCTGGACTTGATGGCCTTGTAGGCCCCTCCCAACTCTACGGTTCTATGATTCTACGATTCTAAGTTCATAATCAAAATAATAATAAAAATGAATCCCACAAATAAGTGAGCAACATAACAATAAAGTCAGAGAAGAGCAGATTTTAAAAATGACAGCTATTTAAAAACACAATTAAGGCAGACAGAATGAAAACCTTTATTGAAAAGTAGTCCATTTCTGTTTTGTTCCGGGAAAATAAGGTGCAGCCTTTGGAATTACTGGCAACACTGTAAAAGAGAATAATAGAGGAAATATTAAGTAAAGCTATGTATGAGAAAGAGTCTGAGACTATTTTTAAAGCTGCATACAGCACTTCAAACACATTTGCTCTGGCTCCTGCATATATTTATTACAGTGACTAAAACAAAATTGTTATTTTTTTATAGCAAAACATTTCAACTTTCGCCTTCTACAGCTGCTCTGATGTGAATATAAAACTAATGCAAACAATGAGGAATAAAGACATAAAATTATATTTGGCATATAATATCAGTTTTTTATGGATTATAAGTATAGATTTGATTTGATTATCTGTACATAAAGACACTTTCGGGAAGGAAAACACCCAATGAAGGCTGCAATCCTGTGTCCCCTTTACTGGGAGTAAATCCCACAGAACTCAATGGGACTTCTCTTCTAGTAGACATGTATAGGATTGTGCTGTAAAATAGAGATACAGAGCAAAACAAAACAAATTAGCCCTGCAGGCCACATGCCTGTTTTTAAAAAAGGAGGTTAATTGTGTCCTCTTATGGGACAAAGTAACTATGATTCCTTCCACCTTAAAAATAATTGGGGGAGAGTCATTTGGTGTTCAGAGGGGTCTGAAATGTGCATCTGCATTGTACATTTAAAGCAGCATCATTCCACTTTAAGAAGTCATGGCTTTCCCCAAAGAATCCTGGGAACTGTAGTTTATTAACAGCTCTGAGAGTTGTTAGGAGTCACCTATTCCCTCACATAGCTACAGTTCCCAGAGTTTCCTGGCAAAGAAGGATTGACTGTTAAACCACTTTCAAAATTATAGCTCTGTGAGGGGAATAGGGGTCTCCTAATACCTCTCAGCATCCTTAACAAGCTACAGTTCCTAGGATTCTTTGGGGAAAGCCATGACTGTTTAGAGTGGTATGATAATGCTTTAAATGTGTAGGGCAGATGGGCCTCTGCTTTGTTCATGGCATCAGGTATTTAATTTCTCAGAAATTGACAGCATCATTCAAAATTGGGGCAAGATGAACACTTCTTTTTTTGTATCTTTGTGAAAGTTTTGTATCTTTGCCTGGTGGCTATACTTGTGTGTCTGTTTTACAGCAGAGTTAATTAAACCAAAATTGGCACTTCCTGCTTGTTAAAGAAGTTAGCATGCAATACACTTTAGTGCAATTATGTGCTGTTCAGTTAAGCACACTGAAATAAAACTACTGGGTGATATGTTGATGGGTGACCTTGCTATGCAACCCCTTGGTTCAGTAAGCCAACACTTTCTCTTGTGTGGACCATCTACTCTGAGACAGTCCTTGGGTCAGGATTATTTTCAACTGATAGATGTGCAACTGACACGCATGATGCATTTATTTTTCTCAGAATATACCACGCAGCAGCTAGTAGGGGATAGGGTTGCCACCTTTTTTTGGTGCTGATTCTGCTCTTAAGTCTTTAGGAAGAGCCTCACTCAAAGGAATCTGAAATCTGATTTAGATTTTGGTTTAGGCCTTCAGAATACTTGTGAAACACAACTGATCAAATCTATAAATGAATAAATAAATAAATAAATTACAGGTGTATTTCCTGGAATTGGAATAAGTGTTTTTTTAAAAACAAATCTTTACCTGGCTAGATTTCTGTGTTTCAAAAAAATGCTGGCAAGCTTGGCAAGTGGCTACATGCTTATGCTTCTCTCTTGAGGACTAACATCAAGCACATGGAAAACTAGCAGGCTAGGGAGAAGGGTTCTGAGCTGACCTGCTGGATTTCTAGTGCAGGGAATCCTGATCAGGGCTAGGGGTGTAGAAGGTGTTGATTTCCATTCTGACCAATGTTTGTTGCATGCAGCACTGTTTCCGTTCTGCTGCGGTTCTGCTTCTGACAAACTCTTTTTGGCTCTCTGTCCACTGTGGAAAAAAATTACATAATTAATTATGTTGTTATTATGTTGTTCCACACCATGTCTTTCAATGCAAAGAAAATGCCCTGCCAATGAGGGGGGAAGTAATCAATTATGCATCATTTGCAGATTGAACAACAAAAACAAATACCGATCGTATTCATTGGATTGATTTTTTCTTCAGGCTTTGGATGAATAAGCAAACATTGGCAATTTCCACTCCCATTTCTGTTGGAATTCTCTGACATCCCCAATTAGGACCCAGTGGAGAAAAAAGGCCTTTCTCTCTCCCCTCCCACCACGGTCCCAGTCCAAATTCCCCTGTGCATTTGCTATTTAGTTAAAAAAAACCAAACCCAGCAGACAAGGGCCAATCCTTTGCTTAACATCACATCTAGTTTGGCCTTTTGTCAATGCAAATGAGATCATGATGATGGGACTAGAAAGGAGGTTGATCTGGGTGAACTTAGTCGCTGTGATGAGTACACAGGAATCCTAAAGAGGATTTCTAATACTTCAGCCTTTTGCAACCTATCATCATTAGTCCATTAACTTCCCCGTAAAAGATCCCAGCAGATTTTCTGGCATCATATTTTTATTTTGATTACAGCCATTCTTTCTGAATATGCATTTTTACACCTCTAGCATATGCAGATGTTATGCAAACAGTGCTGTCTCTCTTTTTTGGGGGGGAGGTGCATTTCCTTTTTTGCAGTAGTGTGGCCACTCCTCACCACTCTGCCCAGCCAGGTGACAACCAGTTCTACAGGTGTGTGAGCCCAGTCTTGCCCTCTCCGGAAATGCACTGTGGGACCGTGGAGTTCAGCTGTACGCACAGTGTGATCCAGCCTCTCCGGTGGAGCCGACAGCCCAATTGATTTATTTTGTATCTCCTGCTCAGGTTGTGGGCCCTTCCATTCAATCTCTGCTCCTCATAATAAGGCAGACGGCCAGGAAAGTGCTGCTTGATTTATCGCTGCAGTAATTCTCCCTTACCATTAGAATGAGTCTTTTGTTTCCAGTTTTTCTTCCTGTATAGCAAACTTTGAGAGCCGTAAATGACAAAATTGATGGAGCAAGCCAAAGAGGGGGGGAATGCAGAAGGGAAAAGAGCTTCCAGCCACAAACATGCTGAAAAATCCCTGAGCAAATGGCCAGACTGTGGCTCCCATTCACCTTCCTCTCAAAGGCAGTGCAGGATATGTTTTTCTCCTTCCTGATTCCTTTGAACCTCTTCCAGCTTCTGTCAGCTACTGAGCCAGATAACCCCTTTTCTTCCACGCAGGCCTCCGTAGTGAAGGCTTAGCAGGATTGATCCAGGCAGGCCCTTTTGGCTTCCAGCCAGATTTCTACATTTGACATCACCCTTCCAAGACACTCAGGGGATTAGCAACAGCAGGGACATTGTTAGAGGCTGATCATGGGTTTTCTGCCAGGCCTCAGATCTTCTGCCCTTCCCTTCTTTTTAAAAAAGTGTTTAAAATATATGTAATCAAAATGTAATTAATTAAAATTAAAATGTAAAAGCTTTGCAAACAATGCACTGCGAAGCACAGGGCCAGTGAGACTCCAGCCATTTATTTATTTATAACATTTATATCCCACCTTTCCTTCCAGGAGCTCAACGTAGTGAGCATGGTTCTCCCCTCTCCATTTTATCCTCACAACAACCCTGTGAGGTAGGCTAGGCTGAGAGACAGTGACTGGCCCAAGGTCACCCAGTGAGGTTCATGGCTGAGTGAGGATTCGAAGCCAGGTCTCCCAGATCATAGTCCAACACTCTAACCATTACACCACACTGGTATCCACCTTTCCTGTTGTGGCACAGATTGTGTTGATTTGGGGTTGCTATCATTTGTGTATGGTAGTGGTGGTGGTATTTATTGTTATTGCTATTATTGTTGTAATAATAATAATAATAATAATAATAATAATAATAATAAATTTCTTACCCCCCTCTCTCAGGAAGGTTCCAAAGATATTGCAGAGACATTATAAAAATACAAGATTAAAAGCAGTTAAAATACTTTACAATTAACAGGATACAGTGGGACCTAAAATACACATATCTCAATTGTCAAAGGGTATGTCAGCAGTGGAGGGCATGGTGGGGTGGTGATGTTCACCCAACGTCCCAGCTGAGTCACTGCTCGCTTGTAAGTACATGCAAGAGCTGGACAAGATGAGTGGTCATGTTAGATGTTGGACAAGGCTTGCTTTTTTAAAAGGTCTTGTTTTAATATTAATATATACATAAGCAGCAGTTCATGCCAATAGATTATGGGCAGGGCATATGGCCCAATCCACACACAAGACATCTAGACAATCCTGTTGGCAGCTCATTGTTCAGAGTAAGCCCTGACAGCAAGAATCAGAGTGTTTTTTCCTTCTAAAATTCAACTGAAATTTACATCTGTACATATAAATTAGCATATGAAAATCTGTGTCGTGGCACTGTACCCAGATCCTAGCTATGCCCCTGGTCAGCTGTGTATCCTGAAAATTCTTGAGGGAAATTATGGGTCTGCCTGCTATGTGTTCTCTCTCCTGTTTCCCCATGACCGTCTTATAAATAGTCTTGCGGCAGGACTGCAAAGTCTTCCTGTTCCTTCGGCTGCCAGAAATTCCTACATTTCCAGGCTATAAATTAATTATCCCTTGGATTTTGCCCTGCCAAGCATTTGCATCAAAATGTATCCGCATCTATTTGGAATTCAGTGCAAGGGCTGGGTCTACTTTGTGATTCCTTCTCTTTCGTCATGCAGCTGTGCACATGAACATCTACATTCTGCATCCAAGCACATTTTTTTCTGCATTAAAGTAAATATAAAGATCTGCATTTAACCCGAAATATCTAATATGTCTAGCATTTCCCCTCCAGCCTGGGTGAGTGCTTCATTTGAGTTGTTTCAGTTGTCTTTGTATCAACCATGTAAGATAGGCTAGAATTATTATTCCCCTGTGTTACAGGCTGGGAGATAGTGGTTTGCCTCAGGCCTGAATTGTGGTGGTGGCATTTGGATCCCCCTCTGCAGCAGCTAGAAAACTGGTCTAGCACAGTGGGGAGGAGAGCCTGGCTGGGAGTCCAGAGTCTGTGAGTTCAAATCCCTGCTTGTGTCTCCTGGGTGACAAGCGCCAGCTAAAGATGCCGTGGGCAAGCTGCATTGAGTAGATATGGACAGGATTGCGCTGCTCGTCATTGTTTTTTTATTCATCTGGCCCGCGAGGCTAGGATCTGACATGGATCTGGTCTACAGAACCAAAAAAGTTTCCTACCTCTGTTTTATTCTTTTGTTTATAAAATTTATATTTCACTTTCTATAAAAACAAATCTCTAAGCAGTTCTTGTAGGAAAGGTGCTCCAAACCCTGGCTCATATCAATTCCATCTTTTCTGCTTACACCTGGATTCCCACTATCCCTACCAACAAGCCAAACAAAGCAAGCATCTAAAGGAGCATATTCAATCATCTTGCACAGATTGCACACACTTTAGCACTTCCAAACCACTGTGTCACATTCACAGTCGGAGGGATAAAACAATTTATTGGCCTACCATTTCAACACATATTTGTGGGTGCAAAGCGGGGATTGGGAATTGCATTAGGCATCGCAAGCATGAAGACTGTGGTCGAGTCATTCCCGATTTTACTAATACAAAACCCCAATGTGTGATATTTGTTGCCTGCGACATTAAATGTTGTTTTGCTTTTCTGCGACACCTCCAGTGTTTTCCCTTCTCTCCACTCCAAACAAACAGCTGTGGCTTTGTCTGAGCTATACTAGGGAATGGTGTGGCTGAATCTGGCTGCTATGACATTTTCACAGTTCAATAGGATCCCTGGGAGAGCTCTGGGCATAGCTCGCTGGTAGAGTGTCTGCTCTGCATGCAGAAGGTCCCAGGTTCAATCCTGGCATCTCCAGGCAGGGCTGGAAGGGAAATCCACTGCCGTTCAGTATAGACATTGCTGAACTAGTTGGCCTGACTCTCTCTGTAGACCGCAGCATCCTATGTCCTGATGAAATCACTGCCTCCTTGTGCACCTAAACGGGTGATGATCTGCCTGTCCGTCTTCCTTGCAGACTTTTTGCCTTCAGCATCCCCTCTCAGTGGACTCCTGCAACCACGCACATCCTTGGAAAGCTCAGAGGGAGCACAGCAGAAGCCCGGATCACAGCCCCTTCCTGCGTGGGAGTGGAGCACAGATTGGGTGGATGAGATGGAAGCCAAGTACACGCAGCAGGCTGAGAACTGGAGCGCCGTTCCAGAGTCGGGAAAGGGAAAGGCAGCAGCAGCGCTGGGAGAAACCCAGCCACCCACTCCTGCCTTGCAGGGAATGAAGGGCAAGTGTTGGCCTGAGGACTGGCTGCTGATCAGGATGGGGGGGGGGGAGCTGTCGGACTAAAGTCACTGAGAAGGGGGACCCGCCCAGAGTTTTGCTACATTGAAATGTGCAGCTGAGCCAGCCAGAGCCATCAGGTCTAGATCGTACTGTGTTGTCTCTCCAGTGCAGGTGATGGGATTTTGTGCTTGTTACCTGATAAGCCTGACTTACATGTGGAACAGGCACAGTGGACCCAGGTGCAAAAGGGGACTGGGCTCCTGCACTTTTAGTACCTTACAGAAGGGGATCTTTCACCAGATGTCGCTTGCATGACAAGCTACACCTGCCGAAATGACCCTCTTGTACTGTTTAAGCAGGGATGGAGAACTGTGGCCCTCTGGATGTTGTTGGGTTTCAACTCCCATCAGCCTCAGCCAGCATAGTCAATGGGCCGGACTGATGGGAGTTGTAGTCCAATAGCATGTGGAGGGTGCAGTTCCTCATGTATTAAAGGTTTGTGTATTAAAGGTGCAGGATCTCTGTCCTCTTTTGCCTCTTCTACCATTCAGCTGCTCTGGATGACCACGAGTTCTAGTGGACATCCAGTGAAGTTGAATGTTGGAAGATTCAGGACAGAAACTCCTCCTTCACACAGTGCACCGTTAAACTATGGAATTCGCACCCACAGGAGGCAGTGATAGCCACCTACTTGAATGGCTTTAAAAGACAAATAATTGGGTGTTAGAACAAATTAAACCAGAACTATCACTAGGAGCTGAAATGATGAAACTGAGGTTATCATATTGTGGTCACATAATGAGAAGACGTGATTCACTAGAAAAGATAATAATGCTGGGAAAAACAGAAGGGAGTGGAAGAAGAGGAAGGCCAAACAAGAGATGGATTGATTCCATAAAAGAAGCCACAGACCTGAACGTACAAGATCTGAATAGGGTGGTTTACAACAGATGCTCTTGGAGGTCACTGATTAATAGGGTCGCCAAAAGTTGTGATCGACTTGAAGGCGCATAACAACAACAAAAAGAGGCTTAGACACATACATGGAAGATAAAGCTATCAGTTGCTAGTAGCCGCAATGGCTAGATTCTACCTTTGCTGTCAGAGGCAGCATGCTTCTGAATGCGTTGCTGCAGAGCACAGGAGGGGAGAGTGCTGTTGCGCTCAGGTCCTGCTTGCTTGCCGGTTTCCCACAGGCATCTGGTTGGCCACTGTGAGAACAGAATGTAGGACTAGAAGGGCCACTGGCCGGATCCAGCAGGGCTCTTCTTATGTCCTCTGGCCAGTCTGGAAACAGGCCCGGCATCCTTATGTGGCATTGTCAGACAGCTGCCAGGGTCCCAGGATCCTAACAGAGCCTGCCTTAGGCCCTCCCTTTAAAAAGTAGCTGTGTCTGGGGACCACAATGTAGATTTTCCACAATGCCTTAGGGCAGGGGTGGGTAGCCTGCAGCCCTCCCGCTGTTGTTGGACTCAAATTTCCATCTTCCCTGACCACTGGTCATGCTGCCTGGGGCTGATGGGAGTTGGAGTTCAACAACATCTGGAGGGCCACAGGTCCCCACCCCTGACCTAGAACAATATTACTTGGGGAGCATTGCTCGAAATTTAAATAGCAGCTCCCACCCATCACTGATTCAGAGCATCGCTACCACAATTCATAAGCTTTTTGTATTCTGCTTGGTGGTACCAAAGGCTTGGCTTCCGACCGGGAATGTAGTCGCTTGTTATTCCAAGGAAGTCTCAATCTGTCAAGTTAAACTGAGGGGGGTTCTTTGCCCTCCAGGCCAAGGAAATGTTGGTTGTAACCCCCAAATCCTGACCTTTTGGAGCTGAGCTAGAGACGGAAGGCAGGCATGTTCATCTGGCCTAGCCAGGAACAGAAAATGTCAGGGAGGAAAATAAAAGTTCTCTTGCTTTGCAACAGTTTTGTTGGTGCATTGCAGAGAGGACATCCATAACTCCCTAGCTCAGGGTTGGCCAGCCTTTTGACATGAGATATACCTGTGTATTTGCAAGTCGCAGAGCTTGGAAAAGTTACTTTTTTGGACTACAACTCCCATCAGCCCCAGCCAGCATTGCCACTGGATTGGGCTGATGGGGGTTGTAGTTCAAAAAAGTAACTTTTCCAAGCTCTGGCCAAGTTGGATAGACAATAAAACTGGGAATAGGTGGGAGTTTACCAGGTCACAGTGCTGCAGGGGTTTGAAACCGCTGCGCCTGCCGACATGCCTTTTCCTACTCAACTATTAAAGGTACACAGACTTGGTGAACTGCAATAGGTCACTTACTTGATCCATAGTTGAAATGTTGCCAGCCTGAGTGCATTGCTCACATTGATTTGGGTCATCCCCACTACTGTACTTCAGCAAAAAAAAAAAATTGGTTTGGGGCTTTTCCCCCCTTTTCTTTCATATTTGGCTCAAAGCCAAATCAGGTAAGGGGTTAACTCTTTCCAGCTGTTTTCAAGTAAAGGGTCAGCTCTTTCCAGCCATTTATGTGGACCCTCCTCACTGACCTGACCTGAAATGTTGCTCTGCGAGATGGCCTGAGTGAATTGCTCGTGATGATTTGGGTCATCATCACTTCAGCATGTCAGTGAACATCTTGCTTTCCTTGGGTTTAGTTCTAAGTTGCTTTTGAAGGAACATGTTAACTCTGTCCTGCTGTGTATATGCCCTCTCTTTTTTTGGGTGCGTGTGTGTCTATGAACAGCCAGAAGTGCAGTGAGTTGAAGCCAGAATCTATAGCCCTTAACTGCTTCAAGATCTCAGGAGGGGGGGGGAGGATGGTGGTAGAAAGAAGGCCTATCGATTTCCAATGCACTGACTGACTGATGGGGGCCTTGATGGCCTCCCACAGCTTTGCACCTCAGCAAGCAGGAAAGAGATTCAATTAGTGATGGCCTTGCCTGATGGAAATATCCATGTGCCCCCTGCACCTTCTGCCATATCCACTTTGGATCAGAGCCTCATGGTGGCTACATTCTGGCACTCTACAGCGCTAGTCCCCAATGTGTATCTGAGGGATGCCTCTCATGGATCAGAGCAAGCACCCATCAAAGCCATTCAGGGCTAGGATGGCCAGATACAGAAGAGGGCAGGGCAGGGCAGGGCTGCTCCTTCATCTTTAATAGTTGTGTGGAAGAGGGAAGCTGATTGATGCTGCCTGCAGATTACGGCTGCTGTACCTCTAAATAGTGTGGCCTGGTGGATAGAGGTTAAGGCTCCTGCACCTTTAAAAATGTTGTTTATTTTATTACATTTCTATCCCACCTTTTCTCCAAGGAGCTCAAGGTGGCATACGTGGCTCTCCTCCCTCTCCATTTTGTTCTCACAACAGCGCTTTGAGGTAGGTTAGGCTGAGAGATTGTGACTGGCCCAAGGTCACTCAGCAAGCTTCATGGCTTTGAACCCTAGTCTCCCAGGTACTAGTCTGACACTAACCACTACACCTCGCTGGCTCTCTAGCTGTGAAGAAGAGGGGTTTTGAGCAATTGACAAGCTGCAGCTGCTGAAATCACGGAATCAGAGTTGGAAGGGGCCTCTAAGGCCGTCGACTCCAACCCCCTGCTGAATGCAGGAATCCAACTTAAAGCATACCCGACAGGTGGCTGTCCAGCTGCCTCTTGAAGGCCTCCAGTGTTGAAGAGCTCACCACCTTCCTGGGTAATTGGTGCCCTGTTCTATACAACTATTAAAGGTGCAGGCACCTTGTCCTCTGCCTCCCCCCCCCAATCTGGCCACCCTATTCAGAGGTCATTGAGCTTCTTTGGTGTCCTCATAGGCAGATGGACAATTGTTGGGCCATCAATAGACAGCATTTGTTGTATTGCAAACTAAGTCACAGACTTGTGATCTATGTACTCTGGCAAGAAGGCAGAGACCTGCAGGGATGCCTGCTGATGACAATGCAGCTATTATATCGGGGTCCCTTTGTTTGTGGCAGTCTATGCAGCAGCAGATCAGCCACTCATAATGTTCAGCCACTGATTAAGGCTGTGTTGGGGAACCTGTGGCCCTCCAGATGTTGGATTCCAATTCCCATCAGCTCCATCCAGCATGGTCAGTGGTTGGGGTTGATGGAATCAGAGGTCAGCAATATCTGCAAGGCCACAGGATCTCGTGCTGCGGCAACCAGTATCAGCCTTCATGGGCCTCGACCTGTCCGTGCCAGGCCAGATGTTGACTACTGGGCCAGTTTGCAGCTGCCTTTATCATGCCTTTCTCTGGGTAGCCATTTGGGTCCTCTCTGAGCTGCGGGCCCCTGGACTTTGGCCCTGAGGTCCAGCCCTAGCTGTGCGGCTGCCAATGGGGCCAGTGAAAAAAGTGGCCACTTCACTGCAGAAGTGGATCTCTTCAGCATTTAAGATTCTGTTCATTATCAAGCAGTAATAAGTGAGAGCAAGACAAAAGTTTCCAAGTGTGCCGGAAATGGCATGGGGGAAGGAGTTCTGTTGAAGGGCCGTACCTCACTTGAAGAGTGTCTGCTTTCATGCAGACGGTACCATGTTCAGTCCCTAGTATCTCCAGGTAGGGTGGAAGAGAGCCCTGCTTGAAATCCTGGAGAGTTGCTGCTACTGTCAGCAATCCTTAGCCAGACGGACCAAGGGTCAAACTCAGTGTAAGGTAGCTTGCTATGTTCCTAAGCCAATAAATCTCCCCCAGTGTGAGATTGTCCCAGTGATTTATATTGGGATTCACAGAGGATGAGGGAGGAACGGAACAGAGACTTCTGATAAAGATACTCTGTTCAGATAAAGAGTTGTCATCATTTTTGCTGGTCTAAACAGAATTATCCCTAGAGCTGCCAAATGTTTTTTTTTAACTGGCTCTGCTCCTATGCTTTTAACCACACAACTGACCCACTGGGGCTTGGAAGGTGTTTTTTTCCCCTTTCATAGAGAAAAAGTGATGCTTCACCTGCTTGATTTTTGCCAGTTGAGCTTTTGTTACAGGCACAGGTGCAGGGCCAATAAAAATGTCGGCAATTCTAGGCCTTCGTCATGTCCATACCAGTGAAAATATTGCGAGCTCTTTCTCTGAACGTCTGCTTGGTGTTTGGAGTTTTTCTTCTTGTTGCTTACAATGGGTGGGGAAATACATGCTTCTTCTAGGATATGCAGACGGTAGACTGAGGGTGAGCAAAAGCTCTGCTGTAGGAAACCTCTTTTGTTTGCACTGGAGTAGGGGTGGGTGAGAAATTTGATTCAGTTCACAGTTCAAGCTGAGTCTATCAAATTCGCACTTTCCAAAACAGTAGGAGAACCAAAACGCAGCCGTCCTTTGAGATTCACACTTGTTCAAATTCTGCAGTGCAGTTCGCCAACCAAACAATGTGTATAAAAACACATACATTGGGGGAAATGTGCATACAAGTGACTATATGGGTGAAAATAACCATACAAAAACGCATTGTCTGACGAGAAAGTGCTTGCAAGAATGTGTACATTAGTCAAAACTGCGTACAGAAATGTGTTTATTAGGAGTAATTCACACTAAAATGTTGGAAACTTTTCATGAGGATTTTTTTTTAAAAAAATCACAAATTGGAGAATTGAATTTAAGATTGGGGAAAAAAGAAACTGAGAGAGCCAAAACTGGCTGATTTTTCCCCATCCCCACACTGGAATAAGGCCTGCAGGCCATACGCCTTTGCACGGCTCCTGTGTGTGCACAGGGTTTTTCTCTTGGTTGTCAAAGCGACGGCTTCTGGTTTTGCCCAAAGCTTCTCTCCCCCTCCCCCGGTATGTCACTGGGCTGGAACAATATCCTTTTTTGTGCTTGGGCTGCCCCCCTCCTGTCCCTTCCCCAAAGGACAGTAATTCCAACAGACTGTTTCTTTTCAGGTGCCTCCATGTCTGACTCAATCAGTTCTCCGGATGGAGCAGTTGGTGCCATCCAGGCCCCTTTGACCGCTACCCAGGACTCTGGGTCAGGAACCTTTGCCATTCCAAAAAAAGGAGAGGAACCAGTCGTGGAAAAGCAGCTCACCATGCAAAACAAAGGGAGTCGCTGAGAAGCCTGGGAGAGCCCATCTGAGCGTGGGCAAAGGTGCGTGGAGGCTGCCCCCCAAGCAGGCTCCTCCAACACTTCCCCGGGAGGGGGAGGGGTGGGCCAGGATCAGAGAGCTGCTGGCCAGCATCTCCTGTTGGCCGGTAGACTTTCATCGATCTAGGCTTTGGCCAACAAGCCTCCGCTTAGATTATATTCTTCATCCCTCCTGGGAGGGATTTCCACAGCTGTTCTTCAATGGTTTGTGAGTACTTTAGCCCATTTGGTTTGGCAGCAGTGGTGCTTTGCAGAACTTCGGAAAGTCCCTTCCCATGCAATCTTCTCACGGGGAGAGGCAACCCCCCCTGCCTGAAACCCTGGGCTGACAGCAGTACTGAGCTTGAGGGACCAACAGTCAGTTTCAGCATAAGGCAGCTTCCTGTGTAGCCCTCCCTCTCCCTGGTTCATCCATAACAGTGTTTGTAAAATATGTGGGAGAAGGAACCTGCCCATATCGTGCCTCACTTGGTAGCTTTGAGACTCATTCAGACACCCTGCAGTTCTATGCACACTTACTGGGGAGCAAGCCTCACTGAACATAGTGGGACTTCTGGGTAAACACGCATAGGATTGGGCTGTCAGTGAGTCAGATCTGAGAACCATCACCTTCCGTTTTCTTCTTGGTGTCCCAGGGTCCTTTAAAAAAAAAATGAGGTCAATGGGTTGTATCCATTGTAACAAGTTAAAGTCACTTTCTATTATATTTGTTCCGCTGGTAAAATGTTTTGTGCCGGCGGCACATTGTTGCACAAGAGAATGCATAAGCAGGTGGCTGATAACTTTGTTGCATGAGAGATTGCACACTCTGTTGCGCAATGAGTTTCTGCTAGCGGAACTGTTGCATTCTGTTGTGGCACGTCAAAACTCACTGTATCCACTAATGTGAGAGACCTTGCAGTAGCAGCCAGAGAACGCCGGATGCAGCCCATAGTTGCCAGTTTTTGAACTGGTCGTCATCGCTGCCCATTTAGCAGCACAGTGATCTGCAGCCCTGAGCAGGTAAACCAGTGGTGCAATGGCATCATTTTAGACGGTGGTCTTAATGGTCTTATGTGCCCCCACACACCTCTGTAGATGGCAATGGGTTTTACTTAACTTACTTCAAAATGTGGTAAGCACACTTGCTGCGTTGGGAGGCCCCCTTGCTCATGCTGAATGGGTCCCTGGACATCTGCCCCGAAGTCCTATCCTGATGGCACTGCTGAGCTGATTGTGTTTCTCTCTGCCCCAAGAAAAGCTTCACCTGCTGATTCCTGCATAAAAAGGGAGAGGAGCAAGCCAGATCAGTGTTCTCTTCTTCTTCTCCTCCTGGCCAAGTTGGCAACTCTTCAGAGGTCTGGTCATCGCATGAGCCTCTGAGGCGGAGATCAGTATCGGGATAATGAAGAAAAATCCTTGGGGTTTTTTTCTCGTTGGCTTCCCTACCAGGATCCCTCAGCTTCTGCCACCGTCTGGGTTGCCAACTTGCAAGGACATTTCTATTAGAGGCGGGGAGGGGGACAGAAGGCCCACTGTTTCTAATCTTCTACTTAACCATTGATTTGCAAGGTTGCAGATTTTAAAGGTTTGGTCTGAGATCCAACACCAACACTGTCCCCTTGCAGCCTGGGGTGGTGGCCTTTAAAAAAGAGAAAGGAAGAAGCAGGGAAAAGAGCAACTGGGTTATTGTGGGTTTTTTTTAAAAGACACTTGGGTGGATCTTTGCCTGTGCACATGTGGTGGTGGATTGCCTTCAAGTCGCTCCCGACTTATGGCTACCTTATGAACAGGGTTTTCATGGTAAGCGACATTCAGAGGGGGTTTACCATTGCCTCCCTCTGAGGCTAGGCCTCCCCAGCTGGCTAGGGCCTGCTCAGCTTGCCACAGCTGCACAAGCCAGCCCCTTCCTTGTCTGCAACTGCCAGCTGGGGGGCAACTGGGCTCCTTGGGACTATGCAGCTTGCCCACGGCTGCACAGGTGGCAGGGCACGTAACCCCTGAGCCACTCACTGTGGGGTGATCTTTAGCTGGCCCTTGACACCCAGGAGACACGAGTGGGGATTTGAACTCACAGACTCTGGACTCCCAGCCAGGCTCTCCTCCCCACTGTGCCATACCAGCTGTGTGCCTGTGCACATACCATGACTTCCCGAAAGAATCCTGAGAACAGTAAATTGTTAAAGGTGCTGGGAATTGTAGCTCTGTAAACGGTAAACTATAGCTCCCAGGATTCATTTCAGGGGGGAAGCCATGTGCTTTAAATGTATGGTGTGTATGCAGGCTCTGTTGCTTTTCCTGTTTTTAACATTTATGCAGGAGAACCATCCCTGTTACCGGAAAAACCTTCTTCTTTTTGAATGTCTGCTCTACTAATTGTGCCTGATATGCCATAGCTACTAATTTGTTTTTGTATGCATGTGGCCTTATTGTGTAAATAAACCGAAAACTTTCCAGAAAGTGTGATCTGTTCCATGGTGTCACAGTGTTGTTTCAAATAAGCTGCAGAACTCTGGTGGCTGTTTCCTTCTTGATCTGTTTTTCCTAAGAGGGATACCTGATCATGAGGGGAAGCCTGACAGGAGCTGGAAGTAGCTGGTGTGGGACAAATCATCCTTGACTGGGGATAGATGAGAAATTTGATTCAGTTTGCATTTCAAGCAGTTGGCAATTTCTGAAGCAGTACGAGAACCAAAATACAACCATCCTTTGAAATATGAATGGCATTTTGCAGCGCAGTTTGCCAACTAAACAATGTTCACAAAAATGCCTGTTAGGGGAAAGTGAACATAGAAATGAATATATGAGTGAAAATAATGTACAAAAATGCATTATAGTAGGAGAAGCTGCTTGCAAAAATGTCTGCATTAGTCAAAGCTGCCTGCAAAAATGTGTTTATTAGGAGGAATTCACCCTAAAACGCTGGAGAATTTTCACGAGGATTTTTTTTTTTAATTACAAATTGCTGCAGAAATGTGAATTTAAGACTGGAAAAACAAGAAACTGAGGGAAGTGAGATTGACAGATCTTTCCATACCTATCCCTGGGGGTTGAGGGTGTCAATCTTCCAGATCACCCAAAAGGGGAATAGTGTCAAATTTGACAGTGAGCAGACAGTAAGACATGATAGCTGATCGATGAAACCAAAAAGGAAACATTTTGGGTCTGGAGGCCAAATGCAACTCTCTAGGCCTCTCTGTCTGACCCTCAGAACACACCCCTCATTGGCCCTATTCTCAACCTGAGTGTTCTTGCATGTCTGAAACGTGTCCTCCAACTCTGATACCGCCTTTTGCTTGCCTGGCTAGAGAGGTGTGTCTGAATGTGTGTAGAAGCCAGCCTACTGCACAAAGGCAACATTTACATTGGTTGCTCTGCCCACTTTTGCCTCTGGCCGCACCCACCACTGGTCTCCCTGCCCCTAAAGATTGCACAGCAGGGAATGCGGACCTTGGCCTGGAAAAGGTACCCTGTGATGCGTCCTTCCCTGGCTCTCCCTGTCAGGTTCCTACCTGCTCGTGGTTACTGCCTGTCTCTAGGCACCACCAGGGACTCCACCAGTCCGGACCGCACTCTCTTATGGTTTACCTATCCGCTCTAGCACAGATCTCAACAGATCCCCCTGCTAGGCAACCACCAGTAACGTCCCAATACTAGTATTCCCAGAGACTCAGAATACTGGTATTGTTATTCTCTTCACCGCTGCCACCATTTGTTACAGTTCCCCTTCAGCCTTGGTCATTACCTTACCCTCCCTTCTGGTCTGTGAAACCCCAGCCAAGGATCAGGCCTTTGGTAAACCAAATTAAGTATTTATTTCAGATAACAAAGCTAACAAGATTAACAAGATTTCTTCTTAAGGCACATAAGCATATGGTTTTACTCAATACTAATCCGAACTCCACCTCCCTCCTGGTAAACAACTCTCTAAACCCCACCAAGCAATCCACTCTTTCTCTTCTCCCCCCCCTCAATCTTTCAGTTTCCAACTCATGCTCCCATCTTAACTTCTCTCTCAAATACTCTATATAAGCGGGATTGGTTGAGTATCCTTCTGGGGTCTCTTCTCTGACAGGTTGTTTTTGCTGGGCAGTTGCAAATCCTATAAGTGCTACCCTCAATTCATCTACCCCTTTACCCTCGTGAGGTAAATTGAATGTTACGCACTTCTCCACCAGCTCCTCTCTTTTCATTTTTATGTATTCAGCCATGGTGTTTGAGTTCACTCACTCTTTGCCACACACTCTTTGCCAGTCACTCTCACAAGAAATCTTGTTTTGTTATTTCTGTTTGCCACACCACTGTTCTGGATTCTCTAGTATTCGTATCTGGATTCTCTGTTGTTCGTATCCCACCGCTACTGACACCACAAGAGAGTGCGGTACGGACTGGTGGAGTCCCTGGTGGTGCCTAGAGACAGGCAGTAACCACGAGCAGGTAGGAACCTGACAGGGAGAGCCAGGGAAGGACGCCTCACATACCCCTCTCCTGGTGTCAGCAGTACTGAGATAGATGGACCAATGGTCTCACTCGGGTAAAATTTCCATCAATTGCTCCACCCACTCTTCCTTTTAGCCCTATCCAGCCCTGGCATGTGGCCCTCAGAAGGTTGCTCAGAAGGAGATGCAGTCCTCAAGCTGGCAAATCTTTCCCACTCTTGCTGTAGCACAAGACACCCACCCACCACAGACTTCTGGAGGGGAGACGCAATGTATAGGTCATTAACAACCAGGTACTCACCTCCTACACCACAAACTATTTGGCTGGGAATTAAGGCTGGGAGAGAAATTCAATTCAGTTCACATTTAAAGGTGAATTTACCTAATTTACACTTTCTGAAACAATATGTGAACCAAAACACAGCTATTCTTCAAAACTTGCATTTCTCTGAAGTTTGCAATGCAGGTGTCCAGCCAAGTAATGGGAACAAAAAAAAAAAGTCATATACGGGAAAATGTGCATAAAAATGCATATATCAGTGTAAATAACATACATAAATACATTAAGGGAAATTGCTTGGGAAAATGTGTACATTAGGCAACATTGCATACAAACATGGGTATATTAGGAGAAATTCACACTCAAATACTGATGAATATTCATGATGACTTAAAGGGGAAAAATGAATTTGCATATTGATGAGGAAATGTGGAGAACTGAACTTAAGAGCTGAAAAATGAGAAACTGAGAGAAACTGAAATGAATAGATTTGTGCATCCTTACTTGGAAGCTTCTGGAATCTGGTCTGATCCAGCAGGGCTGTTCCATATTTGTGGGTGTATATGAGAGAGAGAGAGACCCAAAATACACTATCTAGTATGTTACTGAATGGATATGCATGTGAAGAGGTGTGGTCAACACATGCTGTGGACACAGTTCTTAATTGCTAGACTAATTTATGGAGCTGATTTATCAAGATAATTCACACACAAGTGGGATCTACAGCAAAATGTTGCAGCGTGGAGTGCTCCTTTTCAAGGATCCAGCCAGCTAGGAATGCCTTTTTTCAAAACACTTGATTACACACACACACACAGAGAGAGAGAGAGAGAGAGAGAGAGAGAGAGAGAGAGAGAGCGAGAGCTTTCCTTTCCTCTCCCCTCTTTAGAAAGATATAGTCCTTTCATAATATGACTCCTTTTCACAAAATAGTTGGAACTTAGTTCAAGCTTTTTGGGAAGCAGAGCTGTCTCATCCAAAGGCCCAGCTGGCTTACCAAGTCTTAAAACAATGATCATGTCTCTAAAAATGTGTGCCAGCTACAGAAGGCAACATAATAAATTACTCCATTGGCTTTCCATCTGTATGAAACCAGTGCTTGAATTGCTGGAGGGCCGGGGTAAGACCCTTTTTGTGTGTGGTGCCCCCCACCTATGATTTGCCCTGAGCAAGGGCTGCTCATTCGCTCCCCACCCCAGGCCTGGATCTCTCCTCCTTATGGCTACAGTATGTGCATGGGTAGAGAGGGCAGTCTGCATTTGCTCTGTATACTAAGGCTGTACATCAAACTCCATCCCTATTCAGACCTTCAATTAATGGGGGCAGGGGCAGAGGTAGGTACCCGCCCCTTACTTGGCATGACAGTCCCTCTAGCTCCTTCCCTCCCACTCCAACAATCAAGCACTGTATGACTCCATCTCTAGTTTTGGAACGAGAGGTCCATTAGTAGTCTGGTAGCTCCAAACTATTGTTGGCGTTCATTAACTCTAAAGCAGAAGTTTTCATTCTTAACCAGCAGGATGAGAGAATCACTGGTCTTTGGAAGCCATGATGGCTTCATTCCGCAGGATGGTAAGCTACCTATGATTGACTGGTGGGACTTGTCCTCTCTGGGGAGCACATGTTTGCAGTCTGAGAATGATTCTGCATCCACCAGGTGAAATCACGGAGGATACCAGTGGCTGCTAGTCATGATAGCTATAGCTTCTCTCCAGGATCAGAGGCACCTTGCTTTTCTATACCATTTGCTGGGGAACAACAGTGAGGGAGGGTGATTGCTCTCATGTCCTGCTTGTGTACTTCCCACAGTGAGAAACAAGATGCTGGACTAGATAGGCCCTTGGACCAATCCAAGTTTAATCTTAAATGGGTTGTTGTGATATGCCTTCAAGTCAATTACGACTTACGGTGACCCTATGAATCTTTTTTGGATATATTCATAGGGTTTTCATGGTAAGAGGTATTCAGAGGTGGTTTACCATTGCCTTCCTCTACGCCTACAGCACCTGGTATTCCCAGGTGGTCTCCCATCCAAGTACTAACCAGGCCTAATCCTGCTTAGCTTCTGAGATCAGATGAGATCGGGCGTGTTCAGGGCAGTATGGCCGCAGGCTAATCTTAAATTTAATCATTTCAAAATATTGACTGGCGGTCTCTTTCACTCACTGGTCAAGACATCCTCACGCAAGCCTTGGAGCTTGCTAGGCTCAAAGCAGAAGGTAAGCCATGGTTGGACTTGAGTGTTTTGCATTCCAGTCAGCCCTGCAGCATTCAATGAGCCAGGCAGGGTCAGGGAGTTAAGTGCTTGTGTGCAGTTTGAGAAGAGAGATGGATAATTTTATGGCCGCAATGATAATTTTATGAGCAGAGCTTTTACTTCTTAAGATGAGCTAATTGGATTTGGGGTTTTCAGGACACTGGCTGAGCACTGGAAGAGCCTGGCATAACGTTCTGCCTCTGTGAGCATCCTGGCCTAATTAGCTAACTGCATCTTTGACCATTAGGGGGTAACAAGGCACCATTTGCTTGGCCATCTTTGGTCCCTTTCTGCAATAGCTTCTTGGCTTATTGTGTGCATTTCCCCTTTTTCTCTTGCAGAAAACAACATTGCCAAACCCCAAGGTGCCTGTGATGAGCATGGATCTGGACGAGCGCAGTGGCAAAGAGACTGAGCAGGAAACAAGAATGCCCCTGGTTGAGTTCTTACCTTGGCCATATACTCACTAGGTGGCCTCTAGGCAACACACTTCCTCTTAGCCTCCCTACCTGTAATATAGGGCCACAGCTCAGAGGTAGGGCATCTACTTTGCATGCAGAAGGTCCTAGGCTCAATCCCCAGCATCTCCAGGTACAGCTGGGAAAGATTCCCTGTCTACCCCAGAGAGCCACTCCCAGTCAGTGTAGATATTACTGAGCTAGTGGTCTGACTCAGTATAAGGCAGTTTCTTATGTTTCTAATATTGGCATAATAATACTGACCTGCCTTACAGGGCTGTTGTAATGATTACTGAGATCAAGGATTCCAAAAGTGGTGAATAAATGTTGAGTATTAAATGGTGCATAGAACCTAGCTAAGGCCGCCTTTGCCAGAGACTACTCCAAGTACAATGTTTCCTCATCAAACCGCCTGTCAGTGAGTCCCCTCCTACCTGGCAATGCACCTATGGTTTGTAGGGGCGTTAGCTCATAGTGGAGCAGGCTGTCTTCTTTTTCAAAACTGGAAAGTAGCAATAGAATGCTTGTTTGGCACCAGCTTCCCGTAGCTGCTGTTTAGTTTACCCCACAATGCTGTTGCATTGGCAGGGCAATATCCAGGGATAGGAATTTCTGGGCATCTGCTAAGGGCAACATTGCTGCAGACAGGAGACCAATGTATTAGCGTCACCACATTTTATGCAAACCTGTGCACTCTTGTTGTCCTCTTGTTTGGTGATGCACATGTGGATGCCCTAGCTCAGCCTTTCCCAACCGGTGCGCCTCCAGATGTTGTTGGACCACAACTCCCATCAGCCTCAGCCAGCATTGCCAGTGGCTGAGGCTGATGGGAGTTGTGGTCCAGCAACATCTGGAGGTGCACCGGTTGGGAAAGGCTGCCCTAGCTTCATGCACATTCATTTGCTGACGTGGGCAGTAGAGACAAGATACATCTTTTTCCTACTCAGAGATTTAATTATTCTAGAGACCCTGGAGAGGGGCCTGAATCCTGAAGAATTATGAACACTTTGGTAACTAGGGATAGGTGAATCTGTCAACTTTGGTTTCTCTCAGTTTCTCATTTTTCTAACCATAAGTTCAGCTCTCTGCATTTCCACATCAGTTCGCAAGTTTTTCAGAAGTGCCTCTGAAAATTCTTTAGCATTTTAGTGCTAACTTCTCCTAACAGACACATTTTTGTATGCAATTTTCCCTAACAGACCATTTTTTTGCAAGCCATTTTCCCAAATAAAATGCATTTCTGGATGTTATTTACATGAATATCTGCATTTGTATGCACACTTTACGCTAATATATACACTGTCGTACACATTCCTTGGCTAAGGAACTGCATTGCAAAATCTGGAGGAGTGATAATTTCAAATGATGGCTGTGTTTCAGATTGCATACTGTTTTGGAAAACACCAATTAGGTAAGTTCACCTTTAAATGCAAGTTGAATCCAATTTCTCCCCCATCCCTACAGTTTTAGGAAGGCATTCCCCAAAGCAGCACCAGTCCAAGGGATTGCGTCGTCTGCCCCCCCTCCACAGTCCTCCTCCTCTTACGTGCTGCCTGCCTTCTCTCGCCCCTTACTGACTTGTTTTTTGTTACTGCTGTCACATTATGAGCAGCAGTGCTGGCAGTTTCTCTGCTCTTCCTTCTGCCTGCCTCAATGCCTCATTGTGAGGAAGGGCCAAGGGGTCCTTCCTGAAAGGGAGGCACGCTGGCTAGAATAGTGCCCATGTTGCTACCACAGTGGCTACAGCAGCTCACACTAAAGGAAAATGTAAAAGACATCCTTACAATGTCTTCCCTTTGCCAAAGAAAAACTAGGACCAAAATAGGGGCAGTTATTAGGTTGGCCCCTTATGCCAAACGAGAGAGGAAAGAAAAATATTGATGTCCACTAGGGATGGGTGAGAATTTCGATTCAGTTTGTATTTCAAGCAGAATTTATCAGATTCACACTTTCCAAAACAATATGAGAACTGAAACACAAGCCATCCTTTGAAATTTGCATTTATTAGAATTTTGGGATGCAGTTTGCCAACTAAACAATATTTATAAAAATGCATATATTAGGGGAGAGCGTGCATAAAAATGAATACATGAGTGAAATTAACATGCCAAAAAGAAATGATGTGATGAGAAATGGCTTGCGAAAATGTGTACCTCTGTCAACACTGCCTACAAAAATGTGTTTATTTGGCGAAATTCACACTAAAATGGTGGAGAATTTTCATGAGGATTTATTTTTAAAAAATTGCAAGTTGCTGCAGAAATGTGGAGAACTGAATTTAACATTAGAAAAGTAAGGAATTGAGAGAACTGAAACAGACAGATTTTTCCATCCCTAATGTCCACAAAATGTGCATATTGTTAAGAGTTATCACCAAGTTGCTGGAAACTCAGGAACCATGATGGGGGCAAGAGCCAGATCTCTAGCAATCACTTCTGAATAGATGCAGAGCCCCAGCAAACCGTAATTACCAGAATAAGTGACACACACACAGAAATAATATTGATAAAAGAATTATTGTATTGATTAGCAAAAGAATGAGTTATTAAAAGAGAAGAATAGGCATGACCCTTTCCCACAGCAAGCATTAAGCATTTTACTTACAAACAAAAATCCCAAGAGTGCACAAGCATACTTTCTTCTAGGTTCATAAATACAATATTTAAGTTCCGGCTGTGTGAGAAGGTGTTTGTCAATTTTTCTTACCAATTAATAAAATGCCTCAATCAGCCTTCGGCTGTCTCTGTGTTGGTCCAGTGAATGCTTTTGCTGAACCCTCACCTACAAATTTGGAAGTTGTTAGTGGTTCATGAAGCTGTGACCCCTTTGCAGCTTTTGAATAATCAATAACTTTAAACCTTAACAATATGGTGATTTATATGTGTAGATGCAAACTGAGAAATAGTCACTATGATTTCAATAGTCATGCAATAACATCTCGCCACAGTGGGGAACGCTGTGCCCAGGTTGTTTGTCTTATTTCAGTTATGAATTGCTTCCCATGAAACATCCCAAAGCAATTTAACACTTGTTGTTGTTGTTGTTGTTGTTGTGTGCCTTGAAGGGCAACTTCTTTGTATGTTATTTTCAACGACATGTTTCACTAACATACAGTAGGGCCCCACTCATACAGTGGGTTACGTTCCGGACCCCCGCTGTAAACTGAAAACCGCTGTAAAGCGGAATGCATCGAAGATAATGGTGCGCGTTGCGCGAAAATGACACGAAAATGGCACGCGACAAGCAAAAACCGCCATAACAGGGGAACAAGCGCCGTAGGAGCAGGGCCTTTCTGCAATTGACAACAGCTGTATTAGCAGCGCTGTAAAGCGGGGCCCTACTGTATTCTTTTTTATGCACACTTTCCCTAACATAGGCATTTTTTGTAACCATTCTTTGGTTGGAGAACTGCACAGCAAAATTAAGATTAAGATTTTGAAGGGTGACTGCGTTTTGGTTGTCATATTGTTTCGGAAAGTGCAAATTTGATAGATCTGGCTTGAAATGAGAACTGAATTGGATTTCTCACCCATCCCTAATATATGAAGTATGGCACACGTCCAGTCTAGCTGTTATTTACCAGGGACAGCTAGGAGAAAGTCCCTCTCTCATAACACAAGAACTCATGGACATCTAAGGAAGCTGAATGTTGGAAGATTCAGGACAAAGAAAGTACTTCTTCACACAATGCATCGTTACTATGGAATTTGCTTTCACAAGATGCAGTGGTGGCCACAAACTTGCACGGCTTTAAAAGAGGATTAGGCAAATTCATGGCAGATAAGGCTATCAGTGGCTACTACCCACAATGGCTCTGCTGTACCTTCACTGTCAGAGGCAGTATGCTTCTGAATAGCAGTTGCTGGAAACAGCAGGAGGGGAGAGCACTCTTGCACTCAGGTCTTGATTGTGGGCTTGCTATAGGCAGCTGGTGAGGACAGGATGCTGGACTAGATGGGCCACTGGCCTGATGGAGCAGGCTTCTCTTTATGTTCTTCAAACCGGGGGTGTCCCTGGAAGATAAGGACAACTGGAGGGTACATGCCTGCAGAGTTATAGCATGTGCTCCACGTTTTCAAAGCCCTCTGGCCTTCCATTGCAAGAGGACGCAGACACACTACCATACAAGGGGAAGCAGGGATACTAGCAGCCATTTCCTTCCTGCTACAGTTGAGACGTAGAGTCATAAAGACAAAACTCTCTGTGGCCTCTTGCCTTCCTTTTGCCAGGCATCCAGAGCAGCTTGGCAACATTTGGGGCCTCGTCTGGTTTAATCAGGAAACTCAGGAGGGGTTTCCTCTTGGAGAGGGGCTAAATAAACACAGACATCTGCTTAGCAGGGAGCCTGGAAACCCAACCCTTTTGTATACGTTAAGTGCGGCCAAGGGCCCCCCACCCCTGCTTCATTCTATATAGTGCATAAACATCCCGTCCATCCCAGAACAGAAGCTTAATGCAGTCGGCAGTGATGAGTTTAGCATCTGCGGGCAGGAAGATCTGTGAGCTCAGGCGATTCGGATGTAACTTTTGGGGACAGTTGCCATCCATGAAGTCATCCACCTGTTTAGTTGAATCTGGAATCGGCCATGTGGGGTCAGAAGCTGGGGTTAAGCTGTGAGGCACTTGGCCATTCGTATTCCCCAACCCAGCTGTCTAGGAGAGCCTACATGCGTAGAGGTTTACACACACTGGCTTCCCGCCCCCTCAGACGGATGAGGGAGAAATTCGATTCAGTTCGTATTGACAGGTGAGCCTACCTAATTTGCACTTCCCGAAACAAGATGCAAACTGAAACACAGCCATCTTTTGAAATCTGCACTTCTTCAAATTTTGCAATGCAGTTGGAAGGATTGTCCTGAGATTTGAATTATTTGCGGATATGTTGGCTGGGAGTCCAGAGTCTGTGACTTCAAATCCCTGCTCGTGTCTCCTGGGCGTCAAGGGCCAGCTAAAGATCACCCCCACAGGGAGTGGCTCAGGGGTTACGTGCCCTGCCACCTGTGCAGCCGTGGGCAAGTTGCATAGTCCCAAGGAGCCCAGTTGCCCCCCAGCTGGCAGTTGTGGACAAGAAAGGGGCTGGCTTGTGCAGCTGTGGCAAGCTGAGCAGGCCCTAGCCAGCTGGGGAGGCCTAGCCTCAGAGGGAGGCAATGGTAAACCCCCTCTGAATACCGCTTACCATGAAATCCCTATTCAAAGGGTCGCCATAAGTTGGGATCGACTTGAAGGCAGTCCATTTCCATTTTGTAAGAATAGGAACAACTTGTTATTATTTTGATCACTTTGATCCAGGAGTGAAAGAACGGAATGGTTTCTGTAGCTCCTGTTGAGGAAGAGATATCCGAAACGCGTTGAACTTAATAAACATCTCCATCACCAGTAGCACTGGAGTGTGTCTATGTTTTGTTTCCTGATCCTTGGTGCTTTCCCTACTCATTTTTATTCTGGTTATTCCTGATTTATAATCAGCTCAACCTCTGTGAGAGGCCGCATGTAACAAATCAGTGAGGGCTCTCTACATGACAGACCCTTTTGATATGACAAGCATACTTCGCTTCAAATGGTAGCTGCGTGAACCAGGAGCAGAAGTAGAAAGGGCTGCAGGGCTGCCCCGTTAACAATGTACAAGTCTGCAGACTTCACTCCTATCATCTATGCATGCCATTTTAGCATGAATAGCTAAGTGCAGGGTCCCTTCATGATAGTCATGCCACACGCCCCCTCATAGCCACATCCCAATATTTACTTGCTTGGTCACAATCTTCATCTCCACATTTCTCAGTCCTTCCCACATTCACCTTCTCCCAGAACAACAGATGTCCATTGGAGTCAATCAGCATGCAAGAGAAGTGTGTTAGCTACTGAGAAGAGTCTTCTCATTGGCTGGCTCATCTCCTTTCACTCTGATTGGCTCCAAGGACAAGGAACCTTGTTAGAATATTCTTCTCAGTGCCTAACACACTCCCCTTTCATGGTGATTGGCTCAAAGGACACTAGAGACATAAGGACCCTGCTGGGACCCTGCTCCCGAAAAGGTTAAGGGGTCTAAGACCTCCTGAGATCCTGGACCACTACATCCCTGGTGTGTGTAAGGTAAGGTGGCCACTTATGTGTCCTCCCAAAAGAGGCCATAAAGAGACCACTAGTTTGCATAAAATTTGCAGATGTAGGGCTGTGCACAGCCCTCCCTACTCACCTTGTGGCCCTGATCTGTGGGGCCCGAAGAGGGCCAATCCATAATGTCCGAAAGATGGGACCACCCACTCTGCTCCGGGTCCTTCCCCAAAGTTATTCAGGGGCAGGGCTAAGGGTTGTTAAATTAGAAAATATGGTTGAGGGGAAGAAGGAGACTGTATGACTGAAGCAAGCAGGTGCAACCAGTGCAGTATGGAAATGCTTTGCTGGCCAGCTGGCAAGGAAGACGATCCCATCCAGTCGCTGCTCCTTCATGAGCAGCTTCTCTGCATGTGAGGAAGCCACCTATGAACGACCAACAACCAAGCAGAATGAATCCTCCAGCTTATCAGCTGATCAGCGAGAGAATTCCCTACTGCGGGGCGCTGCTGCTTTGCAAGAGACTTCTCTGCATGCAGGGAAGCTGCTCAAGAAGGGATTTTATTTATTTATTTATTATTTGATTTATATCCCGCCCTTCCTGCCAGCAGGAGGTGCACAGGGCTTGGGAAGGCCTGGTAGGGAGATGGGGCGGTAAGGGCAGGCACTTACCTTCTCCCATGAAATGGTGCCTTTCTCTTCCTTCCCTACACCTCACCCCGATAGCCCCAGACCACTCTGTGTCACTGTACCTGACCCATAGAGAACAGGGGTATCTCAACCGACTTGGCCGAGGCCCAAATGCCTTCGAAGAGGCCCGATTCCGCTCAGGTCTTGGTCCTCGGTTGAATATGGAGTACAGGCCTAGCTATATATATAAGATGCACATTTAGAAATATTTACTTTATTTTAAGTGGAAAGGCAATACATCTTATTATATTGGGGAAGATTGTGATCAGGTGACCTGTGTGCCTGTCTGCTAACTGTTGATAGGCAACTCCAAGGCCCCCTTCTGCGCTCCCTTCTTAGGATTTTGTATCTTTAAACCAGATTTGGACTGGACAGCCCTTCAGGCAGAGGATTTCTTCAAGTAGAAGGCTGGAAAGTAGGACACATGGCTGCCCTAGTGTGGGGGAGTGGGACTGCAGTAAGAGTGGAACATTGGTTAGGCTTAGCAAGAGTGACTGGTCCAAGGTCACCCAGAGAGCAGCATGGCTGAGTTAGGGGCTTGACCCTGTCTACTCCATCCTAGTTCAGTGATGCTAGGTTAGACGGACGAATAAGGCAGCATCCTATGTTCCACCTTAGTGGACCGATTTAGACATTCAGCAGCAGCCTGGCACCAGTTCCCAGCATCACTGGGCATCTACCAAGGCCATAGCTTGGCAGAGGGGCCCATAGATGCACGGAGAGTCCAAGACTGATTGCTGGCCCTGAGACAGAATACACAAAAGAGTCAACAAGTTCAATGTGGACTGGTGGTGTCTGGACTTGCACGCTCACTGATTGAAAGGCTACAGACTGCTTTTCCTTTTTCACTGTCCCAGGTAGGGGTGTCAAGGGAATTCCATTGGAAACGGAAGTGGATGTGGAAATTGCCACAATCTGCAAGTTCACCAGAGGTCAGGAACAGAAATCACACAAGTGAATTCAAGCAGTCTGCGAATGTGACACAGAACATTGCATTAGTTTCTGTTTTGTTGTGGGTTTTTTTTCACGTTTCCCTTCCATTGAAATGCATTAAAGGTAATTACATCATTTATGACCTATTTAATTAGTTTGAGCCATAGCGGATAACAAGACGAATGATGTAGGTTTTAGAAGAAGCCAAACTGCACTGGAATGGAAACAGTGCTGATTGCAACGAACACAGAATGGGATGGAAATCACTGCTCCTTCCATCCCTAGTCCCAGACCACGTTTCACTTTAGCCCCAGAGATCTCATGCCCAGGAATGACAGAAACCTAGAGCTGCCCTCTGTGTTCAGGCTCTGCTTTGGCCTGGATGGTGTCTGTCGTACGAATGTGCAGCCTGGCACGCACTCATAGAACGATGCTGTTGCAATGCTTATTAAAACAAGCTTTGGTGCAAGGAAAATAATTGAAGTCATAAATCCTGCTGCTTTCCAAATCCCGCCACCCTTCTTTGCAGTAAGCTGGGGTTGGTGGTAGTAGAATTCCCTGTCTGCACGGATGTATGCTGGGATTATGGCGCTCAAGGGTGAAAAGCTCCTTGTTTAGCTTTTAGAAGGCTTTTCTCAGTACCTAAGTCCAGGGCTAGTAATACATACTGTTACAGAATCACATTACTGTAGCCCCAGAGGGACATTTCTGCATCCATTCTGATACTCCCAGCTCCTTCTGCTATTCCTTGGCACTGATGATGGTATTCTTGTAAGAACATAAGAGGAGCCTGCTGGATCAGGCCAGTGGCCCATCTAGTCCAACATTCCGTTCTCACAGTGGCCAGCCAGATGCCCATGGGAAGCCCACAAGCAGGCCTTGAGTGGAAGAGCACTCTCCCCTCCTGCAGCTACCAGCAACTAGTTTTCAGAAGCATTCTGCATCTGATTACAGTGGCAGAGCATAGCCATCATGGCTAGTAGCCAATGATAGCCTTATCCTCCATGAATGTGTCTAAATCTCTGTTAAAGCCATTCAAGCTGGTGGCCTTCACTGCCTCTTGTGGGAACAAATTCCACAGTTTAACTATGCGCTGCATGAAGAAATACTTCTTTTGTGTGTCCTGAATCTTCCAGCATTCACGGAATCTCCACGAGTGTGTGTGATGAGAGAGGGAGAAAAACTTTGCTCTATCCACTTTTCCCATGCCATGCATAATGCATTTCTCTCATGATGCCTCTGGCTTGTCTTTTCTCTAAACTAAAAAGCCCCAAATGCTGCAACCTTTCCTCAAGGGGAGTCACTCCACCCCCTTGATCATTCCACCTTTTCCAACTCTACATATCCTTTTTGAGGTGTGGCGACCAGAACTGTGCACAGTGTTCCAAATGCGGCCATACCGTACATTTATACGATGGCATTCCGATATCAGCAGTGTTGTTTTCAGTACCTTTCCTAATGATCCGGATGGACCGAACGTAGCCTCAGAGGGCAGGTATAAGGATCCTGGCTAAAAGGAGTGTAGGCAGCTGACTCAGACCTTTGATCCTTCTCGCTCAGCACTATCTATCGTCGACTGGCTTTCCAGGGATTCAAATGAGGCAAAAACACTTTTGGGGGGGGGGGGGATTACAGCAGAGCTAGGGAGAAGCATTGGCCTTGGGAGAGGAGGCGAGGCTGGGGGGTTGTTCCAGAGAAGCCTGAGGATCTGCATTTGGCCCCCAGGCCTGAGGTTTCCCCGCCTCTGCTGCAGAGAAAGTTTGCCACACCCTCCTTGGAAAGTATGAAAGAAGACGCTGGGGAATGCGTGCAGGTTGGAGCGGCCGTTCAGGGATCAAGCAAGCTGTGAGGGAAAAGGGACACAGGGAGCAGCTGTCTGCTGCAACAGACCATTGGTCCATGTAGCACACTGTTGTCTACACTGACTGGCAGCCGCTCTCCAGGGTTTCAGGCAGGGGTCTCTTCTCGCCCTACCAGGAGATGCAGAGGATTGAGCTATGGTCAGTAGGGTAGTGGCACACTCAGAAGTGCGGGGTCCCTTCGTGACAGACACGCCATGCTCCCTCACAGTCACACCCCCAGGATTCACTGTCTGTTCTGCAGTTACAGAATTACAGAACCAGAATAAATCTGCTGTGTGGATAGGCTCCCCAGCCCACCTCAAACCTCCCTCTCAGGGGGAGGGGGCTCAATGTTGCCAGAAACTGTTTGATTTGAAGAATTCTGAAATGAAGCTAAGTGTGGGAATAGGATTTGGGAGATAAGGTATGCTGCCATCAAGCTCACTTCTCACCTGCCACAGGAGCCAATCAGCATGAAAGGAGATGCATGCTACTGAGAAGAGTCTTCTCCATGACTGACTGGCTTTGTTTCACTCTGATTGGTTTCAGTCAGCACAAAAGGACAAGGAAGCATGTTGTTAGCAATGTGAGAAGACTCTTCTTAGTGGCTAACATGCTCCACTTTCATGATGATTGGCTTTTACATAAGGACCCTGCTCCTGAAAAAGTAAGGGGTTATTGACCCACTGCAACCCTGGACAACTACAACTCTAGCTTTTGCCCTTCCCCTCTTCTCACTCCATGGCAGTGGGAAGAGGGGAGCGGTATGTCCCTGGATTCTTGCACTCACTTTCCAGCATCATGGCAAGAACTGTGCGGTGGCTGGTGTCCTTTGCAAACAAGGCAAGTCTCTGCAGCCAGCCAGCCCACCCTCTCTCTCCTCCAAAAGCAGTCATGTCATTTCCTAAGCAGAATTTCTCCTTGATTTACTGACCACAAGCCCATTCATCACTGGCAGCGGAGTAGGGGGGAGAGGGGGAGAGGGAGGGAGAAAACTGTGCTCCCAGTGGGAGGATAAATTGCAAAAGTGTTACTTCCCTGAACAAATCAACTCTGGGCTTTCTCTACAGCCATTTCCCTGGCACCAGCCTCTCAAGGTGCCTTTCAGTTTCACGAAGCTCCGTGTAAAAACATTCCTGCTTTGCCTCATCCATTAGCAACAGAGGCATGGTGGGTGGGTGCTCTCCTCCTGTCTCTGTGGAATCTGGCCCAGGCTTTTGCGAAGATGGGCATTCTGTTGCCCACCCCTGGTCCCTAGTCAAGGAGCACATGCCACTTCTTCTTTTTAGAAACCCTACAGCCCAGAATTTAGGAAAGGCTCTTTCCCAGACGTTCTTCCTTCTTGAAGCAATGGGTGAGATCAGCCCACGTTCCCATTGCGCTGTCTCATATATAGGGATGGGAGGCTCTGCCAGGTTCTCATTTGTCCAATCTTAAATTCAGTTCCCATGTTTCTGCAGCGATTTACACTTAAAAAAATTAATTCTTCATAAAAATTCTTCAGCATTTTAGTGAACATTTCTTCTGAACACATTTTGGTCTGCAGTTTTGACTAACGTACACATTTTTGCAAGCAATTTCTCCTCACACAATGCATTTTTTGAGATGCTATTTTCACTAATATATTCATTTTTAACATCCCCCCCAATATATGCATTTTGGTAAACACTGATTGGAGAACTGCATCACAACATTCAGATAAGTGAGAATTTGGAAGGATGGCCGTGTTTTGGTTCTGTATCGTTTTGGAAAGTGCAGATATATTTGGCTTCAAATGTGAACTGAACTGAGTTTCTCCTCCATCCCTAACTAATAATTTGGGCAAGGGAGAGGAAGGTGAAGTCCAGGAGTTCCCACCGTCAGGCGCATCCCACCCAGTTTCTTCTGTGCCTTGGGGTTGTATCCAATTCTAGTCCCACTCAGAGTAGATACACAGAAATGAATAAACATGGCTAATTTTTGTTGTCATATGCCTTCAGCTCGATTTCGACTTATGACGACTCTATGAATCAGCGACCTCCAATAGTATCTGTCTTGAACCACCCTGTTCATATCTTGTAAGTTCAGGTCTGTGGCTTCCTTTATGGAATCAATCCATCTCTTGTTTGGTCTTCCTTCTTTTCTACTCCCTTCTGTTTTTCCCAGCATTGTTGTCTTTTCTGGTGAATCAAGTCTTCTCATGATGTGTCCAAAGTATGATAACCTCGGTTTCATCATTTTAGCTTCCCATGATAGTTCTGGTTTAAACTGTTCTAACACCCAATTATTTGTCTTTTTTGTGGTCCATATTATGCAAAAAGCTCTCCTCCAACACCACATTTCAAATTTTTCTCTTATACATAGAGATCGGGAATACCATAGTCTGAATGATCCTGACTTTAGTGTTCAGTAATACATCTTTGCATTTGAGGACCTTTTCTGGTTCTCTCATAGCTGCCCTCCCCGGTCCTAGCCTTCTTCTGATTTCTTGACTATTGTCTCCATTTTGGTTAATGACTGTGCCAAGGTATTAATAATCCCTGAAAAGTTCAATGTCCTTGTCAACTTTAAAGTTGCATAAATCTTCTGTTGTCGTTACTTTAGTCTTCTTGATGTGTAGCTGTAGCCCTGCTTTTGGGCTTTCCTCTTTAATTTGCCAGGCCAGCTCCAGACACTCTTGGATGAGACTGATTATCTGGATCCATTTCATTCGGGTTTCAGGCCTCGTTTTGGCATGGAAACAGCCTTGGTCGCCCTGGATGATGACCTTTGTTGGGAGAGAGACAGGGGGAGTGTGACTCTGTTGATTCTCCTTGATCTTTCAGCGGCTTTCAATACCATCGACCATGGTATCCTTCTGCGAAGACTGGCTGAGTTGAGAGTGGGAGGGACTGCATGGTGGTGGTTCCACTCCTACTTGGTGGGTCAGCTCCAGAAGGTGGTGCTTGGGGAACATTGCTAGGCCCCATGGATTCTCCAGTATGGGGTTCCACAGGGGTCAGTTCTGTCCCCCATGCTGTTCAACATCTACACAAAACTGTTGGGTGCGGTCATCCGGAGTTTTGGAGTGCGTTGCCATCAATACGCTGATGACATGCAGCTCTATTTCTCCTTTTCATCTTCTTCAGGTGAGGCTGTCAATGTGCTGAACCGGTCCTGGCTGTGACAATGGACTGGATGAGGGCTAATAACTGAGGCTCAATCCAAACAGACTCAGATGCTATTAGTGGGTGGTTCATCTAACCAGATGGTGTGTTGGCTGTGTGTGTTTGTGTTGCTTAATTTTGTTTAAAGCAGCACCACAGCAGCAGAGTAACAGCAGATGTTGAAATGTGAGTGTGCCAGCGTGTGCGTGCGTTCACCTAAGAAAGCAGGCTTTTACCCTGCATCAGGATCACTGAGACTTGAGACTTAGTAAAATAAGAAAAGCTACTTTATTTAGAGAAATACATAGTAGATAGAAAGGCAAACCTAGTTCTAACTAACTAACTAAGTTGAAGGTGTAACGCCCAGGTGCAGCAGTTAGCCCCATGCTAGGAGAGAGAGCAGAGACAAAAGGATGTCTCCTCTCTCCCGGACAGTTGAAGGAAGAAGTGGAAAGGGCAGAAGGAGGAGGGGCAGGTAAGCTTCCCTAAAGATGTAACAGTCTAGTGACAGAAGGAAGTCAGTCAGAGCATCACAGGTAAAGGTAAACAAGCCTATCTATCTGGAGGACCCTAGCTCTATTTTCCCTCTGGAACATAAAGAAAAGAACAAAACAGGAGTTGCTCTTGCCCCACTTCCAATATGGTAGATGTCCAACCTGTCCGGGATGGGGTTGCACTCCCCCTGAAAGAGCAGATTCATAGCTTAGGGGTTCTCCTAGAACCATCTCTGTCACTTGAGGCTCAGGTAGCCTCGGTGGCATGGAGTACCTTCTACCACCTTCGTTTGGTGGCCCAGCTATGCCCCTATCTGGACAGGGATAACCTGGCTTCAGTTGTCCATGCTCTGGTAACTTCCAAGCTAGATTACTGCAATGTGCTCTACGTGGGGCTGCCTTTGAAGACAGTTCAGAAACTGCAGCTTGTGCAAAATGCAGTGGCCAGATTGGTAACAGGGACCAGACTGTTTGAACATATAAAACGGATTCTGGCCTGCTTGCATTGGTTGCCTGTATGTTTCCAAGCCTGATTCAAGGTGCATGTTTTAACCTCTAAAGCCTTACACAGCTTGGGACCACAATACTTGATGGAATGGCTCTCCCAACATGAACCCACATTTATACTACGCTCAACATCAAAGGTCCTCCTCCGGGTGCCTACCCCGAGGGAAGCTTGGAGGCTGGCTACAAGGGAGAGGGCCTTCTCAGTGGTGTCCCCCCAAATTATGGAATGATCTTCCTGACGAGGTGCACCTTGTGCTAACACTGTTATCTTTTTGGTGCCAGGTCAAGACTTTCCTCTTCTCCCAGGCATTTTTAACAGCATTTAAATAGTTTTACTTTCAAATGTTGCTACAATGTTAAAATTTTTATAATTTTTGTTACAGTTTTAGATACCACTGTTAAAATTTTTAGATACTGCCTCTGTATATTAGTATTTTATCTGGCTAAAACCTGTATTTGGTTGCCTGTAATAAACTGATGATGATTAAATAGCATGTTTTTAACTTGTCTATCGGTTTTTATGGGTTTTAATTTGGTATCTTTTTAAATTTGTATACTTGTTTTTAATGTTTTTAATTGTTGCAAACTGCCCAGAAAACTTTGGCTATGAGGCAGTATATACCGTAAATGCAGTAAATAAATAAATTAATAATAAACATTCATCAGCATTCATTTCAAATCATTACTGGTTTCTGCTAGTAGTATGGTATCGTCTGCATATCTTAAATTATTGATATTTCTCCTTCCAGTTTTCACACCTCTTTCATCTTGGTCTAATCCTGCTTTCCGTATGATATGTTCTGTGTATAGATTAAACAAATAGGGTGATAAAATACACCCCTGTCTCACACCCTTTCCAGTTGAGAACCAGTCGGTTTCTCCATATTCTGTCCTTACAGTAGCCTCTTGTCCAGAGTATAGGTTGCGGATCAGGACAATCAGATGCCGTGACAGTCCAATTTCTATGAATTCCAGTGGGTCTATTCCGAGTTGAAGTTAGTTGGATGCAACCCTTTATCTTTTAGGAGGACACTGGATAGGCTCAAGGTCAGGACATTTTTAAGGAATTGTTACTGGGTGTCCTCCCCCCCCCCTTCAGATGGCTTGCATGTGAAAGCTCTCTACCATGTCCAAGTCCTGACATTTGGATTGAGGTGAAAATGGATCAAAGTAAAAAGAAGGGGGGAAGGGCGTGAATACAGCTTTGCAAGGGCATTTACAGAGCAAAATTCTTATTAGCCTGCCCAACCACCAGTAAATACTTGAATTAAAAGCAAATTAAAATTAAAAACTGTTGCTTATGATCCACAGAATTCTTACAAAAGAAAAAAAAGATACAGAGAACCAGACTTCACAGTGTAAAGGGGGAGAGATTTTGTTAAGATGTTTTTCAGAAACTGGTGGTTGAGATAACCAGAATAATTATTGTGTACCATGCCCCTATGCTCTAATGTTTCTTTTCAATTTCACTAATATTTCATACCTCCAGTCAGTGTTTCAGTGGCTTCCAATCTGAATTTGTGTTCTTGGTTCACTGATTAAATTTTATGTGTCCATTTGTGTCCTCTGGGTGTCCAAAAGCTAGGACTGTGCGTCCAACTGGATACACAACTATTACTTTAAAAAAATGCCTTGCTCAAGGTTGCCAGTTTGCAACCCAGACATCACACATAGCCCTTTAAATCTTTCATCACAGTAGACAACGAGGCAGTCATGGCTTCCACCATCCATTCAATCTGCAGTCCACCCTCCCACTCACCTGATGTATGTGTGGGGAATTTAAAGGATTGTGTTTGGGATGAGAGACAGCAACCCTGGTCTATGGTGGAGAGTGATTTTTTAGGTCCCCCACCCGTTGCAATATTATTAGGGCTGCCATGTTGAATCAATTCCTCGGAAAGATACATAGATTAGAAACTTCTAATCGGCTAAACAGCCCTTAATTCATCCATCAGATTTTTTAACAAGGTATTATTTTTAATAGAAGTGGTTATAGAAACTGTAGATGGTAAGTACCATCTTCAAATAATCACCCACACAGGAGGAAAAGCCTCCTCTAGGACAATAAATGCCTTCCATGACAAAAGCATACACCATCTAAAAACACAAAGTATTGCTTTTACATAAGTGAAAATTTAATCAGTAGATTGCTAGGTGAACTGGCTACATTACCTCCTAAGTGAGGCATTGGGGGAAGGTGTTGAGTGGTGGATCTACTTGCACTTCCAAAGCCCAGCCACTTTGTGCTGGCTGGAGTAGGAGGTGGTAGTGATGGTGGTGGGTGGGCTTAGCATTTCTTCCCTACAGATGAATTTTTTTCCTTTAAAAAATGTTCTTTCACCCCTTGATTCCAGGAAAGGGGAGGGTGATAGTTGCAACAGTTCCAAGTTGCTATAGATGGAGGATTCGATCCCGGGGCCTCTTCACCCTCCAATAAATGGAGGAATCCAAGTGGATCCAAGGAGGGATGGGTGTAAAATTCAATTCAGTTCACATTTAAAGCCGAATTTATCAAATTCGCACTTTCCGAAACAATATGAGAATCGCAACACAGCCATCCTTCAAAATTCACACTTATCCAAATATTGGTATGCAGTTCTCGAACCAAGCAAGGTTTACAAAAATGTATATATTAGAGGAAAGTGTGTGCAAAATGTTAGTGAAAATAACATACAAAAATGTATTATATTAGACATAAATTGCTTGCAAAAGTGTGTACATTAGGCAAAACCACAGACAAAAAAATTCACACGAAAATGCTGAAGAATTTTCAGAAGGATTTTTTACAAAAAAAAATCACAAACTGTTGCAGAAATGTGAAGACCCGAATTTAAGATTAGAAAAATTGAGAAACGGAGAGAACCAAAATTGTCAGATCATTCCATCCCTAGATCCAAGGCTGCCCTTGGCTCTGCATGCCCTGCTCCCATTTTGGGGTCCACAGCCAGGGACCTTCAGCAGGCACACTGCTGGTGCTATAACGAAATCCACAGAGCTTCCTGTGGCTGCAGTGGGCACCTCTATATTGGAGATGCCTCCCCACTGGCAGAGTTCTCTGTGCATTCCTACCACCACCCCCAGCCAGTGGGGCATTAAGATGGTCCCACCCAGCTGCAATCCTAAAATACACTTACTAGGGGGTAAGCCTCATTGAGCACGGTGGGGCATGAGTAAACATACAAAGGGCTGCATTGTAAACCTGATATGATTCATCAGCAAAAATGTGTTCAATTGTGTCACAGCTCAAACTGTTAGCTGTTCACAGAGGGCTCTTAGGCCTGCCAGCTCTTATGCTGGCCTTGTTCCTGTGCCTTGAACAGCAGCCTAACATACCAGCATTAAACCAATGGTGCTTTCTCTATCATTTTATCTCCGTGCCTGGAAAAAAAAAAGGCCCACCTGCTGAAATGCTGATAAAGACGTACAAACAGAGAGCCAGAATTAAAAAAGAGGTGGCCTTCCCCTCCAACTCAGAGGTGGAACCCAAGATTAGAAGCATCATCATCAGGAGGTCTTCCTAGTTGAAGATTTGGGCACTGTTGAATCTCGGTTGCTAGAGAGCAGCAGAAGAGGTACTGGCTGATCCATGTCCTCTGAAAATTCTTCCTAAAGCCCTGTAGAGCTCTCACACATAAATGCAGCTTGCTGTGCTCATGGTAAGGCTGAACTCCATTTATGGGCAAATGACCTGAGAGACTGGGCAGCCTGTCATCATTGGTGCTGGGCCAAAACTCAAGGCAGTTTGGCTAGCCGGCTGCCTTTTGTCAGCATCCATCATCCAATAGGAATTGGCATGGCCTTCTGCTTCCATTTCACATTTCTGCCTCTGCCCTTTCCCCTCCCCAGATAGCTGCTGCAATTTTGGATTGTGTAGTGATTGGGAGCTCTGTTGCCTCAATATTCCGTCTGAGTCCTGCCTATCCCCTTGGGCTCACACAAGGCCTTGGGCTGTTCATGCCCAAGGACCAGGACAAGGAGAGTCGGCAGGGCTGGCTCTAGGCTTGAGGGGTCCTTGGCAAAGTATCCTCTTTTGGCACCTTCCCACATCAGTGGGTCTTTGTGGGCTTTCCTGGCAGCAGCATCCAACAGACGCATTGTGATCTGTGCCAGGTGGCTTTTAAATTGCCCCCAGTGCCCCTGATGTAGCATCGCTGCAGGGCACTGTGGGAAATTTTAAGGAGTGGCTCCAGCTGCTCAGTGAGGGGGCTCAGGGTAGGCACTGGCACAGCGGTGGGCCCTGCCAGCACACAGAGGCTCCGACAGCTGCTCAGAGATGCCTTGTGCTGATGCCAGGGCTGAGAGTTGGCAGATTGGTTGTGGCAAAGTTTATTTGATCCTGTCTGATTTGCAGACTGAAAACAAAGCCAGCATCCTTTTGAGGAGTGCATACCATCCATGGCCTAGAGTAAGGGTGGGAAACCTCAGGCCTGGGGGCCAAATGTGACCCTCAGGTCAGGCCCTTGGAACTATCCCCAGGCTGTATTCCTCACTGGCCGTATTGTCTGCCTCAGCTGTTTTTGCCTGTCTAGAATGTGTCCTTGAATGCTGATAATGTCTCTTCCTTGCCTGAATGGAGGATTCAGAGGGGTGTGCAAGTGTCTGTAGAAATCAAACTACAGTACAAAGGTAAAATGTCCATTCATTGTGCCATACTGGCCCTGCTCACCACTGGCATGCGGCCCTTGGAAAATTGCCCAGAAGGGAATGTGGCCCTTGGGATGAAAATTGTTCCTCAACTCAGGCCTAGATGATAATGATTATGATAGAAGAATTCTGTGGCCCGTTTTCTTAGTGCCTTCAATGTCGCAACTCATGTTCTCTCAAACTGGTATAGGGGCATCTTTGTGTCTGGGCCTTTTATCCAACTGCCTAGGTCATTGTCCATATTAAACAAATGACAACAAAAATGAGAACCATTTGCAAGAGAGAAGTGCAAAAAAGATGGAAAGGACAATGGAGGGTTGCATCCACGGCTGGTCCTACTTAGAGGAGACTCACTAAGGGCATACTCTAAGTAGGACTAGTACTGGCTACAACCCTGAACATTTAAGTAAGGCCTTTGCTGTTTTTAGATTGTGAAATTTGATTTTAGACTGATGTTTTTGTATTATATTGTATTTTATTGTATCTATGTTCACCGCCCAGAGAGCTATTGCTAGTCGGGCGGTATATAAGTTTAAATAAATAAATAAATAAATAAATAAATAAATAAGGGTTAGTTAGCTAGACTTGAACTGGTGGTTTGAAGGGACTCCACAACTGGGCTGAGCCCTGGCCTAAAGTGAGTCACATTAGCTACGGTATAGCATGTTCTTTTTATTCTGGTTCCCCCCGCCAAAAAAAAGATACAGGGTAGAGCCCTGTTCTTTAACCTGGAGTCCCCAGATGCTGTTGGACTACAACTCCCATCAGCCCCAGCCAGCTTAGCCATTGGCCAAGGATGATGCGAGTTATTGTCCAACAACATCTTGGGACCCAAGAAAAAAGACAGAGAGAAGGAGAAAAAGAGAAAGTAGGGAAAGAAAGAGGTGGAGGATGACAAAATGGGCAGGAGAAAACAGGGGCAGGGGAGAAGAAAAATGGATACAAGATAAATAATTCAAAAGTGGGGGTTTCATGTTGCAGGGAACCGCAGCAAATGAAATTAGCACGTGTAAAGGTATTCCCTCGGTAAATGCATGGAGCTTTGTCAATTACAGGTGACTGCCACTTAAGTTTTGCTAGTTAAGATATAATATAGTGTGCTCACTCAGAGGTCACACTCCTAGAAAGTGGGTTGCCCTGAATAACACGCCTTTTTCCCTATTGCACCTATCAGCACAGAATTGTCGCCCCCCCCCCCATCCCAAGCTGGGTGCAATAGGCATCTATTATGCAGGCTCTTCGCCGACAGGATGAGATGCTTTGCGTCACAGGAAAGAAAGTGAAGAGAGCTGAGAAAGATCCAGGTTAACAAACAGCTTTATTGGTCATTTTACAAAAGGATTCATTAGCTACCAAAGAAACCCCTGCTGACCCCTGCCTTATGGCAAGCAGGACTGAGCACCTGGGCCTATCCGAGCATGTGCTTGGTGAGGTGGGCTGCTTTCAATGCCCATCCTGAGCTGGATGATAGAAGGCAAACGCTCTTCCCTACTGCCTTCTTCCGTACCCATCTCCCACTGCACACAAACCCTCCAGCTGCAGAAATGCCAACTTTTCCAAAAAAACCCAGGCCCGTTCAGGCAGAAGACTTTGAGTGTCCCTTTTGCCACCATTTATAAATACAGCTTCCTTGACTCCCAGGGACTGCCAACCTCCAGGGAACAACTTATTTACAAGGGGCCAGGCCATGCAGCTTCTTTCAAAGGGTCATAAATTAGAAGCACAGATACACCCCCCTCCCTGGCCCAAAGTCTACGGCTGCCAATTCCTTTGTAGGTCTTGCTCTTCTCACGCTGACTTCGGTTTGGTTTCATCTCTTTTCCTGGAAGCACAAAGGGGGGGGGGAAACGTCAATAGGGTCTGCCTCTGATCTTCGCTTGCCCTTCCTCCTTCAGCCACAGATCTGGCCTGACTCATAACAGACCAGAAAAAAAAGGGGCGGGGGAGATAATTTACCTGGTCACTTCCTACAGGAAGTCCACAACATTAGGCAACCTAATCTGGATCCATTTCAATCGGGCTTTCGGCCGGGATTTGGTACAGAAACAGCCTTGGTCGCCCTGTATGATGACCTCTGTCGGGAGAGAGACAGAGGGAGTGTAACTCTGTTGGTTCTCCTAGATCTCTCAGCGGCTTTTGATATCATCGACCATGGTATCCTTCTGGAGCAGCTTGCGGACTTGGGAGTTGGAGGCACTGCCTGGCAGTGGCTGTGCTCCTACCTCGAGAATCGTCTCCAGAAGCTGGTGCTTGGGGAGCATTACTCGAATCCCTGGGTACTCCAATATGGGGTCCCACAGGGTTCGGTTCTGTCCCCCATGCTTTTTAATATCTATATGAAGCCGCTGGGTGAGGTCATAAGGAGATTCGGAGTGCGTTTCCAGCAATATGCTGATGATACGCAGCTCTACTTCTCCTTTTCATCTTCTTCAGGTGAGGCTGTTGATGTACTAAATCACTGCCTGGCTGCGATAATGGACTGGATGAGAGCTAATAAACTGAGACTCAATCCTGACAAGACTGAGATGCTGTTGGTGGGGGAGCTCTCTGCCCAGATGGCTGATATCCGACCTGCCCTAGATGGGGTTACACTCCCCCTAAAGGAGCAGGTCTGTAGTTTGGGGGTCTTATTAGATCCGCTCCTGTCTCTGGAGGCTCAGGTAGCCTCGGTGGCACGGAGCGCGTTCTACCAGCTTCGGCTGGTAGCCCAACTACGACCCTATCTGGACAGGGAGAACCTTGCCACAGTTATCCATGCTCTGGTAACCTCTAGATTGGACTACTGTAATGCACTCTACGTAGGGTTACCTCTGAAGACAGTTCGGAAACTTCAGCTGGTGCAGAATGCTGCGGCCAGAGTTCTTACTGGGATTAAAAAATATGATCATATAACCCCTGTCCTGGCCCAGCTGCACTGGCTACCAATATGTTTCCGGGCCAGATTCAAAGTGTTGGTTCTTACCTATAAAGCCCTTAATGGCATTGGACCATAATACCTGGTGGAACGCCTCTCCCACTATATACCTGCCCGCTCACTACGTTTGACATCGAAGGCCCTTCTCTGGGTTCCAACGCATATGGAGGCCCGGAGAGTAATAACCAGAACTAGGGCCTTCTCAGTGGTGGCCCCCGAGCTATGGAACGCCCTCCCTGATGAGATACGCCTGGCGCCTTCTTTGTTATCCTTTTGGCGCCAGGTAAAGACCTACCTCTTTGCTCAGGCATTTTAATTTAATTTAATTTAATTTTAATTTGTCTTTGTTTTGATTTTGTTTCTATATTTTACAGTGTATTGTTATCATGTTTATTGTATTTTAATCTGTTTTTACCTTTTGTACACCGCCCTAAGAGCTAGAAAGCTATAGGGCGGTTTAGAAATCTAATAAAATAAATAAAAATAAATAAATAAATAAAACTTTCAGTTGCCTTGGGTTAAGTGGCAAAGACTCTTCTATTGGACACCTTTGAACAAGTATCAGAACATAAGAAACAGAGGTGCTTGAAGTTATGTAAACATGTATTTGCATTCAGCTCTATAAATGCAGTCGAACGACTTATTCATTAATTCGAGGGATTTATACCCCACTTTTCACTCAGTTTTTCCAGCTACGGCTGGCTCGCCAGCCCTCTGGACTGGGCTACCGCAAAGTGTGGTCTCGTATACTATTTATGGCATTTTGTTTTATGGTACGTATAGTCCCAAGGTATAATCTGATGGCACATGAGGCCGCCGCCACCGCCTTACTGAAGCTAAGCAAGTCTAGTCAGTGCTTGGATGGATGATTACGTAGGAACCACATGCACACTGTGTTGGGTTCCACGATGGAAGAAAGGCAGAATATGAATGTAACCCCCCCCTGAAATAAATAAATTTAATTACATTGAAAAGCATAATGAAAATGGTGCCAGAAACTACTGTAAATCTGAAGCAGTTTCATCAACCATCAATGAATCTTAACGGGTATGTATCTTTATCCTAATCCCAGCCAATTTCCATTGATGATGATGATTAATAACAATGATAATAATAATTAATTATTTTTATTATATATCCTAATCCCAGCAGTTTCCATTGAATATGTACATCTTTGATTCAATGGTTATGTATATCAAGAGTTTTCCATTGATTGTGTGTCCTAATCCCAGATGTTTCCATTCATTCTAACCCCCAAGGGCCAAGGTACTTGCTCCATGAGTGAAATTTGTAGTGCAATATTCTTCTTCAACAAACAGCTCAGTAGGGGGAGCAATTTGGACCAAGGCTTTGGTGTGGGGGGACAGAATGGAGGTCAACCATATGCCCTTGCATTGTCTCCCCAGTTCAAATCACCTTCCCCCCGATAAGTTATTATTAACCATGGATTTTATCGGAGATATAGATTGTGCTGTTTAGGCCTATGTACACTGGAAACTGTGCCTGTAGTTGTGGCTAATAGGAACTTTTGGAGAGCAAATTTGGATCAGGGTAACAGTGTGGGGTAAAAAGGGTTAAGTCCCCTTCCTCTGTCACCCATGGTCTCAGTTCAAATCAAGTGCCACTCGATTTGGGGTCTTGACAGCTGCCTAAGGATGGCATGTGCTGATGCCAGGCTTGTGTCAATCCATCTCCCAGAATAAGGACCCTCTATTCCTCACCAAGCTCTCAACGCAATAATCAAATCAAATCAAAACACACACAAAGGAAATGCTGCAAAATCACCTCACTGCGATCCCCTGTTGTCCTGCTACGTCCTGACCCATGACCTCTAGATCCTGTTGAGCCTTTGGAAGAAGAACTTCCTGTTGTGGAGCAATTGCTTGACACCTGGCTTCTGGAGAGGAAGCTGGGCTTGCTGTAGGGGATGATTTCCTCCTCTGCCAGCACCCATGCAGAGAGAGACAAACAACAGCAACAATGAAAGCAGTTGGTTAGTCTTACAGGCTCCGGCTTCACACAGACTTCTCTGACATTTTGCACTCAGCACAGCCTGTGCATTGACAGAAGGTTAAAAGAGGCAGGTTAAAAAAAAGAAAAAAGAATAATCTAGCAATGCCAAGGAGTTTGGAGGCAGAAATTCAGCCAAAAGTGCAGGAAGCCCGGAAAGCAACTGTTCCTGTTTTTTATTTTATTGGTATTTTTAATGGATGTTTTATATTGCTTGATGTAAAAGTGCTCAGACGTTTTGGGTGAGTAAAGCGGTATATAAATCCTGTTAAACGAATAAATAAAAATAGTGGGGCCGGCATTACCGTCTCGGTGCTGGTGGTAGTGCTGGCCTGCCACTGTGCGATGGGCAGCACTCCGCTCCATGGCCGAGGAAGCGTTAAAGTTCTTCTCCAGAGAGGAAGGGTCACAGTCCAGTCGTGGGGCACCATCTGGAACTGCGCTGCTGAGGTCTTCGGCGGGAGGTGGCAAGGGCGGTGGCGGGAGATCTAGACACAGAACCAAGGAGGAAGCACTTGTCAGCCCCCTTCTGTGGATATCTCCTGCATGAATTCATGCATACCTTTGGAGCTGTAAGAATGCTACAAATTGGCTTAAAGGCCAGAAATCTGAGATTCTTAGGATGCTGAATTTTGTGCTATGTGCAGTGTTGGCTGGTGGCCTGGTTTGCTGGTTGGAACTACTGACTGCTGCCAATGAGGGGGGTGACTGGGGTGGGTGGGGGCGGGAAGTGAATTCCTACGTTTACCTGGGAGGAGGTTGTGGTGGTTGTGGTGGAGGCAGGGGGAGCCTAAGTCAGTACTGTGCAAGTGCATGGTTGCTGATTCGTTAGCTGCCCCTGCTGATTTCAGCAGCCTACACTTGCATCCGTGGTGGTTAGCCAATCAGGACCACATACCCGCACAGCATTGCCTAAGCTGCCTCCTACCTCCACCACCGATCCTTGATGTTTGCAGATAAGGGTGGGAATTTTTCTCCCCCTCACCCCAATGCCCTGTGGTGGTGAATGGACAGCTGTCCCTGTGGACTCCAGTAGCCCATACCTACATCAGGGGTGGCTAGCCAATCAGCAACTGTGCACTTGCATGATGTGGGCTGAGGCATCTCCTGCCTCCGCTGTTGCTTCTTGGTGCTTCCAGGTAAGGGTGGGAATTCCTCTTCCCTTTGTTTGCCCTGCAGTGTTGAAAGGCGGTTCATACTAGCAAAACCACCTGACCAACCGCTGCTGGCTAGGTACAAAATTCTCTGCTTGCAAAGTGCGCTTGCAGATGCGAGGAGCATGCACACACGTGCCTCCCTGGATACGTCCGTGTGAGCTTTGTTCTGTGTTGAGAGGATGACAGCGTAAGCAGTCGTTTCAAGGAAATGCTTTCAAGATGTGGAGCAGCATAAACAGTTATTTATGTTTGGCATACACATAAAAAGCAGGGAAGACTGCACTGCATGGAATAATGGGGTTTAAATGCTACTAATCGCTGGATGCGCTGAGCAGATAACAATGTCCGCTTTATAAATGAACCCCGTGAGCTCATGCACATAAAAAGCTGCACACACATAATCTCTGTTGGTCTGACTGGGGATCCCAGAAAAATGGAAAGGCCACAGCTTGGTGACCAAGCACATGTTTTGCATGGAAAAGGTCCCAGGTTCAATCTCTGACATCTCTAGGTAGGGAAGGGAAAAGATCCCCATCTGAAACCCTGTCTTCTGTCTGCGGTCCCCAGACATTGTTGGACTACAACTCCCAGCCAGCCAGCTTAGCCAACGGACAATGGGAGTTGTAGTCCAGCAACATCTGCTCCCAGAGTGAGGTCTGAAGGCACAGGAGGCTACCACCTTGCTGAAGCTAAGCAGGTGTGGGTCTGATCAGTGCCTGGATGGGAGACCACCTGGGAACTACTTATATGCCACCTTAGGTCCCTTCATGAAAGAAAGGCAGGACATAAATGTAAGAAAATAACACAGACAAATAAATCGAGGGATCCAAGGTTGAAGGATGCTGCAGGAAACACTGAGCTGAATGGACCAATCATTTGACTTGGTATAAGGCAGCTTCGTCTGTTCCTAATGCTGGGTCTGCAACTGCCTGAAGAGAGCCAACACGTGGACAAGTTGTATTTATATTCATTTTTATCCCTTTCCATACTGTCTTTCAATGGGTGGCTCCCTGGGATGGTATGCAATAAAAATCCAATGAAATAAGAGTAACAAAAAATGTAAGAATGGAATGCAGCAGCTGAGGAAGGCAGCACTTCCAGCTTGGCAGATGAAAGCCCTGGGAGAAAAAAAAAAGGTCCTCTCCTGGTTCCTAATAAAGGAGAAGTCAGAGTGGGCCCCAGGTGGGGCTTTCTGGGGGAAGGAATTCCACTGGTGAGGGCACCACCACTAAAAAGGCCACCCCCTCACCTCAGTCTGCAGAGGCACTTAGAGCTTCCCTTGGTTACCTCTCCATATGGGCAGGTTGATATGGGATGATCATGTAAGTAGAAGATCCATCCTTTATTTATTTAGGGCACTTTTATCCCTCTTTATACCCCTGAGAGGATCTCAAAGGGCTTCTGTGAGATCCAAATATCACATTCAGGTCTGGAATTGGAAACAGAAACACCACGGCCTCTCTATGGTGCCAGGGTTATTCACGTGGCATTTCCTGCTCTCATTCCGGGGCCTACACGTCAGCCTCCGCCTACTAGGCAGCAGAGTCCAATGAGGGCCTCTGAGGCTAGGAAGTAGGGCTGAGCAGCTTGATCTCACTCAGCCTGCGATGGATACAGGCCTCCCTTGCTGGCAGTTATCAACTGCCAGGCAACAGCTCTCAGGGACAACCTCTGAGGCAAGGGAATGGGGCGGAGCAACTGAAAGTCACAGAGACAAGTCTTCCTGTCCACCGGTTTGGATGAATGTAGAGATTGCAAGGGGAGAGTTGAGCCAGCGGGCATGGTTCCATTTCCTGCCACCTCCAGGCATTCATTTCAATACAAATGTAGACGTGAACATGAAAGAAGAAACTCACAGTCCCTGTAACATTCTGGAACAAGATGCAGCCCTTTCCACTCAAGGATGCCACTGAGTCCTAATGGCTTAGCTAACAAGCACTTTGCTCCACAGGGCTTCTGGACACAGCAGCAACAAGGCGATGCCAATGGCAGCAAGCTCTTAGCTACCAATTGGCGCTCTCTGGCAGGATTCATAAAATGGGGCAGGCTCTCAGACAACTTGACATTTCAGCGATTTTAACGACTGCTGCTTTTCAGGGTTGTTTGTTTCAGTGTGTGGTTTTGATACAAAAAAGAGACTAGTCCCGGTCAGAACAGACCCATTAAAATTAATGGACATGACTAACTAATTAATTTGAATAGGTCTACTCTGAGTAGAATTTAGTTGGATACAACCCAAGGCAAGTAAGGGAGGGGGGAGAGCTGTATAAAATCCACCAAGGTGCAGAGAATGCAGATAGGGAGACGTTTTTCTCCCTCTCTCATAATACTAGAACTAAATGAACTGGGGTCATCCAATGAAGCTGAACAGTGGGAGATTCAGGTCAGCAAAAGCATCTTCCCATAACCAACTTGGAAGAATTTGAAGGAGGATTAGACAAATTCATGGAGGATAAGGCTATCAACGTGTACCAGTATCCGAGGCAGTATGAATGGACAGCTGCTCACACAAGTGAGGAGAGTAGCTGTTGTGCTCATGCCCTCATGTGGGTGACGGTGCCCCGGGAGAAGGTGTTCTCTCTGGAAGCCCCTAAGTTGCAGCACTCCATCCCCATATCTGGCATCTTCACTGTACAGTTTCAGTGGATGCTGTAGACACTGGCCTCTGACACCTGAGATGGATGTCTTCAAGATGCACCCTGTTCTTGTGGGTATAATTTATTTTAATTGTTTTTAATATTAAATTTTGAACTGTGGTATAACCTGCCTTGGGACCTGCTGGTGAAGGGTGGGTAATACTACTACTACTACTGCTACTATTAATTATATTTGTTAGCTGCTTTTTTTTCAGCATGAAACTCCAAGCGACTTACAAAAAATTCTGAAACACACATACAGAGTAAAAATAACAATACAAAAAGAAAAAAAACAATATACAGTACCAAGCAAAACTCAGAAAACAACACAACAAATAAGTAAATTAAAGACAATATACAATACACTTCAAATACAATACGGCATAGAATTAGGAGTCATCTTACAAGCCTACGTAGATAAAAATAATTAAAAATAATTACTACTGCTAATATCCTGCCTGTGAGCTTCCCAGAGGCATCTGATTGGCCACGGTGAGAAGTGGATGCTGGATTAAATGGGCCATTGGTCTGATCTTCTTTTGTTCTTACGGTATGTTCCTATTTACTGTATCGTTATTTCTTGCTCGTGAACAAGAATGAATAAAGATTACCAGTAGTGGATGGCGCGGTGGGGCAGCCGCGCTTACCGGTGTTTATACCATGCCAGCCTTCCTGTTGCCTCACTCCTTTCCCTGCCGGTAAGCAGCAGTGACACAGCTGACTGGAGGTCAGGTCAGTGTTGCCGCCGCTGTACCGCGCTGTCAACTACTGAATACTGTTCCTGTTCCTAATGTAATTCATTGTGACTCCCCCTCTTCCCCTCTGCTTTCCTGCAGTTAGGGATTGTTGAATGACATGGGGTACATTCACACAGATGCTCCTGACAGATTGCCAGTAGGTGCATCCCATAGCCCTCTGGCAATAATATCTGTAAAGAGGAGCCAGGTGAGTTTGGCAAGTTGCTGGGCTTTCCCCCCACATCTGTCTCCTAGTCCACATGGCCACTTTCCCCCCAGATGTCACTAGAGTGGTGTGGGCTCCATTCACAAAGAAGCACCAATCGGAATGCTCCCATAACGTGTAAATAGGAAGCAGAAACACTACTAGGTGTCTGATTATACAACTTCATTGCTACATAATAATAATAATAAAATTTTATTTGTTAGTCGCCTATCTGGCCGAATTAACGGCCACTCTAGGCGACGTACATTTCCAATAAAATACAATATAAAACCAATAAAAACATACTCAACCATTAAAAACACCACTCTTTCAAGTGGTCAGCAACATAAAAAACCTAACCCTCCCCAGAAGTGCCATAGGCCTGTCTGAACAGCCAGGTTTTTAAGGCTCGGCGAAAGCCTATCAAGGAGGGGGCATGGCGGAGATCAAAAGGAAGGGAGTTCCAGAGGGTGGGAGCCACATGAAATGGAAGTAAAGTTTTTGTGTGGGGGGAAAACCCCTTAATTTGAAAACCCTCTGCCACCTCGAGTTGAAAGGGTAAGTCCTCTGCCCTCTGCAAAAAATCCATCAATCTCACCTACCCACCTCTGAGAAAGTGGTTGAAAATTACCCCCCCCCCCCATTTTCACAGCTGACAAATGGCTCTGTGAAAGTGGACAGGGATTTTCAAAAACAGAGCTAGAAAGTTGTCTAAAAAGACAAAGAAAGAAAAGAAACGGCTATAAAAAGCCGGGAAAATAAAGAGGAAACCAACAGGACGGAAGGAACTCTAATGGAACAGAAGAAATGGGCAGCCTCAGGGGTCAGGGGCCCCATCCAGCCTTTGGGCTTCCGGTTTCCCACCTGTGCCTTAGAGAGTCACACGTACCTCCCTGCTTTTTCTCTCGACGGTAGTGGCTGGACTTGGATTTCTTCTTGCTTTTTCCTTTCTGCCCCGGAGGGAGAGGCATGTCCCCTAGGCTGGGATGAGGTTTGCCTGTTGGTAAAAGCCCAGCGTCAGAGTCGGATCCCCAGCCAACAACTTGGTCTCTCCCACCCAGTCTCAGTCCTGGGTCCAGCAGGATTCGCAACTACAGGATGGAGGAAGGCACTGGGTGATGGAGCATGACCTTGGAGTCGCTAAGGAAGCTCAGAATCAAAGGTGGATGTCTTCATTTAGGGGTGGGGCATCTCTGCCCCTCCAGATGCTGGTGGACTACAACTCTCATCAGCCTTGACAATGCTGGCCGGGGCCAATGGGTGTTATAAGTCAGCAACATCTGGATGGCCACAGGCTCTGCATTCCTGTTTTGATTATTCCTTATATATTTTTGCCCCACTCTGCCTGTGAGGAGCTCAGAGCACTGTTCATGGTTCTACCCCCATCTCGTTTTATCTTCACGATAACCCTGTGATCTGGGTTAAGCTTAGAGATGGTCAGCCCCAAGTGAGCTTCATGGTTGAGAGGAGATAGGAATCCTGGTCTCCCCAGGCCTGCTCCAGCTGCTGCACCACACTGGCTCCCTTAAAGCAGGGATGGGGAACCTGTGGCCCTCCAGATGTTGTTGAACTTCAGCTTTCATCATCCCTGCTGTACGGCTTGGGGTTGATGAGAGTTGGAGTCCAGCAACATCTGGGGGTCTGCGGGTTCCCCATTCCTGTCTTCAAGGATTTAAATGTGAGGGCCCTCAGAACCTGCCGCTGGTCAATCAGCTCCACACGCATTTTGACTATCTCAGCTGCAGTGAGATGGCTGCAAGGAAACGCCTCTCAAACCTGGCACTGCAAGGCCTCTCTGCTCAGGGAGCTCAGGGAGGCCAATCTCTCCATCTCCCTGTGCCGAAGACACCATGTTATCTCTTGGAAGAGGGACAGAGAAGTTACACCCACCTATTCCCGGAGAGTCAACATTCTCTGCACTGTGCGCCGGTGTCTGGCTCAGGTTACGTCGATGACCTTGCCTGGGAGAGATGCCTTCGGGTGCCTCTTCAGGCACGTTGAGATTTGGGTTGGACTGAGTCAAGGGAGGACTTGAGGCCTTGGGCAATGGCCCCGAGCCATTGGGTAACCGCCTTGAAAACAAGAACCATCAAATTAAGTGGAGAGGATGGCCCTGATGGGAAGACAGCAATGACAGGGGGAGGGGGGGAATGCGGGAGATCATCTCTTTGTATAAACCAGAGTTTTGGATTGTGGTTCCCATTTTGTGCTGTCAAAAGCTGTATTTTGTTTGTATGAATGGTGGCACACATACTTCCAGGCCTCTCACTGCCATCATGAGAACCAAACACTTCCTTTCTTGTTTCTAAAAACCTGAGATTCTGAGGATGCTGAATTCTCTGTTCAATACAAAATTCAGCACTTGCATAGTGGGATCCAAGATACAGACTGATCTGGGCTGTCTCCGATTGCCATGCCCTGGTGCCATGCACTCCACAACCTCTCTCTGAGGTAAGAATTTGTGTCACCTTCTCTATAGTGCAAAACCTGGTGTGTGCCCAGGAAGGGCAATCAAGTTCCAGCCCATAAGGCTTGGATTAGATCAGTTTGTATCGGAATTTGCAAAGGGTGAATTCCTCAAGCAAGCCTGTTTTTCCAAGCTCATACCTGGGTAGGTGCGGAATCTCAAAATGATGCAGCCTGGGGATGTCTTCAGAAGCTCTCGTCTCCTCCCGGGGCGAGGGGGTCAAGGTGGCCGTGGACTGCTGGCCGTACGAATTTGCAGGAGAGGAGGCATCTCCACGAGGTGGTGGCGGAGGACATTCTTCTTCCTGGATGTTCTCCATCAGGTAGGTCCTTTCTGGCAGGGGTGGGCACCATTCCTCCACCTCTGAACTGCAAACAGTAAGATAACTATACATTTTGGCTGGGACACGTTGGACTCCCAGTCCCTGGAAGCATCCTAAGGAAAACGCATGCTCCTTGGGAGCTAGACCAGGTTCATCTAAACCAGGAGCAGGGAACCTTTTTTCAACCTGGTTGCTGGTGACATTGAAGCAAATTTGGAGTTGTTTATTAATTAATTTGATTTTTGCCCAAGGAACTCAGCACCACATACATAGGTCCTCCCCACTTCACTTTTTATTTGCACAACAACCATGTGAGGTAGGTTAGGCTGAGCAAATGACTAGCCCAAGGTCACTCAGTGAGCTTCATGCCTGAATGGGGATTTGAATCCAGCCCCCCGATCCTAGTTTGACACTCTGACCCAGGGATGGAAAACCTCTGGCCCTCCAGATGTCGTTGGACGACAACTTCCATTTCCCCTGACTGTTGGCCATGCCAGTGTCATGGCTCTGGGATTGGATCCCAGGGCTTTGCCTTGGATGAGGTCAATACTCAGATCATAACAGCCGGCTGGAGGAGGAGCTTTATGGCTAAGTGTGGATTTGAACCCTGGTCTCCCAGGCCTTAGTCCAACGCTCTAACCATGACACCACACTGGCTCACAGTCAATATGGTGTGTTAATCAGAGTGTTGAACTAACAACTGGGAGACCAGGGTTCAAAATTGCCGCTGAGCCATGAAGCTCGCTGGGTAACCTTGGGGTTAGTCACAGTCTTTCACCCTAACGTACCTCACAAGGGTGTTGTAATAATATCTATCTATATACACATTATTATATATAAGGATAATATGGGGAGGGGAAGAACCATGTGTGCCACCTTGAGCTCCCTGAAGGAAAGGTGGGATATACTGGTCCTTCTTGTGCCACCCTGGGCTCCTACTGGGAGGAAGAGCGGGTTATAATAAAATGTGCTCTGAATGACATGCTCCAATTAATAACCTGGTATCCTAGACCACTCTCCCAAAGCATGGCATTACGGCAGAGTGCATTAGGGCACATTATTGGAATGTGTTGGCCCAATACCAGTTGAAGCTCAAATTATGAACGGGTTCCCCAGACCAGAGGGCCAGTGTGGTGTAGTGGTTAAGGTGTTGGACTACGACCTGGGAGATCAGGGTTTGAATCCGCACATAGCCATGAAGCTCACTGGGTGACCTTGGGCCAGTCACTGCCTCTCAGCCTCATGAAAACCCTATTCATAGGGTCGCCATAAGTCGGAATCGACTTGAAGGCAGTACATTTACATTTCCCCCCCCCCCCAGACCAACACCGCTTCTGTTTGCAGGGGAAACACTATCATGAAAGGAAGTGCTGTTTTCTGTCCTTCCTGTGGTACTTACCTGACTTCTAGCTCCTCCTCTTCCTCCTCCTCCTCCTCCTCCTCCACATATTGGCTCAGTTCACTGGCAGAGGGAGGTGGAGGAAGCACTTCTGTCCAGTTGAGCGACGGTGTTTTCACGGGCTTCCCCATTGATTTCTGCTTTCCAGGTTTAGCAACTACAGAAGAGAAGCGGAGCTGAGAGAGGGCACCCTCAGACACAGCAATGGATGGGAACTGATAGGTTGTGACAACAACAACAAATCTAGCGGTGCAACAGCATGCACCATTACGCAGAAGCAAGTCCCATGTATGGGAAGGGCTGCGGCTCAGCGGCAGGGCATCTGCTTTGCATACAGGAGGTCCCAGGTACAATCCCTGGCATCCCAAGGTAGGGCTGGGGATGTTCCCTGTATGGAACCCTGGAGAGCCACAGCCAGTCAGTGTAAACAATACAGAGCTAGATGGACCAGTGGCCTGACTCGGCAGAATGCAGCTTTCCAGGTTCCTCTTAAGACCCACCTGCATTTAGGACTGCAGCCTCAACCGTGCACAGAGTTTGAACTGTGACTTGATCCTTGCTATGACCTTACATGCGGCTATGCTCAAGGACCCTAAAAAGAGGTCTGTTGCATTAGGGATGATTACTATGATCGGCAGTGAATGTAAGAGCAAAACTGGACACTTGCCCTTGCAGAGTTGCTTTCATTTCCCCAAATAGCTAGCACTGGGAGCTGGATCGGGACTGTGGCATAGGAGGGAGACTTTAACCTTTTGCCCCCACCATACAGAATCTCCTGTCCACCTTCTATTTGTAATGGCAGGAATCTATTCCTGTTATTGTGAATGGGAGCAATCTTTCCCTTGGAAATACCAAGCAGAGGATGGGGGGGGGGATTCTGATTGGGACTGTGGTGGGGGCAAAGCATTACAGCAGCCCTCCCCACAGGCCCTGCCTGGCTCAACTCCCCCCATCCTGGATCTATTGTCGAAAGAAAAACAATAGCTACACAAGACGAACCTGTGTGACTAACATCATAGCTTGTTTGGTTCTTAAAGGGCAATACTACGCACACTTCCTTGGAAAGAAGTACGAAAATAGGCAACAGGCTGAGCTGTAAATGTTCTAATGATGAGCTCAGCTGAATACTGGGTGAGTCAGAAGGGTGGTGAAGCCTAGCAAACTGGGACATTCTCCCTTGCTGCCCCTTATGCCTGAGACGCCTTCTCAAATTACCCACATGGCACGCTTTCCTTCTCTCCCCGCACTTTCAAATCCCCTCTTCAAAGCTCATCTTTTCTGTGAATCCTTTAATGCAGCTGCCAGTCTTCATCCCTGAGTGCAATAATGATGCTGCTTTATAATGAGTCAAATTATGGACCCATCAAGGCCAGTTATCTATGTTGACTCAGTTTTCATGTCGCAGTACACCACGGTTAATGGTTTACCATGAACAGCCTGATCCAGGCTGTTTTGCTCCTCCTCACTAGCATGCAAAGGAAAAGAACCATGAACCCTAGCTTAGTGTTATGCCTGAACCAAGGTTCATGGTTTATTTTGCACCCAACAAACTACAAACTATCTAAGTTGGCTCAGTTTTCATGTCATAGCACACCATGGTTAATGATTTACCATGAACACGCTGATCCAGGGTTTTGCTCCTTCTCGCTAGCATGCAAAGTAAACAGACCACAAACCCTAGCTTAGTGTTATGCCTGAACCAAGGATCATGGTTTGTTTGCTCCCAACAAACTACAAGAACAAAAACAATGTGTCCTTCACTTACCAATCATGGTTTGTTTGAGCAAAACAGATCAGGATCCCTACTTCACACATAATACTAAACTAGGGATTGTGATTTGTTTCCTTCTTGTACTAGTGGAAAGGAGCAAAACAGCCTAGATCGTTCACAGCAAGCTGATAACTATGGTTTGCTGTGATATGCAAACTGGGCCATTGAACTGCAGCATCTCATGCAGAGTTCTTTCCCAGAGACCCTTTGAAATGGAACATTAAAAAGGTAAGAAGAGCCCAAAGACCCATCTAGTCCAGCTTTCTGTTCTCACAGTGGCCTACCACAGCCCCAGGAAAACCCACAATCAGGACATGAGTGCAATATCACTTGTCTTTCTGCTCATATCCCCCAGCAACTGATACTGGTGGTAACAGAATCAGAATAATAGAAATGTAGAGTTGGAAGGGGCCTGTGAGGCCATCGAGTCCAACCCCCTGCCCAATGCAGGAATCCAAATTAAAGCATACCCAACAGGTGGCTGCCCAGCCGCATCTTGAATACCTCCAGAGTTGGAGAGCCCACTAGCTCCCTCAGTAATTGGTTTCATTGTTTTACCACTCTAACAATGTTAGGAAAGTCAGGAAGTTCATCCGAAATCTGGCTTCCTATAACTTGAGCCCATTACTGTCCTGCACTCTGGGATGACTGAGAAGAGATCCTTGCCTTCCTCTACATGACAACCTTTTAAGTACTTGAAGAGAGCTATCATATCTCCCCTCGGTCTTCTTTTCTCAAAGCTAAACATGCCCAGTTCTTTGAGTCTCTCCTCACAGGGCTTTGTTTCTAGTCCCCTGATCATCATTGTTGCCCTCCTCTGGACCTGTTCCAGTTTGTCTGCATCCTTCTTATAGTGTGGTGTCCAGAACTGGATGCAGCACTCGAGATGAGGCCTAACTAGTGCCGAATAGAGGGGAAGCAACATTTCACGCGATATGGAAATATGTAGCCATCACTACTATTATCCTTCATGAAGTTGTTCAATTCACTTTTAAAGCCATCTAAGTTGGTGACCATCACTACAATGTGTGGAGGCAAATTCATTAGTTTAATAATGCACTGGGTGAAGAAATGCTTCCCTTTTTTCTGTCCTGAATCTGGAGATTGAATCTGGGACCTTCTGCATGAGAAACACATACTCATCGATTGAGCTATGACCCCTCCCCAAATTACGTGTGACTGCAATCTCTCACATCATTCCTGTCACTCTGGCCTCTTCCTATCACCTTTTCCCATTGTCTAATTTTAGACCTGAATATTATTGGGGCATTTTGTTTTGTTTTGCTCGTATTGTCTTGTAAAATGCTATGCATGTTGACAACACTAGATCACTAACAATGACAGCACAAACATCATTTGACTTTCTGTATGCTAGGAGATTCTTCTCTGGGACACACCGGGGGCTTCCTGTTCCAGAGAATTCTGGAACTTCAGAATATGATGCATGTGGTCCCTACCACTCTCAGCTCTGCCCCGCTCGGGCTGGGCATATTGGATGCTGGAGATGCCAGGCTGGGCGTTCCACTGGCTCTCCTCTTCATCAGGTGAGTGTAGATGGGTTGCCCCATATGGTATCACGGGCGTTGTGGCATATGGGGTGGTGTGCTGGGAAAAGGCCCCATTGAACGTCCTCATGTCATCGCTGGCAGGATCAATGGTGCTGTAGATGGGCCCGTCGGACACCCCCGTCCCAAACTTTTCCGTCTGGGCAATGTAATTGGAAATTCCAGCATCTGCAAACAAGGAGACACATTGTGACCTTGATTAACCAGATCTTCTGGTTTGGCCACAATGGATTCCATGTGCCTCCGTTTTAATTACATCTGGCATTTATGGGCTTTGAGGGCTACCTCTAATCCAGGCTTGTGGACAGGAGAGAGGGGATTGGCCCTGCTCCTCCTCCCCACAAACCCTGGCTCAGCTCCCCTCTTGGAAGGCCACAACCTGGAAAGCCTGCTTTGGTTGTCTCAGCAACTTCCTTTCCAGCGCAAGCTAAAGGGCTAAGCCTCTCACTGTAGCCTGTCCACCTTCCCACCACTGTAATGCCTGAATTCCAAATCTGCCAGCCACGCATGTTTGTCTTCGGCTTGCCATTTCTAGGGATGGATGAATGTGTCAATTTCAGATTCTCATTTTCCCAACCTTGAGTTCAGTTCACCCCATTTCTGCATCATTCCCCCCCCCAAAAAAGCTTGCACAGAAATTCATATGCATTTGGGGGTGTATTTCTCCTAACGTATGTGTTCTTGCATGCGATTTTGCCAAAGAGGCACTTATTTTTGCAAGCTATTTCCCCTAATTAGCATAGTTTGATGTATTATGTTCGTCAGTAGATGGATGTATATACACAGTTTTTGGTTACAGAAGTGCATCATAAAATTTGAAGATGTGTAGATTTTGAAGGTTTCCTTAAGGATGCAGGAAATGAGAAATTAGGTAGGTTCGCCTTAAGATCCAATTCCTCCCCCCTCCCTAGCCAGTTCTACTTCCTCCTTAGGGAACCTGCTGGGGCCGTGGCACTCTTACCATTATAGTACCTCTCGGTGGCATTGTGGTTTCCTGCGCAGCAGTTCCCTCCGGGCTCCTTTGCCTTCCCGTTCCGCAGCAGGTTTGGCGCTGGCCACGAATCTGCCAGCCACGGATAGCTGGAGGCACTAGTAGCCATGGCCAGCATGCCAGGCCTGCTGGAGGAGAGTGATGAAAACCACTATTATTTGGTGGTTTGTTTGAGGGCTGCCACCTGATTTTTCCCCCTGAAAGTCTTCATAGATTAATTGTGTGAGTTTTAGTCAAGGAATCAGGTAATTAATAGCTTAAATTTCCATGAATGCCTTTGAGTAAAATGGCTCTGAAGCAAAATGTGCACTTTTTTAGATGATGCAAGTGTGGTGTGGTGGTTCGGGTGCTGGACTAGGATCATGGAAGACCCGGGTTCAAAACTGCTACTGAGCCATGAAGCTCACTGGGTGATCCTGGGTCAGTCAATGCCTCTCAGCCTAATCTACCTCACAGGGTTTATTTTATTTATTTATTTATTATTTGATTTATATCCAGGGTAGTTGTGATGATAAAATGAGGAGTAGGAGAACCGTGTATGCCACCTTGAGCTTGCTGGAGGAAAGTTGGGTTATAAATGTTATAAATAATTTTTTTAAAGTGTGTGTCTTAACAGGTGTTGCTCTAGAAGAGGCGTATCTGATGTTTGGCAGTGTTTATTCTTATGAATACACAAAATCTATTCCTGGAATTATGTTGGCATTTATTTTATTTTATTGTTGTGGTTCTTTTGCCTGTCTGTTTCCTTGTCTTATTTCTTAATTAAGGAAGAATAATTGTTTTGTTCTATGTTGTTCTTAACATATCCTTGGTATGATTACAGAGTTCTAATGTTTCATCATGTTTATTGATGTACTTCTGAGTGTTATGATACAAATGTTGGTTAATGGGTTCTAATGTGTTATTGATTTGTTTTGTGATTAATGTTTTAGACTTCTGAAGGGATCTGAAATGTTAAGAGCAGAAGGAGGCAACCTGTGGCTCTCTAGATGTTGTTAGACTCCAACTCCCATCAGTCCCAACCAGCATGACCAATGGAGAGGGTCCCTCGCCCTGGTTTGGAGTGATTTTGAAATTATGTAATCTTTGTGGTATGTAATCTTTATGTGGCTGATTAATAAACTCTCACTCTCTCTCTCTCTCTCTGTAATATCTCTTCTGAGATAGTGACTGCCATTTCCAACTTTCATCACTAATTTGCAAATCTGTGCACTGGGGGGCATCTAAACATCCCTGTTTACCCAGGCATTTGATGGCTAAAGGGGACTGTGCCTGGCAACCTGATGATCACTGATGAAAGACCCTTTTTAAGCTGTGTTTTAGAATATTTGGACTGTGTTGTACAACATTTTAACTGCATTTTGGAAGGTTTTAACAAGTTTTAGTACGTTTTCTTTGTTTTGTTCATGTTATCCACCCTGGGCTCCTTCAGACATAACGACAACCACCACCACAACCAAAGGTTTAAATCAGACGATCTGACCAATTAATGCTGTGGTTCTAGCTCATGTGCTCTAGCTTGGCTGGACTGGGGGCAGGGAGGCCCAGGGAGGGCATCTTTAATGCTACAGTAGAATCTCTGAACTCACCTGCTGCTGCCACGCGCTGGCCCATCCGCATGGGGGAAAGAGACTGAAAGAGAGCGGACCACACTAAGTCAGGGACACTTCCTCAAAGAACAAGGCCAAGGTTTTGTTTGTCAGAGCTGGGGGCGAGGGTGGGGGAAGGAAGCAACGTGACGGAGGGAGAGAAAAAGGTCTTACCTGCTGGTGTGTATGCAAAGGAGGCTGCAAAGAGAAGCAAGCAGAAAGTGAGGCGGCTCACAGGAAGTCATCGTTGCGGTAGGCAGATGTGGACAGGGAATCTAAGGCAGCTCAGGGGCGGCGCGTAGCTCAGTGGTAGAGCACATGCGATGCATGCAGAATGTGTTGTGAAAGAGCTCTCTCAGCCTAAGACCCCTGGAGAGCTGCTGCCAGTCAGAGCAGACAATAGTGGGCTAGATGGACAAACGGTCTGGTCCGCAGCAGCACCCCAGGCTTGGGCTGCAACTCAGAGGGGCTGGACCAACCAGGTGAACCATGGACTCTGAGCTGGGACTTCCAGAGCCTGTTGACTCTGAACTTGCACACTGCCCCCACAAAACCCCTCCCTGAAGGTCCAACCCCTTCCATACTAGGGACCCACATCCCTATGCTGGACCAGCAATGGCCCTAAAAGGAGTCCTCAGAGTGGACTGGTGCTAGGCTCTCCCTAACAAGGCCCACCTGGTCCCAACATTAGTGTATTTTCAGTGCCCGGTGGTCTTCCTCTGCCCCCGTGCATTTGATGGTGTTTGATAGGCTGTTTATTATTACAATCTTATCAGCTGGCATTTGTAAACTGGTGGTGCGCTGGGGATGTCTGTTGGCATTTTTACAGGACGATGCGGTTCTTAATATTGTTTCAGTTGAACTGTTTACGGTTTTAATCCTTTTCGGTGTTTTCATATTGATGCGAGTCACCTTGACACTGTTTTGTGTAAGGCGTCGGACAAGTTTAATAATAGCAAGTGCCGCTTTAAGGCCTTCCACACTTCAAGAAAGGGGAAGAACCTGGGAGGGGAGATCTGAAGGTATAAAAAGGCTTCAGTCGAGTCCAAGACATTGTTGGAGCAAGTTTCTAATGCTTCCCATGGTGGTCTGTGGGTGTCTAGTCAAAATCAGGACAGGACCCCTGGTCTAATGCAGCTTCCTATGTTCTTAGGCAGCCAACCCACATTCTTCTGCAGGGAGGTAGCATAAAAGCCTAGTTCATCTCACCTGTGTAGTGGCTCAGTTCCTTTCTCTTCTTCCGGCGACAGTAGATCCACACGCTGAAGCACATGAGGATGACCCAGCAGGCCCCTCCGATGCCAGCTATGAAGGCTGGCTGCTTCACCACATCCGTGATCTGCTCAGCAAGGCTCACGCTATCCCCGCTACTCACAGACACAGTGTCCTGGTCCAGCAAGGGCTCTGCAGCAAGCACAGGAGGCAAAAGTAACCACAGTGAAGGGAGGTAAGCAGCTTGCGCTACACTGGTTGCCCCTGATGTAGGAAACCAGGTGGGGCCCCATGTGACTGAATGCTCCTCTATTAAAAAGAAGAAAACTCCCTGCACATAGAAATTCAGCATGTCAAGGAAGAACCCTTGTCCCTGACTTGCTAGTTTTCTACAGCGAGGGAGATGTTTGTATAGAGGAACATTCATTCATCTGAGCCCATATCTGCTGTCTGAAGTGATCCAGCCCTGACAGTTTGACAACCTCAATGAGAATCAGGATGTGGAGAATACAGAGCTATGAGAGAGTGACATGATACCAGGAGACTCAGCTTTTACCATATTACAGCAGCAACCTTCCATTCTTTAATCCCAATTATGTAGCTAAGAGCTGCTTGAAAACCTGCTGTATGGAGTACGTCTGCTATTTCCTCCTACCTGCTTCCCATTGCATTGCCTCTCTGTCTTGCCACCACATGAATACTAGTGAGGAAACATTTCCTGTCTCTCCCTTCTTGGGGATTAGTATTGCCTTTCCTCAAGGAGTCCCAAAACAATATGGCTACCAAGCTTTTTGAGTTCTGTTCACATTGTGCTAGAAGAAGGGAAAGTTGGTTCTGGTCTGTTTTCTGCTAGGATTGTCAAATGTGAGTTAGAGGAGAATAGGCTAAGGAGAAGAGTGAGCTCAACAGAAACTCTACATGCAGAAAGTCAGCCTGAAAACCTTGAGCCACAGTGCGCAGGGGAGCTGTAGTCCTTGCAGCTTCAGGATCCAGGTCAAAAGCCTGTTTCAGTTTGTTTTAAATGTTGCAAGATTATTTGTATCCTCTTGACTTTCTGCTTCAAAAATGAGGTTTCAATCCTAGACACATTTATGTGAGTAACAGTGCAAACCTATACATGTCTACTCAGAAGTAAGTCCCAATGAATAATACTTCAGTGGAGTTACTCCCAGGTAAGTGACTGTTGGACTGCAGCCTTAGTCCCACTGAATTCAGTGGGGCTTGCTTCTGGGTAAACATATTTAGGATTGCACTGTGAACCTCCAAAACCCTTTAGACAAGCTTTTATTACTTTTGGCAAATAGCTGCTGTAATTTTGTAAAGCCCAAAATTTAATTTCAGAAACATAGCTCCAAAATGTTCACTTTTGAGACAAAAACCTGAAATTTAAAATTAAAAACTGGCATATTAGCCAGATACATCAATGGGCTCATCAGATGAAACTATCACATTGGCAGTTGATCACCAAGTCTGAAATTATTTTTATATCAAAAGTAACCCTTTGGATGGGAGAAATCATTCTTCCCAGGAATTTCCCAGTTCCAAAAATTGGATGCCACAGTCAGGGTGGTCTCCTCCCATTCTTCCAGCAACTACACCTCAGAAATGGATGGAATATGCAAGAGGGCCTCCCTAGCTGACGTGAGTGAACAGGTAGGATTGTATGGGAAGAGACCATCTATTTCCACCAGTTAATGTTTGGGATGAGCCTTGGGTACTCACTGATCTGAATAGTGACAGGGGCGCTCCTCACTCCAATGCCTACGCTGGTGGCTGCCGCCACCTCTGTGCGGTAGACCATCCCTGGCACCAGGCCCAGCACAACTGTCGAGCGTACAGTGCCATCCACTGTCTTATTGATGTGATAGCGAGACTCGTTTCCCAGGCACCAAACCTGCCACAAGAAGTGAAGGACTGTTGTGACCAATGGCTGAAGTGACACACTGTGGCAAAAGCAAACTTCCCACCACTATTTCCCAGCATCCACTGCAGCTCTTGCTGCACTTAGGCCTTCAAAGCCTTCAGTCGAACCTGCTAATCTTTGGGGCTAGCCTTAAATTTAGAGGTCACCCAAGGATATTCTGAGAGTTATGACCTTACCCTGTAATCTTGGATGATCCCATTTTGCTCTTCGGGTGGAGGTGGCTCCCAGGATACACTGATACTGGTACTATTGCTGGTCCCCACCGTCACTACAGTAACTGCCTGAGGAGGAGCACTGGGGGCTGGATGAGATGGAATAAAAGGAGTTTATTGCTCAGAGGAAGGACTACGTGGCATCTGGGGACGCCATCCTGAGTTCTGCAATGCCACATAGCTGTGCCACAGCAGGCAGTGAAAGAAAAGGCTATCAGGCATTTGTCCCATTAAACTTAATCAGCCTTAAGAACATTGCACATTGAAATGCACAGGAAGACCAAGTCATTGTTCCAGGAGCAGCCAACAGGGAAGGGTGCTGCTGTAGACCTGGTTTCATAGGCGCTGGTGACCTCACTGTTCCCCTGCCCCACCCCCTGCTTTTGGTCTTCAACTCCCATCAGCCCTTGCCAGTATGGCCAATGGTCAAGAATAATGGTAGCTGCAGTCTAACAACATCTGAAGGGCCACAGGCTCCCCATCCCTGCCTCAAGATGTGTCTTCCTAGACCAAATTACAGTGTACCTAGTTTGGTATTCTTTTCAAGAAACCTAACAATCAGCAGGCACAATGTGGTTCGCTAGGAATAGGCTTGGGGCATCTGACTGCTTAGAGCACGAAGAACTGTAACTTCTCCCTACGTGCAAAATGCTTCACACATTTGCAGCTACCAGAGGGTTGCAGTTTTCATGTGTTTCTCCAGCTCTCCTCGCAGGACTGGGTTTGCCAAAAACAGACAATGATTATGACAACAATGACAGAGCATGGCTGAAGAACACAGGGAGAATAATCATGGACGCTAGCCATGATAGCTGTATTCTCCCTCTAGGGTTCAATGAATGCCAGTTGCTGGGAATCACAAGTGAGCAGAACACTGTTGCACTTAAGTCCTGCTGGTGGGCTTCCCAGAGGCATCTGGTTGGCCATGGTGAGAACAGGTTGCTGGACTAGGGCCTTTGGTCTCTTCTTATGTCAGGCTCTTATATTACCAGACTTAGTTCAAGGTTCTGGTTTTGGTGTACAAAGTCCTATACATCTTGGGACCAGGATACCTGAAAGATCATCTTACCCTTTATATACTCAGTTCATCACTATGCTTTGCAGGTGAGGGCCTTCTGCATATACCATTTTATCAGGAGGTCCACTCCACACAACATAGGAAGCGGACCTTTAGTGCTGTGGCACCTACTCTTTGGAATTCCTTCCTCTTAAATATTAGACAGGCACCATCTCTGTTATCTTTTTGGTGCTTACTGAAGACCTTCCTCTTTCAACAAACCTTTTAAGTAAATACCTTATCCCAGTCTGTGTCTGTGTTGGAATTGCTTTTTAAGATGTTTTTAAAGCATTTTAAAAAAGATGTTTCTAAGATGTTTTGTTTTAATATATTTTAAAGTCTGTTTTTATGATATTTTACAGTGTTTTTAGTGTTTTTGTTTGCTACCCTGGGCTCCTATTGGGAGAAAAAATGTAAATGTACTGCCTTCAAGTTGATTCCGACTTATGACGACCCTATGAATAGGGTTTTCATGAGGCTGGGAGGCAGTGACTGGCCCAAGGTTACCCAGTGAGCTTCATGGCTGTGTGGGGATTCAAACACTGGTCTCCCAGGTCATAGTCCAACTCCTTAACCACTACACCACACTGGCTCTCACTGGGAGGAAGGGCGAGATAAAAATATATTAATAAATTTGTTGTTATATGCCTTCAGGTCAATTACGACTTATGACAACCCTATGAAGCTTTTTTGGATATATTCATAGGGTTTTCATGGTAGCAGGTATTCAGAGGTGGTTTACCGTTGCCTTCCTCTAAGCCTACAGCACCTGGTATTCCCAGGTGGTCTCCCATCCAAGTACTAACCAGGCCTGACCCTGCTTAGCTTCCGAGATAAGATGAGATCAGGTGTGTTCAGGGTAGTATGGCCATAGGCAATTAATTAATTGATTGATTGATTAAATAAAAAATAATGATGTCAGGCAACTGCTGTTTTCAAGAGGCACAGCCAAATGGTGTTGGTGAGGTATGGAACGCAAGCTTCTGTTGATAAAGGCCTTTGGAAACAGTCCATGAATTACATTTTGTGAGGAGACTGAATTGGAGCCTAGAGACACTTGCTTCCCTCCCCTTCCATATCTACCTTCTTCTGGGGTGCGCACCAGCAGCACTTCACTGTCCATGCCCTGGAACTCGTCAAAATATGGGCGAATTTTGACCTCGTACTCCTGGCCTTTGTGAAGCTCAACTAGGACGGTGTTCCGTTCAGCTGGTGACTTCACATCTTGCACCAGCCAGGCACTGTTCTTGGGCCGGTACATCACTCGGTAGCCTTGGATGAACTGAGCCTGGCGGTCCACCTAGAAGAAGATAAACCATTAACTGCTTGGATGTGACACCATTGCCTAGAACAGCCAGAGCTCAACTACCTGCCTGCCCAACCTCCCATCTCTGCTTCCAAACCTCTTGCTGATGATTCTGCTGCACTTCCCCCAAATTTCTGACCTATCTCCTTCTTGCCTATTTGTGCCCCGTTTCCAAGAGCTATAGATAAATCTCTTTTGTGCCAATCTTGCACTTTTCTCGGGAAGCAACATGAAGCAGTTGCTTTCCGGCTCCAGCAGAAGATTTTCTTGCTTCTGGCCTTAGTTTTTGTGTATAATTAACCCTGCCCCCCAATACTCAATTTCTTCCGAAGCTGGGGTGGGGATGCAAAGGTTGGTACTGTCAAACACAGGAATGACGCTTTTGGGTCAGACTATAGACCAATGTAGTCCAATGCCCTCTTCCCTGCAATGGCCAGCCAGATGCTCTTGGGAAGCCAACAAGGAGGCCAAGAGGGCAATAGTCTTCTCCTGTTATTGTTCCCCCAATAATGGTATTCAAAGCTATACAGCCACCATGACTGGGAGCCATTGATAGCCTTATCCTCCATGAATCTGCCTAATCCCCATTTAAGGCTACCTTTCCTGCATAATGCAATCACAAAGCTGCCCTCTGCTGACACACTACGTGTGCCATTTCAAGAAGAATCAGTGTCCTCGCAGGTACTCACAGTCCAGGTCACTTGGATGGTGGTGGAGGTGAGAACGACGGGCTCCTGGAGCTGAACCACAACTTCACCAAGTTCCTTTTGGACCTGCCGGTGATCTACCCCTTGTCTGGTAGGACTTACATCTGCCAAGTCATATAAGAAGTGAGGCCAAGGCAGGCCATGGCACAACATTTTAGCTTTTTCTACTTGGGGAGATGGATTTGGGTGCTTGCTACACTCTCCTTTCAGAGAATTCCACATCAGTTGTGTTGTTAGTGAACCTAATGGCCAGGTGATAAAAAAAACACCCACTGAGCATAGTTGTCTCAGGAAGCCTGGGTTTGGTTAGTGCCGGGGTAGGAGACTGCCTAGCAATACTGATGTATGCTGTGTTAAGTATCGTGCAAGAAAAGTGACATATTGACTGATAAAGAGAGCCATAGATGAAGGCTGCAATCCTAACCATGCCTGCTCAGAAATAAGTCCCATTCAGTTCAGTGGAGCTTACTCCCAATTGAAATAGGCTGCTTTGGGAGAGGGGGTGGGCCCTCCTTCAGTGGAGGCATTGAAGCTGAGACTGGATAGTCATTTGTCAGGGATACCATAGTTGCATCTTGCATTGCAGATCCCAACAGGGAGTTGGACTAGATGACCTCTGAGACGCCTTCTAACTCTATGATTCTATGACCTCCCATTGGAACTGAGGAATTGTTCCTCTTTGCTTGCCTTGCAGATGGGTTGCAAAACCTTTTTTTGTTTTGTTTTTTTGCTGGCTTTTGGGATCCTTGCATGGAATGTGTCTCAAAGCTTTCACCAGGTGTTGCTTACATATCTCAAGCTGTTTCTTGTAATCTTAATGGCTAGGAACTTGATTTTATGAAGCAAAAAACAAACAAACAAAAATCCATACCATCCTTACAGGAATGTCTTTGACTGGCTGATTATCAAGATATATGTGCTATTTTGTTTGCTTTTTATCTTCATTAGTATTGATCAATTTTATGGTTGCAGGCAGCTCTAATTGTTTCTCTCTGTTGTCCTAAACTCCTCGGAACCTACTTTGGAAAAGCAGCCTCTAAAATGTTTAAAGTAACATGTGAAGGAGGGATAGAATGATATTAGCAATGACGACCATAGTAACTTCAGACCTCATGTGCACAGGATGCTCCTTTTCAGTTTTACTTCCCTTTACTTTCTTGTCTAGCACAAGGTTGGGGAACCTGTATCCCTCCAGATGCTGTTGGACTCCAACTCCCATTAGCCTCAGCCAGCATGGCTAACGGTTAGGGATGATGAGAGCTGAAGTCCAATAACATCTGGAGGTGCACACGTTCTCCATCTTATGAAGATGGTTTGTTTACTCAAACAGCTGGAAAATGGGAGAGTGTATAAGCCAAAAGCCACAGTGCAGTCAATGTTGCAACATGAGAGCACTGTCTATAGGGTTTTATGGAACCTGTGCTTTTAAAGTATGTATGCTGCAACCTGCATAATGCATGCAAATTAAAGAAATGGGCACATCTGCTTATCTTGAATATCAGCCTTCACCAATCTGGGGCCCTCCATATGTTTTGCACTACAGCTCCCATCAACTGTGCTGGCTGGGGCTTGCAGAACTATAGTCCAAAATTTCCAGAGGGCACCAGGTTGGAGAAGGCTGTTGTATATTAATCCATTTAAAAACAGGGGTGGGGAACCTATAGTCCTCTAGAGGTTGTTGGAGTCCTCTAGATGCTGTTGGACTTGACTCTATCAGCCCCAGCCAGCTTGGATGGTGGGATGACTGGAGTTGGTCCAACAACGTCAGGAGGACACCACATTGGTTATTCTTGATCTAGAGACCCTAGGGCCAAGGAGCAGAAGGGAGCATCCATAATTGTGGCAGACTTGTCCACATCTCCACATTTTACCTGGAAACCAAAGGCTGGAGGTAGGCAGAAAATAACTCTTTCCGCGTAATGATGCTTAGTTTTTGTGTAGCATTGCATTCCTCATAATAACCCTATAAGCCAGGTTTATCCCTCCTGTAAAAAACGGGACTATGCGTCAGGCGATGAGGAATGGTTGATCCAAGGCTCGGTCCTTTAGCTGCTATCCTACCTTCCCAATGGGAGTATGGCCATTCAGTAGTGCCATCAGGGCAGAACTTTCAGGTGGAAGCCCAACCTCCTGCTCAGCAGGAGGGCCCCCAGATGCAGCAGTGATGGCTGACCACATTTTGAAGTAAGTGAAATAATGCACATTACCATCTAAAGAGCTCCCCCTCATTGTAAAGCCATAAGAACACAGGAAGCTGCTTGATACAGAGTCAAACCACTGGTCTATCTGGTCCAGTATTGTCAACACCACTGTTATTCAACCTTGGGTCCCCAGATGTTGTCGGACTACAACTCCCATCATCCCCAGACAGCATAGTTAACGGTCAGGGATGATAAGAGTTGTAGTCCGTCAACAACTGGGGACCCAAGGCTGATGGTCTACACAGCCTGACAGTGGCTCTCCAGGGTTTCAGACAGAGGTCTCTCCCAGCCCTACCTGGAGATGACGGGGATTGGACCCGGGACCTTCCGCAGGCAAAGCAGATGTTCTCTACCACTGAGCCGTCGCCCTTCCCCATTTTCAGAGGGGAGGCCCCCATAACACCATTTAAATGCAGACTCTTACTTGACTTAACTGTCCCCATTCTGAAACCATGCCTGTCTTCAAACAATTCTAATCCCCAATCCAGCATGTTGGCACAGGGGAATCTCACCTTGTGTACGAACTGGCTCCGAGACGGGGCTGGGGTCACTTAGCCCGTAGGTGTTGACCGCCCGTATGAGGAAGAGGTAAATGGTGTTGGGGTTCAAGCCACTGACTGTGTGCTTCTCCAACTTCACATTATCTGCTACCGTCTGCCAGGTGCTACCTGAAGACTGACTGCAACAGAACAGAATTGGACAAGGAAGAGGTGGAGGGTCCATCCTCAGTGGCCCTTCATTGATTCCCACGATGCCTGGAAAGGGTGGGGTGAAAGGGAGCCAGTGTGGTGTAGTGGTTAGAGTGTTGGACTGGGGCTTGGGAGATCAGGGTTCAAATCCCCACTCAGCCATGAAGCTCCCTGGGTGACCATGTGCCAGTCATGTTTCTCAGCAAATCCTACCTCATAGGGTTGTTGTGAGAACAAACTGGGGAGGGGGGAAAGCATGTTTGTTCACCACCTTGAGCTCCTTGGAGGAAATGTGGGATAGAAATGTAATTACAAATAGAAAAATAAAATAATGATATTTTATTAGCCAAGGGCAGGGAACCTTTTTCAGCCTAATGGACAACCTTCCGAGGGCCACATGTCAGTGGTGGGCAGGGCCAGAAGTAAAAATGGGTGGAGCAACAAATGCACATTTTACCTTTGCACAGTAGGCTAGTTTCTACATATACTCCACACACCTCTCTCTGTCCTCCATCCAGGCAAGCAAGTGGCACTATGGCAGGGTTCGAGGACATGTTCCAACCAAGCACAAAACCAAGGGGATGGCGTGGTATAAACTAAGGTCCCCCAGATCAACACGTCAGCAGGAGGGAATATCCTGGAGGGTTCCCAAAAGCCAGGAAATCGGTGATGCATTCAAGCCAGGACCAGCAGAAGCACTCGGATGCCTGGGGTAGCTGCCAGTGCCCAAGCACCCCCAGGAGGGCCCACCAACATTGATGCCACACCTGCCTGCCTGCCTGTTTCCTTGGGTGCGGGGTGAAGGCAGCAGGATCTGAAGTGCGGCCTGCTGTTTCTAAATTTCCAACAGTGCTCTGGAGAGATGCTACATTAGGGCACTGTGGAAAACTTAAAATGGTGGCTGGTTTGCCAGAGGTGGTGGTGGTGATGTTATCTGCCAGCAATAATCTTGATGGTGCCAATAAGCCTGCTGGGGGACAGTGATGTCTGGAGAGGCAGATAACACTTTGCCGGGTGGCCTCTCACTCCCAGAGTTGGCCCTGCATTAAGAAGAGAGCTTCTGAGCATGTGCAAAGTCTCTGTCTCTACTAATTAAGCACAGCTTCATCACAGACATATTCAGGATTAGAAGGGACACAGTTGTAGGGTGTGGCCTCTGACAGTCCCAGTCCTTCTTTTTAGACTTAACTACTGAATTCTAGGGAGAGCGGAGGGTGCAGAAAACACTATCTAAAGGACTGCCCAGAGTTTTCAAAGTTTGGAATTTAATGGGGAAATGGGCTTCTGGCTCAGCTTTGGAAGTAAATGGGAATTTGTGCCTTAGCCAGGTCTATTCATTCCGAAATAAAAAAACATGTCCCCTTTGAACCCTTCCATGATGCTTCTAGGGTGTATTGTGTCCTGTGGCAAATGGTGTGTGTGTATACAAAGGTTCCATGTGCCCCTGGTGGCAAGTCTGAGGACTGCGGCCAGCTAAGGGGCAGAGCCACGCTAATGATATGATATAGTCCACAGCATCAACAACTAATTGCTGCCCTGGGGCCTGATGTGCCCCACCCCCAGCAATTTTTTCTGGCCCGCCCAGGTCATCACCAATTTTGGCAGCTGTGGCAAAAAGGAGAATAAGCAAACCCAGCCCTGGGGTCGGCAGAGTGGTTTAAACCTGGTGCAATTTGCTCCTTCCCTATGCATCAGATCCATCATTTGATGAGCAGAGATGAAGAAATTACCCTCCACCACCACCTCAGCTGATCTGCATGGATCAGCTGAGGAGGGTTGGTGTTGCGTGTGGGCATCTTGTGTATGCCTGCCTGCAAGAGGGTGGTGTGGTCACAGCCACTTTTGGCCCTGCACTTGGCTGGCATGTGCCTCCCCACAGACTGTTGGCTAAGGGTGAATGTGGCCCTCAGGCCAAAAAAGATTAGCTCCCCTCCTCCATTCAACAGCAGTAATGGAGCAGTTGGACAGAATGAATCACGCACAGACTAATTTGTTAGCTTTGGCACGCAGATGCGAGCCCACGTTAAAGGTGACTCACAGCTGATGCCATGCTGCTCTTTAACTACACAGCTCCGTGTCCCTGCACACGCACGCACGCACATGCACCCACAGGCACACACGCATAATCCGCTCATCCAGTGATTTACTGCTCAGCCCAGCTGCCTCCATGTTTGCAGAACTTCCTACTGCAAACCGAATCTCTCGGCCACCTGCGCTCCCCACAAATCTCCTCCAACTCCAGAGCAGATGGCTCCAAGGTAAGTTTTGCTAGAGGCCACAAACCATGTGGAGGAAAAAAGAGAAAAGTTCGCCTTCGTTCATGAGGCACCTTAGCAACTCAGGCGCAGGAAGGAAGAATTTGAGTGCGGGGAGGTCTGTGACGTGCTGTAGGCGGGAATGACAAACGGAAGCTTAGTATGGATTCGGCAGCGGTGACATACTGCTCAGGAAGGTGCTGACAGCAAAGCATTTACACAGCTGTGTGGATCTTCCCCCTTGACCTCTAAAAACCCAGCTCAAGACAGATTTGGTTGAGCTGATGAATCGGGGGGGGGAAGAGATTCAGTCCTTTATAACACCAATGTCCTCCTTACCTCAGTGAGATCCAGACGTTGGTGTTCTCAGATAACAGAACAGGGATACCTGTCCTGCTATTTCTGGGTTGTTTACAGATCTGTGTGTTTCTCTAGGGAACTATAAACTCCACCCAGTAAAGAAAGCAACTCTATTACTGTTCATGTGAGCACTTATCCCAGGAGGAAAGAGATGAGTTAAAAAAAAAAAGGCTCTGATCTTGCCAGTGGGTTGCAGAATCTCAGTGTGCTTTGAGCTCAATTCAGCCTTGAATGTGTAGATGGGAGCTGTTATCGTAGCAAAACAGACTGGGCAGAGGGGGCCTGGCTCTGTAGGTCTGAAGCAGGCTCTTCCAATTTCTGCAAAGCTACTTCTCTGCTTCTTCAGGACTACAGCAGTTAAATAGCAGACAGTCTAATGGAGTATTTGGTGGAAACTGAACTGCAGCAGAATGGAAACAGCTCTGATTGTGATGAAGACAGTTCAGAAAGCAATACCTTTTTACATCACTAACCAGGTGTGGGGAATCATCCAAAGAGTGGGAAAGCATAATTTTCATACCCATTGCAATACTGGGCTGGACAGAGACACCCAGCTCAAAATTACAAAGGGTATGAAAATCACGCCTCAGATAATTTGAAAAACAGGCACCACAGCTGATCTGCATGTGTGTGTGCCTGTCTGCATGTATGTATACATGCATGTGTGTTCAAATTGCATGTTTATGTGTGGGTGCCTCCAGACTGTCTATATTGTATGGGAGGGATTCAAGCGCATACCGTGAAGTTCAGGTTTGTGCAGTTACAGTGGATTAAAGTAATCGACTTCCCGAGTGCGAAAAAATCTGCTTTTAAAGGAAATAGACTTCTTGTGGCTATGAAAGTGACAGGGAAATACTGTAGATTCATGAATGAATGGTTAACAGGAAGATGTATAAACATCCCCAAGCAAGTCAGGATGAATGTTCATTGTTCCCACAAACAAATCACAATGAATGCTCAATAAAGACCAAAATACAATCTAAACTCTTTATATGCATTGTGCAAGCAAAGCAGGGTGAATACTCAATAAATATGTTGTCTGGAGGAGCCCTGCATGTATCTACAAGTGTGTATGATGTGTGCATGCGTTTGTTTGAGAATGTGCCTCCCCCCACTTTTTTGGCTCTGCCCATTGCTGGCACTGGGTCCTCAGAGGGTTGGCAATGAGGGAATGCAGCCCTTGGAATGAAAAAGTCTCCCCATTCCTGGACTAAGTTTATTCACTTTCTATCACCCTCAAACTGTATCTCTCTTTTGTGTCCAAAGACACCTGGAAAAGTGACGTTCTGGCAGTAATGTGAGTTACCTGAATGCTTCGATTATATATGAACTGATGGTGGCAGTCCCGCTCACAGGGTTTGGCTTCCAGATCAAAGCAACGCTGTTCTTGGTGACGTCGGTGACCAGAGGGGCTGAGGGGGGTCCTGGAAGAAGGCTTGGCTCTGGAAGCTGTGTCTGGAGGTCAGCCCCATTCTCTGGAGAAGCAAATGTGGAACAAGAGGAAGAGAATGGCAGTAAACCCTATGGAGGGCAAGATAAATTCTGCTTTGCACAGCTTACCTGCATGGTTTTTACCAGCCACGCTGTGGTCCATCAATGAGCCTTCAGTTTACAAAGCAAGGATGCATGCTCAGACTCTCTTAACAATTAAGGCATAACCTGTCTGTGCTGTGAAGTGGTCCTGAGTATGCACTCTCTCCCCCCTCTACTAAAACTTGGGTTCATCCGGTGAAACTGATGGCAGGACAGGAAAAAGGAAGCAGAGTTGCTTTATGGAATGAACTCCTACAGGATGCGGTGATGGTCATCAGCTTTGATGGCCTTACAAGGGGACAGGGCAAATCCACAGAGTAGGTATGGGGAACCTTTGGCCCTCAAGATGTTGCTGAACTGCAACTCTCATCAGCCCCAACAAGCATGGCCAATGGGCAGGGATATAGGGAGTGGTAGTTCATACACATCTGGTAGGCCAAAGGTTCACCACACCTGTCACAGACGACAGGATCTATCGATGGCTACTATCGATGGCTACTGGTCCCAGGCTTTGGTCTGAAGGCACATGAGGCCAGCACCCTGCTGAAGCTAAGCAGGGTCAGGTCTGGTCAGTGCCTGGTTGGGAGACTGCATGGGAACCATATGTAAGCCACCTTGGGTTTCTATCATGAAAAAAAGGCGGAGTATAAATGTAATAAATAAATAATAATAATAAATAATAATCATTATGGCTATGTGCATCCTCCAGGCCTGGAGGCAGTATGCTGGGGCACAACAGCAAGGGAGGGCTACTGTTTTCGTGGCTTGTTGGTGGGTTTCCTATTTATCTAGTTGGTCACTGTGGGGGACAGGATACTGGAGGTGGAGAATTGGTCTGACCCAGCAGGGCTCTTTTTATGCTCTAATAGCAGGCACCAGGTGGTCTACCTAAAACTGGTTAGTGGTCCATCAAGTTGATCCACCTTCCACCTACTTCTGCTTCACAGCAGTGACAATGTAAGCTAATGTATCTCAGTTGCCATAGCCAGAGATATGAGCGAAACCTTCAGCAAGGCTAACTGTCCCCCTTTGTTCTCCTATAGAGGTGGTCAATGCCTGAACAATCCCTGATGACAGAAATATCCTTCTGCCCTGTAAGGGAAGGAGGCCCCAGCAGGATGTATGACTGAAGGAAGCTTGTTGTATTATTTAAGCCTGAACTAGATGTTGGTTTTCAGCCCAACAGCAATTCATTCCTTCTGTTTCCAGTGTTCAGGCTGTGTGTGCCGTTGCTTATGCAACCAAAACAGCACTTCCCAGGCACAAGGGGGAGGTATCAGCAGGCATGGGGGGGAACTTCAAGGTTTACAGAAGTACAAAAGACCTTTAGGAGGAGGGGGGAACTCTAAAATGGGGATGGAGAACGTTGGAAGTGTTGGGATGCAACTCAACTTGGGTGGGCTTGTATAGAGATATGGCAAATAGAGAGGGAAACCTCCAAGCTTCCTAGACTGTCTTCTGACCTAACCTGTGCTAACCTTCCTTCAGTGCTGGACTGGTACTCTTAGGGTTACTGGGCTCATTTCCTAACTCTCTCACCTTGGGAGGGAAGATATCTTTCCTTTGTCTCTCCCTCCAGCAGCAATAGATCAAAGAGCAAGTATGTGTCTTTGCATCTCCAGTTTAGTTAGAACTAGGAACTTTTCCATCAAGCATGCATTTCCAGTAATAAAGTAAACTTTCTTATTTTTCTTAAACCTAGGGTATCATGTGATTTGTGCTCCTTCTGGTAAGATTCACACACAGCTCAGCAACAATGCTGTTTTGCTGCTCTGCTAACAGGGCAAAACAGTCCATGTGAGGTCAGAGCATGCTCAGAGGCCACAGGATGCTGACTGACGGTTGTAAGGGGAATGGGAAACAGAATGGAGTACTGTGGCTGTGGGCATGGCTGGCTGGCTGCTACATTTTGTTGCAGATCCCACTTGTTCACTCCTAGTGCTGATCCTCCCCCCCCCATACCAGTTCTGCATTATTACCATCAGTGTGGTATAGGAAAGAAGAGTGTTAAGACTTTGACCTGAATTCAAATCCTTGCTCAACCACATATGTTCACTGGATGACACTCACCATCTCTCAGCCTAACCTACCTCACAGGGGTGTTGGTAGGGTAAAAGGTAGATGGAGAGCCATGTACACCAACCCAATCTCCTTGGAGGAAGAGTGGGATAAAAATCTGATATAAACACAGCAAAAAAAATATTTATTTATTTTAAAACTCTGCTAGCCTTTCCTTTGGCTCTAGAATGCAGGAAGGCTTAACATTTCAGCAAGTGCTCCCTTGAAGGTAAGCTTACATTAAAGCAAACCAATCAGCTGCTATGGGCCAGGTTTAGGTAAGATCTGTGCCTCTAACTTGCTGCGCATCTGGGAGGCAGAATCAGCAGTCCCAAGAACGACTAATGTTGCTTTTTTGTAACTAGCAAATCTACAAATGAGCATTGGTGTATGTGTGTAGATATGCAGCCTGGTGTGACTGAGGATTTGCTTTCTCACGGGCTGGTAGTTTTCCAAAACCAACCTTGGAGAAAGGAGAGCTCCTTGTACGTTTTTTAAAAAAATCCCCTAAAATCTTGTGCAGGGTCCAGGAAACCTGGCTCACCATCACCTCTCCACATCAACAACATTTATTCCTTGAGGTGATTTTGCATTTAACTGTCTGCACGGCGCTTTGAATCAGGAATGTGCTTGCTGGGCTCAAAATGGGAGGGCAGTTTATTGCTTTTTAAATGAGCCATCCTCATATACCAGCACAGGCAGGACTCCTGCGCTGAAGACAGGGAAGTTCACTGCCTCAGGGACACATGTGAAGCTAGAACTGAAGGCCTGGAGAGACAGCTGTGGCTTTGTGAGTCCAAATCCCTCCATGGCTCCAAAATTTCATCTGCTTGTTCTCGCACGGAGCTCAGCAACTGGCAGGTGAATTCCAGTGTTAAAGAAAATGCATTTTATACCAAACAGTGATATATGCTGGAGTCTGCTCAAGTGCTGCCCTGAGAGATATAAAGAGGAATTTCTGAACTGACCCTCTTCTACCGCAGACAAAACACAGTTGAATACTTAACATGTCTAAGGGCCAAACTGGATGTGATGCTAAATGCATCTGTGTATTCAATATGCAGTGCTTTTTTTAAAATGCAAACAGCATCAGTTGGGGGTGAAAAGATAATGATCAAGATCTGCTGGTACAGAGAGGGAACTGCACCCTTTCCTCTCCTGGAGAAAGTCGCTCCTCTGGAAGGTGCTATTTCCAGTAGGTGGGTGGCTGGAATCCCCCACTGGCCTTTCTGTCTCTCTTACACACTCGGAGACCACATTCAAGCACTCTTGAAAATGGAAATGGACTGCCTTCAAGTCGATCCTGACTTATGGCTAGCCTATGAATAGGGTGTTCATGGTAAGCGGTATTCACAGAGGATATACCATTGCCTCCCTCTGAGGTTAGTCCTCCCCACCTGGCTAGGGCCTGCTCAGCTTGCCACAGCTGCACAAGCCAGTCCCTTCCTTGTCCGCAACTGCCAGCTGGGGGGCAACTGGGCTCCTTGGGACTATGCAGCTTTCCCATGGCTGCACAGGTGGCAGGGCACGTAACCCCTGAGCCACTCACTGTGGGGGTGATCTTTAGCTGGCCCTTGACGCCCAGGAGACACGAGCGGGGATTTGAAGTCACAGACTCTGGACTCTCAGTCAGGCTCTCCTCCCCACTGTGCTATACCAGCTCTATTCCACTCTTATTCTACTTTAAGTAGTCATGGCTTTCCGCAAAGAATCCTGGGAAGTGTATTTTGTGAAGGGTGCTAAGAGTTGTTCGGAGGCGCCTACTTCCTGCACAGAACTACCATTGCCAGAGTTCTCTGGGAAGAGGGGCTGACTGTTAAATCACTCTGGAAATGGTGTCTCTGTCAGGGGAATAACGGCTCTCTTAAGGGGGGAGCCTCCAACTCTTAGACAGGTTCCCAATCTGTGTTTCCTTACTGAAGCAACAGCTCTCGTCATAACTCCAAGCGCCAGCCCCACTGATCTGGGGAAATTGACAGAGGGTCCCCACTTCAAACAGTTGCCCTCCAACTCCTAGAAGGCAACAGGTTATTCCGGCATAACAGGTGCATCATGGGGATCTGTAAAATTTTTTCCAAGGGGGGGGGTAAAACATAAAGTGGGGAGCAGGCTAGTTTCTTACCAAAACAATGAGAATGATAGTGCCTGTATGTTTTGACTTGTATCTCAAGATTTTACAAGAAGATTTTACTAGAAACTTATCCTTTTAAAAAATGAAAGCCAGGAATCTGAGGACTGTGTTTCATCTCTTTTTGGGGGGTAGGGTATTGCCCCCTTCCCCCCGACACCAATGGAGTGTATGCTAATCTCTGCTGCTTCTCCTTTGCATGTTCAGTGAACACATTCAAAGAACATCTGCTCATGTCAACTGCATAACCTTGAGTTCAATTCCCACCCTTCCCTCAACATCACTGACCTTGCACCGCCAGAAACCCGCTCCATCGTGTCTCGCCAGTTGAACTTGTAGCAATGCAAACATACAGCCCAGAATCTGAAACCTGAAACACAAAGGGAGGACATTATTCATTTCCACCGACAGCTCACTGTAACTGTAGAAGGAGCTTTGGGAGTGTCTCGCCTTTTCATTTCCAGACAGTAGTTGTTGTGTGGTGGACCCCTTTCTCTCTGTGTGTGTGTGTTGGGGCCAGGTGGGCGAATCCACACTGCATCCTAGGCAGAGCTTGGAAAAGTTACTTTTTTGAACTACAACTCCCATCAGCCCAATCCAGTGGCCATGCTGGCTGGGGCTGATGGGAGTTGTAGTTCAAAAAAAGTAACTTTTCCAAGCTCTGATTCCTAGGAAGAAGGCCCATGTTTGTTCTCAGGCCATTGGGAAAAGTAGGAGTTGGGGCTTAATGGGCATGTCTCAATGCTCAACTTGCATCTCTTTGTCACTTTCCACAGTACAGAGTTCAGTTGCGGAAATGCTCCTCCAAGTCTCTTTTAAGAAAAAAAAAATACAGTGGTTAATGTAGGAGCCATATATCAGCTCACAAGAACATGCTGGCTAAGAGTGAGCTGAACTGGATGATATGAAGTCTTGGCCTTCAAGGCTGGATTACTGCAATGGACTCTATATGGTCCTTCCCTTGCGCTTGATCTGGAAACTGCAGTTAACACAGAATGCTGCAGCATGTCTGCTGAGAGGAATGACAGCAAATAACACCTCTGCTCAGAGATCTACATTGGTTGCCAGGTTGCTAACAAAGGAGGTTCAAGGTGTTTCTATTAGTATATAAAGCTCTTAAGAGCTTGCAACCAGTTTGCTTGAGGGATCGCCTTACCCTCTATATTCCCTCTTGACCGCTTTGATCTGCAGAACTGGTGCTGTTACAGGTGCCACATAATATATGTTCTGCATTTGTAAGAAATAGGTATTTTAGTGTGGCAGCACCTGCGCTTTGGAACTCCCTGCCTGTTGACATCAGGCAGGTGCCTTCACTGTACTCTTTTCAGCACCTGCTAAAGACATTGTTGTTCAAGCAAGCCTATCCAGACATGTAGAAGATGGCATGCATTTTAGGCTTAACTGTTGATTTTAATTATATTTTGATTTCTTTTAAAAATACTTATTAACTTTGCCTTTTATTGCCAAACTTTCTGGTTTTTTAAAAACTGTTTAGAGATTCTACTTACAATCAAGTGGTATACAAAAGTTGTTAAATAAAAATGGTAAATAAATAAATATGTACCATGATTAAGCGTCTGTGTGTGGTGAGGAGCGAGAGTATACTATGCCTTCCTGCTCATCTGATGCACTTGCCCACACATGGTCCTAACCATTGGATATGCACAGAGTTGTATTCAACTAAATCCTGCTCAGAGTAGACCCAATAAAATTATGAACCTACGTTAGCCATGTCTATTCACTTCAGTGGGTCTACTCTGAGTAGGACTAACATTGATTAAAAGCCACTGTGTATAGGACACAACAACATAGTGTAAGAATCCTGCTGGATCAAACCAAAGGCTGATCTAATCCAGCATCCTGATCCCACAGTGGTCAACCAGAGGCCGAAGCCCACAAGTAGAGTCTGAGCTCAATAGCACTCTCCTGCTTGTTCCACAGCAGCTGTCATTCAGAGGCATATTGCCACTGATCCTGGAGATAATATGCAACCATTATGACTAATAGCCACTGATAGCCTCATCCTCCATGATTTTGTCTAACCTCCTTGTAAGCCAGCTAGGTTGACAGCCATCCCAACAGCTTTTAGTAGTGAATTCCATAGTTTATGTGTGGGCTATGCTCCGGACCTTTGATCATTTTGCTTGCCGTTTTCTACACCTTTTCCAGCTCTACAACTTCCATTTTGAGGTGCGATGATCTGAACTGCATGCAGCACTCCAAGTGTGGCAAAACCACAGAGCTGTGTGTAAACACCCTAGAGCTGTTTTAAATCATTCCTTAGGTGCAAATCCACTAAGCTGCCTTGGCCTCACCCCTCCACTCTGTAATAGGGGATTAATAAAACTAACTACCATGTAGTTTTCTTCCATAATTCCACCCTCCTCGGCATCTGCAAGATGGGGTTAAGGATACAGGGCTACCTTACAAGACTGCTTTATTTATTTTTAAAAGTAGATATCCTGCCAATGTGAATATTTCCAGGGCAGCTAACATTAAAGAAACCCAGTTCAAACATTAAAGAATCAAAAATAAATTAAAATGGCAGAGTTAATAAAACACAGCAGATGAAAAACCATAGTGGCACTTTAAAATGAAAGAAAGTTCAGCTTGACATTTAAAAGGGTCTGGGAAAAATAATTTAAAAAAAAGCCTTTGCTTGCTGCTGTAAGGACAGAAGAGATAAGATGAGCATTCCATAGATTAGGAATGGGGAACCTTTGGCTGGGACTGATGGGAGTTGGAATTGGGAATATTCCACTGTATTTAAGTTCATCATTGCTGTATATGGTAAGCAGATGAGAGGAGGGAAGGAGGAATTAGAAGTTGAGGGGTCCGGCATGTGATTGGCTGAGAGACTGGGTGGTGAATGGTCCAATTTGAGGGTGTGGCAGTTTGTCAGTTCGACAGGGCTATGATCTGAGTGAAGATAGTGAGGGAATTTATGCTGAGATAGACAGGGCCAAGTTTGTGAGAGGCAGGATTTGATGGGGATTTAGAGAACAGGGCTTAGTAAGAGTGATAGTGAGGGACTGGGTATTTAGATAGGATAGAGCAGGATTAATAGATTCTTATAATATTATTTTCATTTACTGTTTTAATACATGTTTGTTGTTTCATCATCCTGTGTCTGAGACTCAGTTACTCTACTAAAAGAGAGTAAAGCAACATAACAGTGGTATTCGCACATAAAATGTAAATGGACTGCCTTCAAGTCGATGCCGACTTACAGCGACCCTATGAATAGGGTTTTCGTGGTAAGCGGTATTCAGAGGCGGTTTACCATTGCCTTCCTCTGAGGCTGAGAGGCAGTGACTGGCCCAAAGTCACCTAGTGCGCTTCATGGCTGTGTGGGGATTCGAACCCTGCTCTCCCAGGTCGTAATCCAACACTCTAACCACTACGCCACACTGGCTCTTGTATTTGCACATACTTCCTCACATACCTAAGCTGTTCTGGGCCTAAGATAAAGGTCTTGGTGGTAGCGAAACAAGAGGACGTTGGAAGGCATAGCATGTTGTGGGGGCAAAGGCCTGAAAAATCAGGGAATTGCCCTTTAAGGGCAACAGGGGTGCCACAGAGACCAAGAACATCTGGACAGCCACGGTTCCTGAGCCCTGCCACAGACAGAGCGCCACACCCCAAAAGACCCTCTCATTAGTAGCCACTCATCTAACTTCAGGAAGGGGCTCCAATGGTCACCTCAATGCATGTAAGCTGCATAGCTCCAATACAGAAAATGGTAGTGAGCACAAGTAAGTAAGGTAAGAAAGAAAGCGAAAAACAGGACCCCCCCCTCCCCTCCCCTCCCCTCCCCAAAACTTCAGAGTGCTGGTATTGACTAACAACCTCACAATAAACACGAGTGGTAAAACAGCATAGAAACTATTATCTCCCACAGGGTGTTAAGCTTTATCACTAAACTGTGCTTGGAAATGGACAGGCAGCCAGCGAAGGTGCTTCAGAATCAGTGAGGAATGTCCCCAAGGACTGGTCCCAGTTAGTCTAGCAACATGATTCTCAACTGATTGAAGTCTGTCAGAAGTACTCATTGCAGTCATCCAGTCTTGATGGCAGGCACATGGGAGAGAGCCTTTCCAGTGTTGGCCCCCAAACACTGGTATACCCTACCCTAAGAAGCCCACTCTGCTTTCTCCCTGATGGTGCTCCGGAGACTTTTGAAAACAATCTTGTTCCTGAGAGCCTTTGGGAGGGACTGAAGGTATAGCCTGAAACTGATTTTATTTCCCCCCTTTTTAGTTTTACCTCTTTAGTCCCATTTTAATATCACTTCCCTAGATTTCTTAAATGTATTTTTATCTATTTTAATTTTTTGTGTGCATGTTTTTATTGCGTATGATGTATTGTGTGCCGCCCTGAGTGCCCTATTTTAGGGTAGTAGGGCCGAATATAAATATTTTAGACAGACAGACAGACAGACTAGATACATAGATAGATAGACAGACAGACAGACAGATAGGGCAGGTGTGGGAATGTTTGGCCCTCCAGATGTTGCTGATAGGAGTTGTAGTTCAGCAAAACCGGGAGGGCCAAAGGTTCCCCACACCTGTGACAGGGCATGAATAACTGCGACCAAGCTATCTCTGGCCACGAGAGATCACAGCAGGCACACCAGCTGGAAGGAGAGGGAGGTGACATGCTATGAAATGTATTTATCAAACTATTTAAATCACCCTTCATTGACTTGAAATCCCAAGTGGTTTACACTGCAGTACATCAAACAGAGCAATTATAAAAGCATACAACAAAAGAAAACAGATTTTTTTTATTAAAAAAACTATTACAGACTATATCAATTAGAGGTTGCCAACCTTTTTGGGCCCATGGACACATCTGCAAGCCAGGTAAACTGTCATGGGCACACCACACCCACTCACACCACAACCTGTTCTAGTGGCTACAAAAGAATGCTCTGTCAAGTCTAATTTGAGCAGGGGGAGGGAATGAGGGCCCTGTAGGCGCCGGTGAAGGCCTCTGTGGGTGCATGTGTGTCTGCAGGTACCATGCTGGTGACCTCTGCTAAATACAACAGCAGCTCATGATAATAATGAGCCCGTGAACAATCAGATTCGTCCAAAATCCTGGATGATACCTCTTAACTGGAAGGTCCGATGAAGCGTGCCATGACAAAGCTGGATCAACCAGCACTCGCAACCTGCAGATTTGATCCTTTAGGGATAATACCTCAGGTATCTGATAAAATGGGCTCTGTTCTCAAAGGCTTCTTCTGTAATCCTGTACATGTCTACTCAGAGTAAGTCTTAATGAGTTCAATGGGGCTTGCTCCCAGTTAAGTGGGGAGAGTGCTATTGTGCTGAGGTCCTGCTTTTGGGTTTGCCATAGGGGCATTTGGTTGGCCACAGTGAGAACTGAATGGGCCATTGGTCTCATCCAGCAGTTAGGCTCTTCTTATGTTCTTATGATCACAGCTTTAATCTGCTGGTCTTTAATGCAGTCTTTGTCAACTTGGTACATTCCAGATATTTTAGACTATAACTCCCATCAGCCTCAGCCAGCACAACCATGCTGGCTAGGCCTGATGGGAGTTGTAGTCTAAAACATCTGGAGTACACCTCATTGGCAAAGGCTGTTCTAAGGTTCCAAAAGAACTGTTTTCTTACAACTGGAAAGACTAACTCTTGCAATGTGTCAGCTGCAAATTGGTATAGATCAGGGAGGGGGAACCTTTGCCCATCCAGATGTTGTTGGCCTACAGCTTCCACCATCCTTGATCACTGAGCCATGCCGGCTGGGAGGGCCACTGGTTCCCCACTCTTGCTATGCATGATTATTGATTCATACAAGTACACTATAGGAACCTGCCTTATAGTAGCTCAGCCTATTTAACCATTGAGTCCAACATAATCTGTTTCGAATGGCAGCAGCTAGCTCTTCAGAGTCTCAGACAGCGGTCTGTTCCATCAACTGCTACCTGACCTTTTGAACTGGAGATACTAGGAGCTGAACCTGGGATCTTCTGCACGCCAAGCATATGCTCTCCCATGGAGAGCTATGGTGTCCCCCCCATAAGCAAAGGCAGGTGAATGGAGGTTGTAAATGACCTGCAGCTTGTCATGCTGATGACTGTGCTATGGGGCAGTAAGAGGGATGACTTTAATGTCCTCATCAGGTGGGCTGTGAGCTGCAGCTTGGGGACTGGTGCCCTATTTCCCCCCATGAATCAGAATGGCCCGATGAGGCAGTCCGTCCTGGGGGACCATTAACTCATATTCGCCCTCCAACCCACCAGACAGCTCTAATTTTTTCCTGGGCAAAGAGCCACAACTGCTATAAAACGATGCTATTAGGCGCGCTGGGACCCGGCAGATGCATTAACCTCCCTGACTCTGACACAATGAAGGCACAAAACTAACGTGAAATATTTCACTCCCCGCTGACTGCCGGCATCAATTTTTAAACAAATGTTTAGCGTGAGCGCTGTGTTTTGATAAGTAATTCATGAATAACCTCCATGTTACCCCATTGCTTGATCCGACTCTGGTGCAGCAAAAGGGCAGGCTGGACACACCCAGTTTGAGATTGTTTGGCGGTGGTGGTGGGGAGAGTGCTACATACTGCCCCCAAGAGCTCCGCCTGAGATCTTGAGTCAGGATAGCTTCTCCCTCCCCCACTCTTGGGCCTCTGCATTCTATATGCCCCAGTTCATGATTCAAATCACGCAAATCAAGAAAGCCCACATTCTGTGAGCTGGGGAAGAGCCACAGCTTCATGTTAGAATGCACGCCTTGTATGCAGAAGGTGCCAGGTTCAATCCTGGGTATCTCCAGTTAAAAGGATCAATTAGAAGGTGATAGGAAAGGCCGCTGCCTTAAATGCTGGAGAGTCACTGCCAGTCAGAGTTGACAATGCTGGGGCAAGTTGTGGCAGTGGTTCTGACTCGATGCAAGGAAATTTCGTATGTTCAGCTACTTTTATTGAAAATAGAGTAAGTTGTTATGCAAGCACATTAGATGCAATCTATTGCTGCCTTCCCCAGCCTGGTGCCCTCCAGATGTTTTTGAACTTCCATTCCCATCAGCCCCAGCCAGGATGGTCAATGGTCAGGAATGATGAAAGTACCTGGAAGGTACCTGATTGAAGTGGGATGATCTACTGAGTTCCCAGGGTTGAGGTTTTCAAAGAAAAATAAGTTTTTTTCCCTTCTTCTTTGCACTACTAGTTGACAAAGGGAAAATGAGAATGAGAAAGATCCTTGTGTGGTTGGGCTAGCTCTGAACATGTCTCAGCCATGGGTCTACCCTCTGGACTATGGTGAAAATAATCCTGGCCTACCTGACAGAGTTGTAATGATCCCGTATAGATAATAATCATAATGGGTTGTACCCATTTAAGTTCTACTCAAAGTAAAAAGTAAAGGTGTCCCTGCACTTATAGTGCGAGTCATTTCCAATTCTTAGGGTGACGTCTTGCGACGTTTACTAGGCAGACCATATATATGGGGTGGGATTGCCAGTTCCTTCCCCGGCCTTTCTTTACCCCCCCCCCAGTGTATGCCGGGTACTCATTTTACCGACCACTGATGGATGGAAGGCTGAGTGGACCTCAACCCCTTTTACCAGAGATTCGACTTCCTCCTTCCGTTGGAATCGAACTCCAGCCGTGAGCAGAGCTTTGGCTGCGTTACTGCCGTTTACCACTCTGAGCCACGGAGGGTCATCTACTCAAAGTAGACCCACTGAAATGAATGAATCCGTTAGTCATGTCCATTAACTTCAGTAGGTCTACTCTCAGTAGAACTAGCATTAGATACAAACCAATGATATTAATAAAGACAGTAACCTTTTCAATTGATTCATTGGCTAGGTTGATCAATTAAATCCTTCTAGAAAGTCACACTTATGAACTAGGCAGCAAGTTTTAAAACACCTCTCCCCGTCTAAGTAGTTCTAAAATCTACAGGAGGCATGCACCACTTTAGAAGTATTCCCCATTCACTCCAATGCTTTAAGAGGGAATGCTTTTTCTCAGATAGGGCTCACTACAACACACACATCCACCATCTAAACATAAACATGCTTTCCTCCACTTCAAACCTATTGTTTTATCCAAACGCACATTTTCTAAGCTGGCTTAGAAGCAGCTCTCCAATGTTTGAGACCAAAGTCTTCCCATCCCTACCTGCAGGTGCTAGGGCTTGAAACTGGGAGGTGAAACTGAGACTTTTTACATGCAAAGCTTTTGATATACTGCTGAACTACAGTCCTTTCCCTGTTGGTTTTTGTTTTATTTTTGTTTTGAGAAGGAGTTCCAGGATGGAAGCTGTGAAAGTGGAAAGTTTGCATTCTTCAACATCAGTTGGTGCCATGACCCTCGGGTCAGACTCTTCTTCAGGGGAGGAGGGTGGGTATTCAGAAAGGGACAGGGAATTGCACTAATCAAGGTCAGCCCCAGATGCACATCACAAACTAGAAGCACTTGTGGAATTGTGCCACTACCCTTTCAGCCTGAGGATGTTGTGTTGGGCTACCCTTTCAGCCTGAGGATGTTGTGTTGGGGAGTGTCCTGACTTCCAAATAAAGAGGTTTGGATGGTTGCATATGGCCCCTGGGTCTGAGGTCTCCTATCCCAACCCTGAACCAAAGTCTCCCATACTCCATCAGAGAATGATTGCTAAGTTAAGAGGCTCCTCTTACTGAAAGCGGAGCTATCACCTGAGACAGAGCTGCAGCTCCTTTTTAAAACTCAGCCTGAGGATAAGTGCTACTGAAACAACATCTGAAAATCGCCAGTCTGAGCCCTGCCTGGAGCTGTCCAGGGTACCACCGAAGTCTAGCCTTCTGAGGCCACCACCATTTCCTGGACGTCATGGTTATGTTCCACCCAAGAATAGATCATGTGGCTTTACCGACAGCAGAGCAAGGGCCAAAACAGCTATGATGCCAAATGCATGGCTGCATTCAATGTATCTAGTTTTTATTCTTCCAAATAACAGATATGGAGTGTGTGTCAGGATCGGGCCCATGAGGAATGGGGTAAATCCTGTTTTTTCACCATGGGCCTGATGAAAATTATCTCTTCCCAAGATGCTGTTGTTCTGAGTAGGGAGATTTCCATCAGCGCCAACTTATATCAGCTTTGAAGGGTGGTGATGTTCAGGAGAACCTGTGTGTGTGTGTGTGCACGCATGTGTGTGTGTATGTGTGTGTAATTTTTAAAAATAGAAATGGTAATGGCAATCACACAGTTAACATCATGTCTAGTTTGGCCTTAAGCTGCAGAGGCCTGGAAAGTCTTATTCCCATGCAAGGATACCTATAGACATCCATTCATCTGTACTGCAACTGGACACTCCTGCCCCCAGGCCGTATCTTTCACCCCAGATGTCAACCAAGAGACAACAGAGGAGTGTGGAATGTGCCATGGGTTGGAAGTTGAGTCACATGCCATTCTAATACATCCATGAGAACTTACAAGCATAGCATTTTAGGAAGTGGGGGACTGATTCTGGGCCCCGTCATTCCCAGTAGCAGCTGGTGTGGTAGGGCGGAGCTGCCCTCTTAACATCAGCATTGCTGTAGCTGACCTGAATGGGGTGGGGCAGGGCAGAGCATGGTGAGCTTGCTTGGAAGCACTGGCAGAGCCAATCCAGTGCTCCCACCAATGTGTCTGCACAGCCTCAACCTCATCATCGTCCTACCCCATCTCCATCCAGGTAAGCCACAGCAATGCTGGTGATGGGAGGTTGCTGTCCTACCACACTAGTTGCTACTGGTCACTCCTCGCTCACTTCCCATAGTTGTCTTCTAAGAAAACTCCTTGCTGATTGGAGGTTTGGAGCAATTAGCTGTTGATGGCCCCACAACCCCAGATCATCCTAGTAGATCATGGAACACTCTCACCCTGCCTATCCGTCTCATTGATTGGATTGAGCTCTGGAGGAGCGTCTTCATGGCGAGGAAGCAAATGTTCTGAGGCCTCCATGTTTGCTTCTATGCACATAATGTCTTTTCCTCTGGCTATCAAACCATTATGTGGTGCTGAATCATATCCATTTTAATGCATTTACAACGGCGGTGTGGTTTACAGCTCCAATTTCCCACTGGAACAAGAAACACTGTATCTCCTATCATCTTAAAAAACACCACCACCCTGCTGTGCTATATTGTAACTATGCATAAATAAACTTGTAATGGGGACGATTATGTGAAGATATCATGAGATGTGGTGTGGGTTGGACCCATGGGGAATTGGAGCTGTAGATCTGCACGCTATTGCAATGTGTCAAAATGCACATGATGTACTGCCAGGTTGCGCTGTGCGTAAAGGTAAATACTGGAGCCACAAAATATAGCATTTGCCTTCTGACCATTTGGATGTGCCTCCTCTGGAGACCGATCTTACAGATGCTTCCTGAGGGCTGCGGCTGCATCAAAATTTCCACCAGCGCAAATGAAACAGTGTCCTTTCATCCTGTGGGCTTGACATCCTACCATTTGCTGTGCCAGCTCTTTGTTGCCACCTGCCTAGCTCCTGCTGGTGGGGGCTGCATCGGTTCCAAGTTGTTGTTTGGGGGGAGGCTTTGTCAATTTGCCATCTGTGGGGCTCTCCCCTTCCCTCCAAGGCATAACTGCCCATTTGCTTGACCTTTCCCTCTGGGGCCAATCTATGCAACCACCCAGCGCTCCATGAAACAGGTGGAGGACTCTGCTGTATCTCCCTACTCTTGTCATTGCTTACACGCTTGGTGATCACAGGTGAACACAGGCAAGGAACAACAAAGAGGCCAAAGAGCAGGAGTCTCCAGAGAGTGGCAGCCTTACAAGGCTGTGGGCCTCAGCTGTTGCCCAACAATGCCTATCCCTAATGCCTGCCCTATTTGGGTGCACCTGGACAAGGGCTCCAGATGACAATCTCAGTGAGCAGGAAGAACGATGCAGAGGCCAGCTTTATTGATGATGATGACAATGATGATTTATACACCGCTTAATGCCTAGATGGCTTCTAAGCAGTTTACAAAACATAAAAACCAATTGCTTACAGATTTACTTATGTGTATGTATTCGTTCATTCATCACCTTATTAAGTTATCAGCTGCCCAATAACAAGAGTTCTCTGGGCAATGTACAAAGTAAAACAAATTAAAAGCCACAATGACAATGAGACCAAAGAAGCAGCAAATAAGAACCATAACATCAAAACAAACCACTTTAAGGCAGGGATCAAAAGATGAAAGCATTCCAGTGACGATCAGTTATAACAGAGTTGCAGAGCTAAACAACTGGGCTAAAAAACACAGCATAACGTAAAGCTGAAAAGGCCTGGGAAAATGAAAAAATGGATTTTCCTGGCACTGAAAAGACATTGAAATAGGTGGCAGGTGTAGCTCTCTGGGGAGGGCATTCCACAATGGGAGCGGGGGGAGGGGCGCTGCTGAAAAGGCCCTTTCTTTCATAGCCACCCATTGTATCTCAGTTGGTTGGCAAAGAGCCTCAGTTGATAATCTCAAGCAGTCTTCCCCAACCTAGTGCCCTTCAGATATCTTGGCCATGCTGACTGGGGTTGATGAAAGTTGTATTCCAAAATATCTGGAAGGTACCAGCAGAGGGCAGGTTTCAAGCCTTAAGTAGTTACCTATGGGAAGAGGTGATCCTTTGGATATCAAGGTTCCCAAGTCAAGAAGAACTTTAAAAACCAACAGCAGCAGCCTGAACTAGGCCCAGTTATTACCACCACATAGCTTTCCTGACCATGAGTTGAAAGAGGAGACCACACATGACATTGATGTTCCCAGAATGTAAGAAATCTCGTCACAAATTGTACAGCGCTTAAGTCTGGGAGATATCAGGCAACACTCTGCATGTTGACCTTGAACATCAACAATGGAACAATTGGTTTATTTTTAAATGTCATCACAATGAGACATTTACAGATTTCTGATTCTTTGGAAGAAGACATAAGACTCTTCAGCAGAGGAACTGACAATTAAAGAGAACTGAGGATGTGAGAGGTTCAGTTAAGGAGGGTTAATTATGATCGAGATCCAAGCAACAAGTTATGTATAACTTTGCCCATAACGGAATTTGCAGCAAAGCATGTTTTTTCAGACTGAGCTGTGTTGCAAAGGGACTGATTTGGCTGGCTTGGCAAAGGGACTGATTTGGCTGGCTTGGCTCTTTGTTTATTGATATTCACTTTGTTAAGAGCAAGAAAATTGCATTCAGCTGTTTTTAGCCAGTAAAACAAAGCAATTGCTTACTGTCTGTTAACAACATTAATGTCTTAATAAGCACACAGAAGCTTATGAGTCCGTTCTCTGAGCTGGCTTTCAGGAGTGTTGAACAATTCCCATACAGTTTTGAATCAGGCAATTATAAGCTCCCTTTTTATCAAGTAATTTCATTACTTAGCAATTTACCACAATTATGAAAGCAAGCAATTCAATTCCTAACTATGTTGTGGAATTCATTAGTGAGCTGGCTGCTTGACATGTAGCGAGTCACGATCTGGACACATATCAGAACGTTCACAGGATAAGTTCAAGAGAACTCGAGACCACTGGTTACAGGGGAGTCAACCCACATTGATTTTATTACATAAAAAATGGGCATGTGAACTGGTCTGCTGTTCCACACATACCGTATGTACTGCATTACACCATGAAGCACCCAGTGAGCCTATCTATGTGTGATGCTAAATACATCTTTGCATTTGCATCTTTGCATTTAAAGCCCAGGTTTTTAAAGATGCAAACTGCATCTGCTTGGAGGAATGATAATTAACTGCATCAGAGCGAGTGGGGGAGATTTAAACCCTTCCTGTCCTGCTGAGGTCCTGAGGAAAATCCCTTTTCTGAAGCTGTTATTTGCTTTGCTTAGAAATCCCTCTCCCCTTTAAAGCTAATATAGATAACTTGTGCAGTTTACACACACACCCCAAATCCAAATTAAATTTATTTTATTTATTTAAAAGATTTGTTACCCGCTGTTTATGGCACAACAGTCCCAGAGTGGGCACAGAAAACATTATCCAAGCAATTCTATTCACAATATTAAATGGCCAGATGATATAAAACAGGAGTGGGGAACTGGATCCATGGGCCAACTCTGATAGGTGGGTGGGACCTGTCATTCAGCTGATGTCCACCTGTCAATCAGCTGATGTCACCCCCAACATATGCACCTGTGAACCAGCTGATGTCACCCTCCCAGGCCTATGCACATTGGAACATGGTTCTGCTCCTACTTACAGGGCTGTTTCCAGAAGGTATCACTGGGGGAACTGTACCATGGAGGCAGGGCACTTATGCCACTGAGTCCAGACAATGGTTCAAGACCTGCACAGTCTCACCTGACTCAGATTACGCAGAGAAACAGAGCAGGGTGTACACTTCATTGTAAATCTTCTAATGACTGCTCCAAATGGCTCCATTTAGACTTTAAACATCAGCGGATACTACCTCAAGTACTGAAGGTGGCATGCCTCGGAGTATCAGTTGCTGAGAAACATGAGAGGAAGAGGGCCATTATGCTCATGTGCTGCTTGTGGGCTTCCCATGAGCATCTGGTTGGTCACTGTGAGAACAGAATGCTGGACTAGATGGCTCTTTGGTCTAACTCACTGGGACTCTTAAGCCCAATTGTAAGAAATACAAAGAATGCAGATGTGTTCCTTCTGTTTGCCATTTTTTGTGGTCACAGAGCAGATGTTACAATAAAAGATGAAGGGAGTTCTATCAAGGTCTGCTGCTGCAAGAGGCAGAAACTTGTGTCTTCTGGTAAGGACAGAAAGAAAGAAACATCATACCTGTAGGTTCGTAACCTGTAGGGTTCCATTGTCTAACAGACTGACTCTTGGGTCACTGCCCACAATCCGCTGTCCATCTTTCAGCCACTGAATGCTTGGCAGGGGATTCCCAGTCACATGGCATTGCAGCTGTGCTGTAGAGTCTATAGCAAGTGTTTGATTGGTCAGCCCTCGGCGAATAATCGGTGGAATACGATCTGATGTCACTTTGTGTAGAAAACAAACCAACAAACAGCACAGTATGAATATTGTGCCCAGTGCAATGAAGTACATTTATTTCAGCTGTAGCCCAGGTAAAACAGGTGACAACACACAGCCATTTCTGATGGAAGATACCTTTGGGTTCAGGTCCAAACAAAACACAGACCTACAAATGGAACAGGAGGAAGTTTAAGATGTATAAAGAGAACTAGTTAAGCAACAAATAGCGACAGATAAAAATGTGTTTCTTCATTGTGTACAAAAGCACAATTCTGTTTTAGGTTGGGAGCCGGAGGGACAGAACTTATTTTTGTAAGCCACTCTGAGAGCCTTTTTGGCTAAAAGGCAGAGTTGAAATGCTGTAAATAAATAAACACACAAATGGAGACACCTTGTCTGATTGTTAATCAGCTTCCCAACCTCGGTTGTTCCTCTTGGCTGGTCCTAACGCCGGTATTATTTTGTGGTGACCTTTCCCATTATTTCCCAAACACGATCAACACTTGTAACATTTTAACTCTCATTTAATGGGCTGCTCTCATTTCTGCTGAGCTGCGACCTTTCATTCCTCCTCCCTCCGCCCCCCCCACCCACGCACACAGAATGGAAGTGATCTTTGCAGTGTCTTATAAGCTTTTCCCCCCAAGATAGATTGCAATTTGCCTCTTTGCCACCACCAGAGTTCCTGGTGATGGAATTCATATCCATCAGCTTGTTCACCAACATGTAATTAAATACTCAATTAAAGACAAGTATTAATTGATTACCTGGAGATGTATTGCCTGGGAATGACAGGCAGCAGTAAATGTGTCAATGCACACCTTTAATCTGAGCTATCACCTGCCTGCTCTGAAAGGACAGAAAGAATTTTGGCATGTTACTAAATTATAGGTGGAAACTTTCCTCTTGCAGCTAGTACAGGGAGAAGATTCTTTCCGAAAGCAGATTAGTAAATCACTAGATGCAGTACAGAAGATCAGAAGAGCCCTCCAGGATTGGGCCAGAGGCCTATCTAGCTCATCCTCGTGTTTTCAGTGTTGGGTAGTTGGATTCTTGCACACCAACTATGAAGGCGGCAGCCCTTTTACTGTTTGCCCCAAACATCTTATATTAATTCCTCTATTCCCAATGTTCGAGCTGTGAGTGCCATTCTTTGTGTAGCTTCATCCATGCACAACAGGGAGGTGTTACCAGACTTGGGGAAACCCCAAGATTTGCAGAACTACAAATAAAAATTCTTTAGGGGGAACAATTCATTAGGAGGACCCTGCCCCCCAAACACCCACACACCCCACCACTATCACAGGCCAACTGAACTTGCTCAGTGGCCATGGAATGCCGAGTGATTGTTGGGGGACAAAATGGGAAACTTGGGGAAGGAATGTAATGCAGTTTCCTGGAAAAGGACATGTTTGGTTGGCTGGAATTCTGAATAAGAGTACTCCGCACTGTAACACTGCATTGCAGGTCCCACTTGTATTTCCTCTAAACATGGAAGTTCTCTTTAAAAAGCATGGTTAACAACTGTTGATATACTGGCTGTGTTTGGATGTAATGCTAAGCCATTAACTACGGTTAAGCAAACTATCCTTTGCATGAGCTGTATGACTGCACACTCTTGCTTTGCTCCTCCCTTAGTCGAGTGGGGAAACAAACCATAGAGTGGCTGGCTTAGCATTATGTCCGAACCAGCACTCATCATTTATTTTTCTCAAATCAACCATAATTGGGGAGCCAAGAACAAACCTTGGCTGCAGACTATGGTTTGTTTACAGAGAAACAAATCACAAGGACAGGTTCAGGCATAACACTAAGTCAGTCGCTCCACCTGACTAAGAGAGAAGTGGGAGAGTTCATGCACTGGATAATTTGTTTAACCACAGTTAATGGCTTAGCATTATGTCTGAATGAGACTACTGCCTCTATAACTAGAGATAAATGCAGGTGATTCTTTCAACTCCACTATTTGGATTTTGTCTGTACAGTTTTTTAGATGATCATTCAAGTCTTCATAAACCATGCTTTATGAAGCCATGAATGAGCATTAGGGTGAGTGCTTCTCCCTCCCTCCTCCTGTTGCATGCTGATTTCAGCACAGAGATCCAGACTTGTATTAAACCAAAGTTCCCTGTTACATCCCACTCAGGAAACTTGGAACATAAGAACATGTTGAACCTGCTGGATCACACCAAAGGCTCATCTAGTCCAGCATTCTGTGCTCACAGTGGCCAACTATGGGGTGCCTGTGGGAAGCCCATTAAACAGGACTTGACCCCAATAGCCACTTTCAGCAACTGGTATTCAGAGGCATACTGTGTCTTTTGCTTAATATCAATTAACAAACCAGGGAAAAAAAAGCTGAGATGGGAAGACGGAGGGATGGGAAGAGGCGAGGGAGGAGTGCTTGGCCCCAGTTCTTATTCCTGGCTTCATAAACCATGGCTTATGAAGCCTTGAATTATCATCCAAACCAGGCCCTTGTGTGTCCCTTACTGCGTCTTCACAGATCTCCTTCCTTTGCCTTCCCACCATCAGCCTACAGCTAATCTGGACCTCTCCATTCCTTTGGGCTCTGGTGAACTTGGTAGAATGATGAACAACACCCATCAACCCCAGAAATAACAGCCAACAGTGAGGGATAATGGGAGTTGTAGCTCCACAACATCTGGAGGTCCAAAGGTTCCCCACACCTGATTTAAGAGAAGGTTCAGACTTCTTTTTTAAACCTACTACAGAACTATTATTCCATTACCTCCTGGCAACTGTCCACTGAAATCCATGTGCAGCTCAGTCTTGTGAAAGGTTGTGACCAAGACTAGATTCACTGCTTTAAATAATTTTGATTGACCAAAAGAGTGCTCCCCGATTAAGTAGGCAGTAGATTTTTATTGTTTAAAAAATCCTGTGCTTCTCAATTCTACATTAGTCCCACTTCTCTACCATGTATTCAAGCGTTTGGCCAAACGTCTAAACCTGTGTTCTGATATTTTTAAGGATTTCAAGGATTTTATGGATTTTTTTAGTATGTTTTGTATTTTTAGATTTCTGTTTGGTTTTTATGCATATTTTGTATTTTTAACTAGTTTAATCCACTTCGGGACCCCCACTCTGGGTGAGAGGCTGCTGCTGCTGCTGATGATGATTAACAACAACAACAACAAGTTCAGTGGTGGGGAAGGAGGGACGAATGCAGGGTTAGCTCCAATTTTGAGGGGGGCGAGGTAAAGTGGTCCGGGATGGGTGTCCTATTTTGTTGGGCCTTTAGTCATGGGTTTACCTAGCAGTGACAGCAGCCAATGATAAGCCACTAATTTAATTTCCCCACAATACCTCTGAGGTAGTATTGCATTTGATCTGCTATTCTAATTTCCCACAATGCCCTAGAGTGATGCTACATTGGGGGTATTGTGGGAAATTTTAAATGATGGCTTGTAGGCCCAGGGCAGGAGGGACCGGCCAGGTCTCTGCAGAGTTCCATCAGCTCTCTGAGGGAGCCAGGTGCCGATGACAAGCCTAGAGGAACACCTGCCCACTCTTATGGAAGGTCAACATTGGAACTTAGGAAGCTGCCTTATACAGACCCATACTATTGGTCCACCTAGCTCAGCACTGTCTATACCAGTGGTTCTTACTCTTTTTTGGGACGATGGACTCCTTTGCGAATCTGATGAAAGCTATGGCTCCCCAGAAACAAATAAATCAATAAATATTTCATTGCATTGGACATTGATTTGTGTGTGTGTGTGTGTGTGTGCCCTGTATACACACCCCTTGAAGCCCAGGGGTCCATGGACCACAGATTAAGAACTCCTGCTCTACATACTGACTGTTAGTGGCTCTCCAGGGTTTCATACAGGAGTCTTTCCCAGCCCTACCTGGTGATGCCGAGGATTGAACCTGGGACCCCCGCATGCAAAGCAGATGTGCCATCACTGAGCTACGGTGGCCCTTACAGGTCTATTCGTTGTATTAGATCTGTGGTGGTCTATTAACATAATCGACTACCATTAAGGGATAAATATGCATGTGTGAATCAAACCTTAAGAACAAAGATACTCAGAGAGGGGAACACACACACACACACACACACACACAAAATGAAAAAAAAACACACAAGATCCAGAAGCTTAGCTCCGCAGGAAAGAAGCATTCGTTTTTGCAAACACTTTGAAAAGCATAATTCTTACTTTCTTTTCCCGGCTCTTGTCTGCCTATCTGTCATCACAAACAAATTGAAGCCATTACTAGGCTACGTTTTACACTGAAATTGCTTGTTATGAGAGGGGGAGACACGTTAAAAGATTTCTTATTCAGAGACAAGGTGCCCATGTGGAATTAACATGGATCATAAATTAGTTCCTATGGACTTGCCTATTATTTAACACAATAAGAGAAATCTGTATTGGTGCAGTGATACAAAACGCTAAGAAGTGACCTAGTAATGAGAAATCAATTTGGATGTTATTAAATACTTTCGCCTGCTGCACTGTTTACACCGGAGGTGTTCGCCTGACAGGCTGACGCACAAAATTAAGAACAACAAGAAAGAGGTGGTGGACAATGTTTCCACTGATTGGCAAGACTTATGTTATACATTTTTTTGTGTGCGAAAAGGAAAATTCATTTCGCTTTGGATGGCAGTTATGTAAATGTGCTTTACATATTTCCATCCTTGATCGTGCTTTCCTGAAAGTGAATCAAACAGAAGGGCGGAACTTGCCTTCCAGGTTCTGTCATCTGTATTCATATATAGTCCCTGCCACTGAAGGATCAGAGCATTTCTTAAGCCCGCCCCCCCTCTCCTTGCTTTGTGCATTATTTTCTGGACGGGGTTCCAGACGGCATGGAAGCCAACAAGCATAGGTTTCCCATCTTCAGATATCTGTGCATAATGTACAGACTGGGGATGCTCAAGATGTTAGGCTAGCAATTAGGCTCCACCTCCCTTTATCTAGCAGAGTACCCTTCATGCCAATAACGCACACTAGAGGCTCTAGTGTTCCCTGGTTCACTCAGGGCCAAATTATCAATGATAACCACTTCCCACCCCTTGTCTATTTAACCAATATGCTGTGCTTGTCCATCAGCTTTTGAAAAAATGGCCTTTTGTTGGGCTGTATCCAACATTCTCTATCCACCAGAGTAAGGAATCCAGTGCAACATCTTCACTAGTGAAAACTTGTTGTGCAACAGATTGTGCAATCTATTGCACAACAAAGTTACCAGCAACCTGCTTATGCATTCCACTGGTGCAAAACAAAGTCCTGCCGGTGTAAAACATTTCGCCAGCAGAACAAGTATGCCACTAAGTGACTTTAACTAAGTGCTACATGGGATACAACCTAGACCAGGGTTCGAATCCCCACACAGCCATGAAGCTCACTGGGTGACCTTGGGCCAGTCACTGCCTCTCAGCCTCAGAGGAAGGCAATGGTAAACCACCTCTGAATACCGCTCACCATGAAAACACTATCCATAGGGTCGCCATAAGTCAGAATCGACTTGAAGGCAGTCCATTTCCACTTATTGGGAATAGAGTTCTCTTTGGTTTTTGGATACTAAGCTCTTTGGGAAATTGGCTTCGGGTCTCTGTCTTTATTTTGCTACAAGCCATTCAATACCAAAGTACCTTACCAAGAGGACAATTGGCATTGAAAACTGTATTTCCTTGGGCAGAGCATAGCCCTCTCCATTGTAACATCATAAAGAAAGCAAGGTTCACTCATGTAGGTTTTGAACTTTGTAAGTTTGTGTCTGTTGGGTTGTGGCCTTGAATCCTCCAATTCCAAGAGAATGTTAGGGTCAAACCCAAGTTCTGTCTAGTCCAGCACCCATCGCCCCACAGCAGTCAGCCAGACAGCTCTGGTAAAGCAAGGCATGAATGCAAAAACTCCCTCTGTCCACTGCTCCTAGCAACTGGTGCTGTCTTTGAGCATGAGGATCTACAATGCCATAAAGTAGCCATTGATTCATTCTCCACAAATTTGTGTAAAGCTATTGGCCATGGATGCATCTTGTGGCCATGGATGCATCTTGTGGCCATGGATGCATCCTGTGGCAAAGGTACTTTTCCTGCCTGAGGAATACATAATAAGTTGGGGGTGAGTGGACCCATAGCTCAATGGCAGAGCATATGTGCTGCATGCATAAAGTCACAGGGTCAATCGCAGCATTTCTAGTTCAGTGGATCTTAGCTAGCAGGTAATGGGAAAGACCTTTGCTTGAGAACTCAGAGAGATCACTCTAAGCTCACAAGACAGACCAAGGGCACAACTAATGTAAGACAACTTCATATACATGGGGGTGATTGCCGCAGCAGCCAACTGCACCATAGCTGTAACAACAAAATAGGCCTAAGGAAGGACTCTGTGGTGCACAAAGAGCCATTTGTCAACTCCAGAGGACTGCACAGAACCTTTGCTGACACTCCCCTAAACCAACCCTTTAAGTAGCACAAGTAAATTAATAGTTTTATTAGCCCTGTTTACATATACAATCTGTGTTCAGAGAATGCACGGGGACCAGAGTAGGACTGTGCCTGCTGGTCTTGCTCACAATTTCCATGCATTCTGCTGAACTTCTAACAGACCCAATGAGTGTACAGCATGCACATGTCATGGCTCACTCAATGAGTACAGGGACTCTGCTCCTTGCAGGGTCCAAGGTCACATAAAGTGTCTATACATATGCATGTTGTTTGGAGGACTGGTGGAACATGTAGATGTTGAGGTGAGGTTAGCGGTTAAGGTGTTGGACTATGACCTGGGAGACCAGGGTTCGAATTCCCACACAGCCATGAAGTTCACTGGGTGGCCTTGGATAAGTCACTGCCTCTCAGCCTCATGAAAGCCCTATTCATAGGGTCGCCATAAGTCGGAATCGACTTGAAGGCAGTACACATACATACATACAAAATCTGTGCATTCAGCCTGAGGTAGTGACAGACGATCCTGCCATATACCAAAATGAACTTTAGTTTGCACTTTTTTGACCTCAGTTGAGCCTCCCTCTGCTTAGTCATTAAAATAAGTTTATAAGGCATCTCTAAGAGGTTATGACAGGTTAGTGGTTTCAGTTTGATTGGGGCCGGCTCTGTCATTAGGTAGAGTGTTGTGCTTTCTTCAGACAGCTGATATTGGGTGTCACAAAAGAGCAGCAAAGTATTACCTATTGAATTTATTAAGAGTCAGTGTGGTGTAGTGCTTAAGGTGTTGGACTACGACCTGGGAGACCAGAGTTTGAATCCCCACATAGCCATGAAACTCACTGGGTGACCTTGGGCCAGTCACTGCCTCTCAGCCCCATGAAAGCCGTAATCATAGGGTTCCCATAAGTCGGAATCGACTTGAAGGCAGTCCAGTGGGCATGTTCCTGCTCCTTCTCCTCTGCATGTTTCCTGAATGTGGACTGCCTGACCACAGGTCAGGGATAGTCATCTTGGTGCCCTGCAGATGGCGTTGGGACTCCAGCCTCCACCAGCCTCACCCAGCATGGCCACAGAGTTGGGAGTCCAACAAGATATGGAGGGCACCACGTTGGCTTCCTCTGTCATCAGCCATAACAAACTGACTCTACATTTACAGCAAAATGGATCCGGACAGCATAATTAAACACAGACTTCTAAACAAAAGACTTGGTTATTAGCGTGGCTGCCATTCATTTGTCCGAGAAAGCCAGCAGCTGTACTAATGAACTTGGAACCCTGCCTGCCTCCCCTAAGAAGCGCTTTAGTGCTTATGCTTCTCTGGATGCTTGGCGCTGGGTGCCAGTTTTATTGCGGATCAATGCCATTGATCAGATGTGCTGGAGGGAACTTGCTCTGACACTATGAGAAATGACACTAAACAACAGCCCTATTGAACTGATGCAAACCAAGTCATGCAGGCAGCTTGAGAAAAGGGATATGGGGGAGGAGGCCAATGAGGAAGGCATGAAGGATTAAAAGGGCACCTCTAGCCTCAGCCAGTTACAGAAACAGCCTTTAATCGAAGCCAAAATATCGTCCTTACATCCTTCGGTCAGCAAACTGACATGCACGTATACTAACAGTAAAGTAGGCCAGAGTAACTGCAAGGCAGAGCTAAGGCGTACAGAATCGAGAGAACAGTGGGATCTGCAACAAAATGTTGCAGCATGGAGTGCTCCAGGATTCCAGGCAGCCAGTCATACTCTTCCAGGATACTCCATTCCATCCCACCCTCCCTAGTTTTCCATTGTTTTCCCCCAGCAACAGTCAGATAGCATTCCAAGGTCTCTGAGCATGCTCAGACCTCATGGTGTTTTCTCCCGTTAAAGGTTTTTGACTTGTTGCCGCTCTTGAAGTTCCCTTGAGCCTGCTGATACCTCCCATGTGTGTATGTGTTGTTGCCATTTTGGCTACATAAGGATTAGCATTTGGAGAATGACAGGGGCTAGGAATCTTTTTCAGCCCATGGGCCGCATTCCTTCATGGACAACCTTCCAGGGGCCACATGGGGGTGGTGGGTGGGGCCAAAGACTAAAGCGGGCAGAGAAACAGGCCTGACTCGTGCTGTGCAAAACATGATACACCCTCATGTACCCACACCCCAGACACACCTCCCTGCCCTCCATCCAAGCAAGCAAAGAGCACGATCACACTCCAAGGACGCACTGAGCGATATCCAACTACGTTTGACTCAGAGGAGTTCCACTGAAATGAATGGACCAAACTTAGTCATGTTCATTCATTTTAGTGGGTCTACTACTCTGAGCAGGCCTGAGTGGGCTATGACCCAAGGAGGGCACAGAATACAGCCAGTGATGGCAGTGGACTGGGGATATAGGGTGTGGACTGGCAAGAGCCCTGAGGGCCACACAGACAGGCCTGGGGGGGCACATTTGGACTCTGGGCCTGAGATAATCTGCCCCTGTTATAGAGGAGCAATGTCCCCTCCTGGTTTCGAGAGGTTTTTCAGCAAGATGTCCCAGGGAGCCTCCCCCCTCCCCCTCATTGCTACTGAAGATTGTTTGCTTGCCCTGTCCCTCCAGGCTCAATCTGCACCACTGGCCGGAGGGAGAGGGAGAGGCAAATGGGGAATGCTGTTCCTTCCCCTTGGCACCCATTAGGACTGGTAGGGCAGAAGGTAGAGAGGCCATCAGTAGGTGGAGCCAGAGCCAATGGCAGGCAGGGCCAACTGATTCCTACCTGCTGAGTGAGGAGGAGGAGACCGGCAGTAGCCCCCCCCCCTGGACTACTGTAAGAAGGCAGGCAGGTAGAGACCGGAAGAGGGCAGACTGAGGTTGGTCGGGGACTGCCCCGTTCGCCCAAATGGAAGAGCCTCCCCTGAGTTGTCAGGGGGCTCCGAAGGTGGTGGCCGGCAGTGGGCTTCCTACTAAGCTGTAGGCCTCAGTAGATGGCCATCAATAGTGGCCCCTGATGCCAGCCTGAGGGGAGACCACCTTGGTACCATTTGTAAATTGTTTTGACGCCTTTGAGACAAAGAAGGGCAACCTTTCCCCCCACCCTGCAATCTAGGAGTCTCCTTTATGTGCTGTTTCATGCGGTGTTGGGTTTCATGCCCTCTGAACTCCTTATGTTGTTGGTCTTGGGTTTCCCTTTTCATGGGAAGGTTTTGATGCTGCTCTGGGATATCCAACACTTCTCCTTGGTAACCAGATCTCTTTGAGAAGTGCCGAGACTGCATAACAGCTAGAAGAGAAGAAAGTCTTTCTGGGGCAGTTTTCATTCCGTGACATGGAAGACAACACAGAGGGGAGCACAGGCAGCTGCTTTCTACTCAGTCAGACCCTTAATCCATCTTGCCCTGGATGGTCTACACTGACTGGCAGGGATTTTCCAGGGTTTCAGATTGAACCCGGGACCTTTTGCGTGCAAAGCATGCACTCTACCACTGAGTAACACTCCTTCCCCAAGAAAGGAGCTTGTTTTAAGTGCACATTCTCCCTCCATGGCCATCTCTCAAACTGTAAGAAATCTCAAACTGTAAGCTCCTCCCAGATTTACATCACTTCCTGTTAGTTGTAACCTTCCCATCCTTCGCTCTAATACTGCTTCCTCAACCTGGTGTACTATACATGCTTTGGACTCCAACTTCCATCGTCCCTGACCATTGGCCATGCTGGCTGGGGCAGATGGGAGTAGGAGTCCAAAACATCTAGAGCAGTCTTTCCCAACCTTTGGGTCCTGAGATGCTGTTGAACTACAACTTCCATCATTCCCAGCCAGCAGTCAGGAATGATGGGAATTGTAGTCCAGCAACATCTAGGGACCCAACAACTGGGAAAGGCTGATCTAGAGAGCATCAGGTTGGGGAAAGCTGCTCTAGTATATAAGCAGCTCGCTTGATCTTCTGCCCTCCTTAGCAGCAAGACTCAAAGGGAAAGAGCATCAGCGCTGGACTACTGTGCTGCACATCTGAAAGAACTCCCCCTTCTAATCCCCTGAAACTCAACCCAAGAGGTGGCCAAGCTTCAACTCTGCCCAGCAAGCTCACAGGCTCTGCCCGTTATTTACAGCCCTAATTACTCTCTATCGACTGGGAAGCAGCGGACAAAGGGCGCTTGAGAGTTCACACACAATTGAATTTCCCAGTAACAATCAGCAGCGAAAGCGCACACAAGGGGGCGGGGTGGGGGGCGAGAAAATCAATCAAGGCAAAGGAGCTGGCTGCAGACAGGGATCATCTGTCGCACCTGTCAAGCTTTCAGCATGAGGGCCCTGTGCTCGCCACGCGCAGAGGAGACAGATCATCGGCACTTCCTCCCCTCCTGCCCCGCCAAATCTCCCACGCAGCAGACAAACGGCTTGACATCATATTTGATGGCATGTGAGTGCAACCTACGAGATGGTACACAAGTCCCATCTGGCTTCTTCCGCAGCCCCGAGTGCCAAGGGCAGCAGAAGATAAGGCGCCACTTCTCTGGGTTGACACTGCAGGGTGCCACCGCGCACTTGTCCACTCGCTAATGCCTCCGTAACAAAACACACATATACCCCAAGAAAGAAAAGAAAAAAAATGAGCCAACGTGTGACAAACACGCACACACAAAGAGAGTGAGGCACATCCCCTGTCTTGGTGTGCCGGCGCAGTTTTGGAAGAGTGTGCCTTTTCTTGTTGCCGTAGAAACCCAGCTGGCAATGCTGCGACTAAATGAGGATTTCAGGGTTACAACCTTCTTTGTCTTATTAATCTCTCCCAATTGTCTGCTGCCAATGGATCAGGTGTTACCATTTAAAAAAAAAAAGAGGGTGGCAGAAAGGGCTCTGTTGAGAGAGGATTACTCTCTGGGGAGAAGCTCTCGGGGAGAGAAACAAGGCAGGAGAAAGCCTTTCATTTCCAGGTCACTAGTTCAACAAGGCAATGGCTCGACAAGGCCTGTTTGGCACAAGAACAGATATGGTGGCTATTGTGTCAGGCCAATAGTCTCTCAAAACAGTGCCAGCTCTCGGAATGGCTGTGGTCAGATCCGCCTCCAGGGAGAATTAGTCTGGGGATCCAAAGTGGGAGACAGTATTGCCCTCAGGGCCAGCTCTAGATGTACATACCAAACCAGATGCACTTCTGGAAGAGTAGCCTGCCGTGCCGTTACTTCTCTGGCCTGAGGAGGTTGCATTGCCCTCCTCTTACTCCAAGGACTCCAGCTCAGAAGCCCTAGCAGAACCATAGACTCTCAACTTGTAGGAGTGAATGACGGCCGGAACCCTTTTAAGGAAGACGCTCCTCCCATGGAAGGCGGAGCCAGCTACGGAGATGCTTAAGACTCCTTTTAAAGGCTCAGTCTGAGGATGACTGCTATTGAGACAATACCTGAGCTCTGCTGCTATGTTAAGGCTCCAGGCAGAGCCTTTCATGGAGCTGTCCAGAGTGCTACTAACGCCAAGCCTGGCCCCGGCCCCACACCCCAAACACAACAGCACCCCGTATCTCCTACGGTAGTTTCAAACAGTTTTAATAGCACAGGGCAATAGTCTTCAGTGTTGTCAGACCCAGGACCAATCTTTATCCCTAACAAGCGACATGTTCTTTTGACTAGGGCAACTACCGTTGGAAAAAGGATGCTGAAGCCTTAGTCTATTCTGAGTCTGTTCAACGACTGATGAGCAGAGGGCTCAGTCCTGTTAACTGCACAGGTCGGCTTTGGTAGCACCTTCCCTGCTGGTAGAACAGTCCCCAGCAGGATTGAACCCCTCCCTGCTGCCCATGGGCTGACATCACCCACTGACATCAGCTGATGAACAGGTGGGCGTGGTTTGGGGTAAATGGCCTTGTTAGTAAACTTCTACTCCCTGGCGGGCCATGACAGACCCGTGGCCCAGAGGTTCCATGCCCCTGGCTTATAGCATGTTGGAGGTGAGCATGGCTTGCTGACTGGAACCCTGAACTCCTGATTAGGAGGTGAAGATGCACTGCAACTTTTTTCTTTGCAGCCCTGCCCCCTTGCAGTACTGAATGCCAGTCGCTGGGAGGGGGGGAGTAACGCAACCCTAATAATTCTCTTCCTCCTCCTCCCTTTTCTACAGACGTGATTTGTAACTTGACAACATTTCATTAAAGAGTCGTTTGTTTTGACAAAGCACAGCTTGCTTGGAAGAATGGGAGGCAGAGATGCGGCAAGGGGAGAGGGCCTGAACAAGTCCATTTGTTGGGGGGGGGGCGTGGTGTTGAAGGAAATCTGCCTCTCTCTCTCCCCCCCCAGCCATTTACAGTATTTCCATAGATTTTAATAAAAGTGAATGGTTCTCTGATCCAGTCTAGCTGCTTTTCATGCTTTTCAGGCATCTGAGTATTGCCAAGGAATTTCACACAAAATGAAATAAGTAGCAGGAAGTGACAGAACCAGGGTGGGGTGGGGTGGGTGGAACACTCAATAAAGGTTCTTCCATAGTTTGGGGGGAACATTAACAAATCCCACCAGCTAATAGCCTATGGGCAGGGAACCTGCGGGTGTCCAGATGCTATTGGATGACAGCTCCCACTATCACTGACCATGCTGGCTGGGGCTGATGGGAATTGGAGTCCATCAGAATCTGGAGGGCAATGGGCTCCCCTCCCCTGTAATAGCCCATCAAAGCAAACACTGTGAGTAAGAGCTGACAAAACCAAAGGACCAAAGGCTGGTCGCTCCCTCCCTTTTCAGAAAACTCCGTATGGAGCTTTGCAAGGAATCAGCATGCGGCTCTGGAGTACAGGCATGTTCTTAAATGGTACTGACAATGAACTACACACTGGTGCCGTTATTCAAGATTTAGGAGGCCATTTCAGGCCTCTTTGAGTTTCCTGTTGGATAAAAGAACCGGAAAAGACAGCAAAATCTAAATCTGCAAAGTGTGTTGCCTCGTCTACAAAAAAATGTCCTGGCTGTTTTATTCTTCCCCCGAGGATTTGCCAGAGCTGTTGGTTCCGCCCCCCCCCCTGACAAGTAGATTCTGGGCTCACATGTACCCAGAATGGAAGTATGTGCTTCCCAATCCACGTTCATGCAGGTAAAAGGATATCAATATAGTCACATGTAGCAGCCAAGGCCTCTTGTACAACTCAACCCTTCCAGACCTTAGGAAATATCCTTGCCAGGAGAGGGAGCCTTGAGGTTTTTATGGGGAGGGGGGTTGCTGCACCTTGCATAGCCACTGCTTCACCATATATCTGAGAAGAGACTTCTTAGCATGACAAAATTTTACAGCTGAAAGGGAGCTTTGAGGTAATCTAGTCCAACCCACTGCTCAATGGCCAAACTCTGCTTCCCCAAAATTTCCACTCATTTGTTCTAGTCCTACCCTTTTATCCTATTCTCTTCCCCTCCCCCCCCAATTATTTTCTCAAATATTCATTTAAAACAGGAGAGGAAAAACTGCTCTAATATAACAGACTACTTGAGGCTCCATCAACTTATTTTTGAATTTGATGCTCCAGGTCATGTTAGCAGCGAGCATTTCATTACAATCGGTTAATTAGTTACCAAGGTGAGATGTTCATTTAAATATGGTGATGACAGTAAAAGTAATTATGAAAGAATAATAGGCAAAAATATGGATAGAAGAGAACATAAATATCAATCTTTTTTTAAAAAAAAAACCTTACAGTAACCTCTTCAGTTTTTTAGAAAATAATGACATATGAGCTTCAAACTACAGAATCGAGGGTTGTCAGCAAGGCATGGGATCATGGCGTCCCCTCTGTTATAGCTTCTCACTCTACTTCCTGTTCAGCAGAAACCAAAGCTTATTGTGATGATGTCTGACTCAGCCAACTGCGGTTTATGCTTGCCCTCCATATATTATTTATTTTATTTCACAGAATTTGTATAGTGCTTAACTGTAAACATCTCTGTGCAGTTAATACTCAAAGAGTTGCACTGGTTACCAGCTGCTTTCCGGGCCCAATTCAAGGTGTTGGTTTTGACCTTTAAATCCCTACATGGTTTCGGCCCAGCCTATCTGAAGGAGCGCCTCCAGCATCATCAGCTATGCCACCTAACAAGATCGGCCTCAAAAGACCTTCTCTCTATCCCACCAGTCAAAACAGCTAGACTGGTGAGGACTAGTGAAAGGGCTTTTTCAATTGTGGCCCCCACCCTACGGAACTCCCTTCCAAATGATCTCCGCCAGGCCCCCTCTACAATGAGTTTCCGCCGGGCTGTGAAGACCTGGCTCTTCAGGCAGGCCTTTGGGGTGGGCTAGATTTTAACATCATTGCTTTTAGATTTTAATGTTATTGTATTGATGTGTCATTTTGTGCTATTTTGCTTATTTTGTACGTCGCCCAGAGTGACTGGTTAGCCAGCCAGATGGGCGACTAAGAAATCCAATAAATAAATAAATAAATAAAATACAAAATAAAATACACATTAAAACAGTCGATAAAAGCCAGAGTTTAAAACAAGTTAACCTACCAAAAAAAAAATCAAAATACAAACAAAAGCGGCAGTTTAAAGATACACATTATAAAATAAAATTGTGTATTAAAATACATCTTAGCTTTACATATCTGGGGAGGCTTGCCTAAAGAAAAAAGTTTTTAGCAGAAGCTAAAAACAGTAAAGTGAAGGCGCCTGCCTAACGTCAATGGACAGGGAGTTCCACCGTGTGTGGGTGCTCTGCTGCCACGCTAAAAGATCAATTCCTTACAAGTGCAGAATAGACATCAGAATCCCACTCTGGCTTCTGATTCTGCTTTTGAGGGCAAGTGTGAACTTGGCTGACCAATTCAGCCATCACTGCAAACTATGGCTATCGCTAAACTGGAAACCGAAAGGGACGCTGCAAGAGAGAAGGGAGGAAAGCGGGGAGAAGAGGAAGTATCTAAGTCCAAGGCTTGTTTCTGATCATCTGTAATGAGCCATAGCAACCTTGTACAAACTGGTTTTCTATTTGTGATTTCTGCACTCCCCCAACCTAACTTATGGCACAATTTGTACTATCTCTTCTCAGAAGTAGGCCCTATTAGGAGCACAGGAAACTGCCTTACACGGAGTCAGACCCTTGGGTCCATTTAGCTCAGTATTGCCTACACTGACTGGCAGAAGCTCTCCAGGATTTCACATGGGGGATCGTTCCCAGCCCTACCAGGAGATGCCAGGGGTTCAACCTGGAGCCTTCTGCATGCAGAGCGGACAGTGCCCTTCCCCATAGGTTTATGGGGCTCACTTCCTCAGAAGTGGGGTTAGAACTGCAGCCTTAATCTCTCTCTCTCTCTCATACACACCCACACCACAACATGTTGAAGCAGGAGCCACTCCTACTGCCTGCTATGAGAGAAATGAAATGGGACTTAAGAATTGTTAAATGGTGACTATCCGCCCCCTTCTGCCCCCGCCCAGAGGAACAAACTTTGGGATTGTTCCTTGCATCCTTAATAAGCAGCTATTTCTGATTCAAAGGAATGTGATACGCCTTTCTATGCATTACTTGCCCTGTCACACACACCCCCATCCTCAATCACTATTAAGGAAGCATTTCCTGCTGTTTCAATCTGCCTGGAGTAAATCTAGACCAGCCGTTCCCCTCCCTTCTGTGCTAGGCATGACTACAGGAATATTGCTCTACCACTCACAGGTAACTTACCATCTTCCACTTCCAGGAGAGCTTTGGCCAGGATGCTCCCTGCCACGCTAATTGCTTGGCACATGTAGTAGCCCGAGTCTGAGGTCTGCACGTCCGTGATAGTCATCTCGCCGCTTGGAGATACAGAAAAGCGGCCCATTGCCTGAGGGGGCTGGCTGGGAAAAAGCAGGATCTGTAGAAAAGAAAACAGAAAGAGGGAGTCATGAATTCCCATTGCCGAGAAACATACAAGGGGAACCGCTGGGAGGTATATTGTGTTTCTAATGTGACCCTTGGTGCCATCCAGTTTTCCATCATCTATTTCCCAGTAAGACTCCCTCTTGAGTGACACAGCAGCTTACCTCCCACGCTTCTATGGGACATCGCCTTGGGATCAAAAGTAAATAATGGGGTGAATTTCAAAAGATGCTGAAGAAAATGGCACCTTATATTTGTACTCCAGTTTCTTAATATGTCTTGTAGGTGAAGAACTGGGCTTGAGACTCATCCTTCTATGGGAGTTATGCCCGCCGCGTGTGAAATGGCATTCTTTTGGCAAGTTCACCCCCACATAGGCCTAGTTCAGACATAACAGGAAACTGTTGTTTCCTGCTATGAGAATGAACTCTGGCAAGCCTTGGGCTCATATGTCTCCCCCTCCTCTATTTGCACAACAGAGGAGGAGATTAGAAGCAGCTACTTTGTGTTTTAAACTAACCACAGTTCACTGTGAGGTCCAAACACAGGGAACTGTGGTTTGTTTAACTACGGTTCCAGAAGAAGCTAGGATCTGAAACCATAACGACTTTTTCCCATCTGCTTCGTTTCAGTTCATCTGCTGAAATGACGAAAGCTAATCAGTAGTGGACTTTTGAGTGAAAGGACTGTGAACTCAGAATGTGCTCAGAGATACACCATCCTTTAATTCTAACTGTATGCCTTTTGCACTTGGTTGGTAGATCTTGGGGTTCTAGTAAAAAAAGAAAAAGGAGGGGAAAAAAGTAGATCCAGCAAGCCTGAAGTTTGCCCACCCCAGATTTAGGAAAGGGGTAGCTAATCTGGTGTCTTCCAGATATTGTTGGACTAGAACTCCCATCATCCCTGCCCAATGGGAATGCTGGCTGGGGCTGATGGAAGCTTTAGACCAGTAACATCTGGAGGGCACCAGATGTTAACATCAGCACTCTGAATATGAGTCCTGCTTCACAGGATGTCTTTTAATGCTGCACAACAAGAAGTTCCAACCTTCAATATCCCCCTCTCTTCATGCATTTGCTGTCCCTTACTTTTCATCTTTTTTCTATCAACTATCCTTTTAGGATGTGAGTAACTGACAGCCAGTGTGACATAGTGGTTAGAGTGCCAGACTACAACCTGGGAGACCAGGGTTCAAATCCCCACACAGCCATGAAGCTCACTGGGTGACCCTGGGCCAGTCACTGCCTCTCAGCCTCAGAGGAAGGCAATGGTAAACCCCCTCTGAATACCACATACCATGAAAGCCCTATTCATAGGGTTGCCATAAGTCAGGATTGACTTGAAGGCAGTCAATTTCCATTTTCCAACTGACACAGTAAGAGCTCAGTGCTATTTAAAGTCAACTTAGAAAACAAAAAAATGTTTGTTCCAAGGGACTGGGGTGTGTGTCCTATTTTGGCCATTTCCCCAAAACACCCACCCACCTGCCCTACCCCTGACGTCATATGTTGTAAATTGTTGTAAACCGCCCAGAGAGCTTCGGCTATGGGGTGTATATAAATGCAATAAATAATAATAATAATAATATGTGACATCAGGTGTGAGGCAGGTAAAGGCATGGCTCTATCTCTTTGAATCCCATTTGCAAGAGGTTGATCCTGAAATCACTTGCAAATGGAATTCAAAGTGACACCTTTCAGCACCCACCAGTTGTTCAGCGCCTTTGAAGTCTATTTGCAAGTAGCTTCAATACAAAGCGCTTGCACATGGACTTTAAAGGGGATGTCTCTCAGCGCTGACCAGCTCATGGACACTGAGAGACATCACCTTGAGGAATATAGGAACGTAAGAGGCTGCCTTACACTGAGTCGGACCACTGGTCCATCTGGCTCAATATTGTCTGCACCGGCTGGCAGTGGCTTTTCAGGGTTTTAGGCAAGACTGCTTCCCAGCCCTATCTGGAGATGCCGGGATAGAACTTGGGATGTTCTGCATGGAAGGCAGATGCTCCACCACTGAGCTACAGCCCTTCCCCTTGGAAGTCTGTTTGCAAATAGTAAATTTAATAAATAGTTATTAGCAGTGGCAGGAGCACAGCTACTTCCTTTGTTCCTAAGGCATGTGCATGTTGGTGTGTGTGTTGGCAGCCTGGCCGCCATTTTGCATCCTCCACAATGCCCTGGACCTACCATTGTCCCAGGGCACTGTGGGAGAAAAAAGATGGCAGCCACCACAAACAATAAAATAACATAAAATGGTGGAGAATATTCAGAGGAAATTCAGCAAAGCGGCCTTCTTCTACAAAATCCCTGAGGTACAATCCCAGCTCCCATTCAGAAGCCTGGGATGTATGATTAATATCTATCATAAAGAGGACTTGAGCAAGGATTTTCATATCACCTCCTTCTATCTCTTTTTACCTAAAACTTTGCAGAAAATTAGCTGATTTGAGAAAATACTGCTCAATATTTTTTTTTTAACCTGATCTGCGGTAAAACTGCTGTCACCGCAGTCACAGTCTCCATTAGGGATATGCAACTGAATCTGCGTGTGTGTGTGCATGTGCGTGGTGTGTGTGTGCGAGAGAAAGTGAGTGAGTGACTGAGAGTACGCATGAATGTATCTTCTGTCCTATCTCATAAACTCAGGGCGGCTCGAAGCATTTAGACTCCAATCCTATAAACACTCATTTGGAAGTCACTGAATTCAGTGGGGCATACTTCTAAGTAAGCATATAAGATTGCACTGTTTATGTCTTTGACCTAATGCAGTGTTGCTTCTACCCTATACAAAATGGGGGTGAGAAGAAGGTAGATCTCTGGGTATTTGCAGTAGCTCTGGTGCTTAAAAGCTTCCACTGGCTGCCCATACACTACTGGGCCAAATGCAAGGTTCTTGTATTAATTGACAAGGCCCTTAAAAACTTCTGATTCCTTATATTCCTGTCCGATCACTGAGATCTTCAGGAGAGTCACTGTTAGGGATCCTCCTCTGCTAAGAAGTGTGGCATATGCAAGTTTCAAATACATAAACAATAATAGAACTACTGTCACTTTGCTCGACCCACACAGGCTCTTTCCCTCCTGTGGGGTGTGTCGCCACAGCAGGGGTGGGGAACTTTTTTCAACTGAAGGGCTGCATTTCCTTGAGGGCAACCTTCCAGGGGCCAAATGCCAGGTGGTGTGTGTGTGAGGCCAGAGACCAGAGTGGGCAAGCAAGGGGATGTGACACTTAACTTTGTACAGCAGGTGACTTTCCAGCCATGCAACAGTCAAGAGGTGTCTGCTCTCCCCCACAAACATTTCTCTATCCAGGCAAGCAAGAGATGTGATCACAATTCAAGGACACATTCTGGCCAGGCAAAACACACTCCAGGAGGGTGCAGAGCAGGGCCAGAGCAGGGCCGCATCCTGAGAAGCCTGAGGGTCGGATGGAAAAGCCTGGAGGGCTGCCTTTGGCCTGCAGGACAGAAGTTCCCCGTCCCTGACTTAAGGGCTGTCTCGCTGGTGAAATACCATGTCTCCAACATGCAGACTGCTCTATCCAGCCCAGCCCTCTCCATCACATGTCAGTTTTACTTGCAGTTTTATACCACGCATGACAAGGCAAACCAAAAGGAAGGATTCAGCATGCATGCACAGGCACATAGTTGGGCATGCATGCATGCTAAGGATGTAAAGTTCTGTCAATTTCGGTTCTCTCAGTTTCTCATTTTTCTAGTCTTAAATTTGCCTCTCCACATTTCTGCGGCAATTTGTGATTATTTTTTTAAAAAAAACCCAAATCAAAATTCTTCAGCTTTTTAGTGCACGTCTCCTAATAAATAAAATTTTATATGCAGTTTTGACCAATGTACACAATTTGTCAAGCAATTTATCTTAATATAATGCACTTTTGTATGTTACTTTCACTTGCATATCCATTTTGCGCACACTTTCCCCTAACATAATTGCATTTTTGTAAAACACTACTTGATTGGAGAACGGCATCGCAATATTCAGGTAAGTGCAGATTTTGAAGGTTGGCTTCTTGTATTGCTTCAGAAAGAGCAAATTTGATAAATTCGGCTTAAATGTGAACTTAATTGAACTTCTCGCTCGTCCTTAACATGCACACATGCATGAGCACGTGCACACACGCATGCACGCATCTAGAGGAAACAATCGGCTCTGTTGAATTGAGTCGTGCAAGACCTACCTGGCTACCTTCCTTCTGCCAAAAGACAGCTGGTGGTGGGTTTCCTTTGGTCTCACACTGAAATGTCACGGTACGGCCTTGGGTGACAATCTGGTCCCGAGGACGGGTCACTAATTGCGGTGGAACTGAGAGAAAAGGAGAGGCCAGAGAAAGACAAAGATGGACGGGTTTGAGACATTTGGGAAATTAAAATCTGCACCCACTCTTGGACAGTCTCAGCGCTATTGGTTTCCATCTCCAACCCCAATGCTACAGCCCAGGGATGGGAAAGCTGTGGCACCCCAGATGATTTTGGACTACAACTCTCATCGTCTGTGACCATTGGATGTGCTGGCTGGAGCAGGAGTTGAAGTCCAAGAACATTTGAAGGGCTACAGGTTCTTCACCCTTGTCCTAGTCACTATATTATGCTGCGCTGGTTCTAGACTATGTGTGTGTAGAGACATATACACTTGCTGAAATGAATAAAATGTTTGTATTTGTAACCTTCTTTGCTCTCTTATAAAATAAGGGGGGAAATAACTACCTTTTCACTCTGCCCGCTGGGAAGCTCTGCATAACATGAAAGCTCGCAAGCTCCTCCAGGAAAAAAAAAGTTTGTTCAATCAAATATAATGCCTTCATTATTTCTCTCTCTGAACTGGTTTGAACCAATAATAGTCGTAGCAGTGATCCATTTTTATGAGAATTAACATCTTTTAAACAGATTGATGAAAAGACCTGCTGGAACTCTTGAAATGGGCTTGTGAAAGATGCATGGGATGTACACATGCAGATTCTGACCCTCCTCCATCTGGCTTTGCCTCAATTATAGCTCATTCATTTGGGGTAGAGCCACAGCCCAGTGGTGGAGCACGCATGCTTCGAATGCAGAAGGTGCCAGTTTCGATCCCCAACATCTCCAGGTAGGGTTGGGAGAGACCCCTGTCTGAAAGCCTGCAGAGGCACTGCCAGTCAGTGTAGACAATACTGAACTAGATGGATCAATGACCTAAATGCATTAGGCAGTTTCCATTGTTCTTATATACTTGGAACACCTGCTTTCACAGCATGAGCACCAGTGGCGCGACCCAGAAGATTTTAGAACAAAATAGTTAGAGGCATTTATAAAGGAAGAGATAAAGAAAAGGGAGTATTCAAACCCTCGGAATGTGCAAAAGAAACATGAGCTATAACTTTAAAGAGGAAATCAAGCATATTCATTTGCCTCCAGATAGGCCTGGGCTTTAAATTTTATTTTTTTCAAATCCAACCTATAAATGCATACAGAGGATATAATCTTGCAGTGGAAGAAGAGAAAGAATTAGAGAGAGGGAGGCAAGAAAAGAACAAGTCCCCTAAATCAGCCACCCAGCCATAAATAACGTTGCAGATTTAAATTCCTCCCTGAGCACCTCTGTCTAGTTTGGAGCCTTTTCTCTCTTCTCAATGCAAGACAAATGACATCGGGTTTTACAAATGCTAATCGCCTGCCTTATCTCCTCTTTGCCCTCCCTTCCAAACCACGTAGGGAAGGAGAGAGACAATGCGGATCCCTTTTGCAGAGCTGTAAAGAATTTATGGGGCACCAGGTGCTATAAAAAAAAGGAGCTTCAGGTGTACTATTGTCATGCTGATCACTGCAAGTCTTACTTTAATGAAGTTGTCGATTGCTAGGTTACCCGCATGCTAATCACAAGGTGTAAGAGTGAGTGTGTGTTTGTTAATCAGCTTCCCCATCACCACCACCACCTCCTTACCCCATCCAGAAATCTTCCCCTGCAGAATTTCCATGGGGGGAGGAGGAAGAGAAAAGCCTCCTGATGTTTAATAGTTATTAATTGGCACACACAAAAATGGCTCTGTGCAGATAGGATTTAAATTGGAAGCCATGCTGAATCCCATTGCCCCTGGTTGCTTCCTATTCTAGGTCCTGGAGAGAAAAGAAGGCAAGGCTGGTGTCGTGCCATATGGAACCACTAGCCACCATCATTTCAGAAACCAGGAGTAGTGATAAACCATGGCAACACCTACCAAAGCATAACTGAATTAAGTTGGACCAAAGATGTGGGTCTTTGATGGTCAGAGGTGATGGGAGTTGGGAAGCCAACAACAACTGAAATGCCAAAGGGGTAGCTATCCCTGGCGTATATGCTCCATTCAGTATGTTTGTACACATGTATGCATGTATGTCAAAGATCCTCCGTGGCGCAGAGTGGTAAGAGGCGGTAATGCAGCCGAAGCTCTGCTCACGGCCGGAGTTCGATTCCAACAGAAGGAGGAAGTCGAATCTCCGGTAAAAGGGGTCGAGGTCCACTCAGCCTTCCATCCATCCGTGGTCAGTAAAATGAGTACCCGGCATATGCTGGGGGGTAAAGAAAGACCGGGGACAGAACTGGCAATCCCACCCCATATATATGGTCTGCCTACTAAACGTCGCAAGACGTCACCCTAAGAGTCGGAAACGACTCGCACTACAAGTGCGGGGACACCTTTACCTTTATGCGTGTATGTATGTAGTGTCCTGCCCTTCCTCCCAAAGGAGCCTTACTTTAATGAAGTTCTAGATTGTTAGGTTAACTTCGTGGTAATCGCAAGGTATGTATGTGTGTGTGTGTGTGAGAGAGAGAGAGCTTGTTAACCAGCTTCCCCCGCAAAACCCCATTCAGAATGTCCTTATGTTACACTTACATGTTGCATTTACTTAGCTTCGGCATGTAAGAACATAAGAAGAACCTGTTGGCTCAGGACAATAGCCCATCTAGGATACTAGATCAGCCTTCTAGCTCAGTTTTCTTTGCCTCCAGTTCCTGACTTCTGAGATCACTGAGCGACCCCCCCCCCCAGGGAGTCTCACTACTTGGCAGTATTTTCTTCCTCTTTCTACTTCCATGCTCATAAATCAATGAAATCTGCAGAGGCCAACAAGCAAAAGTGGTTTTTTTAAGTTAGACAAGAGAGGGAGAGAGAGAGAGGAGTCTTGAATGGGTAACACTATCTGCAACCTGACAGGTTTGTGAAATCTCATCCCTCAGCATTGCAAAAACAAAAAATTACTTCCACAATCCCAGCATAAAATAGTAGAAGAGCCTTGGGGTGATCAGGTGCTGAGGATATTTCCTGCCTTGATTTTATCATCCTGGCTTTCGAGTGCTTGGTGCAAGCACTGCGAGTAACCAAATTTCCCAAACCATCCACAGTTTCAGGCCAGGCGCACTTCTGCAAATGCCTGTGTGTGGTTTTGTAACTTGAGGCTCTGGGTCAGGCTGCACTCCCAAATACTGTGGGAGCAACCTCTCCCTCCCCCCTCTTTATTTTTTGATGGCCATAAATCCTGTGAGGGAGGGAAAGGCAGGAAAAGAATTTGCCAGCCTTTTCTTTTGGTCCAGCAAAGGCCACTTCTCTTATGCTGAAGGTCAGGCTTTGTCCCCTGACAATTGCAAGAGCCGCTGGTTAAGCTCTGTGTGTGTGTGTGTGTGTGTGTGTGTGTGTGTGTGTGTGTGTGTGTGTGCATGTGCGAGAAAATGAGAGGGAGAGAAATGGGGCTGGGGGGGGGGAATGGAAAGAACCTTGCAGCCAGCAGCTACAAGAAGGGTCATTCCTGGCTCTGAAATGAGAGATCTGCTGCCTTGGGCCGATTTGGCATGGAGGGGGGGGGTGAGGAGCAGAGTTTCCTTCTTCACATGTGCCTGGATGCAAGTCAAGTGACCTCTGACCTTCCAGAGCAACAGCCTGCTGTCTTGGTGATGCCACCTGCTCCACAATCAAATAAAAATGTAAATGGGAAGGAGGGCGGGAAGGAGGGAGGGTGGGGGCAATTGCAACTCTTTGGTTAATGACTGCTGGGAAAGCCCCCTTCCCGGATTTTAGACACACACACACACACACACACACACGCCACCAGCACCAGGCGGGTCACTTCAAAGGCTGGAGGAGTCTGGATGATGGAAAGGATATTGTGACTCAGGAAATTCATTACTGCCCCTCCAGCAATGCTTCACCCCTCTGTGCCTTCCCACTTCAAAGAGAAAGATAAAAAAAAATCAGAGAGCAAGAATGACCTTGGGCGCCGAAGGAAACAGTCCCTGCTGCCCACAAATCCAGCATGTAGATAAGAGATGCTGGCAGGCCCACTTGCTCCCCCACCCCAGGCAGGAAATTGAACCGGGCTGCCGACTGCCTAGCAAAGAAAAGAGAGGACCAGGGCAGGCAGCATCTCCTATCGCCTGGCATCTCTCATTCACCTTTGGGCCCTTATCTTCACAGCTACAAGAAGAGCAACGGGCTTTGTAAGAGGGTGATGCATTAGCAAAAAACGAAACAGAAAAGATAAGCACTTGATGAGAAGGAGACCTGCCAAAACTCTTCCCACATCAGCCAAAAGGGCAATTGCAGCTTTCCCCTGGGCTGTTATTAGGGATACGAGGTGTATGGAAGGCATGTGGACCTAACAAAGTCAGAGGACAAAAACGCAACTGAAGGCAAACGCATGCCACCATGCACTAGTTCACAAAAAGACATCCATCATTCACCTTTTTTAAAAAACAGTCAACAACAACGTAGCAGCTAAGTGTCTGGATACTGGGGGAAATCTAATTCTGATTTTAAATATGATTTTTATTGTTTCTGGTGCACAGAAATGTTTACAGAGGCCACATGGAGACGTCCCTGCTCTGAAGAGCATACAGTCTAAAATTCGCCACTGGGGAAAAAATAAAGGAAGGAAAAAGAATTTGAGATGGGGTAAAACAGGAAAGCAATATGTGTTTTTTCCAGCCGCATGTGCTGCTTTGGCTTAGCTAAAGGCTGAGTTAAAAGCTTGGGAACTCTTGAGTGTGTGTGCAGGCCTGCAAAATGCTTCACAGAGAAAGGTGGGTTTGGCAGAGGAATCTAAATGAAGTAAGCGAGGTACCATCAAACAGGTAGTCAGGCAGGTAGTTTTAGGAAGAAATGTAGGGTTGAACCAGAAGGTATTGTGCACAAAGAAGTCAGTTTGGAAACTGTGCAGTATATATTGTCAGCGCATCTTGTGGAAAATAAATCTCCCTTTCTGGTAATTTGTCCAGTGTTCTTAGAAATCAGGCAAACCCTGTAGCATATATTCGTAACAATTCTTGGGGAAAATATATCTCTATAATAATTTGCCCAGTTCTTTCACAAATCAGGCAAACCCAAAATCTGCAAGGCAATACTCATCCTCCTCCAACTCACGTAACCTTTGCTTTTTCCAAATATATGCATCCTGTAGGGATGGGGTTCCCTATTTGATTCCATTCCGTTCTTCAATTTGTCAAATGGCCTGTCAGTTCTTATTTGCTATAGATTGTGTTCTGCTAGTTATCGCGATTCCGAGTTCTCCCTTTCCCCCCGTTATTTCCCCCCCAAAATTACTTAATTTTCTTTGTTATTCCTTATGCTGTATAATATATACAGTAGCAGAATACAAAAATAATTATGTAAATAATTACATAATTCTCACCGCAGATTTTTTTTATATATTATGGTGTCGCTAACAGCCATGAACGCACGCAAAGAGTGGGAGCCTGTTCAACAATGAGCCAAACATACGGATTATCCCACAATTCGATACCAAATCCGATTTTGCTGATATCCTGCACCATCCCTAGCGTCCTGTAGCCTTGTTCAGACTATCCCCAGCCCCAACCCAGAGATTAAAATCACAGAAGGGGGGAAGTGGGGGTACATCCATTAGCCTCACCCCCTTCTGTCATGTTCCTGTTGCTTGGCTCCATTGCCCTATACTTGTCGGAGGGGGTAATGCCCACAGCGGAGAGCCTGCTGAACTCACATAGTGATTGGGCAGGGTTCTAAATCACACAGGTAGCCCAGCAGGTTGCCCGTCTACAGACCTTTGCCCTCCAAGCACATGGAAGGTGTCAGGGGCAGGCAGCGGAGATGCAAGGCTGGAGACTTGGCCAGTGAGTGCACCCTGCTCTCAACTCATTGCACAAGAGCCCTTCAACACCTAAATATGGCTTTTCTCTCATCACGAAAGGACAGGGCAAACCATCCCGAGTTCTCTGTGCACAAACAAAAATGCACCAATGAAAAGCCAAAACAGGAAACAAAGACAACAGCTCTGCTCGAAACTGTGGTAGGAAAAAATCTTACCCGTGAGAATCATCTCTATTGACCAAAGACCCAGAGAGAATATAGGGAAGGGAAGCTTGCTGGGTCTTTCGTCGAGTAAACCTAATTATCATTTGCCAAATTACATTCTTCCTAGAACAGGGATAGTTGATGTGGTGCCCTTTAGACGTTGCTGGTCTTCAACTTCCATCCTCCATCACAATTGGCCCTGCTGGCTGGGGCTGATGGGAATTGGAGTCCAACAATGCCTGAAGGGCACCACACTGGCTACTACTGTTCCAGAACGCAGAGTTCTAGAGAAGACAGAAATGTGACCATTGTGGCAGACAGAAGCCAAGGCCTGGTCAACGCAATCCTTTAAACAAATAAAATGGCAAAAAATATGCAGTTACATTCTGGGATTAGAAAGGAATTGAATGGCTAATGGGTGCAATCCTATACATACTTACCAGGAAGTAAGTTTCAGTGAAATCAATGGCACTTACTTCTGAGTAGAGACGCATAGCATTGCACTGCAAGTCTGTAATCTTTTGCACTCTTATTTGGGATTAAGCTAAGGAGCAAGGCAAGTGTACAGGATCGCACCGTAAATTAGGCATTTTAGTCTTATTTTAGAGTAAGCGCCGGAGTGTACCCTTATGCCATGCTACCTTGTTTTGTTCAAATATGATGGGAAAGGAATGTTGTTCAAAGATCAAGACCAGCCTTCTCTGACCTGATGCCCTTCAGATGTTTTGGATGCCAACTCATCGCTGACGGTTGGCCATGCTGGCTGGGCCTGATGGAAGTTGGAGTCCAGCAAACATCTGGAGGGCACCAGGTTGGGGAAGGCTAATTAGACAACCAGACACAGTTAGTTTGTCTTGACAGTGGACAAATGGAGCACAGAACTCGCACAATAAAAAAAAAGTTCTCATTGTGTTTTAAAAGGGGAAAAAAGGCACATGCACAAAACTGACCATGGACCCCAACTCTTAGCTATCCCAGCATGCAGCAGTGTTATGAGATGAAATGAATACTTACGGAATGGGCCAACTGGAACAAAGAGAACATATGAAAGAAACAAAAAATTAAAAAGCATGAGATGAGTTGGATCAAATTAATCTGGCATGAATGTTTCAAGCGTCAATACGAAGGGAGGTCCGGAATTAAGAGGACAAGGGTACTAGAGGCCAAATCTGAGCTGACCTCTTTGCCAAATCAGTATGAAGCACAGATGAACTCAATTTCATTCCACAATCACAGATTTCCTACCCACTGGAGACTTGCCAAAGCTGGAGAATCCTCCACTAATGCTATAAAGCCGTCTTGGTTGGGCTGAGTTTTAGTGACCAGAGTTAATACTGGGAAAGGAGATGGATGTTTAGTTTAGATTTTATTCTTCTGCAGTTGGCCACTTTATTGATATTTTTCTTAGAGATAAGATTCAATTTCATACTTTTGGCTTTTATATAATGAATGGCTGTTTGGTACTTTTGGGATAGTGGAGAAGGAAAATGAAAAAACTGAATATGTTAAGTCTGTAAAGTAAGTACCATGGCTCTAGGCTACATTAATAAGCAGCTGTGCATCTCCTTATACCAAGACCGGGAAATAGTAGAGAATGAAAGGAATTGCAGTACCCAAGTTACTGCTGTACCTTACAGGTTAAACATATTACTACAATAGCATGAGCTCTTATGACCATCAGTCTTAAAGAGTGTGAAACAATCTGAGAAGCACATCAGGGCAAGGCTTTGGGGCAGAATTCTACAGCCCTTGCAGAGCTAGCTCCAGAGAGTGGCAAGGTTGGGAATTTGCAGGCATTTGCCAGGGTTTGCCAGGTCTCTAAAACCAGCACAGGGTCCATCACCCTAATTGTGCTCCTATTCAGGCCCATAGCCAACCTAAAAGTTTGGGAGGGACACCAAAAAAAGAGAGGGACCAGCATTTTATTCCTGTAATAAATTAAATATTTTATTGTAAAAGAAAATTGGGGGAAGAGAAAAAATGTAGTGGGGTGTTCTGCCACAATTTCTGCTTTGCCAAGAAGATAGCAGTCTGCAAGTGTTCTTATTTTGGCACGTCTTCTCTCTTCCAGGTTAAAGGGGCCCACTGAGGCTGCCATGCCCAAAGTTCCCCCCAAACCCTGGACCCAGCACTGGGCCCCACCATGCAGAATGAGCAGGAGGGTCCCCAAGCACTGCAAGGATGGCTTCCCAAATGCACATAGAGGAGAGGGGGCTCCCATTCAGTTCAGAGCCAACTGCAAATACAGTGGTGCACTAGGCCTGCCTGAGATCTTTATCAGTGGAGGTTTTCCATGTACCATCAGGGACGTGGGCCCGGTTTCGCTCTCGTTAGAGTGGTCCAAGTGCAATGCTTGGGGCTGCATCCAGCTTTCTCTGTCCACTAGCGCAAGGGCTCTATGCCAGTGGATGGGCGAGTTTTAATGCTGAGAGGTATCCAACGCAACAGCTGCTCTAGGGGAAACTCATGGTGCAACAGATGGCACAATCTGTTGCATAATGAAGTTACCAGCAACCCGCTTATGCATTTTCTTGCGCAAAACATTTCATAGCAGAACACGTATACCATGAAATGACTTGAACTCAGCACTGGATGCCACCCTACATTTACTTTAATGGGAAGCCCCCTATGGGATAAGGGGCATGCTCTGGAAGTGAGGGCTAAACTTGCCCCATGTTCGTGGTGATCCCATTTTCTTGGGGGGGGGGAGGCATGGGAAAGTTTTCTTCCCTTCAAAGCTCTTTACATTATACACATATCATGCAAGGCATCCCACTGCCAAGAGGCCAGTTAGTTTATAGGTTTATCTGTGTTACCGCACACAATTGACTCAAACTGAACTGCGGTTAGAAGGAACCTTTTGACAGGATGACATTTGCAAAACTGAAACAAGCCTGGTTGGAAAGGTTGGATGGATGTCCAATATTTTCCTGTTGTTCTGTGTGCAATCTCTCCCTAGTGCTCCACTCTGCCTTCTCCCTAGTTCAACTGGGAACAATTTTTGCAATTTATTTTGGAATTGTCGCATGTGATATTTGCCACAGTTTTTAGGCGGTGTCTCCCCACCACCACTTTACCGTTCAAACACATAAGGGCATATGCACCATGCATGCTGATCACATCACACCATGAAAAGGAATCCCAATCTGATCATACCATTCTTTTGTATGGGGGGGTTGTAATTAATGCACCTATATTCTTGTGTGCATCAGAAACCTGTAAGTGTGTGTGTGTGTGTGTGTGTGTTTGTGTGATGCTGTCAAGTGAAAACTGAGGTCAAGGTCACATCCTTATCATACATTTAAACAACAATTCTAGCACTTTGAGAGTCATGGCCTCCCCCAAAGTATCCTGGGAACTGCAGTTCACCTCTGCTGCAATTCCCAGCATACTTAGGTGTGAATGTAGCCCAACTGCGATTGTTCAGTAATCTGAATAAAAGTTCTGGAAATTAAAAACAGAAGAATGGCAGATTGCAGATTGTGGTGCTGCTCCAAGATATGGGGAGAACTTCAAGTGGGCAGAATTCTGTAAATGGGCTGCTGTAAAATTTAATAATCTGAAGCTGTTTTACTCAGCTCAAAATGGGTTGATTCATTGGGATTTTGGGGTGATTATTTATTTTGCAGGGTGTGCGGCGGGAGAGAAATAAGCAGAGCTGCTGTAGCATCTGCCATTTTGTTTTTCTCAGAATGCCGTTTTGAGGTACACTTTGGGAAATTGGCACCATCATAAAAAAATTGCTGCCTTCTTTGCCATTACTGGAGCCTCTTTATAGTGTACAGCAGTTAAGTATCTACGGAAAGAAACCACGCTTTTACAATTCATTTTACTTGAAATCTGCAGTGTTAAATGTCTCTTCAAAGAAAGAGCAGTGACTGGAACAGGCTTGCTAAAAATATAAAGGCATGCAATCCTGTTTTTAAACCTGAGATACAAGGGGAAATTTATTTTATAATTGGATTTCTTTTCTTTTTTAGAAAATAAGAATGCCTTGCAAAAACACAAAGATGCTTTATTTGAAAGTGGACTCAAAAAGTTTAAAAAGCATGAGTTGGTATGGAATCTGAGATTAAAAGTGCAATTCTATGCATGTCTACTCAGAAGTAAGCTCCACTGGGTTCAGCAGGACTTACTTCCAAGTAAATGTGCTGATGGATTGGAAAAAAATGAATCATTGAAATAATCGGATGGGGCAATGTAGAAAAACAACTTCTCGAAATACAGGGTGAATTTATGGTTAAATCACTGTTTCTCTACAGCTTGCGTCCCTAGCCTTGCTTTGTTGACTCTGTTTGCATCAACTCTTGATGCTAGATTTGATGCTTGCAAGCATCAAATCCTTGGCAATGGACACCTCTCCAATGGACACCCCTCCCTGCATTTATCTTCTCATCACAGCACAATGCATCCCTACAGGAACATACATCTTCAGCCAATTGAGCCATACTTACCATGGACACTGAGAGAGCCTGAGGCCTCCGATTTGCCCACACTATTCTCTGCCACGCAAGTGTAAGTGCCCTCGTCCTCTGCATTCACCCGACTGATGCGCAGAGTGTTGTCATTCTGAACCTCCGATCTTAGATTGAAGAAAAGAAAACAACAACAAATTGAACAGTTGTCACACCACCAAGGCCTACTTCTGAATGAAGTGGAAAACTTGTACCAAGACTAGGCTTTAGTCTAGCCCTGTACACAGAAAGCAAGCATGCCACGGAGGGTTTTAGCCTAGCCTTGCACAGAGAAAGCTAGTGTGTCATTTTAGCCTAGCCTTGCACACAAAAAGCTAGCATGTCAAGGAGAAGGGTTTTGGCCTAGCCTTCTCCCTGACATGCTAAATTGCTATGTGTAGGAATGTGTTGATGTTTTTTTTTCATGGAGGAGGGAAGGGGGCACTCCCCACCTTCAGTCTGAACTAAGCTTTAATTCCAGCTAGAGAAGGCAGGGATTAATACGTGACGAGGTTTATCAGGGATCAACAACAGAACCAAGTTTAAATGTTAGGCCTCAAGATATGAAGCCATAATGAGAGTAGTCTCTTGGAGCATACGTACAGTGCTTTCCCCCATTGTACTGGAATGATTGCAGCAATTTCCTGCGCATCAGATTAGGGCTCTAGGATTCCAGAACAGAGGGCCTGTTTTTTCCAGTCAAACCCCACACTTTGAGGGACTTTTGCATGCAAACTATGTGCTCCACCACTCAGCAGCAGCCTCTCTCAAACAAATAGCCAGTGTGGTGAGACTGGCAAGGCCGGCCCTCTTCTTGTGAATGCACAGGGTCAAGGATTCTTGCTTTCTCCCTTTGCCCATGCCTACCCAGAGTCCTTGTATGTCGAACGTTAGCCCACCTAAGCTCACAGGTTATCAACAGCAGTCGTCAGAAAGTAGGCAGACGATAGAGGAGATCCCACTCAAGGATTCTTGTGTCTTGGGGGGTACCAGGTATTTTCTATTTGGGAGTCAGACTTCAGATAGCAGAATAATTTTTATAATAAAAGCTATTTATTCATATCTTACACGCTACAACTAATAAAACACATTCTAAGTAGCTTTAGCCAGCATAACAGAAACAGAAAATAAGAATACATATCAGCGAGAAAGACATTGCAGGATATCCATTTAACATCAAAGTATAAGACTCTGAAGGCACATCTTGGTTAAAATAGGTTACAACAGATGGAAGACTTGAGTTAAACTCTAAGTCCTATTACAGAGCCAAAGGTACAAAATACATGGAAATCATGTCATAATACATCACCCATCAGATGTCATGGATGGAACAGATAGATGGTTCTGCATTCTCCTCAACTCTCGCTCCATTTGGAGTGGAGAGTAGTGAGTGCTGTAAAGCCTGAGCTTTTATACACTTTTGTATCAAAGAGAGGGCAAATTTCCATGGTTTCATCACCTGCTGTCTGTCTGTTGCACTTCCCCACGCCTTCTCTGCACAGCTTGGAAAAGTTACTTTTTTAAACTACAACTCCCATCAGTCCCAGCCAGCATGGCCACTGGATTGGGCTGATGGGAGTTGTAGTTCAAAAAAGTAACTTTTCCAAGCTCTGCTTCTCTGTTACTAGTATCAACACCTAGTTTACCTAACTTCACCATATAAGGGGCTTCCTTGTTGAAATAAGTGAGAAGACATTGGCTGCCTGCCCAGACATCTTATCACTTTGTACTTTCCCTCATAGTAAAACATTGCTTTACTCAGAAGGGAGAGCAAGAAGCCCATTTTAAAAGGAGACCTTTTTTACTCTTTGCAACTTATACATTAATAAACTATAAGCTAAGCAAATGCAAGCTATTTCAGCAATATTTTATACACATTTTAAGCCAGCCAGTGTGGCTTAAGAGAGCCAGTGTGGTGTAGTGGTTAAGGTGTTGGACTACGACCTGGGAGACCAGGGTTCGAATCTCCACACAGCCATGACGCTCAATGGGTGACCTTGGGCCAGTCACTGCCTCTCAGCCTCAGAGGAAGGCAATGGTAAACCCCCTCTGAGTACTGTTTACCATGAAAACCCTGTTCATAGGGTCGCCCATAAGTTGGAATCGACTTGAAGGCAGTCCATTTCATTTTTTTCATTTTAATCCCATATTTGCGCTGATCCATTACAGTGGCATAGTGATTAGAGTTCTGGACTGGGACCTGGGAAACTAAGGTTCAAATTCCCACTCAGCCTTGAAGCTCACTGGGTGACCTTGGGCCAGTCACTATCTCTCAGGCTAACCCATTCCACAGAGTTGTTGTGAGGATAAAAACGGAGAAGGGGAGGTGTATGCCACCTGGAGCTCTTTGCAGGAAAGATAGGATATAAATGTAAAATAGATAAATAAATAAATCTTCCCATGCACATTCCAAATGAGCACTTATATGCTGGGATCCTCTCAATAGCAATTAATAATGATTCATGTGCACCCTCTCTTTTTTAACCATAAGTGCTCACTGGAAATGGAAAAGCTAATTCCACGGGATCATCCTTGTTGTTATATGCCTTCAAGTCGATTACGTCTTATGGCGACCCTATGAATCAGCGACCTCCAGTAGCATCTGTTATAAACAACCCTGTTCAGATCTTGTAATTTCAGGTCTGTGGCTTCCTTTATGGAGTCAATACATCTCTTGTTTGCCCTTCCTCTTTTTCTACTCCCTTCTGTTTCCCCCAACGTTATTGTCTTTTCTAGTGAATCATGTCTTCTCATTATGTGTCCAAAGTATGATAATCTCAGTTTCATCATTTTAGCTACTAGTAAACAGTCATATTTCTGGGGACTTTCAGCTGAATGAACAAGAGCTCTCTCCCCAAGTTCCATGCCACATTAACCATATTAACCATTTTAAGCTAATTTTTAGAGTCAGTGGTGCAAGCCACCTAATCTCTCTTGCCTCACCAACTTCGGAATGTTTTCCCTGTCTTAAGAGGAAGAAAAGCTTCATTTTCACATTGCTACTGGGGGGGGGGGGAGAGATGAAGTTGGCTGTCTTTAATTGCATTGCACCTTGTGCAATTGCCTGTGATCACATGTACTGTCAGCCCCGTTGTGCCTAATGCCTCATTGTCCAGGGGATTAAGCAGAATTGCTCATCACCCTGAAATCAAGACAAGGGTATCTGAGTGGTGTTCCAATTTCCCCTTTTGAAACAGTTCGGCCGACCTTTTGTGGGCTCCACTGTGAAGCAGAACAAGCCTACGCTTCAGGCCTTCTGTCTCTTTCCAGCCATTACTGTTATCGCTCCCAATTTCCATAGCTCTTTTAAAGTGTAAAATGCTTAACAGCCCGAATTTTAGAGATGGGGAATGGTGCTGAGACATGGTGCGTGGCCCCGTGGCCATTAAACGAGCGCGTGACGAAGAAAGGGCCAAACCTGAACCTGCAGAGCAGATTCTCCCCTGGATTGCAAGTGACCTCCCTTCAAGCCAAGAAGGTGAAAAGCCACCTGCAGGTGCCACTTACCTCCCTCGAGGAAGCTCCCCTTCCTCCTTGCGCCAGCGGGACGTCGGCACAGGGTCCCCCTGCACCTCGCAGTGGAAATTCACAGTGTCCTCGGCAAGTACCACCTGGGTTATGGGCCTCTTGATGAAAGTGGGACGCTCTGTCAGGGCACAGGCCGGTAACAGTGTTAAAGACAGAGGGCCAGAGCAGAGGCAGACCCAGCGTCCATACCCGAGGGCAGCTGCTGAGGCTCCAGGAAGTGCCCCATGGCACTATGGGAAATAATGATGGCTCCTAGCTGCCCCAGAGTGCTGCTACTGCTGCTACTGCCACTCAGAAAACCCAAACGAACCCACCAATGCAAGACTGCTCTTTGTGTAGGGTCCCCTGAAAACTGAAGTTGGGCCTGGCTGAATGGACACCTCTTCTTCTTCCACTGCATTCTATTCCCATGGGCATTGAAAGCCTACAGGAACATCCTTGGTGCCCAAAGAGGGATACAGAATTATAAGATCAGGTTTAAGCGTAAGCTAGGGCTTGCTCAGGTATGAGACGTCCTCCTGTCATGGCAGCACTGAAGATGGCTGGCGCTTGTACTAGGGTTCTCCCATTGCAGCAGGGTCCCAAGCCCTGCCGTCTGGACGCGGGCTTAACTAGCCTTGCAAACCAAAAACAGCAAGCGGCAATGCTGTAGGTGGGTGGAAAACCTTTAAAAGCAATTATGAGTTGTAAGAGAGGTGCACTGCAGCTAGTGAGTTGGGGTTTTGAATTATGCTAATTTGCACAGGAAAATGTTCCGTTTGCATTGGAAAATGCTCTGGTGCTCAGGCATGGGGAACCTTTGGCCCTCTAGATGTTGCTGAACTACATCATCCCTGGACATCAGGTCACGTTTGCTGGGGCTGATGGGAGTTGTAGTTCAGCAACATCTGGAGGGCCAAAGGTTCCTCTGTACCTGCCCTAGACAGTGATCTAACTTATTTTACTTGTATGTAGCAAAAAACTTTGAAACTGCCAAGCCTGCCTAATATTGTATGTCCGATTGGCATCCGCTCATTGTGACTAGCGATCTTACGAAATGGAAAAATTTCCACCGAAAAATAAAGGACTGGAAAACTTTCTGTCCCACAACACTGATTACAAAAGTAGTGAGTAATTGGGTAGAATCTTGCCTGCTCAACATTTTCTTTATATTTCGAAACCAGAGGCTTATTTTTTCAAAATAAATAAAGCTGAATATTCAAGGAGGAAATCTGAATTCACTCTAAGGAAGCCAGCCCCATAGGGCTGCAGTCCTGGGCTTTGAGGAAAGTTCTTTGCATACTCATTTTAGATTTTTAAAAAAAGTACTTTCAACCTTTTTCCAGTTACTAAGATACATGTAGGAAGTATTGGCCAACAAGGAAACTTTTGGCAATGCAATTAGAAAAAAACACAACCTACGGTTATGCCAGTCCTGAAGGTGGGTACAGATTAGGTGAGACAGTAGGAGCTGCCACTTAACAAAAACTTAAAGAGAATTAGGGTGTGGGGGAGAACAGCACTGGAAGGAAGCTATAGGGTAAGGATGGGGGACCTGTGGATTTTCAGATGTTGTTAGACTCTAAGCCCATGCCATGGCCAAGTGACAAAAATGATGGGACTTACAGTTCAATAACATGATGAACTTGTCGTGTAACAGCCAGATTACCAACTGGGGTTAATTCAGAATTCATATCACCTCTATGTTAAAAGAGCTGCATTGGCGGCCAGGTTGTTTCTGGGCCCAATTTAAGGTGCTCATATTAGCATTTAAAGCCCTAAATGACATAGGTCCAAAATATCTGAAAGACTGCCTCCTTCCCTACAGACCCTCTCGGGTGTTAAGATCAGCGAGGAGGCCCTCTTGATTTTTCCATCGTCCTCAGAGGTTTGGGGGGAGAGGTGGCAGCCTGGGAGAGGGCATTCTCTGTGGCAGCCCATAAATTGTGGCATTCCCTCCCCACAGAGGTGCGTCTGGCATCTTCCTGATGCTGTTTCTGTCGCATGCTGATGATGCACCTCTTTACCCTGGCCTTGACACCTGAGAGATATGTTTTAGGACCCACCCCATTCTTGTGACTGTAATTTGTTTTTAAAACCATTTTCAATATTGTATTTTAAATTGTTGTAACCTGCCTTGGGAACTTCAGATGGAGAGTGGGTAATAAATTGAATGAATGACAACAACTGGAAGGCCGCAAGTTCCCCATCCCTGATTTAGGGGAAAAAGTTAACTCCCCCTTCCGATTTCCCCTCTCCTACCCAATGGCTGCTCCTAGGTGGAACTTTAGGTGGAAAAAACAGCCACAGGAGATTTATCACACATCTCCCACAGATGAGTTTGACCCAAGAAATCCCATTTGCCCTTTCCTCTCCATCCAGTTCCAGCCTCCCCTGGCAGATCCCTGCCCCTACGTACCAAACACCACCAGCTCCGCAGGTTCGCTGTCCCGTTCGCCCACCATGTTGGTGGCCACGCAGATGTACATGCCAGCGTCACTCTTCCTCGTGTTGGACATCATCAGCTTCCCGCCTCGGATCTAGAGCAGAGGGCCCAGAGGAGATCCTGCTTAGAGATAGCCTCACCCATCTGCCATGGGCCAACGTTTCAGTGGAGACCAACCCACCCTGGGCTGCCTCAAATAGCAGCCACTGAGAAACCAGCTCCTGCAAAAACCTTTGCTGATAATAAAGGATATTCCTCCCCAGAGGTTCACCAGCGTTGCTGGAATGTGTGTTTCAGGACCAGCACCTGTTCTCTGGAACTCCCTGCCCATTGATACAAGGCAGTGCTGTACAGTTTCTGGTGCCTAATGATACTTTTTTACTTAGGCACCCAGACATGACGTTTTAACATGTTATTTTATTATGCATATCAGGAGCCGGGAACCTTTTTTTTTAGCATGAGGGCCACATTCATTTTCTGGGCACGTTTCCGAGGGCCAGATTCCAGTGGTATGCAGGGCGGTGGAGCAACAAATGCAAATGTTACCTTTGTAGGTTACATTTCTAAACACCCCTTTCTACCCTCCATCCAGGCAACCAAGCAGTATTATCAGAGTTCAACTGCACATTCCAGCCAGGCAAAAACACTCAGGGTGGGAAGTGAGGGATGTGGCCTGGGTAGAGTTCCGAGGGCCAGACAATGAGGCCTGGAGGGCCGCACTTGGCCCCTGGGCCTGAGGTTCCCTATCCCTTGTGTACATTTTTAGCAACACCTGATTTTACTCATATTTTGATAAATTTCTAGGTTAACTTGTTTTAACGTTTCATTTTTACAGCGTTTTTAATGGACTTTTTACATTCTAGGTAAACTGCTTAAAGGGCATGGATGATTATGGGGGATATAAATCCTGTTAATAAATAAATAAAATTCTGCCCTTTCAGCTGGGAGTTGCCCTTAGACGCAGCTGAGACCACACTATTTGCTGCAACAGCGTTTTAGACCTCAGCCGAATTTTCAACAACACGCAAGCAATGCTCAAGGCTACCTGCTTCCTGTTCTTCACCTCGCACGCAGTTCCATTGTGCCCTAGCCAGGACTTTTTGCCTGTCATGGCCATAGCTCAGTGCTATGCTTTGCGTGCAGATGGTGCAAAGTTCACTCTCTGGCATCTCCAATAAAAAGGATCGGGTAGCAGGTTATGTGAAAGTCTTCTGCCAGAGTGCCGCTGGATGGAGTGACAGTCTTGGGCTGGATGGCTTGACCTGGTATAAGGCAACTCCCTACCTGCTGACATGTGCTGTGTGCTTTACAAGGCTGCCTGCATGCCTAACTCACCTATTCTCAGCTCTTAGGATATCGCCACAGAAAAGGCCATCACTCAATGGTAGAGCATTTGCTTGGCATGCAAATGACCTCAGGTTCAATCCCTGGCATTTCAAGTTAAAATAATCAGGTAGTAGATGCAGCATCAGTGGGAGGACACATGCTTTGCATGCAGAAGGTCCCAAGTTTAATCCCTGGTATCAGGGACAACTAAGAAAGGCTCCTGTCTGAAACTTTGGACCGCCGCTGCCAGTCAGTGTAGCCAATAATGAACTAGGTGGGCCAACGGTTTTTTGAAAAGGTGGATTCCTATATTTCTACTAATACCAGGCAGTGGCTCCTTGGCCTTGAACAGGAGAAAAGCTAAACTCAAGAGTCTGGCCATGGAAATATTTTAGGCTAAAAGGAGGAACAAGGTTGCCTTTGCTTCCAAAGCCTCTCTCAGTCTCACCGTGATGCGCTCATCCTTATCGCTGATGCGGACGTTGTTCTTCTTCCAGGAAATGGTGGGCTCCGGGTGTCCTCTCGGTGGGATGCACTCCATCACAGCTGGCTCACCCGCTGCCACCACCACATCACTGGGAGCTTGACGGAAGTCATCTCGCAAAACTGTAAGAAAGAGAAAAGAGTGTGAGAATCCCCCCTTAAGGGGCAAATAACCAAAACAGTCAAAAGGCAGGGGCGGGAGCCACAGAAACACTTGCAGATTCTCTTTTGCATCTCCTTTCTAGGTTATTCCACCATCAAACTTTAACATGCATGTGTTCACATATCGAATTAATTCTCCATTGTAAACAGGGGTTCTCTGGGCCTCTTTATACCAGAGGAGAAAAGCTCTCTCTCTCTCTCTCTCTCTCTCTCTGTGTGTATGTGCACGCATGTGTATGCATGCAGAAATGCAGGCACCTGCGCACTACATAATATGTAGACTACATAACTTTGTTGATATATAAAATTCAGATTAACTTGGTGGTGGCATTAATCTTTCTCTTTTGCACAGCAATAAGGAAATCACACAAACAGAGAGAACAAGACAAGCTGGTGAGATTTCAGACAAAACTTTGGAGGTTTGGGGTTTCATAACATTTGGCAAAGCTGGATTGGTCCTTGGATTCAGCTGTTGTTGTTATACGCCTTCAAGTTGATTATGACCTATGGCGACTCTATGAATCAGCGACCTCCAATAGCATCTGTCATGAACTGCCCTGTTCAGATCTTGTAAGTTCAGGCCTGTGGCTTCCTTTATAGAATCAACCCATCTCTTGTTTGGTCTTCCTCTTTTTCTTCTCCCTTCTGTCTTTCCCAGCATTATTGTCTTTTCTAAGGAATCATGTCTTCTCATTATGGGATCAGCTGACCGAGTGCTAAATACTGCAGCACTCTCAAGGAACATGGTTCAGTTGGTGATGGAAGAACTCCAGAGAAACCAGGAAAGACCAAGGAGTAGCCTTGCTAGCCTTAGCTGGAAGGCACCAGGGAGGTCTTTCATCAGGGCTCCCACCAGCCATGCATTGGCGCTTTACCTCCTGTGCCACCAGGACTACATTCTGCCATGAGCCTTGCTGACTGATCTGGCTTACTTAGGGGAACCATCTCTGGTGCAGTACTTAGCACTAAGTCACATGACCAGTCCATCAACTGATTCCAAGGATCTTTCCCGCTTCACCAAACCTTATATAGTCCCAAGTTCCAACTTAAATCTCAGGAACTTGTCTCACTGGCCTCTGCCTGCGTCCTTTCCCCAAATAGCTGACTTTCAAACTCAACCTTCTTCCTCTCTTGGCCTTGCAGTTGCTTTTTATGGAGTCTGACCCTTGTCAGTCCTGGCCTTTCCTACTTGAGTCTGGCTCCACTGGACTGTCAGCTGGCTGTCATCTGGATGCTTAAAATTTGACCGCTTGAGGCCTGACTCCTGCCTGCCTTCCAATCCAAATGCTTGTGAGGGATGGAGGAAATCCCATGAAACTTGTCTGCATGGTGCTTGGGGAGAAAGAGCAAGCTGGATCTCCCACATTTCTGTCTATATGAAGCAGATTGGCTTGGACAGGTGTGGGGAACCTTTGGTCCACCAAATGTGGCTGAACTGCAACTCCCATTAGCCCCAGCAAGCATGGCCAATGGGCAGGGATGATGGGAGTGGTTGTTCAGCAACATTTAGAGGTTCCCCACACTTGGACCAGCGAGTCTGATGCTCAGTGAAGCAACAGTCTGCAATCTATATCTGGGGCTGTATCTCCGCTGCAATTCTACTGCAGCACAAAAATGGTAATAGGTGCAGAATTCACCTTGTAGACATTCACAGTTTTTCCTAGTCCTTTTGGGTGCAAATATATGCTTGAAAACATGTAGGCAATGCCTGCTGAAATCTAAGAAGGCACAGAAGTGGCTTGGTAGGATTTACAGAATGGAGAAGGTTTTTTCACTGCCCTGCACAGCTTCTCACCCCTCATTAACAAACCTAGAATAAATTGAACAACGTAATAAATACATCACACAGAACCAAACAATAAAAATAAACCCAGACAGATTTAGCTGAAGCGCTGCCAGTGGATTAAAAACTTGATCTAGGGTGGTTATTCTCAAAGCATCAGCTGGGCAATCCCTAGAGGTGGTAGGAAAAGATACCAGATGAGATATGATGACTATGCATGTGACAGGAACGGGAAGAGGACTACTATTCCTTCTGATCATTGCAACAGTGGAAGCTGTGCAAGTGGAGGCTTTACACGGCCACCCTGGGCTCCTGCTGGGGGGAAGGGCGGGATATCAATCAAATAATAAATAAATCAATAAATATTCATTGACGCTGCCTTAAAAATCTAAAACAGGGACAGATAATTTTTTGGAGGGGGTCAAGGGCCACATTCACCCTTGCTCAATCTTCCGGGGGCCGCATGTCAGCAGTGGCTGCGGCTGTCTCATAGTAGCGGCTGTGGCCATTTCATACTCTCGCTTGCTTACGCGCGTGCACCCCCCCCCAGAGAGAGAGAGGGGGGGAAACACATACACAGGTCCCCTCCTCATCTAATCCATGAAGATTAGCTGAGGAAGGGGATTATCACCATTCTTCGCTTACGAAATGATCGATCTGATGACCTGGGAAGGAGCAAATGGCATCCCCATCAGGGCACTGGGTTCCGCCTACCGCAGCGCTGTGTCTACTTTCATTATTATTATTTTGCCATCACCAAAAATTGTGGAGGGCCCCCCCCAGAAAAGGCTGCTTGAGGGACTAGCCACCCCTACTTTAGAGCATGCCTGCACAACTTGTGACCCACCAATCTGATCCTTGCAGACCACCAGCATGTTAAACAGCTTCCTGATTTGCTGCCTCTTTAAAATGGTTTTTGGATTGTGGGAATCCCTGCAGAGAGTGGTTATATCTCTATGCTGCAGGTTCACATGACGCCTTTCTCCCAGTAGTCATATGCACGAAGGAAAGGCTTGCATGAAAGGAGAGAAAGAAATGCTCCAATGCACGGTTGCCTTCCTCTCTCTCCCAAACGTCTGGTTTTATGATGATGTTTATTGCTCTATTGTTTGCTTTATATTCGGTTTGCTTTCATGCACACCGCTTAGAAATGCAAATAATTAAGCCATAGATGTTTTAAATAAATAACAATAAAAAAAACTTGACAGTGGCAGTGTGAAGAAGCCTTCAAGGACTGCAACCCTGACTAATGATGTTGAAGAAGCAAGAGACGGGCATCTCAGCCAAAACCAGCACATTTTAAATCCAGGAAAGGTCTGGGTCCCTGTGAGCTGCCAGATTTACAAGTCTAGGCATTTCCCTTACCTAGAACTGTTAACAAAACCGTCCCTGTTGATGCACGGCTTCCTGTCCTGTTTCTAACAACTGACCCTACACATCAGTAGTATTTAACACCACCCTCCATCTCATTTCCTCTCTCATCTCTGGTCCCAGCAGGAACTTGCAACTCCCACGCAGGAAACGACACCCAGCCTGCCACCTGCTCCCTCTGCTACTCGGCCCCGATAGGGCCAGCCTTGCCATATGGTCTGGAGGGATGCACTAAGATTCCCAAGCAACATATCTGACTTTTGCCAAGCGCAGCATGCCAACTTCCTATGGCAGCAGGCACCATCTCCTTGGACAATGGTTCCAAATGGACTGCGGCAAACAGCATCCTCCCCAGTGCAGAGCTGCATGCTGAACTAGTCAGCTGAACGGGTATATTGAACGAGAGCTTTAGACCAAACGAGCAGCAAGAGAAAGGGCCGTAACTCAGTAGTCGAGCACAAGCTTTGCACGCAGAAGGTCCCAGGTTCAATCCCCGGCACCTCCAGCTTGGGACGGGAAAGAGCCCTTGTCGAAACCCCGGAGAGTTGCCACCAGTCAATTTAAAGAATCCCGAGCTAGTTGGACCAAGAAGTCATAGAATCATCGAGTAGTAGAGTTGGAAGGGGCCTTCCCACTGGTGTGGTCTAAGGCAGCTCCTTGTGTTGCATTTGCGAACCCGAGAGAGCCAAGAGAGGAAACTAATCCCATACGAATGCCCAGGTCGGTAACATGTCGTAAAATGTTTTGTATTCCAAAAAGGTATTTATTGACCCGACGTGTTTCAGGTCTACAATGACCTTTTCTCAAGATGAGTCTTAAAAAATCTCTATCTCTTCTTCTTGCATTTGAAATTAGAAGCTGCCGCCCTAAGAATACAAAGGGATTTTGGAATTGAAGGGTGTTTTTTTTAAGCCTTCCCTTGAGAAAAGGTTGTTCAGGACCGAAATGTGTAGAGCTCAATAAACAGCTTTTTTGAATACAAAACATTCTACTGCACGTTACTCATCTTTGCATTCTTGACAAATGAGTTTCCTCTCTTGGTTTTCTTGTTTTTGATTCCTCCCTCCTGCATTTGTATGTCCATGCGCAAAGCCATCATCACATTGGTGTTACAACCAACACTTTGAAGTGTACCAGGAAACAGACAGATAGCCAATACTGGTATCATGTGATCAGTTCTGTGGGTCCATCTCAATAACAGAGCTGCTAGGTTTCGAATTGGTTGATGCTTCTGAGCACTTTTCAAAGGGTTGCCCAATGCTTTAGACACACAACACACAGAGTTAGTTTGTACCTCTGAATTCAGTCTGCTTGCTGGCCACAAGGGCTCAGATCACTGCACTGAAAACCAGAGATGGGTGTGAACCCTTTGGCTCAAGCTAGTTTGACTTAGGAAGGAGCAGAGTTATTTCCCCCCAAATCAAAAATGAGCTCAGGTAATTTCCAAATCAGTCCAACTTCTACCTGGGGGTAACCATTCAAAGCACTCCCTACACAAAGCAACAGAAAAGTTTCTCCATTGCTTTGCAAAAGGGACTGCTTTGAAGAGCTGGCCATAATAAACTGTTAGTGGGAACAAAAGTCCCCCTGGAGGATACTTTTGGGGCAAGAGGGTCTCCTTTGGGTGTTGGACGTTTGCCTCCCCAGCAGCAGTTTCCCTAGAAGCAGCCCTTCTCTGCAAGAATAAGCTGGAAAATCTTCTCTGGCTCAGATTTTAATCAGAACTGCAGAAGAATTTGAGGGCTTCCAATGTTCTCCTTTCCTTTGAGATAATCATTACCAAGTCCTCAGAGTTTGTTTCTGAGCTCAGTTAACTTTGATGGCATTTCTACTGAAAATCCAAAACATGATCCCCAGATTCAGTACTGTAAATTGGTTAACCAGTGGAAAATATGTAACAGGACTTGGAAGATTTTTTTTAAAAGGATCCAGACTTAGAAGCACCAGTTTCTCATGACAATCAGCACCAAACCTGGGGCTGGATAAGATGGATGAGCAGCATCTTCCCATAACAGGAGTTCTTAAAATGCACACTGCCTCAGTGGTCTATATCTTCACTGCCCCAGGAGCTCCTCTGAATTATTAAGAACCCCCTAACTCACCACTTCTTAGGCTGCCTCCTGTATTTACCGCTGTACAACTAATTATCCTGCCTCTGAGTCGCTCCCTAATCAGCCGCTGCTTGCCCAAATAATTCAGCACTTTATAACCATTACAGAGAAATGTCAGGGCTTTATTGCACAACTGCCTGTCAGAGGCTATTTATTGCATTGGGGAGATGTCCTCGGCTTGTAAAATGCACCTAAGCAGTGGCCACTGAAAGAGCAGCAGAAACAACAAATCATTTAGCTAGACTTTACAATCCTAGAGAGTTAGCCTCTCGCTTGGGACACCTGACAAGCTGTGCAATCCTGAGGCACTTTAGAAAGTGGTCCTTTGAAAGCAGGAAAGGAGGAAGAAGAAAAACCAGCTGCCTACTTTCTTATAACACCATAATAAGAGACCTGCTGATTCGGCCAAGGCCCATCTAGACCAACATACTGTTCTCACAATGGTCCACCAGAAGCCCACAAGCAGGACCTGGGTGCAACAGCACTCTCCCCACTTGCAATTCCCAGCAGCTGGTATTCAGAGGGATATTGCCTCCAACAATGGAGGTAGAATATAGTAATCATGGCTAGTAGCCACTGATAGCCTTATCCTCCATGATTTTACCTAATCCTCTTTTAAAACCATCCAAGTTGATGCCCCTCACTGCCTCTTGTGGGAATGAATTCTACAGTTTAGCTATATGCTGTATGAATGAACGAATCTTTATTTTTACCCCGCCCTTTTTCCAAAACTGGAACTCAGGGCGGCTTACAAATAAAAACTACACATAGGTAAAAAAACATACAAAAATATACAATTAAAATAGAATTATTCGCAACATTAAAACCATGAAACACACTTAAGATACTAAGACAATTTAAAACATTAAGAATAGGACCATAGAACAATACAACAGACCTTATGAGGCCCTATCTTAAACATCTTCTAGTCCAAAAGCCTGTCGGAATAAAAAAGTCTTTGCCTGCCGACGGAAGGATAGCAAGGAAGGGGCCATTCGTGCTTCCCTAGGAAGAGAGTTCCAGAACCTGGGGGCAGCCACCAAGAAGGCCCTATCTCATGTCCCCACCAATCGCGCTTGCGAAGGTGTTGGGACTGAGAGAAGGGCCTCTCCTGAGGATCTCAATGGTCTGACAAATACGGTCTGACAAATAGCCTGGAACTAGGCTGTATAGACCTTTATAGGTCAAAACCAGCACTCTGAATTGTGACCGGAAACAAACTGGCAGCCAGTGGAGCTGTTGTAACAAGGGGGTAGTATGGTCCCTGTAACCAGCCCCAGTTAGCACTCTGGCTGCAGCTCTTTGTACCAGTTTAAGTTTCCGAACAGTCTTCAAAGGCAGCCCCACGTAGAGCGCGTTACAGTAATCTAAACGGGATGTAACTAAGGCATGCATCACTGTAGTCAAATCAGGCATCAGTCTACATAGAGGCAACTGCCAAAAGAACCCATGATGAATTGGAGACACAAACAGCATATTTACATGAGGCTGTGTTTCCTAAATGTCCGATAGCCAAGGCCCAGGGCCCAGTCAAAGTGCTGCCCTAACTTTGCCTCCTTGTTCCCAGGCTATAAAATGTGTGTGTGTGTGTGGAATTTTTAAGGGGCTATGCCACATTTGGTCCACACATTGGGGGTCCTGGTGGCAGCAGTAATTACACTCTCCAGTGTGGCTGGGCACCATTTTTTTACATTGAGCTTTGCCCACAAGTCATGAGAGAGAAGGAAGCATCACCTTCGCTATTTAGCTTCAGATGCCATCACTTCTCCAAATCTCATTGGCTAAGTCAGTGTTCTTCAACTTTGGGCCCCCAGAGTTTTTTTTTTTGGGGGGGGGAGACTACAACTCCCACCATTCCCAGCCAGCTTAGCTAATGCTCAGTGATGATGGGAGTTGTAGTACAACAACATCTAGAGACCCAACACTGAAGAACTCTAGGCTACGTGGTGTCATTCCGAAACCAAGCCATGAATCTAAGCATGGTATCCTGCCTTCACTCTGGTGGCTTGTTGGTAAAATAAAAATTGGTGCCCAACAGCACCAGAAAGCATGATCACCATGTACAGGCAAATAATGTGAAGATAGGAAGAGGTTTTCATTAAATCTTCTGCACTGCCCCAAAGCACTGTTTCTGAGCCAAAACAGAATGCCCAAGCAATCCTCAGATTCCAATTTCAAAGCATTATTATAATAAAGATTAAGAGAAGAATGAGAAATCAGAAAAGTTGACTTAAAAAGAAAACAAAACATTAGACATTCTCAGTACAGCAAACTAGGCTATCTTACAGAGAGGTTCCAAAGCGTAAGCACACGTTGCACAGATCACCCATGAGTTCTGGGACAGCAAAAGCATGTTGACCTACATTCAGAGACAGAGATAAGAACATAAGAACATAAGAAGAGCCTGCTGGATCAGGCCAGTGGCCCATCTAGTCCAGCATCCTGTTCTCACAGTGGCCAACCAGGTGCCTGGGGGAAGCCCGCAAGCAGGACCCGAGTGCAAGAACACTCTCCCCTGTGTATTGGTTTCAGTGTTAGACTAGGACCAGAGAGACCCAGGTCCAAATTGCTGCTCAGCCACAAAGCTTACTTGGTGACTTTGGGCCACTCACTATCTCTTCGCTGTACCTACCTCACAAGACTGTTGTGAGGATAAAGGGGATACATGTAGACAGGCTTGAGTTGCATGGAGGGAGGGCAGGGTGAAAAACAAATAAACTTGTCACAACACAATTAGAAAAGAAAAACACAGTGTACATAAACACAATAAACAAAGAGAAAACACAACTACCGCAAAATACATGCAGCCCACAGCTTGATGCATCAAGGCCCGCAATTCTCACTGGTGTAGATTAGCTCACAAGTCCATCAGTAAGGAGAATACACTGGAAAAACAGCAATAACAGCTATGCTAAAAGGAGCTGTAGATCTCAGATGTTTTGAGCATATTAAGAAATATATCCTCTGCCCTGATGGACTTGAGGGGAGGTGTGTAGACGCTGGGGACAGGATCTGTTGGCTGGTGCCAGTTCAAAAGCATGCTGTCATTCTAACAGGCTGGCATAGATTTCAGTTCATTCTTTATTTGCTAGCGGCTGCTTTGATCGGTCTGTGGGTTTTTTTCACTTGGAAAAATATCAACATTAATATCAATGTTTTTAAAGGAAATATTGATATTTCCTTTAAAAACATTGATATTTTAAAAGGAAATATTGATATTTTAAATGGAAATTATCTTTCTTAAAATCGGTATTTTAGAGGCGGATTTTTTTAAATAAAAAAAAATCTGTTTTCAAAATTTCAAAAAAAGTCTGTTTTCAAAATTAGCCATGGAAATCCGCTACATTAAAACCCAATCCTCAACTATTGAGAATAAGTGAATTGACAGAAAATTTTGTAACAAATCCGAATTGGGTGTAATTCTAGCACAACACTAGCAGAAGCCTCAGACTTTTGTGTGGCTGGACAAAAGGTTGCTACCTCTGGTCTGTACAGCTTTTGCCTTTGACTTGATCACTACTGTCATGAGGCCCCCAAAAGGTCTCCTATGAGGAATGTGGCCCTCGGGACTTCCCAGGAGGATCCCTACGCCTGTGCAGCCTCTGAGACTAGCTCCGTCTTGGATGAAACTTATCCAGTTTAAATTCAGTCAGAAGGCTCTTTTCTGACTGGGAATAATTTCTTCCGGATAAGGAAGAAACGTGAGATTTCCCACACAGCTTTGCTTTGATTGTTGGAGTCTGGAATTCGTCAGAATTGTCTGTCTTCCAGCAGCTCAGCCAGAGCGAGGATTTTTATGCTAGCTCAGCTGGATAAGTGACCCGTTTTTTTTTTATACGGATTAACAGGCAAACATCCTCCTGTCTACATTCATCATTTTCTTATCTATACAGCTAAAGAGATTTGTCAAAGTAACAGCAATTGAGATAACCTAGGTGAGGTAAGACTTTCCTTTTTTTATTCACGGAACTAAGGGGGAAGAAAATATAAATAGCTTATCTTTTTTTATTGCAAAAAGCTGACATGGAAAATAGCATTTTAAAGATTACAACGGACGAGAGATTTCTGATTGGGAGAGATAAGAAATCTTTTTGATTTATAAGACTTTTGTGTAATATATGGCTGGGACTATTTTTCCTGATCTACTTTTTTTTTGACGAATCTGCTCATTCTCTCTGCTACTAGTTATTTGGACGCTGTGAACTAAAGCCGTTCTTACACTTCCGGGCAGATAAGAGATAAAGGCTGTCTAGCGTGTGACGTTAGTTGGTTGGAAAGATTAACTCCTTTGTAACTGGTTAAAGAAATAAGCTGCTCTTTGTTTGGGACATTGAAAATTGAAGGAGTTTTGTTCCTTTGGCTTTAAGAATGACAATTAAGCAGATCATGGATGTACAAGAAGGGACTTTATCTCTAGACATGTTTCAGAAAATAATGAATGGGATTAACTCAAAAAAACAAGAACTGAGAAATAATAGACAAGCGTGGAGAATTGAATTTCATGAAATGAGACAGGGGCTGAAAGAAACTCAGGATTCTATGAGAAAGGAGAATAAAGACAGATCTGGAAAACAAAAAAAGGATGAAAGAGAAATTAAAGGCAAGGTTCAAACTATGGAGATTGGCTTAATTATGGACATGAAAAAAGATTTGGATTTCCTGGCTGTGATGGATCCTGGAGACAAATATTACAGTTTGGAATTCAGCGCTGTCCCTGAAGGAATTGAAGAGATTGGAGATAAAGATATTATCGGTTCAAAAAAATTCCTGGACTGGAAGGATTTGATGGAACTTGAAATGGAGAAAGTTAACAGAATTAATCCCTGTTTTGTGTCAATGGAAAAACCTTCAAGAGATGTACTAGTGTATCATGTGGAAAAGAGGAACAGAGATGCGGCTTTGCAACAATACTTCAGTGATACGTTTGGATTTGATGGCAAGAAAATATCTGTGATGGAGGAAATTCCTATCAGACTTTTATTATATGACTATGACAGCAAGATTTTTGGGTGCGTAAAGATGGAAGATGGAAGATGGACCCAATATGGATAATGACAGAAGAGCGATTTAAAATTACTGGACTTAGTAGATTTGATGAGTTGGATTAATTGATATGTTTATTTAGTAAAAAAATTGATTGATATATATCTCAAGGATTGGAAACTTCTCTTTGACTTTTTGTGGAAGAGTAAAATGATAGGATGTTAATGAGATTTGAAACCAACTAAGATAACCGCTGGAGGAAGGTGATTTTATAATCTATTAAGAGATAGGTTTGTTATATATTATAGATTTATAGCTGAATTATAGCGATTTGAAATTACTGGATTTAGTAGATTTGATGAGTTGGATTAATTGGCATGTTTATTTAGGAAAAAAATTGATTGACATGTATCTCAAGGATTGGAAACTTCTCTTTGACTTTTTGTGGAAGATTAAAATGATATGATGTTAATGAGATTTGAAACCAACTAAGATAACCGCTGGAGGAAGGTGATTTTATAATCTATTAAGAGATAGGTTTGTTATATATTATAGATTTATAGCTGAACTATGACAAATCGGAAGTCAATATTCTTTCTTTTTTATATATATATATATATATTTCTTTTTGTATTGTATTAGTTATTGATTTGTGTTGTTTTCTTTTTGTATTGTTTTGGTTCTGAAAATTGGAATAAAAATTAATTGAAAAAAAAAAAGGAATGTGGCCCTTGGCCTGAAAAACATTCCCCACCCTCCTAGCAGGGCCTCATCCCACATTCCAGAATGAGCCAACTCCTCCCCCACTCATTCTGTTTACCATCTAGCCTGAAGAAGAGTTCTGTAGGACTCAAAAGTCTGCACACTCTTTTGTGACATTTTGGTTAGTCTAATAAAGGTATTGATTGCCCTACTGTGGATTATGGGGCATCTATTTTTTTCCAGGCAAGTCCCAACGCCCTGCCTCCACGATCAGAGGCGGTGTGTGGCATCTGGTTGGCCACTGTGAGAACAGGATGCTGGACTAGATGGACCACTGGCTTGATCCAGCAGAGCTCTTTTCTATATTCTTATGCCACCAACCTGGATGGCTTTAAAAGAGCATGCAAAGGGGACCAGGTAAACAGGCGTAAAGTGCAGCCCCAGAGTGTGTTTTGCTCCACCCCAACTTTGCTGTCAAGAGGGGTAAAAAAACACAAGCGCCCGGATCTTGACAGCTTTCTGAACCTGCCCCACCCATCAGTGCTTTAGCAGAAAAGGATGCTTACCAGGCATTAACAGCGTGTCAATAAGCCATTTAACTTCAAGCCGAGTAATACACCATAAATATTCATATCTAAGAGTAATATACTGAAATAATCTTGCCAGTAATGAGCAATAAAATACGGATATATTGCTTATTAAATATTTATGTCTGCAACCCAAGAGTGTTACAGAGACGGCCGGCTTTGGAAACAACCGGTGCAGGAAAGCAGTAAAAAAATTGAAAGGAGACCACAATATTGGCTAGCCAATCCCACGCTTGCTGCTGTAGTACCCAGTTCTTGGATGGCAACTCTGATGCTGAGGTGGTCTATGCCAGTGAAGGATGAGAGCATCCGTACATATACACATACGTATCTGCACCACCACATATGAGTCTGTGAAACAACAATTTGTGGGAGGGGAGGATTCCAGCATCCTGAAGATGGAGGTCTTGGTGCAATTAGAAGCAGTGGATCTGACTATAGAGAAGGGTCCAACTTATGGTCCCCCACCCACATCAGACCCTATGCCAACCCTGAGTGAGAATTGTACCAGGAATCAAATGCCCAGATGCAAAAGATGACAGGGCCCATGCACTTTTAATAGTTGTGCAGAAGAGCATGGCAAGCCATACCTGCTGCAGTGTCCTATTAAAGGTACAAACACCTTGTCTTCTTTTGCATCTGGCCACCCTAACCAGGAAGGTGTTTGGTGTGAACAAAACTTTATTTATTTATTTATTATTTGATTTATATCCCGCCCTTCCTCCCAGCAGAATTGAGTTCCAGTTCTTGTAAATTCTGCCCCTTTAAGAAATCTCAGAACCAAGTCTGACATCAGGAACTACAGCTGCAGAGAAAAGCTTAACTGAGATTTGGCTGCTGAATGTATGACGCTGCCTCATATTGAATCAGACCATTGGTCCATCTAGTCCAGTACTGTCTACTCTGATTGGCGGTTCCTCTCCAGGGCTTTGCTCATCATGTCGCATCTGATCCCTTTAACTGGAGATGTCAGCAATAGAACCATGGGCCCTCCTCGTGAAAAGTGTGTCCTCTGCCACTGGACTATGGTCATTCCCCTTGTCACCTGTTCAGGTAGCAGGGAATGGGAAAGGCCTTGGAGAACTGCTTTTACATCTATTCGCCTGATACCTGTTTATGTCCTCATGATCCAACATGCCCCAACATCGTGTAGGATATTTTTGTGCCCTGTCTTCTTAGAAATACACATGTCCAGGACCAAACTACTCATTTTCTTTCTTGCTCACCATTCTCCACTGGTTTTTCTCAAAACCATGTTTCCTTCTGTGTGACAGACAGCTCAAAAGCCCCGTTCTTACAGCAGAATTTTGATTTTAAGCAGAGATTATTCACATGCTTGAATTTCACATGGCCTGCTCTGGTTCCACAGTACTATAATTCCTTCTCTTCCTGCATATCTGTAAGCAAAACAAAAAGCAATTTATACGGATGGCTATAAGTCTTCAGCGATCTCTCCAGCGATGCAAACTGAGCCAGGAAAGGCTATCTGAAACTTCCAGCTGCTCGGGGAAGGGGTTATGAAATGGCCTTGATCCTTTCCCCTTACTACTCAGTTGTCAAATCCGGGTCTACTTTCCGACTGATGCAGTGTGTGATGCTGCATATAAGTAATCTTAGACTCTGGATTTAATGGATTTCTTATGGGGAGCCCCCCTTGGACAGTAATATGTTTTACTCCAAAATGTGATAAGCTAGCCCTGCTGGATTTTGGGACCCTCCAGTTCATTCAGCTGAGTGGAGCCCCCGGCGTCTGCCCTGAAGTCCTGTCCTGAGAGCACCACTGCCCATTGGCCACTCATAGATTAAGGGTGGGGCTTCCTGCTGTGATCTTGCTTCACACACACATTCAGATTGATCACAAGAACTGTGCTATGACCATCGCAGATTGAACACCACAAAGGGAACGTCCATATTTCAAATACCATACTTTCTCTGTGGAAAGGTTCACATGTTCAGCTCCAAGTCGCTGAATGATAAACCAACACATCTGTGCATTGCAATTCAGGGTTGGTAAGCACATGAAGGGAAAAAAGGGGGGTGGGAATCCTGGGGTAGTCAAGTTGACTGTACCATTGTAGAGTACGGGTAGTGGATGGTGATTTTAAATATTCTCTCTTTTTTTTAAAAAAAGAAAAATCCACCTCCCTGCAATATGTGCGGTACACATGCACTAATTTATTAGTGAAAAGGTTGATCCCTCCCTGTTCTCCACTGTTGCCTACCAGATTTTTTAAATACGTGGGAGAGCATTCAAAAATATCACCCCCCTCACCCCAACTGCAGCCTGAAGTGGTACGGTCCTCTCTGCCGCCTTGTTCTTTCTCATGAGTAGACCAGCATGGGAATATAGGAAGCTGCCTTATATCGAGTCCAAAATCCCATTCAAAAAGGTGATTTCAGGGGCATTTTACTGTGATGCTTCTCTATCGAAATCAAAGGAATGATGCCAGTATAAGTGGTCAGTGAGTCACACATACCTTTGCTCTCCCACTAGGTGTCTTTTGGAAAATGGAGTGAATTCTACTGAGTCAGGCCATTGTGCTATCTAGCACAGCATTATCTATACCACTATTCCTCAACCTTGGGTGCCCAGATGCAGTTGGACTACAACTCCCATCAACCCCAGCCAGCTTAGCCAATGGCCAAGGATGATGGGAATTGTAGTCCAACAATGCCTGGGGACCCAAGGTTGAAGAACAATGCTCTACACTGGCTGGAAATGGCGCTCTCCCGGATTTCAGACAGAGGTCTCACCCAGTCCTATCTGGAGATGTCAGAGGTTGCACCTGGGACCCTGCGCAAGCAAAGCAAATGCTCTACCATTGAGCTACGGCCCTTCCCTAAACCTCAGGCCTGTTGGAAGTGGGGCAAGAGCAACTCCTGTTTTGTTCTTTTGTCTATGTTCCAGAAGGGAGATAGAGTTAGGGTCCTCCAGATGGATAGGCTTGGTTACCTTTACCTGTGATGCTCTGATTGACTTCCTTCTGTTGCTAGACTGTTACGTCTTTAGGGAAGCTTACCTGCCCCTCCTCCTTCTGCCCTTTCCATTCCTTCCTTCTCCGACTGTCCGGGAGAGAGGAGACATCCTTTGTCTCTCCTCTCTCTCCGAGCATGGGGCTGACTCCCATACCTGGGCGTTACGCCTCCAACTTAGCTAGTTAGTTAGAACTAGGTTTGCCTTTCTATCTGCTATGTATTTCTATAAATAAAGTAGCTTTTCTTATTTTACTAAGTCTCCAGTCTCAGTGATCCTGATGCAGGGTAAAAGCCTGCTTACTTAGGTAAATGCACGCACACACTGGCGCACTCACATTTCAACATCCACTGTTACTCTGCTGCTGTTGTGCTCCTTTTAAACTAAATTAAACACACAAACAAACACAGCAACAAGGCCTGTGTTTTAAGAAGGAGGCTCTTAAAGCCTTGTGATAGGGAATGATCCCTTCTCAAAGGGTGAGTGTCACGCTGTTTACAAAGCCCATTGCCAGCTTCTGTTAGGCCCACCTGCATTCTCTATTTAAAACAGTCTCCTACCGCTATGAACCATCATGGTTTTCCCCAGGGAATCCTGGGAACTGGAGTTTGTTAGGGGTGCCAAGAGTTGTTAGGAGATCCCCTGTTCCCCTCACAGTTCTACAATTCCCAAAGTCCCCTGGGAAGATGGATTGCTTGTTATACCACTCTGGGAATTGTAGCTTTGTGAGGGGAATAAGGGTCTTCTAATAACCCTCAGCACCCTTAACAGACTACAGTTCCCGGGATTCCTGGGGGGAGGGTGAACCGTGATGTTCTAAAATGGCAGGATACTGCCTTAAATGTATAGTGTCGAGGGGTTACATGAACAGAGCACAATCCAGAAGGATGACTTCTTGAACAGTAGAAGATCTTTCCTAACAGTTATCTTTGGTGAAAGAGAGACAGAGAGAGAAAGTTCAATGGTTTACCTTGCACCAGTAAATTATCTGTTCCGTAATTAGATCTCTGCTGGAGATTTTTCTAAATATAGCAGACAGGCGCTGAGCATTGCCCTCCTGCTCTCCAAATATAATTAATAAGTATAGGAAGATGCAATTAGCTGGCAGTAACCCTGATAATCTAGAACAATGGCTGGCAAATCATTAATGAAGTGTTAAATTGGGTCTGTCTCCCTACAGCACAAGTCACCCGAAGGCTGTTTCGGTGATAGATTTTGTGCCTCTCCTGCCCCAGGCTGGGATGAGATTATTTAAGGAGACTGGTAAGGCTGGGGTAGAACCAGCCATGGGGAAGGCAGCTGAACGGCCCATCTGAGCTGCTGGGAGATTCCCATTCACAACAGTGGTAGGGTTGCCACGTTCAGGGCCTGAGACTGATCCTGTATCTTTAGGAGAAGAGAAAGTCAGCCAAGTGCAGGGGTTCTTGCAACCCTGTAATGGGAAAAACCACAAGGTGGAATTCTCCCTTCCCCCTGCACAACTTTTAAAGATACAGAAGACCTCTTGGAGGGTGGGCCTGGCAACCAAGAGGTCTTCTGTATCTTTAAAAGTTGTGCAGGGGGAAGGGAGAATTCCACCTTGTGGCTTTTCTCATTACAGGGTTGCAAGAACACCTGCACTTGGCTGACTTTCTCTTCTCCTAAAGATACAGGATCAGTCTCAGGCCCTGAGCCTGGCAACCCTAAACAGTGGTGTTGTTCACATGAGTCAACCAAGGGGAAAGCAAAGTCATTCTGGTCTCATTACTGCAGCAGGACATTCCCATTGCTCCAGAAATGTCAGCACTCTCTAGAAATCCCCCTAGGCTACCAACCTATATGCACTCTACTGGGAGGAAGTCCCATGAAGTACAGTGGGACTTACCTCTGAGTAGGCATGCCTAGGATGGTGCTGTCCACTGTACTGAATCAGGAAAGGGGAACCCAGACTGGTCCAGCAGGTTCTTTTTATGTTCCTACATTAGAGTTGGAAGGGATCGTAGTGGCCATCTAATCCAACCCCTGCTCAATGCCAGCGCTGCAATGAAAGATGCAACTACAGCATCCCTAAAAGTCCAGCCTTTGTTTAAACACCACCAGCAAGGCGGATGTGGGAGGCAATCTGCCTCTGAATATCAATGACTGGGAATCATGAGTGGGGAGAGTGCTATTGCATTCAAGTCCTCATTGCTGACTTCCCAGGGGCATATATCATTGGGAAAATCAGATGCTGGACTAGATGGGCCACTGGCCACTGGCTCTTAAGATCCTATCTTAGAGTTGGAAGGGATCTTAGAGATCATCTAATCCAAACGCTGCTCAATGTAGGATCTGCAAAGCAGGATGCAATTACAGCATCTCTGACAGAGGACCATCCAGCCTGTTCTTAAATGTTTCCAACCAAGGTGAACTCAGCACCTCCTGAGGCAGTCTGTTTCACTATTGAGCAGCTCTTACTGCTAAGAAAGTTTCTCCTGGTGTTTAGCTGAAATTGGCTTCCTTGCAATTTCCACCCATTCGCTCCATCCTACCCTCTGGAGATCCATCTTCTGTGTGACAGCCTTTCAGATAGTTGAAGACAGCTGTCATGCCTCTGCATAATTTTCTCTTCTCCAGGCTAAATATACCCAGCTCTTTCAACTGTTCCTCCAAGGATTTGGTCTGCCAGGCAGTTCACCATACTGCTGTTATTGCCCTGCAACAGGAGTCTACAGAGTCTGACTGGCCTTTGTAGCTAGCCTTTGTAGCTAGCCAACAGTTTTGCCTGCAGGGAAAGGGAAGAGCTTTGCCTCTGATACTGTGCCAAGCTTTGGAGGTACTTGGATGAAGCAAAAAGTCTCTTGCTTCAGAAAGGAGGGATGGGAGAGAAATTTGTTTGCACTTTCCAAACCAGTATATGAGCCAAAAGGCAAACAAAATAAGTGTATATTAGGGAATCGCTGGCAAAATGTATTGGGCAAAATGCGTACAGATTTTTGTGCAGACTTTTTTTAAAAAATGCGAACTTATGCCAAAATGGGGTGAATTGAATTTGTTGTTGTTAAGTGCCTTCAGGTCGATCACGACTTATGGTGACCCTATGAATCAGTGACCTCCAAGAGTATCTGTCGTGAACCACCCTGTTCAGATCTTGTAAGTTCAGGTCTGTGACTTCCTTTATGGAATCAATCCATCTCTTGTTTGGTCTTCCTCTTTTGCTACTCCCTTCTGTTTTCCCCAGCATTATTATCTTTTCTAGTGAATCATGTCTTCTCATTATGTGTCCAAAGTATGATAACCTCAGTTTCATCATTTTAGCTTCTAGTGACAGTTCTGGTTTAATTTGTTCTAACACCCAATTATTTGTCTTTTTCTCAGTCCATGATATGCACAAAGCTCTCCTCCAACACCACATTTTGAATGAGTTGATTTTTCTCTTATCCACTTTTTTCACTGTCCAACTTTTACATCCATGCATAGAGATCGGAAATACCATGGTCAGAATGATCCTGACTTTAGTGTTCAGTGATACAGCTTTGCATTTGAGGACCTTTTCTAGTTGTCTGATAGCTGCCCTCTCCGGTCCTAGCCTTCTTCTGATTTCTTGACTATTGTCTCCATTTTGGTTAATAACTATGCCGAGGTATTGATAATCCTTGACAAGTTCAATGTCCTTGTTGCCAACTTTAAAGTTACATAAATCCTCTGTTGTCATTACTTTAGTCTTCTTGACGTTCAGCTGTAGTCCTGCTTTTGTGTTTTCCTCTTTAACTTAAGTTTTGAAAAATAAAAAACTGAGAGAGACCCAAACTGGCAGATTAATCTATTCCTAATCAGAAACCCAGCAGAATGTTATTCTGAATTCCGACCCTTCAATTGTGCTGAGCTTCTGAGCCTGCTTTAAAGGCTTTGCTGTGCTTCTGAGTGCTTCTGAAGCCTATCGCAAGGTCAGAGATGAGTATGCTGTACCTCCATCTCTCAATCTGTGCTAAGGTAGACACATGTCAGACTGAAAACTGAAGCTCTCCATTCATGGATCTCTGACCTGCACACATGTTTGCCCTTCTCTGTGCTCAGGAGAATCCCTTACAAACAATATACAAACAAATATTCAATTGCACAGTTTTGCAGTGTGACTCAATTCAGTATTTCTTGCTGCCAAATTTGAGCTCATTTTATTATTTTTACTGTTTTGCCACCGGCCATTACAAAACTCCAGAAAAAAAGAAAGAATTATAATCTAGAAATCCAAAAACAAAAAGCACACAAATAAAATCAAATAGTTAAAGCAAATCTCAAAAGACTTTAAATTAATTCAATATATGTAATACAATAAATTGAAAAAGGACTGCCTTCAAGTTGATCCCAATTTATGGCGACCCTACAAACATGGTTTTCATGGTAAACGGTATTCAGAGGTGGTTTTACCATTGCCTTCCTCTGAGGCTGAGAGGCAGTGACAGGCCGAAGGTCACCCAGTGAGCTTCGTGGTTGTGTGGGGATTCGAACCCTGGTCTCCCAGGTCATAGTGCAGCACCTTAACTGCTACACCACACTGGCTCTCATACAATCAATTACATTCTGCTTAATAAAACCTGCTCATGACATGTCTTAATTGCTATTAAAAACGTGGCAGTTACGTGAGTTAACTTGCTAATTTGATAGTATTTTTAAGCAAAAAGGGCACACTGCCCTGGCAATTACATTTCTAAATTAAAGGGCAAGGGTGGTGAAGAAAGGCCATGGCTCAGTGGGACAATCCATGTTTTGCATGCAGAAGGTCCCATATTCCATCCCTGGTGTCTCCATGGAGGTTTGGGTAAGACTCCTGGCTGGGACCATGGAGAAACACTTCCAGATGAGACCTGAAAGACCCAACATGGGGCTCCCCAGATGCTGATGGCCTACAATTTCCACCTGCCCCAACCAGCACAGCAAATGAGCAGGGATCATGGAAGTTGTAGTCCAACAACCTCAGGAGGACACTGTGTTGGCTACCACTGGAATAAACAATACCAAGTGATAGGGACCAGACTGTATGTTATCACAGCCTTCCTGAATTGGTGCCCTTCAGATGTTTTGGACTACCATTACCCCAGCAAGCATGGCCATACAGGCTGGTGTTGCTAGCTGGTTCATAAGCCCACTGCCTCTGGTGCTTGCACCAAGCTCACTGTCAGTGCTCGCCTATGCGTGTCTGCTTAGAAGTAAGGCCCATTATGTTCAATGTTGCTTATACCAAAGGAAGGTGTACACAACAATGCAGCCTTAGTGGAGAGACCTTAATTCAGTGGAAGAGCATAGGAACCGCATACAGAATATCTCTGGTTCCATCACTGGCATCAGGTAAGGGAGCAAGGAGCAGGTTATGGGAAAGACCCTGGAGAATCAGAGCATCCACTGTATGTTTTTTTTTTAAAAAAAATTACGTACACCACTTAGAAATGTTGGTAACTGAGCGATATGTAAATAGCTTACATAATAATCAACCTTCCCCAACCTGGTGTCTTCCAGATAATTTGGATTCAAGTCCTGGTTTCAGGCTTCTCATAGGTATCTGATTGGCCATACAAGAACAGGATGCTGGACTAGATGGACCACTGGCTTGATCCAGCAGGGCTCTTCTTATGTTCTTATGACTACATCTCCCATCAACCTCAGCCAGCATGGCCAACAATCAGGGATGATGGGAGTCGTAGTACAAAACATCCAGAGGGCACCATGTTGGGGAAGGCTGGAATAGATGGGATAAATCGACCAACCATGTATAAGGCAGCTTCCTATGTTCTTAAGCAGGGAATGTTGTCCTGTTTAACCCCATAGCTTGGCCAGCAATACCCTGCTATTCCCACATCTTTTTTTCTTTAATTTATAGTCCACTTTTTGAGGAACATCCTCTGCAAAGTGGCTGCCATTCTCTGATAAAAACCAAGTCCACCTGACAATAAAATATAAAACCACCATAAAAAGTGAGGCACAGAAATAGAATATAAGACACAATGCAGGAAAAGGCACCAGCTTCTGAGCTCCGCAGGACACCAAAGTTCAGAAGGCAAGCAAGGCGTGTAACATTAATTTCACAGAGATAGAGGTGTCCAGCATTCAATTCATCCCTCGCCCCAACTGGATGGCTCAGGTTATGAAACAAATCCAAAAATAACCCATTAAAATAAATAGTGTTTCACTTTTACTTTCAAGAAAATAGCTTTACAGTGGCTTTAAAAGAAAGGAGGAAAGAAGCTGCCCCCTGCCAGATTAACCTTTGTGCATGAAAGCCAAAACACACATAAAAAGGTCTCGTCTGGCTTCTGTAAGCTGCTCCGGCTTTGACAACCTGCCAAAGGGAGGGGATTCATAGTTGCTGGGCATCCGTACAGAACACCTCTGCATGTGCTGCCTAGCCTTGGCACAAGGGTGGCATTCAGAAAGCACTCTCAGTGGCCCCTACAAATGGCAATTGGACACAGAGGAACTATGTCAGGCCCATAATGCATGCTTCACGGTACAAATGGGGACTCCACATTCACAGCACTGCAGGATATGCAACCCACAGGTGAATCCAGCCTTTACTATGCAAGATTCAATGCAGCTGTTGAACTTCCAAGAAAAAAAAGTGGTGACGATGCAATGTAATGGTGATGTTTCCCTTATTATGCTTGGTTTCCCCATTTCTGAACACATCTCGCACATTTGATCACAGAGGCTGCCACTCATTTCCTACTGACCACTCTTAACACACTAAATGCAGCTTTTCTTTCTTTTTTTCCCCATTTTCCTTAATGCTTCCTTTTCAATCTCAAAAGGCAATACTCAGGGGTGCTTTGGCTTCGTCTTCTTTTTCTTCTTCCTTCAGCCAAGCCACTAGCCAGGATTTGTACACTCAAAACTGCAGCTAGGGAAACGTCTGCTCCCTGCAAATTCAGCTCTTACAGAGCAATCCTAAAAATACCTAGCAAGGTAATAAGCCTCATGGAGCTCAGGAGGTTAGGGACAAGAAAGACGAGGGCCATCCATCTGTCAGTCAGCTGACATCACCATGATGTTTGGTGACTCAACTTAAAAGGAAAGAATCAGGAACACACTCTAGGTGTGCTCCCAATCCTTCCTTTTCTTTTTTTGCATCGCAGCTGGAACTCCAGCCAAGCTGCAAAGGAAGATCCCTGCTGACAGCAGGGCTTGCTGCCAGTGCTGTCAACTGATCAGTGCCAACTGCAAGTCCTGCTTCCAACTGGGATTGGCTACACTTGGAAGCTCCTGAGTGAAGCCAATGCCAGTGGACTTGCAGTTATCGCCGATCAGTTGATCAGCAATGACTGCAAACCCCAAGGAACAATCAAGAGTGCACCTGAAGGCTTCTGATGGCTCCCTTGCAGTTGGACCTTTCCACACCTGATGGCAGGTGTGGGGCAGGTGAGCATGGATTGGAGAAAAAGGCCTTATGGGTTAAGTTAGGAGACTGTCTGGGCCTCATTGATTCTCCGTGCCTTCTAATGTATTACTAACAGCGTGGACTGCAAAGTAAAAGCTACTTGGCTTCATCAGAATTGGATCTATTGGATATTTTAAAGTGGCAATTTCAGAAGAAAGATGTGTTCTTGTGGGAGTGGCAAAGGCTTTCAACCCAGCCAATGAGGCAACAAGCTAACATAATGAAGCCATCATGTTATGTTCGGTGCTCCTTGTTGCCAACCAGGAGAATGGATTCTAATACATGTGCATCCCAACCCCCCACCTTTTATTCATTAGGAATAATTAAAACTTTTTAACCACAGTTTCTGACTGGGCTCAGTACTGTAAACTGTGCATTAGCATGCAGAAAAGCTGCATTTTAAAATTGGGTTTTTTAAAAATATCAGTGAAATAAAATTACTTTAAACACATCCGAGTCTACATTAAGCAAAGAGCTGAATGCAGAGAGGTAGTAATTAAGGCAAAAGCTTTTATGCCGCCTGTGATTCTGAAAGCTCTGACAGTTTGGGAAGAAAGAAATGAATGCTAACATTCAAATCCATTGTGAAGAACGGAGGAGGGGGTGGTGGCAGCACAATCATGTAGTTGGATCTTTTGCTCGCAGCTCCAGTTTCTTTTAAGCATCACAGAGTCACTGACTTGTGAGTCTTGTGGTCCCAACACTTGGAGCAGCAAAACCTCAGCTGTTTCTGTGTTAGTGCTGGGGTGGCAGGGCCGGCCCTACTATTAGGGAGTGGGAGCTGTCTGCCTCAGCAGCAGGTATGGGGGGTGGGGAGCAGAAAAAGCCCCCTTCCCATAGCTGTCACTCTTAGCTCCTTGGCCATTTCGTTTTGCTGGAGGACAGAGCTATGTATGCCACACCATCTGTCCTGGGACCCCTAAACTAGCCTGATGCTTCAGTTACAGCTAGGGTGTTATCCCATCATCAGTGTAGAAGTAACTTTCAACCACCAGTCTGGTTGGCTTTTGCATGGGAATGGGGAAGGGGCACCATTGGGTCTGCCTGTACCAGCAAACTGGTTTGATATGGCCCGGGGAAGGGCTGTAGCCCAGTGGCAGAGCATCTGCTTTCCATGCAGAGGGTCCCAGGTTCAACCTTCAGCATCTCCAGTTAGGAATGGGGGTGTCCCCTATCTGAAACCTTGGAGAGCTGCTGCCAGTCAGTGTAGACAGTACTGAGCTAGATGGAGCAATGGCCTGACTTAGTAGAAGGCAGCTTCCCATGTTCCTGTCTCTGCTATTGTTGTTGTTATGTGCCTTCAAGTCAATTACGACTTATGGCGACCCTATGAATCAGCAACCTCCAATAGCATCTCTCTGCTATAATGCCTCTGGAATGGGGAGGAGATCCCATCACATCTGCCTCAGGCATCTCAAGGTCTCAGGGTAGCCTATGGAGAGGGAAGTGCAGGCTTGCTATAATGCCTCAAAGAGTACATCTCCAAGTTGGGCCACAGCTACTGCCCACCCCCACTCCACCCACCAAAAAAAAATCTGTCTGCCATCTTTTTTGTGAGGTTTGCTCAGTCATTGGCCAAAGTGTTCTGAAAACTGAGAGCATCTCTAGGGTGAAGTCACAGAAACTCTTCCTCCCCTCTGTGCTATCAACCTGCTATGGAGTGGATGTCATCACTCTGTTATGCCAGACGTGAAGAAGGTGGACAGGGAGAAACTCTTCCTCCCCCTTTAAGAATGCTGGAACTTGGAGGATTCCCCACCTCAGTCGCCACCGCTCCAAACCTCATGCCCTAGAACAGGGATGGGGGACCTGTTGCTCTCCAAATGTTGTTGGACTACAACTCCCATCATCCCTGACCAGTGGCTAGGGTTGATGGGATCCAATAGTATCTGGTGGGCCACAGGTCCCTTGCTCTTAAAGAAGCCAACGAGAGCATAAAAAGGCACTACTCCAGGTCAGTGTTGAGGCAGCTTGGCTTCTTGCTGTAAATCAAGGATGGGGAACCTGTGGCCCTCCAGATGTTGTCAGATTCCAACTGGCATCAGCCAGCATGGTCAAGGGTCAGAGATGATGGGATGTGTAGTCTAGCAACATCTGGCGGATCACAGGTGACCCACCCCTGCTTTAAATGCAGGAGCGCTAGCCATGGTCCTGAAACCTGCCTACTGTTCTCTGGATCAGCACCTTCCGTCCCGTCCAGGATCCTGGCTGTATCAGCTGGTGCTAATTCGAAAGCAATCTGTCGACCTAACAGGCTGGTATCAATTCGAGTTTGGTCCTCATCCACTAGCCACTGCTTTTACCAATCCGTTCCCCCCCCCGGGAAAAAATTGATATTAATATTGATATTTTTTAAGGAAAGCAATATTTTTAAAGGAAATGTTGATAAACTGAAGGAAATATCAATATTAATATGAATATTTTAGATGTGGATTTTTTTTAAAAAAAATCCAAAAATAGCAGTGGAAAATCACCACAAAAAAATCCAAATTGCAATGATTGCTAAAAAATGAATTAATGGAAAATTCAATACCACATCAGGATTCTAGCACATCCCTATTGTATCTCTGCTTCAGGTCAGCTCTTACTCACAGCTTTAAATCTCACCATCTCACATGGGGCATAGTCTTCTCAGAGTGATAGAATCTGTGATGGCTAGGTCAAAAATATCATGTTCAAGCACCTGCAGCTCTTATTCCTAAACTTCCCCACCCACATTCTGGAACAGCTTTTTTTCACTGCCACCAGGGTCTTCTGTGGCAGAAACAGCCTTCCCAAAAGTATCAGGCCATGCTTAAGCAACTTGAAACCTTTTGCCATATATCTCCCATATCCCATCATCATCCCTGCCTTTCCCTTTTAGCTTGCCAAATTGATTGTCGGCATTTCTACGGGGGGGGGGGGAAGCCTTCAGGGTAAACGTGCCATTATGGTAGCCAGCAAGGCAATGCACAGCTACATAAATAGCAATATTGTACCTATTATTGAAGAAGACTGAACTTAGAGGGAAGTGTTAAAGGATAACGAGGTGAATTATCCAAATAATTTATTTATTTATTTATTATGTATTTATTTATTGCACTTGTATACCGCCCCATAGCTGAAGCTCTCTGGGCGGTTTACAGCAATCAAAAACATTAAAACAAATACACAATTTAAAAACATATTTTAAAAACGATTTAAAACACAATTTTAAAATTCAAAACAATATAGAAACAATTTAAAAACACATGCTAAAATGCCAAATAATCTCTGTATTTTATGACATAATCAGTTCATCTTTACGTGTGGCTCTGCTAAAACACTCTCCAGAGTCCTGCCTAAACAAGGGGTGCGCGTGCATCTTGCTCATGCTTGCCCCAAATACTCACAGAGTTGCACTTTGGGGGGAACATTTTGTGAACTCTGGCATAAGGCTTGAGGGTGTTCACAAAGTACCCTCTGCTGCCTTCTCCTTTCCCTGGCTCAAAAACCTAGCTGGAGGCAGGGGCAGGGGGGAGTGAGTGCTCCCCAGGCCCTGATGGAGCAATTTCCCTTGCTGGGACTGGGACTACCACTACTGAGATCCCCAGTGGGGAAACTGATGGGCCTTCTCCCCAGCAGAAATCATATGCTGAGTTTCACTTTCCCACCAGGGATTCTGGGACTAGTAGCCCTAATTCAAGTAGAAAAAGATGCCAAGCTATGTTCATCTTCATCATGCTCACAAGCACTCATGCAAAGGCGCTCACTTTTGTGAGCACCAACTCACTTGGGCAAATGTTTTGTGACTGCTGACTGATGCAACCTCGTTAGACCCATAGCACATTGCATCTGAAAGGTCTTCATTGGCTGCCTATGTGCTTCAGGGCTCAATTCAAGGTGCTGGCATTAACCTGCAAACTCCTGAACCAAGGGTGGGGAATTTTTTCAGCCTGAGGGCCACATTCCCTCCTGGGCGACCTTCCAGGGGCCACATGGCAGGGCTGGGTGGGGCCAGAGGCAAAAGGGGGCAGAAGAATGAAGGATAATTTTACCTTTGTACAGTAGGCTAGTTTCCATACACACCTACCCATCTACTATCCAGGGAACCAAGAAGTATTGTTAGAGTTCAATGGCACATTCCAGCCAGGCAACAACACTTAAGCAGGGTTCGAAGTAGGGCCAGCTAGAAGATGTAGCTGGTGAGGGGGTGTGAACAGGGGAAAGTCCCAAAAGTCAGAAAGGGATGCTTGGAGGGTCATGGCTCAGCTGCCTTGGATGCAGGAAGGTCCCAAGTTCAGTCCCTGGCATCTCCTGGTAGGGTTGAGAGGGACTCCTGCCTGAAACCCTGGAGAGATGCTGCCGGTCAATGTAGACAATACTGTGCTAGATGGACTAATGGTTTGATTCAGTATAAGGCACCTTCCTATGTGCCTATGTTGGACGGCTGCATTCAGGCCCCCGGGCGTCAGGTGCTCCATCCCTCCCCTTGGGATCCCAATCTCCGAACTGTTTCTTCCTGTAGCACCTTAGCCATGTCCCTTATATCTAGGCAGGCAAGGAGACCCTTCTCATTGCCCCAACTGTGGGAAAGGAACATCATGTGGTGACACAAGATAGGGCCTTCCAGGTGGTGGTGCCCCAATCATGGAATGCCCTCCCCCCAGAAGTACAACTGGCACCAGTGCTTTTGTTTCAGTACCTGGTAAAGACACAGGGTTGTGTCCAACTAACTTTTACTCAGAGTAAACCCACTGACATTACTGTACTTAAACTAGCCACGCCTATTTAATTTCAATGGGTCTCCTCTAAGTCTAATACTGGATACAATTCATACCTGTTCACGAGGGCTTTTGCTGGTCATTTGGCATTATCGCAATTGAGGCTCCATGGGATTCTCCCTGCCCCCCACCGCCCGATTGCAATTTTAATGACGCCTTAGCATTTGTTTTTAACCTGCTGTTTTGACTGCACTGGAACTGTTTTTAGTGTTTTAATTATTTGCACCCTGCCCTGGGATCACCTGCTGATGGATGGGCTAAAAGCACTCACAATAAACACACGGACAAATACTCAAATGTTCACAACAGTTAAGGTCGCAAGCGCTCAAAATAATTAAATAAATAAATGCTCGGAAGCTCATGACGCCTCTTAAACTCCATTGCAGACATCAGAAGACCCTGGACAGTATTCAAGGAACTTACTCTCCATTAGGGATGGAAAGATTTGTCCATTTCCGTTCTCCCTGTTTCCCATTTTTCCCATCTTAAATTCAGTTCTCCACATTTCTGCAACAATTTGAGAATGTTTTAAAAACAAAAATCCTCATGAAAATTCTCCAGCAGTTTAGTGTTAATTTCTCCCAATAAACACATTTTTGTAGGCAGGTGTGACTAATGTATGCATTGTTGCAAGCCATTTCTCATCATATAATGTGTTCTTGTATGTTATTTTCATGCATATATTCATTTTATGCACACTTTCCCCAAAATTAGGTTGCTAAACACACACACACACAGAGACACGTGTACACAAACATTTGAGGAGGGCTCCTGCTGGGAGGCAGGGTGGGATATAAATTTAATAAACAAACAAACAAATAATTTTTGTGAACATTGTTTGGTTGGTGAACTGCATTGCAAAATTTGAATAAGTTCCCTCTTTCATCTTCTGGCTTAAGTTACACATGCATGGAGAGCAGGGATGGGCGAGAAATTCAATTCAGTTCACATTTCAAGCCAAATCCTATCAAATGTGCATTTTCCAAAACACTATGAGAACCGAAACATGGCCGTCCTTCCAAATTTGTACTTACCTGAATTTTGTGATGTCGTTCTCCAACCAAATAACGTTTGCAAAAATGCATACATTGGGGGAAATGTGCCCATAAATAAATGTTAATACAAAAATGCATTCTGTTAGGAGAAATTGCTTGCAAAAATGTGTACATTAGTCACAATGTGTTTATTAGGAGAAATTTGCACTAAAAATGCTGAAGAATTTTCATGGTTTTTTAACGCAAAATGCTGCAGAAATGTGGAGAATTGAATTTAAGATTGGAAAAATGAGTGAAATGAACTTGGGAGATCCTTCCACCCCTACCTTAGGCCATGCCCTCTACCCAGGCCACACCTCTCACTGGCCCTGATCCATGCCCTCCTCAAATGATTTTGCCAGCCTAGAATGTGTCTGTGAACTATGATAATGCGTGCCTGTTGGTAGGATGAAGAGAGGTTGTGTGTGTGTGTTTGTTTAGAAACCTAACTTTTGTATGGCTGGAATATAGCCCACTGGCTCCACCCATCACTAGCATGCAGCCCCTGGAAGGTTGCCCCCAAGGGAATATGACCCCCAGTATGGAATATGACTTCCACACTCCTGATATAGGGCTTTATAGGGTCTGGTGGACAGGCATTGACCTTTGGGGTCAGCTGAGGGTGTGCTCAGGCATGTTGACACTGCAACCTAGATGGTGTCCTTAAAGCCCAAACCTCAATCAGCCAGGCGTGCAGTCGAAACACTGTAGGCAATGGACTAGGTAAGGCACCTAAGCCTTACTGCTGACAGCCCAAATTCCCCCAACACCTGGAATATTCTCAGATAGACAGAGGTAGAGAACCTGAGGCCCTCCAGCTGTCATTGGACTCCAGCTCCCATCAACCCCAGCCATCAGGGCCGACGCTCAGGGTTGATGGAAGCTGTGGTCCACTCACATCCAGAGGGCCATAGGTTCTCCACCCCTTCTGAAAGACCTTGAATATTGGGCACTAGTTCACTGACTTCCTTGGCAGTTGCTTTGGTGCATTTATTGATTTAATTATTCAAGGAATCCTGATCTTACTGGCTAAATGATCCAAGTGTGACGCTTAGCCAATCAGACCTGGCTATGTGATGATATCACAAAGTGAAATCCGTTTGGGAATTTCAGAGGTGATTTTTTTTTTGGTGACACCCTCCCCCTATTTTTGCTAATCACACCTAGGAAGTGAAGAGATATTTTCAGATTACAGATGTCTTTGCAAAGCAAACAGTTATTCCCAGCCTACTCCTACAAAGCAAATAATGAGCTGCACTCAAGCATTTATCAGTTTAATTGGGAGATTAATCAACTAAAGTGTCACCGGGGCTGCAAGTTCAGAGCACGCGCACTCAACCTTTCTAAGGGTGTGAGCAGGCCCACCACTTTGGAATAGCTTCTCGACCCCGCAGACATTTCCTGTCCAACCAAGTGTCACTGCAATCCTTTTCTCATCAAAATCCTCTGGGGGGAAAAAATCAACTTGTTTACTCCTATCATAATTTATTTTCATTTCAAGCCTGTAATGAATGCCCCTTCCTTGTTTCACTCTGTCCATGTCCCCTGCTCTCACCCCTTTCCTCCCCTTCTCCACCTATACCCCCTTCAGCTAATACTGAAAGCAATCTTGCTTCCTGTGTCAGAGACATAGTAACTGGCTCCCCCCCCAAAAAAAAATAGCACATGGAAAAATTTGCAGTTTGGAGGTGCTGACAAGTTAATGACGAGATCCAGGATCTGGAGTGTTGCAGTGGGAATGTGGGGCTGAGGATTTAATTGCCTGCATTTCAACAAGCATTTTGTCTTCACATTTTTAAAACTCAGGTTGTGTTCCTTTTTTAAAATCTATAGTTTAGTAGGGCTTTCACATTATTACAATAAAACAATACAATCCCTTGTTCCCTACACACACCCTTCCCTCCCTCCCTGCCTCTGCCCTCATGCCCCCCTTTTTTGGGGGGGTTATAGCATTATCATGTCTGATTGTGCAGTTGTTTGGCACGTTGTGCAGCATTTAGATTCACATGCTCAGAGAAGAGTGAAGATCAATGAGTGTCAATGCTCTGCTGGCGTCCCAGATTAACAACCATTGGGGTTGAAGACATTTCCATCCCAGCATTGCATTGTGCCTAGGGATGGGTGTGAATTTCAATTTGGATTGCATTTCAAGCTGAATCTATCAAATTTGTACTTTCTGAAACAATATGAGAACTGCAACGCAGACATCCTCTGAAATTTGCACTTGTTTGAATTTCACAATGCACTTTGCCGATGAATGATGTTGACAAAAATGAATATATTAGGGGAAAGCATGCATGAAAATGAAAATATGAGTGAAAATAACACACAAAAGTGCATTATATGATGAGGAATTGCTTGCAAAAATGTGTGCATCAGTCAAAACTCCAACAAAAATGTATTTATTGGGATAATTTTTTTAAAAAATTAAATTGCTGCAGATATGTGCAGAATTGAATTTAAGACTGTAAAAATGAGAAACTGAGAGAACCAAAATCGACAGATCTTACCATCCCTAATTGTGCCTCCCACTTCTCTTAGTACTGGATTTGAATGGGCTCCAGCTGAGTTGCTTCCCCCCCCCCGTTTTACTTCCTCGCCAGGCTAGTTTACAGCCTCACCTTGTGGTCTTGGCTAAGGTCAGGTGATCTAACTGGTCTCACACAATCCAGGGGACATCTGTCACAGGTCACAAGTGCTTTGTTCCTCTTGCCGAGCTGACCGCAGTAAACGAGTGCCGTGACACCCTTCTGAACAAGTGTTCTGTCTCAGAGTATAATGGGAGCCACATGCCGCCTTGGGAGGGCTCCTGGGTTACAGGGTAATCGGGGCCATTCATTTCCTTGAAAGCCCCCTGGGTGCTGAGGGAAGGCAAGCGAAAGCAGGCCTTGGTATGCGTGCTGCACAAACAGCAGATGAGGTAGTAAAACTGTTTGCAGACTTTGGCTCGCAGGTGGAGAGGGGTGGGTGGATTTGAATGGGAAAAGATAGAAATACCCCTACACAAACAAAACAGGCATGTCAAGTAGAAGGCTAGGCTAGAATCCTTGTCCATTTGTCAGGGTGTTTTTGGAGGAGAATTCCATGACGCACAAAACCACATGTGTAGACAAGGGTGGGCCCAACCAGTGTGTCCAAATGGGAGGTAGAAGGGCCATAACAGTGGCAGAGCATCTGCCTTGCATGCAAAAGGTCCCAAGTGCAATAACTGGCATCTCCAGGTAGAGTTTTCCTGCCTGAAACCCTGGAGAGCTGCTGCCAGTTAGTGCAGACAATACTAAGCTACATGGACCAATGGTCTGACTCCGTATAAGGCAACTCCCTATGTTCCCATGGAGATACTTTCGGAAGTGTTTACCTTCTACTATCTTCTTTTTCTAAAAGAAATAAATAAAAACAGTTTTAAAATCTTCCCTCTTTCTGCAGCTCAAGAGAGGGCTATGCCTTGTTTCAAGAAGCAGTAATGTTACAGCTTCTCAGAGGAGAATAATGTCCACCAGTATCCAGCCACTCTGAGGAGCACTTGCTGCATGGGGAGAGGATACTTTTAAATCAGATTTTTTAAAAAAAGAACAATAAAGGAGTTAGTAAAAGGTAACAACAACACCCCCAAATGTTTGGGGAAGTCCCCACCACCCAAATAGCCAAAATGACCACCCTGCTTCTCCAGCCTTGAGCAGGGCGCCAAAACAAAGAGGGCCATTCTGCCTCAGCCCTACATCTGAAGTGGTGCCCTTCAAGGGAAGTGAACAGCCCAACCTTTGGGGAATGAAAGCCAAGAGTGATGAGATATACACTTTGGCCAATGTTCATTCAAGTTATCACAAAGCTACCAAGGGCAACATGCACTCAACTTTGCACAGAATTGCCTCAGAAGAACAAGAAGCCCTGCTGGATCCAACCAGATATCTAGGCCAGCCAACTTATCTAGGCCAGCATCTGTTTCCCTTGGAGGCCAATCAGATGTTTCTGGGGAGCCCCCAAGCAGGGCATGAAGGCAAAAGTCCTCTGCTGCTGTCCAGCTCCCCACCCCTAGCAGCTTTTATTCAGTGGTATACTACCTATGAACATGGAGGCTCTATATAGCTACCTTGATAAAAAAGCTGGACCTGTCATCAAAGTGCAAACAGTCCTGTACTGAAGAACATCAGAAGAGCTCTGCTGGGTCAGACTACAGGTTCATCTAGTCCACCGTCCTCAGAGTTGGCCAATCAGATGCCTCTAGTGCAGGATGCCCTCCTGATGTTTTTGTACTCTAACTCCCATCAGCCGCGACCAAAGTAACCAATAGTTAGAGTTGCAGTCCAACAAATGCCTCCTTCTGATATGGATGACAGAATGTGACTGCTACCGCAGCTACATTTTAGCCCAAATGTAACTCACTGGTTGTATCCAACAGCCCTCCTCCAAAGAATTGCACTTGACAATTGAGATGGGCACGCTCTGAAAATGCAACAGAAAGGTACAAGGTGTTGGCCGAAATGCTCATTTTATAATAATCTACAGCCTAGACTTCATCAAGTCAGTTCTTCGTTGGCTAGTCAAAGAGTCAGAGCGGTGGCACTGGGGTCAACACAGATTGATGAATTAACCAGGGCAGCAATCATGACTGAATATAAAAGCAGACTCAGATGCCGATGTCCTGAAGTCTGGAAGCTTCCTTAACAATGGGGCCTCTTCTCGGATGGGGGAGGGTTGTCCATTCAAAAGCCATGAGAGGTGCAGCTAACTCTATCTGCTTGTGATCAGCATTAGCCAATTACATTTGAGACAGGAGGAATGAAGATAGATGCTGCTGCTGCAAGTCCTCCGCAAATGGCCAGTCACCCATGGAAAATTTGGCATCACAAGGCCATCTGTGGGTTTTGCACACAGGCCACATTGGGGGGAGAGAGAGAGAGACCAGCTATCACCAGGCTCACTTTGAACATGCCCCTGTTTGGGCCAAATCTTGGCCTCAAGTCTACAGAATGCCTCTTCACTCCTACTTTTATTTATTTATTACATTTGTATCCCACCTTTCCTCCAAGGAGCTCATGATGGTGTAATGGTTCTCTTCTCGCCATTTTATCCTCACAACAACCCTGTGAGGTGGGTTAGGCTGGGAGACTGGCCGAAGGTCACCCAGGGAGCTTCATGGCTGAGTGGAGATTCAAACCCTGGTCTCCCAGGTCATAGTCCAACACCCTAACCCAGCCTTTCCCAACCGGTGTGCCTCCAGATGTTGTTGGACCACAACTCCCATCAGCCTCAGCCATTGGCTGAGGCTGATGGGAGTTGTGGTCCAACAACATCTGGAGGCACACTGGTTGGGAAAGGCTGCTCTAACCATTACACCACACTGGCTCTTTAGAAGAAAGCAATCTCATGGGACCTGACATGGGTTTAGAACAGCCTTCCCCAACCTGGTGCCCTTCACGTTTTAGACTACCATCAGCTGGCAAGGGCTGATGGGAGTAGTAGTCCAAAACATCGGAGGATGAGAGCACCAGGTTGGGGCAGCCTGGGGTAGCACATCTGCAGAGGCACCTTTTCCCACATCATGCTGTCCAAATGTTAAGATCTGGAGGAGAGTCTTTGCTTTGCCCTCTGTTATGGGTGTGGAATCTTATAGAATGACTTCCCCTCAAAAGGGAATCTTACCATGACATTGGGTTGTATCCAATCAGCAGAGCAGACCTGCTGAAATGAATGAACCTGAGGCCCCATCTACACTATATACATAAGGTAGTATCATGCCTCTTTTAAACAGCCATGCCTTGCTCCACAGAATCCTGGGAACTGTAGCTTGTTAAGGCTGCTGAAAGTTGTTACATGATCTCCTATTCCCCTCACAGAACTACCATTCCCAGAGTTCCCTGGAAAAAGGGATTGATTGTTAACCCACTCTGAGAATTGTAGTTCTGTGAAGAGTACAGGAGTCTCCTGACAATTATCAGAATTCTTAACAAACTACAGTTCCCAGGATTCTTTTGGGGAAGCCATGACTGTTTAAAGTGGTACAATAGTGCTTTCAATGTCTAGTGCAGATGGGACACATGCCTACTCAGACAAAAGTCCTGTTAAATTCAATGTGGCTTACTGAAAGGAAAGTATGTACGAGTGGCGGCGTGATTGGGTTCCTGCGGGGTTCCTGTGAGGTTGCAAGAAGACAGCGGAGAGAGAGCAGCGGGCAAGCTGCTGGTGTGTTATTTTGAACACCTTCGCCACTCGGGACCTGTGCAGAGCAGAGTTACCGGCAGAGGTGCAGTTGTGCCACCTTTATTTGTGGAAAGCTTTGGAACAATCAAACACCTCCCACTCATCTCCGCCACCACGTCTTCCGTGCCACCACCCTCCCTGCTGGGCTTTTTGTTGTCCAGTTTGGTGGAGGGGCAGCTGTGCCACCACATTTGAAAGCCCCAGAACCACCAAGCATCACCTGACTTTCTTCACCACCACGTCTTTTTTTGCCACCACCCTCCCTCTGGGCCTCTCATCATCCAACCCGGCCATGATGGCGGACCCGTACCAACTCTCTGAAGATATGAGCTCTGGCACTGGGGGGGCCCCTGCGGGCAGATCCACATACATCAAGCAGGCCTCCACCCCTTTCTTCTCCTTTCCTCTCAGAGCCCATCGTTTCCACATTTGCAACGACCTACAACGGCCAGAACGTCGAGCACTTCATCCCCGTGATCAAGTTGTACTGCTTACCATGGACATCATCTATGTTGGCAAACAGCTGGACTGCTCCTGCTGCTTTTCCTGTATAAGGACTGGCAGATGCAGTACCAGGAGGACACCTCCGTGGTATCATGTTCTGATGTCAACATATTGATGTAAGAACTAGTAGACATCATCTAATTGTTAGGAATTTATTAGGAAAGTGTGATTTGTTTTTGTATTTTTACTGAAAGTTATTGTTGCTTTTTAATAATGTTATTTAATGTTTGTAGATTGTACTGTTTTTATTGATATGTATTTCTCTATTTGTGTTCATTTTTTATAAGCTGCCTTGAGAGCCTTTTGGCCAAAAGGCAGGATGAAATAAACCATAACATCATCATCATCATCATTATTATGTATAGGAATGCACTCTTAACCTGTTTTCCTTTTGAGTGGTGGCATCCGCAGTCCCTTCCCAGATTACCAATTTACACCTAGCAACAGCTTCTAGAAGCTTCCAGAAAAAGCAGCCCTCCCTCCTAGAATGTCTCCAAGGGTTGTTGCTCTTTCCTTTAACCTCCATGGGAACATTTTGGGACAAGCCGGGCCTGTACAAAAGGGACAGGCTCCACTTGAACCAGAATGGAACCAGACTGCTGGCACTTAAAATTAAAAAGGTAGCAGAGCAGCTTTTAAACTGACTGAGGGGGGAAACCCGACAGGAGCTGAAAAAGGTCCGGTTCGGAATAAACCTCCCCCCTGGGATAAAAACCAAAGAAATGATGAAATTTTAAAAGGGGTAGGCCTAGAAGTAGGCATTGTGAGAGCAGGGGCACAGGATATAAATTCAGAAGAGCAAAATTACCACAGGCCTAACCACAAGTGCCAAAGACACTTGAAGAGAGACACTGCTTACAAGTGCCTGTACGCTAATGCTAGGAGCCTCCGAACCAAGATGGGAGAACTGGAGTGCTTGGTCTTAGAGGAGAGCATTGATATTGTGAGCATAACGGAGACCTGGTGGAATGGAGAAAACCAGTGGGATACGGTTATCCCTGGATATAAACTATATCAGAAGGACAGGGAAGGACGTATTGGTGGCGGAGTCGCTCTATACGTGAAAGAAGGCATTGAATCCAGCAAGCTCGAAACCCCAAAAGAGGCAGACTTCTCCACAGAATCGTTGTGGGTGGTGATACCGTGCCCCAGGAGGGACTTAATACTGGGAACGATCTATCGTCCCCCTGATCAAAATGCTCAGGGAGACCTTGAGATGAGATATGAAATTGAGGAAGCATCCAAACTAGGAAATGTGGTAGTAATGGGTGACTTCAACTACCCGGACATAGACTGGCCGCATATGTGTTCCAGTCATGACAAAGAAGCAAAGTTTCTAGATATTCTAAATGACTATTCCCTAGACCAGTTGGTCATGGAACCGACCAGAGGGACGGCAACCCTGGACTTAATCCTCAGTGGGGACCGGGACCTGGTGCGAGATGTAAGTGTTGTTGAACCGATTGGGAGCAGTGACCACAGTGCTATTAAATTAAACATACATGTAAATGGCCAATTGCCAAGAAAATCCAACACGGTCACATTTGACTTCAAAAGAGGAAACTTCACAAAAATGAGGGGATTGGTAAAAAGAAAGCTGAAAAACAAAGTCCAGAGGGTCACATCACTCGAAAATGCTTGGAAGTTGTTTATAAACACTATATTAGAAGCTCAACTGGAGTGCATACCGCAGATCAGAAAAGGTACCGCCAGGGCCAAGAAGATGCCAGCATGGTTAACGAGCAAAGTCAAGGAAGCTCTTAGAGGCAAAAAGTCTTCCTTCAGAAAATGGAAGTCTTGTCCGAATGAAGAAAATAAAAAAGAACACAAACTCTGGCAAAAGAAATGCAAGAAGACAATAAGGGATGCTAAAAAAGAATTTGAGGAGCACATTGCTAAGAACATAAAAACCAACAACAAAAAATTCTATAAATACATTCAAAGCAGGAGACCATCTAGGGAGACAATTGGACCCTTGGATGATAAGGGAGTCAAAGGTGTACTAAAGAACGATAAGGAGATTGCAGAGAAGCTAAATGAATTCTTTGCATCTGTCTTCACAGTGAAAGATATAGGGCAGATCCCTGAACCTGAACTAACATTTGCAGGAAGGGATTCTGAGGAACTGAGACAAATAGTGGTAACAAGAGAGGAAGTTCTAAGCTTAATGGACAATATAAAAACTGACAAATCACCGGGCCCGGATGGCATCCACCCGAGAGTTCTCAAAGAACTCAAAGGTGAAATTGCTGATCTGCTAACTAAAATATGTAACTTGTCCCTTGGGTCCTCCTCTGTGCCTGAGGACTGGAAAGTGGCAAATGTAACGCCAATCTTCAAAAAGGGATCCAGAGGGGATCCCGAAAATTACAGGCCAGTTAGCTTAACCTCTGCCCCTGGAAAACTGGTAGAAAGTATTATTAAAGCTAGATTAACTAAGCACATAGAAGAACAAGCCTTGCTGAAGCAGAGCCAGCATGGCTTCTGCAAGGGAAAGTCCTGTCTCAGTAACCTATTAGAATTCTTTGAGAGTGTCAACAAGCATATAGATAGAGGTGATCCAGTGGACATAGTGTACTTAGACTTTCAAAAAGCGTTTGACAAGGTACCTCACCAAAGGCTTCTGAGGAAGCTTAGCAGTCATGGAATAAGAGGAGAGGTCCTCTTGTGGATAAGGAATTGGTTAAGAAGCAGAAAGCAGAGAGTAGGAATAAACGGACAGTTCTCCCGATGGAGGGCTGTAGAAAGTGGAGTCCCTCAAGGATCGGTATTGGGACCTGTACTTTTCAACTTGTTCATTAATGACCTAGAATTAGGAGTGAGCAGTGAAGTGGCCAAGTTTGCTGACGACACTAAATTGTTCAGGGTTGTTAAAACAAAAAGGGATTGTGAAGAGCTCCAAAAAGACCTCTCCAAACTGAGTGAATGGGCGGAAAAATGGCAAATGCAATTCAATATAAACAAGTGTCAAATTATGCATATTGGAGCAAAAAATCTGAATTTCACATATACGCTCATGGGGTCTGAACTGGCGGTGACCGACCAGGAGAGAGACCTCGGGGTTGTAGTGGACAGCACGATGAAAATGTCGACCCAGTGTGCGGCAGCTGTGAAAAAGGCAAATTCCATGCTAGCGATAATTAGGAAAGGTATTGAAAATAAAACAGCCGATATCATAATGCTGTTGTATAAATCTATGGTGCGGCCGCATTTGGAATACTGTGTACAGTTCTGGTCGCCTCATCTCAAAAAGGATATTATAGAGTTGGAAAAGGTTCAGAAGAGGGCAACCAGAATGATCAAGGGGATGGAGCGACTCCCTTACGAGGAAAGGTTGCAGCATTTGGGGCTTTTTAGTTTAGAGAAATGGCGGGTCAGAGGAGACATGATAGAAGTGTATAAAATTATGCATGGCATTGAGAAAGTGGATAGAGAAAAGTTCTTCTCCCTCTCTCATAATACTAGAACTTGTGGACATTCAAAGAAGCTGAATGTTGGAAGATTCAGGACAGACAAAAGGAAGTACTTCTTTACTCAGCGCATAGTTAAACTATGGAATTTGCTCCCACAAGATGCAGTAATGGCCACCAGCTTGGATGGCTTTAAAAGAAGATTAGACAAATTCATGGAGGACAGGGCTATCAATGGCTACTAGCCATGATGGCTGTGCTCTGCCACCCTAGTCAGAGGCAGCATGCTTCTGAAAACCAGTTGCCGGAAGCCTCAGGAGGGGAGAGTGTTCTTGCACTCGGGTCCTGCTTGCGGGCTTCCCCCAGGCACCTGGTTGGCCACTGTGAGAATGGGATGCTGGACTAGATGGGCCACTGGCCTGATCCAGCAGGCTCTTCTTATGTTCTTATGTTCTTATGCCAAGCAAGGGTCATGGGTTATGAAAAGAAAGTTCTCACATCCATATATTTCACAAAATGTTGAAGGTCAAGAAGATTGCTTAGAACATTTCTGTCCCATTAAGAATTAATTCCCAGGCTACTAGTGGATTTTTAAAAAGGAGTGCACAAATGACCCTACACAGACCGGCATACTCCAGATCTGAACTAATTAAGCTAACTCTTGCTGGAAGATCCCCGAACAAGTGATGTGGGATAGAAATTTTTCCAAAACAGAAAAAATTCCAGTACTTTATATTTCTATCTCCGCCCTCCTTCATAACTTCATTAGTAACAATGAATGGCTGCCAATTGAGAATACAATATTAGGTAAGTTCAAGTAAAGCAAATGTGCTAAAGTGAATCACTCCCAAAGTTCAAGTAAAGCAAATGTGCTAAAGTGGATCACTCTGTAGGGTAGATGTGGGAAACCTTTGGCCCTCCAGATGCTGCTAAACCCCAGATGCTAATTCCCATAATTCCTGGCCATTGGCCATGCTTGCTAGGGCTGATGGGAGTTGTGTTCAGCAACATCTGGAGGGCCAAAGGTTCCCCACCTCTGCTCTAGGGCATCAGAATTTTCCCCTGATACAAATTATCCTATGGAAAATAGTAAATTCAGAGTTTTCTGGGAAACCCACAACACAGCCCTGGACTTCAGGTTGTGCCTCACATATTCTGTCTCCTCACTGAAACAAGAAACACAGCAGCAGCAGATTCATGGCTTCCTGTCCTTTGACATTTGTGCTCTACTCCTAACGGTGGGAAATGAATGGGCAAGTGGCTAGCACTGGTGATGCTTCCCCTGAGTTATGAAGCTCCTGATCACCCACAGGAGAGAGAAGAGCCTCTGAAACATACATCCCATTGATACGTGCATGGCATGGTCTGCTGCTTTTCGCATTACGCTACACTCCCAGCATGTCGCTGGCCCACCTTGTTTGTGCATCGAACCAAGAGCAGGAATTGGATTATTCAAAATGTGAGCAATCCACGCAGCTGCCCTATGACAGTTAAATCTTCCCCGTCAGGTTATAATTGTTCATTATCCCGAATTACAGACAATCTCAAGGGGTCGCGTCACCTCGCTGTCACAGCAAGAGGGAAGGCCCTTCCGATATGATTAATGCCAGCTTGCTCTCAGTTGAATGAATCAAAAGGCTGCCAAGAACTTTGCAGAACAGGACTGGGGGGGGGGAGAGAGAGACTCTTTTATTCGTTTCCCCAACCACTTGGTCTGCAAATAGATTTCTGATTAATTTCCTCAATGAAGGTGATGAGCAACAGTGGAAGCTGAAGATCAGGACTTGCTGAATAAGGAAGATCAGCAACCACTGCTGCAGTTGGATTATTTAAAAAAAACTCCTTAAGATTGCAAGAAGAGCTCTGCTGGGTTCATTTTATTTTATTTTATTTCACTACATTTATATCCTGCCTTTCTTCCATCATGGAACCTAAGGCAGCTCAGACCACTGAGGATCTCTGCGTATATACATATTTCCATAACAATGGCCAGCATCAAAACTGCCCCCCCCTCAAAAGCCAAATACAACATAGGGCTATAGCTCAGCGGCAGAGAATCTGCTTTACATGCAGAAGATCCCAGGTTCAATCCTTGGCATCTCCAGGTAGGCCTGGGGGAGGTTCCTCATCTGAAACCCTGGAAACCTACACTGTTGCCAGTCAGTGTAGATAATACTGACTGAGATGGACCCTTGGTCTGATTCAGCAGCTTCCTACATTCCTAGAGTGGTGAACCTGAAGACGGTGTCTAAGGAGCATTGGTGCTGGATGGCCAGATGTGATCCAGAAAGTGCCTTCCTCAGAAGATTAAGAATTGCCATATTGTTCTCCTATATCAAAAGGTGCTTCCAAAGGGTTTTAGATGACACAACACATGCCGCCTTGCAATTAATGGAGGCACAACTGATCATGACAATTGTCAAAACAGGTTGAGCAATTAAACCATATAAATTCTCCTGCGGCACCAGCTTGAGCTTCATCTCCCTTCCTTGACCTCCCCCCCAACCAACTGAAGTATTGCAGAACACAGCCTGAAGTCAGAGTATATAGCGGGGTAAAGGGAAAGAACTATTATTTGTTAAGAGAATGAAAATGAAAGTATCGATATAGCATTGATATAGCCTCTGAGTGTTTAAAGTACTTCACATGCATTATTATTTTTGTAATCTGTGCAACAAATCTGTGAAGGTCAGTAACCATCGTTTTCCATTATGGAGGAAGTCTGCAGTGACTATTTTGCAGATGGGGGCAGGAAGACAGAGGCTGGAAGATTGGAACTATGCCTCAAGCAGGGATGGGAGCCCTCCAGATAGTTTGGACTACAATTCCCATCAGTCACAGCCAGCATGGCCAATGGTCAAGAGATGAAGGGAGCTGCAGTCTGACAGCATCTGGGGAGGCCACAGACTCCCAATCCCTGGTCTACAGCCATCTAATGAGTGAATGGTAGAGATGAGATTCAACCTGGGGACTTCCTGATTTATATTTAGGAAATGACCTTACTCCAGGTCAGAATATTTGTCTGTCTAGCCCAGTCTTGTTTCCTGTGACTGGCAGGGTTCTCTTACAGAGGATCTTTCCATCTCCACCAGTCATTATGTCTCAGATTAAACTACCTCACAGGGCTGTTGGGAACATGTAATTGTTTTATATGTTTTATTTAGAGTGTGTGTATTATTTGTTTGTATGTATTTAGATTTGAGTGGTTCTCATGGTATGGACGTGCGAGTGTGCTGTTTTTAAGATGTGAGATTGAATTATGTGAGTGCTTGTAGAGTGTGATTTGAAGTAGGCTAAAAGATGTGTTGGTTTAGAATTTTGATATGTTTGATGACTATGAGCGTGTTGATCTTGTATGGGTGTGTTTGAGTAAACTGAATGATATCTATTTTCAAATGTAGTTAGATGAAATCCTGTTTGTTATTATAAAGGGGGCTGGCTGTTTTAATTGTTTTGCTTTTTATTATATTGTGATTAAGAAACAAGCTGATTTATTTTGTTTAATCTTTAATACTATGTTTAAAAATAAGCTTTTTTAAAACTTGATTTTTATTATTTTTTTCTTGAAGCCTAGGGAATATTTGTTATACTTTTTTCCTCGTATTTCTTGTCCTGAATTTTATATGCAATATTTATACTATATGTTGATACTAAAGAGGATGTCTTGTTCAGTTATTAATTGTATTTTATCGATTGTGGGGTTTGTTTTGCATTTGCTGGTTTAAGTTATGTTGTACACCGCTTAGAGTTTTATTTGAACATAAGCGGTATAGAAATTGTCTATATTTATTTATATAATAATATAAATAAATATTTTTATAATAAAGAGAGAATTGGGGAAAGGAGGCATGTATGCCAATCTGAGCGACTTGAAGGAAAAGGTAAAAATAGAATCCCAGTATGAAATACAATAATAGTTGGGGGGAGGGAGCTTGTAAATCCCAGCCCGTTCCCAAAGATACACCCTGCTGAATTGAACCCCGCTGAAAGCTTTGAGGACTGTTTTTCTTCTTCTTGATATGATGGGCTAGGACAGAGGTCTCCCTCTTTCTTTCTCTCTCTCTCTCTCTCTCTCTCTCTCTCTCTCTCTCTCTCATTCAGGGATTTGACTTGCCATAATTAGCAGAACCACACAAAGCTCCTGCTTGCCCTTAATTAGAGGGTATAAGGAAGGAGGTTCTCTCCATCATTTGCAATAGGGTCAATTATGCAAAGCACTAATCAAGTTCCTTAACGAGTGATTAACATGAGCTCGCTAATTGGCTGTTGAAATGGAAGCTGCCCTGGCAGGAGGGGGGCAGGAAGCACATCTCATGGGCAGGTGGAGCTGGCAGCAGAGGATCGCATGCCGGGTCGCTGCAGCTGGAACGAGCACCCTCCGGCTCCACAAAGAGGCAGCAGGGGCTCCCCAAAAGCAACATGAGCAGGTGTTTTTTTTTTAAATGCTTTCATTTATTTATGAATGAAACAGATTTTTACTGCAGTTTCTCAATGAATCACAAATAAAGAAAAGGGTGGGGGGGTGCAGAAACCCATAAACCCAGAATGGGAAAGCTTTTTCAGATTTGAGAGCAGCATTCTCTCATGGGTAATTTTTGGGATGGTGGAGAGAACACAAGCCAGGGGCGTGGCCACAGGCTAAAGTGGGATGGGCAATGGCTGCGGCTCTTACACGTACACAGCAGGCTATATTCCATCCCTGCAAAAACACTTGAGGAGAATGCAAAGCAGGGCTGGTGAGGGGCATGGCATGGAGAGAGTTCCAAGGGCCAGAGAGCGTCCTGCCCCTGGGCCTGTGGTTCCTCACCCTGACCCTATGCAGAACACTGTGTTGAGTTATCATAATGGAAGAAAATGGAAAGGCAGGAACCTATCTGGACCCTGCATTCATCATCTGAGGCCCTTTTTTATGTGCCCCCTCCGAGGGAGTTGGGGAGGGGTGGCAAGACAAAAACAGGCCTTTTCAGTGGTGGCTCCCCAATTGTGAAATGCTTTCCCTAGAGAGATGTGCCTCGCATCGTTATCATCAACTTTCAGTTCCATTCCGATACCCTAGCCTGTACTGGTGTTCATCTTTTGGTAGGATGGAGTATCTCAAATAAAAAATGTGAAGGGCATAATATGAATGGTGCTGTCCTTCAGGAGCCAGTGTACTGAGGCTGCTTAAGAGAGCTATAAAAACATAGGCTAGATAAAGCCTATCAGCTGCCAAGCCTAATTCAAGGTGCTCACTGTATTAAAGCCCTAAATGTCTTGGGCCCCAAATATCTGAAAGAGCGCCTCCTTTGCTATAGACCAACCTGAGGATTAAGATCAGTGAAGGAGGCTCTCCTGGTGTTTATGCCCCTCTCAGAAGTTCAGGGACAGCAGTTCACGAGAAGGTCTTTTCAGTGATGGCCCCAAGAATGTGGAACTCACTCCCCACAGAGGTGTGATCTCTTTACAGCTTCTGTCAGTTGTTAAAGACACACCTCTTTACCCTGGCCTATGAAAGTTGAGATTATTTTTCTTGATTTTTATCTATTTCACCTTGCTGTAAACTACATGTGGCTTGCATAAAGGGTGATATGTAATTCTAAATAAAATAAAATGGAATTATTGTTTGGGGGCTATGAGGGGGGGTCACGGTTTATTATTTCTTTTAGTTGTATCGGGTTTTTATATGGTGTATCCTGCCCTAGGCCCTTCTGGTGAAGGTGGGGCCAGGAAATACCATACCATACCATAATAGCATTAGCAATTACTTCTTACCCACCTTTCACCATAAGGACCCAAGGGGGAGGGGATTGCAGCAATAGAATATACAATTATAAAAACAGCTAAAGCAATTACAACGATCAAAACAGTTAAAGTAGTTACATTCACCTGCATCTGTGTTGGAACGGTTTTTAGGATATTTTTAAAGATTTTTAAAAATGTGTTTTTAAGACGTTTTGTTTTTAAGATGTTTCTAAGACGTTTTTAGCATTTTATCATTTGTTTGCAGCACTGGGCTCCTTTTGGGAGGAAGGATAGGATATAAATTTAATAAATAAATAAATATAAAACCAGTGAAACTGTTCCAAATGGAAGAGAACAGTATAAATTCAGCAAAAAGGGGTGGGTCCCACACAACAAAATAACGTACGGACATAAGAACATAAGAAGAGCCTGCTGGATCAGGCCAATGGCCCATCTAGTTGATCATCCTGTTCTCACAGTAGCCAACCAGATGCCTGTGGGAAGCCTGCAAGCAGGACCTGAGCACAACAGCACTTCCCCCTCCTGCGGTTTCCAGCAACTGGTGTTCAGAAGCCGACTGCCACTGACAGTGGAGGTTGAACGTAGCCATTGTGGCTAGCAATGCCTTAACAGTCAAAGGCGAGGGTAAAAAGGTGTGTCTTTAGCAGGGAACAATCCTGTAATAGTCCAATGTTGCAGGGAACAATCCTGTACTAGCCCAAAGAAGATGTTCAGGTAAACTAGCAGGTCTTTTACCACCAATGCCTACTACTGATCCTCAGTGGATATGTAAGGCAAGGATGAAAACTGAGCAGTCGTGTTATCACCGACATGAGTGTCCTGAGCACCTGCTGGCGCTCTTCAGGCGTGTGGAAAAGCTCTTTGAAGCGGAGATGTCAGGGATGTAGGATATTCGCAGCATGTGCCCCTCAGCCGGAGTAAAGCATACTTAAAATATTGATTAGCTGTGTTGGCTTCTCCGATGCAACCTAGTGAACAATGCGGCAGAGCCAGGGCTGCTGAGTAATGCTGGTCTTTGAAGGGGGGGGGAACGCTTCTTGGCTCTTGCAATCAAGCCCATTCACAACCTCTTTGCAGAAAATGATTGGCCAGCTGGCCTTTCAAGAAAGGGCTGATTTTCTGCTCAGCCATACATTGATTTGATGACGGAGCGGTGGATGGGGACAGGAGGCTTGGAGAAGAGAAAGGAGTGTGGTTCTTGAAGCTTCCAGGAGCCAAAACCAAACCTTGATCCAAAAGGTGAATGATGCATGTAAAGATGAAGGTGGGACGCTGTGGGTTCTTAACAACTATACAGTAACTGTAAAGGGTGGTTTACTATTAATTCTGCTATTTTGGAAACACTCCTATTGATTGGAGGCAGTTTGGTGTAAAAACTGCCAGTAGGATCTTGTGGAAAATTCTGTATGCCAGATATAGGTTTTGGAGAGCCCTTGCTCAATGAGCCCCCACCTACTCACAAACCCCCTCCCTGCAGTGAGTCTACTCCTCATCACCATTATTTATTTATTTATTAGATTTATTAGTTGCCCATCTGGCTGGTTATCCAGCCACTCTGGGCGACGTACAAATTAAAAACATATAATTACATTAAAACATTAAAAATCTCAACAATAATAGTAGAACCTAACCCACCCCAAAAGCCTGTCTGAAGAGCCAGGTCTTCAAGGCCCGGCGGAAGCTCATCATAGAGGGAGCATGGTGGAGATCATTTGGGAGGAAATTCCACAGAGTGGGGGCTACAATTGAAAAAGCCCTCTCCCTAGTCCTCACCAGTCTAGCTGTTTTAACTGGTGGGATGGAGAGAAGGTCTTTTGAGGCTGATCTTGTTGAGCAGCATCGCTGATGATGCTGGAGGCGCTCTTTCAGATAGACTGGGCCGAAACCGTGTAGGGTTTTAAAGGTCAAAACCAACATCTTGAATTGGGCCCGGAAAACAACTGGTAACCAGTGTAACTCCTTTAGAATTGGAGTAATGTGATCTCGCCAGTGGCTGCCTTTAATCAGGTGAGCTGCCGCATTATCCTCAGTGGCTGCTAGTAACTGAAAGACCTGGACATTTCGGTTCTCTGCATTTCTCATTTTCTCAATCTTAAATTCTGTTCTCCACATTTCTGCAGCAATTTGCAATTTTTTACAAAAAACGTGAAAATTTTCTAGCATTTTAAGTGTGCATTTCTCCTCATAGACACATTTTTGTAGGCAGTTTGGACCAATGTACATGTTTTTGCAAGCAATTTCTTGTCATATCATGCATATTTTTGTTTTGCATACTTCCCCAGACATATGCATTTTTGTAAACATTGTTTGGTTAGTGAACTGTATTGCAAAATTCGACTAAGTGCAAATTTCAAAGGATGGCTGCGTTTCAGTTCTCTTATCGTTTCGGAAAGTGCAGATCTGATAGCTTCAGCTTGAAATGCAAACTGAATTCAATTTCTTGCCTATACCTCAATTTCGGCCTATACTGCCGCTGTTCCTATTCCTCTGTGCTTGCAGAGAGCCAATGAACACACGGGCAATGGCATCTACTAATCCTCCTGGGTCCGCTGCTTCACAACTGACTAGGCCAGAGCAAAAGGTGGGTGAAGAAGAGGCACAGGTCCAGGGTGCTCTTGTCAGGGGGGCCCCTGTTGGGTTGTGGGCCCTCAGCAGGTGCCTGGTCATGCTACCCTTCATACCCTTCATATGCTTATATGCTATATGTATATATATATATATATATGCTTATTGTATTTTATTGTATTTTAAATAATTGTATTTTATGTATTTTAACTTACTGTTTTGTCTTGTGTTTTTATTCTGTATAATTTTATTATGTGTGTGTGTGATTTTATCGTAAAGCCGCCCTGAGTGCCCCATTGTAGGGTAGAACGGCAGGACAGAAATATTTTAAATAAATAATAAATACCTGCCCTGTCCATGGTTGCTAAACTGATGCAGAGCACCTGGGTCTCCCAATGCAGCACCTCCCTTTCATACTTATGCAGTAGAGCAAGACAAACACTTTCAAAGGACATTTCTGGTATCAAATGCTTGGAGCTTATAGCTACACAAAATCGTGACGGGGGGGAGCATGGGAAAATACCAGAATAGTTAGTATCGCCACGGTTTAAAGTTTTAACCGGGTACATGAGAGAACAGACCTGTATGTAGGTGCATTCCCAACATGTCCATCTTATGCTAGGAGTGCATTTCCAACTCGGCTCTTCTCATCAAAAATGTATCACTCCCATTCCTAATTGGGTTCAGCCATTTACCCACAAGGCATTGCAACTCTGGGTGGATTATGATTATAACCTCTGACCACACAGACTCCCAGAGGTCTTTTGCTACTAAATGCAAATACAAGGAGGGAGAGGTGGTTTAAGCCCCTTGCCAGAACAGCCAATTAGAATCGATTAAATGAGCCTGATGCTTCCTGATTGGGGCAGCAAGCCTCCGAAGATGGAAGCTTTCCAAACCATATTTCCAAACACAGGCTCGCCCTGCAAACAAGCCTCACAGGGGCCAATCTAGATCGTTAGTGTCATTTTTGCAAGGCCACATTCAGGAGGAAGCAGAGCGTGGTTGGAGCAGGAGGGGTGTACAGAGACTTGGGGGGGGGTTCTTTTCATTTTCACAATATGCCATGTTGCCAGAACCCATATCAGCATAATGCTGGTGGCCCCACCATTACCGTAGTATATATTTGACACAGGAATATAGTAATCTGCCCTCTGCCAGGACAGAATATTTGTCCATCTACCTAAGTATTTTCTACTCTGACCGGCAGCGGCTCTCCAGGCCCAGCATCAGCCAAGACCCACAGGCCTTAGAGGGATGGGATGGCGATGATTCTACACATGTTAAGGGCCCATCGCTCAAAGGAAGAATGGAAGGCTGGGTGGCAATAGCGGCTGCTGTCGCTGCTCTCCCAATGTAGCAGTGCAACATCCAAGCACAGAGGCTTTTGGCGGTGGGGGGGGGAGAAGAGTGCAGCAATTGCAGTCACCTGCTCCTCCTTTTAATTGCGATGTTCTCCCACCTAACACACTTTTTATAGACACATTTGCATATATGTCTATCGAACTATGTAATGTTTTTCTAAGCTGTCGCGCACGGGGGTGGGGCACGGCAGCAGGACAGCAGGCAACCAAGGTGAGGGAGTGAGGGAAGCAAGGATGGCAAGCGGGCAAGTGAGCAAGCGAGTGGGCGTCTGAGGGGTGAGCAGGCGGTGAGCGGGCACATCGGCGAACAGGTGGGTGAGCAAGCGTCAGGGGTGGTTGGGTGGTTGAGTGAGCAAGCAGCAACAACAACAACAACATGGGAGGCAGGGAGGCTATGGTCTCAAGGCACATAAGGCCAGCTCCCTGCTGAAGCTAAGCAGGGTCAGGTCTGGTCAGTGTCTGGATGGGAGACCGCCTGGGAACCATATGTAAGCTGTCTTGGGTTTCTATCATGGAAAGAAAAGGCGGGGTATAAATGTAATAAATAAATAAATAAAATAAATAATAGTTGAGGCAGGATGGTGGTGGTGGAAACAGGCTGGCCAGGCAGGAGGCTGGTAAGTGGCCTAAGTGTGACAGTTGGAAGTGCCCAGGAGGCCATTTTGGAAGTTGACTGGGGGGTTGTTTTAACAGTTGCTTGGAGTTGGGGGCATTGTGGGAGTTGCCTGGCTATGGAAAGGACCTTTTGGGAGTTGTGTGTGCGTGTGTGTGTGAGTGTATGAGAGAGAGAGAGAGTCCCTGTGTATGTGTTTGGGATTGCCTAGTATGTGTGTGTATGTATATTTCAAAGCAGGGGTGTAGTCATCCAGGGTCTCAGGGGGTCTTAGACCCCTTACTTTTTTGGTAACAGGGTCCCAGCAGGGTCCCTACGTGTCAAGCATCCAGTGAGCCAATCAGCATGAAAGGGAAGGGTGTTAGCCACTGAGAAGAATCTTTTTTTCCTGCTGATAGGAGTTGATCAGAATGAAAGGAGGTGAGTCAGCCACAGAGAAGACTTTTTTCAGTAGCTGACATTCTCCCCTTTCATGCTAATTGGCTCCTAAGGACATCTGTTGTTGTGGGAGAAGGCATTAACAAGGATCTCATTCTCAACCCAGCAGCAAAAAGAGGGAGAGGGGACGTGGCTGTGACTAACATGAAGGGACCCTGCACTTCTGAATTTGCCATTACGCTACTGTTTCAAAGTCCCTGGGTGGAGAGTTGGGAGTCCCTGTGTGTGCTTGGGAGTCCCCCCCTCTCTGTGTGTGTGTGCTTGGGAGTCCCTGGAGGGATGTGTTGGCATTCAAAGCACACAGGGGTGAAGCCCCTAGTCTGTACATCTAAAGCCTTGGCATTACACATTCCCCTTATGTGCACAGAGGAGGAGAGTGTGCACATACATCCAGTTCCCCTGCACATGAATAGGATTGGTTGGCCAGTGAGAGTTTAAACCAAAGATGGGGAATGAGTTCTCCCCCTCCCCGATGTTGTTAGACTAGAAATTCCCTTATTGCTGGCCATTGGTCATGGTGGCTGGGACTGATGGAAGTTGGAGTCCTGAAACATGGAAGGGCCAAAGGTTCCACCTCCCTGGTTTATACCATCCGGTAGAAAAAGTGCAGCAACCGCTCTCAAGTTAGATTGCATTTGTCAGCTGCCTCTATCAAAAGTCAGCACACATTCCACTAAGGATGCTCTCTCTCTCTCTCTCTCTGATGCTTCCCTCCCAGAAGAATCTCCATGACCTCCTCTGCTTCCCTCCCTCTCCGTGGAAGATATGACCCCAATGCTAATGATTTTCACTTTTGCCTTTGATGTTCCACAAAGTGATCCCTGTGGACGAACAGGCCGACAAATGTCTATCTCCCGTGATCGCTGCAGCCAGAGCCGGGCTTGGCTCAGCAAGCTTCTTCTGCCTCACAGCCCCATTTAATCACTTTAAACCTGACCGAGTGCCTGGTGACTGCCTAGATGGACGCTGGCTTTCAATTACGGGATGCACCGCTGAACTGATGGGAGCAAACGAAAGAAACTCCAGGGGAGGGAGAAGAGGATGCTTAACCCTTTTCTTCTTGGTTTGTTCGTTGAAAATAAAGCGACCTAAAAGGAGCAGTGTTTTCAAGAAGACACAAAGGCCTGAGTAGGAGGGGTATTGCTGCATCACGTTCCATAGTCTGGGCAGTAACCAACACACTAAAGGATTTGCACTTGTGCAATGGAACTTCCTCCCCCTCTCCTTCACCCATGCATGACCCACACTCTCCCCAAATCTGCTCTGGAGGGTGGGGGAGCTCCCAGAATTTAGAGTGCGGGATGGGGGAAAGGCAGGGAAAGTTCTGTTGGCACAGAATGAGTTACTTAATGCTACACTAGATTCAACCCTCTCTCCTAGATTTGCCCGGCTGCAACCCAGAGATCATTCAATCTGCTGGAGAGGCAGGTCAATGAGGGAGGCAGGGGCTTCTCTTGCCCTTCCCATCACCTGCTCTGTGGTACACCTGAACATCTCCTTGCTCAGGGATTCGGAAACTGCGGCCCGCAAAATATTGTAGTACTCCAGCTCCAGCCAGCATGGCCAATGGCCAGACATGTTGAGAGCTGTAGTCAGGGCTGTAGTCATCCAGACTTGCGGGGGGGTCAAAGACCCCGTACTTTTTTGAGAGTAGGGTCCTAGCCAAGTGCCTATGTGTAAGCCAATCAGTATGAAAGAGGAGTGCGTTAACCACTAAGAAGAGTCTTTGTTCTGGTTGTTGTGCTGACTGGAGCCAACAAGACTGAAAGGAGGTGAGTCCGCCACTGAGAAGCCTCTTCTCAGTAGCTAACACACAGCCTTTCCTTTCATGCTGACTGGCTCCTAGGGACATGTTATAGTGGAGTATAGACATAGAGAGCAAAGGAGATGAGTGAAAGTGGGAAAAGGGGTGTGGCTGTGAGGGTGTGTGGTGCGACTATCATGAAGGGACCCTGCACTTCTGACTTTTCCACTACACTACTGGCTGAAGTCCAGCAACATCTGGAGGGCCACACGTTCCCCATCTCTGTGACAGCAGGTGTGGTAGAGAAGTGGATGGCAGGGCGGGTGGAAAATGGATGGGCAAAGCTGCAACACCTGAGTCTGCAACTGGTAGCAGATTTAAAGTCAATGGGGGAATCCTCCAGGTTGCAACCAGGAACCTCTGCACTAGGGTGACCGTGTATCCTACTTTACAGAGGACAGTCCCCTATTTGAAGGGTTGTCACACAAAGTCCCCTAGTTGAAGGGCAGTCCGGTCAAAGCTCAGTTCAAAGATAACGATAAAGAAGAAGGGAGAGCAGAAGGGGCCTGGAAGTTGCCCATCAACAGTTAGCACCACAGAAAACTGGAGCACACAGCCAAAGCAGCCGGATTACACCCCTTGGTCATCGGCTTTTGAGTGGTGTTAAATCTTGCTCAGACCCCTGCAGACACCAGGAACAAATTCTCTGCTCATGATGAGTGGAGAGTTCAATCCTGCCGGACACTGCTTCACTAGTGCCTTTTCTGTGGGGAAAGGGCTGGCAAACAGACCGCTCTCCCACAGGCCAACTTTGACAAGGTGGGCGGTGCCACCCACCTATCTGTCACCCGGTGTCATCATGATGTCAGATGACTGACAGGTCAGTGTCCTCGGCCACCTGCTAAAGTTGGTCCACAGGATGGGGGCAGGAAAGATCTGATCCGTCAGGCCAAAAACGTTCCCCACACCTGTTGCATAGACAGTGGATAGCTTCATTAAATTACCAAATTTTAGACCAGCTCAGGGCCAAACTAGATGTGATACTAAACATATCACTGCTAATATCCTTTTTTTTTTTTTTTTTGGTCTCCAATAACTGTAGGTTCATCTAACCATTTTGAAGCAGTGATGTCAACACAAGGCAGTTGCCATTTGAATACTGAGGTGAACAAAGTGGTCATGTGAAAGGGTGCCCACAATTTATCATAATCTAAAGAACATGAAGGATATTTTCCCCCTCCAAGGCTGGAGATAACTTGTGATCGTACCAGGTGATGACCTTTCCTCAGTGGCGGCCAGTGCCCATTGGGATTGGGTGGGGCGGAAGGCAGAGAGCCCAACAGGAAGTGGAGTCAGAACCAATGGCAGACGGAGCCAGCTAATTCTAGTTTTGTGCCCATGCTCGTCCCTGCTGAGTTCCAAAAGGGCAACACTGAGACGAAGGAGAAGGAGGAGGAAGCCGACAGCCAGGGCTACTTCTTGGACTGGTTATAATGAGAAGGCAGGCAGGTGGGAGCTGGCTAAATGGAGACCAAGGTTGGTGGGGCAGTGCCCCATCTGCCCTAATGGACCAGCATCCACTGACCCCACCTTTCCTCCAAAAAGCTCCAGGTAGCAGACATGGTTCTCCCCCTCCCCGTTAACCCTTTATCCATTTAATGACACATCAAATGTCACATCACATCCAGTTTGGCCCTTTGAATGTGCAAATATCAGTGCTGGCCCAGGTGGTGTTTCACCTCCAGTACCTGCAGCTCCAACATCAGCTACCTATCATGCACTCCTTATGCCAATGCGCATACATGTACCAGCTGAATATCTCCGCAGGGGACACTCAGCTGGCGCCAGCGCTGCTAGGTTTTGGTGCCAAGGGAAGGCAATTTTATCCTCCCGAGCTTTTAACAGCTGCTTTTTATTCCTGCCTTCGTTGTCTCATTGCTTTTACTACTGCTTTTCACACAGGGGTTAAGCAGCTGTTGGGAGTCTTTGGCTATACTGAATGTTTCTTTGGGAAAAGGAAAGAGAAGAGATACGTAGGCTGAATCGTGCTGCTGCAGGGATGAGACTGTGCTGGGACCATCAAGGGGCAAGCATTTCCACCTGCCTTGCCCCCCACCCCTGCTCTTAGTGACATTTTTTCTGGGGACTGTCCTTTACCAGGAAGATGAATGCTTTTGGTTTGCTGTTCCTGTTTTTTAGCTTTTACGTTATTGTTAGTTTTTATTGTTAGTCTCTTAACGTTTTGATGTTTACATGTTCTGCTTTGTATGTCGCTTAGAGTGGCTGACAATTCAGCCAGATAAGCGACTAATAAGTTGAATAAATAAATAAATAATATATATATATATATATATATATATATTGGCCTTTTTAATATTTTAATTGTTTTAATATCAACAGTTGGGTTTCAAATGACTTTTTACAAAAACTTGTTGAAAAATGGAGAATCAACCTTTTAATGGAGAACCTGCGACCTTCCAAGATGCTGTTGGACTCCCAACTGCCAGCATCCGGATGTCGGGTACCCAGCTGCTGGGGATGCTTTAACTTGGGATTCTTGTACTGAGCAGGGGGTTGGACTTGATGGCCTTATAGGCCCCTTCAAACTCTACTATTCGATGATTCAATGATCCCTGAACATTGGCCATGTTGGCTGCAGCTGGTAGGAGATGGAGGTCAACAAGATCTGCAGAGCCACAGGTTCCTCATCCCTGACCGAAAAGGGATATATCCCATTTTCCAACAAGTTTTTCTTATCATTTAAGACACATCCACTGATATTCCCTATCTTTGTTTTAAATTAATAAAATATGTCTTTTTAAAAAGCGCGTATGAACAAGCAAGTAACAGTTGCACATGTGCGTTCGTACGGATCACATGATAAAGAAATACAATAGCTGGGATTGAGGTGGTGGCAGCTACAAGAAACAGCAGAGAAACAGGAGGGGGAGCTGTACCACTGGCGGCTGGTTGAAAGTTCAGACTAAAGCCCGGAGCGGATTCTACTGCCCCACTGGCATGGAAGCCACCAGCCGTCACTGAGCTGCAACTCTTCAGATCTTGCTGGACTACAAATCCCATTTTAGGATGGGTGAATATGTCCGTTTCGGTTTCTCAGAGTGTCTCATTCTCCCCCAATCTTAAATTCAGTCCCACATCAGTTTGCAACTGTTCCCCTCACAGTTCTACAATTCCCAGAGTTCTCTGGGAAGAGACATTGGTTAAACCACTCTGGGAATTGTAGCTCTGTAAGGGGAATAGAAGTCTCCTAACAATCTCTGAAGACAGCCAGTGTGGCGTAGTGGTTAAGTGTTGGACTATGACTGGGGAGACGAGGGTTCGAATCCCCACACAGCCATGAAACTCACTGGGTGACCTTGGGCCAGTCACTGCCTCTCAGCGTCAGAGGAAGGCAATGGTAAACCCCCTCTGAATATTAAATATAAATGTACTGCCTTTAAGTCGATTCCGACTTGTGGAGACCCTATGAATAGGGTTTTGTGGTAAGCAGTATTGCTTACCATGAAAACCCTATTCATAGGGTCGCCATAAGTTGGAATTGACTTGAAGGCAGTACATTTCCATTTCCCAACAACTCTCTGTGCCCTTAGCAAACTACAATTCCCAGGATGCTTTTGGGGGTAGCCATGACTATTTAAAATGATATGATGCCGCCTTAAATGTATGTTGTAGATGGAGCCCCAGACAAGTTTGCAAGCAATGCACTGTCAAAGGAATATCTGAGGCAGCCTCAGAGTTTGCGTACGTTGGGTAATCGGTGCCTTGCAAGAGACCTCTAGAAGAGTGATGCCCCAAATATTGTCCTAGTGCAATCAATGGCATTTCCCCACTGCCTAGGGGGATAGCGCACATCGCTATGTCTGAGCTCCCCACCCCTTGGTTTGCCCTGTTGCCTAGAATGGGGCCCTTTGTAAGTGGGTTGCTGCTCAGGGCAGGCAGAAGGTGGGCTGTCAGACAAAGGTCGCCTGATGTGTGAATATTACATTTGGATCAATATGTTATATTGTTGCAGAAATAGGGCTTCATTAGTGTGGAGCTTCAGCAGATGGACCATCTTGCCCCGGGGGAACCCCACACGCTTTTGCTCAAAAAGACAGAAGTTAAGCTCACTTCCTTGAGGGAAGCAACCCTTTAATTAGCAGCCCAGCCATCAATAAATCGCACACAAACAGTGGCATTCCTTCAGAGCTAACAAACTGGAAGGCAAGCCACGGAGCTGGGTGTGGGAAGGAGGCTGCATAGAGCACAAGGTTGTTTGAGCCCCGTTTGGCAGCGAAAATGTGGAGAGGGTGCCAGCTATGGCTGTTCCTATGCGGGGGGGGGGACTAATGGCAAGGACAGAATGTTCAGAACGGGAAGGAGCTGCAAAGGTTGGCCATATTGAGGTGAGCTTGGGTTCAATAGCTAAAACTGTTCACCTTCGGCAACAAGATATGGAAAAGCATTCAGGATCCCACGCAGAGCTAAGTTAAAGTCACTTGCAGCATGCTCGTTCCGCTGGCGACATGTTTTGTGCTAGCAGACCATTGCTGAGGGACAAATGCAAAAGCAGGACACTGGTAGCTTTGTTGCACAATAAATTGCGTGATCCGTCGCGCAACAAGTTTCTACCAGCGCAACAAGTTTCTACCAGCGCAACACTTATGTTGGATTCCTCTGTTGTGCAACGTAAGAACTCACCCTTACTCTAGTGGAGAGAGTGCGAGCGCTGGATAAAGCCCTCACTTTGCCAAATCAGTTAAGGACCACACCAGCACAGCCATCCCTGGTTTCCTTAGATCATATGCGGGCAACCCATGGCCAAGGGTTTATTCTAAGGTGCAGCTAGGCACTGCCAAGAATGTGTGCAGTGTGAAATGTGGTTTTGCGCAGTTGGGCGTATGGGATTCAATAAGGAGCTAGGTCATTTCTAAAAAAGAAACAGATGAGAAAAGATAAAAAGAAATAGAAAAGGAAGACAAATACTGGTTCCTCTAAATTCTTCATAACCTTATGCTACTAGTCAGTACTTTTGGGGTAATAAAATGAGGTGCTGGTGCTCATATCTTGATGATACAAGTACTGTGGGTGCCAGCACAAAAGAGCTAGCACAGGCAGCAAAAAAAGAGAGGTGCTAGTATTCCATACCGGTGAGCACTGTCACAAAAAAGCCCTGCTAATAGTTATGGGACTAACTACTTGACTGGTTTGTGGGCGGGCAGTGTGCTGGCTGCTTGTGCAGGAGGGAAAAAAGCTTAGAATAAACCCTGTCATGGCCTTGAAGCCACAGGCAGGCCTGGAGCTCAACGTGTGGGCCCAAGCTACTCCTGCTGGCATATTTCCCCTGCCACCAATTGTGGAGTGTGATTGTGTTGGGGGAGCACTGAGAAAAAGGCACATGGAGATATCCCTCAACATGCACTGTCCTCCTCATGTAAATTTCACATGAGTGTTGGTGAGTGTGTATGTGTAGCTCCAGTTATGCTGACTGGCATCTGGCCCTTGACCAGGGGCAAAAAGGTTGCCCACCCCTGTCACAGATCAGTGGTTTGATGGTGGGTTCAGACCCTCACCCTGGCCTAAAGTGAGTCACAACAACTGTACTGCTGCCATTTTCTTTGGCAGAGCTGAGAGGGACTTGTGGGGATTTTTTAAGGTTTCAAGAGAAGGCAACTTCAAAGCATGTGTTATGAAGCTGGCTTGTTTAAAGGACCAGGAATTGTTTTCAAACCACAAACTCTGGTTTGCCACAACAAACCAAGGTTTGTGGAAAGTGAAGTAAACTCTAGCAAGCTCTTTCCTACTGGCGCATGGAATGCTAAACCATGGTTTGGCATTATGTACAAACCAGCCCATAAATGTTCAAGCTGGTCCTAAGTAGGAGGCCGCTTGAGTCTTTGGCAGAAAAAAAAGATGACTGCGAAAGGGATGGCTGATGCAGCAGAAGCAACTGTGGTCCAGTGATAGGTCTTCAGCCCCTCCTCAAGACAAGGGATGTGCCGAGTCCCCAGTGTGCTTCCTTCAGGCTACTGGAGTCTCTTCTCTTCAGTGTCCGGGATGCAATTAAACTTTCATTATTAGGAAGTGTCATTTTCGGAGAGAGGAAAAAAAATCAATTTTCCAATTAACCACAGGCAGGAACAGACATGAATGAATGTGATGAGCAAACACTAGAATTAGTTGGGAAAATCCGTCCCACCTGATGCCTGCAAGGACAATACTAAAATTAGCAGCATTTTCTGTTCAAAGGTGGGGGTAGATGGGAGGCTTCCCTCCATCCTAATGAAATGGAAGTGGACTGCCTTCAAGTAGTGGGTTGAACTGGTAATAGGTTGAAACTGGCAATGGGCTTACTGGAATGGGATGAATTGGTAGTCTGATGATATTGGGGTGATGGTGATGATAATGGGCTGACTGTGGTGTGGCAGTTAGAGTGACAGACTAGGACTTGGGAGACCAGGATTCAAATCCCCACTTGATCATGAAGCTCACTGATCCAGTCACCAACTCTCATCCTAACCTACCTCACAGGGTTGTTGTGAGAATAATATGGAGAGGGGAAGAGCTCCTTGGAGAAAAGGTGGGATATAAATGCAATAAATAAATAAATGCGGATTGAACATGTAGACAGGGGCATGGCCACAGCACATAACCAGGTGTGTGTGTGTGTGTGTGTGTGTGTGTGTGTGTGTGTGTCTGTGTTTCAGGACTAGCCCATACAACCCCACAAGCCCCATCATGCTTTCTTACACCGGGTGGGAGTGTCCTCTGACACCCCACCTCCTCATTCTTCCAAACATTTGGAAATGTGTTGAGATTGGATAGGAGAAAATCAGCAACAAAAACATTTTACATGGTTTAATCGTACTTCCTTGCATTTCTAAAAATCATGTCTACCTGCTTAAGTATATTGAAAGCAGGGTCTAGGATACCTTAAGGATCACCCAAGCCCTCCTATCCCAGCTACATCACAGATATGCCTTTGGAGGAGCACAGCTAGTTGTCCCGTGTCTCAGAAGCCTGGCTGGATTCAACTAGAAGTCCAGCATTTACTGCTGCTGGTCTTAGGCTGTGGAAGACTCTCCAAGGACAGATTCAGCCGGCTTCCTCTTTATTGACTTTCAGATGCATCTTGAAGAATTTTTTTTAAATGCCCTCAGCTCTATTCATTTTAAACATTTAAAATGTTTTTCAAGATGACCCATTCCTTTTTATGCTTATTTTGTACTGTTTTATGATATCTTATGTTTCATTGTATACCGCCTTGATTGTTTATATGAGTGGGTTGTGTTTGTGTGTACATGTGTGTAACAGCTTGTGTGTTGATTTATAAGCAAGGATACAAAAACTGTGGCCATTAAGAGGTTGTTGGACTCCCACCATCCCTGGCCACTTGCTATGCTGATGGGGGCTAGAGTCCAACATCTGCAGTCCATGCATTGGTAACCTCAAGGCTGGATTACTGCAATGTGCTCTATGTGGGGCTGCCCTTGGCCCTGGTTCGGAAGCTCCAGCTGATGCAAAATGTGGCAGCCAGACTGCTAATGGGAGCAAATGGCCGACAACACGTGACACCACTCTTAAAACATCTGCACTGGCTGCCCATCCACTACCGAGCCATATTCAAGGTATGTGTATTAATTTACGAAGCTCTGAACAACCTAGGTCCAGGGTATCTTAGGGACCACCTGAACCTTTACATTCCAGCTCGATCACTGAAATCATCTGCAGGAGCAGCCTTGGTTGTCCCTTGGGTTGGCGAGGCTCATTTAACATCAGCATAAAATCGAGCCTTCAGTGTCATCGGTCCAGTTCTCTGGAATGCTCTGCCAACAGAGATTCAGCAGGCAACGTCTGTTTTAACCTTTAAATGCCTGGTGAAAACCTTTCTGTTCCACCAGGCTTATGCAGGCAAGTCGGAAGATGCTTTCTTCGAAATAGTTGACCTTTGGTTTTTATTGTATTTTTAATGTTTTTATTGTACGGTGGTGGTTTTACACTTGCTGTAAACCGCTCTGATGTTTTTAATAAAACAGTGGTATAGAAATATATTTATTAATAATATCAATCAATCAATGAATCATCGGAAGGGCCACTGGGTCCCCCACTCCTGGTTTACGGCATTAATGAATACTCCATGTTTCAGAGGTGAACAGGGAAAACTTGACACAGGACTGTAGGATTTCGGAGGGGGAGAGGGAGATGGCTGGTTTGTGCTTCTTGTAGCTCCATTCTCCTCCTCCCCCCCCCCCGCCCCTGAAATATCTGACAGGGAGCAGGGAATGACTACGGTTACTGTGTGAGCAGCAATCTGCAGCAGAAAGATTAGGGATGGCTGCCTTTCTGCTGCCGAGGTGCAGATTTCTCCTGCCATCAAAAAATCAACACTCAGTTCGCAAGATTAGTGTGAATGAGAAACTAAGAAGCGTGCCTGGAAAACAATTAACTCACGCATTGATATAAAGATAGTCACCAGGCCAGGGGACAAGGGTATTTATCACAGACAGGATTTTTTTTATTATTATTATTATTATTATTATTATTATTATTATTATTATTATTATTATTTGATTTATATCCCACCCTTCCTCCCAGCAGAAGCCCAGGGCAGCAAACAAAAGCACTAAAAACATTAAAGCATCGTAAAAACAAACTTTAAAACACATTACAACAAACTATCTTCAAAAATGTTACTTAAAAAACCTATCAAAACATCTTCTAAGATTAAAAACATTTAAAAAAAGAAAGTTTAAGAACATATTAAGAAGCAATTCCAACACAGATGCAGACTGGTAGATTTGGCTGGTAGAGGAGTGGGGAATGCGAATGCTCCTGGATGAGCCTGGATTTTCAGGATGGTGCTGGATGGCCATCAGTGCCTTTTCCCTCCAGCTCAAGTTTGGGAGAGGCCACAACCCTCTCTTTTCAATAAAGGCTATACAAGGTGGGTGGCTAAACTGTGGCCCGCCACATGCTGCTGCACTACATGCCCCATCATTCTTGGCTAGCAGCCATGTTGTCTGGGGCTGCCGGGAGTTGCAGTCCCACAACATCTGGAGGGCTACAGTTTAGCCACCCCTGCTATGCAAGTATCAGTGAACAGCTTACGTCTGTCCTGATTGTCTGAACCTTTAACAGCAATTAATATTTGACCTCCTTTTAGCAGCCGTTCCTTTCTGCTGTTTCATATATTGTAGGCTGCATTACCTCTGGTCGGTTTATTGCCATTTTTTTTTACTGGGTTTCAATACCGAAAGCTGGCTTGGAAGGCCAGTGTGATGGAAAGGTAGAACAGGAGTGACTTTGCACATGTGAGCACATACCCCCCAAAATAAGCCTGCCTTGGAATCAGAGGGCATGCTATAGCAGCACTCCAGAAGCCTTAGAAGCTTCTAACACCTTTCTGGCACAGGACAAATTGAGGCTGTTCAGGGTGACATATTAACCCACAAATGGCATGGTGTCTACATTCCTGGGAGAAAAGGGGGGGGGAATCCCCACCTTCCCTCTGCCCAACTGCAATTTCTAACATCTCTTAAGAGATTCTCAGTCATGCTACTGTCACAGACTAAATGGCTAATCTGAGCATCTTACTTACTTACTTACTTATTTGATTTATATCCTGCCCTTCCTCCCAGCAGGAGCCCAGGGCGGCACTTGCCTCCAGGCATGCCATACTGAAGCAAGCACTACCTGTGCTTCAGATTTGCATACATCAAGCTCCTGTTTCCGGAAAGTAAGACTTAGGAGGGTGCAAAACAAGGCCTTTTCTGCTGTGGCCCAGCACCATGAGCAACTGAACCTAGCCTGCTAGAGCCCATCCCTCTAACTCTTTAGAAAGATTGTTTAAAAAGCCACATTCTAGATAAGCATCCCAAGTTGGATAGTTTCTATCTGAAAAATGTAAGGATTGCATGCATCTTAATTAACATTGTTTTAATAGCATTTTTAATTATTTGCTATTTGCAATGTAAGTGAAGGAAGGAAGGAAGGAAGGAAGGGAAGGGAAGAAAAATGCTTGTACAAAGGCAGTCCAGGTGGGAAGGGAGGTACAGCTACAGAAAATCTGTCAAAGCCTGAACAGCTTCTAGAAGCAACTCATAGACTATATTTGGCCTGGTGTTCCTTTGAGTCACACATCCTGTTGTCAATTGCCTGTTTTGTTTTGCTAGCTGTCATTAGTTTGCTGGAGTGTGCACTTTCACATTGCCAAAAAGGAAGAAATGCATCATCATAAAAAAAAATAGAGGGCACAGATCGGTACAAAATTTGCATTTGCTGATGCATATTTAAACATGCAAATTTATAAAATAATCACTGTAATTTAAACAGAAATACAATACATCTCAGCATAGTGGTGCAGGCTGTGATGAGGTGGCCTGCACACCTGTTCAGTTGGCTGCCCAGGTGCTAACAGCAGGTGGGCAATTTCAAGACCCCTCTTGCTCTCCCTTCTTAAGGTTCGTTAGGCAGCTCTTCCAGGACAGGACTCCTTCACATAGAGGGCTGTCCTCTGTAAAGTAGGACACATGGCCACCCTAACGTTTGACCAAAATACATTCATTAAGGCAACATCTTATGGGAGTTGAGTGGCAAGTTAAATATGAACATAGGCTGCTTCTACAGACATGAATGGACGCTTTATTGCTTGGATGTGCAAGTTACTGACCAGGCCAATTATCCACCAAAAGGCTTTAAAGTTTGTGACAAAATAAGTGCAGCAGTTAAAAAGAAAAGAAAAGGTGGGTACACATTTATCAGTGAGTGGCCCCAGCCATGTGCTCTTCCTGCCGCCCCTGCGACGCAGCTGGCCAGAATAATTCTGCGTTCAGCCAAGGGACCCAAAGGAGAAGGGATAAGAGGAGGCAGAATACTGCATTCCAAAGAGAAGACGTGTTGGTCCCCAGAGCAGTCGCGAACATCCTGCTTTTTCCAAAAGCAGCTTATGATCTGGCAAGCCCTCCCAAGGGCCTAAGAGGTCAGGAATTAATCGGGGTGGATAATATGGTTTGGAGGAGGGAATGTCATCAGTCAGGTATCATTGATCTGGGAGGGTGGGAGGCAGAGAATTTGGGCTTATAACCATCTTCCCTAGAGAAGATGCACAGAGCGGTGGCCAATGGATTTTTGGCATGTGCAGAGCAGATACCCCAGGCTACCCAATAAGAATAAGGCATGTTTTCTGAACTGTGGACAGCCCATTTCCATCCAAACTGGCCGTGACAATAAAACATTAAAATTTTGGTGCCTAAGTTTGCTTGTTTTCCTCTACCCTCCCCATTCTTTTTTTTCTTTGTAGATCGTCAGCTTGAGGTCAAGGACTTTTTATTATTATTATTATTTTGTAAGCTGCTCTGGGAGCTTTTCTGGCTAAAAGCCTAAAGCCTAAAGAAAGTGTGGGGAACCTGTGGCCCTCCAGATGTTGGGGAATACAAGTCCCATAATCTCTGGCCATTGGGGCTGGAAGGGTTCCCTGCCGAAAAGCCTGGAGAGTTCCTACAAGCGGGATGGTCAGCCCTGCGCAGACTCCACAGAGCTTAACACTAGGCTGGGACTGAATCAACCAAACGCAACCCCTTCCTTATTTTAGCTGCCATAGTAAGCTCACCATCGAGCGTCTTTAGCTCTACAACGTTATAAGCAGATCAACGTGAATGCGAGGAAACATCCTGTTTCTTTTGTCTTTCCCTCCCCTAGAAAATGGGCCAACCTTAACACTCTTCTGATGGTGTGGATCTTACAAAGAGGAAAGCCACAGCAGTGAAATCTGTTTGGATGCTACAGGGAGCCCTTTCTGTGTCCAGCTCAATCCAAACAGCCCACAGGTAGCCTCAGAGAAGTTACAAAAGGCATTCGGCTTCCGTTACCAAACCATTCATGCTTAGTCCTTTTATGTGTGCCTCCTGTTAAATTGGATAAGAGCCTTAAAAAACAAGCAAGCCTCGACACCGAGAAGGGGCTGTCTCTCTCTTTTGAGAAAGGATACCCTGCAGGAGCAAGGATATGGAAGAATGTCTCTTCCCCCCCCCATACACACTTCCTAAATAGCCATTGAGAGACTCTCATGCAGACTGGCCTTTTTGGTGCAGCCCCCATCCCCACACACCCCCTTTCTGAAACAGACTTAGGCTATTGTGCTGAACTTGGAACCTGGCTACTGAAAAGGACGTGTTTCATCTTTCCTTTGCCTAGGAACATAGGAAGATGCCTTATACAGAGTCAGACCACTCGTCCACCCAGCTCAATATTGTCTACACTGACTGGCAGCAGCTCTCCAGGGTTTAAGAGCATAAGAACAGCCTGCTGGATCAGGCCAGTGGCCCACCTAGTCCAGCATCCTATTCTCACAGTGGCCAACCAGACGCCAACAGGAAGCCCACACGCAGGATCTGAGTGCAAGAGCACTCTCCCCTCCTGTGGCTACTGGTAATTGGTTTCAGGCAGGGAACCCTCTCAGCCCTACCTGGAGATGCCACGGATTGAACCTGGGACCTTTTATTTATTTATTCCATTTATAGACCACTTACTGACCAAACACCTTGAAGCGGCTTACAATACAAATACATAAATATATATAAACACAGTAAGTTCAATAAAAACCATGTCAAAGGGTTTACCTAAAAATAGAAAACAAAATACATAAACAATATCCTTATACAAAACGCACCATATAAATCTAAAGTCAGAGAGCGTTACAAAGCATCATGACGTAAAATTCCAACCAATGTAGCATCACACATATTCATTCAACCATCTCACTATTCATCCATTCCACACAACCACAATTCATGACCTCATACGCCATCTCTGTCGACCAACCACTCACACTCAGCAATATTGCAACCCACATATAAAAGATTGCTGCCATGCATGCACATATGAGATTTTCTGCCATCACTGAAGCACTAATGGGCTCGTGTCCCACATCCATAAGACTAATACTCCTCTCCCAACTCTCGCTTGAGAGAGGCCTAGTTTTGTATCAGAGCAGGCTGTCACCCTGGGGGTAAAAACAACTCCATCCATTAACTTGCTCCCACTACAACCTCACTCAGCGAGGGCCTTTCTCCAGTTCTGGGGCCTGAACTGACGCACAGCGACTCCTCTTTGGCAAACTTGCTGAGGAACAACCAGGCAGCTGATCACATGGCATCCCACCATGGGTGGCCTGGCAGTTCTTGTGCCAATGGCATAACTGGCATAGCAGATGCCACTCCATGTCAAGAGCCTCTTTTCTTTGGGGGGGGAAGGGGAGGCAAAAGAGAAATCGCTTCTCCATTTCATTAAGTGCAGATGCTCCTGGCAGCATCTTAATGTCCTTAAATGGAGGGTCTCTGATCTACATGAAGCCAGGATTTGCACCTCCTCCCTCCCAACACCTTGACCTACTGGTTTGGCACAGGATGCCACCCAACAGAGAGGATCAATCCAAGCCTGTCTTCCACGTTATCATCCTGAACAGCTGTTCCCTACAGGCAATCACTTGCATTTGGGCAACAGCACCCCATAGGAGAAAAGCCAAAGGCCATGAAGCAATGGACGGAGAGGGAAGGAATGTGGTAGGAAAAAGGGATAGGTTTTGGAAGCAAAACTAGGTTTCCCCTGGGAGGGATGCTGCAGCTGGTTGTTCCTTTGGGCACTTCAGGAAACCAGCTCCAGGTGTTCGCTCCATGTTTGGCAACGACCTCAGCCCGGGCTGGAAACAGCCTGCTTGCCTGCTGCCTGACACGCGTGGATTCTTGGCATTAGAGGTACAAATCCTCCTAAGAGAGTGGAGGGGTGAGGATAGCCAGGAATTAATCAGCCGGGAAAATCCCTCTGTCAAAGTACACACCTGCCTTTAGGCACCAAAAGCTGCAATTCTGCTGGTGCTGCATGCTACACAATGGCTGTTCACTCCCTGTGCTGGGGAGAAGAACAGCCTGTGGATACCATTCCTTTAAAGGGGAAGGTCCATAGCTCAGTGACAGAGCAACCGCTTTGCATGCAGATGGTTCCAGGTCCAATCCTGGGCAGCTCCAGGACGGGACAGGAAGGGCTCCTGTTTGAAACTCTGGAGAGCCGCTGCCAATTTCTGTAGGAGATGCTGTGGTCCGACCTGGAATAAGGCAGCTCCTTATGTTTAGAGTGGGGGTCATATGGACTGGTACCCTCCAGCTGTTGTTGGACCATATCTTTGGTCATTGCCCTGAAAGGGCTGCTGGAGGTCCAACAACATCTGGAGGGTCACAGGATCTACATCCCTAGTTTAGAGGAATCATCACAGCCACCTTCCTGCTTCTTGCTTAGTTAACTTAAGGGGAGGGGCTCAGTGGCAGAGCATCTGCCTTGAGTGCAGAAGGTCCCAAGTTCAATCCCCAGCATCTCCAAGTAAGAATCCAGCCTGAAACCCTGGAGAGCTGCTGCAAGTTAGTGTAGACCAGCCTTTCCCAACTAGTGTGCCTCCAGATGTTGTTGGACCACAATTCCCATCTTTCCTGACCATTGGCAATGCTGACTGAGGCTGATGGGAGTTGTGGTCCAACAACATCTGGAGGCACACTGGCTGGGAAAGGCTGGTGTAGACAGTATTGAGGTAGATGGACCACTGGTCTGGCATCAGTTAGGAACACGGGAAGGTGCTTGGCAAAGAACGCTAAATACCCCAGTGGTGGCTAATCATAAGTGGTGGCGTTGAACTCCAATCCCTGCTAGCATAGCAAATGGTCAGGGCTGATGGGAGTTGTAGCTCAACATCATTTGGAGGGCACCAAGTTCCCCAACCCTGGATTACAAAAATCCTGTACACCCCAAAGTTAAAATATGCTCTCCTTCCCTCCAGCAAAGCTAGCATTTCCAAGGTGAAATGCAGGGTTCTCGTCTCTGCTGCATTCTGTGTATTATTATTTTATTCATTTATATCCTGCCTTTTCCCCAGCACTGGGAATCAAGACGGCTGACAAAAATTAAAAGAAAATAACAGTTAAAAACATATGAATAAAACATACAGAAGTTACAATTAAAATGTTATTAAACTAAATATAAAAATTAAAACCATTTCAAAATTAGCAATTATCACACCCACTACAAATCAGTAAAAACAGCACCCTATGAAATAGCCCTTGCAGTCAGTTCCCAAAAGTCTGGTGGGACAGAAAAGTCTTCACCTCGCAACGGAAGGGCAGGAAGCAGTGGGGCACTCTAACCTCCCTAGGAAGGGAGTTCCAGAGCCTGGGGGCAGTTGCCGAGAAGGCTCTATCCCGTGTTCCCACCAGATGTTCCTGTGAAGGTGGCAGGACTGAGAGAAGGGCCTCCCCTGATGATCTCAGGGTTCCGACAGGCTCATATGGGAAGCTGCTGTAGCAACTGGCTTCCTTCCCTTTTCCAAACCTTTGCTAAATGTCTATGTGTTTTTAAGTCTGTTTTTCCCATACGCATTGATACCCCCCCTCCCCCAGGCAATCTATCCAAATCAAGCAAGCAATTACTTGGAAGACTGCATGCTCTTTCTCAGGCTCAAAACCAGAGCAGATTATAAGAGCATCATCACTCAAAGACATCAGCACTTGAACAATATAGAACCTTTTGTAATTAATTACAGATCATCCACAGGTAATCTGTTCAGACAATATGTGGGTATTATGTGGTGCATGTAGTTAGAGTGCCAGACTAGGACTGGGAAGAGCGAATTCAAATCCAGCTCCAGCCATGAAGCCCACTTAGGACACATCATTGTCTCTCGGCCTAACCTACCTCACAAGGTTGTGGGTAAGGTAAGAGGAAATCACAGAACCTGCCTTAAGTGCTTTGGAAGAAAGTCAAGATAGAAACGTAATTAATAAGACGCACTCGCCCAACTTTGCACTTAAAGTGAGAGTTGCTGCTAGCAGCACTCCGCTAAACTGTTTGTCATACCACCATTGAACTCAGCTGTGGTGATTGGTGAAAGGCGTGGCTAATGCTAGTGTGCTGCTGAGTCAGCACGGATGATGGGCCACATTTTCAGCCTTTCTGCTTTAGTTGCAGAAGAACCTCTTGGCAAGCTCCCCAGCTGGACTTCTGGTTGGTTTTAATTACTGGTTGGGCAGTTGGTTATGAGCACAGAGCCTCTTCAGACAATCTCACTGGGAGAGCAGCCCAGCAGGGAAACCAAAAGGGCACAGGAAACCCACCAGTGTTGCCACAATAGGCTCAGAAAAATGGAAAGTTATGGTTCCCGTGCAATGATCATTAGGACTGGCTTCCTTCCAGGATCTTTAGACATGCCTTACAGTACAGTGTCCTACTTTTTTTTTTCTGCACAAGAGAACCTCATCAAACATTTTTGCCATTCTGTCCAAACTTGTCTCTACAATCATGAGGACTAGATTTATTTAGCGTTTTTTTTTAAAGGTGGGATTCACAAGATCCTAGCTAGAGCGACAAATTAAGAATGTGGGCTTCACAACATGCAAGCTGTTCATCTCTGTTCCACATCCCCCCAAAAGCCAGCTTCCTTCATACCGTTTAGGCATCTAATGAGTATTCAATGCGAGGTATGAAAGCCTGTGACACCATCATTTCTCAGGACTTCAATGGTAACCTGAGCCCAGCCTTTATCTTGTTGGCCTAGAACTGACCCTATGAACAATGGATCCTCACCTGCTCTCTGGTTCAATACTTTCAAGGCAATGTGCCTCGGTGACCAACTATTCTTACAAATTAGCAATGCCCAGAGTTGTCTGCCTATTGCAATTCCTCAGGAGCACAGAAAAGAATGCCACATTCCTGAGAATTTTAGCTTTCTATCTTTTTCTAAAGGCAGGTCCTAGTCCTTACAACCTTGGACAATTTGTCCCTTCCCACGACTAGCAAAACCAACTCATCTTAACTCTATATGTGAAAATGTGCTCTCACATTCATTTTTTTCTTTATGGCAGCCTTTCACTCACTCACCCACCCGCTCATTGAAACTGCATTCCTCCAACTTCTCATCACAACATGAAATTCTTCTTCCCAAAAGTCTTGGAATCCAGCCAACTTCACAGAACAATTTGCGCGCAACTTTGCTCTGTGATGCTCCTTCAAGAGTACATTTCCCATAGGAATGAATATAGGAAGTTGTCTTGTATCGGCCTATTTGTCCTTCTATCCTGGCATTGTCTCCTCTGACTGGCAGCAGCTGTCCAGGGGCTCAAGCAGAGAAGGCTGTTTTCCATCACTTAAACTGGAGATGCCGGGGATTCAAACTGGGATCTTCTGCACGCAAGGCACATGCTCTACCACTGAGCTCAGTGTCCCTTTCATATAGGTTATAGATTGGCCCCGCCAATCTTTAGGCCCTGATGGCCACTACGCAGAACAATGACACACAGTCCAGTGGGTTCCTAGTTCTAGCCCTGGATTCTGCCCTTCTGGTGTTCACGGAACACTCCACGTTCCAGTTTTACCTGCTCTGTCCAGTTCCCATTCCTCCAACACTGTATTTCTTTGCATGCAATATGCCTTGTAGGGTTCATGATTACCAAGGCTCTTCTGGCCCATGAAGCCTTCTGATGCTCTTAGGGACTCACTCACAAATGGGTAATAGCAAATGGGACTCTTTCCTAGCAAAAAGCTCTGGCAGCAGGGTGTGGATGAGAGCCCTTAAAGTTGCTTATTTTCTTGCCAATGGGTGTTCTAACAAAGGGTTGATTCACATCAGAGGTGGTCAACTAGTGGTCCTACAGATCTTGTTGGCAGTAGTGTAGTGGCAAGTGCACAAGTCCAGGGTCCCTTCATGACAGTCACAGCCACACCTTCCCTTCCTTTTTTGCTGCTGAGTTGAGAATGAGATCCTTGCTAATGCAATCTTCCGCAACAACAGACATCCCTAAGCATGAAAGGGGAGAGTGTTAGCTACTGAAAAGAGTCTTCTCAGTGGCTGACTCACCTTCTTTCACTCCGACTGGCTCCAATCAGAAGCTAATCAACAAGGAAGCATGTTAGAAAACTCTTCACAGAGGCTAACACACTCCCCTTTGGGGCTGATTGGCTTGTAGGATGCTGGAGACATAGGGACCCTGCTGGAACCCTGCTCCCCCAAAGATGAGGGGTCTAAGACACCCCGAGACTGCAGATGATTACATCTCCGCTTGTTGGACTTCAACTCCCACCAGCCCCAGCAAGCATAGCCAATGGTTGGGGAGGATGGAAATTGTGTAGTCTACCAACATCTGGAGGATCAGATTACCCACACCTGATTTACACAGAAAACTATGTGGCAGCCTCAGCAAGTCCTTATCAAGAAGAAGAACCAGTTACAGGAGTAAAATGCTTTTTCATCAGGCAAAGTTTTACTGCCAGGAGAACAGAGACACTCTTACACAACTGTGCGAGTAGACAGCACAAGCAGCATTAAGAGCAGGGCTTGAACTGCAATAGAATGTCAACTTAAAAGGCATCCCTCAGGTTATTTTACAACCTGTTTCTCTAACACTTAGCGCTCTAAGTCGTCTCAAGGGACTATACACCAGCCCAAATTTCAGCATTTGAAAGATGAGCCATTTTTCTGTCAAGCGAGAGCAAAACAGCAGACTTGCCACAATTTTTTTAAAAAGCTCCAGATATCCTACAGGATAAGAAAACAAAAATATACACCCCAATGCACTCATAACCTTATTTTATATTCTAAATTTATTCTCCTCTGCCTTAAAATTACAAGGCTGCATTCAGCCAGAGGCCAAGTTTGCAAAGTATTAAGACAAGAAAAGGAGAAATGTTTCTAAAAAGCATGCTCAGGTGTCATTGCTGCAAGGACAGGTAACTAATGAACTAGAAAGAAGGGAAGGAGCTGCGCAGCTGAACTAGAGATGCCAGTCCTTACCCCAAGAAGAGTTCCTGTACCTTTTATAAAAACATGCTGGATCAGACGAACGGCTAGCTCCTAGGGTGGCAGCCTGTTTCCCTGCCCCCCCCCAGCAAAATGCTCTGCTCCCCCACCCAACAAGACCTCATGAATTTTGGCAGCAGCTGCAAAAAGTAAAATAATGAAAGCAGACAAAATGCTGAAGTGGGGCAGAGTCCAGCACCTTGATAATGACACAAATGGTCTCCTCCCTGGTCATCAGGTTGAGCATTTCATGAGTTGAGAGGGAGCGATAAAGCTCCCTCCTCTGCCAATCTGCAAGGACTACATGGGGGCCCTATGTGTGCATGCACACGTGCATGTGAGAGACTGTGGGATGGCCACACCCACCACTTGCATGCAGCCCCTTGGGGATGGCCAAAAGTGAATGCGGCCTTTGGGCCAAAAACCTTAGCGCCTGCCCCCTCCCTTTGCTCCAAAACATAGTAAATTAGATATGGGAGCAACTGAGTGTTATAAAACCCATGACAATGTTAAAAGATAGGGGAAAATATTCAGAAGGACTGAACAGATGGAATCCTGTGACGTTCAATATCAAAATAGAACTGGAGATCTCAGGAAGTGGCATAGCTTATATGTAAACTGATTGTAAGGGCTTTTTTAAAACAGGAAGGAAAGGAGGAAACACATCAAAAGAATATGTAGGGATGGGGAGCCTGTGGACCACCAGATGGTGTGTGTGTGTGTGTGTGTATGTTATGCGCCTTCAAGTCGATTATGACATATGGCGACTCTATGAATCAGTGACCTCCAAAAGCATCTGTCATGAACCACCCTGTTCAGATTTTGTAAGTTCAGGTCTGTGGCTTCCTTTATGGAATCAGTCCATCTCTTGTTTGGTCTTCCTCTTTTTCTACTCCCTTCTGTTTTTCCCAGCATTATTGTCTTTTCTAATGAATCAGGTCTTCTCATAATGTGTCCAAACCTCAGTTTCATCATTTTAGCTTCTAGTGATAGTTCTGGTTTAATTTGTTCTGATCCCCAATTATTTGTCTTTTTCGTGGTCCATGGTACCTGCAAAGCTCTCCTCCAACACCACATTTCAAAGGAGTTGATTTCTCTCTTATCCGCTTTTTTCACTGTCCAGCTTTCACATCCATACACAGAAATCAAGAATACCATGATCCCTCCAGACGGTAGGAGACAACAACTCCCATCATCCCTGACCGCTGGCCATAATGGCTGGGGCTGATGGGAGTTGGAGTCCAGCAGGATCTGGAGGCACAAAGGTTCCTCATCCCTGACACAGGAAATATAAGAAAGTTGTTTTATTGTATTGTATTTTGTTGTATTGTAACTTATATTCAGTTCCATCAAGAAACAGGAATTATGACTGAACCACTTTTGCAATGCAATAGCCGTGCATTACTCAGAAGTAAGTCCCACTGTGTTTAATGGAGCTTTCTCCCAGGAAAGCCTAAAGCTGCAGTTCTAAACACACTTACTTCATTGCAAGTGCTGCTGAAATAAGTGGGACTTACTTCAGAGTAAATCTCTTTAGGATGTGCTACAGGAGATATCCACAGAGGATAGAGGCATTACAACTCTGCCTTTTCCAACTAAGCTAGTAGGATTACTGAGTCCTTTACGACTTCTCATTAAAAGAAATCTTCTCTTCACTTCAAACCAAGGACTGCCATTTGAGAGCAATGTCTGCTAAAACTATGGGAGCTGTTCCTTTGATCCCTAGACCCTCAAGGAGCCAACAGACATGAATACAAGGAAGGAGAGACCAGACACAGCCTTGAAAAACTGGGTCTGGCTTTTTTCCATCTGTGCCTCCAAGGGTTTTTTTTCTCAGTTCAGTCCCTGGTCCTCATTGATCATTCTGGGAATTGCATCAATGAAGCCATCACACTGATACTTCCTAGTTGCTTATACAGTGCTCTGCAAGTTCCTGCTCCGGACTTTAAGGCCTGATGGAGAAAATAAGGCAAGAAAAACATTGATAGATTGGACACTTGCTAGCTTGGAGGTCAGATTCCTGTGCCTTGCTTGGTTTGATCTCAGGTGAGATTCAGATGGCACTTTTGCCTGGCTGGCATGTATCTTAGAACTCTGACAGTGCCTTCTGCCTGTCTGGATGGAGAAAGGAGAGGAGTATATAGAAACTAGCCTACTGAACAAAGGTTAAATCTACATTTCTCTCTCCGCCCACTGTTGCCTTTGTCGCTGCCCACCACTGGCATGTGGCCCATGGAAAGCTGCCCAGAAGGGAAGGTGGCTGTTGGACTAAGAAAGATTCCCTACCCCTACTGTAGGGTGAAGCAACCTGCTTCAGGTGCTACCATGAAAGGGGCTGTGGATGACAGATGAAGGCAGGAGGTGGTACCTGAAAGGTGCTTCTAGACCAGTGGTGGGGAACCTTTGGCCCTCCAGATGTCGCTGAACCACAACTCCCATCAGCCCCAGCAACCATAGCCAATGGCCAGGGATGATGGGAGTTGTAGTTCAGCAACGTCTGGAGGCCTGAAGGTCCCCCACGCCTGTGCTAGATAGTCCAGGTTGGAGGGGGAACACATCACTTGGGCTCTACTTCAGGCAGCAAAAATCATTGGGAATTCTGACAAGTATTGAATTTTAGAGTTGGAAGGGACCTCAGAGGTTATATAGTCTCAGTACAAGAATCCTTTGACTATAGGATCCCTGACATGGCTTCTTTGCCATTTCCACCCATTCATTCCAAACCTACCCTCTGGAGCAACAAAGAATAATCCATCTTCTGCTTGGCGGCTGTTCAGATATTTGAAGGCTGCAATCTTATCTCCCATTAATCTCCTTTTCTTCAAGCTGAACATGCACAGTCCTTTTCAATCGTTTCTTGTAGGATTTGGTTTCCAGTCCCCTCATTGACTATATAACTTGGGAACTAGAGTTGTATGACATCCTAGGTGCCCCTCTTTGACCAAGTGGTACCTTTTCCAGCTTATATGGGGGACCTGTTAACCTGTTACCTAATGGAGAACAATTTTTTGGCCACACCCCATTAAAAATCCAGGGATGCATGATACTGTGCTTAATTTTCTTCCTTCCAACTGGGTGAGACATTACACATTACTATAAGTACGTAGAGAGGGAGTTGTCCATCCCAGCAGTTATGCCATCAGTGACATCGCTCTGTGAGCTCCTGTAAAATCCAGGGAAGTGGAAGGGAGGTAATACTGAGCTTACCTATGTTGATTTGAGTCTGCAATCTATTGCCTCCCCTAGTGGTTGAGGCACCATACAGATACAGGACATTTTGAAAGCTGCTGTCACATGGTTCCTGGTTACCTGAATGTGCCCTGCATTTGCCTTCTACCTTGTGGCATTTTCATTTTCTGGCTGGGCTCTTTTACATGCCTTAGTGAGAGAGGAGCCTTGGAGACTCATCCATTGTGTCTTCTCTACCACCTCTCATTTTATAGCATGACTTGATCACTATTGGCAAGATTTTCAGTGTTCTGACATTGCCAGGAGCTGCTGACTGCTGCTGCATGTGGTAAGCCATGTAACTGCAGCTTCTCAGGGTAAGAACCTTTCAGATCTGGCCTGGCTCCACCCTCCCAGGGTGGCCATTGGCTCCTCCTGGACAGGAAGGAGAATATAAGAAAAAGTATACAAGTACTTCCTTTTGTACGTGATCCATGTTTGAGCATCATCTATCTAGGCTCTAGTCAGGGACAGTGCCAGAGGGAGGCCAGGTTAGGTCCTGGCCATGGGCCCCTGCAGCCCAGAGGGGCCACTGAAGGGCCCCTACTTAGGCTGGGAGGATGGCACTCCCATTCTGTGATCTGTGGCAGCATCGGGTCCTGCAACCCGACCCTGCCTTGGATTGCAGAGAGGGAGCTTCCAGCCCCCTTCCCCAGTACAGACAGTGCAGGCTTTAATAAGACCATGCTCACATCCCACCTACCTCTCCCATCACCCAAGATGCCTGCCATCACCCAAAATGGCAGTGGGGGCTTTCCTAAGGGGTTGATTTCCCCCCTGCCATCTTGGTTGATGGCAGGAATGCACGCTATGTGCACACGTCATTCACACAACATGAGAGGTTGGTGGGGCATGCGGGCGGGCTTATTAGCCCTGCACCTTCTGTATTGGGGGGATGTTTGGCTACAGTGCTGTGGACCCGGGGCAGGCTAGCGCCCATTGGCCCAGTCATGCCTGGTGCCAGCCCTGGCTTTAGCAGTTCTGGTGTTGTTCCCTAGACCCTCCTGGCTTCTTCTCAAACCCTGCCTCCTGGTTGCCCTCAGATCCTAGTTCTCAGTTCCTGACTCTCTCCAGACCGCTGCCACAACCCTGACAGACATTATTTCCTCCTTCCAGTACTATCCTTTCTTCCTTTGGATCCAGTTGCCTCTCACACGTAACTCTGCCACAGCAATGTCAGATTCCTGATTTTTTAAAATGTAAAACTTCAAAGCCTCTCTTAAGGAAAGCCCATGCTGGACAAGACTGATAATAGACCCAATTCCTACAAATTTCCCCAATCCATTGTTGTCCTAGATGTTTGCCCCATATAATTCCAGGAAGAAATTCCCTTAAAAAAAAAAAGCTTTAAAAACATCTTAAAAAGCAATTCCAACATAGATGCAGACTGGGATAAAGTCTCTACTTAAAAGGCTTACTGAAAGAGCAAGGTCTTCGGAAGGCACCAAAAAGATAACAAAGATGGTGCCTGTCTAATATTTTGTTGTTGTTGTTATGTGCCTTCAAGTCAACTACGACTTATGGCGACCCTATGAATCAGCGATCTCCAGCAGCATCTGTTGTGAACCACCCTGTTCAGATCTTGTAAGTTCAGGTCTGTGGCTTCCTTTATGGAATCAATCCATCTCTTGTCTAATATTTAAGGGGAGGGAATTCTAAAGGGTATGTGCCACTACAGTAAAGGTCTGCTTCCTACATTGTGTGGAACAGACTTCCTGAGAAGATGGAATCTGCATGAGGCCCTCACCTGCAGAACATAGTGATTGACTGGGTACGTAAGGGGTAAGATGGTCTTTCAAGTATCCTGGTCCCAAGCTGTAAAGGGCTTTGTACACCAAAACCAGAACCTTGAACTTTGCCCGTTAGCTAATAGGTAGCCAGAGCAATTGTTTCAGCACAACTGCCAGGGGGCTGAAAGACAATAATCCAATGCTATTATCTGAAAGCAACCCTGGAGATAGGATTGGAACCACTGTAAAACACTGCCTCCGATACTCAACTTACCAAGTCAGCCCAGAAGGATACCATGGTTAATGGTATGCTCATGGAAAGCCCACCTGCAGAACTCAAGGGCAACAGTACTCTCCTCACTTGGGATTCTAAGCAGCAAGTATTCAGAGGTGTACTCCGATACTGGAAGCAGTGCACAGCCATCATGGCTACTAGCCATTGACAGCCTTATCTTCCATGAATTTGACTAAGCCCCTTTTAAAGCCATCCAGGTTGGTAGCCATTACTAGATCACTGCTACATTGTGGCAGTGTATTGCATAGTTTATGAAGAAGTACTTCCTTTTGTCTGACCTGAATCATTAGAACTATTTATAATCCATCCTTCATATGAAGGTCCCATGGTGGAAATATACACTGTCTAAATCAAAATTAAGCCACAAAATTAAGACATCCCCATCAACCTCAGTCTGCTCCCAGATGGCCCCTACCTGCCTGCCTACCTTCTTGCTTACAGTCTAGAGTGTGGCTCTGGCAGTCTCCTTTCGCCCGCTTAGTATCAGTGTTGTTGTCCTTGTAGAACTCAGCAGTGAGAAGGAGACAAAACTAGTATTCGTTGGCTCCACCTGTCATTGGCTCTGTTGGTCACCCTGCCTTCTGCCCACCCAGTTCCAATGGGTACCAGCCACCACTGCAGAAAGGTCATCACCTGGTATGATCACGTTACCTCCAGCCGGGGGGGGGGGATCCTTGTTTAGGTTCTTTAGGTTATGATAAATTGTGGGTGTCCTTTCACATGACTACTTAGTTCAACTCATTTCAACTATTCTTCAAATAGCAACCACCTTGTGTTGACATCACTGCTTCAAAATGGTTAGATGAATATACACAATTATTGGAGAGAAAAAAAAGTGGCTTTTAAAAAAAAAGAAAAGAAAGTAGGATGGACAGATCATGGATGGCATCCAATTCACTTCAGCTCAAGACTTTAAATTAAAAGGTGTAAGTCAGTCATGTCTATTAGTTTCAATGGGTCTACTCTGAGTATGACTAATGCTGGATACAACTCCATGTTGCTATTGCATGTTTTTAATTCATGTGGTACGTTCTGTCCCGATTTCAAACCATTCTGCTATTAACATTTTACAGGTTTTGGTATGCATGTTACCCCAAAATATGTATTGGTGGTAGTGCTAGTGCTGAGGGATGCCTGGTTGACACTGACCCAATAGGGCCTTTTCAGTGGTGGTTTTCCGTTTATGGAATGCTCTTCCCAGTGAGGTGTGTCTATCTCCATCACTACTGACTTTCAGGAAGAATTTGAAAACAATCCTGTCTACCCAAGGATTTGATGGCTGAAGAAGACTGATCCTAGCAACCGAAAGATCACTGATGAAATAATGTTTTTAACGGATGTTTTAGAACTTTTTAAATTGTAACTGTGTTTTAGAAGGTTTTAAACTGTTTTTGAAAATGCTTTTCTTTTTTTGTTCAATTGTTTTGTTGATACAGTGTCGATATAAATTTAATAAATAAATAATTCTTTGGGGAAAATACGCATCTCTGAACACAGAGCATGCTAAGATATGTGTTTTTATATGCATTTCTTTTTTTTGCCAAGAAGTGTATTGCAAAATTCAGAGAAGTGCAAAAATCAAAGGATTAGTATGAGTCCACATATTAGCCTGGAAAGTGCAAAGCAGGCTGCTTTTGCTTAAAATTGAACACCCTTATTTTTAAGCATCAGTTGCAAAATACTGGGTGTCGGACATACAGACATAGAGAGAAGCAGCATGAATTGTGAAAGGCTAGATCTTGAGGAGGGGGGAACATAAAAAAAGGAAAAAGATGAACCTGCCAAGCTGGACAGATGGACCCAGAGGGACATAACCTGTTTTGAAGAAATGGAAATGGAGAAGGCGACATAACCTAGGAAATGGGGAAATTATGCTGAATGTGAGTGAAAAATTCTTGACAGTGGTGTGCATCAGACTGTGGAATAGTCTCCCAGGGCAGGGGGAGGGGTGGCGATGGTGCAACAATGGAAGCCCCCGTGCAGGGACAACTAAAATTGAACTTGACAAAAATTCATGCCACAAGACAAATTGTACAGCACAGGCCTCCCTCCTGTCTCGGGGGACAATGCTGGACCATCCAGCTCTTTTTCATCATTGTCTTGATGATGAAGCTACCGTGGGAGGATGTGTCACGTTTCTCAATAGGATAACCCCTGGCTCCTCTGCAAGCTCGTAAGTCTCCAGACACAGCTCCACTTGGACCCTGCAGCTTTCTTCTTCTCTGCTGGGTCACAGCCCTGACAATTAACCTGGGACGGCAATTTGGAGGAAAACCCCAACAACCCATCTGGAACTAATGGAAAGAGCCAAGCAGCAAGCAGTTTTACTTTTATTTATTTATTCATTCTCCCCAAAGGGTGCCCTATGCAAGCCCTTGCCAGGTTTGAAGAGGAGGAATGAAAATGCATGAATATAGCACCACCCCGTTGGCATCAGCTGATGCTGCTGAGCTCTTTGCAAACTAAGCTGCTGCCTGCGCTGCTGTGTCTGTCCTAGCCTGCAAGGCGCAGGGCCGCAGCTGGGGCAGATTGTTGGAAAGATTGTTTCAATGAGGCAGACATTGCCCAACAGCGGTGCAGCTTGTCAGGGGCAAATTAAGTGTCTGGCTTCCCATTCAGGGACAGAGCATTCAACCCTAACTGCATAGCGTCAACTCTTGTTGCATATTTAAGTGCGTAACCTTAACAGCACGGTTGGTATGGAAGCCTTTGTTGCGCTGGGCCTAGAAAACAGAAACATAAGAGAAAAGAGGAAAACAAAGCACAAGCCAGCCAAGCCTTGCACGTGGAACCTAATTAACAGTGTGTGCAAAGAGCAAACAAGGGCGGCTGAACTTATTAGCAGCTTATGCATCGTGAAAGGGTGGAAGCATGCGCAGCAGCCAGCAGATTCACATGGCACAACAGCACATCTTTCCATGAGGCTTGCTTCAACAACAGCAGGGGTTCTTCTGCCTTGTTAAGGGGGACACGTATGGGGAGGGGGCAGATGCATCTGGAGCTGAGAGCAAACAGGAAAGTGATTACATACAAGCAGCACAGTGTGAAGTTGACACGGTGCGCTAATGCCTATAGTGTGCAATGTACTCTGAGAGCATGGCATCAGCAAAGCAGCGGGGAGGGGGAGCAGAGAAGATGCCCCTCCCAACAGGTTTGTTAGGTGAAAATGGATACATTTGTTTTGCATGCAGCAAGGGAGAAGCTACTCACTGTGGCTGTGTGGGATCTAAAAGCCAACACGCCCTGCCAAAAGAATTTTAGAAACATGTATTTCCCCACAGGCCGGCAGGCACACAGTTTAACATTTAGATGCTATCTTCCAAAGTGTAGTCACAGTAGCAAATTACCATAGTGTGCATGTAACTGTGTGCAGTGCACACATGGAAGCATGTGGCGAGCCAGTGATCTGTAATGTCCCACCCAGTTGGAAGGAAGAAAATTAAGCACACTATCTTGCATCCCTGGATTTTTAATGGGGTGTGGCAAAAAAATTGTTCTCCATTAGGTAACAGGTTAACAGGTTCCCCATATAACCTGGAAAAGGTACCACTTGGTCAAAGAGGGGCACCTAGGATGTGGTACAACTCTAGCTCGCAAGTTATATAGTCGATGAGGGGAATGGAAACCAAATCCTACAAGAAACGATTGAAAAGGACTGTGCATGTTCAGCTTGAAGAAAAGGAGATTAATGGGAGATAAGATTGCAGCCTTCAAATATCTGAACAGCCGCCAAGCAGAAGATGGATTGTTCTTTGTTGCTTCAGAGGGTAGGTTTGGAATGAATGGGTGGAAATGGCAAAGAAGCCGACTTCGGCTAGAATGTCAGGAGGAACTTCCTAAGGGTAGGACGAAGTTGTTTAATAGTGGAACAGGCTGTCTCTGAAGGTGGTGGGCTCTCCTTTGATGGAGCTGTTTTAGCAGAGGCTGGACAGCCATGTCAGGGATCCTATAGTCAAAGGATTCTTGTACTGAGACTATATAACCTCTGAGGTCCCTTCCAACTCCAAAATTCAATACTTGTCAGAATTCCCAATGATATTTTGCTGCCTGAAGCAGAGCCCAAGTGATGCCTTCCCCCTCCAACCTGGACTATCTAGCACAGGCGTGGGGAACCTTCAGGCCTCCAGTCGTTGCTGAACTAGAACTTCCATCATCCCTGGCCATTGGCTATGTTTGCTGGGGCTGATGGAGTTGTGGTTCAGCGACATCTGGAGGGCCAAAGGTTTCCCACCGCTGGTCTAGCAGCGCCTTTCAGGTACCACCTCCTGCCTTCATCTGTCATCCACAGCTCCTTTCATGGTAGCACCTGAAGCAGGTTGCTTCACCCTACAGTAGGGGTAGGGAATCTTTCTTAGTCCAACAGCCACCTTCCCTTCTGGGCAGCTTTCTATGGGCCACATGCCAGTGGTGGGCAGGGACAAAGGCAACAGTGGGCGGAGAGAGGAATGTAGATTTAACCTTTGTTCATCAGGCTAATTTCTATACTCTCCATTCTCCATCCAGACAGGCAGAAGCAGAGCTTGGAAAAGTTACTGTTTTGAACTACAACTCCCAACAGCCCCAGCCAGCATGGCTCAAAAAAGTAACTTTTCCAAGCTCTGGGCAGAAGGCACTGTCAGAGTTCTAAGATACATGCCAGACAGGCAAAAAACACTCAAGGAGGGTGTGAAGCAAGGCCAGTGAGGGCTTGTGCCCTGGAGAATGTTCCAAGGGCCAGACAGAGAGGCCTGGAAGTCCACATATACCCCCTGGATCCAGGGTTTCCCACTCATGCCCTACACAGCATGAGTGGCCCCATCCTGAGAATTTCCAAAAAGCAAAACCACCTCGCCTGGGTGTGGTCCCTATCTGTGCTGCACATAGGAAACTATCATGCCCGTGACAGCTTCAGCATCTATTTCAGCTGCTTTAGAGGTACAGAGCTGCTCCAGACACTTGAAGTCAAAAAAGATGCTGGAGAGTGTGGAAGCTTTGGGGATCAGGCCAACAACCGGCAAAGTTGTCCAACCTAGTTTTGCAGTCAGGGTGGGCCATATTTTCCAGCTGGCAACTTTCTCTCTTCTTGATTCAGCACACTCATGTGCTAAACCGGAAGTACAGAACGCCAGTGAAGAGAGTATCTTAATTTCCACTTATTTAATTTATTTATAGAAAATGTCAAAGTACACATACACAACATTTTTGGCCATCAGCAGGTTCCCCCAAGAGAGTTTGCAACATGAAAAGCAACAATTAAGAGTTTAAGAACCAGAGAGCATTAAGAGAAGCCAATAAAACAAATCCTACAGGTAGGCAGGAAGTAACGTCACTCCAAAGCTGGCAGAATAAGAACCTCTTAACTGATTCTGCTAGCCATTTAACTCCTACCCATACACGTTACAGGACCTACATTAGCCCTTCCTTTTTGCAACATGCAATGTGAACAGGCACAAAGAAGTAGGGATCAGAATTGGGTGGATTCGCCAGCCCAAGGCAAGGCTCAGGGACAGATATGACTGATGGCAGAAATTAAGAGCACATCAACCACCAGTTTGTATAGTGATGGGGAATCTGTGTCCTGCAGATGGGGTGGGACTACAGCTCCTATCATCCCTGATTATTGTCCATGCTGCTGGGAATTGGAATCTAACAACATCTGGAAGGCCACAGGTAACTCATCCCTGATCTAGCCAGAGTCCAACAACATCTGGAGGACCATAGGTTCTTTGTCTCTGATCTAGCTGGAGTCCCACAAATTGCAACAGGAGAATCTTACCACAAGCTTATAATCTTCCCTGCAGAAATGGAATGAAGGGTTGCATCTAATGCTAGTCCTACTCAAGAGTAGATCCATTGAAATTACTACACATGGCTTACTTTGGTTCATTCTTTTCAATGGGTCTACTCTGAGCAGAAGTTAGAGGGGTATGACTGTAAGACTCCAATCCTATTATGTGGGAGTAAGCTGCATTGAACTCAATGGGACTTACTTCTGAGTAGACATGTATGGGATTGCACTCTTAGAACTGTTTTAACTTTGGCTGGAGTGTAACTTGCGTAAAGAAAAAACACACAGAATTGTAGAGGATACAGCAGCAAGCTGACCTGTGCGCTTCTGATGAGTGTGTAGTATTACTTGGCTCATAAATCTAACTAACTGCTCTGCTCCAGAGTGCAGCCAATAGCTGGCCTGAAAAAAAATATCATAGTGACATGCTAAAAAGGAAAGAAAGACAGGAGAGGGAAAAGAAGCGCTACCCTCCAATTGCATTCACAAAACAAGGTCATAACTCTGCCTGCCTTACCCTCCATCCCATAAAATACAAGCCAAGGACAGTCAACATTGCTTTCAGCAACTCCTTCGGAATACGGCGAGGCAATATGGGCAGGGAAAGTATGGCTTTAAATGTCTCTTGTGATCTAGCCAAGGGACGGGGGACCTGTGGCCTTCAAGATACTGCTGGTCTACAATTTCCATCATTCCTGGCCACTGGCCAACTGGCTAAGGGCTAACAGGAGTTGGGAGTCTAACGGCACATGGAGGGCCACAGGTTCCCTGCCCCCTTCTAGCCAAGGGTGGAGAGTCTAAAAAATGAAGTCAAAACAGGCAAGGAAACTTTGCTGTAGCTGTATGGAGAACTGAGAAGACAAGGAAGAAGTTGCTTATATGCATGGTAGCTGAAAGAGGCTGAGGGTAATAACAATCCTGTTGCATGTGAAGTAGTTAGGGATACATACCTCCATACACACAGTCCACATGTGCCTGGGTGTCATTGCCAATGAAAGCTGCATATTCAGCTGTGGGAAAAGCAGTCAGATCTATCTGTCAAAGGACTGATGGTGGAGATCTGTCCTTGCAGTGTTGAAATACGAGTTCTTGCAACCAGAAGTCCCCTCAACATTCATTTTCGTAACTATCTTCAAGTTCAGAAGTACATGGGCATATGGAAACTTCAATGGCATGGTTAAAATACACTTAATATGCAAGCTGACCTTGAACTAGAAAGGAGCCACCAGGGACAGTTCATGTGGAAGCTGTGCAGTCACCCTCCCATCACTGCCGGCGCTGCACCTTATCTGGATGGGGATGGGGAGAGGTTGGGGCTTCATGGGTGCACCAGCTGAGCCAATCTGGCACACCCACCAGTGCAAAGACACAGCCCTGACCTTGCTGCCACCCTGCCCCAAGGTTCTTCTTATGTACCAACTAGTATAGAGTGGGGATGGGGAACCTGTGGCCTTCCAGATATCATTGGACTCCGGCTCCCATCAGCCCCAGCCAGCATGGCCAATGGTGGGAGCTGTTGCCCAGCAACACCTGGAAGACCACAGGTTGCCCACTCCTGATATACAGCTTTTGCATGCATTATTCTGTAACCCTCACAACAGTCCTGTAAGGTAGACCATATCATTATTCCCACACTGCAGATGGGGTATGGAGGGGCGTAAGGCCAAAATGTAGTGCCTAAGACCCTCTAGTGAGCTCACGACAAAGGCAAGATTCCGCACGCAGGGATGGCCAGATTTGCAGCTCAGTTTCTTAACCAATGTGCAACACCCGCTCTGCAATGACTCCTCTCATTTAATCTTCCGGCAGCACAGATACAGTCAATGAAACAAACATGCCTGTGATGCTATCCTCTTACCACCAATTGTATATAAGCATCCTGAAGGGCATGTAACCAAGGCCTAATTTACTAACATCATCAGAGTCCTGCTAGTTTAGACCAATGGTGCACCCAGACTCTGAGCCTAATTGTGGCCCTCTAGGCCTCTCTGTCTGGCCCTCAGGAGCCTTCCCAGGCAACACCCTCTCAATGGCCCTGCTCTGTGCCCTTCTTGAGTGCTTTTTCTAGGCTGGATTGTATCCTTGAACTGCAATCATGCCTCTTGTTGGTTATATCTTGCTTGCCTGGATGGAGGTTAGAAAAGGATGTGGCTTTTACCGTACAGAGGTAAGAGCCACACATGTTGCTCACCCACTTTTGCCTGTGGCCCTGTCCATCACTGGCATATGGCCTCCGGGGAGGTTGTTCATGAGAGAATGCAGCCCTCAAGCTCAATGATCTCCCTGATCTAGTCCGTAATCTTGTTTCTCACAGTGACCATCTAGCTATCCCTGGGAAGCTCACAAGCGGGACCTGCAGGCAACTGAACTCATATGTTATTACTCCCAAGCAACCAGTGCTCATGAGAGCAGTACTGCCTCTGAACCTGGGAGGCTGCAGATCACATCATGACTAGTATCCATTGCCAATACTTATCCTCCGTTAAATTGTTTAAGCCCCCTTAAAAGCCATCTAAGCTAGCTAGCTTCATCGCATCTTGCGGCATGCATTACATACGCGCTGTGTGAAGGAGTACCCTTTTCTTGTAAGGCCTCAGTCTCCTGGTGAATCCAATCAGTTCCATTGGATGAAACAGAGTTCTAATATTAAGCAAGGGATCTCTCTACCTCCTAGTTGCTTTTTCTGTTTAAGCTAGTTGCTTCCTCACAAAGAAAGTGCTCTGACATCCTGATAATTTTCATGGCCCTTTTCTCCATTTGTAATTCTCATTTCTGTACATATGAGGCCTTTGTTGAAGAAGGTTTGCTGCCTGAAACCTTGGACGGCCACTGCCAGTCAGTATTGACAATGGTCTGACTTTGGTCACATCCACACCATACTTTTAAAACACATTTATAAAGCTTAACTGTCATGGCTTCCTGGGAACTGTAGGTTACCCCTCACAGGACTGCAATTCCTAGTACCCTTAACAATCCAGTTCCCAGATTTCTTTGGGGAAAGCCATACACTTTCTCATTTTAAGAAAGATATAGACAAGTTAGAGCGGGTTCAGAAGAGGGCGACGAGGATGATAGCCAGTATGGAGAACAAGTCTTATGAGGAAAGGTTGAAGGAATTTGGCATGTTCAGTCTGGTGAAGAGAAGGCTGAGGGGTTGCACTCTTTAAGTACCTGAAGGGCGTCACATAGAGGAGGGTACAGATATGTTCTCTGCTGCCCCAGAGGGTAGGACTAGGTCTAATGGTTTTAAGTTGCAGGAGCATAGATTCAGATTGGACATTAGAAGGAACTTCTTGACAGTAAGGGCAGTTCGGCAATGGAACCGACTGCCTAGGGAGGTGGTGGGATCCCCTTCGCTGGATGCCTTCAAGCAGAGGCTGGACAGCTATCTGCGGGAGATGCTCTAGCTGTGGATTTCCTACTGTGAGCAGATGGTTGGACTCAATGGCCTACAAGGCCCCTTCCAACTCTATGATTCTACGATTCTGTGTGACCTATGTAACACAGCTTCCTATGTAATGTTCAAAGGTGTGACACAATTGCGTGTATCACAGGTAAGTAGGCACTCTGAAGCTTTATATAAGCAAATATATCTAGCAGCCTATTGATAGACCAGCCTTCCTCAACCTGGTCCCTTGCAGATGTTGCTCAACTCCATCTCCGCACCTCTTTATCCTGGCCTTTGCCATCTGTGTATTTTTTGCACCCACCTTGCTTTTTGTAATGTGCGATTGTAGGTTGTTTTTATTTTATTTATTTATTTATTTATTTTATTGTACTTGTATACCGTCCTAAAGCCGAAGCTCTCTGGGCGGTTTACAGTAACTAGAAACATTAAAACAAATACAATTTAAAACAGATCTTATGAAAACAATTTAAAACACAATCCAAAAATGTAAACAGTATAAAACACATGCTAAAATGCCTGGGAGTATTTTATTTATTTTAACTGTTCTTTACGATGTTTTTTTAAAACTGTTGTGTCCTGCCCTGGGACCTTGGGGTGAAGGGTGAGCAAGAAATCTAAAACATCATCATCATCACACCAATATTCTCCCATCAGCTTCGGCCAACATGGCCAACAGTCAGGGATGATGGCAGTCATCGTTCCAAACATGTGGAGGGCACCAGGTTGGGGAAGGCTATAATAGACCAGTTTCTAGACTTAACAGATTTTGCCGTACATTATCCAGTTCTACGATGGAAAAGTCCAAGATGTGCAAGAAATTGTAGACCACATTGTATGCCTGGAAACTCTAAAGATGCTGGATTTTGGAACAGCCACTGGAAACAATCCTGGCAGTAATAACATCAAAGTTGCATGTGTATTTAAATTGTTAATAGAGAGACCCTGCAACAAGGATTCCCTAACTTCTTTCCAAAGTGGTGTTCCACTGATTGAAATGGATGCTGTTCACTGGCGCTCCGATGATGATCAATGCAAGCTTCCAATCAACTCATCTCTGAGGCCTTGGAGAGAAGGGAAATGGTTGGGGGCACCACCGTAACTTTCACCCACCACAGGAAGGGCTGATTAATTTTCATTACAAAGGTGATCTCCCAAGTGTAGGGTAGCCATGTGTCCTACTTTACTGAGGGCAGGCCTCTATTTGACAGAACAGTCTGGCTTCAAGATAGAGAACCCTAAGAAGGAAGAGTATGGAGAGCCTTGAAGATGCCCAGTCAACTGCAAGCACATGGGCAGGACACAGAGCAAGCACAGAGGTCACCTGCTCACAGCCTTCTCCATTTTGGTGAGGTGCACTGTACTTCTATTTAAACCACAGCAATCAAATTTAAGCCTATCAATCTGAATAAGCATTTGCAGACGGTATGAAAGTCGGTTGTACCCTTTTTATCCCCCTTTTCTTGGTGATGTATAATTGGCCACCCCCTGCAAATAGCAACTTTGCCAGATCTCAAAGACCCTGGCAGGACAGACTCGTTGAAAATGAAGCCACAAAGAATAGGAAACACTGGACAACAGGCGAGAGAGTAATGCACCCTGCAACACTAGAACTGAACATGTTTGCTAAAAGACACAAAGCCAACTGGCAGCCGGAGCCTGCTATTCATGTGCAAGGCAAAACTCTGCTTGCAATTTCAGCTCCTGAAAATGGATTTCAAAACCCTAAAAACATCAGTCCCAAAACCTCCATGTCCGAAACCTCACAGTTGGAGTCCTGAGGTCTCCTTTCAGTTTTTTTTTTCCTTTTTCTTTTACAGTGAAATGATGACTTTCCAAATTTTAAAATGTCCTTCTGTGAAAGCCTGCCTTTTCAGAAAAAATCCAAGTATATTTATTTGAGGCAAGGGCAACTGATTTCCCCAGAAACTCTGCATATGAAAGATCAGATAAAGGGGGTGCCTTAAAGCCCAGAAGAAGTTGTCGTCATCATCAGTGTGTGGAAAAGGCAACGTTAAGACAAAAAAACCCAATATATCCTCTTCTCTCCCCCTCTCCCAGAAAAACAATGGTGATCATTTGAGTTGCAAAAGGAAGTGACCCCTTTTGCATCCTCCTGAGCTCCCCCAGCTGAAACCTAGATGAACCTTTTTGCATTGCCAAAATTAAAAGGAAAACACACTACAATTTGTCCAAGTAAACTCCCAAGACAACCAAGGAAAAACTGAAAAAGGGTCACCCGAAAGGGCTCCTGTTACTTAGGAAATGACTTAATTATCTTAGATATCACTCATTTCCTAGCTTTGAATAGCGAGTCTGGATAGAATCTCCCTCTTTCTATTCTTTGTATGGTTCAGAACCCCACCCCCCATGGGGAGGTACCGCTAATGACTTAATCACATGACCTTCCCCCCTGGAGTGGGTGCACTTTATCACTAGGAGGTCCCCTGTAAGAGGAACGTAAGGGGGGAATAACCCATTACTGTCCAAAAAAGGAAGCAAAATAGCTTGTAAGCAAGGAGGCCAGACTGATTACAAGGCTCAAATAAACATCCCCACTAGACGGTCATTCTTGCCAAAAATGTACAGTTGCAAATGAAAGGGAGGGAGGAAAGAGAGAGGCGACATGTTTACTAGAGCGATTTATTGTCATTTTCAGGCGGCTCCCCACAAATGACATTCCAAACTATGAAATCCATCAAATGCTAAAATTAGCCAGTAAATGGAAAAAATGGACTGCCTTCAAGTCAATCCCGACTTATGGCTACTCTATGAATAGGGTTTTTGTGGTAAGTGGTATTCAGAGGGCGTTTACCATTGCCTCCCTCTGAGGCTAGTCCTCCCCAGTTGGCTAGGGCCTGCTCAGCTTGCCACAGCTGCACAAGCCAGCCCCTTCCTTGTCCACAACTGCCGGCTGGGGGGCAACTGGGCTCCTTGGGACTATGCAGCTTGCCTACAGCTGCACAGGTGGCAGGGCACGTAACCCCTGAGCCACTCACTGTGGGATGATCTTTAGCTGGCCCTTGACGCCCAGGAGACACGAGCGGGGATTTGAACTCACAGACTCTGGACTCCCAGCCAGGCTCTCCTCCCCACTGTGCTACACAGGGCTGCAAATGCTACTTTCCCAACACGTGATGTAGCTCTCTTGGAGTCCCTTGGAAGAGCACCTTGGAGTTGTCTGCCAGTACCGTGTAGCTTCTCCCAGCCTGGGACGGAAAGTTAATTTTTCTCTGCATCGTGGCAAAGAAGACCACACACACACACAAAACCCAAGAGGCATGCACATTCTGCTGGCTCTTAGCATAACTCCATGCTGCAAGCTGGGAAGTACAGCAGCCTAGCAAGAAATATTTTACTGGATTGTTTATCCAGCCACTGCCCCCTTTTCCAAATTACATAAATGCATCCTGTCTGGGTAATGGACTGCGAAGTGACACAAAAATCAATAAATAATTCCAGTTTAGAGATGGCTGCCTAGCGTTCCGAGACGCTGCCCATGCTGCGGCCTGGCTCTCTGCAGAGCTGTCAGCCTGTTGTCAGAGTCACGGACACATTTCTGTCTCTAAAACACCTCAGAGAGCAAGAGACATGTGGACACGGACCTGCCCTCATCTACAAAGGCTTTTGTTTCCCTGGGGAGTGGTACAGTGCCGGTGACGGAGGCTGTATTGCAGGTCCAAATGCAGGCTTTAGCATAGGCCCTGCCTGCCTATTATTCCCAAGGTCTCTCTTGGCTGCTGATCTGGAACCTGCTTTCCCATGCATACATTCAGGTAGAAACCCGCAGTGCTTCTGAAGCTCAGTGGATATTACAAAAGGTAGTTCCTTATCCACAAGTGCTCCCCCTTTGTCACGCACATTTTTTCACTGTGCGGACCTTCCATTGGGCAGGATGAAAAAGGAACTCGTAGCAGTATTCTTCAACCTCGAGTCCCCAGATGTTACTGAACTACAACTCCCATCCTCCCTGACCATTGGCTAAGCTGATTGGAAATGGGAGTTTTAGTAAAAAAAAACAAAAAAAAAACAAAAAAAAACTGGGGATCCGAAGCTGAAGAACAGTGACTTATAGGACTGTGCGGATGTCATTTTATTTATTGACATATGCATACCCTGCCTACTAAATGAAGCTCTCAAGGTGGCTTATGATGTATTTAAAATGCCGTACAAGAGGCAATCGGGAGGTTAGAGTCTCCTTACTGGATCTCACCCAGCCTGCTGTTGCTGCCACTTTCTCTCAACAGCTTTGACCTAGCATCATTCCCAAGGGCCATTCTGTCCCAAATTAGGACAGAATGCCACCAGGCTTCCGTGAAGCGGCAGCATTTTTTTTTTCCTATAAAAAAGAAAGAGAAACAAAACTCAGCCACCTCCACTGGAAAGTCACCAATATCCCACCGCAACCTTCACGGGAGAATAACCGATCCTGAAAAAAGTGTGTGCGCATGTGTGTAAGCTTTCCATTCATCCTGAATTAAAATGTGCTTGCTCTTCAATTATTTAGATGTTTTTTCTCTCAAAATGCATATTTAAAGGCATTCTTACATGTGTTAAACTGCACGGAGCAGCAGAGTAGCTCCCTGTCTCTCCCCAGGGAGGCCCATCTGGCACCTACTCTGTTTCAGCGCCACGCAAGGACATCTTTGTTTCCCCAGGCATTTGGGCACCAATGATTATTTTTAATATGCTTATGTATTTTTATCACCATATTTTATTCTTGCAAATTGCTTTGGAACTTTCTGTTGTGGGAACAATTAATAACATTCAATAAACTAAGCACCATTCCAAAAAGTGTGAAATCCATTGGAGAGGGAAGTTCCAATCCACACATTCATCCAAAAGGTGCCGACTGGGTCATTTCATAGAGGAATTCACAAAGGCCAAATTCCTCAAGCATCTCTGTTCCAGGCTTCCACTGTGAGAACCTGTAACAGAAGAGTGGAGCCAGTTTTCAATGTCTCAGTGCCACTATGGCTTTCATGAGCCGCTATTCAATATATGGCGGTGGAGTGATCCCAACTAGAAACTACTCCAACAAAATGGATATGATGTCCCTCTGTGAAATTCCCTCCGTATCACCGCACGACGGTTTTCAGACAAGGTAGTTGCAACAAGTCTGGTTATGCATCTCCACTTCCCCTATGTCTAAAAATACCCAAGATACTTTGCTTAACAGCCACTTATGGCATTTCAGTTAGGCATTAGCCTCTAGATCATGCCAGCAGGACCATTTGGCAAATTCCCCTCAAAAATGGCCTCATTCTATTCATCATGCTGATTATGAGATGTTATCTGCAGTCCAGTAGACAACTCCTTAACTCCCCCCCTACCTACCCAATTGCTCTTCTGATGTAGGATGTTTCAACCATTTACCTGAGGCCTCATCCGTCATTTAACGGCAAAGCAACAGAACATCCATTTGGACCATGGAGATGGACTTTAGGAAAGGTCAGGCTGTTCGCTAATTGCTACGAGCTGAGCTGTTCCCCCTTGCCTTTTCTAAACTACACAAAAAAGAAATGTGCACGAAGGTACCAGCTTTCTCACCGGTGCCAGAAAATTGCCTCGTACCCTGACAAAAGACAGTCCTGCTCAAGTCCCTCAGCTCCACCCTAAAAATGCTGCTCGCTCAACCCCTTCTTCCTTTCCCCATTTAAAGGTTCTTTTTCCCTGCTGGGAGCTAATCTTTGACCTCACATCCTTTAAATCTCTCATGCGGACACAACACAACGTGATGCTTCAGAGGCTTTCATTAAAAGCGAGGGCTAAGATGACACTAAGAGACAGGGAATCTCTACGGTGTGGAAGGGCCACCCGCGGGGCTGTGCTTGTGCAGGATGTCTTGGCTTACCAACATGCCCCAGTATAAGGCATTGTGAAAAAGTCCAAGCCATCAAAGGCTTTCATCCTCTTCCTCTTCCAAGGCTGAAGTGGAATAACCAGCTAGGCCAAAAGCAAAGTATTTGGAACAGAGCTGCCATGGTTGATCTCAGCCATGAGAAGGTATGCTTTTACAACCTATGTAGGGTCCAGGCCAGTTAGGTTCTTAAAGGTTATGACCAGCACCTTGAATTGGACCTGGAAGTCAAATGGATGTCAGTGCAAGATGCCACTGAGTTCTACTTAGCTCCAGTTAGGCTATTCATATGTTCTTATGATCTGTAAGCTTATGACATTCTTTAGAATGTTGTAAGAACATATGAAAAGCCCAGCCGGATCAGACCAAAGGCCTGTCTAATCCAGCATCTCATTTCCCAGCCAACCAGATGCCTCTAGGAAGCCCACAAGCAGGACATGAGCTCTATAGCACTCTCCTACTCTTGTTCCCCAGCAAATTGTATTCAAAGCCACATTGCCTCTAATCCTGGAGGTAGCACAGAGGCATAATGACTAGCGAGTTGGAATGGAAGAATGGAACGGAATGGAAGAGGTCCTCCAGGACTTCTTCAAACATGCACAGCGCTTGGCTCTCAAAATGAAGGGAGGTAATATCAAGCTACAGTGGCCAGCAATCCATTTGCAGACTTAGTTCAGGATGCTGGGTTATTACGCTAGACAGTTTAGAATACCTAAAGCGCCACTTCCTCCTGAATGAACCTGCTCATCCTCAGAGATCAGCTGTGGATGTTCTTTTGCACCTCTTACCTCTATCTGGGACACATTTAGTGAGGACATGCCAGACAGCACTTTCCACGGCGCTTCCAACCTATAAAGCTCCCTGCCTGGCCTCTCCTCTTTGATGTATTTTTGTCTCCTCAAGATTTTTTTAAAAAAAAATTCCAGGAGAGGTTTAATTTGTCAGGTTAATTTGTATCATTTTTATGTGCCACTTTATCTCTATTTTGTTTCTTAGTTATTGACATTTTAAAAAATGTTTCTGATTGTTTTCTCTCTTATGTTTGGCTTTGATTGGTAGCAAACTTGGGCACTTTTCAAAATGGAAAGGTGAGCTAAAAATCTGCTTAATAAACAATGTGTAAATCATGTCGAAGTTGCTGGCTGAAAAAGTAAGGAAACAATTTGTTTTGCTTTCTTTTTTTAACCAATCAGTTTTGTTACATGCCTGTGGAATGGAAACTACTGCCGCTGGAGAATTAAATCACCCTGTGCAGCCAGTAGCAGAGTCTCATCTGCCAGAATTATACCAACATTCAGACAAATAAGACAGATCAGCACATTTGCTGATTGAATCCTTAAAGTGTGTAAACTGAGTTCTCAATTAGTTAAATACATCTCCAAAATGGCTTAAGAGTTGCCTCCATAAGTATGCATAATAGCAATAACCAATAACAACAACAATAATAATATATTATGCTTAGCTATTGCCAAAGTGCCTATTACAGCAATTGTAAACTTCATGCAAATTGTTACCATTAAAACAGGCAAATGAGTAGTTTCCTATATATTTCCAATGTGGTATTCAGTACGGAAAAAGTTGCTCCCCAAGCTATGCAGTCAGTGGAATGACAGATCAGATTAGCCAGCATTTGTAGTTTTCTATCACAGGGCACTCCCAGAAACATCAAAGGAAGATGGTAAAAGAGCTATTTGGAACTATGCTAGGTCTTTGCCTAAAAGACTTCCCCCGCCCCCTCAATCCTGGAAAGTCTACTTGGCAGGGCAACACGGAATACTAGTTGCAAATGATCTCTTGCCCGTTATGTGTATAACAAGCCAAACCTCAATGAAGAGGTTTGCACTGGGGCGTGGGGGAGGCCAGGCAGACAGCAGACACAAAATAGAACATGTGTTTCTAAATATTTGTAAAAAAAATGCACACACAGCTTTTCGTTACATTTTCTCCAAAGAGCCAGGATTACTTCTTACATGCAAAAGCAAGAACTATTGCCATTTAAGGTGGAACTCTCCCGATTTTCTGGCATGAGCTTCTGCAAGCAACATCACTAGATGCAGCAAGGGGACTAAACAAGGGCAGATAAGCTTAAGGTGCAAAGCAGCACTGGCCACCACTACATAACAAAGCTGACAGTAACTCAGCTTTGTCTTGCGCTGTTTGCCAACAGATTGTCAGCAGAAATGCAGGTCCAGCTTATATGCAACACCAAACCGTGATCTGGTGTTATATGAGCAAGCCTTAGGCTCACAGGTCCTCCCTCCCTTTTCCCCTTGCACACTCGTGGAAATGTATTCAGCCATTTATTCACACTAGGACAACAGTTTGCCTGCAAGCCAGGACTGGAAACGATGGAGAAAAGGAGGTCAGGGAGGGAGAGCCTGAGATTTGGCTTTACATGTGAAACAGCTGACTGTTTCAGACAGGTCCAGACTACTCATCCAAAACAGTATTCAGATGTTCATCTGAACGTGCAGAGGAGGGAACCAGAATACCTGCTGTCCTTGTCCCTAGAGTCTTCACTGACCCTTGGATTAATTGCCCATCCCCACCCCCCCACCTGCACACCCCTTTAGCACATCAGCTTCATAGGAAACTATTTTATAGATTCTCCTTTGATGTCTGCATTTTGACCAATTACTCTGGCTGCCGCACACTCCTTTGATAGCTTTATTCCAGCCATTACCTGTTATCAATCCAGCCAATGGCCACAAGTCACAGAGGGTTAGTGGCCAAAGGTTCCGCCCCCCAAAAAAATTTTTTGAGACCAGCTAATGGTAAGTTCAGCTTGGGAGGTGCCTGAAAACGTTAGTGACTCCAAAGGCTTAACTGAAACGGCATTTCATTTCCCCTGCTGCTGCCGGTGTTCGGCCTTGTCTCGGGCAAGGCCATCATTCATCTCGTGTCACTTTCGGCAGGCCTGAATGCTTTTCGCACTGTTTGTTTGTAGATCTTTGTCTCCATAAAACCATTAAGAAAGACAATGGGTGGAGAGTGCCTTGGAAAGCCACACAGGAGATTGGTTTTGAGGTCAGGGCAGATAAATAACAAACCTGGATATCTTCCATGCCTACGATCCACATGGCTGTTTGCTTCTCAGAGACCTTTGCTCCATGAAAGGCACAACTAAAGAAACCTGCCAGGAATGCAGCTGGGCTAGTTGCTAGAAAGGGTTTATAACCAGAACTGAATAGACTTATCAACCAAATGTTTGCTCATGTCTTTTATTTGTTAGAAAGTGACCACAGAAAAATTGGGTATGGGAGGGAGAGAGATTAAAAACCTAGAAACAAGTGAGATTCCTTCACTCAAATGCTTAACAACCAACCGTGAAAACAGAGTACACTCTTTTTCCCAAAATGTTTCCAACGCCAATGAACACTTGAGCAAAATTATCAGAAATGCATCGCGCAGACTTTCCAACTCTCCCCACTGACCTATTTGGGGGGTATTGTACCAGATCACTCCCTTATACCTGGCTCAGTATTGTCTACATCAGGTGTGGAGAACCTTTGGCCTCCCCAGCTGTTGCTGAACTACAACACCCATCAGCCCAAACAAGCATAGCCAATGGTCAGGAATGGTGGCAGTTGTAGTTCAGCTACTTCTGGAGGATCAAAGGTTCTCCACACTTGGTCTACACCATGAGTGGGGAACCAGTAGTCCTCCAGATTTTGTTGGACAACAGCTTCCATTATCTCTCTCCACTGGCCGTTCTGGCTGGGGCTGATGGGAGATGGAATCCAACAACATCTGGAGAGCCATGCATTTCCCACCTTTCTGTCAGAATGGTGTTGGATCTTCATGCCTACTTGGAGATTTCAGGGATTGAACCTGGAACCTTCCACATGCAAACCACATGTTTTACCACTGAGATAGGGCTCTTCCCTATGAAGAGAATTTTAGAATATTCAGTAACTATCGCCACTAAGAGACTAGGCACACAGCCCTCCTTATAGGGTATTTGGCCTGACACAGTTACCGCACCTCAGCATCAAATCCAGAGCCACCGAGCCCAAATCCCTTCAGATAAGAAAGCAAAAGACTTTATTCAACATTTCCAGTTAAGGCTGTTTTAGCCATTCTATGCTTCATTAAAGAGGTGGGGGAGATTAAGAAGACCTGCAAATCTGCCCCAAAAGCTCTCAGTTCACACACAGGCAACAGGCAGCCATGGACTCAGGACTGTGAGTGGCAGAACCTATTCTGCTGTAGGTGAACTAATCAAGGGGCAGGAATCTGAAAGCACTCTCACCACTCTTCCCCCTCAGCCATTCGCTTAGCACACTCTGTGAAACAAACACCACCCCATCCCTGTCAGTGGGTGAGATAGCAGAAACGGTTCTATTTTCTTTCAGTCTGGGCATTTCCATTTTTAATCAACGTGCTGTGGAGGGTTTGGAGGAAACTGGGGCAAGGGGAGAGAACCAATTATAGGCTGGCAGAAAGTACTTAAGGGCCCTTCTCCAGGGCAGCTGCTCACATCCCTTGCCAGACGCTACATAGTACTCCACGGCAGCCATGGCAGCACTGCATAAACAGCACGAGCAAATCCCCATGTTAAGTTACTGTTCTCAGAATCGGGATCGGGCAATGCTTAATCCCAAGATCAGGAACCACAATTGCCTATCAAGCCACACAGTTGCCCAGCAACGACGAGCCAAGCAAGAAGACAGAGAACGTGGCATCGCTTGTGGGGCTAAGACAAGCCAAAGTTCTCGCTCACTTGTTCAGAGGTCTACTTACTGGCTACCTCCAGAGATGCATTCCTGCTGACTGCCTCGCCCAGGTAGTTTCTGGCTACACAGACGTACACTCCCTCGTCCGGTTTGCTCCTCCGTCCGTGCACGATACGCAGAAAGAAAAGGGAGCCGCTGGGCAGCAACATACGATGGGATCGAGGGTCTTCCTTGTCCGTCTCTACTCGTTCCCCATCCTTGTACCACTCTATGATGGGGGTGGGCCGTCCTTCCGCTTTGCAGTTCAACGTTGCCGGCTCCCCCTTGGACACAATGAGGTCGGAGGGATGCTCTACTATCCGCGGAGAAGAATCCTCAAGGCGAGGACGGGAACCTGAGGTGCAAAAAATGGAGGAAGAAATAGTTACAGAGGACAGCACACAGGAGACTCTGTTGCAGAACAGAAAAAAACAAGGACAAGATAGCAAGCTGCTAGCCAAGAGGGTATGGCCCAGTTCAGACATCACAGCCAAACCATGGTTTAGCAATTATATCTGTGTGTTTTCTCCATCCCCCTCCCCCAAACACAAGCAAGCTCCACTTCCCTCCCTCACTTCCTGGTTTGCGACAACCACTGTTTGTTTTACACCTGAAACAGGCAAATATAGTTAGCGTAAACCATAGCTTGCCTCCAAACCAGAATTAGAACCCAGATCAAGCCATTGTTTCCAATTCTGATTTGGAAGTCAGCTATGGTTTCTAGTACCTATATCTAGCACATTACGTTTATCGCAAAATCCAAAAGTGAGGAGAGAACGTGTCAGCCTGAGACACGTTCCATACTCAGTTTTGGCCACAACATCTGAATTTGGCTATTGTGATGGGGAAGGAAGACTGCTGAATGGCTAATGCTGATTCATGTTCCAGAGACACTGATATGTTACGGTATCAAAGGCTTGATCACATGAATTCCTGCTACAACATAAAGAAGAGCTAGTGTCAAAGCTGAACATTTGCCATCATGGGGAGTCCTGTGGAGATAGGACAGATGGAGGCAGCCTGCAATGAGACTGAACAAAATGGCCTCTTTGGGGCCACCAGCTAAAGACCCTGTTGCCCAAGGACGTTTTATCCAAGACATAAAGGTGATGTATGATCTATCACCAGCAGAAGGGGATTCAAAGGATAAAGAGACTGATGCCAGAGGGTAAACAGATGTTGCTATTTTTAAGGAGGCGAAGTAGTCATACAGGTTTTCCCACCACAGATTAGGAAGCAACATAGGTGAGTGTTGTGAGCCAACGAAAACAGAGCATTCTAAGTCCATATCATATTTAGAACAAAGGCAACAGGATTGTCCCACGTGGGGAGCAGAGGTAGAGGACTTCTCTCGAGAGAAAGCAAATGGCTACTGATTAGGTCACCCGATGGTGCAGCACCACTCAGAAGAAAGCTTCCACCTCATCAGGGCCAATTAATGGCTGAATAGAGGTGCATGTCTGTGTTAGCAGTTGGCAAATGATTGTGCATAATTAGACATTAGCATACATCTGGAGGGCCTTACACCTCTAAATCCCATGAGGACAGGCAATCTCCTTTCAACAATGGCAGCCAGTCTATGCCAAGGGTCGTTTCCTCGGCTCTGCTTGCTCTGAGTGTGCACTCATTGCAGAATTACCTGCAAAGCAAAATTTAAAGGAATCACATAGTTCTAGGACATGTGCAGAATGCCAGCTGCGCCAAGCACCTCAGCAATCAAAGTCTTTTTTAAATCCACAAAAATGAGAAGCCTAGTCCTTTTCCTTTTCCAGTGTGTATTTGAAAGGGGAAAGCTTCCGTTTACACATTTGTAGCCTTCATAACTGATGGCACCTGCATGCTTTCCCCTGAAAGTCAAAATAGCAGCCGGGGGCGGGGGCTTCAAATCAGGAAAATGGCATGGGACAAAATGCTTTAACCGAAACGTCCCAAGTGCCATGGTCATGGCCCTGATCCTTCAGAGGCTGCTTTAAACTTTAATATGGGAGATCTTAATGGAGTGGTGTCTGGTACCCATTTGGAATGGTAGAATGGAAGGCAGAGAGGCCAACGGTAGATGGAACTAACTCTAGTTTTGGCCCCACACTCCCAACTGCTGTGTTCTTATAATGGCAACGCTGAGACTATGCAGGAGGAAGCTAAGAGCCAATGTCACCCCCTGGACTGGATGCAAGTAAGAAAGCAGGTAGGTGGCGGCTGGTAGGGCAGTGCCCCATTTGCCCTAATGGACAAACCTCTAGTGTCCACAGGAGGGGAGAGTCCTGTTGTGTTCAAGTCTTGCTTGCAGGCTTCCCATAGGGGCATCTGGTTGGCCATTGTCAGAACAGGATGCTGGACTAGACAGGCCATTGGCGTGATCCAGCAGGGCCCTTCTTATGTTCTCATGTCCTCTAGAATCTCAGTGACGTCTGAGGAGGTGATTTAAAAAAAAAAGTGGTCTGGGCAATATCTGTTCCTATGGCCCTAATCCCCAAGGTGGTCATCTGAATTTTCCCCAGATATGATAATGTCACACCTGCCCAGTAGCATTCAGGCAAATTTTATATTTTCAGGAAAGGGACCATCCTTCATCCCAGCACTTCCTGTGAGGAGTCCAGAGCCAAAAGCGTAAGACAAAAAACCTCCCTTCGGTTGTCTAGGCATAGAAATTATTTTTGTCGGAAGCGGACCCCAGTGAGACAAATTATGCTCCGGGCAGCTATATAAACTTAGAAGGTAAAGAGTCGGACAGAATTAATCCTTTTAATCATCTGCTGAAGCTTCTGGGAGTTGCCCAGAGACTTTTTCAGCACCTTAGACAGAGCAGAACTCCAGCCCTGCTACCTGATTCTGGCTTGTGCTCTCTTTCCTACACCTCTCTGTTTCTGTGTGCCAGAAAAGAGAGACTTTGAAGCCTTTCGCTCGCTCTCTAAAGCTGTAGTGGGCAACCTCTGGCTCCAATTTCGTGCAGGTGGCAAAGGGGGGTGAGGGAAGGGAGTAAGAGGAAAGGGGGTGGCAGAAATAAAGAGAGAGAAAAGGGGGCAGTGAAAGAAGAAAGGAGCCCCCTCCCCACTTTTGGCTGTGGCCCCCATACCCCACTGGATGTGGACTGGCCCACTGTCAGCATGCAGTCTCCAACAGATGACTACCGAAAGAACACAGCTCTCAATAGGAAAAAAAAAGGAAAGAAAAGGAATGTTTCCCCACTTCTAACTGCAACACTGTATCTTGAGTTTACTTGGGGGTGGAACAGAACCAGAGTGCGTCTTGGGAGGCAAACCCACATCTAGAGAATGGGGGGGGGATCACACACACAAAATATCAGTACTATAACCAGGGGTGTAGTTGTCCAGGGTCTTGGGGGGTCTTAGACCCCTTACCTTTTTGGCAGCAGGGTCCCAGCAGGGTCCCTATGTCTCCAGCATCCTACGAGCCAATCAGCATGAAAGTGGAGGGTGTTAACCACTGAGAAGAGTCTTCTGACATGCTTCCTTGTCTTTTTCTATTGATTGGAGCCAATCAGAGTGAAAGGAGCCAAGTCAGCCATTGAAAAGACTCTTTTCAGTAGCTAACACTCTTCCCTTTCATGATGAATGGCTCCTAGGGACATCTGTTGTTTTGGGAGAAGGCATGAACAAAGATTTCATTCTCAACCCAGCAGCAAAAAGGGGGACGTGGCTGTGATTATCATGAAGGGACCCTGCACTTCTCAATTTGCCACCACACTACTGACTACAATGCACAGGTACATTCCAGAGTTTGTCTACGCTGAACATTCAAGGTGTGCATGCTTTCCCCAAGAAACTCCTGGAATTGTAATACCATGATAGGGCTACAGGTCTATAACTGAATTTTCTTATGATCCTGTAGGAGAAGCATTTCCAGAGCTCTTGAAAGGCAGAAATGACAGATCCAGTTTGCATCCTCTACTTGGCATTAGACAAAGTTAGCCAGGGCGGAGAGACACTCTGCAAATATGTTTTGAGTTTGACTATATTCTTGCAAAGAAAGCCACCGGCATTATAATCTCAACATAATATTTCTGTGGCTCTGAAAATATGGGAGGTTCTCTTACGGAGCTCTCAGTGGTATTCCTGTAATTCATCTTTTTGTATGGAAGAAAAAGCATCCCTAATCTACATAAAATGTAGACTCAGAGGGTATCAGTTTTTAAGGATCAGTTTGGAATCAGTTGCTAATGGATGAGAGTGACTTATTTGTATCTTTTGGGTGCTTGCTAGCCTTAAAGACTAACACATTTATTAATCCATAAGCTTTTGTGGACTACTGTCCAATTCATCAGTTGTGTGAAGTGTTATCCTGAGTTACAGGTGTAAGTGTGTACGATGTGTGTGTACATGCGCACATGCACGCACACACAGTTTGAGTGGGAAGATTACGAACAGTGAGGTCAGAGGGATACAAAATGCAGAAAGTACAGAGACAGTACTGATTACATAATTAATAGTGGTAATTCACAAAACACTGTTGATAACACAGGCATCCTGGCATTAGTAAGCCAATTCACTCATGTGATGTGGTTAAAAAAAACTTTCTCCCAGTTCAATCCACAAGTGATAGCAATGAACATCTTGATGAACTGCAGTGCAGTAGTTTCATATTGCATTCCCCACTGAAGTTCTTTTGAAGCTTGAAATGCTAATGCATAGATTTTGCATGCATCAGCTTTGTATCTTAAAACAATTGCTCAACTATATAAAATCTAGCCATACACAATCTGGGTGCAGGCACCTTAGATGTTTAGTTTCTATTAGGGATACAGAAGCACAAGCAATCATGCCATCTGCAATCCTTTCCAGTAATTTCATGTCCAGGTTGTCCCTTAGAAGAGGCACTGTTCAGTCCATACTGTGAAAATGGCCTCCACAAACTTTGTCCCAGTGCACTCCCCAGGAAGGTTCAAGAGGTCAATGAACCTGACCTCAGAAAGCCAAGGAGAGTTTTCCCAAACACTCACAAAGAAAGCAAAGTTATGTTCAACTGGGGAGGGGATGGGTGGGAGCTGACCCCAAAAAGAGCTGCCATTCAATTAAACAAATCTTAGCCAATTAATGACAGGAGTTTAAACTGATCATAGGATTGGTACATTCGTTTCACAAGAGAGGGCAGAAAGCATGCATTGTCCTTAGATGATAAACCTGTGGATCACAACAGGTACCATCCTGGCTTATGGAAAAATCCCTTTTTCCCCCACCCCACCCCGCCAATGGTGATTAGTCAATATACATGAAATCTTCACACAACTTCTCAGTGACATTCCCTTAGCATTCTAGCACAGTTCCACTACCTTGAACAATGAATGCTGAAAAAAGGCAGAGGAAGAATCCATCCCAAAAATCTTATGGCAAGTACCCCAAACAAGCCATTATTGAAGGTCACACTTCACATTACATTTAACATGCAGCCTGTATGTGCTTTTTCTCATTCAAAAGCAAAGTTGACCAGGGGCTTTAATCCATCTCTCTCCAGCCAAGACCCTCCACCAAAACTCTATTCCCCCTCTCCCACAAATCCAGCAGTTACCAAGAGTAAAAAAACTTCTGCTGGAACCAATGGGATCTTCCCCCCCCCACTGGCACTGTTTGATGTGGGGGGGGTTCAGAGAGTTACAGCTGGAGAGGGAAGAATTAAACCTCCCCTCCCTGTGTGCTGTGGTCCTGATTCACCACATGCTTACTTCTGAGTAAGGTCCAATCTGCACCTTACATTTAAAGCAGCATCATTCCACTTGAAACAGTCATGGCTTCCCCCAAAGAATCCTGGGAGCTGCAGTTTGTTAAGGGTGCTGCGAGTTGTTAGGAGACTCCTCCTCACAGAGCTGCAATTCCCAGAGTGGTTTAACAATCGATCCCTCTTCCTAGGGATTTGTAGCTCTGTGAGGGGAATAGGGGTTTCCAAACAACTCTCAGCACCCTTCACAAATGACAGTTCCCAGAATTTAGGGGGGAATGCCTTCCAGCATTGGTAGGAGGAAGGCACACCTTCATTACCTAACTCAAAACGCGAAGGAGAGGTTCCCGATGCCACAGCCAAAAATGCCAGAACCAACGATAAGGAGAATGGGCGTGAAAGCCACAATTTGTACTTGCAAATCACTCAGACAATTCACAAGGGCAAAAATACAAAACACTGATACATATAAACAAAACAGTATGTGAATACAAAACAAATAAGCAGCAAGTGAAGCTAGACTCTGGAGTATATCAATAACGAGCTCTCCAGGATGGCCAACATTATTGATACACTTCAGAGTCTAGCTTCACTTGCCATTTATTTGTTTTGTATTCACATACTATTTTGTTTATATTTATCACCTTCATTCTCTATGCATTGGAAGGGACCTTGGGACCAGGTTACCTAAGGGACCGCCTCGCTCCATATATCCCTGCCCAGTGACTGCGTTCCTCAGACAGGCGCTGCTGAGCATACCACGTGCCCTAGAGATGCACTTTGCTTGTACTGGAAACTGGGGCTTTAGCATCGCAGCTCCAGCCCTCTGGAATCGCTTCCCAGCTGCATTTAGACAGGCACCTAGAGTCTTGAGTAGTGAAGATGTTTTTTTGTTTAAGAAGGCTTTCCCTGATGTGTAACCCTGCCAGATTTACAAAATATTAACTGCATAATTGTCAAGATAGTTTTATTGTTTTTAGAGCCTGTAGCTTTTGCATTTCATCTTATTGTACACCACTTTGACAGCTTCTGGTTGTGAAGCAGTTTACAAAGCTGTGAAATAAATGAACAAAGTTTAATTCTGAATCCATGCAGAAACAGGATACCTGACCCACCCACTTGACCCCAGCCAATGCCTAAAAGCTGCTATCCCAGCTGAGCCTGTCAAGAATGAGGCCCTCACATGAGGTATTCAAGAAGTCTTATCTGCAGGCTTCAAGCGATCAATAGTGCCGAAATTCTAAACTCTGATAATCTCTCTGGCTATTGATTTGTTTACTGATCATAACAATGATGTCACTCATCATGAGACCCTCTTACCTAAGCAGAACAATCACTTCCTTTTTATATGATGATGGTTCCTTTTATTCTACCCTTCTTTGCCACAAAAGAATCCTGGAATCTTATTTCACTACCCAAGGGGCAAATAACTTGTGACCTGGGAGATACGGTGACTGGTGATTTTTGTCCTTTTTTTTTAAAAAAAGAAAGCTTACAAGCAGTGGTGGAATGAAATGGAAATGTACTGCCTTCAAGTTGATTCCAACTTATGGCGACCCTCTGAATAGGGTTTTCCTGGGAAGCAGTATTCAGAGGTGGTTTACCATTGCCTTCCTTGGTCTGAGAGTCTGTGGAATACCCTATCACAGCAAAAGATTCTGAAGAGCCTGATGGGCTACCTAGTCCCAAGGACATCTTGCCAGCCTCCTCAGGACAACTCCAACATCGTGCCTTGACCCCCACATCTCCCCCTTTGCCCAAGTCCTAAGGCCCAGATGCCAGGAGGCTTCACTACCATGGGTCTATTTGGGAGGGAGGGTCTACACAAGAGCAGAGAGCAGCCAGAGAATAACAGGGCATAATTTGCAACCTAGAAAGTAGCCAGGAAGGGGAGGGGCTGGCTATAGCAGCATAAATCTCTCAGCCAGTCTTGGACTGGTGCTAGGTTAACATCTCCTCTTAGGCGTCTCTCTCAACAGCATGTCCACCTCTGGTGAACCTTTGTCTGGGCTCCAGGGACCAGTTCTTGGCATTAACCTTGATCAAAGGTGGCTGAACAATGTCTGTGGCCCTCCAGATGTCATTGGACTCCCAATGCCAATCAGCCACAACCAGCATGGCCAATGGATGGAGCTGATGGAAGCCAGTGTCTAGAAAGATCTGGAGGGCCACGGGTTCCTCTCCCCTGTCCTTAGTCTAGTGCCTAGCCAGTACCAGCACATCCATGTGGAAACCATATGTAAGCTGCCTTGGATTTCTATCAGGAAAAGAAAGGTGGGGTATTAATGTAATAAATAAATAAATAAAGTTGCTTCCATACCAGTTATACCCTTGCTCAAGCCCCAGCTTGCTCATCCTCCAGGTACAAGATACAGACCTCAGACTTCCTCCCACACCCATCTTCCTTGCTCAGATCACCTGCATCAGCCTTTCTTCCCCCAAGGCAACCAACAGCTTCAAGGAAAATGGCAGTTTTGACTAGGAAAACAGATTTTGGGAGACAGGGTGTGAAGGGTTAAGCACCCCCTTCTGCAGCATCACTGCCCTGAGCCAAAGCTCTCCCAGCTGTTTTCAAGCTCCCCAAAAAAGGGCATTGGGTGAATGAATCAGATGAAATCCTTCCATGTGTCTGCAGTCTGGCCCTCAGCACCACAGCCAAGTGCTAACCGGCCCTTTGTCGGCAAGAGAGAAAGAGGCCCTGATACACATAGGGAGTTGAGACCTGAACATCTCCATCAAATATTAACCGGAAAGATGTGGGGGTGGCGGATAAAGTAAGCAGCAAATTAAATGTCCTTTAAAGATGATTTTTAAGATGACAAGGGAATTGCTGAGACTCCTAAAGAGAGAAAGTAAAGAGTTGAGCTGAAATGTGTGTGTCAGATGGCGGGGGGGGGGGGATTTAATGCATCTGGGGAAAATAATCTTGTGGACAAGTCAATACAATTGAGAAACTGGGCACTTGAGAATGCTGACAGGCACAAAGTAGAAATTGGCAATAATTATGGAGCCAGCAGACAGGTAAAATGACATGATAGAAATCTATAAAGACATAAGAGCATAGGTTTCAAGGTCATGTAGGCACAACTACAATTATGGAGCATAGGCTAGTATTTTATACCGGATCAGATTATTGGTCCATCTCGCTCAGTATTGCCTGCTCTGACTGGCAGCAACTCCCGAAGGCAGAAAAGGGTTTTTCCCATCCCCTGACACCTGATCCTTTTAACTGGATATGCCCAAGATAGAACCTGGGACTTTCTGCAAAGAAAGCATGACTTGTCCACTGTGCAACGCTCTCTCCTACATGGCATGTCTGACTTCAGGTAAAAATGCCGAGATAAGTTTCTGGAAAGCAAGCTGCATTGGGGCCGATTCTAGCTACACTTCCATGTGGTGGCTGCCTTATACTGAAAACATTGGTCCATCTAGCTGTATACTGTTCACACTGACTGGCAGTGGCTCTCAGGGTTTTACAGGAGTCTCTCTCACTCCTACCTGGAGACCGAACCTGGGATCTTCTACATGCAAAGCAGATGCTCTGCCAATGAGCTGTGGCCCCTCTCAAACTTCCTGCACACAGCATTCACCTCTTACCATGTGGACCATGCCCAGTACATGGGCACAAAGGTAAATTCAAGAATGCAACAGCCAATGCACCAAAGCAGGTATAGCTAACATGGTGCTCTCCAGATGTTGTAGGACTACAATTTCCATCATTCCCGATTATTGGCCATGCTTACCGGGGGCTGATTGAAACTGTTGTCCACCAACATCTGGAGGATACCACATTTTGCTCCCCCTACACTGTAGGATAGAAAGTAAAATAATTCACTCTTTCTACAAGCCACTTGTCAAGATCTTCAAGACTAGACTCAACTCTCCCCTCAATATTCACAGGTCACTTTTTAGAAAAAAGGATATTTTAGAAAACCAGCCATCTACTGGTACTCATGGAATGGATACAATGCGGAACCAAACTAAGTAGATTCATTTGGGACCTCTACCCCTGAAACATTTCTGATGTAACCCTTGGCATTCCCTGTCGCCTAGTCCCACTCAAAAACCAGGCATGCAGCAACTCAGCAAGGCTGATCCTGTCCAGGAAAAGACTCCTTTCCAGTTTGCTCCACACAGTGGCTATGTCGTGGATCTCATCAGTTGACATCCTGCTGGACTCATGCCAAGATGGACAGAGGAATGCTCAAGAAGTTTCAAAGGGGGAGGCTCACGGGGGTAACGGAGTTGGTCCCAAACGACTCATCTTCCCGCTAACACCTTTCCACACTGGCTCCGCTCCTACCCCCACTTCTTCCACAAGCAAAAGACAGTGTTTGGTGTTAATAACCCATGCCTATTTGGCATGCAAGTCAGGCTACTGCCTCTCGCCAGGCACTCCACTTCAAGAGCTGTCAGAGAAAGCGAGGAATCCCAGCTGGTGATAGCAGACACTGCCTGCTGCTGCTCCTTCCCTGGGGCAAAAGCCGGACATGACCCTCCAGCTGGGAAGCCGGGGTGGGGTGGGGGAGTGGCGTCTCTAGCTGGCTAGGTCTTTGCCTTGAGACATTTGCGGTCAGGGGTAAAAGCTAACTATTTACTCAAAGCATTTTTTAATTGGCTTCATGAGGTCGCTGAAACAGCATGCCCCTTTCCATAACATCAGAGGCCCAATAAGGCAAGCATAGCCAACGTGGTGCCCCCCAAAAGTTGTTGGGCTACAGCATCCATCAGCCCCAGCAAGCATAGCCAACGATCAGGGATGATGGGAATAGTAACATCTAGAGGGCACCACGTTGGCTATGCCTGCAATAAGGCACAGAGAACCTCACAGAGCAACATGGCAAGTGGAGCTGGCGGAGGAGGGAGCATTCATAATGCAGCTGCTTTAGTATGCTAGGACAGGAGCAAGAGGATTGACGGCGGCCTGGTGTCTGAATTACCTCTGAAGCCATGTCAATTCTTCTTTGCCAAGTCTTGTTGTTTCATATCAGCCTTTCCCAACCTACTGACCTCCAGATGTTGGTGGACTGCAAATGCCCACATCATCTCTGACCACTGACCATGTCAGCTGGGCTGATGGGAGCTAAGAGTCCAAAACATCTGGAGGTCCCTACGCTAAAGATGGCAACTTTATATGCTTGACAATTATTTCTTTAAATTATTATTTTGACCAATTTACCAGAACAGAAAAGCTAACAGACCTGTAATTTCCTGGATTTCCCTCTCTCTCTCTCTCTCTCTCTCTCTCTCTCACACACACACAAACACACACACACACACACACACACCAGATGGACTATCATGTAAGGTACCTGGTGGCTATCACATTGAGGCACTAATTAGATCCAGCATTACTTGGCTGACTATAGCCAAACTGAACAGAACTCAGCTGGCCAAGACTGAAGGCCAAGAATCCTATTTCCCATAGTGGCCAACCAGGGCCACATTCACACCATACTCTTATTCCACTATTATTCCACTTGAAACAGCCATGGCTTCCTCCAAAGAATCCTAGAAAGAGTAGTATAAAATTATGCATGGCATTGAGAAAGTGGATAGAGAAAAGTTCTTCTCCCTCTCTCATAATACTAGAACTCGTGGACATTCAAAGAAGCTGAATGTTGGAAGATTCAGGACATACAAAAGGAAGTACTTCTTTACACAGCGCATAGTTAAACTATGGAATTTGCTCCCACAAGATGCAGTAATGGCCACCAGCTTGGATGGCTTTAAAAGAAGATTAGACAAATTCATGGAGGACAGGGCTATCAATGGCTACTAGCCATGATGGCTGTGCTCTGCCACCCTAGTCAGAGGCAGCATGCTTCTGAAAACCAGTTGCCGGAAGCCTCAGGAGGGGAGAGTATTCTTGCACTCGGGTCCTGCTTGCGGGCTTCCCCCAGGCACCTGGTTGGCCACTGTGAGAACAGGATGCTGGACTAGATGGGCCACTGGCCTGATCCAGCAGGCTCTTCTTATGTTCTTATGTTCTTATTTAGTTTGTGATGGATGGTGGGAGCTGTTAGGAGACCCCTAGTCCCCCCCCTACACACAGATCTGCAATTCCCAGAGTTTTCTGGAAAGTAGGATTGATTGTTAAACCACTCTGAAAACTGTAGCTCTGCAAGGAAAAAAATGCTACATCCCTGTGTGTTTGCTTTGTACATGCAAGGAACCTTTTGGGAGTATTCAAAAATATAACCACCACCATCCCCTCCTGCAATCTCAAGTGGTACTGCCCAAGAAACTCTACCACCACATTCTGCATCATGCGAATATCAATTGCCAGCCTACACACTTCTTGCAACCACTTCCGAGACTGCAATTTATTCCCCCCTCCCCCGGTGATTTACAAACATAGCAATTGGGGGGGGGTCTGCTAGATTAGACCAAGGATCTATCTAGCCTACCATCCTGTTTCCAACAGCAGTCAAATAACATGGAAGGGCTGTAGGTCGGTGGTTGAATAACTGCTTTATACAAAAAAGCCCCAAATTCAATCCCTGCCCTCTCCAGGTAGCACCAGGGAAAACTCCTGTCTGAAACTTTGGAGAACTGCCGCCAGTCATTGTAAACAACTCTGAGCGAGAAGGACCAAAGGCCTGGCTCAGCATACGGCAGCCTCCTATGTTCCAAGAAGCCCAAGGCAGGGTTCAAACGTGCCAGCTTTCCCCTACTACATCCTTCCTCCAAAGAAATTGCCATCCTAGTTCAGTTTAGCTATCACAGCTTACAGTGCAGGCTTGTACATGTATGGTCAGACGTAAACCCCACCGAGTTCAGTGAGTCTTGCTCCCAGGAAACTGTGTATGATACCCTAGGCATGTATACTGTGCATATACCCCTGAACCAAGCAAGTCTACCCCCCCTCACCAAGTGTCCATTAGGTGACGGACGGGAGGGTTCAATCCTGCTTTCTGCAGGCTTCAGGTGTGCATGAGAGTTCTCCATGGGGAACTCTCTCGCACATCTATGCCAGACAGAATTGAACTCTCTGTGCATCAGCTGATGTGCAGGGAGTTCAGTCCTGCATTCTGCAGGGAAAGCAGCCAGGTGCCCTCAGCTGATGCCACATATGATGTCAGATGTGGAGCAGGTGGATGTGGTTTGGAGAAAATGGCCTTGTGAGCCAAATGGGGAGGCCTGGAGAGCCAAATCTGGTCTGAGTGTGGAGGTTCCCCACCCCTTTGTCTGATCCTATTTTAAAGCCATTTAAGCCCTTGACCATCAGCACATCTTGCAACAGCAAGCTCCATAAATCAAGTGCTGGGCTGCTCTTTGGATACCCACCAAACCACTGACAAGACTAGTGAAACTATTATTATTATTATTATTATTATTATTATTATTATTATTATTATTATTATTTCATTTGTTGGTCTCCTCATATCCAACAGTCTCTAGGCGACTGTGATTTAAAAACATACAATATAAAACAAATTTTAAAACATACAATATAACGCAAATTTAAAAGCATACAATATAAAAATGTAAAACCTAAACAAAAGAAACTAACTAAGACAGCACAACTCAAGGGCCAAAGGCTATGGTCTGAAGGCCCAGGAGGCTACCACCTTCCTGAAGCTAAGCAAGGCTGGGACTGGTCAGTGCCTGCATGGGAGACCGCCTGCAAACCACATGTATGCCACCTTGGGTTTCTATGATGAAAGAAAGGTGAGGTATAAATGTAAATAAATAAATAAAATAAAGGCCTGAGTGAAAAGGAAGGTCTTTGCCTGGCACCTAAAGATGGATAAGATGATGCCAGGAATGGCTTCCTTAGGAGAGTATTCGCCTTCAGACATAGAACAAGTATACTCAAGTTGACTGTGACCCATACAAAATGGTCATTGCGAATCGACCCACAATGATGCCGGAAGGATTTTGCAAAAATGCTCTGCCTTCACCCCTCCCTCTCCCCTCCTCTCATCACACATCAGCTTCGGCATGAAGTTTTTGGTTTACACAAAGTCAGACTTCCCCATTACATCTGACCCAGTGAACTTTGGCTTATATTCAGTTGAAAAATAAGACTGGATGTGACATTGTTAACAAAATCTCTGGTTCAGATGTAACAGGGAACTCTGCCTTAATACAAGCCATAATCTTCATGTCAAAGTCAGGCCACAGGAGATGAGGGGAGGTAAGAAGTGCCCAACCCCAGTGCTTGTTCCTGGCCTAGTAAACCATGGTTTATGAAGCCTACAGTGATTCTCCTAACCAGGCCAATGGGTATGCATAGCAAAAATAACCATACTTAATGTTCAGATTTCATCAGACTTCACTCATGCCTTCTTTACTTCTCTAGATGCTTCTCATACATCTTAGCCTGCTGTGTTGCCCCCACTGTGAAGATGCCAACAAGCCTCCCTCTACATTGCCAGTCCAGCCAAGTTATTTCATGCCTGAGAACTCAAACAGACATTTCTCCTGCGCATTCTGAAACAAGATTTCCATGCTGCTCTTGGGGTGGGCATCCCACAACGCCACCTTCAACATTTCTTTTACAAATCCAGCGCTAAAATAACAGCATCATGTTCAATATGCTGGTGGGAGAGAGCACTGAAGGTATGGCACAGATGTGTGAAGCTGTTATTATAAAGATCTCCTGTAGCGCTTTCCAGAGATGTGCACTTAAGCTGCCACTAATTTCAACAGCACTGAAAAGCAGCCATTTGCATCACAGATAATTTCTCACTATTGAAAATATTCAGCAAATCCAGGGGAAATCTGGGGAAAGAGATGAATTGGGAGAGGGATGCAAGAGGGGGTGGTAAGAGAAATGCCTTCCATCTTCCTAAGTGTAATTATAAACAGCAGCTTTGTAGCCAAACAGACAAAGCAGGATTAGGGTAAAAAGTGGATAAATGCCATCAACATGATGGGGAATGAGTGGAGCAAGCTGCAACGAGCTAAACAGGAAGGTGAGGAAAAAAAACTGTTTCTTTACTGAACAGGGGGAAAAAATCCTTGGGGATCATGGGCCTCTATGCTCCAATTCTTAACTGAATATAAATGATGCCAATTTTTCTCTGTGGCTGCTACGTGCCAATTTGATGTGTGTGTCTATGTTCTTTCCACCATAAATGTCAAGGAATATGCATAAGTACCATGTTGCGACAGTCAAAATTGCACCAGTCTACAGGGTGAAGATATGCCCTCCTTCTAGCCTTTGTAACAGGTGAGAAGCTGTTGTAGCTCAGTGGTGGGACATCTGCTTTGCATACAGAAGGTCCCATGTCTAATCCCCAGCATCTCCATATAGGGCTAGGAGAGACCCCTGCAATGCAACTACACCCTTTCTGAAGGACAGTCTCTGCTTCAGTGCCTCCAAGTAAAGGAGAATGCCCACTCCACAAGGCAGTGTGTTCCACTATCAAAACAATCGTTCCCACTGTCAAGTTTCTCTTAATGTTGAGCTGAAATCCCCTTCTTTGCAACTTCCACACATTGGTTTTAGTCCTGCCCTTTGGAGCAAGACAGAATAAGCCTGGTCCAACTTCTGTGTGACAGCTCTTCAGATATTTGAAGACAACCATCATATCTCCCCTTAATCTTCCCTTCTCTGGACTAAACAAACTCAGGTCTTTCAACCATTCCTCGTAGGACTTTGTTTCAAGACCCCTCGCTATCTTCATCTTCCTCCTCTGCCCAGGCTCCATGGCCAGGGTCAAACTGGAAAGGCATCTGCTTTGTGCAAAAGAGAAAGACCAGTCACAGAGCTGTTGTGTTACATCCAGTTTTGCAGGAGAACCATTCACAACAAGGATGATCAGGGCACTGGAAACAAAGCCCTATGAGGAGAGACTGAAAGAACTGGGCATGTTTAGTCTGGAGAAGAGAAGACGAAGGGGAGATATGATAGCACTCTTCAAGTACATGAAAGGTTGTCACACAGAGGGGGGCTGGGATCACTTCTCGATCATCCCAGAGTGCAGGACACGGAATAACGGGCTCAAGTTGCAGGAAGCCAGATTTTGACTGAATGTCAGGAAAAATGTCCTAACTATTAGAGCCATATGACAATGGAACCAATTATCTAGAGAGGTAGTGGACTCTCCAACACTGGAGGCATTCAAGAGGCAGCTGGACAGCCATCTGTTTGGAATGCTTTGAATTGGATTCCTGCATTGAGCAGGGGGTTGGTCTTGATGGCCCTACAGGCCCCTTCCAACTCTACTATTCTATGATTTTATGATTTCAGCCCTCTGTGATATGCGTCTGGCAGGCGTGTTGCATCTGCCCTGCAAATCAGACAGAGTTATCACATCTCAGAGTGGAGAAAGAGAACAGTTTCCCTGTGGAGCATCACTTTTGTCTTCTAGGGGCATGCAGTACAGCCAATAAGGAAACGCACATCCGAGCCTTGTCTCAGCTGTAGGTGGTCCTGCAATGCAAGAAAAGACTTCCATTGCATACAGCTGCCGTCCCCAGCCTGCTAGATGTTTTGGACAACAACTCCCAGCAGCCCCAGCCAGCATGGCCAACCATCAGGGACGATGGGATTGTGGTCTGGAACTTCTGAAAGGCACTAGGTTGGGGAAAGCTGGTGTATACCTACATTCCTGAGCATTTCATTAGCAGGGGGAGAGAAGGAATCAGAGGACCCCCTTGGGCAGCAATGGGAAAATAAATTGGAAAGGCCTCTGAGAGGGTAGCCCCAGTATCAGTAGCTGAACATGCGTTTTTAAGAAAGGCGTGCTGATATCTAACTGTAGTAAGTTAGGACTAGCTGGGACAAAGCTGTTTGCTCCTCCCCTTCCCTATTTACATATCTCCAGAGATCTGCAGCTCACCTTGTCTCTTAAGGTTCAGAACACATAAAATTAAGGGGGGGGAGAGAGAGAGAGGAAGAGAACAGCTACATCTGTGTGAAATATTTCAAAGCACACAAAAGCTTATTTTCCAAAAGCCCGTTGGTAACAAGAATTTTTTTCTCTCTGCAAACAATCTCACCCTTTAAAACCGAGGCGCTCAGATTGTTTCTGACAAGCTAAATACACTGAGCTCTTTTGAAAATCCTGTGCATTTTAAGGCTTGGTTTCTAGACTTCAAATCATTCCTCAAGTCCTTTCTCAGCAACATCCAGCTTTGTTTTTCAAAAAGAAGCGCAAGCTGAGCTCCATGTGCCAACAGCAGTTTCATCACTATTATGCACAGATGTGAACTTGATGAATATATAAGATATATATTATATATAGCCTAAACACTAAGATCTCGGGGACTCCATACTGACTTTCCATGCAAACTGAACTGTGCTCTCATGCCTGAGGGCCAATTCACACAACTGGTGTGCAAAACCAACACCAACATTTTCCGCTTATGGCAAGATTACTACAGGCTGAAATGAAACAGCAGCAGCCACAAGATCCATGCTGAAAGGAAGGCTTAGAATATGAATGGGGAGCTCCCAGTACCTGCTGATTTATATTCTGTGGTCCACTGGCTTTCCTTAGCATCCAAGCATCCCAGTATTTATTTGCTAAACACTCCAGAGAGAGATGACAGAGCAAGGCTTAAATTAGCCACCCGAGAGAGCAATTAGCAGGTTCCTGCGAGGTTGACAAAAGCACCTGCAGAGGTTTGGAACGTTTTGAGGAAGACTAATGGAAGCACCAGCATTGCAAACAACAAAGGCCCTGCCTAACAAGGTCCTTATAACTCCCATTAATTGACTTCTAAACAGGAGTCACCAGTGCTGGCATTATAGCCCAGCATCATCAGACACCTGCAAAGGCCCAGCAGGGGACCCACTACCAACTCCTGGAGCCACACATCTCCTTGCTGTTGAGGGCAAGTGATGGGTAGCAGGAACAGCAACATGAAGGAGATGAGCCTCTTAAGGATGGGATCCCCCTGAGAGCATCAGTGCTAGAGCCACCACTGGGAGCCACATTCTAAACTCATGGCTGCACTGTTGCAGCATTTTTGAGGGGACTGGGACTGGGACGGGGTATATGCAACAGCTCATGAGTCAGCTAAGAGCATAGCTGCCCATCTAATCCAGCCCAGCATTATCTACTCTCCAGGGACTCAGGCAGAGGACTTTCCCATTGCCTGCTACCTCACCCCTGGAGATGCCAAGGATTGAACCAGGGACCTTCTGCATGCAGAAGCATGTGCTCTGCCACTGTGTCATGGTCTTTCCACTACTGACAAGGGGTTGGGACCAAGCCAGAGTTGCAAAGTCTGCACCTGAATACAGATCTGAAGGAAGGATCCCCTCCCCCTATCCCAAGATTTATCGTACAAAGGTAGAAAGGACCTCAAGTGCAGTAGGCAATATTTATGTTGGTTAGGCAAGACTAAACCAGTCTTGGTGCCTAGACCAAACCCACTGAATCCATCACAGTGCCTGTCAATTCCCACAGGTAAACATTGCACCCCCCTGTCCCCATCTGTCCCTGAGGAGGCGGCTAAGGCCTGGGCACATATATCTCAAGTAGCTCGATCAGCTATGTCCCCTTTAGAAGGGGATTAGACAATCCATGGAAATGGATGGGTCTATCAGTGGCTATTCTGACCAAACTGAAAGCTCTAGGTTCAGAAGCAATATGCCATGGAATTCCTGTTGGAGGAGGGGGGCAACAGGGAAAGACAATTGCCTTGATGACCTTGTGTGCTTCCTGGAGATTTCTGATTGGCCACTATGGGAAAGCGGATACTGGACTATTTGCTTTGATCCAGTAGGGTTTCCTTTATAGTAAGTTTACATAAAGCAGGAGTCCATACACAGGATCTTTTAACAGCTAAGGCATAACTAATCTGATCCTGATGTACTCAAGCTTAAGAAGATAAGTGTCTCACTGGATTTGGCCAAGGTCTTCTTCAGCAGTGGGGAACGTGAGATGCTGATATACAACTCTTGTAATCCTTGACCATCAGCTATGTTGGCTGGAACTGATGGGAGTTGTAGTCCAACAGCATCTAGAGCAGCCTTTCCCAACCAGTGTGCCTCCAGATGTTGTTGGACCACAACCCCCATCTTTCCTGACCATTGGCAATGCTGGCTGAAGCTGATGGGAGTTGTGATCCAACAACATCTGGAGGCACACTGGTTGGGAAAGGCTGATCTAGAGGGCAGCACTTTGGCTATCCCTGCCCTAGGTGACCCTCCAGAAACTGCCATGGTCCACTGGTGGACTGGCATATGTTCTGTCCACTTCTGGACTAGTGCCTTTAATTGCTTCTGTCTATGACCTGATGACCTCTGAAGGCAACAGATGTTTTAATAGTATATTTATATACTGCGGACCTCCCTACCCTTAAATATTAGACAGGCGCCATCTATGTTATCTTTTTGGCACCTATTGAAGATCTTCCTCTTTCGACAAGCCTTTTAAGTTGACACCTTATCCCAGTCTGCTTCTGTGTTGGAATTGCTTTTTAAGATGTTTTTAAATCTTTTTTTTTAACAATATGTTTTTTAACCTTTTTTTTAAGATGTCTTCAAAGCTTTTGTAAAAAAATGTTTTTAAAGTTTTTTTATTTTAATGTATTTTACAGTCTGTTCTTATGATGTTTTAAAGTGTTTTTAGGGCTTTTGTTTGCCGCCCTGGGCTCCTGGTGGAAGGGCGGGATCTAAATCAAATAATAAATAAATAAATAACATGTATATAATATTATATAATATTGCTTTCTGCTGTGGGGCAAGCATCTGCACGTTTACACTCGGCTCTTCCCTGGGCATTCTGGTTTGCTTCTCAGCATTATAAAGTGTCAATCACTTGCCAGCTAAGTTTGCAACATGGCTGGGAGCAGGCACCTACACTCTTGCCAGCTTAACTAACATTGATCAGCGGAAGGCTACAAAGGTATGTCAGCAATAGAATCTTGACACGTTTCCATATAAGAGAGGCTAATTTGAGAAGTGGTATCTCTCCCCAAGCCTTCAGAATATTAAACCGCTTTAAGGGAAAGGGAAGGTTTTGGGCTGCCCATCAAAGAGCCATCTTTGAACCCTGATCTGAGAATCTCTAACATGCAGGTATGTGAAATCCAATATCCATTTTTGCCTCTGGCTACTGGGAGGAAACATGACTTCTCTCCAAGAATCCTTCAGACATCTGGCTGCTACAAAAGGCAAAAAGAGAGCCTCTCTCATCCTCATATTTACTTGTCTTTATCTACCATCTGGTTGACACGGCTGTGTGTACTCTGCAAGCAATTTCAAAAACAAATTATGTGCCAAGAAAGCTACAGTAGTAGCAAAAGGACAAATTCTGCAACTGGAGCCGGCCCTACCATTCAGCAGAGTGAGACAGTCTGTCTGAGCAGTAAATTGTCAATCATTGCTTAGGGCTGCAACGTTTAGACTACGATGCTATACACACATACCTAGAAATAAGCCCTGGTGAACTTAATGAGGCTTTCTTCTGAGCTGAAATACCCAGGACTGCACTGTTTAACTGATTAGTTGGTCAGATCAATTAACACATTTTAATTGGATTCATTAAATTAAAACGGTTGTTCCCAATTAATTGGGCACCAGATTTTTAAAATTATTTGTTTTCAATACAAGGTCCTTACCGGGGGGAAATTGCAGAAGTGACACCTTAAAACAGTGTCTCTCAAGACATATTCTGAAGGCACATGATTCAGCAATACTACAGATGCTAAGCAGTGACTGGGCAAGAGGCTGCCTGGAAATCTTGAAAAGCGGAATAAGGTCATTGATTTATGGACAGCAGCTCACAGACAGAGAATCTGCTTTGCATGCAGAAGACCCCAGGTTCAATCCCCAGCACCTCCAAATAAAAGGATCAAGGAGCAGGGAAAGACAAGGCCAGCCTTACCATTGGGCAGAGGTCACATTCACACCGTACATTTAAAGCACACGGCTTCCCCCAAAGAATCCTGGGAATGGTAGTTTCTTAAGGGTGCTGAGACCTGTAACTCTGTGAGATGTAAACTGCAGTTCCCTGGATTGTTTGGGGAAAGCCATCTGCTTTAAATATATGTTGTAGGTGTGACCAGAGTGAGGCAATCACCTCAGGAGGCAGATGCTGGAAGTGCTCTGGGATCCACCTCTGTCACTAGAGGCCCTCAATAGTTTCAACTGGTAAGACAGCTATGGCCATTTCTGGACCAGGATAGTCTGACCACTGCCATCCATGAACCAGTAACCTCCAGGTTGGACTACTGCATTGCACTCTATGTGCGGCAGCCCCTGAGACTGGACTGGAAGCTGCAGCTAATGCAAACACGCAGTGGCTTGACTGCTCACTGGGGCAGACTATCATGTTGTGCCACTGCTGGAAGATTTGCAGTGGCTGCCAAGTAGCTACCAGGCTACGTTCAAGATATTTGTGCTGGTATACAAAGCCTTATACTTCTCAGGACCAGAATACCTTAATGATAGTCTCACCCTTTAAATATGCAATTGATCACTGGGCTTAGAGTGCCGGACTGTGACCTGGGAGAACAGTGTTCAAATCTCCGCTCAGCCATTATTATTATTTATTTATTCATTTTATTAGATGTATATCCTGCCCTTCTTCCCAGTAGGAGCCTAGGGCGGCAAACAAAAGCACTAAAAACATTCTAAAGCATCATAAAAGCAGACTTTAAAATACATTACAACAAAACATCCTTAAAAACATACTAAAACAAAACATCTTTTTTTAAAAAAAGCTTTAAAAATATTAAAAAGAAATTCCAACACATATGCCATGAAGCTCTCTGGGTGACCTTGGGCCAGTCACTGTCTCTCAGTCTAACCTACCTCACAGGATTCTTGCGAGGATAAAATTGGGAGGGAGAGAACCAAGTTTGTATGGCCCCTTGAGCTCCTTGGAAGAAAGGTGGGATATAAATGCAGTATAAATGCCATCTCATCAGGAAGTCCGTTCCGTATGATGTAGGACTCTAGTTTTGAGTATGTGGCACCTACCCTTTGGAACTCCCTCCCACTATATATCATGCAAGTACCATCACTGTTGCCTTTTCTGCCACCTACGGAAGCCTTTCCTCTTCCAAGCAGCCTTTTAAGTGGAGGTTTTCATTCCAGTCTTTATATGTATTAGCACAGAAATTGTATTTATATATGTTTCATTGTTGATTTTTCATAATGGTTCAATCGCTTTGGGATGTTTCATGGGAAGCGATTCAAACATGAAATGTACAAAACAAATCATTTTTAAAACGCCGGAGGGCAGTGGTGACTTACTTACTGCCTTCAAGTCGATCCCGACTTATGGCGACCCTGTGAATAGGGTTTTCATGGTAAGCAGAATTCAGAGGTGGTTTACCATGGCCTTCCTCTGAGAGGTAGTGACTGGCCCAAGGTCACCCAATAAGCTCATGGCTGGGGATTCGAACCCTGGTCTCCCAGGTCATAGTCCAGCACTCGAACCACTACACCGCCCCCCCAAACGGCTATTCTTCCTGAGCTCCCTTCTGTTAGAGATGGGTGTGTGCCATGCAGTCTGTCCTGCAGCTACCTGGCTTTCCCAGGGGGCAGTGGAGGACACTATCCCATCGCTAGAATGGAAGCAAGATTCAACTGCCAGTCCAGTTGGCTTCTGCATGCAAAACTGGGGCAGAGGGGAGGAGATGCCATCCGGCAGCACAACGCCTTGAGCCTGTCCACCACAGCTCAGTGGCAGAGCGCCTGCTTTGCGTGCAGAAGGGCCCAGGTTCAATGAGTGGCATCTCCAGTTAGGGCTGAGAGAGACTCCTGCCTGAAACCCCAGACAGCTGCTGTCAGTAAGGCAGGCAATACTGAGCTAGACAGGCTGCCTGACACAGGGCAGCTTCCAAAAATAAAGCCTGCCCACCATCTTTCCTACACAGGACAGAATACCCTCGGGGAGGGGGGCTGGGAATGTCCCTCCTTAAACCCTGGAGGGCTGTTGCTGGTCAGTGTTGACAATACTGGGCTAGATGGACCAAAGGCCTGAGTTGGTATAAGGAAGCTCTATATGCTCCTATGTTTTAAGTGAAGGGCCGTAGCTCAGTGGTAGAGCAGAAGTTTCCAGGTTCAATCCCCGGCATCACCAGGTAGGGCTGAGAGAGACTCCTGCCTGAAACCCTGGAGAGCTGCTGCCAGTCATTGTAGGCTGGATGGGTCTGCCTTGGTGTAAGGCTGCTTCCTGTGTTCCTAAAAGACCATCACCCGAGGCCCTGGCGAGCTGCTGTCGGTAAGAGAGACAATACTGAGCTCGACAGGCTGACCTGGTTATAAGGAGCTCCCAAAAAGAAGCATCCTCATCATCCTTCCCACACAGGAGAGACCACCCCTCCTAAGGCCTCTGCTGCAACAAGTGCATCACCCAGAAGAGAGAACGGATGCCCAGAACTGCTGTTGTTTTACCCAGCTGCAAAGGTAAATCCATGAATTAAACAAGAAAGATCTTAGTCAATTAATTGATTAATGAGTTAGCAGCCCCATTATTATTTATAATGCTAAGGGGGGTATGCCACATTTTGATTTTCTCCCTCAGGCACAGAATTTTACTGGCCCGTCATTGTCTGCAATTTGTATAAATTATGGAAATTAAGCCCATTTGCACCTTATGCATCATTCATTCTGCTAAGCCTAATCATGGGGAGGGAACAATGGAATAACCAGGCAGTGAAACCCCACCCACTGACAATCCAATTTAGACACACACACATACACACACACAAACACACACACGTCACCAAGTCTCTCCAGTACGCTTCCATGTCTAACTCCAAAACCCAAAACAGCTAGAAAGACTGGGGTCCCATCCAAACCACGCATTTAAAGCATACCACTTTACAGAGTCATGGCTTCCACAGAAGAATCCTGGGAACCATCGTTTCTTAAGGGTGCCGGGAATTATATCTCTGTGAGGGGTCTCCTAACAATCCCCAGCACCTTTAACAAACTTCCCAGGATTCTTTGGGGGAGGAAACCATGCCTGTGTAAAGTGGCATAAGAGTGCTTTAAATGTACGTAGTGGGTGCGACCTGGCATTCTTTGACAAAGGAAAAGGTAAAAGAAGATGGCTTGCAATGGTGAATTCTGTGCCCGTTACCACCACATTCTGCACTTTTTCTGCACCAATGGTGTCAATATCATGATAAACTACCTTCTGGATCATACTAAAAGCCTACCATCCTGTTTCCCGCAGTGGCCAACCAGATGCCTCTTAGAAGCTCACGAGCAGGACAGGAGGGAAATAGTCTTCTTCTACTGCTATTCCCCAGCAACTGATATTCAGAAGCACCATATCCTGAAGGTGGTATACAGCCATCATGATAATAACTACTGTAGCTACTGATAGCCTTATCGTCCATAACTTTGCCTAAACCCCTTTGAGAGCCATCCAGATGGACAGCTTTACTACAGCCCTGTGTCTGCACTATACATTTAAAGCAGTATTACACCACTTTATACAATCCTGGCTTCCCCCAAAGAATACTGAGAATCCCCACAGTTCCCTGGGAGGAGGGACTGATTGTTAAACCACTCTGAGAATTGTAGCTCTGTGAGGTGAATCGGGGTCTCCTACAACTTCCATCACCCTTAGCAAACTACAGTTCCAAGAATTCTTTGGAGAAAACCGTGACTGTGTAAAGTGATATAACACTGCTTTAAATAGATGGTGCAGATGGGCCCTACATCTTGTAGGATCAAATCTCACCATTTAACGCTACGTGAAGACATACAAAGGAAGCTGCCTTATACTGGAGTCAGACTATTGGTCCATCTAGCTCAGTATTGCCTACACTGACTGGCAGCAGCCTTCCATGGTTTCAGGCAGGGTTCTCTCCCAGCCCTACCTGGAGATGCCAGGGATTCAACCTGGGACCTTCTGCACACAAAACAAATGCTCTTTAAGTCTGTCCTGAATCTCCCACAATTCAGTTTCATTGGATGACTCCCAGTTCTAGTATTATGAAAAAATGAAAAACTTTTCTCTATCCACTCTGTCCTCAGCATGCACAAGTTTACACACCTCTGTCTATCAAGCCCCCCTTACACGCCTTACCCCCCAAATTAAATAGTCCCAACCAGTGCTCCAGTCCCCTGATCATTTTGGTTGTGAAATTCTACAGCTGTTTTGCAAATCTGTAAAACATACCCACCCCTGAAAAACACCACATTTTAAGCAAACAGCCCGGCAAACAATTCTACTGCTACCATTTGACATGTATTACATGCCAGCCGTCAGTGTATTAAGTGCTGTATACAACACATGAACTGACAGGATTCCTCCATAGAAGGCCTGCCATTTAAGGCAGAATGACAAGACTTTGAGAAGATGACAAGGTTTGAACAGCAAGGGATGTGGAAAAGGGAGGGCAGAAGAGAAATGCTGCATTGGGGCTATCAATGCACATTCTTCCATCCTGCCTTGCAAAGGTGGAACTGGGTGCAAAATTCAGCTCCCTACCCTTTTTTTAAAAAAAAGTAAGTTTCTAGCACTCATGAATGCAGGTCTGGAATTGTGCATGAAATGTCTCAGGTAGCTGCAAAAACTAGGAGAGATGGAGCATAGCTTCCTCAGGAGTGTGGAGAGACTGCACTGATGTGCCTAGCTTAAGGCTGAAGCCTGCCTCTAAATCTTTTAACCTAGAAACCCTGCCCTTTAGGCTGGCTACAATCCCCAGTGGTTATGGAAAGACCCTCTGCACATGCACAGTGGCACTCTTTACTATTACTTCATGATACAGGCCTGAAGTGCAGAAAGAACAATGCATCATCCTGCTCATCACATGCAAACAATCCTGAAACAGAATATGTTAGTCAAGGTCATAGTGGCTACTGGTAACTATCAGGGACACACCGACTGTGCCACATCAATTCCTCCCTCTCCTTGTACACAAGTTGCAGCATGCTGGTTAACAACTAAATGCAGACTGGACATTTCATGGCCTGGTGAAATTGAGTTTTTCTCCCCCTTCCTCCGCTATCATCCTAGCAAAGACCTTCAGTTCCATTCTCCGTCATCTTTCCAGGAGGCCGCCAGCAGGAGGAATAATCAAGGGTTCTGCCACTGTCAATTCTCTCCCACTAAAGAGCTTCCACACTCAGAAATGGAACCAGCTTCAATCTGAAACCACTCCCAAATGCCAACTAATGCCGATGGCTAAGTAACTCGGCCCATGCAACAGCAGATTATTGCGAGTTTATTAACCCTGGAATGAAATAAAACCCATCAGAAGCCCTTGAATCAAGGATGTGCAAATCCCCCATGAACAGGGAAAATCCAAATCTTCTACTTTTAGCAGATGTTTATAAAAATGAATCAGAGGGCTCTAGCATGTTAACCCACTAGCATCCAACAGCTGGTTCCATCCACACAAGATTGAAATAGGGCTTGCCCGCCACTCAGCATTGCAGAGTATGGCAGCCACAGAGCTGTTAAAATTAAACGGCTATGGCCACTGCCAAGACATTTTTACTCCACCAAGCCCTTGGACAAAACTAACTGCTCATTTTTACGCTCACTGCCACTTTTGTAATTTGTTTAGGTTATCTAGTTGTGTGACCAAGTTATGTATTTTTATCTATACCTTATTGTAAGCAGCCTTGATTGCTGTTATGGCTGGAAAGACAATGCGCGTGGCTTAAAATAAAGTCATTTGCAGCCTTCAAAGACGCCTATAAAAAAATTCCACCTGTAACCTTGCACATGTCATGCGCGACTCAGGAATAAAATTTCAGTAGCTCATTCTGCTACCAAAAAAGGACCCGGTTACACATTGTCAGCACCTCCCCAACCACCACTCCGTGTTGGCGCACCCCACCGCCCACGTAAATTTCAATTTGTTTGACGCTTCACCATTCAAGGTCCCAGAGCCATTTCACATTCTGATCCTGCCTCCGACTGTTGCTATAGATGTCAGACTCAAAAGGACACCTTAAAAACAGCTAATCTGTCTTGATCCTAACAAGGCAAAGAATGGGCAGGACTTCTTTCTTTTCTTTTTTAAAAAGAAAAAAAGCAAAGAAAAACCCCACGAAAACAACAAAACCACTTCTTCTTTTTTTAGTGTCCTCTAACAGAGCCTGGGAATTCAGTTGCAAATTCACCCTCCCCAGATTATAGGGGCAGAAAGAGAAAAGAGTTTCACAAGAGAGGCCACTTCCCCACCCCCAGAACAAGGAAAGAAGGAGAAAACCCAGGGTCCTCCGGTCCTTCCCCAAGTTGCTTCTGGCTACTTCTTACATTTTATGAGCCTTTTCCCCAATTAACCACCAAAGCAGGTCAGGGAGGTGACCAACACTTACTGGTGGTATTCTCGAGTCTCAGCTTTACAAGAGCAGTACATGGACTAAGAAGAAAATAGAGGAACCTGATACCAGGCCAAATCAATTTGCTCGCCTTGGCTCCGGCAGTCAAGGTTCATCATCTGTCAGATCCAAACCGTTGAAAGGGTGGAGATGGGGCTAGCGTTGCAAGTTCTGCAGAGGCAGAATAGGAGGCCTTTCCTGGTCCCGCCTGTTCCTTCGGATCGTTCCCAAGAGACAGTGTGGTGCAGCGGATGCCACGTGGAACTGAGTGGGGGGGGGGCATCTAGAATCAAATCCCTGCTCATGGGGTTTAGGTTCCTCTCCAAGCAAATCGTGAGAAATCAAGGTTTGTCTTAGCTTACCACTTATGAAAGGTTTGGTGCAAGCAGATCGTGCGCACTGCTCTGCGCATGATGCTAAGTCAGTGCTCTGGTTCATTTTGTTCCCAATCAGGCAAAGGCAGGAGGAGGGTGAATTGGGCATTATTGTTGTTGTTGTTGTAGTAGTAGTAGTAGTTATTATTATCATTATTATTATTACTATTATTATTCAGGGCAGCATGAGAAGCAGAACAAAGAATCTCAGCTTAGCGTTGCATTCAAATCAGGGATTTGGGATTAAAACAAACCTGTCTAATTTACAAACCAGCCCACGGGGAAGAGCCATAGCTCAATGGTAGAACATCAGCTTGCATACAGAAGATCCCAGGTTCAATCCCTGGCGTTTCCAAGTAGGGTGGGGAGAGCTCCCTGTCAGAAACCCTGGAGAGCCGCTGCCTGTCAGTGCAGACAACACTGAGTTAGATGGATCAATGGTCTGATCCAGTATAAAGCAGATCCCCGGGTTCCTATAACCCATAGTGAGATAAAGGTATGAAGCAAAAATATGAAACTGACCACGGTTGCTCACTTACAGGCAGCCCCCCAACCTAACACAGCACCAGCAATGACAAAGATAGGGACACAGGGACCAGATCCTGGGCAGACCTAGATGCCAGCTCTGCCCCCCCATGTCTTCTCTGACAATGTTGTAACAGGGCCCCTAATGTCACCCATATCATGAAGGGTTTATTCACCTGTTCATCTTTCAATGGGATTTATGCCATCATCTGCTAACAACACCTTCCTCAAGTCAGTCCCTATTCAACAGAATAAATGGACACAAATCTGGCATCAGGAATGCAATGTCTATAAACCAGTGGGAGAACATTTCAGCCTCTCAGGGCATTCTGTAACTGACCTTAAGGTGGCCATTTTGGAACAAAGGAACTTCAAAGGAAGAACACAATGCGAAACAGTTAAATTACATGCCATCAAAGAGTTCAGAGCCATCACTTTTGGGTTAAATAGCAACAACTGTTCCCCCCCCCATCACACTACATGTGTTAATTCACTTATTAATGCCAGGATACCTGTGCTATCTATGACCGTTTCTGGCAAATGGTTCCCTGCCCCACTACAAGTGTTTATATAAATCTCAGCAATGTTGAGCAAATTATCACTAATCCACCACTGCAAAAAATTAAAGGTGTGCCTATTTAACATACATTTAAGCTCTAATTATCACCTGCTGTAATTTTTGCATCTCCTCGCCATTTAACTTCCATTTTGCATTTTTCTCCTTTTAAGTACCTGTCAACGAAGATTTCACTTCATGCAACTGACAAAATGGACTTGAATACATGAAACTTTATGCCAGAATAAATTTGGTTGCCTGTAAGGTGCTACAGAACTTGTCCTTGTTTTAAACCAGGATCCCTGGTTGGTTGGAACGGAACACTAAGCTAAGATGCTTTAAAAGAAAACTACATTCAACTGAAGTCCTTTTCCCAGGAAAAAGGAGGGGGACAGTATGCGAGTCTGATGCTTTGTGTTGGCTCATTTGAGGCTTATCAATGGTTTGGTGTTACGTGCTAACACAGTGTGGAAGTTTCACAATTAGATCTACCAAATTCAGAAGACTCTGCATTTGATCAGAGCAGGGATGAATAGGGCTTATGTATACTTTTCTTTGTGGGTAACACTGGCTATTAAGATGAAGCTAATTATATCTACTCCCCATGTTGGAAGGCTGCCTTTCCCCTCTCCCTGCCACTCTCTGATAATGATGGGCAGCAAGGATATCAATGCTGGGACCAGGCTGCATGCTGCCATATCCACAAAGTGAGGTGCTATTCCCCCACAACAAAGTCTAGCCCAAATCTGGTGTCTCCATGTGGTCTAGAGGTTTCATACGATGAGCTGCAGTCTGACAGCACAGCATAACAGGGCCAGGCTGAGGCTGGCCACATCCCAAACCAGAACTGAACTGATGTTTACAGACTGAAGAACACCCCTACCATTTCTCACAGCATGAACATAAGCAGCAGCCTTATATCGAGTGAGACCATTGGTCCATCTGGGTCAGTATTGTCTACACTGACTGGCAGCGGCTCTTCAGGATTTCAGGGAGAGGGTCTCTCCCAACCCTACCTGGAGACTGAACCTGGGACCTGCTGCCTACAAACCAGATGCTCGACCATTGCGCAATGGCTAAGGCCAGGGAGTTGGGGAGAGGGTTTTTTTATGCTTTCCTAAAAAGCTAATTTTCAGTCTTTCTGCAGCAACATCCAAACCATAATTCATGTGACACCCAATATCTTGAACACACAACAATTTCTCTCAGTTGTTGTTGAGCTTCATACCCTGAAGCCCAACAAAACAAGCTGTGAGTTCTGTGCACGCAAAAAATGAGACCTCCTTACACGGGAGAGAGATAAAAAAGAATGGGTGTTTCTCCTCTCCAAACTTCAAGCTCACTGCCTTAAACCAGCCTTCACTAACCTGGTGCCCTTTAGGTATTTAGCTGTGAGGTTTTTTTGTCTCTATTGAAGACCTTCCTCTTTCAGCAAGCCTTTTAAATAGAGACCTTATCTCAGTCTGCATCTGTGTTGGAATTGCTTTTTAAGATTTTTTAAAAAGAGGTTTAAGATGATTTAAAGATGTTTTTTAGTGTTTTATCACTTGTTTGCTGCCCAGGATATAAATTTAATAAATAAATAAATAACTCCCATCAACCCCTTGCAAAGGCTGTCTTAAAAGGCGTGGTGAGTGGAGTGGGGTGGTGAGAATAGGTCTTGAAAAACGCTAGCTATCTTTTGTCTTGGTGGAGAGAAAAAGAATCTGTTCCAAAGAATGCAAATCATAATCCCTGAGATGCTGCGCTGATTAAATACCCACTCCTGAATTACAATTTTTATAACATTCACCAAAGTATAAAGTATTTTAGAACCTTTTTCCTGTTAATCTAAACAACAACATTGAAGAAAACTACGCTGAGAGCAGTCCAGGGCCATCCACACTTGCTTGGTTGAGCAGGAATTTGAACCTCTGGACAGATTCACATGAATGACTTTCTCAGTTTAGCAGGTGACATGCTGCAAGGGAAACAAACATGCCACCCTCCAGAAGTTGTTCGACCGCAGCTCAGGAACACAGGCAGCTGCCTAGTACAGAGTCAGACCACTGGTCCATCTAGCTCAGGATTATCTGCACGGACTGGCAGCCGCTCTCCAGGATTTCAGGCAGGAGTCCCTCCTAGTCCTGGGACCTTCTGTATGCAAAGCAGATGCTCTATCATTGAGCTATAGCCCTTGGCCATGCTGGCTGAGGCTGATGGGAGTTGCTGTAAAACGTCTGGAGGACTGCCACATTTGCTACCATGTCACATTCCCACTAAAGTCAGGGGACTTGCTGTGAGGTCACTGTTTAAGAATGTCCCACTGTGAAGCTCCAACGGTAAGGGGAACTGGTCATCTGTAGGGCTCCAGCTTCGAGATGCTTTGTAGCAACCCTGAGGCCAAAAGAGAAGCAGCATCTGCAGCAACAGGACTTGGCAGGAGGTCATTCCCATTTGGGAAAGGGCCGTAGCTCAGTTGTAGAGCATCTGCCTTGCATGCAGAAGGTCCCAAGTTCAATCCCCGGCATCTCCAAGTAGGGTTTGGGAGTGCTTGGGAAACCCTGGAGAGGCATTGCCAATCAGCATAGACAATGCTGAGCTAGACGGACCCCTTGTCTGACTCAGTATAAGGCAGCTTCCTATTTTCATCTGATCTCACCAAGTGGCTCCCAGCAAAACTAAGCAGGAGGGCACCATAGCTCAGTGAGCAGAGCACATGCTTTGAATGGAAAAGGTTCCAGATTCAATCCCTGCCATCACCAGTTAAAAGGATAAGGTAGCACATTATAGGGAAGATCCTCTCTGCCGGAGGCCCTGGGGAGTCGCTGTCAGTCAGAGTCAACAGTATTAGGCCAGATCAGCCTTCCCCAACCTAGTGCCCTCCAGATGTTTTGGACTACATTGGCCATACTGACTAGTTCAAAATAACTGGAGGGCACCAGGTTGGAGAAGGCTGGGCAAGAGGAACAAATAGTCTGACTTGACACAAGGCAGTTTTCTAGGTGTTGACCAGAGTGCAGCAGATAAATTGACTCTTCACTCCATTAGAGTGTGCCTTCCGACATTTAGGCAGCAGCAACCACACAGTATGTGGATCTATTTTCCTCATGCCAGGAGCCAAACCAGACAAGATTATGGAGTTCTGTGATCATATCTTCCAGTTTTTCAACTTTAACAAATGCAGTTCCGGGGGGGGGGGAATTGGATCTGGGCAACTGTTCGCAGGGAGGAGCTATTAACCCTTTTCACCAACCCTTTTCCCCAATCAAGATCTAGGCTACAATCACGCTGTACATTTATTACACTATTATTCCACTTTAAACAGTCATGGTTTCCCCCAAAGAATCCTGGGAAGTGCAGTTTATGAAGGGCGCTGAGAGTTGTTAGGAGACCCCTATTCCCCTCACAGACCATGGCTGTTTAAATTGGAATAACAGTGGAACAAATATACAGCGTGAATGTGGCCTTATTTATGCAGAGGCTTATATATCGCACAATAAACAAAGTATCTAGGCACTGAACGTTAACACATCCATAGAGCAGCGCTAAAATTCTTAACCTCAGGACAATGATACACAATGACCTATTGACTGAGCTATAGATCGGAAAAGGCCTGTGTAAACAAACAAATCTTAAGCAGGCACCTGAAACAAGGTACTGGTGTTGCTCGCTTAATTGTAATAGGCAAGGAGTTCTACAACCTAGGTCAAAGGTGGGGAATCTTTGGCCCTCCAGATGTTGCGAACTACAACTCCCATCAGCTCCAGCGAGCATGGCCAGTGGGCAGTGATGATGGGATTGTAGTTCAGTCGCATCTGGAGGGCAAAAGGTTCACCGTGCTGACTTAGATGCAGCCACATCAAACACCCTGTTTCTTGTAGATGAAAGGCAAACATCAAGAGTGCCTCTCCACCTGAACATAAAGATCAAGCAGGTACACACAGGGCAAGGCAGTCCTTCAAGTAAGCTTTATACACTAGCAATGAGATCTAGGATTTGGCCAAGTATTATATAGACACCCAGCGCAGACCCTTAAGCAGAAGTATTATATGATGTTGATGGAAGCCGCCATCAACAGCTGGGCTGCTGCATTCTGCACAAGGTGCAGCTTCCAGACTGAAAGCAAGAGAGGCCCCACACAGAGTGCATTGCAGTAGTCTCATTTTGTGGTTACCGAATGCTTGAAGTACAGTGGCCAAGCTATCCCGATCCAGGAATGGCTCCAGGTGTCTTAGCAGACAAAGTTTGTCAAAGAGGTCCTAGCCGCTGAAACCACTTGGGCCTCTAGAGATAAAAGATGTATTTAGGAACACCCCCAAGCTGGAAGCCTGCTCCTTCAGAGGGAGCACAATCCTATCCAGAACAGGCAATTTGCTTATCTCCTGAACACAGGACAGGACACACTCAGCCACAGTGCCTCCATCTTATTGGGATTCAAGCTGCATTTATTGACCTGCAACCAGCCCATTACTACATCCTGGCATTGGTCCAGGGCTTGCACAGCCTCACCTGATTCAGATGTAATAGAGAAACAGAGCTGAGTGTCATCAGCATACTGATGACATCCCACCCCAGAATTCCTAATGACCACTCACGGGGACTCGTTGAAAAGCACTGGGGATAAAAATGGTGCCATGGGACTACTGAGCACTCTCGCAATGCTGCTCTCTGAACTTGAACCTTCCCAGATCCATGCCCAACCTTTGTGCACCGAATAGGAAGGTCTGAAATGGGAACCTTCGCATATTCAGCTGAATGCGCAAAGATTCCCCTTTCAGACCTTCCTGCTTCACTCGCATCCGAGGTCTGAGGCTGCATCTGGCAGGGAGCGGGACACCGGGGAACAGCTAGCATCTGTACACCTGGTCCTGCAAGGGGCAAAACACCAGAACAGGACTTAACAGAGTACAGGTGCTTTCCCCTGTTACAAAGCAACACAAAACACAGGACACTGACTTAACCCAAACCCTTATTCCAGGGCTGGGGATTTTTTCTCTCCAGCCCTGCCAAGCCCAATTTAACAGGTGGGTGGGGACACCTATCTGTCAAATGCCTGCTGTCAGTATGACATCAGATGCTGCTGCTCTTTGAAGCCCTGACTGCTGGGACTTCAAAGAGCAGCCTAGGCTGTTTGAAATCCCTTTTGCAAGCAGCCCCATGTTACTCTTTGAACCCCTGAAAACCAGGGGTTCAAAGAGTAGGGTGGGACTGTTTACAAAAGAACTTTCAAATGGCCCCACCCTGCTTTTTGAACCTTCAGCTTTCAAAGGATCAAGGAGCAATGCTGAGAGGGAGAGTCAGCTGATGGGCGGTGGGAGAGTACCTCGCTCCAGCAAAGAAACAATCAGGAGCTCACTTTAAGCTCTCTGTTTGTTCCTTTGAAGCCCTGCCCAAACCTGCCCCACACCTGATGTCCCGTATGACATCAGGTGTAGGATGGATGGGTGGGGCTTGCTGTAAAAAGCCCAGGCCACCACTTATACCAAGTCAGGCCACCAGGTCCTTCTAGCTCAATATTGTCTACATTATAGAGGCTTCAGACAGGTCTTTCCAGTCGTATCGAGATGCTGGGGGTTGCACCTGGGATCTTCTGCACAGAAAAGAATGTGCTCTCCAACTGAGCCACGGTCCTTCCCCCAGGATGTGCAACAGGATCTGGTCTGGGATCTGCCCATATAAGGATCACAGGAATTACCAACGATGACGCAAATACAGTAGCAGTCAGCAACTGTCGAAGAATCCGCTGGTGCCATTTCCTTCCTCCCCCACACCTCCCACCAGCCTCATCTGCCACCATATGAAATTGAAAACTTAGACTCTGCCAGAAATTCAAGGGTTTTTTTTGGTGTTTTTTTAAAGATCGAAACCTCTTAGTGGATGACACAGCCAAGCACTGTCTGGCCTCAATTATCTAGACAGCTTTCCAGGGGAAGAAGGAGGAACTCTAGAATTCGGATCCTAAAAAGGATATTCAGCATTGACTTCAAACAATGAGCAGAGCATTCAGGTAACAAGTAAATCTAGAGAAAGAAAAGACTGGTGTTTGTTTTTGTTTTTTTTAAAAAAGCATGCTTCACAAATATTTTATTGCTCTGTTTCAGGATAGACAAAACTCCTATACCCAAAAGCCAAAAACTCTTCAGTTAACCAAAGGCCATAGGTTGCTCTACCTTCAGATTCATGGCCCAAGCATTGCCAAGTTATATGACCAGCTTCTGTCCTGTGTTTTTAACAGCAGCTTGATGGGCAGACATTAGCAGGTAGTAATTCTTACCTTCATCCCCCGATAATTCTTCCATATCATACTGATGTCTAAAAGCACAGAAGGAGGCCAGCTCCCTTTCATGCTAGGTAACCAGAAAGAATTTAGAACTACTGTCATTAAGCAGGATATATAACTTGTTGGAAAAAAAATAACAAATAAAACCTTACAAAGCCTACGCCGTTTGTGATACAGGATCAGCAGTGCTCCCATCTCCTCCTACGGAGAGTCATGGGGGGAGGGAGGGAGAAGAGAGAGTGAGAAAATAAAACAAGACAATTTCTCATTTTTCCTGCATCTTTTCCTCAATTGCTTAGGCGCCACACTGAAGATGCTCATAAACCAGTCTCACCACACATCACTACTACAATCCATTTGCATAGAATTTCTACTTGGCAGTGTTTTTACAGCTGCTGCTGTTATTATTTGCATAATAACTCCATGAGGAGACTCCTGTTTTATAGATGGAGAACTAAGAATGAGGGAGAGTGACTTGACCAAGGCTACACAATGATTCAGTGGCAGGGGAGGAACTTGAACTAGGGTGACCAAATGCAATAGAGAAACTGTATCTACCCAACTGCCCACTTCTAGAAAGTTATAGAGGAGCCCTGCCCTTTATTGCCTCTGATCAGCATAACCTGAATACAGATTTAACTCCAGTTGTCTATCTATAAGCCTGCCCTGTTCTGTATTAACAACTCAGGAGAAGAGCACACACTTTGTATGGAGAGGGTCCCAGGATCAATCCCTGATATCTCCAATCAAAAAAGAATCACGTAGCAGGTGACGGGGGGGGGGGGACACTGTTTAGGACTCTGGAGAGCTGTTGCCAGTCAGAGCAGGCATTACTGGGAACGATGGACAAATTGGAAGCTGTCTTACAGCAGGAATCTATGTCAGATACAGACCTATCAAAGGCGTGTCTTCCCTCTACAGTAGATTCAAGAACAAGTCAGCCTACACTGCAGAGTGTGACCCTAGTGGAAGCTATATACTAGGGGGTGCCAAAATTCACCTTGTATCTGCAGTTTTTTAAAAATCCTATTAGTTACTGAGTTGCTCTGTGCTCTTGCCACTTCAGACTTTTGTGTTCTGAGCTGCTCCATATAAATCAAAGCGCTGGATTCCCCATACACTATAATGCAGAATTTTTTTTAAAAAATGACTATAACATTTTCCCCTTTTGGCCAAAGTGGGTGAAATTTACAGCCACAAGAGTCCCTCCAGAGTGGATTAAGACTAGCAAATTGCAGACCAATAGATCCAGTGGCTTTCTGTGGGAGAAGTCAAAGTGACTTACTTTCCCCCATAATCCCTGCTGGGGGGAAGCAGGATGTTATCACTTTCTCACTTTAAAATAATTAAGTGGTGGCTGAGTGGTGTGCATTCTTACTTGTACATTTTTAAAAACTTTGCAGCTTTGCACCGGCTTTTGTTTCTGGTGATTGCTGTGTCCTCTGATAGGCAGTTACAAGCCTTCCGCTAAGCCTTTATAGGTCTCTGGTAGGCCTTACAATCTGACTAGAATGCTGCCTGCAGACTTCTGAAGAACTCCTAGTAATGACATACAAAACACGCGCATATTGAATCCAATCCATTTTAACTCTGTCTGGAGTCAGGCAGCATGAGGAAACTGACATGGACGCACACAGCCAGATGCAAGCGACTTATCCTGAAAGCCCCAAGTGCAATTCTTCACCTCCAAAGCTTTCCAATAGATTCTATTGAATCGGAGGTTATGGATTTTGATCTTCCTTAAGGCACCCTGATTTTCGTATCACAGAGCAAATGCACATTTCTAGCATCCTTAGAGATACTCCGGTGTGCAACGAAGATACCACAGAAGGAGGAAGACTCAGACAGACAAAAGCTGCACAAAGAGGTTCCTGGACAGCACCTGCATTAACTGTGCAAAAGGCACAGCTCTGTTCATTTGAAGCCAAGCCCCACTGGGTTCCATGGGGCTTACTCCCTAATAAGTGTGCACAGGATTATGGCTCGATGCTGCAATCCTGCACACACTTACCTGGGAGAAAGTCCCGTCAAATACACTGTAGAGATAGGTAAGATTGTACTGAGAGTTCCCGACAACCACCATTCATCTTGGACACGCTTTCTTGTGATGGCAAAGATCTTCAATGCCAATCTTACCCCAAGAATACCATATCAAAGGTCAAGGAGTTTTGGGCTCAAGCAGAGAGATAAGCTAACCTTTGAACTAGTGTCTCTCCCAGTTGTTCTCAAGAAGTCTATTTTTTTAAAAAAACCTATACTTGATTCATTGAGGGAGTCCACTCAGCTTACTCTCTGCACATAAACATTAATGAAGAGACATCCGCTTCTGTTTGCTGATCTCACAACAGGCACACAGAGCTCAGCAGCAGCACTGCTTGGAGGAGCAGCATATTCTCTTGGATCCTGTTGCCAGCACCTGCTCTCAGCTGGAAGCAACGCACGATGAAAAATCAGTCACATTACCCCCCAAAACACTGCATGTGTGAATCCGTCATGCCTTTCACTCGGCATTATCCTTCGGCAGCCATTGTCATTCAGTCTAAATCATTCTTCCCTTTTTCCCTACAGACCCTCACAGGAGTTAAGATCAGCAAAGGGGCCCCTTTTGATAGTTCCGCCATCCTTAGAAGCTCAGCGGTGGTGGGTTGGCCAGAAGACAGCATCCTCTGGGGTGGCCCCTAAGTTGCGGAACTCTTTCCCCACCAAGGTGCGTTTGGCAACTTTAGTGTACGGTTTTCAGCGAATGCTGAAGATGCACCTCTTTACCTTGGCCTGTGAGGCCTGAGAGGTATATTTTTAGGACCCACCCTATTTTGTGGTCTTAGTTTTTAATGCCATATTTTAAAAGTGTTGTAGCCCACCCTGGAACCTCTGGGTGAAGGGCAGGCAGTTAATGAATGAATTAATTAATTAATAATTCCTACAATACTTACTATACAGAAGATGTGGAACAGCTAGCAGTGAGGGCAATAACAGGCACACAACGTTCAACAATTTGCCATCATTTAATGTAATAAAGGATACCTAGGCTGAGACCTTCATCCACAGCCCCACCCTCAAGGTAACTCTCTGCTCCCTTCCAATATATGGCCAGCTGTTGCTTCCTAAATTCCCACCAAGAAAGGGAATGGTCAAGTGATTATGATTTGATGGGGGGACAGAGATCATCCAAATATAAAATTCTAGGAATCTCACAATTCTTATATTCCTCACCCCACCCTCCAAAACACAAACAGCCTCAAACTGACCACTGTTCAAGTTGCAGTGGCAAATATCACAGGTATGGATAAAATCCATATGGAGGTGGGTAGGAGGGAGGTTCAAACTCAATTTAGCCCACTTCCAGAGAGCTAGAACTCACCCCCCCAAAAAAAACCCATGTGCTTAAATTCTACAGTGGATATTTTCAAAAAATTAAAGAATAAAAACCTGTTCTCTCTCTCTCTCTCTCTCGTAATAAAAGATGGCTTAGCATTATTATTTTCAGAACTGAATGTTTAGCAATCTGAAATTTTGCTATAAAACATACACATACAATTGTTTCGGGTCTAGCCATTACAAGGATTTCCTTTCAGCCACTGCATCCTTTTCCAAAGTGTGTCTTGATGCCTCCTCTAGTGGACAGATTTTGAGAGAGTTTGCGGTCTGAAAATTTTTTGTTTCCTCATTAAAAAAAAAGACGACAGCTAAGAACATTGGTAGGAGAAAGCAAATCATGAACATGCAGACAATTGTACCGCTGTCTCTGGCGACAGAGATTGGTACAAAGCTCGCGAAGGGAAACCGTGTACGAACACAAGGCAGGGAAGGCCTGGAGTCTTCAATTGTCAAGGATCCGAAAGGTCAGTCACCCTCCAGCTGACAGCCTCTCCTCTGAAGCTAGCCTCTACACAGCCACATCCCCTGTGACTGTGTGTGAGCTTCTTTTTTATCACACTTGGGCCCATCTGTTACCTCAATGAAAAGTGTAAAGCAGAAGAGCCTCTGGGTGAAGCTGGATCTCTCTGCATGCAGGGCAAGCCCTCCATTCTGGGTGACATGAAAGGGGGAAGTGACTCACTAATATAACAGCTGTGCAGTGGGGCATACATGCACACAACACTTGTTTTGTACATGGTACATATTTTGGACAGGGAAAGTACAACCCGCTGCAGACATGTATATTTCACTTGTGGATAATGTGGCCCAGAAAGCATTAAATAACCGTGTGGCATCCCTGCAAGTGATGCCACACCGCATGAACAAAAATACACACCGGTCAAACTACAAGTGGGCTTTCACGCTCATGAGATTCTACACGTTTCACTCCAACCTCTAAACACAGAAGCATGCTCTGCAAAAGTAATGCAGGTTATGTGAAAGAACAGTCAGTGCACCAGGAATGGGGGTCTAACCCAACTCAATCCCTACAAGCAACGGGGCAGGGAGCTAGGGGGGAGCACGGTTTAAAAAAAGAGCCGGCCCAAACACACACTCTGTGTTCTCTTGTCAACCACTCTTTACCATCCTTCTGGAGGGTTTTCAACCAAGACCTTTGCATCAAGACCTGAAGCTGCTGCACACAAAGTCTGGGTCAACCTTGCCACCGAGTCACCAGCAGCCTTGGGCATACCCCCATGATATTTCCCTCCTCCCCCCCCTTTCTCGATCAAAGATCTGATACAAGCACAACTAGAATTCCAGAACTATTGATCAGTGGGCTGTCGCTAGACCGGGTACAAGGGGCACATCTAAGAAAGAAAGAATCCAGAGTGTGTCCTCCGTCTCAGGATTTGACTTTCCTGCCCAGCCATGCCCAGAAAGTGCAAGGCAAGGGGTTTTGCCTCCTCTCCGATTGACGGGGAGTTCCAGAGTTGCGATCACTACCGAGAGCTCTTGGGGGGGGGATAATGTAAAAGAGGGGATCTTAAGGTCAGCTGCGCGGAGCGAGGCCCCCGACTTCAGAAGCGCTTCTTACCTGAACTGGCTCCCATCAAGGCCGGCAAGAAGCACAGGAAGCTCCGGAGCCAAAGCGGGAGCCGCCGCCGCATGGCTCAGCTCCTCCAGGGACGCATCCAGGAGAGGAAAGCCGGAACCTTTCCGCCGCGGCTTCACAGCAGGGGGGCGGGTCGGCTCCCGGGACCTGCCCCCAGTCGTGGCGAGAGGGAAAGGAGGCGGTCCTGAGGTTCACGAGGGGAGGGACCTTGGAGGAGGGCGAGGACCGCGATCCCGGCCGGCTCCAGCAGTTTCGGGAATCAACTCAGCGCCGGCGATCGTGCCGCCAACCCTTTCCCCCGAGCGCGCTCCTGGCGCAACTCCCGCCAGGGCAAGCGCGTGGCTGATACTGCTGCCGCCGCCGCTTCTGCCGCGGCCGGACGCCTGGATGATGCCAGCTCGCCTTGGCGAGATCTTCCAGGAGAAGCTGCTGCTGCTACCGCCGCCGCCGCCGCACCGTGGAACTTGCTCAAACTCAGCTGCCCCGGCCCATTGTCAGGCGACTGGTCCCTGCCGCGGCGGCTTAAAGAGACATTGACCCTCCTCGCCGGGAGGACGCGGGCGGAGAGAAGCCAGGGGAAAACGGCTGGCTTTGGCGACCGCAGCAAGCGCCGCGCCGGAGGGACGCGCTTACCGAGCTGCTCTTTCCCCGCCCCTGTCGCCCCACATGCGGGCAGTGGGAGCCCTCGCGAGCCCCAGAGAACATCCCGGGGCCGCCCGGCCGTCGCCGGCACCACCTAGATAACACTACTCGATTCGAATCCGGGACCCGTGTGGGGCGCAAAAGCAATTCCGACGCACAAAATAATCACAGCCCATTTAGGGCGTTGGTTGCCCGTTTGACATTGTCTTTGCTACAAGGGTGGACACGCGTGTGTGGGAAGTAGGCAACAGACCTACGCTAGGGTGCATCGTCCTCGTGTGTGAAGGCAGTGCACGTGTTTTGGCTGCGTGTACAAGCAGCTCTTACAGGAGGTTCTGTAGAACAAATACGGGGGGGAGGGTTAACGGGGACAGCAGGCTCCACCCCTGACCTACGTGCACGCGTTTCAACCTGGTAAGAGTCCAATGACTACCTTTCCCAGAGGAGAGGCGCTACGGCAAACCACAGCCTCTGATTTGGTAGCCCTGTCTTCCAATTCCGGATACGTGGAACTGGTCTACGATTTTCTCGCTGATTAAAGAAATGCACTCTGTCCATATTCAAAGACATTCCTCTTGTAGACTGTGAGTCCACAGGCAGGAATGCCTCCATTTCATCTTTGTGCAGAGTGTTTATACTTTAGTCACGTTTATAAATCATTTGAAGTGGTGATGCTGATTCTTATCTTGCATGTTCCAGGGCTGTGAAAGTACATTCTGGATTTCGGTTCTCCTTGGTGAACCCTAAATGAAACCCTGGCCTGGGTGCTGGCACAGGAGATGTACCAGCATCTTCCATTTGCCAATGGTGGCTGATGCCCATTGGGACCGGTAAGGCAGAAGTCAGGGAGCCCAACAGCAGGTGGAGTCAGAGCCAATGACAGGCAGAGCCAACGAATCCTAATTTTGTCCCTGTTCTCTCTGTTGAGTTCTGCAAAGGCAACACTGAGAATGAGGTGGAAGCACCAGTGCCGCTCCTTAGACTGGTAGTAGGTAAGGAGGTAAGCAGTGGAGGCTGGTCTACTGGGGCACTGCCCCACCAACTTCTGTCTGTCCTCAGCCAGCCCACACCTGCCTGTCTTACTACTTTCAACCAGTCCAGGGAGTGGCCTTGGGCCATCAGCTTCCTCCTCCCTAGTCTGTGTTGCCCTTGTACAACTCAGCAAGGAGCAAGATGGAATGGCTAGAATGACTTGGCTTTGCTTCTCATTGGCTCTGGCTCCAACTACTGTGGGCTTCCTGCCTTCCGCCCCACCAGTCCCAATGGGCACCAGCCAGCACTGGAGGAAGGTGAGAGGAGGCAGTGGCTGAAGGCAGACTGAGCTTGGTAGGGCAGTGCCCCACTTGCTGTAATGAGCTGGCCTCTGTTGCCATTTGCCATGCACCTGGCTTAATAGCAAAACCAGGAGCAAAAAGGTGTTTCTTGCAGAATAAGTACTATGAAGCCATCATTGTCAGCCCACAGACATCCAGGGCCATTCCGGGGACAGAATGTGGGAAGGAGAGACTTACACCTGTTCCAAACCACGTTCAGCTTGGTCATGTGATCTAGGATCCAATCCTCAAAACCTGGGTCCACACTCCCAAAGGCTCCTGAATGGAGTTTGGAATAGGGTAAATTACACCAGCCTAAGTTACATCAGCTGCCTAGAGTTAGGATTGCTCTGATGGTATGGATCCAGCCCCTATGATCCCATTCTCTTTCCACCTCTGGAGGATAGCAAGACACCTCCTTTTGAGAATACCATATTTGGCAGGACTCCCATGCCTTTGACAGTTTTTGAGTATTGTGGCCAGTGTAAAGACTTAACAAATTTATTATAGCATAAGATTCCTTGGACCAGAAGCCACCTCATCATAGTGTTGATTGAGCTGCAACAGTCTGACAAGCTAGCCTTCTGGAAATTCATTCTGACAGCTGTGTGAAAGGCAGATGGTCAAGAGGTTTTTCTTTCCTGGCATGCAGGAAATTCACCTGTTGAATTTTTGCATGACATGAAGCTGTTAAAAGGATCTGAGGTCCTGGCAAGAGAGGGAGAAGAATGGTGTTCCTCTCATTTTTAATAAGCATTGCCCAGGGGTCCTGGAGTTGGATTGACTTTCACTGTAGAACTCCAGAGATGCAGATCTGTTTTGCTACCAGTATACAGAGCGATTCATACACAACATCACACCCTTCTGCTCTGTTAGTCAAGACAATCTACCAATCGCTACTGTAAATCAGAAGTCCCTTCTCTCCCATCAGTGTGAATGGAAAGAATACAACAGACCAACCATCATTTAACCAACCAGTCACTGTGTAAGGGTGCATCCAGACAGGTGTTTATTATGAGATGGGTGTTCCTCATGCGTGCAAGACTTGTGCAGCATCCACACAATGCTATTGGCATCAAAATGCCAGCCTATTTTTTTCCTTTTTTAATCTGGATTTACCCTTCGGGGGGAGGGGGATTGATAAATTTTTTAAAAATGTTGCCAACAATCAGTTTGCAATATCTTGATGAGCTGTTTGTACATTAAGCCCCTGCCTGGATGTACCCTAAGTTTAGCACCATTCCTTTATGTGTAGATCTGCCTCCCTGAACATACAGTCAGTGGTAATATCAACCCCTCTCTTCCTGCAAACCTCTTCTCAAAAACTGCACTTTTTCCATGTGGCCCCTGAATTTGCATTCCCATCTGAAATCAAATTTTAAGTACATATAATGGTGTTGTGCACACCCCTATCTCTGAGCAGTGACACACTTCCAGGGGTTTTAGCGCATACCCAGGGTTCAGTTTCCTTGCAATGAAAGTGACTGGAGACTGTAATGTTTTTATGATAGAAGGTTTATGTACAATCTGAGCAGAAGATGGAAGGGGCTCACAGCATTAACACTCCCAACAGATCTTGCTTCCTCACTAGGCTTCCAGGAAAGCGCCCCAAAGCCATGGCTTGGGATTCAGCACACAGGGAAAACCTCTCTGCATCTTTTTAGCTCCCAGCTCCACACCAGGCTAGCAAAAAAACCCACATACTATATTCTGGCCCTAGGATTGGAGGGGAGGGGGGCTACCCCAGTTGTTCCTATGGCAACACATCTGCTCTTGACCAAGTCTTTAGACATGTAGATTGGGTACTTGACGGGCTCATTAATTTAACAAAGAAACTGGCTTGACCAGTTAGGTTTCTTCTACTGCAAATCCTAACTTCCAAATATAGGATTACAGGCTTGGAGGGGACCAGCAGACATCATCCAAACCACCCTCCCAATCCTATAACAATGGCTTTTGCACATAATCGTCCCCTTTTGCCCTTTATTCTCACTCCCTCAATTTTTTCCCTCATTCTGAGTTCCTTTGGAAGAAGGACTTTCCAGTTTTTGCCTTTATAACCTTGTAAAGTACAGTGCACATGGATGGACATTATCTGAAATTATTGACAATGACAATGGAGATGGTAATAATGAAAGAAGGTTACATCCATTTTAAGTGATATTTGAAATCCAGCACTTTGCAGATGCTCATGATGCACGGGGCTTTTTTAATGCCACAAAGGCCATCTACGGACCAACAAATTATGGTACAAATCCCTTACGTTCAATAGATGGTATCAAACTTCTAAAGGACAAAGAGTTTATTGCACTGCGTTGGAAAGAGCATTACCACGACCTCCTTAATCGTAACTCTATTTTGGCTGATGAGGTCTTCTCGCAAATTCCGCAACAACAAATTAGAGATGAGCTTGCAGTATCCCCTAATTTGGATGAAATCAGTAAAGCCATTAATCAAATGAAGAATAACAAAGCTAGTGGACTTGATGGGATTCCTGCTGAAGTCTTTAAAGAAGGTGGGCCTGAACTTACACAACAACTTCATAAACTCATCGAAAAAATCTGGATGAGGGAGGAGATCCCGGAAGACTTTAGGGAAGCCATTATTATCACTCTTTTCAAGAAGGGTGATAGCTTTAAAAACATCTTAAATAAAAAGGGTTAAAAAAACATTGTTTAGAAAAAATTGTTTTTTTAAAAAATATATTAAAAGAAATTACAACACAGACGCAGACTGGGATAGGTCTTAACTTAAAAGGCTTGTTGAAAGAGGAAAGTCTTCAATAGATGCCAAAAAGATAACAGAGATGGCGTCTGCCTAATATTTCAGGAGAGGTAATTCCACAGGGTAGGTGCCACCACACTAAAGGTGCATTTCCTATGTTGTGCAGAACAGACCTCCTGATAAGATGGTATCTGCAGCAGGCCCTCACCTGCAGAGCGCGGTGATTGACCGGGTATATAAGGGGTAAGACGGTCTTTCAGGTATCCTGGTCCCAAGCTGTATACGGTTTTGTACACCAGAACTAGAACCTTGAACTTGGCCCAGTAGCAAATGGGCAGCCAGTGCAATTTTTTCAGCAGCGGTGTGACATGCTGGCGATACCCTGCCTCAGTGAGCAGTCTTGCCACTGCATTTTGCACTAGCTGCAACCTCCGGACCAACCTCAAGGGCAGCCCCACATAGAGCGCATTACAGTAATCCAGCCTAGAGATTACCAATGTGTGGACAACAGTGGTCAGGCTATCTCGGTCCAGAAACGGCCACAGCTGTCTTGTCAGCTGAAGCTGGTAAAAGGCACTCCTAGCCACAGAGGTCACCTGGGCCTCTAGCAACAAAGATGGATCCAGGAACAACCCCAGACTACGAACCTGCTCTTTCAGAGGGAGTATGATCCCATCCAAAGTAGGCAACTGACCAACCATCCGAACTTGGGGACCACCAACCCACAATGCCTCCATCTTGCTAGGATTCAGACTCAATTTATTGGCCCTCATCCAGCCCACCACTGAGTCCAGGCACCGGTCCAGGGCTTGCACTACCTCTCCCAATTCAGAAGTTATGGAGAAATAGAGCTGGGTATCATCAGCATACTGCTGATATCTTGCCCCAAATCTCCTGATGACCACTCCCAAGGGCTTCTTATAGACGTTAAACAGCATGGGGGACAAGATGGTACCTTGAGGCACCCCACAGAACAACTGCCAGGGGGCCAAAAGACAGTCACCCAATGCTATTCTCTGACAGCGACCTTGGAGATAGGATCAGAACCACTGTAAAACAGTTCCTCCAATACCCATATCACCAAGTCAACCCAGAAGGATACCATGGTCAATGGTATCAAAAGCAGCTGAGAGATCAAGTAAGAATAACAGGGTCACACTCCCCCTGTCTTTCTCCCGATAAAGGTCATCCATCAGGGCAACCAAGATTGATTCAGTCCCATAACCAGGCCTGAACCCAGACTGGGATGGGTCAAGATAATCTGTTTCATCCAAGAGTACTTGCAATTGCTGCACCACAACCCTCTCAATCTCCTTTCCTAAAAAGGGACTATTTGCAACCAAGTAGCTTGATATATATTCTCAAGTAGCTTGATATATACTGCTGCAGGAACCACATAGGAAGGCTTTGGTTAATGTTCGCGCTAAATTAACCTCCCTGTAGTTTGAAAACATTGTTGTTTGTAAAAAAAAAAAAAATCAGCCAAGAGTCAGGTACCCACTTATGCACAGAACTCTCTTCCCACACTGGTTGTTGATATCCCAGGGAAGGGCTAATGAGATGATGAGTGTCATCTGCTAACTTCTGTCACAACTCATTAAGGGCAGGACCAGGGCTCCATCCTGCCATCACCCCCAGGTAATTAAAAAGGGCTGGCAGCTGCCTTTTCCCGTGGCCACACTTTACATTTGCATATCAATAAACAAGACCCCCCCTTTTTTTTAGTTATTATGAATGTGGCTGTGCTATGCCATGGAGACACACAAATTAAACACATTCACACACACACACACACACTCCAAAGCTAAACTGCCAACTCTCAAGTTTTTGCATAAATGACATTTAAATTGGTTTGGGGGTTTCCATAAAGAAAAAGAATTCAGATGAGAATGTGCATTTTGATTGGAAAATATCTTGCATTACCAGTTACACTTGACACATTCCAGGCCATCATCAGAATCCAAGTAGCAGGTTCCCCTGTGGCTGGTTCTGCATTGTAGTCCTAAAATGGAAGTGGAAGACTCAAGAGAAAGAGGAGGTAGCAAGTAATGTAGGGCTTTCTAAGGAGCAGGCATCTTTGTCTTGTTTGGACTCTGCCACCTGCACTAATTGTAGAAGCATGAAAATATACAAAAAGCTCATCTTTCAAGTGAAATGACTCTGTATGGAAACAGACTGGATAACTGATTCACATTAGATGATTGACAGTGCACTACTGGAAACTTCCCAAAGGCCACTCCAAGTACAATCCTATGCATGTCTACTTAGAAGTAAGTCCCATTGAATTCAATAGGCTTTATTTCCAAGCCCAAAGCTGGAATCCTATGCATCTTTTCATGAGAGCCAGGCCTACTGAACATGGTGGTATTTACTTTTGAGTACACACGCGTAGGCTCAAGCAGTCAGGCTGGAATCCTAGGTACACATCACCTGGGAGTAAGTCCCACTGCGTTATTTCTGTATAGACATGCATCCTTCAGGCCACTTGGAAGGGCCTTAAGAGTGTGAATTCTAAATATTCAATATACCAAAATCAGTCACTAGAGTAGCTTTAGAAACCATGCAGACTGAAAGCATAAATGCTCTTTCCAGATGCACCCTCATTTCTGAGCCCTCCTCTCCTGTTCGACATTTTCTCTGTTATCAGGGCGTTTTGAGGGGATAACATTTAAAATAAAGATCATGTGAGGAATGAGATTTCTGATTAATCTTATAGAGTTCTGTTTATTGCTAATCATCAATTGTTAATGGATCATTTTATTACCCTGTGTGTTTGATTTTGAGCAAAGTAAAATCCAAAGCAGTGCTTTAGCATGGAAAATGTTTTTGAGGAGGTATGCTTGACTAGAATCGAAACTAGCAGCTGCTGATATTTCAGTGTTAAAATTGCTTAGTAGATAGAAATAATGCAATGCAGCAGAAAGAAACGAGTAGTAGTAAAGAATGCTGAATAGTCTATGTACTTTTGATATTTTTGGTGTAAACATGATGAAATAAAGAGGCAAGGCCCGACCATAGCCAAGGGGCAAGGCCTAAAATACAGTTTCAGCAGTTATAGGAAATGGGGGTTGGATCTAAACATGTTCGAATGTATGATGTCAAATTGATTATAAAAAGCTGTGCATAAAATGTGATTCTTTAGAGTTAGTTCTATGGAACATCTCTCCAAATGCATTGGTCTTTGCTGCCGTTTTTTCAATAAACTCTGTCCTTTGGAGCACAATAAATCGACTGGAAAGTTTTTCCTTCCACACATGATTTTTCCAGATTCTGATGGGTACCCCCACCTCTCTGTCTCTCTCTCTCTCACACACACACACACACAATGCCTCAGAACCTCATGAACCTTATGTCCCCTGTCTACAGAGTGCCCTGCTCTCTTCCATTTCAAAACACACTTCATTCAGCTCAGATCTCAGCCTGTGCTAAGCTGAGGTCAGCACTTGGTCAGCAGATACCATCTCTCATGACACGAGGTGGGGGGAGTCCTGACTTTGATTAATCCTCTTTTAACCAATGCCATCACTTTTTAAATGTGTCACCACCTCCACGTGACCTTTAACCCCTTAGAAGAAGCCCGGCAGGCTTTCCCCTGCCAAGCAATGCATCCATCTTTTATGTACCTTTCTGTAGGAGCATTTAAGGCAGACTTAGATGGCTGCCCTGTGATAAATACCAATCACCCAGGTTTTCAGTTTCTGGAACAGTGAAAAGAAAAACTGTTTCTGCACAAATTTCCTCCCCTATCACCCTCCTTTCCTTTCCCATTAAAAAAAAAAACTGTAAGAGCGATGGAAAGGAATAGAATAGCTGTTGATGAACGGAAGGCAAAGATGAAATCTGTCGCAATGTCGACAGACTTGAATATAAAAATGGAGCTGACATTCGTCAGCTAAAGAAATCAGACAGATTATTCACCCATTCTTCTTATTCTGCCACAGAGTCGCAGGCCTGGAGCTGCTTCAGGGATCAATCCTGCCTCTCTCTCTCTCTCTCCTCCTTCTGAAAAGGACTAAAATAGATCAAGATGGAAATGGCCCTTTTTATAGCACCAGGTTCTCTCCGCAGAAGGCTTTGGCCAAATAATTAAGTATCCAACGATCAGAGAAACTTACATGGAATTAATGTTCATCAGTTAAGCCAAGAAAGTGATAAAAATGCAAATCTGTTACTAAATTAACAGACAGCATCAGCCTCCAGGTATAAAGAGGAGTGTTTTGGGGCATTAAATCTAGGTGCTTGGCTTATTGGAGTCTCACCTGCATCAGAAAATGCTAACCATGAGGGAATGGAGGTGATTCCACCATTACGTTGCAATTGACAGTGTGGGGGTGGAGAGACCACCTGAGCTATTTCCTAGGAAAGGGGGGAAAGAGAAGCTTGTTTTAATCAATGAGACCATTACAGGGGTGGGGAACCTGTGGCCCTCCAAATATTGTTGGGACTCCCAGCTCACATCAGCCCAGTCAGGGATGATGGGAGACAGAATGTAATAATGTCTGGAGGGCCACAGGTTTCCCTCCCCTGAAACTGGTTGTGTGGAAACAAGGCGTGTTGCTCGCTAGATATCAAGTGACCGCCTTCTGGATGAGTTGTACACTATCACACAACTCAGAGGACATCAACGCTGATGTGACTCACAGGTCCTCAGACACAGCACACTTCTGGATCTGGCCAAAGGTCCATCTAGACCAGTGTTTCCCAAACTGTGGGACTCCAGATGTTGCTGGACTACAGTTCCCAATCGTTGGACAAAATAGCCCTCTCTCCAACTGTTGCTCCCCAGCAACTGGTGCTCAGAGGCATCCAACTGCCATTGAACCTGGGAGTTTCATATCACCCTCATGACTAGTAGCCACCTATCCATGAATTTTCAGTCACATAAGCTATTGGCCATTACCATCTCTTGTGGCAGAAATGCCCTTTGGTTCACATCTCATTGCAAAACTACCTACACAGTTCCTATCTTTCAAAATTTGCTGTTCTCTTGAATTTTGTGATGCAGTCCTTCAACCAAATAATGCATGGTATGCTGTATTAGGGGAAAGTGTGCATGAAGTGCGTATACTAGTGAGAACAACATACTGATGTGTTAAAATTATTTATTAATTGACAGTACTTATAGCCTACTGTTTATTGAATAATTTTAGTCCCAGGGCAGGGAACAAAAGGAAATTTGTTCACAAAAATGGTGTAAATGAGGCAAAATTGCATTAAAATTGGGATATTAAGAGTAATGTACACTAAAACGCTAATGATTTCTTCTTTTTTAAAAATGTAAACCAATGCAGAAGTAAAGCCAACTGAACTTAAAAGACTGGAAAAATGAGAAACTGAAATTGACAGATCCACAAATGAAGACACTATGTATCTAGAGATATATAACCTTCTCTCTCCCTGTTGTTTCCAGGGGATCCAACAATAGTATCACTGTCTTACTTCTGTCCTCACCATGTTTGTATCCAGCGTGGCAATGGCATACAACAGCCAGTTCCAGAGAGTGTTCCAGCTGTTGTTACTGCCATGCCTCAAGCCCAGGAACAAGTGAAATGAAGAAAAGAGCGTGTTTTTCTGGATGTGCAAAGTGCCTCTTCTCAGGCACTGAATAGGTACAATCATTTCCCATCATTCAGATGGTATCAGGGACAAGGTGTGGCCTTCAGAGCAGAAGGTGCAGCGTCCAGCCAGGGTTGAGCCCTAGTAAACTTCAGAAATTAAGCACCATTTCAGGTATAAGATAGAAGCTGGACTAGCCTAACATTCTACTTTGAGAGAGGGGTGACTACACCACTTGTAGTAGTACACCACTACTGAAGGGACACCCTCTTTGACCATTGGTAGGGATGGGTGAATATGTCAGTCTCAGTTTTCAGGTCCTCATTTTTCTAACTCAGTTCAGTTCTCCACATTACCCACATCAGTCTGTGATTTTTTAAAAAACCCTTATGAAAATTCAGCACCATTTTAGTGCAAATTTCTCCCAACATGCATTTTTCCTTTGTATGCAGTTTTACCTAATACACACATTTTGCAAAGTAAATTTCCTTAATATAATGCATTTCTGTATGTTATTTTCACTGACATACAGTGCATTCATATGCATACTTTATCCTCTTATATATATATATCTTTGTACACATTACTTGGTTGGAAAACTGCACTGCAAAATTCAAAGAAGTGCAAATTTCAAAGGATGACTGTATTTTTGTTCATGTATTGCTTTGGAAAGTGCAAATTAGGTAAATTCATCTCAAAATGTGAACTGAATCAAATTTCTCCCCCATCCCTAGCCATCAGCCAAAGGACCCTGGGAGATTGTATGTACATGCACGTGTGTGTGCGTGCAGACACACCAGCCTCTAAGGAAAAATATCACAAGTGGAAGGCCAGTCTGATCCTGCCCATGGGCCAGAAAAGGATCAGCTATAGGGAGATTGCTTCTCTCCCTGCCAGAAAGAACATCTAGGTCTGCCTGCCCATTGCCTTGGGTCTGCAGAACCAAGGGGAAGCATGCAAGAGCCCCATCCTTCAGCCAGAAGACTAACGCTGCTAGGTTGTGCAGGTTAGCTGCATGTGTTATTACAGTCTGTTGTAAACTGTCTTGGAGATCATTCAATCAAAAGGCAGGACATAAGTCTCCTGAATAAAGAACCAATGCTATGAGCCATTTCTCCTCCTCAAGCAAGAGCGATTGAGCAATCAAATTCAGGAGAATATGCTTATTTATACCCTGCTTTAGAACCCCAAGAAGATCTCGAAGCAGATTACAAAAGATTCTTCCGAATAACATCAGCAACAGCAACATTCAAATTTGGAACTGGGAACAGAAAAACATGGTGTCTCTGTGGTGCCAGGATGGTTCAGGTGGCATGTCCTGCCCTCCTACTTAGTCTTCCCTGGCATTGCCCTTCAGCCTCCACCTACTAGGCAACTGCTCCCACCGATGTCCTCTGAGGCAAGGGAGTGGAGCTGAGCAGCTGTATCTCACTTAGTTTGAGAGGGAAGCAAGTCGAACCTTGCAAAGGAAAGGTTTTATAACCTGTCTCCTAATCTGAGTTGGTCCCAGTAAAAACGTGATTGATTGATTGCATTTGTATACCGCCCCATAGCCGAAGCTCTCTGGGTGGTTTACAACAATTATGTGGTTATGAGAACCAGTTCCTCCAAGTTCATGGTGTATCAATCAGTTATTAGAACCCTCCTTATGGGAATCTGTGTTCATTATCTTACTGTTCCCAGACAGGAAGGCACCAACAAGTTCCATTTCTGAGAAGATGGAATCATAGGAAACTGCCATATACCAGATCAGACTATTTGTCTATCTTGCCCAGGACTGTCTGACTGGCAGTGGTTCTCTGGAGGTCTCAGTCTTTCACATCCCCTGCTACCCAATCCTTTTTTTAAAATGGGAGATATCAGGAATTAGGAGACAATGTTAGTTTGAAGAGTGGGATTACAATATAATTAAGTACATTCATGCAGAAAGAACAAACAAACCTGGGAACTTTTGCATGCGAAGAATGTGGTCATTGTGACATTCCCACCTTTGGCTCCCCCTGTCAGGTTCCCACCTGCTTGTGGCTACCGCCTTTCACTAGGCACCACCTCAGGACACCACCAGTCAGGATCATCATTTTTATTTTTTCTCACTCCGCTCTAGCACAGATCTCACAAGATCCCACTGCTAAACAATACTGCTAGAGACTTTGCCTCAGTCTCTCTATAGCTTGTTACTTTGTGTCTGGGTGCCCTTGCTGTCCACAACCCCCTTGTATCTTTGTCTGTAAAGCATACAATCCTGGGTTGCTCTGGATACTTGACGTTGTTACAATATCTCCCTTCACTGCTGCCACCATATGATACAGTTTCCCTTCAGCCTTGGTAATTACCCTGCCCTCCCTTCTGGTCTGTGTATTCCCAGCCAAGGATCAGGCTTTTGGTAAACCAATAAAAGTATTTATTTGATAACACCAGGAAATAACAAGATTACTTTAGGAATGTTTAACAAGCATATGGTTTCACATAGTGTCACTCTTTATGTTTCTGGTCATATATATACTGTCTAAATACCAGCCAAATATAATCCAACCCTCTGCCAACCAACCCATCCAAATAACTCTCCACTAACAACTCTCCAACAACTCTCACCAACCAACCCCCTCTCAACTGTCATCCTCCCATTTATACCTTCAGCCATTCAAACACTCAGCCAATCATCATCCAGCATTCTCCAGCCTTCCAGCCCATGCGCTCCCCCCTCTCATTCAATTGACTTACCATATATCCCTTAATAAACCCGCACTTACCATATTTACAGGTTTTAACATATAAGGACATCACAGTCATCCACTCAGCTATGGCGCCTTCCCCATTTGTGAAAAATAAATGCCTGTTTTTAGCAAGGGCCTAAGGGTTGCTCCAAGTTTTCTGGCAAGCAGGATAATGCTGTGTAACAACAAAAATCCATTGCTAGCCAACAGTGACAATAAGAATATTCCATCAATCCTGTCTTAACCATATATATGAATATAAGCAGTCCAGTTTTCCAAGATAACTAAATGAATTTGACAATTATAGGCCGTAAGTTCAAACACAGAAAGAGCAGTGATCTTCAAACCCCCTGGGTGACAGATGGTACCTTTTTGTTCTTCCAGCCCTGCAGTATAAATATCATTTGAAGAGTGCACAAACATCAACATATATCAAGGATTTCTCCAAGACAAAGTTGATATGAACAATAGATTTTAAGATTTGATCCCACAAGGCCTCAGATTGGGTGATCCTCCCATTTTGGCTGGCTCTAAGACAGGAGAACTGTTGGCCCTCCAGATGTTGCTGGACTACAAATTCCATCGTAAGAAGAGACTGTTGGATCAGGCCAAAGGTCCATCTCACCCAGCACTCTGTTCTCCAACCAGATGCCTATGGGAAGCCTGCAAGCAGAACCAGAGTGCAATGGCACTCTCCCCACCTGTGATTTCCAGCAACTGGTATGCAGAGGCATGCTGCCTTCAGAAAATACTATCTTCAGAAAAGACACACACAGCGGCATAGACTTTGGATCTAGATGCTTAATAAAATCCACACTGGGAGGGCACAGACTCATTCATTTTTTGTGTATCAGCAGGGATTACATCATGCAGGTCGCATTTGCATTCCGAAGATCTCATCTGTTCATCTACACCACAGGACATGAAGCTCTGTCCCATCTATTCAGCTTGCTCATATGCACTAGCATTTAACAATGACCCAACTGTGCAGAAGGTAAATCTCTAGTCTGCCTTTTTGCCCCATGCAGTGAGATCCTGTGACATTACATTCTGTATCTGCAAGCCCCTTTTTATGTGATGTATGTGGCTGCTTTTCACCAATGGAATATTGGAGCCGCCATATTCTATCTCAAGATAGGACTGATCTGTTAACTAGTGGTGATGGAGAAATTCATTCATTTCTCATTTTAATGCAAAATTTGTAGTGCCCAAACCAATATGTAAACTGAAATGCAGCTATCCTTTAAAAATAGCAGTTCTCCTTATTTCATGCTGTAGTTCTTCAACAAGTGGTACATGCTCTGGTAACCTCACGTTTGGATTACTGTAATGCGCTTTACGTAGGGCTACCTTTGAAGACAGTTCGGAAGCTACAACTAGTGCAAAATGCGGCGGCCAGATTGCTGACAAGGACCAAGCGGTCCGAGCATATAACACCTGTTCTGGCCAGCTTGCACTGGTTGCCAATATGTTTCCGGGCTAGATTCAAAGTGTTGGTATTAACCTATAAAGCCTTATACGGTGCGGGACCACGATACCTTGAGGAATGCCTCTTCCAATATGAACCGGCCCGTGCACTACGTTCTGCTACGAAGGCCCTCCTCCGGGTTCCAACTCACAGGGAGGCCCGGAGGGTGATGACAAGATCTAGGGCCTTCTCAGTGGTGGCCCCCGAACTATGGAACAGTCTCCCCAAGGAAGTACGCCTGGCGCCGACTCTGCTCTCCTTCCGGCGCCAGGTCAAAACCTTCCTATTCTCTGAAGCATTTTAAGTTACACTGATTTACTTTTTAAAATGTTTATTGTATTGGATTGATGATTGTATTTTAGTATTATTTTGTTATTCATTGTATTTTTATGCTATTTTATGTTCACCGCCCAGAGAGCTATTGCTAGTCGGGCAGTATATAAATTTAATAAATAAATAAATAAATAAACAAAAATATACCTACAAAAAGTGAATATTAGGGGAAATTGTGCACAAAAATACATAATTGGTGAAAATAACATACAAAATGCATTATATTAGGAGAAATTGCTTGCAAAAACATGTACATTTGGCAGAATTGTGTACAAAAAGTGTATATCAGAAGAAATACTCACAAAATGCATACAAATACTCATGGAGATTTTTTTTTAAATGCAAACTGATGTGGAAATGAGGTGAACTGGACAAATCTGAAAAAATGAGAAACCGATGTTGACAGATTTATCTATCCCTACTTTTAACTTTGGGAGCTCAGCAGAAAGTGACATTAATAACAAACCAGACTTCTAAATGCCCCCAGATTGCAGGATGATTTCTCCTCCAGGTGGATGTTCTATATTCTGAATCATAACACTGCCTTTTTATCACAGCTTCAAACTCTTTTGATTCTGCGTATTTGGTTCGTTTCAAGCCACAATTAAAGACACTTGTGAGAACAAGCATCGAGTGATTTCTAAATTCGTCACTTAGCTGTCTAGGGAAATTTCAGCCTCATCACTCATCATCAGTCTGGAGGATCTGGAGCTGATCCCATCTATAATTTCCTCCTTGGTTCTGAGTTCCATGTGTCCAATGCTTTTACGCCATCTCCATAATCAAAGTATATCACTGTCTTAACTTATCCTGTTGAAATAGCACATCACAACGCTACCTTTTCCCTCCTGCGTTGCCCTGAGTAAATCTTCGCCATCTATTTGCGACTTTCTAATTATGAGACTCCAAACAGTTATGCTCACTAGATCATAATTCTGCCTCATAGTTCTCCTCCTCAAGCTTTCTCTTTTTCATTCCCTTTCTGTATAGAAATGTAGGTAAATTAATAGCCTTTTCTATCAGTCTTTCTTATTTTATTTTTTGCTGCAGGATGATGTCACCATTTGGCTTATTTAGGATGCTTGGAAACCCATACCGTACTTTTCAGTTCAGCTCCTTCTCAAAACCATCCTAACATGAGCCGGAGGATCCAAGGCCAATTCACACAGCCACTTTTTGCAGTTCTTCTCAAGCCCATAGTAACTGCATCTTTTCAATGGACTGAAAGTGTCTGGGAACAGATGGTTGTCTGAACGTGCTATCAAGGATCACACTCCTGACTTTGCAGACAGCTGTCTGTCCTACTTCATCACATCACATGTGATGGGAAAACTTTCTGTGTGAGATCTGAGTGAACTGCAATCACAATATACAGACCTGAGCTAGATGGCTGAAATATCCCAACCAGCTTCCTGAGACCAATATGCTAAGGCAACTTCCTAGGATTTATCACACTACCACAAACAATCTTTTTGGAAGGTTCGTAGTAGCACATTGGATCAGCCTCTAGTACAAGGATGGAGTATCTGCGGCCTTCTAGACATTGTGTAACTACAGCTCCCATCAGCCCTCTAGGGGTGGTTAGTTGCCCATGCTGGCTGGGGCTGATGGGAGTTGGAGTCCAACAACATTTGGAGGGCCACTGTCCTGCCATAGTGAAATGACCAGTTCTCAAAAAAAGGGGGGGTCACTGTTGATAGAAAATAGAGACACCCCACAAGTAGCAATGCAAGCCAGCATCTTACTGTCCCAAAGCATGTCTTCCTACCTCTCCTCTTCATCTCAGCACCTATTGGCTCCCTCTCATGTCAAGCATCCTTTGGACTCTCTCCACTGCAGCTGGCCCTTCAGAACTCAAGATGACAACGCTAATGTTCAGTGTGGTGTGTGTGTGTGTGTAATACATCTCTAATTACAGGAGAGACATCCAGAGATCTTTCCAGATTCTTCCTTAATTGAGCCATTTTAAAAGGGAAACTGTCAAATGCTACACACTTTCATTTCATTGCAATCGTCTTCTGAAAGCCTGGAGATGTAATTCCTCTCCCTGCTGTTTTCATCCTTTTCCTTTTGACAGGCGATGCTATTCCCCCCCCCCCCACTTTCCTTGGGAAGGCTGAGCCAACATTTCTCTACCTCCTTCATTCGTTTCTTTGTGGAGGGCACCAGGATGGCATCATCATGCCAAGATAACACTACTGTGAACCGAGGTCCAATATACCACCTAGCTGTCTCTTTCTTCAGCACAGCACAACACCCCACCAGCCCCAAATATAAAGGCTAAATTTGGTTTGATAACAGAGTCTGATTCAATGGCCACTTATATTGGTGAAGCTTCACTAGCTACAATAGGATTTCACCAGTGTAAATTAGGGATGGGATCTGTTGGCCGGTGCCGGTTTGAAAGCATTCTGTCAACTTTACAGGCTAGCATCGATTTGAGTTTATTCCATGTCTGCTACCTGCTGCTTTTACTGATCTGTGATTTTTTCACTCAGAAAATAGATCAGTATTAATACTGATATTTTAAAAGGAAATATCGATATTTTAAAGGACATATCAATCTTTCAAAAGAAAATATCAATGAATTATCATTATTTTTTTGACGAGATGCACCTGGCGCCAACACTGTTATCTTTTTGGTGCCAGGTCAAGACTTTCCTCTTCTCCCAGGCATTTTAGCATGTGTTTTAAATTGTTTTTATATTGTTTTAAATTTTAAAATTGTGTTTTAAATTGTTTTTATATTGTTTTAAATTTTAAAATTGTGTTTTAAATTGTTTTTAAAATATGTGTTTTAAATTGTATATTTGTTTTAATGTTTTTGATTGCTGTAAACAGCCCAGAGAGCTTCGGCTATGGGGCGGTATACAAGTGCAATAAATAAATAAATAAATAAATAAAATTCTTACATCAATGTTTTAGAAGCAGATTTTTTTAAAAGTCTGCTTTCAAAAATAGCTGCAGAAATTCACTATATTAAAATCTGATCCTCAGCAATTGAGAATAAGCGAATCAATGGAAAATTCAGTACCAAATCCAAACTGGGCGGAATTCTAGCACATCCCTAGTACAAATGGATACCCACACAAATTACTCAGTATAACAGAATGCTGTGATATGTAATACTGAGATATGAGGATAGGAGATGGCGCTGGTGATGAAGATGACACCAAGCACTGTCACCCTGGAGACTGAGGCTCCACATCAGTGATAAAGGATTGAAGTGTGTAAAAAACAGCTCCTGAGGTCACAGAGATATCCCTTCTCTAGTTCAGTGCACTGCAAAGAATTCAAAGCTACAATCTCGCAACACCTTATGCTAGAGTCGTCCCACTGACTTCCATGGCTCTAGTCCAGAACAAGTGGTTTGAAGACCATTGCCAGAACAGAAACCCAGAAACTGGAAATTGCAAAGCCTCTATCTTGACTGGAAGCAAGATTTTTTTTTTCTGGCAATGCCAACTGGCTACTTTGCCAAGCACCTTCTGCGGGTTGATTTTACACACAGCACGAGTTGTAATTAAATTCAGGGGAGAACAAACAAAGTCAAATGAGATTCCACTTGTCAAATGGGCCCCATTAAAACTGTCAGTTCTCTAAGCTTAAATTAATATTACTGCATCTATAAGCCATTTAACTCTTGACTCTCTCTCTCTCTCTCTCTCTAAGGCCACATTCACACCATACATTTATTCCACTGTTATTCCACTTTAAACAGTCATGGCTTCCCCCAAAGACTCCTGGGAGGTGAAGTTTGTGAAGGGTGCTGAGAGTTGTTAGGAGATGCCCTATTTCCCTCGCACAGCTGCATCTGGTTGGCTACTGTGAGAACAGGATGCTGGACTAGATGGGCCACTGGCCTGACCCAGCAGGCTCTTCTTATGGCCTTATGACAGATCTTTCCATCCCTAGTCCTGACTAATCCCAAGAGAAAACAAACACAGAGAGAAGCAGAGGGATGGGGAAAAGGCTAAGTGATCTAGCTAAGCAGAAGAAGACGTCTTACTCCCACAGGCATCCACAGGGTTGGAGAAAGCATGAAGCAGTGTGGAGCAGACCAGTCAGTGTAATAACCATAGGACTGGTCTCCCAGGCAGAAGACTGAGCAAAATGGGTACTGAAAGATATCCAGTTAAATGAAAGAAATGTCCTGATGGGCATTAACTCTTAACACATCAAAGGTGATCTTGTAAAGGACAGGGCTGTATGGAAGGTACATGAAATGATACAGATAGTGAAATGCCAGCAGGTATTACAATACAACTTCTCCTTCAAAGAGTAGCAGGAAAGTCACGAGGGGCCTCTGGCCAATCAGAACGTGCAGCCAGGGGACTGATGTTTTACGGGAATTTGCACTTATTCCAGTTACTGGTGGAAGAGGTTTGCTAGAGTATGCCTTTTTAAAAAAATCTTTCCTGAGTTAATTATTAACTGACTAAGACAGCCTCCTATGCTCCTAAAAACAAAGTGTCCTGTGGCACCTTAAAGACTAGCCAATTTATTATGGGCATAAGCTTTCATGGATTGAAGCCTATGTTGTCAGATGCAACTATGATTGAGGATCTTGAGAGGTCATTTGCACACAGCTCTAGTTTAAGCAGCACATAACATAAACTTGCGGCAGTTTGCCAGCAATAATATGGATAAACATGGAAATCACTCTCTGTCCAGAAAAGGGAAGACACCCTGCACCGATGGCTTTCCTTTCAGATGCAGGGCACATCACACAAAATTGGATCCACTCCTGAAAAACACTTTCCCAACTAGCAAAACCATCAAGCATTTAATGTTACAGAATTAGCCTTTCAGTCTAATGGACAGTCAGAACCATGAGAAGTGAACACATCACTGAATATGGAAGTTCTCCGGTCCAGGATTAGTTCCAAACTGCTTACAATACACAGTTACTTATGAATATTAACCACCCTCAAATAAAATTACAAAATCTCTCTCTTTTTGTGTAGCTGCTGGATGCACAAAGAAATGTAGAATGTACTATGAAAATTGGCTATAGAAGGAGCTTAATATAATGGAGTTTAATATAATATTCCATCATTCTAGGAAAGGGATTGGTGATTTGGCCAGTTTATAGCATATTTCCATTAGCTGATGGTGTGCTTCACTGACAATCTGACTTTCATTTATGCTGAACAACTAAAAGGGATTAAGGCCACAGTCACAAGCACCAGAGGCCTTGCTTGGTTATTAAAAGTCCTAGGGCACAACACTATGCCACAAATTTACATAACATTTGAATATGCTAATTTATATGTATATATAAACAAATGTATGTTTCTGAGCAAATGAAGATGGTATATGGTGTGTGTGTGTGTGTGTGTCTCACTGGCAATGTGTTTTGCAGTCAAAGCAAAGTGTTTTTTTTAATATAAAAAGTTAAAGGGGAAGGGGCAAGAGATCTGTGGCCCAGTGCAAAAGAACTGGGGTTTGGGCCCTCTGGCCTGCTCCCTAACAACACCCTGATACACACACTTTCTTCTGAATAAGAACCATTAAACATGATGTGTCTTGCTTGTGAGTAGGGCTGTAAGGCATCATGTTCTGTTCTGCACTGTATTCATCACATGCAGCACTGTTTCCATTCTGCTGCAGTTCTTCTTCTGCTAAAACCTAAGTTATTTGTCTTGTCTTGCAGTGAAATTATCTGACATGTAATTTACTTAATTAATTATGTAAGTTACATTATCATTACATGATAACCACCCCATTCATTGCAAATGAAAGGCAATCCAAATGGAGAAAAAAGTAATCAGTCACATATCATTTGCAGATGAAAAGCAAGAACAGCAGCAAATACTGATCATAAATTGTTTTAAATTTTTAAATTGTGTTTTAAATTGTTTTTAAAATATGTGTTTTAAGTTGTATATTTGTTTTAATGTTTTTGGTTGCTGTAAACCGCCCAGAGAGCTTCGGCTATGGGGCAGTATACAAGTGCAATAAAAAAATAAATAAATCATATATACTGGATTGATATTTTTATCAGAATCCATTGTCATTCCTACTTGTGAATAATCATGCATATGATTGCACTGGGAGTTCAGAACCTTAACACTAGGCCTCCAATTTTACATATGCATTTAGATGTTGCTTTCCCTTTGCTCAAAGCAGCTTCCTTAAAACATGATTTAAAATGTAATTTTAAATTACTAAATTGCCCAAACAGCAATAAAACAAGTTGCAGAAACTCATCAAACCCTAGCAGCAAATAGAATCTGAATAGCCTGAAATCTAGACTGGGATCTCAGAAGGGAAATTTGCTGGGTAGCTAAGCAGTTGGAAAACCAGCAGACATCTCAACCTGTTCCTGGATTCTCAAGGAAGGTATATGGGTTATCAGGGCTAGATGTTTCCTCACTGGATGCCAGCACAAAGAAAAACCAACCCAGTAAATAATGTCCCTCTCTCTAACCTTCTCTCTGAGGTTGATTGAATAATATTCAGATGAGATGACCCACTATTATGTTTCCTCACTGGATGCCAGCACAAAGAAAAACCAACCCAGTAAATAATGTCCCTCTCTCTAACCTTCTCTCTGAGGTTGATTGAATAATATTCAGATGAGATGACCCACTATTATTTATTTATTTATTTATTACATTTATACCCCGCCTTTCTTTTCATGATTGAAACCCAAGGTGGTTTACATATGGTTCCCAGGCGGTCTCCCATCCAGGCACTGACCAGACCTGATCCTGCTTAGCTTCAGCAGGGAGCTGACCTTATGTGCCTTTAGACCATAGCCTGGGGCGCTATAGGACCACTTGCATCATCAAGCCATCTTACTGGCAAGGCACAACAGGATGGGTTCCTTCTTCATCACTGTCATTGAGAAAATATGTCTTTTTCTTTTTAATGGCATGGTGTTCACCTGCACCAAGGGTGAGGCAAAAGGATTAGATGCTGATCTGACACCAGAATGATTACACTAGACTTCAGTCCTAACACTTATTTGTGTGTGTCTGTGCAAGGGGAGCAGTAAGCCCCATTTAACTCAGTGGTTCTTCATACATATGCATAGTATTGGACGGCATAGCACATTGAATAGCAAATTATTTCCCAATTTGTGTCTGCAAAAAGGATGATAAAACGACAAGGAGAAGAAAAAGGCAGAACATAGAGAGCTGCCTTAGATACTGAATCAGACCATTGCTCCATTTAGTTCAGCATTGACTGCACCAATGCTGTGGGGACCCTGCGGCCCTCCAGATGTTGCTGAACTGCAACACCCATCAGCCCGAGCAAGCATGGCCAAAGGCCAGGGCTGATGGGAGTTGTAGTTCAGTAACATCTGGAAGGCCAAAGGTTTCCCACAGCTGGTCTATATACACTGATTGGCAACTGCTCTCCAGGATATGTGGGAGGCAGGGTGGGATATAAATTTAATAAATAAATAAATAAATAAATAAATAAATTTTGGACAAGGTATCTCCCAGTCCTACCTGAAGATCCTGGGGATTGAACTTGGGACCTTCTGCATGCAAAGCAGATGTTCTGCCAAGGATCCAAGGCCCTTCCTCCAATCAATCTTGCTAGTAAGCATTCACAAATACTGAATCAATGCCACAAATATTCATGAGATTGGCTTATATATCATGTGCCTTTTCTATATCTTTATATGTACACATACACTTTTTAAAAAATCCAGGTTTTTTTAGCCCTAGGGTCCCCTCAGATCACATTTTTTGGTTCATGTTGAAAGGTTTTTCTTTATAGCTATGAGGCTTGGAAAATTACTTTTGGAAAAAATGAAATTTGAGATCGCATGAAATAACACAACCCACTGAACACGAAGGGGATGGGGCGAACATAACTCTTTGAGACTCACAATCAAAACTGCAAAAGCTGCCAAGCGTGGCAATTCAAAATGGATCCAGGGCAGAAATGTTTGGCAAAAATCTCTGTAGATTTTGCCAAACATTTTATTTTTGTCCATTGTTATTGTTTTTAATCCCCTATGATGTGCAAGGGTGAGTATGAGTAATGTAGTGGCAAGTTCAGGGTCCCTTCATGATAGTCACAGCCATGCCCCCTTCTAAGATTATGCAACCATCTAAGATTACAGTCACCATTTGACTGTCCTTTCTTACTGTCAGAGATATTGACTGAATTACTGAATTCAGTGTCTACACGTTTATCTCCTACTGGTACCAAACTGCTTGCTGATGTAAATGAGATGCTATCATCAGGATTCACTGTCTCTTCTTCTGAAGTTATAGAATTCTTAATCTTCACAATTTGTCTTTTTGCAGTAGAAACTAATAAAGGCTTGCTTGCCATTGACACTCGCTGGGACACTTCTCAGTGGCTAACACATTCCCCTTTCATGCTGATTGGCTCGTAGGATGCTGGAGGAATAAGCACCCTGCTGGGATCTGGCTTCCAAAAAAGTAAGGGGTCTAAGACCCCCTCCAACGAGACCCTGGACATCTACACCCCTGGTCACGTTATTTTGTGTACTTGGATATACATACTCTTGTACACACACACACACACACACACACACACACACACACACACAGACAAAGCAAAATGAGAATCAGCTCTTGGCAGCATCTAAAAGAAGGATCTTCTAAGACTCTTCTCTCTTGGATTCATGGTCTTTGGAGCACAACTTCAAAAATCTTTTCTGTCTGAGTTGTTAGCCAGTTGGCTTCTGAGCCACATTCTTTGCTAAAAGGTTTGCCTTTCCCAGTTTATTTTTTAAAATGTTCTCCCCAGGATATCATAGACTTGGAGCTCAGCATTTCTGTGTCCTCCACAGAGAAGATTGCAAAATAATGAAAATGGCCCCAATTTGCAGTCAAGTTCCTAAGGCAAAGTGAGCTCTTTGGCTATCACCAGCAGGTTCTTGGTTCCACAGAGAGTGCTTAACTGCATTTCACCAGATCCAAAAGTGGGAGTGGGGGGAGGGGAGAGATCAGAGTTGAATAATTAAGGTCTAACCAAATGAAAGTAGAGGAGAGACCGCCCTCTACATATAGACTGAAGAATTGCAGGTGCCAAAAATACCAAAAAATGCCAAGGGGTTATAAATAACTGGGTTCCTGCAAAAGTTGAAAAAGGAGGCCCATAGCAGAGGAGCAGCATCCTGAGCAACAAAATGCCAGGCAGTCCCAACTCCTCATAAAGAACTGCTGATGTGGCTTTAAATAAGACTTCAGCCTTTTGAGAAGTCAAAACATGCCTCTGATTGGTTTACCAGTTGCATTGTTCTTATATATATATATATATATATATATATATAAGTCAGTGTGTCACAGAGTTATTCAGTAATGTTAAAAAAGGTATGAAAATCGTGAGTGTGCATTCAAGTGAGAAATCCTACATTGTATTGAAGTTTCCATGTTTGATTGGAAGTGGGACGAATTCCTAGAATTGGCTTAAGAATACAAATGCTACTGACAAATTCGTTTTGGAAGGTTAACGGAAAAGAAGCCTTCTTTACTGGTAGGTCCAGGGCGTCAGCACCTAGCATTGTAGGGCAGATGTAAGGGGCTCAGCACATTGGCGGGGCTCACCACTGACTCCTTATCTGGATCTGTGGTGGTAACTTACACATCACACAAAAAAGGCAAGAAAGAAAGAAAAAAGAAAAAGAAAATGCCTCACTCCCCTCCCAAACAAAGAGGGGGAAAATAGGCTCTAGATCTGCACAGCATTTGTATATGCTAATTTATATTTACAGATGGAAATTTAGATCTAGAGCTGGTCCTGGGATAAATAGCACCCTGGGTGAGGAGTGCTTTCGGCACCCCCCCAATCAGCTTTGCAGAGCTACCCAGAAGGTTTATGGGGCTTGGTGCAGGTGCTGCCCGCTACAAGGACCCATGCATGTGTGTACAAAGCTGTGCTCCATTGATTTTTACCTAGCACCAAGCGCATCAAAGTGGAAATTGAAAAAGAAACATACTTTAAAGCTAGTTGAAGGTAGATCATTTTTGTAGTTAGTATCCAACAACCTGTAGAACCTTGAAATAAAGGCTACAGACACTTGCTTTTTGCCACCCTAGTCCACTTCAGACAGTACATAAAAAAAAAAAGCCAGTGAGCTCAGCTTGGTGCCCCCTTCAGCTCTGCTTGGTGCCTCCCTCTGCTCGGTGCCCAGGCGACTACTCAGCTCGCCCATCTCCAAGGCCGGGCCTGAATACATCTCCCCATAATGCAGAACAAGACTGTGATTAAGTGACTTGTGCACTTGCTCCGTCTGCTGCCCAGGTGCAAACTCTTTATGTGCAGCCTCAAGAGCCTTGCTCTTTCTTTTAATGATTCATTCTCTTTAAACTGGACTAGGACAAGAGAGTCCCCCAACAGCCCTTCACATAGAGCAAGGTAGGGAGCATTTTTGGCCCAGTGGGCCAGATCTTATCTTCCCCATCCCCACAGGCCAACTTTGAGACATGAGTGGGATGGCCCACCTGTCAGACATCTGATGTCATAATAACATTAGGCAACTGACACCTATCAGTCCCTTGTGTAGTGCTTCCAAAACATGCAGGAACCAACTGGTCCCCAGGTGCTTCAGAACCACTGTGCAAAGGGTTTGCAAGCCCTATGCTCAGTGCTTGGGAAGCACTAAGCACAGGGCTTGCAAAGCCCTTTGTGCAATCATTCCCAAATGCCAGCTAGTCGTCAGTCATTTGGGAAGTGGAGCACAAAGCGCTTTTACAAGCCCAACCATTTGGGAAGCACTGTGCAATGGGCCTTTGCAGGCACTGCCAATTAAGCAGTGCCTGCAAAGAACCTCTCGACCAAGCCAAACCTTCACCTGCTCCACATATATGATGTCAGGTGTAGGGAAGATGGCTGTGGTTTTCACAAAATGACCTTGCAGGCCAAATGTGAAGGCCTGGTGGGCCAGATTAGGCATGTGGACCTGAGGTTGTTCACCCCTGAAATAGAAGAGTTCAGGTATAGGACAGGCGGTTGTGGAAGGTCCTCTGTAAAGTAGGACACATGACCACCCTTCCTAGGCTTCCCTTAAGTAAGGGAAGTACCAATAAGTATTAGGCATGTTGGAGCTGCCATTTAAAGTTTCCCACAATGCACTAGAACGATGTCACATCAGGGGCATTCTGAGAAATGCAAATAGAGCCTTTAAGTGGCTGAGTCTTCACCGGAGTCCTGCTGCTCCTGCCACTTCTGTACTTTCAGAGACCACTGGGTGACACAAGAGTCTGCATTTTGCCTAGGACCCCCTCAGACTTTTAACCGGCACTGGGGCAGGCCCCACAACCCAAGCAGCACAATACAGACCTATGGGAAGATGCAAAGACTTTGACTTCCCTCCCCACTGCCAAGAAAGCAGAGAAACAAGTCTGCTTTTGCTACACAGAATGGTAGCCAGCTTTATCTCAACACAAATTAATTAACTGCAGTAGGAAGGTCAAACAGAGCCAATGTCAGTGCCGTTGAATCTCAAGCCGCTTTGCTACATCACCTGGTGACCTTTAAATACATGCTAAATCAAAGTAATGACACAACAGCACCCTAATCCTCCAAACAGGGCTGAGCGAGAGAGCTTGCCTGTTACACACACACACACACACACACACACACACACAAACTACTCCAGTTGATTCAGCCCCCAGCATGTCCATCTCCTCAGTGGTACAGGTGGGTAATTCTGAGGTTACGTTATGCTAAATGCGTAGTGTGCAGCATGAAGGGAGGGGAAGTATATCCCTTCCTTCCCCAGCTGCAGTCTGAATTAAAATTCCACCCCCCAACTATGAAGCTTAAAAAAAACGGATCCTTGGTGCCAATGGGAATTCCCTCCCCTCCCAAGCATCATAGCCACATGGGAAGCTGATTTTTGTCTCAATGACTTACAGCTGGAGAGGGAAGGAGTAAACCTCCCCTCCTTACGCACTGTGGTCTTGATCATCATGCCCCCCACATAGGTAATTAGGAAAATAACACCCAAACCCACAGATATAGCTGCATGCTACACATTTCATGTAAAGTTGGCTATGTCAACCTAGTGCCTTCCAGATGCTTCAAACTCCCATCAGCCCCAGCCAGTGTGGCACCAGGTTGGTGAAAGCTGGTGCAAGATGCATTATTTATTTTAATGAAGGGGTTTCTTTACCACCCTTTATCAATAAACTGTCACAGGGTGTTTACAAAAAAAACAGAAGAAGATAAAAACATAGGGCTATTTCCAGCAGTCTTTATCTGCTAGCACAAGGGCTCTTGTGCTAGCGGGCAGGTGACTTTTAGGGTTGCACAACAGAGGAATCCATCGCAACAGTTGCACTAGTGGAAACCTGTTATGCAAGAGATTGTGCAATTGATTGTACAACAAAATCCCCAGCAACCTGCTTAGGCATTCTCTTGTACAGCAATGTTCCACTGGGGCAAAACATTTCAGCAACTGAACAAATGCCTTTATCGTAGTGCTACATAGGATACAACCCCCAGTTCTGAAGATTTTCTCCCACATTGTTGTATATTATTTTCTTATTATTATTCACTAATAGGCAAAAAACCCTTGTGGTTTAAGACCGTACCTATAGCCAACAGATATTTCTATCATACTTTAAAAAGCAGGGAGATTGGGCAGCTATAGTGAATGCACCAGGGGAGCAGGAGACCTGACCTCCTCTCTGACATATTGTACTGCCCTACAAATTTGTCAAAATGCAAACATAATTTGGCTTGGTCTTTCACAGTCCAATCCATTTCCTGTAGCTTGGAAGAATTTGGTAACATGTGCCTCTGAGCATATGGTGAGTGGTGGCAACACCTGCCATCTCCAAAGATGGAGAATTACATTTTTGTATGTTTGCTGGTGTTCTTCTTACTTTGCTTCTTTTCTGTTACTACTGTTTCTATCTAACTTAGAAAATTATATTTCTCTCATTATTCATCCTAGATATCTGTGTCAAATTTATTTTTATTGATTTCAAATCAATATGGTCAACGTCATATGATGGTGAAGACAGCCTTTTATGTTTCAAACTGGAGGTTATGCTCTATTTCTCTTTTGGGTACATTAACAGTTGAATCTGAAACTGCAGTTTGATGTAAAATTAGACTGATTACAAGTTCTACTTAAGCAATGAATCTAGCTGTTGGAAAAAACAAAGTTGGCCTGCCCAAGATGCATGTGTTCAGCCTGCTATGCTTAAACCACTCCACTTAAGGAAAGGTGGGCACAGTCAATTAAAAACATAGAGCACACCCAGAATTTTGCTAGAATATATTGCACCTCCTACTGTTTCATCTTGTGCAAACTGAGCCACTCCTCATGTCCACTGGAAACTATTCTGCACAATAATCAATGCCATTATTCCACAATTGTTTTTGGAGCTTTTTTTAGTGTTGCAAAGTGTTGCTGTACTTCACACATTCACAGAAACAGAAGCAAAAGAAAATGATTTACTACAGGAAACTTCATTAAAATTGCAAAGTAAATCAAACATATTTAAAGTGACTATCTGAACTATATAAACTGTCTTAATGTTGTTGCTTCCTCCCTGCTAAAACAAGATCAGCACGGCACATGTCTTGTTTCTGTTATTTGGGCTGATTGCAGGTGTTGCCACCACTCACCATATGCTCAGAGGCACATGTTACCAAATTCTTCCAAGCTGCACAGGAAGTGGATTGGACTGTGAAAGACCAACCCAAATTGTGTTTATATTTTTACCAATCTACAGGGCAGTACAATATGTCAGAGAGGTGGTCATATCACGGCTGATTATGAGAACTCTGACAGAAAAAAGTCCAACAGTGGTTCTGGGTTTGTTTTCTCTCTTTTTACACGTTGAACTCTCGATTTTCTCTGACTGTTTGTGTATTGCTGTGAAAACCTAGAGGGTTGTTAAGCAAGTGTTTGCGAGTTCAGGACTATAAGTTTTGTAAGGTTTTGTTTTGAAATGAGTTATGGGAAGCATTAGAATGGCATGGGGGATATTTTCAATTTAACATTGTGAAATGCAAAAACTCCATGCTGGCTATAGTATATGGCCACTCTCATGGCTGTATAATTGTGGCTGTATAATCATTTATCTATATAACACAATCAAATGCACATGGCATTGCACATAAAATAAAACAATGAAAACTCATATTCCTTTTTGTGCACATTTTCCCCTAATAAAATGTATTTTGGGAAAAACTGGTTAGAGAGCTGCATCACAAAATTCAGATAAGTGTGAATTTCAAAGGTTGGCTGTGTTTCAGTTCTCGTATCGTTTCAGAAAGTGATAGATTTGGCTTTAAATGCGCACTGAATTGAATTTCTCCCCTATTCCTAGTACTCTTTAAGGAGAGCATTTACACTGGCTAGGTTCCAACTGATGCCATTTTTATAAGATCCTATATAAATCTTGCTTCTGTCACTGTGGTAATAATCAAGTTCAAGATCTTCCTCACTATTTGTTTGGTTACGCACAGTCACAGAGTGTGAGGGGAAAATAATCTTCCACATATATTGAAAATTGGCACACATGAAAAAAATTTTTAATAAAAAAACCCCTAGATTCTAAAACTTGCTAACAGTAACATCAAGATAACTCATAAAGTAGTCAGACTTTAGCAAAATCTCGACCTGAATTAGTTCCCCATCCTGTTAGATGTTGCAGAATTCCTTTGGAATTCCCTCCACTTAAATATTAGACAAACACCATCTCTGTTATCTTTTCAGCGCCTACTGAAGACCTTCCTCTTTCAATAAGCCTTTTAAGTAGAGACTTTATCCTAGTCTGCATCTGTGTTGGAATTGCTTTTTAAGATGTTTTTAAAGCTTTTTAAAAAACATGTTTTAAAGACGTTTTAGAGTGTTTCTAGTATTTTGTTGCCACCCTGGGCTCCTTCTGGGAGGAAGGGCAGGATATTAAACAAACAAACAAACAAAACATTTTTTAAAAAGTAACTTGCTGGTATAGATGCCCCACTCCAGATAAGGACCCTGAGGTGGGGGATTGTGGGCCTTAACCATTATCCCTCACTGTGGTATTGATTCAGTTTGGGAGGCTGATTGCCCCTGTTATTTGCATGGGGAAAATGCAATGCAAAAGCATGTGTGCTCCCCCCCCCGAAAAAAAACTGGATCAGGTTAGCAGTGGGGGTGGGGGCAAAGGGTTTAAACCTTCCTAACCACTCACCCACAGAGCAGGATCTCATCCAGGTGAGAAATCAAGGTTTCAGAAGCCATTCTTTGACACTTAAAAATAAAAAATTAACAAAGAGGGGAAGAGTCCCCCCTCTAGTAATAATAAGCATTGTTACTTCACACTGCATTACTATAGCCACCAGTACTTCCATCTAAAATTAAACATGTAAGTCAGTATAAGCCCTCCAGTTGTCCAAATAGGTATCCACACACAACTGGTGTCTATAAAAATATATATATGTTCAAATGTAGCAAGGACAGTGAAGTCCTCAGATCATTGTGTAATGGACAGTGGGTGTTTATCCTTTCAAGCATGAAGTATAAGTCTCTTAGCAACCATCCAGGCCGACAAAATCCAATTTCCATACTATAGGAATATAGTTTAAAAGTACATAAACATCTGAAAATATTAAGGATTTTACCAACACACAACTGATATGGACAACAACTTCAGACCAAACCATATCACTGAACGTGCCCACACCAGAAACCATTTATACAGTTGCTCATTGCATCACATCTAGTCTGCATCATCTCTAGCATTAATGCATGCGCACTGAACACAAAGGCACCATGAAGTGCATGGACTGCTGTTTTGTGTGCCGCCGCAGCCATTGAGGCATATTTTGAAGTACTACTGATGGGGGCATTTCTGCTTTCCCCCCCCTAGTATAAATTTGGCCAAAAGAACCTTTGCTGTCTTGACTCTTAAAGTGACGCAAGGCGGGTGATTTCAGCGTATATGACCAAGGCATACAGAAGGCAAAGTACAGCCTTCAGCAAAGTGCAACAGCAGAGAGGGCTCGGGTAATGGTCCTTGGTGTGTCATTGGAGCATTACAAGCATGCATGTCCCTGCTCTCACCTGTGAAGTGATGGAGGATATGTGGAGGAAGTCAAAGGAAAGAAGCGGAGGCATTAGCACTGGACATTTTTGAGTAACAGCATCACCAAGGGCTTGGACGTGAAGGATTTTTTTTTACAGCAGAGGCCAGAGATATTTCCTGCATCTCTCCATTAAAGCTCATGCCTCCCAGGTGATGGGACAAGACCAGAGCAGTTTGCTTAAAGAGCCTCTGATGATCACAATCTATTTCACCTTTCAAAGGACATTACAGGGCAGTCTTTGCCAGAGGGCTTGTAGCCTGACTGCAGTAAAGAGGCATGCTGGTAATTCGAGAGACTAGAAAATGAATCAGAAGATTGCACTGAGTTCTCAGAGAGCCATGAATTGTAGCCTTAAGCTAGGAGTGAGGACCTTGCAGCCCTCCCTGAAGTGCTTGGAGTTAAGGCCGCAAATGCCCACTTCCTAGTGGTGTAGTGGTAAATTTTACAATTCCCATAGCCATGACCCAGAGAGTCCAAAAATGCAGACAGCTTTGTTGCACGCGTGCGCGCGCGCACACAGAGCCATACATATTATCATAACCTATTTATTAGGATTAGCATGACTGCAGTCCTGGGAGACAGCTTCATTAAATTCAGCAGCACTTACTTCCGACTGCATAAATTCAACTTGTAAAACACATTGGGTTGTATCCAACGTTAATCCTATTCAGAGTAGGCCCATTGAAAATAATGCACATGACTAATTTAGCTCCATTCATTTCAGTGGGCCTACTCTGAATAGGATTCTCTCATTATTCATCCTATTATTATTCATATACTCTGAGTATAACTTAGTTGGCTGCAATCTATTGAGCTTTAATAAACAGATCCTCAGCCATGAAATGCAACTTTCAGCTTTTCATTCAAAGTGCAATCTTCCAAAGGAGTGTTGCCATTTAAACTGCTAGACTGAAGGGGCAAACCCCTTCAAATATAAGTATACAGCTTTTTCTTAATCGTTCTTCTCATTCAGCAGAAACAACAGAATGAAATTTAACAGGGATAAGTGCAAAGTTCTATACCTAGGAAAAAGAAGCCAAATGCAGAGTTATAAGATGGGGGATACTTAGCTCAGCAATACTACGTGCGAGAAGGATCTTGGAATTGTTGATCACAAGCTGAATATGAGTCAACAGTGTGATGTGGCTGCAAAAAATGAAATTGCTAGTTTAGGCTGCATTAACAGAAGTATCGTTTCCAAATGGTGTGAATTACTAGTTCCCTTCTATTCATCGCTGGTTAGGCCTCATCTTGAGTACTGCATCCAGTTCTGGTTACCACACTTTAAGGATGCAGACAAACTGGAACAGGTTCAGAAGAGGGCACTAAGGATCAGGGGATTGGAAACAAAACCCTATGAGAAGAGACTGAAAGAACTGGGCATGTTTAGCCTTGAGAAGAGAAGACTGAGGGGAGATAGGATAGCACTCTTCAAGTACTTTAAAGGTTATTACACAGAGGAGGGCCAGGATCTCTTCTCGATCATCCCAGAGTGCAAGAATAATGGACTCAAGTTACAGGAAGCTAGATTTCAACTAAACATCAGGAAAAACTTCCTAACTGTTAGAGTGGTATGATAATGAAACCAATGACCTAGGGAGGCAGTGGGCTCTCTAACACAGGAGGCATTCCAGAGGCAGTTGGACAGCCACCTGTCGGGTATGCTTTAAGTTGGATTCCTGCATGTAGCAGGGGGTGGGACTCGATGGCCTTATCGGCCCCTTCCAACTCTACGATTCTAAGATTCTCTGACCTTCTCTGGGCCAGGGGTGGGGAATCTCTGGCCCTTGGGCCAAGCTTGGCCTATCAGGGGTCCCAATTTGGCCCTCAAAACCACACCCCATTCCCCCAGACATCATATATGATGCACTGGCAAGGGTACAGACATGGCTTCAAAGAAACAATAAGGAGCTTAAAGTGAGCTCCCAATTATTCCTTTGCTTGAAGCAAGGTGCACTCCCCACCCATCAGCCTTGCTCCAGAAGGGGAGAGTGGTTTCCACTGAAGCTGCTGCTGAAACCCCATTCACTTGCCAGAGCTAGGAAAAGCCAGCAGTTACCCTGGCACTCCGGAAGATGACATCATTGCCCCTGCTCTGAAAAAAAAAGAAAGCTGCATTCCATTGCACTCTTCCTCCACTACCCCACTCTTGAGGACTTTGCCCACATCCCATCAGAAATGCTAGATCAGGTCAGAAAGTGGAAGGCCAGCCAGATCTAAATTTCAAAAGAAAGAAAGGTCTACTGTGAGGTGGGTGAGCATTCTCAAGTAAAAGCAAGGCCTTGAATAGGAGACATCTGGTAACTCTGTTGCGCAAAGGATTTGCAACACTTAAGTCTATCCAGTCATTGGAATAATCTGGGAGCAACAGAATGCTTTAAAGAGGTTGAAAGAAGGAAATCAAAGGCAAAGAAATTACCCCTTTTTAGCTAGCAGGTGCAACTGAAAGAGAAAAGCAGGGAAGCCCACCGGCGGCTGGTGGCTCCTGTGTCACACAGAGCCACTTTGTGACTGGCGGTTTTCACCTACAGTGCTAAATGAAAAAAGGATACTCTTTCCACTGCAAAACAGGGCCAATTTCCATTATATCGCACAGTTCATCACTCTCATTGTGCAGGGCAAATTTATGCTAGGGATGGACCCTGAATCTTCAGCATGAGTTATGCAGTTCATAAACTCACAGTCTGCATTGCTTAATTAAACAGCTCTCCTTAGCGAGTTGGAAGCTGCTCTGGTGGAAATTCTTAATTTGGCCCTTGAATCCAAGCTTTATATTAAGACAGTAATTCCCATAATGGCATGATAGCTGTTCTAGTCTCTGCTTTAGAAGGCAGCACAGGGCAGGGTAGAATGCATGGTTTGTACATGTTAAATGTCCCAAGATCTCCAGTTACATTTTTAGAACAAGATGGGGGCCACAACGTTCACCTTTGTAAGCATTCCAAGCGCACCTGACTACGCTGAAATGTGCATTATTTAGGCTCACAGATTTGCATGTTAAATGAAGCCCTGTTCCAGAGGTGGGGAACCTGTGGTCCTCTCAATGTTCCTAGACTGCAACCTCGATGATCCTTGACCTATGGCCCTGCTAACTGGGGCTGGTGGGAGCTGGAGTTCAATAACAACTGGAAGGCCGCAGGTTCCCCATCACTGCCCAGTTCAGACGTTTTATTCACATAAAACCAATGCATGACAAAGGTGATGCTAAATAGCCTCACCCTGATATCATGGCATGCATGAAGGGTCCTTCCAGATATTCCTATTCTACACGCAGATGCCAGTGGCAGGACTAATCAGTGCATGGAGCATCAGGGGCAGGGCTAGTCACTGCATATGAGCCTGTGCACATGTTAGTCTTTCGCACAAGTATAAGAACACAAGGACAGAAGAAGAATCCTCCTGCATCAGGCCAAAGGTCCATCCTAGCCCAGCATCCTGTTCTCAGAGTGGCCAACCAGATGCCTCTGGGAAGCCTGCAAACAGGCCCTGAGTGCAACAGCACTATCCTCATGATTCCCAGCAACTGGTATCCAGATGCCTCTGGCAGTGGAGGTACTATCTGAACAGGGCTACTGAATGCCAGTGAATGATGGCTCAAGTGAGCGCATTGCTTGTGTGTTAGCATCACAGAAATGGGCCAGTGCACACGGGATGTGCATTTAAATGTGGCTAGCCACACGTGAAAAGTCTACACAGGTAAGCTGCTTTGTCCCCATCTGTATAAACTGTGCCTTAACTAACAGAACTGGGAAAGCCCCCTGACTAAGACCTTGCTCTAAGGTCGCTTCCCAAAAGAGGCCATACACACCAGTTTTCACAGGAAAGGTCCACCACCGTCTGAGGTATGGTTGGTGGACACACAGGACAGGGCCTTCTCAGTGATTGCACCCAAGCTGTGGAACTCCCCATTGTGGCAGATCCAGCTAGCTTCTTTTCTTTGTGCCTTTAGGTATCAATGAAAAGCAATCAAATCAAACCCACTTTTGAGCAGAGCACTGTTGGATAGTTTAATTTTGGCTATTTTTTTTTTTAAAGATTGCTGCTGGCTTTCTTTAGTCTTAGTTTTGTTGATTGCTTTACCCTCTGGGTATTGCTCTTATGATGGTTGTTTAATACCTTGAAGGTCCTATTCTGGGATTGGAATACAGGATATACACAATTTAATCAACAAATGCCCCTAGATTTTACACACACACACACACACACACACACACACACACACACACACACACGGGCTAGCCCTACCATTAAGCAGAGGCAGGCAGCTGCTTCAGGTGGCAAATGCTGCAGGGGGTGGTAGTGAGGTGTTAGAGGACAGATCTGTGTGCCACACAGTCCACCTTGCACTCCCTAAGCAAGTCTACTGCCCACAGGTGTGGTGGAGAATGCTGCCCTATCACCAGTGTTGAAATGAGATTCCTCTACCAGTCTGTCCAGCTTCTATACAGAAAGGGATGTGTGTGCCAGGTTGTCCATTGCCTCAGTATCTTGGGCTGGCCTATCCACACACACACACACACACACACACACACACACACACACACACACACACACACACACACACACACACACACACACACACACACACACACACACACACACACACACACACACACACACACACACACACACACACACACACACACACACACACACACACACACACACACACACACACACACACACACACACACACATCATAGCTCTCTCTTTGCACTAGCAATGCTGTGCTGCTTTTATGCCATTCTTCCTTCCAGCAGACTCAGAGCTCCTAGGATGGGGATTCTTCCCTACCTCTTTCAATCCCTCTTACAAAACCAGGCTCCTCTTACAGCTGAAGGTCAGCATACGCATCCTCCCTATTCAAGCCAAGACATAGTTTGGGTGTGGAGGGAGAAAGGCTTGGATTTCATGGCTGGGTACGGGCATTTTGCCAGCCTAGGGAGGTTTGTAGCTGTGCTTAGCTAAGCTAGTCACACAACTGGGAAGCCAGTGCAGAGAAAGAATATGGCTCTCTCTGGAAAGGATAATAGCCTTTTGAAGGCCAGACAGCCATACCTTCTCCAGAACGCCAAGAAATAATGGTGCAGTTCTGCTCTACAAGGTTGCACAGAAGGATGTGAACTGGCTTCACTCTCTTGGGCAGCATAGTCATGTGGCCACAATATGTAACTGCTTTTACATAAGATGAGCTGCAACAACAGCACAGCTGTCGTAATGCAGGCTGTAAGCACCAGGGAAAGGAAGTTTGACTTTGGGGAACTGGCCCTTCAAGGATATTCCCAAGCAGCCTCCCTGAATCTTCAGCTTTTGTCAAAAAATAAAATAAATATCCAGGCAGGGATGGCTCCAGATTTGGGGAGTCCCTTGGCAAAATGTCCTCTCCTACATCAGCAAGTCACCCTGGCACTAAGAGCTTACCTAGCAGTGGCAGGCAGGAGCAGCAAAGGAATATTGCCTTTTTAAGTGAACCAGCATGATTCAGATGTCATGGACAAATACATGGATCAGAACACAGTTATCCTTGAGTTTCTACCCTTCTCTGTATTTTGCAGTGCTTTCAGTTTTAAAAAAGTACTGAAATGAGTATAAAATGCAACAAAAGTTATTTTTGTGCCTTTTTAAAAAGCTGCAAAATGATGCAGAAAGGGGAAGGAACAGATGCATAAATGAATACATGTGAACCTGACATGGGCCAGAAATAGATTGATCCATCCATTCCTAGCAGCAGCACACCAAAGAAGCCACTATTTACATTTCCCAGAAGACCCAGAATTAAGCTTATAGTAGCAACACTGTGGGAAATTTAAATGGTGTTCCCAGACCCAGATGCCAGGTCTTCATTAGATCAGAGTACCAGTTCAAGGGGGATCCAGGTCCAGGGAAGGAGTCAGTGGAAGGTAGGGATGTTAACAAGGCATCATTTTCTGTTCTGGCTTGAAATGCAGCACTGTTTCCATTCTGCTGCAGTTCACCTGCCCAAAACAATGTTATTCGCCTCACTGTTCACTATGCCAAAGTTATGTAACTTACACAAGGTAAGTCATTATTAAAATTATATAAATTGCACAAATCACCTTGTCGCTATGTTATCGCACCTGTTCATTTCAGTGCAAAGGATACATAACGCAACTGGTATGTGTGTGTGTGGGTGCAATAAATTACATATTGTTTGCAGGCTGTAAGCAATAACAGCAGCAAATGTTGAACATATTCACTGATCGCCAATCTGGACATTAGACAAATTAGCAAACACTGACACTTTCTGGTCTCGTTTCCATTTTCATCAGAATCCTCCAACATCCCTAGCGGAGGGTCCTGTTGGGGTGCTGGGATCCTGACAGATGCTTAAGGATCCCACATAAGAATGTAAGAAGGGCCCTGCTGCATCAGGCCAATAGCCCATCACATCCAGCCTCCTGTTCTCACAGTGGCCAAGCAGGTGCCTCTGGGAAGCCATAAACCAGGACCAGAGCACAAGAACAATTCTCCCCTCCTGAGGTTTCCAGCAACTGGCATTCAGAAGCATGCTGCCTCCGACCGTGAAGGTAGAACATAGTCATTATGCTGATGCCAGGCTAGTTTCTGCTACCTTTACTTATGAAGATATAAGGCAGGGGCAGAAAACTTCAGGCCTGGGGGCCAAATACAGCCCTCCAGCCCTCTACCTGGCTCTCACGCCTCCTTACCAGTCTTGCCAAGGTGATTATGCCTAGCTGGAATATGCCCTTGAGCTGCCATAATGCCTCTTGCTTGCCTGGGCTGAGAGGTGTGTGCTTGTGTAGAAACCTCTGGCTTTTGTGCAATCCAAAAGCAAGCATCCCGCCTGTTGCTCCACCAGCTTTTGCCTCTGGCCTGGCCCACCACTGACATGTGGCCCCCAGAAGGTTCCCCTTGAGGGGATGTGTCCCTCAGGCTTAAAAATGTCTCTGACACAAGGGAAAGCAGCAGGTTCCCTATAAGAAGTCATATAATTCAAGAACTTTAAACTTATTAGGATTGCTGTGTTTATGCTCAGGCTGCCTTGCAAATGATTCCTTGCCCCCTTAGGACCCCCAGTACAAGGTTTCTGGCTATAAGTATGCTCTCCTTTAAAATCCCCTACCCTAGCACAAATGAGAATACCGACTCCAGAATGACCTTCCTCTTCTATGCTAACCTTTTTTGTTCTTGTTTTTGCCAAAGATTTATTAGACACTTGAGGAGCCCGTCAGCGTATCAGATAACTTTAATAGTGTAATTTGTTTTTATGATACTTTTGGAGGATATACAAGGCTGACAACTCCCTACGCATGCATGCATACCAAAGGAAGCAATGTCAGGAAAAGACAACTCCCTGGAGTTTGGACAAGCAGGTGGATCTCAGGTGGTTAATAAGAGGGAAAGTGAATGCAGAGTGGGCAAAAATAATAAGTGGCCTACAGCAATTAAATTGTTAGCAAGGCATCTACAAAAGGGTAGAAATGGCAAGGCTTGGTTTGCCATGGTGACTTTTGAGATTTCTCAACATGCCAACAGAAGCAATCTGATGATACTCTCCTGGTGGCACCCATAAAGTTGTTCAAGATTAGGAGATCACAGACTCACATGCATGCCAACATCAGAAACATTACTATAGGAGTTCTAAAGTTTAGGCAATATTGGGTTAAAGAATACTAGCAAAAGACAAAGCCCTGTGCCATGCTATAATGAAGCTTCTCTCTTTTCTGTTATGGACATTTGTATGTGAAGAATAACTCAGTGGTCTGACCTTGGAGTGTGCCAGTGTGTGTATTTACCTAAGTAGCAGGCTTTTTACCCTGTGTTTAGATCACGGAGACTTAAGACATAGTAAAATAAGAAAAGCTACTTTATTTATAGAAATACATGGTAGATAGGAAAGGCATATCTAGTTCTAACTAACTAAGTTGGAAGTGCAATGCCCAGACTTGGGGGTTGCTCTCATGGCTCAGGAGAGAGCAAAGACAAAGATGTCTCCTCTCTCCTCAGATGGTCGAAGAAGACGACAAAGGAAGCAGGGGCAGGTCAGCTTCCCTGAGCATATCAGTTTACAACAGAAGGAAGTTAGGTAGAGAACAGCACAGGCAAAGGTAGGCAAGCCTAGCCAGCTGGAGGACCCTAACTCTATCTTCCTTTTGGAATGCAAACAAAAGAACCCAAACAGGAGTCACTCTTGCTCCACTTCCAACATTCCCCAGCCCACAGTATACGAACGTAAGAAAAGTCAAAGGTCCAGCGAGTCCAGCATCTTGTTCTCGCCATGGCCAGCCAGATGCCCATGGGAAGCTTGCAAACAGGACCTGAGTGCCACAGTGCTCTCCTCACTTGTGATTCCCAGCAACTGGTATTGAGAGGCAATAACAGTACTGACTTAACAGTACTGGGACCAGGATGCCTGAAGGATCATCTCCTCCTACACCATTCTGCCTGCTCCCCAAGATCAGACAAGAGGGTCTTCCACCAAGGATGGAAGGTGGAACAAGAGAGGGTTTTCTCTGTGGTGGCACCCAGATTATGGGACACCTTCTCCCATCTCTGCCACACACCAACTGTTTTGTGCTAATTACTAAAGAGACCTTTTTAGTATGACAGGCTTTGATTTGATGAGGTAGACAAATTTTTCATTTTAACTCAACAGCACAGGATGATATTATCATGTATAAGTAAAAATAGACATGCCATTCATCTTTCCTGGCACGAAAAACAGTCTAAAAAAGTTGGATCAAAGTGAAATGACACATAGTGCTCTAAAAAGCATCAAGAAAAGATTATACACAGATCTCCTTCAATTAGCATCTTCAAAGCAATTAGTATTTCAAAACCATAATTCACAATGTGTTCCGAATATACCTATATCATGGCAGAATTTGTACTCTCATTGTCTTTACGAAATTGTTAATTTTGTAAGCCACCCAGAGTGTTGTAGCTACAGTGGAAGGCAGGCTATAAATGCTCCAATTAAATGAATAAAATATTTGGGAAGATGAACAAATACCAAACTCAAACCTGACTTGGTGCAAGCAGTGGAGACTGGTGGCTCCAGTATCAGTGGGGTAGCGAATTGGCTCCGGGTTTTAGTCTGAACTTTCATGGAGCTGTCCAAGGTGCTTTCTGAGAGAAGCTTTGTTATAACATGGCTCAGGATTTCAGCACCTTCGACAGCTCCTTGAAAGTTTGGAGTAAAACCTGGAGTGGATTCACTGCCCCGCTGACATTGGGGCCACTAGTCTCCACGGAGTACAAGACAGTTTCCTATGTTCTTATCCTAGCTTGGACAATTTCGCCCTCCTCCCTTGCCATCCCTGTTGATGTTTAATGATACTCTGGATGGGTTCCTCCAACGCCTTTGCCTTGCAGGGTTCATCAAAAAGCACTTGTCCAGCCTGTTGCCAGAGCAGCTGTAAACCTCATTCTGCTCACCCGCATATTCTGCTTTTCGCCCCATTGCTGAGCAAGAGAAAGACCCTTTCCCTATTTGTATTCCACTCTCCTCACTCAGGAATTTGAACTACTGCATAATCTGCAGCAAAGTAATTTTCTCCCTGGTGAATGATGAGGTAATAAACCAGTTGGACGATCAATAGCAACTGATGTAATCTGCCGAAAAGCGACAGCCTCTTCCTGAGTGTGACCCAGAAGGAGGGGGGGAAAACAGATTTGGGCTTGGGGGAGCTAAAAGAAGAGCGCTTCTGCTCAATATTCTGGGGGAGAAGGAAATAATGTGGGATTTGGACCAGATCCCTGCTTGCACCAGATTTACATTTTCTACCCACGGCCTCACCAAAATGACCCCACAGAGCATTGCAGGGAGTCAAGCAGATGTCCAGGGTATGGAGTTGTAGTCATAAATGAACTGTGAAGCATGGCAGTAGGACTGTCTCCTTATGCTAGCCTATTGGAGAGCTGATATGGACTAAGTCCCGAGTAGATTTGTTCCCTTTCTCCTGTGATCCACGTGGGTCTTTGATTTAACAGGGCTAATGCTAGCTTGCACACCACAGAGTGTCTTGCTAGATGGCGCACTAGCATCTAGCAAGTGCGCCATCTAGCAAGACAATGCAAGGATTACACTGTATTCAAAACTCCCACTAAAATGGGGCCAATGCTTGCATGCCATGGAGTGACATGCTAGTGCACCACCTAGTGAGACAATACAAAGATTACACTGTATTAAAAACAACCACCAAAAAGGGTGTTTTCAAACATAACTTTGAAGAGAAAGTAGAATCCCACAGATTCAGCTTCTGATACTAACAAACTACCCACAGGTATATATGCTGATTATGCATACCCCTCCTAATTCTGCTTTAGAAGTGTCTAGACTGCTGTGGTTTTTGCAGGACATGTGGATATATATATACACACATACTGTACATATATATGCAAGTAGAGACCACCAGATAATGTTGCGATGTTTCTCCAGCCCCTAACAGAAGTGCTGTTGTTGAGAGTTTCAGCCAGCCTGGGCCAGGTACTGGCTGAAAATGAATGAATGGGCAATAAAATGGCAAATGCAATTTAACATGGGCAAGTGTGAAGTGATGCATGTTGGGGCAAAAAAAAACTTAATTTCAGATATATGCTCATGGAGTCTGAACTGGTAGTAATTGACCAGGAATGAGACCTTGGATGGATAGCTCAATGATGGTGTTGACCTAGTGTGCGGCAGCTGTGAAAAAGGCAAATTCCACGCTAGGGATCATTAGGAAAGGTATTGAAAATAAAACTGCTGACATCATAATGCCATTGAACAAATCTATGGTGCAGCTGCATTTGGAATACCGTGTACAGTTCCGGTTGCCTCACCTCAAAAAGGATATCGTAGAGCTGGGAAAGGTTCAGAAAAGGACAACCAAAATGATCCAGGGGTTGGTGAGACTCCCCTATGAGGAAAAGTTGCAGCATTTGGGGCTTTTTAGTTTAGAGAAAAGGCAAGTAAGAGGTGACATGATGGAAGTGTATAACATTATGCATGGCATGGAGAAAGTGGGTAGAGAAAAGTTCTTCCTCTCTCATAACACTAGAAGTCGTAGTCTTCCAATGAAGCTGAATGTTGTACGATTCAGGACAGACAAAAGAAAGCACTTCTTCATGCAGCACATGGTTAAGCTATGGGACTTGCTCCCAAATCTGGCAGTGATGGCCACCAACTTGGATGGCTTTAAAAGAGAATTAGACAAATTCATGGAGGGTAAGGGTAGCAAAGGCTACTAGCCACGATAGCTATGCTCTGCCTCCACAGTCAGAGGCAGGATGCTTCTGAATACCAGTTGCTGGAAACTGCCGGGGGGGGAGAGTGCACTTGTGCTCCTGTCCTGATTATGGGCTTCCCATGAGCATCTGATTGGCCACTGTGAGAACAAGATCCTGGGCTAATTGGGCCATTGGCTCTTCTTAAGTTCTTATGCTGCGCTATTCAGGACTTATAGAGGGTGGGGATTCAGCCCAGGAAGTGGAGGGGGAAAGTGGACATCTATTTACGTTTTCCCCCGCTGCAATATAGAGTGCAAAAGAGCTAAGGTTTGGGAGAGGCTGCCAGCCATGACCCCACAACACTGACAGGGAAACCATGGGGATTGCAAGGTACCTCACACCAAGGACATGCCCCCAGGCTCTTGCAAATACAAGTTCTCATTCTGCATGTACCCTTTGGCTTCATGCAGCAATGGGCATTTTGCAAGTTAAGAATAAAAATCAGCTTGTGATGTAGTCTTTTTGGATGCAGTTCTGCAAGCCAACCCTTGCCATGGTTATTTCATTGATATCTGGATTTGGGCCACAGAGCACTCTCCAAGTTAAATTCAAATAATCTAACATGATAAATATATAAACCGCATATAGAGCACAAACAATGTTCATAATGCTCTACAGAGTGTCAAGATGACAACACATCCCTGCCCCCAGAAGCTTACAATCTAGAAAGGGGCACAGGGGAGGCAACAGAAAGAAGGGAAGGAGATGGAGGCAAGTGTAAGAGAATTAATAATGCTTTGGGCGCACTTAACCATACTTAGTTAAGGACAAATTAGACAAGATGCCATTCACGCAGTTAGCGACTGTGTGAATGGCTTTTTCAAAGTAAATTGCAGATGTGGAGAGCCCCACTGTGAAACTTTGGAAGGTACCTTCTTGAGAGAAGAGCCTTGCTGGATGAGGCCAGAGGTCCAACAATCTGGATAAGGATCCTTGTGTCTATGGGGGGAGGGGGGCTTTCACTTTTTGCCTCCTTACTGTAGTTCTAATACAGATCAGGGCCCCCCCACTTTTTTAAAAAAGGTAGCAGAACCATCTAAGCTGAATCTTCCAACTTATCCAACACAGAAGCAACAGGGGATGTTCTCTGGCAAAAGTGTGCAAATGTTTCTCTCATATTGTTACGCAGGTATATAACTTTGCCTTCTTTAAAAAGGATTTCCTAACTGATTTTTAGTTGTCAGTAGGTTTTGAATGTCTATTCTTAGAAATAGTTTTTCCATAGGTCATTTATTTTATCTTCACCCATTTTGCTATCTATGATAAGATATCCACTTCATAGCAACTTTCCATGTCGGGTGTACTTGGAGCACTCTCACTCCAAAACCCTCTGCTTATTTTTTAAAAATAAACCTTTGCTTTATCCCCACCCCAAATAACATCATTTATTATTTTTTTGCTATATTTTCTAAGAAAATACTAATCAATTTTAAAATAAGCGCGCAATTCTCAGCAATACATTTAATTATAAATATATGCTCCCTAATAATGATCTACTCATTTTCTTCAAGATTCCAAATCTCGATTCAATCTGTTTCTGCAGTAGACATATAATAACAAACTCTGCAAATCCCCACTGATTTTGCAGCCCAGGTATTGCCCTTTTTGACCTCATTCAATCTCTCTTATCCAACTCCGTATGCTTCATTGTTGTTCATATTTGTTAACAGCAGTTCCCTTTTAGTCACATTGATTTTAAGACCCAGGATTACTCATCTATAATCCTAAAGAACTCCTTTAAAATTTTTAGTAGAATTATTCACATCTGATACGAAAACCACCATATCACCTGCTTACAGAGCCACCTTATACTCTTTTCCACCAATCTTAATACCATTAACCTGTTGTTTTACAACTTTGGCAAAGAGTTCGAGGAATAAAATGAACAATGCTCATGAAAAGAGACCCCCCCCCAGCTGTTTTCCTCTGCATAGTTGAAATAATGAACAGTAGTTATCATTCATTGTTAGGGGAGCTAACAGCTTTCTATAGATTATATAAATCCATTTTCTCTTACTTGTCCACTACGTATGTGCTAAATGTAGGGATGGGTGAATCTATCCATTTCCATTTCTGTCAGGTTCTCATTTTTCCAATCTTAAATTCAGTTCTCCAGACTTCTACATCAGTTTGTAATTTTTTTAAAAAACGTCCTCCTGAAAATTCATCAACAATTTAGTGCAAATTTCTCCTAACACACACATTTTTGTATGCAATTTTGCCTAATGCACATCTTTGCAAGCGATTTTCCCTAATGTAATGCATTTTTGTATGTTACTTTCACTAACATAGGCATTCTTATGGACACTTTACCTAGTATATGCATTTTTGTACACATTGCTTGGTTGGAGCACTGCAGTGAGACATTCAGAGAAATTCACAGTTTGAAGGATGGCCGTGTTTCGCTTTGCATATTGTTTTGGAAAGTGCAAATTAGGTAGGTTCACCTTTAAGTGAAAACTGAATCAAATTTCTCCCCCATCCCTAGCTAACGGTATGCTAAGATGTGTACTTCATATGTTGCTGGGGGACATGTAAAGGCACTGTCCTTGCTATTGTTGCTCCATTAAGGGTTTTGAACTGCAAGTCTCTCCCCTAGTTCTCTTTTCAGCCCATGCACACACGTGGGAGCTTTGATTGCTGCTACTGGAGCTGTTTGCTGGTTGGAGAGGCATTTCGGCCGACAGAGCAACTGCTCTCACCACATTCTTCCTTGTCTCTAAGCACCAGAATCTAAATACTTTAACAAACAAACAAAATAATGAGGCTGCTACCATAGCTGCAATGCCCAACTTCAGCTTATTGTTGTGTAGGGCTCAGCATAATACAGACATTATGAAATGCAAAATTCAAAGAGAGGAGTAACATGCCCTATCCCAGTTTCTTGCAACCTTGAAAATATTCCCCTCCTTCTTTCAAATAAAACTGTGGGCAAATGTTTTGCCACATCTTTTCAAAAAAAATGGTAGGGCCCACCAGAATAGATCCGGGCCATAGGCTGTTGTTTGTTCATTCTAGGCCAGAGAGCAGGCTGAGAAACCAATTGGTAAAAACTACAAGGGAGCAGGTTCTGGCTGAACACAGAGAGGGGGTTTGTTGTTATATGCCTTCAAGTTGATTACAACTTATGGCGACCATATGAATCTTTATATATATATATATATACGTTCCTAGGGTTTTCATGGTAAGAGGTATTCAGAGGTGGTTTACCATTGCCTTCCTCTAAGCCTACGGCACCCGGTATTCCCAGGCGGTCTCCCATCCAAGTACTAACCAGGCCTGACCCTGCTTAGCTTCTGAGATCAAACAAGATCAGGCGTGTTTAGGGCAGTATGGCCGTAGGCTTAGAGAGGGGTATAGAGAGGGATTCTGAGTGTGTGTAGAAACTAGCTTACTGTACAAAGGTAAAATATATGTGTATTGCTTTGCCCAGTTTGCCTCTTCCCCTTCTCCATTGGCATGCCCCCACCTTAGAGAAGTTGCCTAAAAAGGAATGAGATCCATGGGCTAAAAAGGTTTCCTCCCTCCTGGTGTTCACCCTTCTTGCTTTTGTCCATCTGTTGCCTTTGGTTGAAGAGGTCTGATAGGTTTCTGAAACAATACAAAACCATGCCTTGACCAAGAGGTGGAAGTGGGATGAGTGCATACACCTAGCGAGCAGTTATCCCTCTTTCAAACAACCTTCAGCTCCTTGAAAGAAAGAATCATCTGCCTCCAGCCAAGTAATCTTGTAAGGGATAATCTTGCCGGGCAAAATATAATTGCTATTTTGGAATGAGCCGTAAGGTTAAGTGGCATAAGGAATGCTGTGCCTGTGATATACTTCTGCCTTATTAAAGCATTTGATACGGGGCCTCATTAAGCTGTAACTTTAAAAAATGTAATTTAAATTGGCTTGGAGAGGAGCAAATATGGATTGAGAATTGGCTAAAAGGCCAACGACAATGGAGAATGATAAATGGCAACAAGCCGGCTTAGGGAGGGACGGGGGAAGGCATTTTGTGACGGGACCTCGGGGATTAGGGTTTGGACAGACCTGATTTAATCTCTGCATTAATGATTTGGTGGAAGAAGCAAAGGCCATATTAATGAAAGCCATAGATGATTAACAGGCTGATACTCAAGCTGTGAACATCAGCCAAGACAGAAAAGTAGTACAGAGAAACCGGAAAAGCGCTGAGCCCTAAAAATAGCTTGAGTCACATCCCCAACTTACATTTAAAGCACTATTATACCATGTTAGCAGTTATGGGTTCCCCCCAAGAATCCTGGGAGCTGTAGTTTGCTTAGGGTGCTGAGAGTTGTTAGGAGACCCCTATTCCCCTCAAAGAACTGCAATTCCCAGAGTGTTTTAACAGTCAATCCCTCTTCTCAGGGAACACTAGAAATTGTAGCACTGTGTGGGAGGGGAATCAGCAAAAGTTGGGAAGGAAAGCATGACCGTACCCATGACCATCTCACTGTGAAGCTGGCTAGAGACAGGCTGGAAAGAACAGCAAGCAACGATGTTGCTTCAGCACTAGCCTGGGCCCAGATGAGGGTTTAAGCGGCTCTGCTGTCAGCCTGGTGTTCCCAGGTCAGCCCCCTTTGAGAAAAATAGAGGTGCTGAAATGGGTCTGATTCCTCAGAGGCTAATTCCAATGGAGTTAGGAAGCAGGAGGCAATGCCAGGAGGCAGGACCAAAGAGCAAGTCAAGACCAGGCCTGGCTGGCAGGGAGGGTGTGTGCTGTGCACCTGGCCTCCCAGCACCAGTTTCACTGTGGTTTATGAAGAGGGGGAGGTGCCTAGAGGTTGACCTCCCCACCACCTCACCTCGCTCCCTCTCAGTAAGACACTATGATGTCAGTGCCAGGAGGCCAGGTGATCACCACTGCTCCTCACCAATGCATGCTCCTAGTCAGGACCAAAGTACACACCACGAGGCAGGGTCTGGAATCAAGCCAGAACCAAGGATACAGGAGCGCACCGGTGCTCAAGGAAAACCTTGTAGCTCAAGCAAGGCACAACTGGCAGATGAAAGTCTCTTACACATCTTTGTATCCAGGAGGATCCACTGGCCAACCTGGGTGAGCAGTCAGTCCAGGGCCTGAAGGTACTTCACCGAGAAGCTACCACCTACACTTCAGTGGCTCACCACATCGGGTAGCAGCTTCTGACATCTATAAAGCCAGGGGTACTAAGTGGCCAGGACAAAAACAGCAACAAACTAGCCCATTCCTGTCACCTCAACAAAGGGCTGATGGGTAAAAATCAACAAGCTTTCTAGGCTATGGCATTAACAAAGTTGTTGCTGCAGATCAAACTGCTATCAAAGGGACAACTATGGTGGCTGGTTCATAAACTCTGAGGTGGTGGCATTTATTTAGTCTAGGCATCTTGTCTTGGAGAGAGGCCATCTGCCCATGCCTGCCCACTCCACGCACCTGCCAACACCTGGACCCAATTGCCCATAAACAAAGAGACAGGTATGCATACAAAAGACTGGCATATGCAGCTGAAGTGTTGCCCCATTTCCCTCTTTACAATCCCTACTGCTGAAGAAATAAGCCACTCTTCAGCTTGTCAAGCAGCTTACCTCTTTGGCAGCAGAAAATTGCCATGAGAAAATTTATTTAGAAAGATCTGCCTGCAGTAGGGGTGGATGAGAAATTAGATTAAATTCGCATTTAAAGCTGAATGTATCAAATTCGCACTCTCCAAAACTCAATGAGAACCTAAACACAGCCATCCTTCTAAATTCACACTTGTCTGAATTTTAGGATGCACTTCTCCAACCAGTGTTTTCCAAAATGCATAAATTAGGGGAAAGTGTGCATAAAAATATTAGTGAAAATAACATACAAATATGCATTATATTAAGAGAAATAAGCTTGCAAAAATGTGCAGATTAGTTAAAACTGCATATCAGAATGTATTAGGAGAATTTTGCACTAAAACGCTAAAGAAGTTTCATGAGGATTTTTAAAAAAAGTTCGCAATGTGAATTAAATTTAAGACCGGAAAAATGAGAAACTGAGAGAACCAAAATGGACAGATCTTTCCATCCCTAGCCTGCAAGTATGGTTATCTCCTGTGTGTTACGGTTCTTTCTATGGAAATCAATAGGCCAGGTCAGCAAAAGTAAAGGATAAATTGGTGTTGCGGAGGTGACAGCAATACATCTGTCCTATGGTCTTCATATCATGTATTTTAAAGAAGTGGCACAAAGATTAAAAGGAAGAAAGTGGGACATGCAAATAAGTCACCGACCAAGCGGCTTGCAGGCCTGGGACATGCCCTGTTGGGGGCCCTCTCCTAAATAAATTATGCCTGAGAACACTAGATCAATTCTTTCTGTGCATGAAGCGCAGAGTCCAAGCAATTCACGGAAGGCTTGCAAATCCGCCCAGAGGCAGCAAAAGCAAAGCAGCGGGAGGCGGAATGGATTGGAGAGGTCTGTTTGCTAACTGATGAGCAACGCTCTCGGAAGTGGTTTAGGAATAGCTGAGTAAATATTGGATGGCAGAGAAAGGCCAGGTGATTTGGGAGAGAGGCGCTGTGTGGTGTTTACAGAGCGGGGGAGCACCAATATTGTACTTCCTATGGAAAATAACCTGCAGCAGCACAGAGTGCACAGATAAAAGCAAGGATGCTCTTTGGTTCGGGTAGCAGCCCTTCAGACGCAGGATGACCTGCTGAGCCCCTCTCCCACCACCAACCCATCCCTTAAACCAAGGCTGGGGCACCTTTGGTCCTCCAGTTGTTGTTGGATTCCAGTTGGGGATGCATATATATCTGAAGGAACACCTCTCTGCATCCTAGCCTGCCTTTGCTTTAAGATTGCTGAAGGAGGGCTCTGCTCTGCAATCCCCTGCTAGGGAAGGCTCATTTGCTAGGGACAAAGGATAGAATGTTTCCATGATGTTGCCCCATTTGTGGAATGCTCTCCCTCTACCACAGAGATAGGGAAACCTTTTCAGCTCAAGGGCTGCATTCCCTTCTGGGCCACATGCCAGTGGTGGGCAGGGCTCAAGGCAAAAGGAGCAGAGCAATGAATGTAAAGTTTACCTTTGTAGCATAGGCTAGCTCCCTGTTCTTCAGCCTTGGGTCCCCAGATGTTGCTGGACTAGAACTCCCATCATCCTTGGCCACTGACTAAGCTGGCTGGGGTTGATGGGTGTTGTAGTCCAGCAACATCTGGGTACTAGGGTTGCCAGGTCAGGAGCAAGCCAAACCCTGAGATTTCAGGGGTGGGTCCTGGTTATGTCATGGGGCAGCCCCCAGTGATGTTATGGGGGCAGGCCCTAGTGATGTCATTAAGTATCAACCACAGTTGATTGGAGCATACCACTCAAACAAACAAAAATCTTAGCTAAGTGAGGGTGTTCCCAGATCCAGCTGAAGTGATGGGATCATTCCTCCTCACCTAAGGAAGTCTGGATAGGGAATATTTAATCTAGCCTACTTGCTTCTGGCAAGAAGGGTTTAAGTGCCCTCAGGTCAAGCCAGTCACCAGAAGGCCATTTTAGGAAAAAGAGAGCCTAGTATCGTGGAGATGTTAGATGGGAGAGTTCAGGAGTAAAGATGGATGCCCCTGAAGGTTGCAATTCTAAACATACTTGCTAAGGGACTAAGCCCCATAAGACTCAACAGGACTTACTTCTGAGTACATATGGTTAGGATTGTGCTGTTGGTAAGGCTTGACTAGGGATCCTCTGTAAAGATATCGATATCAAAGCAGGGTTGGCAACCCCCTGCCTGTAATGCCATGCCTACCTTTTAATGTAGCTGCTCCAAACTTCTTTACAGGCTTGACTCTTCACTGCAGGGAGAGGTTTGAGAAATGAATAAGTTAAGAATATTCTCTACACCTTTTCTGCCTGCTGTGTGGGCTGCTATAAACTTACTTTGACAGCCAACCCAATTCCAGTGAGTAATAACTGACAGAGAGAAAACACACATAGTCTGGTCTAACTTCGCAGGTAGTAACTTGGGAAAAACAGCAACTGAAACCAAACTTCCCAGTATGTGAATTCTCTTTTACCGCTATTGGGCAAGAAACAAACCATCATGCAGAAAACAAGGTGCATCATCAGTGGGTTTAAGGGGGTTGAGCTAAGCACGTGGAAACACTGTTGATGTAAGTGAGTAAGGTCAGAGGCAAATGACATGCAAATAGAAAAACAAAAACGAACGACAGTTATGATTTCCTAAATGCAATACTATACTAACCACAACAAGATTCCTACAAGCACAAAACTCAGCATCCAACAACCAGTCAGGGTTCTTAACCAAAACTAAAAAATCCTGGCAGCCAGGCAGCCAAGGTCACAGAAATCCCCATGCTACACAACCTGTCCCAGAGGCTGCAGTTAGTGCAGAATACTGTGGCACAATTGCTGACATGAGTGAGACCCTATCAGCACTTAATACCTCTGCTCTGAAATCTGTACTGGTTGTCGATTTGCTACCTGGCTATATTCAAGGTGTGCTTTCCATTTTACGGGTAGCACATGGTACTTGTTCTGCTCTTGTAAGAAATCAATCCTTTAGTGGGGCAGCATCTATGCTTGGAACTCCCCACCTATTGACATCAGGCAGACACCTTCATTGCACTCTTTTTGGTACCTGCTACAAACATTTTTGTTTAGGCAAGCCTACCCGGCCGGGTAGAAGCTATTATGTTTTTTATCTGTTTTTAAATCATTGTTGGTTTTATAAAAACCTGCCTTTAACTGTTCTTGCCAATAATTTCATTGTTTTAATTCCTTCTGTAAACATTGAAGTTTTTTACAATAGAGCGGTATATAAATGTTGTAAATAAACTATGTAAATTTATTTATTTATTTAGTTTCATTTATAAACCGCCCATAACCAATGGCTCCTTGGGCGGTGTACAACATACAAAAGTACAATATAAAATACAAGTGCGCTAAACAATATCAAAAACAACTAAAGCAATTAACACATCAAAATACTTAAAAATATATTAAATATATTTAAAATGTATTTAAAATGCATTTAAAATGCCTGGGAGAATAGGAAGGTTTTAGCCTGGCGCCGAAAGGATAACAACGTAGGCGCCAGGCGTACCTCCTCGGGGAGACTGTTCCACAATTCGGGGGCCACCACAGAAAAGGCCCTGGATCTTGTCATTACCCTCCGAGCTTCTCGATGACTCAGTACTCGGAGGAGGGCCTTAGATGTCGAACGAAGTGCACGGGTAGGTTCATAGCGGGAGAGGCGTTCCATCAGGTATTGCGGGCCCACACCATGTAGGGCTTTGTAGGTCAGTACCAGCACCTTGAATCTGGCCCGGAAACAAATTGGCAACCAGTGCAAATGGGCCAGAACAGGTGTAATATGTGAGGACAGACTGGTCCTTGTCAATAATCTGGCTGCTGCGTTTTGCACTAGCTGCAGCTTCCGAACTGTCTTCAAGGGCAGCCCCACGTAGAGTGCATTACAGTAGTCCAATCTAGAGGTCACTAGAGCATGAACAACTGAGGCGAGGTCGTCACCGCCAAGATAGGGGCGTAGTTGGGCTACCAGACGAAGATGGTAGAATGCATTCCGAGCCACCGAGGCTACCTGAGCCTCGAGTGACAAGGAAGGATCGAAAAGAACCCCCAAACTACGAACCTGTTCCTTCAGGGGGAGTGTAACCCCATCCAGAACAGGATGAACATCCTCCATCTGTGCGGAAAAGGCACTCACCAACAGCGTCTCAGTCTTATCTGGATTGAGTTTCAGTTTATTAGCTCCCATCCAGTCCATTATCGCGGCTAGGCAACGGTTCAGCACATCAACAGCCTCACCTGAGGAAGATGAAAAGGAGTAATAGAGCTGCGTGTCATCAGCGTACTGGTGGCAACGCACTCCAAAACTCCGGATGACCGTACCCTGAGGCTTCATATAGATGTTGAAAAGCATGGGGGACAGAACCGATCCCTGTGGGACTCCACAATGGAGAGTCCAGGGTATCGAGCAATGCTCCCCAAGCACTACCTTCTGGAGACGATCCGCCAAGTAGGAGCGAAGCCACTGCCAAGCAGTACCCCCAACTCCCAACTCCGTGAGTCTCTCCAGAAGGATACCATGGTCAATGGTATCAAAAGCCGCTGAGAGATCAAGGAGAATCAACAGTTACACTCTCCCTGTCCCTCTCCCAACAGAGGTCATCATACAGGGCGACCAAGGCTGTTTCTGTGCCAAAACTGGGCCTAAAACCAGATTGAAATGGATCTAGATAATCGGTTTCATCCAAGAGCGCCTGGAGCTGGCTGGCAACCACCCGTTCCAAGACCTTGCCCAGAAATGGAACATTCGCTACCGGTCGATAGTTGTTCAAATTATCTGGGTCCAAGGACGACCTCTTCAAGAGAGGTCTCACTACAGCCTCCTTAAGACAAGTAAGTAAGTTAAGTAAATAAACTTCATAAATAAATTTTTAGAGTCGCTGTGGCCCTTGGGTCTCTTTCCTCTTTTAGGAACAAAGGAATCTGCCTTATACAGACACAGGCCATTTGGTACCATCTAGCTCAGTACTGATGACATGGATTAGCACCGGCTCTCCAGGATTCCAGGCAATAGTCTTTTCCAGTGATTGAATTTTGGACCTTTCAATGCAAAGCATATGCCCTATCACTGAGCTACAGCCCTTCCCCAGTTTAAAGTATCTTTTAAAATTGTTCTTTACAATTCACTAACGAATGCACAGCATACCTAGGACATATCCACACTATTCATTTAAAGCACATTCAACACACATTTGAAGCACATGAATCCCACCACAGAACCATGGGAACTCTAGTTTGTTGAGGGTGGTGGGAATTATAACTGTGAGAGGGAAACTACACTTCCCAGGATTCTTTGGGGGAAGTCATGCACTTTAAATGCCAGTCAGATGTGCTTTAAATGTATTATGTGGATCTGCATTACTTCATAAACTTTGCCTGCATATAAATCATTTTAATTAATGTTTAAAATTGAAATCAGCTACAAAGTTTACAGGGTGATCATGGGCTACTCACCACCTCTCAGCCTAATCTGCCCTGCAGAGTGAAAACAACAAATGGGGACCATGACCACTCCAAGGAAGAAGGGCACACTTAAAATGTACAGGAAATAATAATGTACAACCATAGTGTGAAATCAGATACTTATTGGGACATAGTATGAAGAAATATTCATATAAGCATGACTGTCAAAGTGTTTATTATGTACAGAACCTGTAAAGATATTTATAGTGCAATCCTATGCATGTTTACTCAGAAGCAAGTCCCAATGTATTCAATGGGGCTTACTCAAATAGGGAAGCATGCACAGGATTGTAATCTAAAATGATAAGGAACTTCACACACCCAACCCAAAATTCAGAATCATGCCACTTTAAGCTTTTTTGTAACTGTTTTATATTTGTTTTATGGATATTAGCTTTTAAATGGATTTATTTCTTGTTGTGGGCTGCCTTGGTTTTCAGTCCTATCTCATAGGGTTGTTGGAAGGATACCATATACACACACACTGGAGATGTAAAAATACATACACCTCATATAATAGTTTGTTCAAAAAACCAGTTGGTCACTGCAGAACATTTTTGGTTAAAAAAATATAATCAGTATTAGTTTCCTACAAAATAGATGCAGTGACACCTAGGTAAGCCCTGCCTAATTGCTTTAAAATGGGGTTGGAGGGGAAGAGAAAGATTTACAACACAAACACAATCCTCTGCTATGTTCATTCAAAAGTCCTATTGATTTACAGCACAATCCTAACCATGTCTACTCAAAAGTAAGTCCTATTGAATTCACTGGGGTTTACTCCCAGCATGTGGGATTAGCATTGCAGCTTTACTCCCAGAAAAGTGAGTATAGGATTAAACACTTCATATTGAGAAGGCTTTCAAAACAGGCTATGAAATAGACAAACTGCCTTCTTCAACAGCCCAGAAGAATGTAAACTTGTTTGACTCCTCACGATTAGAAAAGTATCACATTTTAATTAAGCTTCATGTACACCTCCTTTTAAATTTCTGTTGAAAAATTATTTGAAAGATAAAATGCCTAATATGCTATTTTTGCAAGTAATTTAAAAAATCCTGCATGTACAGTTTTATTATAATCATAACTGAAAGGTTTTACAGTAAACAATTGCCTACCAAGATCCTGCTGTGATTTTTTTCTTCTACTTCTCCTGACCTTCACACATTTTATGAGATTTTCAAACAAGCAGGAAAAGACAAGTTTTCCTGGCCTTGCAAATGGGTATTAGCTATTGCTTTGAGGTCAACAAATCCCTTGCCAACCACAACCCTAACTTCACTTATTGGCTACAAACATGAAAGGGCAGCATTAGCGCAGCCAGGTACGAGCTCATTTAACAGAAGTTGCAGTGGCGGTGGCTGATGTTTTGGTGTATATCTCTTGAACCAGACCACCTAGAAACTTAACTTTTTTTAAAAAAAGAAAGAAAGCTGAGAGTCCAGAGATTGGGGTGACTCACCCGGAGAGGACCCCAAAAATCTGGAGTCTCTGGGTGAAAACCGGAGACCTGACAATCTTATTGGGGACCCATGGTTGAAGAACAGTGGGCTAGTACACGTATGCACGCACACCCGTACCTCTCCATCCAGATAAGCAACGAGCATGATCAGAGGTCAAGGGCACATTTCACCCAGGCGAAAACACTCAAGGAGAGTGTGAAGCAGGATCAGGGAAGGGAATGGTGGCCTGGGGAGAGTTCTGAGGGCCAGTCAGAGAGACTGGAGAGCTGAGATTTGCCCTTGGCCCTGAGGCTTCCCACCCATGCCCTGCAGGCATGATAAGATGCCAACATTGCTGTCATTTGGGTGTCTATTGAAGATGAAGAGCTTATCTACACCATACATTTAGCACACATTTAAAATGAATGGCTTCCCCTAAGGAATCCTGGGAATTGTAGCTCTGCGAGATGTAAACTACAGTTCGCATGGTTATTTGGGAGAAGCCACGTGCTTTAAAAATATAAATATACTGCTTTCAAGTCGATTCTGACTTATGACAACCTTATGAATAAAGTTTTCATGGTAAGCGGTATTCAGAGGTGATTTACCATTGCCTTTCTCTGAGGCTGAGAGGCAGTGACTGGACCAAGGTCACCCAGTGTGCTTCATGGCTGTGTGGGGATTCGAACCCTGGTCTCCCAGGTCGTAGTCCAACATCTTAAGCACTACACTGGCTCTTAAATCTGTCTTAAATGTGCTTTAAATGTATAACGTGGGTGTGACTGTACCTGTTTAGTCAAGTGTTCCAAAGGGTTGACTGCCTCTGTCTGTTGGTGTCTTTTATGAATTTGTCTACTGTTTTATTGATCTGATTGCTTATAATTTATTTTATGCTGTACCCCGCCCTAGCATCAGTACCGATGAAATGTGGGCTATAAATCCTTTTCATAAATAAAAATATATAACAGATAAATAATATAGGGAGCATGTGATGTAACTCCCTTCTTGAAACTGTGCCTGAATTAAATTTTTTAGGAAGGATGCCTGAAGGACTGAGACAAATGGTGGTCGCAAGAGACTAAGTTCTAGGCAGTCCTGACAACTTGAAAACAAACAAATCACCGGGTCCTGATAGCATCCACCTGAGAGTTCTCAAAGAACTCAAACGTGAAATTATTGATCTTCTAACAAAAATGTGTAACTTGTCCCTATGATCAGTCTCCATACCCAAGGACTGGAAAGTAGTCAATGTAACACTATTTTTGTTCAAAAGGATCCAGAGGGGGTCTGCAAAATTATAGACCAGTTAGCACAACGGCTGTTTTGGGAAAACTGCTGGAACAGATGGTTAAAGATAAAATTACCAAGCAAATAGAACAGGGTGGAGGACCTTTTAGCCCTCCAGATGTTGCTGAACTACAACTCCCATCATCTCTAATCACTGATTGTGCTGGCTGGGGCTGATGGGAAGCCAACAACAGCTGGAGAGCCAAAGGTTTCCTAGTCCTGAGAGAGAAGAACATATCTTGCTCAAACAAAGGTAGCACAGCCTTTGCAAAAGATAAATCTTCTCTAACTTCCACACCGACTTGAAAGGATGAGCAGAGGGAACAGCAAACCTCCACATCCTGCAAAACCGAACAGTGCCAGTGATCCTGAAGAGCTTTTTTGCTTTGGAGATGCCTCCCCCAGGGCTAGGAGTTTCCCAGCAAACTGCCTGGGTTTCTGGCTCCTGCTCAGACCTCCTGCCCGTCTCCTCTAGGGCCACAGGAGAAGAGATGGTGAACCAGGTAGGTGCCTCAGGGCCACTGTTACTTGGATGAATCTGTCAGTTTTGGTTTCTCTTCATTTCTCTCAATTTCTCATTTTTCCAACCACATTTTCTGCATCAGTTTGTGATTATTTTTAAAAAAGTTCTCACCAAAATACTCCAGCATTTTAATAAAAATTTCTCCCAACAGACACATTTTTGTATGCAATTTTACATGACATGCACTTTTTGCAAGCAATTTTCCTTAATATACATGTCTTTATGTCATTTGCACTAACATATATATTTTTGTGCATACTTTCCCCTAATATACACACTTTTGCAAGCAATTTTCCTTAACATTATGCATTTTTTTATTTCCACTATTATATAAATTTTTTATGCACACTTTCCCCTATTCGTTTGGGGAAGGGCCGTAGCTCAGTGGCAGAGCACATGCTTTGCATGCAGCAGGTCCCAGATTCAATCCCTGCCATCTCCAGGTTGGGATGAGAGACACTCCCGGACCTAAAACCCTGGAGAGCTGCTGCCAATCAGTGTAGACAATACTGAGCTAGATGGACCAATGTTCTGACTCAGTATAAGGCAGCTTCTTAGGTTCCTGTGATATAAATGTTTTAAATTAATACTGTGTGTTCCCTCTTGGGGGGAAAATCACAATTCTCCTTCATGGCAGCTCAAGTGATGTGCCATACATCAGTTTATATACCCAACACAAAGCAAGTAAATATGCATATATCTGCAGATGTGAAGGTTTTATTCTGCTAATCATGAAAAAGGACCTGTTCCCCCTTCAGACTCCAGTTCCCATCAGCTCCTGCCAGCATGGCCAATGGTCAGCGACAATGGGAGGTGTAGTCCAATAAATAATAGCTGGAGGGCCACTCCTGCTATACATGGAAGCATTAAGAGGTCAGTGTGCGCTCCCATTACTTAAGGGGACACAGTTAAAGCCTCACTGAGACCTGGAGTCTCAGAAGGGGGGAGAGCAGCAACAGTACCATCACCAATGCGTTCCAAAAGGCAGACCTGGTGGCCAAAGAGTCCCAGTGATTTCTGATGGGTGGACCTGGCTGCCAAGACTCCCAACACTTTCCTATGGGTGAACCTGGAGTCTTCTGCACACAGTTCAGGTATGAGTTATAACAAGGGCAGGGAACTGTTTTTCAGCCCAAGGGCTGCACGCCTGATGGGCAACCTTCAAGGCATCAAATGCCAGTGACGGGTGGAGTGACAGATGTGACTGGGTTCTATTCAGCTAAGTCTTACTCAGAGTAGACCCACTGAAATTAATGAACCAAAGTTAGTGATGTCCATTAACTTCAGTGGGTCTGCTCTGAGGACTAGCGTAGTGTACAACCCACTGTTACCTTGTCGCAAAAGGCCACATTCAGTCAGAGGTTTCTATGCACACTTACACACACACTCCCCTAGTCATCTAGGCGAGCAAGAGGCGTAGCCACAGTTCAAGAACATGCAAAAGCATTTGAGGAGGTGCAGGGCAGGGCGGTGAGAGCCACAGCCTAGTGAGGGGGCATGGCCTGCACAGAATTCCAAGGGCTAATTAAAGAGGCCTGGAAGACCACATTTGGGGCATGGGTCTGAACTCCATTACGTCTGAGTGGCAGTGATGGCTGGTTGCTCCCTGTCTGTGGTGCAATGGAATCTGCTCCGGAACTTAGTCCATATTTTCAAGGAGCTGTTCAAGGTCCACCTTGGACAGATCCTTGAGAGTTCAGACTAAAACCCAGAGTGAATTCCACTGCCCCGTTGCCACAGAGCCGACACTGCCGAGTTACAGAAAACAATAGAGTATCACAGAGGCCTGGCTTGCTCTGCGTCCACTTTTTCTTGGGGTACAAGGCCTTTTAAGGAGAGAAGGCTCCCTTGGTATTCCAAAGTATGGAATTGCAAGAATTTCTTCATACGCCCTTCTGGTGGCGATAGAGGTGGTGGGGAGGGCCTATTTAGGGATGGAGGACAACCCTGCATAAGGCCTCAGGCCATGTGTAATTCTTGCACAGGAACTGCCCCATACCAGAAGCAAAACTGCCAGCCTAGGGCTCCAAAACCCCTTCCCTCAAGTGAGATACATTCAGGTTTGCCAGCCAAGAGATAAAGCAATCCAGCTATTCTTTCCTAATGGTCCCTGGCCTGCTCCAAAGAAGCAGCAAATTCATATATGTAGCTTTTGGGGAAGAGGCAGGGTCAGCCCGTGACATTTTGCTGCTGAAGGCAAAGGAGAAGACGGCGCCCCCTCCCAATTCCACAACCAGAAGTCAGCCAGGCTGGCAGCTGAATCTAACTCCAACACTGGCAACAGGGCAGCAGCCTCCACCGAATCCGAGGGCAGCAAGCTGGTCCTCTAAGAGCTCCATACCACTCTTCTCACTTACCCCTAGCATCTGCCGCAGCTGCCTCCCTCTGCCTAACAGCAGGGAGAAAAGAGAAAAGAAAATCTAATAACTGGCAGAAGGAAAAAGCTAGGATGATAATAGGAAAACTTGACAGCTTCCAATTCATACAAAATTCATGGAGGTTCAATCGATTCAGAGCTCTTGGACCAGGAAGGGCAGTGAGAGATACTTAATACACAACCTCAAGGCATCATCTTAGTCTAGCCATTCTTGACCAGGTGCCCCCCAGATGTTTTGGGCTAGAGTTCCCATAAGCCCCAGCCAGCATGGCCAATGGGAGTTACAGTCCAAAAACATCTGGAGGACACATCTGATGGCCTAGCCCATACCCTCCTCATTCTTGACAGATCACAACTGGGACATGCTTATAATCTCCCCATCTCACTTCAAGAGGCCCCCTCCAACTCTCCATCTCCACCATTGCTACAGGCTCTGTGCTGTCAGTCCAATGCTCTGTTCATTTGCTCCCTCAAAAAATCATCACTTGGATTTAGTAAGCCAGTACAGTGTTTCTTCTTTGGGCTAAAGATGTATTTCAAAAACTTTGGAGCAGCCCAGTCTGAGGTCACAGACTAAGGGTTGTATTCAACCAAGTTCTACTCAGAGTAGACCCATTGAAATTCATGAACCTAAGTTATCCAGGTCCATTAGCTCAAGTAGCTCTACTCTGAGTAGGACCAGCATTAGATACAATGCCCAACCTGGAGACGGCATTGTATCTATGTTAGCTCTGGTTAGACTCCTGGAAAAGTGTTTGTTTGGGGTAGTGGCTAAGAATCCAATTCTGTGGCCATTTAAAAATTTGGGACTTGGAACAAAAATGCCAGATATTCGATTCCATTCCCATTCATTCCTGGCTTCCCATTTTTGCCTCCCACAGTCGGTCAGTATGCCACTGTGCATACTCAGTTCTCACTCAGATTTTTTTTGAGGGGGGGCGAAGGAGTTCCCTCCTTTAAGGGTTTTTTTTTCCTCTAAAGTTTTTATGTCCTTCTGCAAATCTTGAGGTTTCCCAGAGCCTGCTACTTCTTTTATGCATCGTTGGTGCTGTTCTGCATATGTAACTCAACGGCACTCACCCTCTGAACACTGGAACTAGAAGAAGCAATTTGGAAGAACCATATAGAACAGACTGTTTCAGTTGCTGGCCAGCCAATCCTTTCTTAAGCAGATTGCGGGTTGACAGCCCAGATGGGCAGCTGATGTCTCTCAGCTAATTGTTGGGAGATGGTTTCCTGACAGGTGGGGGAATCTGTATGTTTGAAGAATATATCCATCAGAGCTTGGAGAATGCGACAGGTATTCAGGTAAGGGTGAGGAGCAGGTGTAAGATGGATGTGTGAAGATTGAAGAAGCAGCCATTATAAAGAAGCAGAGATAGGGTGGCGAAGGATTTTGGTTTGGTCCACAATTTGGTGCAATGTTCCCTCATTCATTCAGGACTCAGACTGAAATGTAGATCTGTGGCTTAGTCCAGAGTAGGGCAGGAATGACCTGTCAGTTTTGGTTCTCTCAGTTTCTCATGTTTCTACTCTTAAATTTGGCTCTCCACATTTCTGCAGCAACTTGTGACTTTTTAAAAAAGAAAATGGACTGCCTTCAAGTCGATCCAGACTTACGGCTACCCTATTAATAGGGTTTTCATGGTAAGCGGTATTCAGAGGGGGTTTACCATTGCCTCCCTCTGAGGCTAGTCCTCCCCAGCTGACTAGGTCCTGCTCAGCCTGCCATAGCTGCACAAGCCAGCCCCTTCCTTGTCCGCAACTGTCAGCTGGGGGGCACCTGGGCTCTTTGGGACTATTCAGCTTGCCCATGGCTACACAGGTGGCAGGGCAAGTAACCCCTGAGCCACTCACTGTGGGGGTGATCTTTAGCTGGCCCTTGACGCCCAGGAGACATGAATGGGGATTTGAACTCACAGTCATTTTAATGCCTAATAAATACATTTTTGTATGCAGTTGTGACCAATGTACACATTTTTGCCAGCAATTTACCCTAATATAATGCATTTTATATATTATTTGTATCATGAAAATTCTTCAGCATTTTAGTGCCTAATAAATACATCTTTGTATGCGGTTTTGACTAACGTACACATTTTGTTTGCCAGCAATTAATCCTAGCATGCATTGTTGTATGTTATTTTCACTAATATATTCATTTTGTGTGCACAAGTACCCCAAATATACGCACTTTTGTACACATTGCTTGGTCGGAGAACTGCATTGCAAAATTCAGGTAAGTGTGAATTCCAAAGGACGGCTGTGTTTCGGTTCTCATACGGTTTCAGAAAGTGCAATTTTGATCACTTCAGCTTTAAATGAGAACTGAATCAAATTTCTCACCCGTCACTAGTCCAGACACCTACAAATGTTTCTGAGGATTCGTTTGATCATCGTACTTAAGAGGTGAACCAAAGGCAGCTTTTACCTTTATCCTTGCTTTAAGAGCATGAAGCTGCTTGGAGCAGCTGCAAAGTACGGCATCTCCACCACACTAAATGAAAATGGATTTTTAAATGGTGCAGGGTGTGACCACACATATATGTACAAAGGGCCACTGAATGGACAAAATTATGGCTCCCCCTATTGGGGAAGGGCCGTAAGCTCAATGGTACAGCATCTGCCTTGCATGCAAAAGCTCCCCGGCATCTGGAAGTAGGACTGAGAAATAGTCCTGTCTGAAATCCTGGAATGCTGCTGCCAATCAGTATATACAATACTGACCTAGATGGACCGACGGTCTGACTTGGTATAAGGCAGCTTTCTACAGGAGATGGTTGAATCTGACAGTTTTGGTTTCTCTCCATTGCTCATGTTTCCAATTTGTTAAAATCCATCAGCAGTTTTAGTGCAATTTCCCCCCAATATGCACATTTTTGCATGTAATTTCGCCTCTCATGCACATTTTTGCAAAGCAACCTTCCCTAACACAATGCATTTTTGTATGTTATTTTCACCAGTATGTATGTTTTACCCTAGCATATGCATTTTTATACACTTTACTTGACTGGAGAATTGCACTGCAAAATTCAGAGAAGGGCAAATTTCAAAAGACAGCTGTGTTTCTGTACTATTTCAGAAAGTGAAAATAAGGTAGGTTTGCCTGCAAATGCAAACTGAACTGAATTCCTTCTCCATCACTAGCCCTGATGTACCGATGGGGGAAAGCCATGTCTTTTCATACAATGACCTTATATGTACCATTATATTGTCAAAAAGATGGCTGCCTCCATGAACTGATGACATGGGCTCCTTCTGGGAAAAAGTGCAGGATATACAATCAATCAATCAATGCATGCATGCACATAACATGTGGTCACTTCCTACACCATTTTTACACCATTTATATCTGGCACATTGGAGGTGGCACACTTTGAAGCTGCTTCAAGGTGAATTACACTGTTACAGCAAGGGGGGGAAGGGAAAACAGTCCTCAGTCCACCTTGTCAGTACTCCTCCATTATTTTTTTGTGATCATTTTTTCTGTGTGGATTTTAAAATGTACTTTAGTATGTCCCCATGTGGAAGCAGGACAGGACAGATCCAGCCATTCCTAGAAGGCACAGAGAGAAAGAGCTTAAGAGTTGCTTAAGGTAGGTTGGGTTGGTCAAACCTACATCATATATTTAAAGCACATGGATGCCCCCAAAGAATCCTGGGAACTGTAGTTTACCCCTCACAGAACTACAATTCCCTGAATCCTTAACAAACTACATAACAATACAGCTTGTGCAATTAAAAAAACTTGAAAATGTCTGGCTTTTGCACAAGCAATGGTTTCTCCAACTGAAAATCAACAGAGTCCATACATTCAGTTACCTTTCTGTTCTAATTCTCAACTATAGTCCTCTAATTTTGCCAGAATCAGTGCATCCCGGACTTTTATCTGTGAAGGATACTTTATAGATTTCCACCGTCTTCTGCTCTCATGCTTCCCAAGGTCCCCCATTCCCCAGTGACACATTGCTGAAGTTTCCACTCTGTCTGCTGTACTAAATTTACTCTGCATCAGCCTGTCCTTCTATTGTTTACACTTATTTGGTTAAAGATATACTAAGTAACACAATTGTCTTACCATCAGTTATTACCAACAACTCAGAATAAACCGCACCAGCTGTAGTACATTGAATGCTAGACTGTGCACTATAGGGGGCTTTAGAGTCCACGTGCATATAAATAAATCCATGTGCACCGGACATCTTGCCTTTGTCATACTCCCACATTGCTAGAGAAACAAAGAAGGTCAGAGACAGCAAACTCACAACTTATGGGAGGGACCATAGTGGTAGAACCAATGGCAGTGTCAATGCTGGACTTTCATGCAGAAGTCCAGAGCTCCACTCAGCAGAATGAGCAGGAGGTCCCACACACACATACAGCAGGGTTGGCTTACCACATTTTGAAGCAAGTGAGGTAATAACACATTACTGTCTGACGAGGGCTCCCTGTAAGATCACTAAGTCCAGAGTCTAAAATCACCTAACTACAGGCACCATGCTTTTCATGCAGAAGAAGTAGGGTGCACAGTGCTTGCATGCAGAAGGTCCCCAGTTCAATCCTGGTATCTCCAGTAAAAAGAATCAGATGCCAGAATAGGAAAGGCTCTCTGCCTGAGACCCTGGAGAGCTGCTGCCAGTCAGAGTAGATAAAACCGGGCTGGATGGACAAATAGCTTGGCCTGGTATCAAGGCCTCTTCCTAACAGCGTTCACTAATAGCATTCTGACAAGTTATCCCCCAAAGGGGAAAAACAGGGATTATGATTAACTAGGCATGAGGACCAAACAATTGGAGCTGTCCCTTGTAAAGGGCAGGGAGAGTATGTGCATGCCAGCAAGTTCTTGTGAAACTCTGCTAGTGACAAAACAAGGTGGCTTTTGCACCAAAAGCATCCAAAGTGGCTGGCAGTACACGGTCTGCTAGTCTTACAAAACATCCAAGCCAAGCTACTGTGGCAGCTGGAATGTCAATTGATGAAGTGCAAGTGTGGAAAGAGATAAGCACAACTGATAGGCAACCATGGCCAAATCCCCTCCCTCCCCCCCGCCCAAAAAAAGTACACAGATAAGACCACACAGAGAGGCAGGAGCACTAGACACCACACAGAGATGGACTTTGGCTCCTGAGTCTTCTTGCTAAACCAGCACAACAAAAAAGGAATTTGAAAACACTGATGGATCCCCCCCCATTCCAGCCCCCATACTAAGGTGTCCCATCCTCTTGCTTGGATAAAGCAGAGGTCAGCACTGCATTTACCCAGTCCTACTCAGATAACTGAATATAAGGATCTGAAAGATCATGGTTAAAGCACATGGCTGTTGATAACTTGTTAGGCACACTGAGAGGATAGGTGACTCAATTCATCTGTCTACCATCTAATCTTGATATATCAAGATCAGCACCTGTGCCCTCGTATCAGCTGGTATCAATCTGATTTTATTTATTTATTAAGTTTATATTCCACTCTTTCTCCCAAAGGGGCCCAGGGCAGCAAACAAATGATAGAACAATTAAAACATCTAAAAACAATTCCAGTATAGATGCAGACTAAGAAAGACCTCTACTTAAAAAGGCTTGGAAGAAGAATGTCTTTAGTAGGCAACAGAGACAGAAGACAACAGAGACAGTGCCTGTCTAATATTTAAGGGAAAGGAATTCCAAAGGGTAAGTGCCACAACACTAAAGGCCCATTTCCTATATTGTGTGGAACAGATCTCCTGATAAGATGGTATCTGCAGGAGGCCCTCACCTGCAGAGAGCAGTGATTAACTGGGTATATTAAGGAGTGAGATGATCTTTCAGGTATCCTAGTTCCAAGCTGTACAGGGCTTTATACAGCAGACCAGCACTTTGAACTTATTATGGTATATCAAGTACCAAAAGGAGGTTGCAGAAGTCAGGCAAAAATCATGAAGTGGGCCTGTTGATGTCCACAAGTTGCCCCAGTGGGACAACTTTGTTGTAAATGAACACATACTTTATGCCATTCTGAGCTTGCTGTACCCATCACGAAATAAGCAGAAGGGCATATGTGTGTGTGTCTGCACTCTCAAATGCAGTGAGAAAAAACTTCAGGAACATGAAATTTCCCACCAACTGAACAACTTCAGAATTCAAGGGTGACTTTCAGAATTTAAACATTACATGTCTTTTAAGTTAACACAACACTGAGGGATTTTTAAAAAAGCACCCATAACTCAGGGCCAACCTACATGTTATGTTATTCATGCTTTTAAAAAAAACCACATACTTAAACTGGCCACTTTTATTTTGAAGAAAAAGCACCTAGTGTGCCCCTGATCTGGAATGCGCTCTTGGTATGAATTGGGGTTGTGTACCCATTTCCAGCTGAAAATACCCCCCATTGCAATTTGCCCCAAAGGTGTTGCTTTTGCATTATCCAATTTACTAATGTTTAACATTTAATCATGTTGAAAGAAGATTCAAAATATATCAATCTGAATCCCTTCCTCCAAACTAATCACAGCTGTAAACCTCAATCTCATTCCTGGTTTATGCATACCACCTCCTCCCACCCATTCCATATTTCACAAAAAGAGCAAGCCACATACTCATTTATGGCTTTATCTTTACAAAGTGATGCAAACAGGTTCTGCTGCTGAGAGACCGTACGAGCTATAAGCAACCCGCAAGCAATGTTGATAGGGAAGCAAGGGGTTATGGACAGGTAACAAACGAGATTTTGATAGCCTCACCCAGGATTCATCATCCAGCTCTCAACAAAAATATCTGAATTATTATCTGTAAGCAGGAGTTTGGCGGTGAGTTTTTTCTCTTCTTTCCCAGCAGAGTTGTTAACACTGGTGGAAAATATTTGCACATTCAAATAAATCCCTTTAATAGCTTGGGTAATTGCTTTATGTCAACTTCCCTTTCCTTTTAGGCTCTTTTTTATGTAGAGTAATAAACCCTCCAGGTATGCTTCTTATTTATAAGGATATTTGCAAGCAGAAGAAAACACACATACAAAACCAACTCCCTTGGAATTCTAAGCAAGCCCTGCTATGCATAAACACCATTAGAAGATGAAGTGCTGATCTGTACAGAAATCTATAATGTGCCGATGTGGCAATGTCGCTTTTGGACAAATTCTGTTCATAAAATGGATGTTGACCCAAGCTGTCAGCCTCAATGTACAAGGGAGCCACCTATTGATCAGCTGAGATAGGCTTGGCCTCTTGTTGCTGTGTAACAAAAGCGAGTTTTGTTGTGGAAGCAGGCAACAGAAAATTGCCACCTTTTGACATTATGTGTAAACTGGGCTGTTGCAAATGGGTCTCTTGAATGCAAGGCAAACACTGTTTTTTTGGAGGGAGTGTGGGTAGGAATAGAGCTGTAATGGAGCAGAGTTCTATGCTGCTTGCTCTCCAAATGATTAGGGCAGCCCTTAAATATGCACAATATGTATTCCCGCCTGTACATCAAAGTTCAGCTTCCCATGTTGCAAACACAACTTCAACATATATCATTTCCTGCAGATTAGTCTGTTTGATGTCCACAATCCCAGCCCTCCCTTGTGACCTGCTGTACTCCATATAAGAAATCCTTCAACAGGTCTCTTCTCTCCCATGCCTGCAACTCAGCGGTATAATAAATATGCAGTTGTTCAAATAGCAGCGGTTTGATATTCAGCGAGAGCCCCGAGCAAAATCCAAATGGTGTTTAACCTTGTGGGATAATAGTAAACAGGCAAAGGAGATCACAGCAGCAAAACAAGGCTCTTGAAAAAGAATGAGCAATCCTGATAACAGTGGAAAAACAAAACAAATTGCTTGTGAATGAAATTAGGCAGAAACCCGACTGCTGCTGCAGCAGCTGCTGAAGGGGAGGAAAAAAACACTCTGCATGCTAGCTGCAAAGATTTTCAATGACAGACAGACACAAAGAAAGCCAAGTTCTGGAAACTTCAAACTAATAAACCAACAGGGAGATTAGCAGTGTCCTCAAATTGTTTTAAAAGATGGCAGAGGTGTGTAATATGTAGTACAGGAGTAGGGAATTGTTCTCAGCCCAAGGGCCACATTCCCTTTGGGACAACTTCCAAGGGCCACATGCCTGTGGTGCTGAGAACCAGAAGCCAAAGTGGGTGGAGCAAAAAATGTATATTTGACCTTCCTGCCCTAGGCTAGTTTACAACATACATTCCTCCATCCCATCAAGCAAGAGGCATTATCAGAGTTCAAGGGCAAATTCCAGCCAGGCAAAACCACTCAGGCTGCAAAATCAGGCCTGGAGAGAATTCCAACAATCTGGAAACCTGCAGGGCTGGCTTTGGCCTCCTGGGCCTCAGGTTCCACATCCCCAATGCAGCACCTTTGGAATCTTTGGGAGGCCTTGATTGTGAAACCCAACGAGGCAGCAGCACAGAGACAGGTGGATCCTGCAGGTGAAGAATATATGCTCCAGTGATCTCTGGTAAGTCACCGTATCTGTTCTGATCCTCATTTAGCCTTTTTGCCTTGTGAAAGATTTTGTTAGTGGGGGTTTCTAGTGTTAGAATCAAAGGGATGGGTCCTTAGAGGCCATCTAGCTCAGCCCTCTACTCAATGCAGGATCTGAAGTGCACAAATCTTGCAACAACAGCATCCCTGACAGATGACTAGCCAGCCTCTGCTTAAAGAGCCAGCATGGTATAATGGTTAGAGTGCCCAACTAGGACCTGGGAGACCCAAGTTCAAATCCCTGCTCAGCTGCGAAGCTTGCCGCATCACTGTTCCCCAGATGTTGTTGGACTACAACTTCCATCATCCTTGGCCATTGTCTAAGCTGCCTGGGGTTGATGGGAGTTGCAGTCCAACAACATCTGGGGACCCAAGGTTGAAGAACACTGCACTGGGTAACCTTGGGCCAGTCACAGTCTCTCAGCCTAATCTGCCTCACAGGATTGCTGTGAGGATAAAATGGGGAGGAGGAGAACCATGTAAGCCACCATGGCTCCTTGGAGGAAAGGTGGGATATAAATATAATTATATAGATACCTCCAGCAAAGGAGAGGCTCCTGAAGCAGCCTTGTCCACTGTTAAATGACTCATCCAGTTTGGAAGTTTCTCCTAATGTTTAGCTAAAATCTGTTCCCTTGCAATTTCCACCTATTAGTTCTAGACCTTCCCTCCAGAGCAACAGAGAACCAGTGTGCTCCATATAATAGCCCTTTAGATATCAAAAGGCATCTACCATGTCTTCCCTCAAATCTTCTGAGAGTTGTTACATTCCCTGTCCCCAAGGAACCAAGTGCCTTCCAAGCTACCTGTTATTATCTGTAGGGATGCCCACCACCAAGGAGAAGTGATGGCCCAAACAAGGAGAGGTCAGTAGTTCCTGCTTCCCCAGCTGGAATAGCAAGGCCAGGTCAGAACCTTGGAGAGCGAGCACCCACAAGATGTGGGCTCAGCACCATGGACAGTTCCCCTGCAGCTGAGACCCAACGGCCAAGCATTCTCAGCAATGTCTTAGACGTGTTGGCTGTCTTATATAACCTGACTAGGTAGTCATTGCCTGGAGGGGCCTACCTCCTTAGTGCTGCCTCCTGGCCAGTTAAAGGGCCACTGCCTTCTTCTGTTGCTATTGCCGCCTTCTTCTTTAGGAATTTCTGGCTGTATCTCTCCTCCGGGGTCTCCTGAGCACCTGAAGTGTCTGCGGACCAGCCACCAGTCTGGTGGCAGAGGTGTCTCCTTGGAGTTCAGGAGATAGGAGGAGGGCTCTAGTTCCCACAGACCCACAGGTTGTGGATCCATCTCTTCCTCACATCTACAGTTGCTGGCGACCTCTGCCTCTAAGGAATCCTCTTCTAGGGCAATGGCACTGCATCGCCAATCCAATGATGCATGGAGCAGACCAAGCCAGAAGCCACGGAGCAAGGAGGAAGGGTCCAACGTTAGGCCTAGGGCCTTGGTAGTTTAAGAATATCTAGTGCTCCAACAAAGGGGTTGAGCATAGGTGGGCTGTAGACAGAAGCCTGCAAAGCAAGGAGTTGTGGTGAGGTGTTGGAGAATCATTGCAGAATAGCCAGCCAGCAGATAAATATAGGTAGCCTAATATATCTCAAGTTGTTGAATTGTATAAAATATTAATAAAAATAATGTTACATATGTAAAAGAAGGGCTTAGTGCTTCTCAGTTCTCTCACTGTCTTTGCATGCAGTGGCTACAAACAGGCTTCTCAGAGGCTCAGAGTGGCTGAGGCTGCTTCCACCTTTTGAGGTCTCTGGAGCCATAATAAACATTTTAAAAAATGACACAGGAAAACAAAAGTCTCACAAAAAAGGGAGTGCTTTGTTTATATAATCAGCTGACCTGAGAGGCCATGTTCATCAAAGTCTAATCTTGTGCCATCAGAAGCAATCTATTTTATTAGTATTTATTAACATTTTAACAAGTCTTTAATATGCCAATATCTATATCAGTTAACCAACAAAAACAACACCTCTGCCACCAAATCATATCTCTTGTTTGCTGAAACCCACAGCTCTAAGCTGAGAATGTGTGTCACATTTCGGTCCGAGGCAGCCAAAGACAAGTAAAAAAATGTGTCAAATGCCACAATAATAATGTGTCTACATTTGAGGCCCCCTTTAAGACAAACACTCCCATCCCCACCTGGTCCTGGCTACAACATTAGAAGGCAAGGGTAACTGGTTTGAATACTGCCTGCAAGTTTTTCCCTTATGTCTCTGCAAGTAAAAAATTAATACTCTTTTTTTTTAAGCAGCTGAACATATACTTTTGGGCTTACAATGGCTCCACAGGCTTCCTCTGACCATGGGTGCTTTCACACTGCACTTTATTCCGTTATTCTGACGGTTTATTTCCTGTTTATTTGCACATTAAATTTGAGCTTTCACACGACAGAACGGGTAGCTCCGGAATTCTGGTGGAATGTAGTGGAAATTTAGCGCTAATTTCGGCAATAAATGATACCAGAAAAATTCCGATAGCAGACTGGGAACCTGGAAGATTGTGGGAGTTTTGTGCTAGCTGCTCACGTGACAGCCATCCCAGCATGCAGTGCGTTCCTGCCCTTACCAACAGCCCTCCCAGCATGCAGCCTTTGCTCAGCCTGTGCTGCTTCTGCTTCTGCTCAACCAGAGCCTCTGCTGCTGCGCTGCCACGCCTCTCAGCTGATCGTGATCGCTATTGCGATCGTGCCTCTTTCAACCCCCCCATGCACCGAAAGAACAGGCCTCAAACCAAAGGTAGGTGAAGACCTGCTCATCTGGTGTCGCATGAGGCCGAATGAAGGGGGGGGGGAACTCTGCTCTGTGTGTGAAAGACTGTTGTGCAAAATGCTGGTATAACAGGTACTGCAGTGTGAAAGGGATTTTTGAAATCCGGAACGAAGGGCTACTTTTTTAATCCGTTAAACTAGTGCTATTAGCCCCATGTGTGGAAGCAGCCTTAGGCAAGTTGGGACAATGGCCAAGACTGATGGGAGTTGTAGCTCAGCAACAGCCAGAGGGCTTAAGGTTCCCCACACTGAGACTATGGCTTTGTTTCCCAGAGATCCCCCATAAACACACATACACAAATCTAACCCATCCTTGCTTAGGTAGGTGGAGCTGACAAAACTGTACAGCTGAAGGTGGCATTATAAAATATGATCATGAGTTCACAAACACCATGATCTAGCTAACAGCTTATTTTAATGAAGTAACTAACGGATGGATATGATCTCCATTGCAGTGAATACTTTCTGCTTGAGTCGAGTGAAAAATGCACAATGCCATTAACTATGCCTTTCCCCCCACTGTTCATGAATTGTTCATGGACAGATTGCAAAAGCTTTGGGATGTATTTGATATTCCAAAGCCTTTGCAACATTTCTTCAGCAATGTATCCTAAGGCCTTTTGGAATGCAAAACAATTCAGATGGGCATCCTTCAACCCATTTAGCTAACAAGTTTGCCTTTTCTGTGTAACTGTAACCACTGAGGTTAGTCACTTAAATTAGTCCTGGGGGGCAGAAGACACAAACGGCCTAAGCAGTAGTACAAATTTGATTTTATTATTTTGTGCAAGAAGTTCTTCAGTCATTACCAAGTGCTTAGATGTTGAAGAAAAGAACACATAAAAATCCGGCTAAATCAGAATTAGATTTTGTTTTAGATGACAGTTCTGGATAATCCCTTTGCAAAGGGCCTTTCCAGATGGCTCACTTGACACTTCACAACAAATATGTCAGTGCTGCTCATTTTGTTTTATATTTTACTTACATTTTTATCCCACTCTTCCTCCAAGGAATTCAGGGTGACATACATAGTTGTCATTCCTCCTCCCAACAACCTGTGATGTACGCTAAGCTAAGACAGAGGTGGGTAAACTGTGGCCCTCCAAATGTTGTTGGACTACAACTTCAATTTTTCCTGACCACTGGTCATGCTGGCTGGGGACGATGAGAGTTTAAAGTCCAACAACATGGAGGGTAGCAGGTTAGCCACCCTTGAGCTTAGATATAGTGACTGACTCAAGGCTGCCCAGTAAATTCCATGGGTGTGAGGATTTAAACGAAGGTCTTTTTGGTCCTGATATGCTACTTTAACCAACATGTACACCTTATACCAATTCTGTGTGACTTCCTTTTTCATTTAAGGCTATTGCATTGTCTCAGCAGACAAGTTATTTTGCCCCTGTTCAGATTATTGTGAATATTGTGCAAGCAACAACATCATCAGGATCATGCCCACTGACCCCACTCCAATCCTCCACATATGTATACTGCCTTGCATGTAGAGCCTATCTACATACGTACACACACACTATGCAAGAAGACTGTGCCCATATGCAGTTGTCTCTGAATTAAAACAGGGTAGAGATTGAACAGAGACAGCATCTCCTTCATTCCATCAGCTGAGGCCATGTGAAAGAAGTCCCAACCCATGGGAAATTGTAACAAGCAACTTTCAGGGAATGCTCTTCATCACTGGGCTTGATGCTAGCAGCATGTTGCTGCCAAAGGGTATTTTCCCTTTCAGTCATCACTTAGGGGAGCAGCAAGGGCAATACTTTTCCCTGGGTTTTTGTCCCCCACCCTCGAAGCTGCATTGAGATGATTTAGGTGCCCCGTTAATTTCTTTCTTTCAGGCATATAGATGCACCTTTTGTACTAGATGAATTTTGGTGTGACCGTATTGGTTCTCATTCCACATTTGTGATAGACGTTTTGTATTTAAAAAAAATTAAATTGTTGTTAAATGTTTTGATCTGGAGACCTGATGGTCCAAACGTGGGATGAAAATGATCACAGACAACAGGCTGCTAGTAGAAATATGGAGAGTACATATGAACATTTTGAAGCTCACCTCAGATTATTACCCAGCTCCTCCAGGGAGAGCAGGGCATGGGAATCAACTTTTGGGGAGAGGGCAGTGGCGATGAGGAGGAGAAGGAAACTGAGACTACCTCTTTAAGTATTCACCCTGATATGTATGCACAATGTTTGCAGGGATGTTATAAGGTATCAGCTGCTTACAGATATTCTTTCCTATTTGTTTGCATGGAGGTCATATGATGTTACGTCAAGCAATTCTTATCCCACACTTTCTAGTGCATTTCATTATCATTTACTTTACTGCAAAAAAAGTCTGGGTGTTGGGTTTATTTTTATTATTCTGCTTTTTAAAAAATCAGGTTTGTTGTGCAAAAGCTCCAAATCCACTTTAATTGAGTATCAGGAATCTTCCAGCAGGCAATTCAATCCCACTGGCAAAATAGCCACAGCCTGAAAGCAACCAAAGATAAGGCAAGGAGAAGTTTCCTATATGTTACAGAAGTAGAATGGAGATAAAATGTATAGTTGCCCATTTCTTCAGCAAACAAATCTGTAATATAATATGTGGTTTTGACCTGACAAGAACCTTTTGCAGACTTGCCAGTTTTCCCTCTCCTGCAAACAGCGATGGCTGGTGACTCCATGTCAGTTAGGCAGTAGAATCTGCTCCAGGTTTTAGTCTGAACTTTCATGGAGCTGTCCAAGGTGCCTTAGCACCTGACATGGAGCCACCAGCCACCACTGCCTGCAAGTCTCCTCTTTGCAGGCTAAGCACTCCCCACCACCACCACCACCAATCCTGTGCATTGGAGCACAAACAGCTTTCAGCTTTAAAAGGGAAAGAATGGCACCCTGGCTATTCTGTTCTACAGCAAGCCTACCTGACCCAGACATTTATGTGTGGGCTGGATATTGTGGTACTGCCGTTTGGAACAGGGGTGTTTGGATTCTTCCAACAAAGGGAGCACAGATCTTGGATAAGCTCCAGCTTCACCTTGACTGCCCACAAATGTATCTGGAAATGCAAGTGCAATTGCCCCTATGAGCCAACCTTCCCTTTCCAGCAAACGTCTGCTCTGTAGCAACAGCAAAGCACAATTCACAAGTAGATACCAGAATACCTTACTGGATGGACCTTTGGTGATCCAGCAAGGCTCTTCTTATGTACTTAAGAGCTGAAATCCTTCCATGTGGGGAGACATCTTGAGGGCATCTTCCACAGAGAAGAAACCCTCCTCTTCTGCCCAGCTGCAAGGCTTCTGCTAGTTTCTTTTCCCTCTATTTCCATTATGGCATTTCATCACAGCACAAAGACAAAGGGCTTAGCAGAGGATATGGTGGAAGTTTTCACTTATATGCATCAATACTGATTGACAGGGCTGCTCCTCAAACAGAAGAAGCTCATTAGCCGGCAGTGGGAAAGGTCACGCCTGTGACTTATTTTTTTTTATTTTTTTTGCCTGAGCTGCAATTACAAAAGACTTATCCTGAAAGGGAGAAGTTCCGTAGTGCAACCCGGCATCATGCAAATGAGCTGCCATGGAGCTTTGAAGTGGCAGGCTCTCACTTTTAAGGCCACATCTGCAATCACACTAAAATGCATTTCCCATCAGCCAGCCAATCAAGAGGCCTTGTCGCTAGAAATCTCCCCTAGCAAAGTACAGCAAAGGAAGGCACACACCAAAGGGATTTCTAAAGGGTAACCTCTTTAGAAGAAGTCTTGCAGGCTTCCCAAGAGGCACATTTATAATTTAAAGGCTCCCATGAGCATCAGAACCAGCACCAGCACCAAAAGAATCCTTTCCATATGCCTAGGGAATGAATGCCAAGCAAACAGTAACCACTCTGATGATATCTATGCTGGTTATTTTAGGTGTCTGTCCCAATGTAATAAACAAACTGAGCTACACAAAGCAGTCAATATCCTGGATGTTGGGGTTACACAGGGATTTCCTTAGGAGGTCAGGAGTCATCAAGTATAACTTAACGGCTATTGGCTGAACCATTTCTATGTTTGAACAATCATACAATAGTAGAGTTGAAAGTGGCCTCTAAGGCCATCAAGTCCAACCTCCTGCTCCATTAATTTCCTAGAATGGTTGGCTGATGGGAGCTAATGGCTGGAAGATAGTTGGGAGTCTCTGAATGAGTGGCCCATCTGAGTTTGGAGAAAGTCACAACTCTATCACACAAAGGAGCTGATGCATGGTGTATCATGGCAAATGGGGCACTGCCCCACCAACCTCAGCTTTCCCTCAGTGAGCACCTGCCTGCCTGCCTGCCTTCTTAATTACAACCAGTCCAGAGGATAGTACCGGCTGTCACCTTCCTCCTCCTTAGTCTCAGTGTTGGCTTTGTAGAATTCAGCAAAGAGGAGGAGGAGGAGGAGGAGGAGGAGGACAAATACAAGGAGTAGTTGACTCCACTTGTCATTCACTCTGGCACCACCTACTGTTGGCCTCCCCTGTTTTCCACCTCACTGGTCCCAATGGGCACTGGCCACCACTGGTAAGGTGTGGATTTGCATAAAAACAATAGTTTTGCAGTATGAAAAGAACAGAGGCAGAGCAAGAGAGCGCTGTAGGTCGGTTGGAGTTTGGAGAGTTCAGGGTCACCTTCTGGGGATCTGATGTAAGGTTATGGGCCTGTTGCCTTCTACTATTACAAGACAAAGCTAGAGATCATTAATATGGAGCATCAATATCATAGAATCATAGAATAGTAGAGTTGGAAGGGACCCATAAGGCCATCAAGTCCAACCCCCTTCTCAGTGCAGGAATCCAAATCAAAGCATTCCCGACAGATGGCTGTCCAGCTGCCTCTTGAATGTCTCCAGTGTCAGAGAGCCCACTACCTCTCTAGGTAATTGGTTCCATTGTCATATGGCTCTAACAGGAACTTTTTCCTGATGTCCAGTCGAAATCTGGCTTCCTGAAACTTGAGCCCATTATTCCGTGTCCTGCACTCTGGGACGATCGAGAAGAGATCCTGGCCCTCCTCTACGTGACAACCTTTCATGTACTTGAAGAGCGCTATCCTATCTCCCCTCAGTCTTCTCTTCTCCAGGCTAAACATGCCCAGTTCTTTCAGTCTCTCCTCATAGGGCTTTGTTTCCAGTCCCCCGATCATCCTTGTTGCCCTCCTCTGAACCTGTTCCAGTTTGTCTGCATCCTTCTTGAAGTGCGGAGACCAAAACTGGACGCAGTACTCAAGATGGGGCCTAACCAGTGGAAGAATACTGAAACACTGCAAGAATAATAAGGGGAGTTAAAAAAGAATTTAGGTTCAAGCCTGGAGCATCCAAGCAATAGGGACACAGTTGAAAGATATGCCCCCATTTCTGAATTCACAGAAATCTTGCTTCTTTGGTGATTTCAATTTGCCTGATCTGACTCCTTCAGCATAAGCAAGCAAAAACAATGAGCTAGTCCAGAATGACCTCAGCAACTTAACAAATTGAAATTGATTTAATTGTACAACACAGCATGCACATCATAAGTTCATACTGCCTGACATAAGTCTAGAGAACTCTAAGAGGGGGAAGAGATTAAATCTTTCTCATGCTGCTGTTTTTGTCTCCAGGCTGCTCATCATCCTCACATTAATTTGAATTTGAGATTTGACAAGCATTTCTGACTTCCAGCGATATTACTAGAATCTTGGCTGGGTTTTGCAGATTAAAGCGGACCATTGGTTCTTCGGTGTTTAGGTCAGGACCCACAAGTGGGTCACACTTTGATCTAGTTGCACCACCATATTGTTTTTAGAATTATAACTAGTTTATATTTGGGGGGGAAACCTTCTGTCAAGGTGTTTTGCTTTTAAAAAATGCTGTCAGTGCCAACACTTGTTGAACTCACAGGTAGTAGACCCTACTTAATTAATTGAGTAACCTAAGCCATATTCCTATGTTCAAGTCATGTGGGTTTAAACTAGAGAGGAGGTGTGGCTAGGAATGGACAGTTCTGCCAATTTCGGTTATTTCAATCTCTTAAATCCAGTTCTCCAAGTTTCTGCAGCAATTTGCATTTTTTTAAAAAAATAATAATAATGAAAATTCTCCAGCTTTTTCGTGTAAATTGCTCCCAATAAACATTTTTGTAGACAGTTCTGACTAATGCACACATTTTTGCAAGCCATTTCATATCATATAATGCATTTTTGTATGTTGTTTTCACTCATATATCATTTATTACGCAAACTTGCCCATAACATATGGATTTTTGTATACATTGGTTGGCAAACTGCATTACAAAATTTGAGTAAGTGTGAGTTTCAAAGGATGGCTGTGTTTTGGCTCTCATATTGTTTTGGAATTTGAGAGATTCGGCTTTCAATTATTTTAATATATTTATTACACTTATATCCCACCTCTTTTTCATCACAGAACCCAAGGCAATATACATATAGTACACAGGTGGTCTCCCATCCAGGCACTGACCAGACCCAGACTTACTTAGCTTCAATAAGGTGGTGGCTTCATGTGCCTTCAGCCCATACCCTGGTCTAGCTACTTCATCTGAAATAAGAGGCAAGGTCCTCTTGTGGACCAGGAATTGGTTAAGAAATAGGAAGCAGAAAGTTGGAATAAATTGACGGGTCTCCCAACAGAGGGATATACAAAGTGGAGTCCCCCCAAGGATTGGTACTGCGGTCTGTGCTTTTTAACTTGCTCATAAACCATCTAGAGTTAGGGGTGAGCAGTGAGGTAGTTTGCTGGTGATACCAAATTGTTCAGGGTGGTTAAAACAAGACGATTGTGAAGGAGCTCCAAAAGGATCTCTCCAAACAGAGTGAACAGACAGTAAAGTGGCAAATGCAATTCAATGTAAGCAAGTGTAAAGAGATGCACATTGGGGCAAAATAAATAAAATATAAGTTTCACATATATGCTCATGGAGTGAACTGGCAGTGACAAGACCTTGTGGTCATAGTGTAGCCCAATGAAGATGTCAACCCAGTGTGTGGCAGGTGTGAAAAAGGGATCATTAGGAAAGAAACTGAAAATAAGAGTGCCAATATCATAATACAAATCTACGATACGGCCCCACTTGGAATACTATGTACAGTTCTAGTTGCCTCACTTCAAAAAGGATACCGTAGAGCTGGGAGGGTTCGGAAAAGGGCAACCAAAATGATCAAGGAGATGGCACAACACTATGAGGACAGGTGACCACATTTGAGGCTTTTTAGTTTAAAGAAAAGGTAAGAGGCAAAATGAGAGAGAGGTATAGAGCAGAATTATGTATGGTGTGGAGAAGGCGGGCAGAGAAATGTTTCTCCCTCACAACACTAGAACTTGGGAACATCCAATGAAACTGGATGTTAGAAGAATCAGGACAGATAAAAGAAAATACTTCTTCACACAACACCTAGTTAAACCATATAACTCCCTCCCACAGGAAGAAGGGATGGCCAACCATTTGGATGGCTTTAAAAGAGGATTAAGCAAATGCATGGAGGATAAGACTATCATGGGCTACTCAGCTTCCAAAATCCAGGGAAGCCAACTACCTAGAGAGACAGCCATGGTGCCACTTTTGCTAGAGCTGACAAACAGCCAAATGCCAACCCTATAAGGAGGATGGACTGCCACCGCCCCTTATCCCAGAGCTTGGAAAAGTTACTTTTTTTGAACTACAACTCCCATCAGCCCCAGCCAGCATGGCCACTGGATTGGGCTGATGGGAGTTGTAGTTCAAAAAGGTAACTTTTCCAAGCTCTGCCTTATCCCAGTCTCACACCTTGGAGCGAGGGGGAATCCAACCTGCTGGAAGACAGACTCTCTGGGGATTCCAAGAAGCAAGAGCCAAAAGTTTATCTCACTGCTTCTGGAGCCTCAGGACACAAACCCAATTACTCAGTAGCATATAGCTTGACAGTAGGTACTAGATTTAGAGCCACACTATTCTCCAATGAACGCACACTGAATAAATAAACTTAAGGTAAGTGCCTATAAAAGGGCAGCATAACATTTCCTTGTAGCCAAACACCCACAAAGGTAAGGCATAATCAACCAGCCACACACAAAAAAGTGAGATTTCAAGTCACAGGTCTTAAAACAACAAACCTGGCTAACCTGGCACTAACATACTTACAAAGCATAGGAAAGCAGGAAACCTGACCCCACAGGATTCGCATCCTGGCAGATGTAATGCCAGGGCAGATCAGGGTAAGGTGGGGCAACTAAACTAAGGGAAGAATCTGCTTTCATAGCAAGGCCAAAAGGCTAGATGGACAATCAGAGGGCTTTCTGATGCTCAAATATTCTGGCCTATGTGCAGACTCACAGCTTTTCCAGGCCACTGGTCTTGGAGCTGCCAGCCTAGGACTGAAAACACAGGTGTCTTCACTCAGGCAGCAACAAGCTCAGCTGCAGCTGATAAAAAAGCCTGTTTTCCCAGCACTAAGATTACCCAGCAATCCATTCAAGATGTTGCCGACAATTCTCTATGGCACAGCCATTTTAGTTAGGCGAAGCCCAGGTCTTCTTCACATGGCTACTAGCCATGATGGCTATTTTCTACCTTCATTTTCAGAAGCAGTATGCCTCTGAATAATACCAGGTGCTGGGAATCACAAGTGGGGAGAGTGCTCTGGCACTCAGGTCCTGCTTGTGGGCTTCCTGTGGGCATCTGGTTGGCCACTGTGAGAACAGGATGCTGGACTAGATGGACCATTGGCCTGATCCAGCAGGCTCTTATGTTTTTGTCTGGATGACAGATTAATTCATATGACCAAATTAGTTATATTGTGAATGTGGGTTGAGCAGAAAATGCTTCTACACAGATCATGTGCTAAGGGACCATGTTACTGAAAACATTCCAAAAACAGGTTTGGTTACACCAGACCATTTTAAGTAAATTGCCCCCAAAAGTGTAGCTGTCATTCAAACCCCACATTAAATGGCCTAATAACCAAATAGACAAGTTGTTTCTCTTTTTCTTTAAAGCGCTGGGCATCTAAGGCTTACATTTTTTTTGAAAGTATCCTCGGATTCCTCGCCTGAGTCACCCCAACTTACATTAAAATTAAGTATTCACTTGCATGAACTTGTTTTTATGGGCTTAAGCTTTGGAGGCAACCTACATGGCAATGCTAGCAATCTTCCCCCAGTTAATCATATTTATTTCCCAAACGACAATGAAATAGGGAAAAATTGCTAAGAGTTAAGGGTTGCTATGAAGGTTGTTGTCACCAAGCAGGGTTGGGAAGAGAATTCTAGGACACTTGCATAATGTTGCTTTAAGCAAGTTGTATTAAGGCTAACTTTCAATGGCTTTTGGAAGGCTTAACATTTCTTTTCTAGTAAATCTAAACAGTCAAAGTGATACTGACCTCCAGATGGATGTCACTTACATCCATTAGTGCCTTTTATTTCAATCTATGTCTTTTAGAAGTGCTGAAGTACACACGGCAAAAATATCTTCTCCACAGAAACTTGCTAAGTTTCACACGCTGGGTTGATAAAAGCCATGTGAATATGAATTCAAACCATCTGTGTTCAGTCCATAGCTCAGTGGTAAAATTCCTGCCTTACAAGCAGAAGGTTCCAGGTTCAATCCCCAGGACCTCTAGTTTAAATTCAAGCCAGGCTGCAAAGGAAGATCCCTGCTGAAAGCAAGGTTTACAAGCCCTACTTTTTTCAGGGATTGGCTGCACTCAGGAACTCCCAAACAGGAACTCCTGAGTTCAGCGGATCCCAGCAATCAGTGCTGACAACAAGCCCTGCTTGCCAAGAAACAATCAGGAGCACACGTTAAGGCCACCAATTGTTCCTTTGCAGCCACATCTTTTCCTGTCCCACATCTGATATCATATCAATTTATGTTATAAACCACTTTTTAAAATACTGAATAGTGGTATATAAATATTTTTGTAAACAAATGAAAACCTTTTTGTGAGGTCCACCTAAAAAGCAGTATATAAATGCCTTCAACAACAACAAGAAAAACAATCAGGTGCATGTAGCTTGGGGAAAACAGCCTCATGGACCAGAGTAGGCCTTATGCTGAGCCTAATTTGCCTTGCAGGCTTGTCCCCATACTTGACTTAAGGATCTTAGACAGCAGGAAGCCTGCTTGTGACCCTGGAGGGACATCCAAGTTAATGATATTGGACCACTGCAGACAGTAACCTGGCACTGTATAAGACCACCTTTTGTTTGCCTGTATAGAAAGAAAGTAGAACAAAGATCCTCAGGTGAAGCTCCCTAACACCCACCAGTACCAGATTGAATCTAACCAGTACTCTAAGCATGAATCAGGATGATCCAGCTGGTAATGGACTGGTGGGTCTGCTCCCAATTCATTGTATGACCCTGGGAAAGAATAATAATCATGAGAAACTTAGCAACAGAGATTTATTTGTGTCCTTTTACACTATACTTCGTCCAACAAGTGCAAGATGGCATACATAGCCCCACTCCCCTTTTGTCTTCACAACAATCCTGGGAGGTAGTTTAGGTCGAGAGATACCACTGGCCCAAATTCATCCAATGAATTTTAGAGCCAAGCTTCAAACCCAGGTCCCCTTAGTCTAGTAAGTTCAACACTAGCTCGTTCACAACACCACTCTCTCTACCCACATGTAGACCACTGTCACATTCCAGAGGGTGCCCCCATGGGCTCAGACCTCAATTTCTAGATATATAAGCCTCTTAATGAAACACCAACAAGGACAGATCTATCAATGTGGTACAGTCCAAATAAATCAAGACCATGTATGGAGAATCAGTCTAGGTCCAAAACGTGACCCAGAGGCAAGATCAGACGATAGTCCAAGATCAATATCACAAGGCATGGGCGCTAGACCAGCCTTTCCCAACCTTTGGGCCCCCAGACGTTGCTGGACTACAACTCCCATCAGCCCCATCCAGCATGGCCAATGGTCAGGAATTATGGGAACTGTAGTTCAGCAACATCTGGGGACCCAAAGGTTGGGAAAGGCTGCCCTAGACCAACAAACCAGATACTTGCATTGTTTCTAGCCACTATAAGGATCTAGAGGGAGACCTTATATACACTGGCCTCCTGGACCACACCCTAATGCCAGCTGCTGGTAGTGAAGACTTTTCAGGGATTGCATACTCATGAGCCATACAATGACTCTGGGTCCATAGATGCTTGTTGTGTTGCTGCTCTTCAGCCTGGACATGGCCCTATTTTTTCAAGGACCAGGGCTGTGTGGCTCCACTTCCTCCTCTGACAGCCCCAATGGTTCAGCACCAGGTCCCCCCCTTCAAGGCTCTTCAAGGCCTCAGCACTGCTTCAAGGGGACTCTGTGTGCTCCTCTAGATCCTCAACCTGTGGGGTGTCTGGGTCATTCATTAATCCTCTGAGGACTCCATGTCTGCTACCAGATCAGGACTAGCAGGCACTGAGTCAGAAGATGGTAGATGGGTCAATAAGACCATTGGTTCAACACCTGCAAAAGCATTTTTAAATGAAACCACCCAACCAAGTTAAACTTGCAACACCTGCCAGGCTTGCATTGATGTTTTCCTTCCACAATGACAAGTGCTTTAGAAATTATGCCAACGGAGGACAAGTGGATGGATGAGTGGGTGTGGAAGGCTGACAGCTGAATTAATCAAGAGATTTTCATTTATGCACCAATATGATTGTTATCAATCCCCTTCCAATGCTGCTAGAGATGCAAGCACAGCTTTTTGCCTGCACTCCAGTGTACCTGTAGTTCAAAAAAATGGTATTAATGTTTTTGATAAAGGGCTGACTCAAGGTCAGTGATGTATAGACCAGGGACAAGTTAACTTTCAAGCTTTTACGTTTGTCTTTTTGTCTGTTTATAACTAGAATCCACATGGTCCAATAATGTGTTTTAAGTTTACAGAGCAAAGGATCTCTTGACAGTTATGGCACGACTTGTTCAGTTATCCCTGAGCATGCACTTTTGCTTAAAAACATCAGAAGCACTTTATTGGCGCAGACCAAGGACCATCTAAAATAGCATTTTCTCTCTTAATGAGAATCTCAGCAATGAGCAAGGCCTAGAAAGTCTAGGCAAGAGAACAGGAAAGGAGAAACTGTAGCTGTTGCTGGACTACAACTCCCATCAGGCTCAGCCAACTTGGCCAATTGTCAAGGATGATGAGAGCTGCAGTCCAGCAACATCTGGAGGGCCCCAGGTTTCCCTTCCCTGACCTAGATGTTCCACCAGAAATTGGCTAGTTGCCTCTTGCTAGATTTTGGTCATCCTTGGAAGAGGGGACAATGCCATTAGCCCTCAAGGAGGCAGTAATAAAGCCCATCTTGAAAAAGTCCTCCTTGGATCCCCATGTGTTGGACAACTTCCGCCCAGTCTCAAATCTACCATTCTTGGGCAAGGTGATTGAGCGAGTGGTGGCTAAACAGTTACAGAGACACTTGGATGAAACAGATTATCTAGATCCATTCCAATCGGGTTTCAGGACTGGACATGGAACTGAAACAGCCTTGGTCGCCCTGGTGGATGATATGAGGAGGTCATTGGATAGGGGAGAATATACCTTCCTTGTCCTCCTGGACCTCTCAGCGGCTTTTGATACCGTTGACCACAGTATCCTTCTAGATCGCCTGGAGGGATTAGGAATAGGGGGCACTGTTTTACGATGGCTCCGTTCCTATCTCTCAGACAGGCAACAACGGGTAGCATTAGGGGATGAGGTTTCAGACCCTTGGCCTCTCAATTGTGGAGTGCCACAAGGTTCTATCCTCTCCCCTATGCTATTTAACATCTATGTAAAGCCGCTGGGGGGCATCATCAGGAGATTTGGGTTGCAGTGTCACCAATATGCGGATGACACTCAGCTCTATCTCTCATTTAAGTCCTCACCAGAGTTGGCTGTGGATACCATGTCCAAGTGCCTGGAATCCGTAAGTGGATGGATGGGAAGGAATAGGCTGAAACTGAACCCCGATAAGACCGAGGTGTTACTTGTGGGAGATAAGAGAAGGTTGGGGGATATAGACCTGGTGTTGAATGGGGTAAAGTTGCCCCTGAAAGACCAGGTTCGCAGCCTTGGGGTCATTCTTGACTCCCAGCTGTCCATGGAGGCTCAGGTTTCAGCAGTGAGCCGGGCAGCTTGGTATCAACTTCATCTGATACGGAGGCTGCAACCCTACCTTCCTTTCCACCTGCTCCCACGTGTGATACATGCCCTGGTCTCCTCTCGCTTAGACTACTGTAATGCGCTCTATGTGGGGTTACCCTTGAAAACAGTCCGGAAATTACAACTGATACAGAATGCGGCGGCTCGTTTGATTAAGAACAGCCGCCGCCGTGACCATATCACCCTGGTGTTAGAAGATCTACACTGGCTACCAGTTGTTTACTGGGCCCAATTCAAGGTGTTGGTACTGACCTTTAAAGCCCTATACGGTTTCGGCCCAGTTTATTTGAAGGAGCGCCTCCAGCATCACCAATTATGCCGCCTGATGAGATCAGCCACACAAGACCTTCTCTCGGTCCCGCTGGTCAAAACAGCGAGGCTGGTGCGGACCAGAGAGAGGGCATTTTCGATTGTGGCCCCACCCTCTGGAATTCCCTTCCTTTCGATCTGCGTTATGCCCCCTCCCTGTCAGTTTTCCGCCGAGCCCTGAAGACCTGGCTATTCAGGCAGGCCTATGGTATCTCTGGGGTGGGTTAGTTTTAATGTTGTTTTAACTGGAAGAGGGATCTAGATAACTATTGACTGTGGTCCTCTTTGTTTTTATATTGTATTTTGTTATGTTGTTGTACATCGTCTAGAGTGGCCATTCACTCGGCCAGATAGGCGACTCAAAAATAAAATTTTATTATTTATTTATTTACCAGTCATAGACCACAAGGATACACAATTCTTAAAGGAAACAAAGGAAATATCACAACTAAGTTCCAGACCTTTATTCTGGGAATCCCTCTATGCCTTTAACAGCTGCGTGAAGGTCCATCACTTGAATACAACAACAGGTATGGATATAGTGCCATGCAAAGAGTATAGTAGGGGTGAACTAGTAGCTTCTTATAAGAGGCAAATCAAACACAGTACAGGAGGTGTTGTGTGCATGCTCCAATTCACCAGTGTAGTGGAAAATTCAGAAGTGTGGGGTCCTTTCATGATAATCACACCATACCCCCTCACAGCCACATCCCCTTTCTCACATCTCCCTTGCTCTTCCTGTCTTCTCGTTGAGTCCACAGTCCACTACAACAGACATCCCTTGCAGCAATCAGCACGAAAGGGGAGGCAGTATGTTAGCTACTAAGAAGAGTCTTCTCAGTGGCTGATTCACCTTTTACTCCGATTGGCTCCAATTAGCATGAAAAGACAAGGACCAGTGGCTAACACATTCCCTTTACATGCTGATTGGCTCACAAATAGGGACCAGGCTGGGACCTTGCTTCCAAAAAAGTAACAGGTCTACAACCCCCTGTGACCAAGGACAGCTACACCCCTGTGATTCACCCTCCCAACCATGCTGTGCGATAGCCACATATTATTCCCCTTTTGCAGGAATGGAACTGTGCCTGAGATTAAATATTTGCCCAAGACGCGGGTGGTGGTGGTTAGAACATAGCATCTGGACTCTGCAGTGGTTACTGAAATATTATCAAGTACAATTCTAGCTGCATGACAGGCAGACAGTGAACAGGTAAAGCTTTTCCCCATCACTCTGTGCCAGGAAAAGCTGTCCCACTTGAATTTAGACCTGTCACACTGAAATTCAAATTCACTTGTCAGCCCCAGTTACAAGTTCAGTCCTTTGTGGGTTTGCTTCTCAGTGGAGCTCTGCTTTGATAGGGCTGTAATGCAGAGAAGATAGCCAGCAAGGGAGAGTAAACATGATCCTCAGGAAGTAAACAGACAAAGAGACTCCAGATCACATACATGTGATCCTCCTGTGTGTATACAGTCCGCTTCAGCCTTGACCTTGCTCCTTGGCCTGTCTCCCAAAGTGTGACCTTCTTTAGTCCCACCTAATCTGCAACACAACTCAATGGGTGTATCTATATATTGGCAGAGAGTCCAATCATTGTTTTGTGCTTTACCATTGACTGTATCTATTTCCAAATCAGGACATAAACAGAAGGGCAAACTCTAGCTGCCCAGGAGAGCAGTTAGCAGCCACAGAGGCTGGTTTCCTCTATGTGTAGTCAGGGAACAATCAAGAGGTATTTCTCTTCCTTCAATTGTCCACTTCTTTTGCTGACGTTGTTTACTAAATTGACTGTGACAAAGTAGGACTCTGGCCCCATAACTTAGTGGCAGAGCACATGCTTTGCAGGCAGAAGGTCCCAGGTTCAAACCCCAGCATGTCCAGATAGGGCTGAAAATGTCCCATTTAAAACCCCGAAGTGGCACTGCTGGTCAGTGTAGACCAGGCATGGAGAACCTTTGGCTCTCCAGATCTTGCTGAAGAACTACAACTCCCATCATCCCTGGCCATTGGCCATGCTTGCTGGGGCTGACAGAAGTTGTAGTCCAGCAACATCTGGAGGGCCAAAGGTTCCCCACACCTGGAGTAGAGAATGTTGAACTAGATAGAATAATAGTCCATCTACTGTTCATAGTTTTTCTATGTTTGGTATATATTTTCCTATGCTCCTACAGCTCATGAAACCTCCGCCACACACAAAAAACAGTTTTGTTATAACAACACAACCTAGAGTCTCATGTTAAAGACTAACAAGGCTATATTCCTTTAGAATAGTCAATAATTATTCATCATGGCCCTACATTCTTGAAAAGAGACTTCACGGTGCTCTCTTTCTGTAGAGTCTGAAGCCCGTTTCTCCTGACTTGGCAAGATTGCACTGCTATACAGTCCTCCAGGTTGGTTACTTACACATTTATAACCAACACAGAACTGAGTCTGACTCACATCAAATCTGTCCTAAGGGTGCATGTAAGCTATACATTTCAACTGCACTGAATCTAGTTACAGCTCCCATCAACAAATCGCTGTGTTCATTATTCTTTTGGTGAAAGGATGTTTTGCTAGAGGCCATCAACCTCTTGGTATGATAACTGTTCCCAGGGGTTTTGCATTTGGGCTCACGACAATTTAAAACAGGTTTGAAACTGGTTAATGTTTGCAGTGTAAACATGCCCCAATGTGTCATCTCCTAGAGTGGCGCCCCCCCTCATTGTAAAGTGAATAATAACAGCTGCATCAGGCTGCAGTGTTCTTGAGGAAGTCTCAGTTAAAGCCTTTACTCAGGTTACAGAAAAGTTTTTATAAATAGATGTTGTCTGATCTCAGAAGCTAAGCAGGGTCAGGCCTGGTTAGTACTTGGATGGGACACCACGTGGGAATACCGGGTGCCATCGGCTTAGAGGGAGGCAATGGTAAACCACCGCTGAATACCTCTTACCATGAAAACCCTATGAATATATCCAAAAAAGATTCATAGGGTCTCCATAAGCCGTAATTGGATTAGGAATAGGAGGTACAGTATTACACTGGTTCCGTTCCTTTCTCTCCGGTAGACAACAGCAAGTAGCACTGGGAGATGAGGTTTCAGACCCTTGGCCCCTCAATTGCGGTGTGCCACAGGGTTCTATCCTTTCTCCCATGCTATTTAACATTTATGTAAAACCGCTGGGAACCATCATCAGGAGGTTTGGGCTGCAGTGTCACCAATATGCGGATGACACTCAGCTCTACCTCTCATTTAAGTCCTCACCAGAGTCGGCTGTGGAAACTATGTCCAAGTGCCTGGAATCTGTGAGTGGATGGATGGGAAGAAACAGGCTAAAGCTGAATCCTGATAAAACTGAAGTACTGCTCGTGGGAGACAAGGGAAGATTGGGAAACATCGACCTGATATTTAATGGGGTACAATTGCCCCTGAAAAATCAGGTCCGCAGTCTTGGGGTGATTCTTGATTCCGAGCTGTCTATGGAGGCCCAAGTTTCATCGGTGTGCCGAGCAGCTTGGGGTCAACTGCGCCTCGTTCGAAGGCTGCAACCCTATCTTCCTGTTTACCAGCTCCCACTTGTAGTGCACACTCTGGTCACCTCTCGTTTAGACTACTGCAATGCGCTCTACATGGGGCTACCCTTGAAAACAGTCCAGAAACTACAGCTGGTACAAAATACGGCGGCTCATTTACTCACGAATAGGTGCTGATACGATCATATTACCCCAATGCTTTACAATCTCCACTGGCTTCCAGTTATTTTCCGGGCTCAATTCAAGGTGTTGGTACTAACCTTTAAAGCCCTATACGGTTTGGGCCCAGTATATCTGACGAAGCGCCTCCACCGTCATAAATTGTGCCGCCCTATGAGATCTGCCACACAGGACCTGCTCTCAGTCCCGCCAACTAAAGTGGTTAGGTTGGTGAAGACTCGGGAGAGAGCTTTCTCTGTGGCGGCCCCCTCGATCTGGAACTCCCTCCCAATAGATCTTTGACATGCCCCTTCCCTAGAAATATTTCGCCGGGGCCTGAAGACTTGGCTCTTTAACCAGGCCTTTACAACCTCTGAGACTTCTAGGGTAAATTAGCCTTGTATTGAAATGCTGATAATTTATTATACTGAACTTGTATGTAATGTATTGACTATATCTTATTTATTGTATTTTATCATACTTTACTGTAAGCCGCCTAGAGTGGCCATTGGCCAGATAGGCGGCCTATAAATTAAAGTTTATTATTATTATTATTATTATTATTATTGACTTGAAGGCATACAACAACAACAGCGCAATTGAAACCCAAGATCCACTGGGATGAATGAGTCTGGAATAGCCAGATCTTTGGCTGCCCAGCTCAGCTAGGGCTATGCTGGCTCAGCTGGGGTTCAGTCGGGGGAACTTATGCTGACATATGTCCCAAAAAAGCAACATGGCAGGGGCAGGACGAGGCAAGGAGAGACTTCCCCCTATTACAGCCTTTCCCAGATGTTGGACCACAATTCCTATCTTTCCTGACCATTGGCAATGCTGGCTGAGGCTGATGGGAGTTGTGGTCTAACAACACCTGGTGGCAGGGCCGGTTCTAAAGGGCAGCTAGGTGGAGCACTGGCCTGACGGCCCCTGGAACTACAAGGGGCGGTCTGCGGAAGTATCCGTGGACCGCCATCCCCCTGCTATCCTCCCGCTTTACCTACCTTTCCATTGTTTTTTGCAGTGTGCGGATTTGCCATCAATAAAGATGGCAGCTGAGGTTTCCTTAAGGAGCTGAAGCCTCTGCCGCCACCTTGGCTGATGGCACGCATGAGTGCTACACTTGTGTTGCTGCCATCAACCAAGATGGTGGCAGAGGCTTAAGCTCCTTAAGGAAACCTCGGCCGCCATCTTGATTGATGGCAAATCTGCCTGCGGATGCTTAAGTTCTGCAGATCGTGGAGTGGAGGGACCCAGGGCAGGCTGGTACCAAAGGGCCCCGGCATGCCTGGGGCCAGCCCTGCCTGGTGGCCCACTAGTTAGGAAAGGCTGCCTATTCCAAACCACTTTCTGCTCAGTCACGTGACCTGGCAACCTGTCGGAACTTACACTAGCAAAAAGGGCAGTGCAAGTCAAACTCTCTTTTAAAGGCTTGTTTTACCTGTGCCAGGCTTGGGCCAGCTCAGCCAGCCACAGCCCTGCTCCTGAGCAGACTTTGGAATATGCTGGGTTAACTTAAACTGGTGTTAGTTTTACTGGCTTCCTATACTGAGGAATGCTCTACCTGGCTGCAACCCAGTATTCAACCACCTGAGAGAAAGCCCCATTGAACTCAGTGGGACTTACTTCTGAGTATTCATGCACAGCATTGCGCTGCTAACCACAGAGCGGTTGCAAATTGAATCCAGTAGGGGTCTATTTTGGCATAAGCATTCAAAAGACTGCACATTTATATTCTCTCTCTCTCACACACACACACTATGCCCACGCACTTTTACAAAGTAGCAAGGGTTTTTACCCATTGCCAAGATTTGCAGGAGAGCATCCTGATGAGCTCAGCTTTGCTGCCAAGAGACTCTGAAAAGAAGAAATCAATTTCCATCCAGGTCTTATTATGGCCCTTCTCAGAAGTCATATTCAGAAGGGGGGGGCTGTTATGGAGCGCAGCGTGTGCCATTTAGAAGATAAAGTGCACAGCATGGAAGCAGCCTTAACAAGGGCTGTGAGCTTGTCCCTGTTGGCAGAGGGGTAACACACACATCCGCCACCAGCACCACCTTGTAAAGTTCCAGGGGGAACCTTGTTAAATTCCCTCGGTGCAAAAAACTCACACAATTCATCTTAGGTGCTCGACAGGCATCACCCTAATGAGCTGTGAAGGTGGGTGGGTGGGAGAAAAATCTCTTCATTTGTTGTTTGACCTTTACATATTTCCCAAGTGAAATAACAGATATGTCACAAATTTAATCCATGACTTCAGGTCAGAGGTGGCAGCCAACCAGCCATGCCGCTCTGTCAAATATTCTCAAAGGTCACTGAAACATGTTTGCAAATATACTGCACATTTCACTCGTGCCCCATTATAAAAGGAGATCATGCTGGAGCCAACAACAACTGCAGCTCTCTAGAGAGAAAACTAATTTAATGGAGAGGCTCTGTGCACGCGCATGCATGCGTGCACACCCCTCCATTGCTTTTCCCCATTGAAATGCTCACAGGGAAACTTGGTCACAAAAAAGACCTAAGGTTGGTTATACCATCCATGATAATGCACTGACTTCCATGTTATCAGATTACACTGTTATGCAGCCTATTTGGTTGCCTAGGACAGCCCTCTGAAGGGAGCCATCCTTTTGTAATTGAGTGAAGGGGTGTTCTTCAGGGCAGGCCCTGCTTTTAGAGTGAGTGAGCCAGCCCCTTGGAGAGGCAGGGAAAAAACTGAAATGGACTGCTTTCAAGTCGATCCTGACTTATGGTGACTCTATGCATAGGGTGTTCATGGTAAGCGGTATTCAGAGGGGGTTTACCATTGCCTCCCTCTGAGGCTAGTTCTCCCCAGCTGGCTAGGGCCTGCTCATCTTGCCACAGCTGCACAAGCCAGCCCCTTCCTTGTCCGCAACTGCCACCTGGGGGGCAACTGGGCTCCTTGGGACAATGCAGCTTGCCCACGGCTGCAGAGGTGGCAGGGCATGTAACCCCTGAGCCACTCCCTGTGGGGGTGATCTTTAGCTGGCCCTTGACACCCAGGAGACACGAGCAGGGATTTGAACTCACAGACTCTAGACTCCCAGCCAGGCTCTCCTCCCCACTGTGCTAGGTGAATAGGACCATTCTGGTTTCTCATTTTTCCAACCCTCAATTCAGTTCTCCACATTTCTACATCAGTTTGAGAATATGTTTTTAAAAGGTCCGCATGAAAATCCCTCCACGAATTTCTCTTAATATACACATTTTTGCGAAGCAGTTTCCCTTAATATAATGCATTTTCATATGCTATATTCACTAATCCATGCATTTTATGCACACTTTACCCTAGTATGTAAATTTTTGCACACATGACTTGGCTGAAAAACGGCATTGCAAACTCTGGAGACAAGCAAATTTCAAAGGAGCGCCATGTTTTGGTTCACATATTGCTTCGGAAAGTGTGAATTAGGTAGGTTCACCATTAAATGTGAACTGGGTCAAATTTCTCCCTCAGCCCTACAGACAGGCAATTTGAGGTGTCATAAAAATGTTGTTTTATTTTACATTGTATTTTCACTGCCAGGGAGGGGAAATGTGTATTGGATTTTCTGCCTCTGGTGCCAAAATTAACTTGTCGGCTCTTGAGTACTATTGCCCTTTGGTGGGAGATCAGAGCACAATTAAGCAGCAAAGCACCTTGGGCAGGCTCTGATTATTAGGCTTCTTTTAAGGTACCTGTAAGCCATTTTTGATGATGAGTGAGGAAATGTTGATCAAAAGGCAGGATAGAAATGAATGTTTTAACTGAATGAATGAATGAATGAGTAACTAAGTATGATTCTTATTAATCAATAATCACTATTCAACACCATTCAGCACAACCAAGGCTGTGGACACACTGGCTGCTTCAGAAGCAGCGAGAATGGTTTTTCTAGCAACTCTGCCTCCTGCTGGACACATCTCCCTTCCCCACTACTGTCTTCAGACCTTTCAGGACCACACACAGCAAAGTATTGGGCCAATCACTGTCTCTGCCTAAGCCTGCAGCAAAGAGTTTCCATTGGCCACACCTGGAAAACAAATGGGTTGATCTACCAATGCACACAAGCTGATCCCACCAGGTTTTACAGTAAAAAGGGGCAGGGTTTTACTAGCATCGTGTGCCCCCATTTTCAGAAAAAAGAGATGGAGATGTACTTGAACCGGCAGAACAGGAAGTGCATCTCTATCCCAAGTCTTCCGTGAAAACAATAAATCTAGTATCTGCAGCAGGAGTGAGTTTTTTCAATTTTGCTATACAAAATGGGGTTAGAAAATCATCGGAATGGAAGCTGCCCATTCACGGAGGATCAGGCTAGCAATGGCTACTAGGCATGATGGCTACGCACTACTTCTACTGTTGGAGGCAGTATGCCTCTGAATGCCAGTTGCTGGGAATCACAAGGGGAGAGTGCTGTTACACTCAGGACATGCTTGCAGGTTTCCCAGAAGCATCTGGGTTGGGCACTGTGAGAACAGGATGCTGGACTAGATCCAGCAGGGCTCTTCTTACACTCTGCCATTCAAGTGTCACTCCAGTCCTACGTAGCTTAGCGACAGAGCTTTTGAATGCATGCAGAAGGCCCCAGGTTCAATCCCTGCTCTGATGGCAGTACCACCCTGGTATCTCTAGTCCAAAGTATTAGGTAGCAGATGATGGGAAACAGCTCTTCTGGAGAGCTTCTGCCTGCAGCCTAGGGAGAGTGGGGTTGGAGCCAATGTAGTGCTAAGTTAAAATCACTTAGTGTTATACTTGTTCCGCCGGAACTAGGAATGGGAGAAGCTGACAATTTCCAGCCTTAAGTTTAGTTCATCACGTTTCCACATCAGTTTGCAATTTATTTATTTTTAGAAAAACAAAGTCCTCCTGAAAATTCAACCGCATTTGAGGGCTAATTTTTCCTTATACACACACTTTTGTATGCAATTTTGCCTAATATGCTCATTTTTGCAAAGCAATTTCTTCCCGTATAATGCATTTTGGTATGTTATTTTCACCAATGTATGCATTTAGATGTACACTTCACCCTAGCGTATGCATTACGTGGCAGGAAAATTGCACAGCAAAATTAAAAGAAGTGTGAATTCTGAAGAATGGCTTTGTTTCGGTTTGGGTATTGTTTCAAAAAGTAAACATTAGGTAAGTCGGGCTTTAAATGTGAACTGAATCAAATTTCTTGTCCCTCCCAGCCTTACCCAAGATTGAGCCAGCATCTGTCTCTCAATGGGAGACCCCCCAGGAGAGAGTGCGACTACAAGCCCATCTATAATGGGATTTCTCAGGACCACTCCTTTACCTCTGTGCAACCCATTACAGATGGGATTGGAGTGTCAGGCCTGTGCTAGAAGAGATAAAAGCTTGTCTGTGTCTTGCCAAAACTGTGCACATTGCTTTATCGCAAGTGCAGGAGCAGAGCATGATTGGAAGGATGGATGGGGCCTGCCACAGGACTCCATGTGGCTCTGCCGTGATTAGGGGAGTTTCTGCAGAACAAATGGCATTTATCTTACCGAGACATTTGACACTGATGGTGCACCAGGGTCCATCACCTGTGCGCAGGGACAAACATGTGGGTCCTCGCAATGTGGACCTCGCAATTGAGAGAACAATATTTCCCATATGCTGCTATTAGGGATGGAGCTTTTCAATACCCCAATGGACTAGGTCGGTACTGAGATGTATCTTACACAGGAGGGCAGGATAACCTCACTCTCTGCAGTTTTGGAACATACAGCCCTAGTAGCCGATAGTAAGGACAGGCCAAATGGGTTCTCTGCATCCAGGCAATAGCCTCAGACACTGCAAAGAAGCAAGACTGGGGAGAGTAGAATCAGGGCTGGATCAAGACATTGTGCTGTCTGAGATGAAGAACAATATCGTGTCTCAGTGATCTCAATGTAGGATAAAAACCTGCTACTAAGGTAAATATACATACTGGCACATGCAGCTCAGACCTCCTGAGGATCTCTGCATATATATACATATTTCCATAACATACATGCAAGAACAGCTGCCTCATTCTGCCTCATGGTAGAGCTGGCCCTGGAAGAAATGTGAATGGCTTATGCTCCCTGCAACATGCAAAAACAGAAACTTGCACATTGAGATCACTGAAACTTAAGACTTAGTAAAATAAGAAAAGCTACTTTATAGAAATACATAGTAGATAGGAAAGGCATACCTAGTTCTAACTAACTAAGTTGGAGGCGCAATTCCCAGACTTGGGTATTGCCCTCATGGCTCAGGAGAGAGAGAGCAAAGACAGAGATGTCTCCTCTCTCCTTGGACAGCCGAAGAAAAAGACAAAGGAGGGGCAGGTCAGCTTCCCTGAGCATATGAGTTAGGCTTGCCTACTTTTACCTGTGCTGTTCTTTGAAATATATTCTCAGATGAGGACTTTAGTTTATTGCTTTTTAAATGTATCTGATTTTAATGACTTTATTTCTATTTTTTATTGCACAAATCACTTTGAGAGACCTTAGTGCAAGAAAAAAGTGAGTAATAGATCACCATCAGGTGACACCGCAGTGCCAACCCCATGCTGCCATCTGCTATGAACCTCACATAGATCTGCTGCTGCTCCTTCTCTCTCTCTCTTAGCCTGTGCAAACTGTCAGGTGCTCTCATTAGAAGGCTGGTGTGGGAAGTACCTGCAACAGATTGGATTGACTTTGATGTACCTCCTGGTCTTCCACCTGCCTGTTTGCAGGGCCTTACCAGCTCTTGGACAAAAATGTCTAACATCCCCTGTGGCGTGGAAACACATCAAAGAAACCATTCATAGTAGAGAGGGAAGAGCTGGTGAACATTAAGAAAACTGGCTACTGATACATTATTTGGTTAATTTTTAATCATATTCTACTTTATCAAATAGGAATGTAGAGTACTGCCTTATACAGAATCAGATCATTGGTCAATCTAACCCTGGGGTAACCAATATGGTGTCCTCTAGATATTGTTGGACTACAACTCCCATCTCCCCTGGCCATTGAACATGCTGGCTGGGGCTGATTAGAGTTGGGAGTCCGTCAACAACTAGAGGGCACCACATTGGCTAACCCTGATTCAGTGTTGTTTACTACACTGACTAGCAACAGCTCTCCAGATTTTGGACAAGTTCTTTCCCAACCCTACGTAGAGAGGCCATGGATTGAACCTGGGACCTTCTGAGTGTAAAGAGTGTGCTCCACAAATGAACAAATGTCATATTCAGTTCCAAAAATCAATACAAATTTAGACCGGAAGTCCAAATATTTTTTTACCTGGAAGGGGTTTAAAATTTAGGGGATCACCTTCCTGGAAAAAAGAAAATCTAGTGGGAGTAAGAACCTTATTGGGGTTCAAGGTGGATAATAGATGAAGTTATTTTATGACAGGGATGGAGAATCTGTGGCCCTCCAGATGTGGCTGGAGTACAGTTCCCATCATTCCTGACCATGGGCCATGCCAGCTGGGGCTGACTGAAGTTGACACCCACATGGAGGTCCACAGGCTCCACATCCCTGCTTCAGACTTTCTCCAAGTGCCTCACTGGTGGTGTCATAAAGAATTCCAACAATGAATTCATTTCCTGCCACATGATGTCAGAAAAACCACTGGCTTTGATGGCTTATGAAAAGCAATCAGATACATTCACAGACGATAGGTCTATCAATGGGTAGAAGCTACGACAAGTGAGACTTGAAACAAAATGTGGCAATGTGGAATGCTCCCTGTCCAGCCCCTCCAGTCCATTCCTGCATCCCCAGGCTTTCCATAGCCCCTCCACCACAGTCAGCCAGTATTCCATGGCCACTACACATGTTCAGTCTCCAGCTCCTAGGCCATGATGGTGGCTATGTACTACCTTCACTGTCAGAGGCAGTATGCCCCTCTAAATAGCAGTTGCTGGGGAGCACAAGTGGGGAGTGTGATGTTGCATCCATGTTCTGCTTGCAGGCTTCCCACAGGCCTCAGTTGTTGGCCACTTGAAAACAAACTGCTGTACAGATCAGCCTTTGGTCTGATCTAGTAAGGCTCTTCCTATGCGATTCCAGTAGACACAAAACAAAGTATCACAAATGAGAGCCAGGGAGGTGATATGATGTCATGAAATAATAAATATTGCTTTCAGTTGCTAGGAATTGACCTAGCAATGGATGCCAAGATAAGTGAACCACCAAATCTTTTTTTAAAAAAAATAATACAATTTGATGGCACATTTCACTCCATGCTCCTGAGCTATTCCTTGAACTTTCAAGGAGCTGCCCAAGGTGCTGAACCTATAGGTTTCAAAACCGATAGGGCAGCTCATTGCAAGTTTAGATTAAAACCCGGACTGGATTCACTGTCCAACTGACCTCAGAACCACCATTCTCCACTGCAAACGCTGCAGGGCTGGCTTGCCGCATTTCATAAAAGTCAAGTAATATATATTATAATCTACAAAGCAGGGAATCCCCACGAGACCAGTCTAAAAATTGCCCAACTGCACTGCTACTTTAGACATATACTACAGTCCTATACAAAATGGCTCGTATGATTCCAGGCCTCCCTTGCCACTTTCACCAAGAGCTTCAGTCCTCTTTTAGACTGGCCAGATGAAACCCTCCCCCAAACACACCAACCAACGCCCTCCTCTGCCTCTTCCAGTGTCTTCAGCAGTCAACCTCCGAGGATAAATGGGTGTCACCACAGCTTAGCTGTCAGGTAGCTGTCTGCAGGAGAGCAGATACTGAAGTCCACTTTTGCATAAAGGGCCTTCATCTGCATGCATCCTGTCCTGATTAATTTCTGCCTTGCACATCCCCTGGCGTCGGAGGTGGAAATGCCAATGATAAATAGCAGACTCTGACCTTCAGGGCGCCCTGTCAATAATTAAAATCTTTGATCACCTATTGCACAGCACCTACAGCAACACAGAACATGGGCCTCTCCCAGGCCTCCATGCGTTCAGAGATAACCAGATGTTTCGTCAAACGGGACCCTCATCTGTGGGTTATCGTCTGCCACAAAGCCTCTGCCCATACCTAGGTATGAAGTGTCATTTTTAATTACAGATACCATCCAGCCCATCCCTTTGGATGGCTTCTGCATGGGGGTTTTGAGAGGCAGGGGTGCACACTCATTTATATTCCATCAGCCTCAAGACAAAGAAAGAAGCTGATGTTTGGGGCCTTGTTCTCACTGAGATGGGGGAAAAATATGTGTCCCAGCTGTGGGGAGGCATCATTGTTCAGTGGCAGAGCACATGCATTGCATGAAGAAAGTCTCAGGTTGAATTTATGGCATCTTTAGTTACAAAGGATTGAGTAGCAGATGATGGAAAACACCCCTACCTGTTTGAGACCCTGGACAGCTGCTCCCTGTCAGAGTTGCCAATATGGGGAGAGGTGGGCAAACAGCCTGATGTGGTATATTGCTCCAGGCTTCTTGCACTTGGGGCTCATGAAAGAATATATGCACACTTTGGGCTCTGGCCATGGCTTCACCCACAGTCAGAATATGGCCCTTGTCAAGCTGCAAATCTCCCTAGTCTTAGACAGGGGTTAATCTATTAACCATGAAAGTAGTTTTGGGATGATGTGATCACCGGCCAAATTTGGCCCAACCATGGCCAGGTTGCTCCCTGCCATGCTACGTGGGCTGCAAAGATTGTCTAATAACCAAATGTCGTTTATCCTACCTTTGCTGTTGCAGCAAAAAAACAACTTAAGGCAGGGGCAGCTTAAAGATTCTAGTCCACACTTACGCTATAGTAAACACATTTATTATATAGGATGAGTGTTTGTGGACTAGAATCCACGTCATCAGATACATAAAATATGAACTGTGGAATTTGCTTCCACAAAAAACAGTGATGGCCACCAACCCCTATGGCTTAAAAAAAGAGAGAGGATCAAACAAATCCATGGAGGATAAGGCTATCAGTGGCTACTAACATTGATGGCTAGGTGCTGCCTTCACTGCCAGAGGCCATGTGCTTCTGAAAACCAGTTGCTGGTATTCCCCCAGGAGGGGAGAGTGCTGTTGCACTCAGGCCCTGCTTTTGGGCTTCCCCTAGGCATCTGGTTACCCACCATAAGAACAGGAAGTTGGACTAGATGGGCCCCTGACTTGACCCATCAGGCTCTTCTTAATGTTATTATCCCAGGTGTTTGTGTGTGTCCTACTTTTGTGTCTTCTGTTGAGACCAGCCATTGTACATCTCTGCAGATACCTTGAATGTTTAAAAACCTAGACCACCCCTATCATTTCTGCTGTTCTTCGAGAGCTTGCCTTGCACATAAGCAAGTTATTTCGGGCACAGTCTAATTTGTGAAGGAGAGAGAGGGAGGGAGAGCGTGCACTGACTGAACAAGGATTGGTACAATCTGTTCATCAGCTTTCAGCGATTTGTATTCTTTGCCAATGTTTGCCCTGTGGAGATATCAACACACACCTGGTTCCAACTGAGGAGTCATTAGACCTGAGGAAGAAGACTTGTTTTGCAAAAAGATGAATTTCATGGCAGGTGGTAGTTGTAAGACAGATGTAAAGGGCAGGGCATCTGGTCAATAGAATATATAAGCAAAAGTATCTAACAGGTGTGGGAAACATGTGGTCTCTCTAATGTGTTGCTAAACTACAACTCCCATCAGCCCTAGCAAGCATGCTGAATGAATGGCCATGGATTATGGGAGTTGTTCAGCAACATCTGGAGGGCCAAAGGTTCCCCACACCTGCTATATAATGTTCATGTACCCACTTGTGAAATAAATTTGGTTGGTGGCCATAAGAGACAGGGCCTAATCTGGTTGACCCCCAGACTGTGTAACTCCCTGCCAACAGAGCTGTACATGGCCTCTACACTGTGGATTTTTAAATGTGTTTTAAATGTTGCTCTGTGTGTGTGCTAAATTTGTTTCAAGCAGCACAGCAGCAGAGTAACAGCGGATGTTGAAATGCGAGTGTGCCAACATGTGTGTGCGTTTACCTAAGAAAGCAGGCTTTTACCCTGCATCAGGATCACTAAGACATGAGACTTAGTAAAATAAGAAAAGCTACTTTATTTATAGAAATACATAGTAGATAGAAAGGCATACCTAGTTCTAACTAACTAGCTAAGTTGGAGGTGCAACACCCAGGCATGGGAGTTGACCTCCTGGCTAGGAGAGAGAGCAGAGATAAAGGATGTCTCCTCTCCGGGACAGTCGGAGAAGAAAGGAGAGGAAGGGGCAGAAGGAGGAGGGGCAGGTAAGCTTCCCTAAAGATGTAACAGCCTAGTAGCCAGAAGGAAGTCAGTCAGAGCATCACGGGTAAAAGTAAACAAGCATATTCATCTGGAGGACCCTAACTCTATCTCCCTTCTGGAACATAGACAAAAGAACAAAACAGGAGTTGCTCTTGCCCCACTTTCAACATTAAACACCCACCTTTTTCAAACCACCGTTTCTTAAATAAGGCCCCTCCCCCTTAGAGAACTATGTTACAGAAGGTACCTCATTTTTGCTGTTATATTTAGTCTGTTAATTGCTTCAATGGGGCGCTTTAGTAATAACTATTCATTCATTGTGTTTTTAGGGTATTGTGAGCCAGCTTGGATGGGCTATGCCTAGGGATGGGCAAATATGTCACTTTCAATTTCTTCCCAGTTTCTCATTTTTCCAGTCTCAAGTTCAGTTCTCCACATTTCCACATCAGTTTGTGAATTATTTATTTTTTAAAACAAAGTCCTTGTGAAAATTCAGCAGCATTTTAGGGGATATGTTCCCCCAATGTACACAATTTTGTAGGCAAATTTTCCAAATATCCTCATTTTTACAAAGCAATTTTCCCCTCATAAAATGCATTTTGGTATATTATTTTCACAAATGCATGTATTTATATACACACTTTAGTATATGTGCATTTTTGCATGCATTACTCTGGAGAACTGCACAGCAAAATTCAGAGAAATGTGAATTTCAAAGGACGGCTATATTTCAACTCGCGTATTGTTTCAAAAAGTGCAAATTCAGTACATTCGCCTTTAAATGCAAATAGAATCAAATCTCTCCCCCATCCCTATCTATGGCCTGAAAGGTGGGATATAAATAGTTTTAGAAATATATAAAGTTGGGGTCCTGTGGCCCCTGAGAGGGTGCCATATTTTGGATCTTCAAGGTCAGCAAGGAAACCCCAGCCTAGAGAAGAGGATCCAATGTAGGACACACACACCGTTCTTTGCCACTCTGACAACTTCTGTAGCTCTGGCCCAATGAAGTAATGACCTCCAATGCTGGTAGGGCCCAAAAGAGGGAGTGTTTGCGGAGGGCCAAGGAAAGCTTGAATCTAAAAGATTCAACACCATCCCAATCTCTCTTTCCCTGACATACCCCTAACCCCCAGGATAAATTTGTGCTAATCTCAGTAGCTGGGGCAATTCAATCCTCCCTTTTATCCCTACCTATTGTTCCCAGTGGGTGGGAAATCATGTAAAAAAAACCCCAAAAAATAAGCTGTAAAAGGAAGAAAGAGTGCAAGAGTTTTCCTCCACTCTCACTTCTGGCCCTGTCAGCAAGAGCCAGGCAGGGCATTGGATATGGTGGAGAAACTGCCTTTAGATGACACACACACACACACCTGCTGTAGGACTGCACTGCAAATATTCAAAATGCAAGTTGGCAGATCATTATAACAGTCAAACAGATAGTTATTATATATATATATATGTACACACACACACACACGCACACAAGCATGGGTAGTTCACACAGACTTAATGGATGGTTCAAAAACAATACTAACTTTCTAAATCAAATGTTCATTGGTGTGTGGCCCCTTTTATGAATATTTAATTCACTGAATAGAGCACAGCATGAGCAACAAGGCATCTCTGGCTGCATTATTAGCCGGGGAATTACAGAGCCTCCGTGCTTGGCCATGCAAGGCTTTCTGCTTCTCTCTTGCAAATGGGGGGATAGGTGGATAAAGAACTCCAGAAGTTCAACTGAACAGCTGCAAATCAACTGTCCATTGTGGACAGTCCATTGTTCCCTCGGATACTATTAAGAATGTCTAGAATACTAATAATGCTCAAAAATGAAGCATTGTACAAAGCGACGGGAGTGTTCTGTGAAGATCATCCTTTCTTATCCACTTTGGCTTGTTTCCAAGCAACCCCTTTGAGTATGCACACTCGAGGTACAATTTGTCTACCAGTTTTACCCACCGCACAATAAAGATGTGAGAAGAGACCCACTGGACCAGAGGTCCATCTCATCCAGCTTCTTCCATCCTGTAGTGGCCAATATGGTGCTTCCAGGAAGCCCCAAGAAGGGCATGAAATCAACAGGTTCCCCCCACTGTTATTCTCCTGTAGCCAGTGGTATTCAGTGGTATACTACCTCTGAACCTGGAGGTTTTATTTAGCCATCATGATTCATAGCCATTGAAAGACCTCTCCTATTCCATGATTTTGTCTCATCCCCTTTGAAAGACATCTAAATAAATAAATCTAAGCCGTTGTTGGCCAGGAAATTCCATAAATCAATCATGTGCTGTGTACAGCTTATGCACAACACTGATGTTCTCTCCCCCAGCGTAAGGAGAGGTTAAAAAGAAAGAAAGAAGCAGCTGTAGTGAACAACACTGTCAGAGGTTACTGTTTATCCAAGGGTTAGCCAACATGGTTCCTCCAGATGTTGTTGGACTACAGTCCCCATCGTCCTTCACCATGCTGGTAAAGACTGATGAGACCCGTAGTCCAACAGTATCTGGAGGGTGCCACATTGGCTACCCTTGGCTTAGCCCAACCTTTGCCAACCAAGTGGCCTCTAGAACCTTTGGACTACAACTCCCATCAGTATAGCCAATGGGCAAGGATGATGGAAGTTGTAGTTTAAAATATCTGGAAAGCACCAGGCTGGGAAAGCCTGACTTAGCCACACTGTGGATCAAGCACCCAATAGAATCTGATCTATCAGATTTGTTTACCTTTGGATTCTCTAAGACCCAAACTATTGTTACAATAAACACGAGGCTGCCCTGATAACATCAGTCCCGTATCTAGGAGGATGAGCTATAGGTTAACCTGATAATGTCGAAGCAGAATAGGAGAAGAGGTAGCATCAGCTAACCTTGCATTAAATGCCACATGGGGAAGGGCTGTAGGTCAGCAGGAGAGCACATGCATTGCATGCGGAAGGTCCCACGTTCAATCCCCGGCATCTCTAGGTACAGCTGGGAGAGAACCCCATGTGAAACCCTGCTGAGCCACTGCTGGTCAGTATAGACTCAACTAGATGGACCAGTGGCCTGACCCACCATAAGGCAACTTCCTCCCTACTGCAACTGCATAAAGTATGAAAGACAGACAGGGCATTCCTAAGCACATTGGAACATGTGCCAAGTTGCTGTGGCTTGATCCAGCATGTAGCACATCCTGCCCGCTATGGTATAATTTTGGGATATTTGGGGGAAGGGCAGTAGCTCAGTGGCAGAGCGTCTGCTTTGCATGCGGAAGGTCCCAGGTTCAATCCCCGGCATCTCCAGGCAGGGCTGGGAGAGGACCCTGCTTGAAACCATGGAAAGCCACTGCCACTCAGTGTAGGCAAGTTAGATGGACCAATGCTCTGACTCTATAGAAGGCAGCTTGCCATGTTCCTAAATGGAAAGTCGCCCTGGCAAACTGTCATGGATATTTGCTAAGGTTATTTCCCTGACATGCTCCTTTCTGATGTACTCAGTCTTTAATGTGTGCCTTGACCCCTGAAACTATTGAAGTTCCACCACATCTCACAAGAGAGCAAATCTTCCCCACGCAACTCAAGTCATCAGGCTTTTTATATTTCCTGCAGCAAACAATAAATATTGTTGCATATGTGATATGCACAACCCACAGACACATATAAGGAAAAGCAGCTTCATTCACTGCAGAAATGAGCCTCGAGAAATACAACCAGATCTTAAGGTGAAGCAAAAGCACCCTCTGGTGGGCTGAGTGGGCAGTATTTGAGTCTGTATACCAGGGTACCAAACGTCCAGGAATCCTTGCGCACAAAGGAGGAACTTGCATAGATATGGGAATCTATGGTATGGGAATCTATGGTCTTCATCCATATGAGGTATGCATTTGAATGCACAAACATACGAGAATTCGCATTGGATGCACAAAGATGAGAATGACCTGAGGGATGCTCAGATATTACTCTAACCTGGGACCAAATTAATCATGACAACATGAACCGAACTTCGATCACCAAAATATTTAAATAAATAAATGAAGATCAAATCGGTCATGGAGAGGGGGGTGGGGAGTCACATCGAGGCCACGGTATTTGGGGTGAAGTTTAGTACTTTCACCACACACATTTTCCCCAGTTTGAATGACAGTGCCCAAAGCTGGTATTTTTACTGGGGGAACATGAGAGGTACCCTTACAACAGGGGTGCAGGATTGCCCATTGCCTTTGGGCCATGCTTGACAGATGGGCAGCGCCACCCAACTGTCAATCACTTGGCATCGCAATGAGGTCAGGGCAGCTGTTTTTGTGTAGCACTGTGCACAAAAGTCCTGCTGATCAGGTGATTGTCCAGGTGTGCAAAGCACCGTGCATGGAACTCTGCAGGTATCACTGATCTGCAGTGCATGCAACCCCTTTTTGGTCCTGCCACACCTTTACCTGCCCTACACCCAATGTCATATAAGACACTGGTATGATTTGGCCAATATGGTCTCATGGGCCAACTGCGGAGGCCTGCTGGGCCTAATTAGACCGGGGGGGGGAGGCAGGGGTTTCCTACTGCTACCTTGCTACCTGGTCCCAGGCTATGGTCTGAAGGCACATGAGGCCTCCACCTTGCTGAAGCTAAGCAGGTTTGGGTCTGGTCAGTGCCTGGATGGGAGACCGCCTGGGAACCACACGTAACCACCTGTATGCCATCTTGGGTTCCGTGGTGAAAGAAAGGCAGGATATAAATGCAACAAACAAATAAATAAATAATACCTTACAGCGTCTGTATGTTTCCCTTTGTGGGGCAAATAGCAACTGCAGAGGGATGATTTCTATCAGGAAAAACACATGAGGGAAATGGGTTAGAGAGCCAGCACCATGGCCTGGATCCAAATTGCCCCCTCCCTGTGGCTGCTTAACTCTTTTGGAAGAAAAACACAGGTGATCTCATCACAAATCTCCATCGCTATGTAGCTTGGCCTTTGGCGCTGACTGTTCATTAGGAGGAAGAGCCCGGCAGCGATTCCTCATGCGGTCATGAATCTTGAATGAGAGCGAGCAGCAGAGAGTGCAAAATAGTGGCAGGAAGGTGGGCCTTTTCTGTTCTACGGCTGGTTGTTCGCTCTAACCCAGGCATGCAAGCTCACGAGGATTCCTGGGACAAAGGAGGGAGTAGCAGGTCGCTGCTGTAAATGGAGCTCTCTCGTCGCATAGCTGCCCAAGAGTTTTCATCACAAGTAAATAAGTCTGAGGCAAGGATTACAAGCTGATTATCTAGTAACACTTCCCCATGTGAAGAAGGAACGCTTTTTCTGGAAAGCCCCTGCATGGATCCTAGAAGTGTCCTTCCACACCAACTCAGCAGCAGTGGAGTGCCACATAGGCCACAACTATCTCAAGGTTGTACTGGTCACACCAGCTTTTTACATAAGTCCACAAGCTAGTTACTGACCGAGCACTCCAAACCCCCCTTGCCCTGGACTGGACAGGTGCAGGGCATTGAATCGGGCACAAGTGCCCCTCCTCCACCCCCCAGTTCAGCTGGCTAAGCCAGACTCCCCCTGGCCCCTGCTGTCAGATTGATGCAAGTATAACTCCACTAGGGCAGAGCTTTCCCTGCTAGCCCCTGAATGCCCAGACAGATAGCAGGCCCCAAAACAGGCCTCTGGGAGGGATGGGGACCAAGCTAGCCCCAAATCCATTAGGTTGTATTCAATGTAGCACCAAGTCACTTATTCCACAAGGATTTACGTTTGCACAATGGAACTCTTCCCCCCCCCCCCAAAGTCTGTTCTGGGTTTTCCTCCAACCCTCTGGAGCAGATTTGGGGAAGGCACACAGGAGAGGAAAAGAGACGGGGAGTTCCATTGCACACCCATAAGTCCTTGCACTAACTGTGCATTGGATACCACCCATGGAATCTTGAGCCTGTCTCACTGCCATCATGCGACAGGGAAGTTTTGAAGGAATGGTTAATGGGCGTCCATTTTTTCATTCAGATGCCCTGCATGTGGAAGCCTCTCCGCCATGAACAAGCCCTGGCACATGGATCAAGGTGAAGCGGTTCAAACAAACAAACAAAGGCAATGCATTCACCCAAATTAAACGGAAATGGACTGCCTTCAAGTCGATACCGACTTATGGCAACCCTATGAACAGGGGTTTCATGGTGAGTGGTATTCAGAGGGAGTTTACCATTGCCTTCCTCTGAGGCTGAGAGGCAGAGACTGGCCCAATGTCACCCAGTGAGCTTCAAGGTTGTGTGGGGATTTGAACCCTGGTCTTCCGGGTCATAGTCCTAGGATAAGTAAAACTGACCATGGGGGGGGGGGAGGAGGAGATTGGGGAGGGGAAGAGAGAGGTGAAGGGAGAGGGAAGGGGCAAGAGGGAGGAGGTAGGAAGGAGGAGGAGAGGAGGGCAGGCTTGATCATTTGCATGCTTTTTTAGTTCAATGGGATTTACTCCCGTGCAATCATGCTTGAAAATGAAAGGGACTGCCTTCAAGTAGATTCCAACTTATGGCAACCCTATGAATAGGGTTTTCATGGTAAACTGTATTCAGAGGCAGTTTACCATTGCCTTCCTCAGAGGCTCAGAGGCAGTGACTAGCCCAAGGTCAGCCAGTAAGCTTCATGATTGTGTGGGGATTCTAACCCTGGTCTCCCAGGTCATAATCTAACACTCTAACCACTACACTACACTGGCTCTTAACAACAATCAACAAGTTACTAGACTAGAAAAATTCTTACTAGCCTGCCCACCCAGCAATAAGAATTAAAAAGCAAATTAAAATTAAAGACTGTTGCTTATGATCCATGCCCTGCTATAGCAGAATTCTTATGAAAAAAAATAGCAAAGGTACAGAGAACCAGACATCACAGTGTACAGAGAGAGATTTTCCTAAGCTTTTTTCAGAAACACTGGTGGTTTCTAAGAATCCTAATTATTGGGCAATGTGCCTGTTCGTTCTACTGTTTCTTTTTCTATGTTTTATACCTCTAGTCAGCATGTCAGCGACCTCCAAACTGAATTTGTGTTCTTGGTTCACTGATTAAATGTTATGTGTCCATTTGTTTTCATTGGGTGTTGAAAAGCCAGGACTGGGTGTCCATGTGGACACACAACTAAAAATGCCTGGTCATGTGACAGCATCAGCTCCAATCACTGTGCCAGTTCCAGACTGGTACCGCTATCATCCTGCCCTCCCACCTTCCACCTCAGCCAGCTTGCACAGTAGGGCTGCAATGCAGCAGTGCTCATACTGTGTGTCTGTGCTTCTTTTCTGACCATGCAGGAAGGGTAGTCTCCTCCTCCACAGATAGCATGAAAATGCAGCATACTAACCTCTTAGCAGGCTGGTTTTTCATGTTTAAAAATAGCTTTCTACCAAACAAGCTGAAGAAGGTCAGAGTGGAGAGTTCCCTTCTTTGCAACCAGCACAGAAATCAAATGGACAAGCAAAGGAGAAGTCTCTCTCTCCTCCACCAGCAGCCTGTTCACTCACCTGTCTGGAATTTCTGGTCACCCATGGCTACCAAGCAAGTTGTTAGATGGAAGGCTATGTTGGATGATAAAACTTGCATCACCCTAGTCGTTCACCCCATAAAAGACCATAAGTGTTCTGATACAAGCACTGACCTCAAGCAAGGCTCCCTTGGGCAGCTCCATTCATAACCAAGGATAACTACTGCACAAAAGCAGACCTGAGAAGTTTCTTCAGCAATAATTACTCTCAGATTGACCCCTATATAGCAGCTGTAGCTCTGCCTCAGTAACTAGGGCCCCATCTTCACTCTATTGACTGCACCTGGAAGGGGAACAGGCTGATCTGCCAATCAGTTGCAAAATCTCTTTGAAGCAAATTTTTTTTAAAAAACCAGTCAAGCTGATCCCACTGAGTTTTACAGCAAAAAGGGGTGGGGTTCGACTAGCGTTATGTGACCCCATGTTTAGGAAAGAGAGATGGAGATGTACTGGAACCGCCAGAATGGAGACTGTGTCTCTACCCTTGGCCTTCACTGAGAGTTGCCTCTTCACTTAAAGGGCCCCAGCCTTCTTTACACTGATGCACTGGGGGAGACTCTGGGGCTTCTGAGATGGAGTCATCTGAGTCAGAGGAGGGCAAAGCAACGAAGGAGGGGGAAGAGCTCCACAGGGTTGTATCCAGCTAAGTTCTATTCAGAGTAGACTCATTGAAATGAATGAACCCAAGTTAGTCATTTCCATTAACTTCAGTGGGTCTACCCTGAGTAAAACTCATACTGCATACAACCCATGGACTCTTCTTGGGGGAAAAAACCCAACCCACAAGTGCTTCCTGTACGGCTAGGTGCTTCTGGGGTTGACCCTGAGGTCAATTTCCCCTCTCACTCTGAATCTCAGCTTCATTCCCTGCAGAAGGGGAGTCCAATCTCAGCATCTGACCGAAGCTAGAAAGAACATTAAAATTATTTTTTTTTAAAAAAATAAAAAGTATGATTTGTTTTATAAGATGTTATCATGCAGATACTTGACTCTACCTCACCTAGCAAAAATGTATCCGAATATCAGTAACATACGCTGGAAATGTGGGGCAAGTGAAGCAGATTATGTGCATCATGTGTGGTGGATCTGGGAGTAAAGCTCACAGAAGCGTCTAGGAAAATTTATTCATATAATACAAAATACGATTGGTTATAATATAGCACTGAATCTATTACAAATTCTTTTAAATTATCTTGGAATGATATATATCCAGAACACTGTGATTTAGTGGGAAAATTGCTAACTGCAGCAAAAAATAATAATTAATAGCAGCCACATAGCGGACTGAAATAATGCCAACTGAACAAGTGTGGTTTAATAAAACATGGCACAGGGCCATGATGTCTAAACTTAGAGATGGCAAGGAAAGGAAGACAGAGCAAAGAACAATTTAGGGCGTAATCCAACTCACCTTTCCGCCAGGCTGGGGTGAGTTGGATGTCGTGAGTCCCCGGAGGTGCTGGGAGGCTCCCAGCTGTGTTAGGCTCCGCCAGTCCCTGCCTGCAGCAGCCCTCTGTCGTGGCAGAGATGTGGCTCTGCAAGGAGATTCCTGGCGCTGTTGGAGGTCTGCTGGGGATGGCCAGGGAGACAGAGGCATGGAGGGGACAGAACTGCAGGGGGGTACTACATGAGATCCTTCTCACAATCAGACCCCTCCCCCAGGTCCCAATCTCCCTTCAAACTCTGCTGGCCAAAAGGCCGGCAGAGTAAAACAATTTTGTTTCCCATTCAGGCCTACGGGGAACACTTACTCTCCTGTTGGCCAGAGCCAGTGCTTTCCGGCTGGCTCATGTGTGATGCTCCCAACGGAGCCACAGAGCTTTCCACTGGCTCCTCCTCTGCCGGCTTCTCCTCCACAGACCCCCCTCCACCAGCCACCCAGCAGTTAGATTGCTCTGCCCATTGTACTTTATTAATCACATGAGATGGTATTCAGTGCTAGTCCTACTCAGAGGAGACCCAATGAGGTTAATGGACAAGACTATGGCTGCAGTCCAATACATATTTACCTGGGAGTCTCACTGAACCCAATGGAGCTGGGTAGATATATACTGGAATGCAGCCTATCTAAGGTTCATTCATTTCAGTGGGTCTAGTTGAATACAACCCATGAAACAGAGATATAATGTACGAAGAGGAAGTCGAATCTCTGGTAAAAGGGGTCGAGGTCCACTCAGCCTTCCATCCATCTGTGGTTGGTAAAATGAGTACCCGGCATATTCTGGGGGGTAAAGAAAGGCCGGGGACGGAACTGGCAATCCCACCCCATATATACGGTCTGCCTAGTAAACATCGCAAGACGTCACCCTAAGAGTCGGAAATGACTCGCCCTACAAGTGCGGGGACACCTTTACCCTTTTATTTAAAACTTGGTCACTGCTGGTATAAATCTGAGATCACATTAGATGAATTGTACTTGGTTATTTATAATGGAATGATCTTGCAAGTGAACGGTCTCGGATTTTTTCTCTCTCGCTTTGTAGTTGTTCTGATACTTAATATATGATGTATTTTGGAAAGTTGTTTGTTCACATTTGGACCATATCGTAACCACATTTTGCCGATGGTTCCTGAGATCAAGGAGCAGGTTTCCGCCTGTGTTTGGTTACCACTGGATGCCATTGTGAATCAAGATGGCAGACTGAAGTTTTTGAAACTACACTGATTTTAACCATTGATTTCAAAAGTGCAATCATCATCGTCATACCCAGTGGTGGGTATGATGCTCCTACTTGTAAATAAGCAAATAAGTTTGTATGTTTGGGTTGTTAATAATAATAATTTGAAAAGACAGAAGGACAAAAGGAGGAAAAAATATTATTCCTCGTGAAATATCTTGTGGTTTGCCACCCCTCCCAAACACTCTGACTATGGAAACCTGATCGGGATTGGGGCCACGGTGCAGAGGGAGGGGTACTTAACCCCTTTCCCCTTGTGCTGCACTCATAATGAAAATCCCCCCCGTTTATTTTAAAGAGTCACACTGGTACCAATGGCAGCTTTCACCCCATGGCAAATAGCAGCTTCAGCAAGTGTAGGAGCAAGACTGTATGTAGGACTGTAACGCAGCGGGGAAAGAGTTAGACCCCCTTCCCTTTGCAGTATGGTGCCAATCCCGATCAGCCCATGCATACAGATCACACCTTCAAGGGAACATGCTCTTTGGCTCTCAGAATCCTCTTGCTCTACAGGCTGTTTGCTTGCCCGCCACCTCCGGCAACCCTCACAACTCCTTTTATTCTACATGAGCCAAAGTGTTCATTTTGTTTTCATTCTCAGAATGATGTGCGTCTCGCTTCATGTCCTCTGATGCAAGAACTCACACACACAGTCACAAACCATCAGCAATTTAAGTAGCAGATGCTGGCTTCTGGCACAGAATTGTGTGTGTGTAATATAGAGATATATATAGCAGTGGAGTGCAGAAATAACTGGTCTATTAAGACTGGTAGTTGAAGAATAAAGAAACTTAAGGTTTGCTACTGCAAAGAGGTAAAGTCATATATGCTGAAGCAGCATGTGGCTTGTACTCAGGGAGCCATTACTAACAGAGAACAAAGACCGGGAGAAAAGGAAGGAAGGGGAGGAGCAAAGCCTGGAAAAACAACAAACACTTTAAAGGAGGAATCAGTAGAGGGAAAAATAGATTACCATTTCTTTCTATTGCCCTCTCCCCAATCCATTTCAGGTTACCTGTAACATGTATTGGTGCTTTACTCCTAACAGATGAAAGGACCCCTTGACCCTTTCTTCTCCATTGGTTTTACAGCTCCAAATGAGCTTTTGCTGCTTTTGGCCCCATAGTTTGGGAATAAATCAACAGGTATCTGGTTGGTTTCTTCCACAGGGCACACAAGCAACTTGCAGGGAGAGGATTTAGATGGGGAAAACCAGTGGGGGGGAAGGGATTGTATCCAATGCTAATTCTACTCAGAGTGGGCCCATTGGAATTAATAAACCTAAGTTAGTTGTGTCCATTAACTTCAGTGGGTCTACTCTGAGTAAGACTAGGATTGGAGACAACCCTTTTCTCACTCTTTCCATATGGGAGTTTAATAACATAAACAGGCCGTTCAGATACCGCAAAAGTTTCATTGGCAACAGGTTTTTTAAAAGAGCAACAACAAGATTTTTCCAGAAAAAGAAAATCTGGACTAAACTGGGTGGGGTGGAAGGGATGCCAATGACATTGTGTGGATGCTGTAAAACAAATGTTGCACGTGAGGAACACCCACGCTACAACCACCACCTCTCTCTCTCTCAGGCGCTAACCTACTTCACAGGGTTGCTGTGTGGCGCTGTTGCACTCAGGTCCTGCTTGCGGGCTTCTCATCTGGTTGGCCATTGCAAGAACAGGATGCTGGAGTAGATGGGCCACTGGCCTGATCCTGCAGGCTCATCTTATGTTCTTAAATGCTTTGCTGCAGGGGATGGGGAAGATAAGGATCTGGCTCTCTGAATCCAGCTCTCCCACCCCTGCTCCATGCTTGCTAGCAGCGGCTCTCTGGGATTTTAGACAGCGCACGTTTCCAGCCCTACCTGGAGAGGCCGGGTCCTGAACCAGGGGCCTTCTGCATGCAAAGCAGATGCTCTACCCCTGAGCGATGCCCCTTCTCAAATGCTCAGAGGTGCCCTGCTCCTCAATACTCAGTGAATGTCTATTCCCCGAGCCTCTGGTTTGTGCCTTTGTGTCATTGGGTGGGCAGGTTTCTAGTCAACAGGAAAAGACTGAGCAGGGCCTGCAAGGAGTCTGACATTTGCACACCTCCTGGACTAAGGGCTCATCTACACAGGGTTTTCCTGTGTGTCTGGTACTACTTGCATCCCCTTTTAATTCGCATGGTTCACATGACATTACTGCAAACAGAAGCTATCACACCGTTTCCTCCCTGTAAATCCATACTAACCCAATCCTCTCCGAAAAGGGAAGGAGAAAATGTCTTCACTCCGTATCTCTAGGGCTTGCAAACTCTTTGCTCCGATGCTTTTAGGTGGGTGTGTCAATCATTCCCCTCTCCACACCCACTCCCTCCTCCTCCCTTCATTCATTTCATTTCCTGTGGGTTGAAGAAAAACTTCTACGTCTCTCTCCCATTCTGCAAAGTTGCTGCAAACGGTGCCTTTATTTTCTCTCCCCCTCCCAACTTGTGCACAAAAGCATAACACTGCTCAAACCAAGATTGGTATTTCATCTGCATTGTACCAGTGAAAATACAAATAATTGCACTTCTGGGTTGTTGTTTTTAAACATGAAATTTACTGGTAGAACAAACTGAGCATGCTCAGTTGCCAGGTAGTGAGAGGGAGTGGAAATGTTAAATTAGAGGGTGTGGTCTTTAGGAAACTGTGTGATTGATGCTTCCCCTCAAGTGTGACTAGAAACACTGTGTTTGCAGCTGGCATCGAGCCATTACTGTGGATGCTGCAAGCAGAAAATGGAGGTGAAAACAGCATCTTTAGCACAAAGTAATGCTCCAATGTGGATAAGCCCTAAACTATCAAATCTACCTATTTCCATTAGATGCACTTTTGTTCATAGTCACAAGATGGCAGTAGAGAGTAAAAGAAAGCCCATTTTAAAAAAACAAAAAAAGTCCCCACGATTGCCATCCCTCATTGAAGGCATGTGAAGGCCGTGTTGCATCACCATGCTCAGAAGGAAGGTAGAAGGGTTTTCCCCACTATAAGCATAAAAAGGAGAATGAAAAGGAACACGCCACACCAGCCTCTAGGGTCCCCCCCACCCCAATCACTGTTCAGATATGCTATAAACAACAGCCTTCTAGTACTGTAGCTTAAACACTAACATCATTGAACATGGCATGAGCTTTCATGGACTGCAGGGCACTTTATCAGATGCATGAAGTGTTATCCTGAGTTGCAGGTGCAGATACGTGTGAGGGAGGGACTTATAAATAAAGATTAGAACCGATGTGGGGACCCTTTGGTCCTTCAGATGTTGCTGAATTACAATTCCCATCAGCCCCTTCAAACACAGCCAATTGACAGGGTTGATGGAAGTTGTAGTTCTAGAGGGCCAAAGTGTCCCCATACCTGGGACAGAAAGAAATGAAATGCAGAAAAGTCCAGATGGCGATCATTACATTATTAACAGCAGCTAGTCTTTAAAAACTGAGTTGTGTTGTGAATACAGAGATCCTGCCATTGGTAAGCCAGTTAGCACATACTGTGCAATTAAAAAAATCCACAAATGATAACAACTCTCTACTAATTAAGTGGCTTCACACTGCAGTCTCCCTTTGAAGTTCCTTCGTTCCAGTATGGTCACCTTAAGGTCAGTTAAAGAGTGTCCCAGATGGTTAGAGTGTTGGACTGGGACCTGGGAAACCAGGGTTCAAATCCTCACTCACTCATGAAGCTTGCAAGGTGACCTTGAGCCAGTCATAATTTCTCAGTCTAGCCTACCTCACAGGGTTGTTGTGAAGATATAAAGCAGAGAGAAAGAGCCACATATGCCACCTTGAGCTCCTTGGAGGAAAAGTGGGGTAGAATTGTAATAATAATTTTAAAAATATATAATTTCCTGGCCCACACCTCTGCGACTACGAATGTATGTGTGTATATGTATACACACCTCCATGTCAGGATAACACTTCATGCATCTGATGAAACTGGCAGTAGTCCATGAAAGCTTATGCCATGCTAAATGTGTTCGTTTTTGATGTGCCTCAAGGCTCTATTGTTCTTGTTGTTGAAGGAGATGCAAGTGCCTTTTCCTAGTGCCCTGTGACATCACTGGTGGTGACACAGTCCCCCACAAAGCCCCGGCCATGTTATGACTTAGGGTGGTATTCAGTGCTACTCCTACTCAGAGTAGACCCACTGAAGTTAATGACATGACGAACTGAGGTTCATTCTTTATTTTTGTTATGTGCCTTCAAGTCGATTATGACTTATGGCGACCCTGTGAATCAACGACCTCCAATAGCATCTGTTGTACTGTTCTGATCTTGTAAGTTCAGGTCTGTGGCTTCCTTTATAGAATCAATCCATCTCTTGTTTGGCCTTCCTCTTTTTCTACTTCCTTCTGTTTTCCCCAGCATTATTGCCTTTTCTAGTGAATCATGTCTTAGTATATGTCCAAAGTATGATAACCTCAGTTTCATCATTTTAGCTTCTACTGATAGCTCTGGTTTAATTTGTTCTAAAACCCAATTATTTGTCTTTTTCACAATCCATGGTATCTGCAAAACATTCCTCCAACACATTTCAAATGAGTTGATTCTTTTCTTATCCACTTTTTCACTGTCCAATTTTCACATCTGTACATAGAGATTGGGAATACCATGGTCTGAATTATCCTGAATGATCCTTTGGTGTTCAGTGATACTTCTTTGCATTGTGAGGACCTTTTCTAGTTCTCTCATAGCTGCCCTCTCCAGTCCTAGCCTTCTTCTGATTTCTTGACTATTGTCTCCATTTTGGTTAATGACTGTGCCAAGGTATCGATCCTTGACAAATTCTATGTCCTCATTGTCAACTTTAAAGTTACATAAATCTTCTGTTGTCATCACTTTAGTCTTTTTGATGTTCAGCTGTAGTCCTGCTTTTGTGCTTTCCTCTTTAACTTTCATCAGCATTCGTTTCACATCATTACTGGTTTCTGCTAGTAGTATGGTATCATCTGCATATCTTAAATTTTTGATATTTCTCTCTCCAATTTTCACACCTCCTTCATCTTGGTCCAATCCCACTTTTCGTATGATATGTTCTGCATACAGATTAAACAAATAGGGTGATAAAATACACCCATGTCTCACACCCTTTCCAATTGGGAACCAATCGGTTTCTCCATATTGTGTCCTTACAGTAGCCTTTTGTCCAGAGTATAGGTTGCGCATCAGGCCAATCAGATGTTGTGGCACCCTCATTTCTTTTAAAGCCATTCTTTATTTATTACATTGATATCCCTGCTTTCCTCCAAGGAGCTCAAGGTGGCATACAAATACAGTTCTCCCCTGCCCAATTTTAATCCTCACATCAACCCTGTGAGATAGATTAGACTGAGAGACAATGACTGCCCCAAGGCCACCCAGTGAGCTTCATGGCCAAGCAGGGGTTTGAACCTTGGTCTCCATCCCAGTCTGACACTCTAACCACTACATCACACTGGCTCATTGATTTAAATGCATCTACTCTGAATAGAACTTAGTTTGATCCAACTCTGTCATCATCATCATCGACAACTTATTTTAGTTTACTTTATTCTTTCAAGGCCAGGCACTCACAGCCATTTCACTGAAATGCAGTTGCGATGTTTACATGTAGCTGCTCATATCAAATAGACCATCTGGGAAAGATGCTTCTCTGCCTGAGTCCCTGGAGAACTGCTGCTACTCAGAGTAAACAGTGTAGTGGCAAATTCAGAAGTTCAGGGTCCATGTTAGTCACAGTCCCTCCCATCTTTTTTGCTGCTGGGTTGAGAATGACATCTTTGTTAATGCATTCTCTCACAATGGTAGATGTCTCTAGGAGCCAATAAGCATAAAAGGGGTGAGTGTTAGCTACTGAGAAGGGTCTTCTCAGTGGCTGACTCAACTCCTGTCACTCTGGTTGGCTACAATCAGCAGGAAAGGACAAGGAAGCATGTTAGAAGACTCTTCTCAGTGGCTAACACACTCCCCTTCCATGCTGATTGGCTCATAGGATGCTGGACACATAGGAACCATGCTGGGACCCTGCTCCCAAAAAAGTAAGGGGTCTAAGACCCTTCCCCTCGAGACATCCTTGATGAGTGTACATGAGACTGGGCTAGGTAGACAAATAGTCTGACTCAATATAAGGCAACTTCCTATGCTCAGTTGCCTTGTACAACTGAATAAATTAAACCAACTTGGATGGTTTTAATTTAAAAGAGGATTAGACAAAGTCTTAGAGGAAAAGGCTATCGATGGTTACTAGCCATGATGGCTATGTACTGCCTCCAGTGTTAGGGGCAGTATCCCTCTAAATGCCACTTGCTGTGAACCACGAGGGATGAGAGTGCTCAGGTCGTGCTTGAGGGCTTCCCGTGGGCATCTGGTTGGCCACTGTGAGAACAGGATGCTGGACTAGATGGGCCACTGGCCTGATCCAGAAGGGCTCTTCTTATGTTCTTCAGTTCGGCAAAACACCAGCCAGGATACTTCCTCCTCTGCAGCAACATCTGCTCGTTTGTGAAATTCCCTGTCTTGTAAAATTAGCAGCTGGTGCTCACTAAGACTGGCGGGGCGGAAAGCAGGGAGCCCAACAGTAGGTGGAGACAGAACCGATGACAGGCAGAGCCAAGTAATTCTAGTTTTGCTCCCATCTTCCCCCTTCCCAAGCTTTACAAGGGCAACACCGATACTGTGCAAGAGGAATCTGACAGCCAGTGCCGTCCCCTGGGCTGGATTGTAAGTAAGAAGGCAGGCAGGTGGGGGCTGGCTGAAGGCAGGCTGAAATTGGTGGGGCTGTCCCCTATTTGCCATAATGGACCAGCCTCCACAGCCCATATCGCACTACCAGTTCTGGTACTTAAGCTACACTTTCAAAAACCAATATTTATAATCAAGAATGTCACCAGGAAGCATACTCCTATCTGCGAAAAATGAAATGGACTGCCATCAAGTCGATTCCGACTTATGGCAACCCTATGAATAGGGTTTTCATGGTAAGCGGTATTCAGAGGGGGTTTACCATTGCCTTCCTCTGAGGCTGAGATGCAGTGACTGGCCCAAGGTCACCCAGTGAGCTTCATGGCTGTGTGGGAATTCGAACCCTGGTCTCAAAGGTCGTAGTCCAACACCTTAACCTCTAAACTGTACCACACTGGCTCTCGCTCCTATCTGTAACCAGTTAATTATCTGTAATTATGTCAAGTAGCCACTAGGTGTCAGCATGGTTTTGGTTTAGCACCCTAAAGAATATCATGAGGTCTGCTGCATCCAGCTCAGAGCATTGACTAGAATTGGGGCCTATTTATGCGTCTGTGCATGCACAAAGTCAACAGCTATGCTTCACCCCTATGCAAAAAGAAAAGAGTAAAAATACCAATCAGGATGCAGCTCATCCAAGTGCTAATATTAAACCCTGAAAAGCTGGGTCAATATTAATAGCCCTACGAAGTTTTAGAAACTGCGTTATAAGCTGTGTTATATTGAGTATACTGGGTCTGCATCTGTGTTGGAATCAATTGCAGATTTTTTAAAAATATGTTTTAAAGGTTTGTTTTTAAAGGTGTTGGTAGTGTTTTTGTTCCCAGAAAATCAAAAGAGTTACATGCCACTCAAAAAAACATTTTTTTAAAAAAAGAAATATCCAAAGTCTAAGATCAGAGATGGCCACAACACTGCCATGAATGATGGATAACAGTGTTAATTTTCTGCAGCACCAGAGCATCATGTATGTTATAATATTGTAGCCAAGCTACACAATCAGCAGAATCGTGAGGTGCAACCAGTACTGTAGCGGCAAATTCAGAAGTGCAGGGTCCCTTCATGATAGTCACATCACCCCTCATAGTCCTTCCCCTTTCTAAGATTATTCAATAAAATTTGCTTTCAGTCTCTTACTTTGTTTGGAGTATTTTCCCTTAGTGATGCATTGCAAAGATCAATGCAGATCTCCATGTATTGCATTTCAGCTAGATCTACTATTTTCTGGGCAAGTACCTGCGCGTATGTACTAAGGTGCTGTAAGGTGAGGAACTTCCTTTGCTGAGTTTACTTTCTTGATTGCCATACTAAGAGGAGTATGTTAGCTACTGAAAATTAAGTTGCTCAGCGGCTGACTTGTCTCCTTTCACTCTGTCTCCAATCACCAGGAAAGGACATTGAACAGATACTCTGCTCCCCCAAAAATAAGAGGTCTAAGACCCCCTGGGACCCTGGGCAACTACACCTCTGGATGCAATCCTTGTATGACTTCAGGGGAAGAGACAGCATACTTTGGAATGCTTTCCTCAACTAAAAATGCTGTATGTGCATAGATAAGATGGAGGGTAGGCTAAGTCACTGGTGAGTAGCTTGAAGCAGCCAGTCCCTCCAAAAAGAGCATTATGAGAGAAGAAGTGGGACCTATGATGATGTTGTCAGTGGGGAGCGCTTCTCTTCAGCGTCCTTGCCACTCCACTCCATTCCCCCCTCACTTTTCTGTTTCCTCCCTAATCCCCCCTCAACTCAGCATTTTGTGACTAGTGAGGATGCTCTATCCTCATTCAGCTGCTTTGAGGATTCTCCTCCCCTTAGTCCCCCTTCCCAAATTCTTTGTACTTTACAGAGCTTGGAAAAGTTACTTTTTTGAACTACAACTCCCATCAGCCCCAGCCAGCGCCATGCTGGCTGGGGCTGATGGGAGTTGTAGTTCAAAAAGTAACTTTTCCAAGCTCTGCTTTTGCAAGCGTTTGGTTTCCCCTAAACTGGCTGGTACCCTCTCTTGTGCATGGGTAGCACTGTTATAAGGCACGGCACGTACAACCTGAACATCATAAATAGAGGAAGTGCTATAACAATTTCCAGCTTCTTAGATTTTCACATTTCCAAAGAAGAATCTGGTGAGATTCAAAAGCCACAATATACATTCCCTGGCACTTCTAGGCATTGTTCCTGTTTTCCTTTGGGTGGAATGATCTGGCCTTGTTCTTTTTCTTCCTCGCTTTGCGTTTTAACTCTTTTCCACCACATGGTGGCACATGGATGCAAGCATTAAGGAAAGATGGGTTAGATCTGAGCTCTTACCAGGGTGGAGGGCAATGTTCATTTAAACTCACCCTAAGATCACACCTTAATGTTATTCTAATGGAGTGAGGGTTGCTCCCAGCCAAGTTATACTCAAAGTGGGAATTAATAGACCTAAGTTATTCATTATTGTGCATGGGTCTACTCTGAATAGGACTGACACTGGATAAAACCCAAGTCTCCCAATATTCACCTACCTTTTAAAAAATAAAAAACTCCACTAACTCAAAATGGCTGTTATAGAAATTATCAGGCCGTCTCCAGTGATCCACACCTGCTTGCTGGACATCTTTGGGCTCATCTACATGGGAGCATTTCTTTGTAACAAATACACTTCTTTTACCTTCACTGTTCATTTACATCATCCACAGTTCCTGCTCAAAAGTTAGCTACCAATCACTTTTTCCCATTCACACAAGCAGGCATTCCTCTGAGGAGGATTAGCCTCACTTCTTCCTTGTGGCCCCAGCCTCTAATTATACATTTCCACTCCCTCTGGTTGCTAAGGTGATCAAGCATGCTTAGTCTATTCGAAAGTTGCAGTCGTTCCTTTTTAAAAAAAACCAGGTGTGTGAATATCTGTGTTTTCCCTGGTAGGATAAAGCTGAAATACAAATCTTTGTTTGAGCAGTCTTATGCTTTTGCGCACAAGTTAGGGGGGAAAGAAAACAAAGGCACCTTTTGCAGCAACATAAAAAAGGCCAGAAGAATGGAGGAAAGCAATCGGAAGTTGCTTGTCAGCCTACAGGAAACAAAACGAATGAAAGGAGGAGGAGGATGTGGGCGTGGAGAAACAATTGACACACCCACCTAAAAGCATTGGAGCAAAGTGTCTGCAAGCACTAGGGATACTGAGTGGAGACTTTTTTGCTTCCCTTTTCATATTATCAGCGGATTGGGTTAGTACAGATTTATAAAGGGAAAACTGTGTGATAGCTTCTGTTTGCCAATAATGCAAATTGTGAACCATGCAAATTTAAAGGAGATATGAATAACACCAAACACAATAAACCACCATATAGATGAGCCCCTTGTCCGCTCTGTCATCTTTCAAGATTTACACATTTCTTTTCCTTAGGGACAGAGGAAAATGGTAGACATCATCCATCTGGGTCTTTGCCTTGGCACCCGACACACTGCGATCAAGCCAGACCTTGACTAACTTCATCAGTGGGGCAAAACGAGAAGGACACTGGAGGACTTACTATGACTAAAATAGCCTTCTTGATGTGTTTCAGTCTGAAGGTGCAATGGGGCAAGCAGAGATCCATGGAGGTAAGCCCTGCCCCCTCAATGATGCAGAGAACATCTTCTGCATGACACAGCCCAACACAAGCTGCTCCAGGTCAATGGTAGAGCACCCATGCTTTTCATGCAGATGTTTCCAGTTACAGGCGCATTGGAAATAGAGCTGGGAAAATAAGCCTTCTCCCGAATGCTTAAGATCACCTCCCCTGGTCATATTAAATGCTACTGGGCAGGCAATTTGGGCACCAAATAAGGCAGCTTCACCCAAAGCAAGGATGGGAGCCTTCTTCAGCCAAAGGGCCACATTCCCTCATGGGCAACCTTCTGCATGTCAGTGATGGGCGGGACCAGAAGCAAAAATGGGCAGGGCAACAAATGCAACACTTACTTTTGTATAGCAGGCAACATCCCACCCAAGCAAAAGCCAAAGGTTTCTGCAGGCACAGGGCTGTATCCAATGTAACTCTAAGCTAAAGTCACTTACAAGTGATACACTTGCTGGCAAAATGCTTTGCACTAGCTGAACGGTGCAGCGCAGGTTGCCAGCAACTTTTGCTGCACAATGGATTGCACAATCTGCCCTGCAACAGGTTTCTGCTAGCGCAGTTGCTTCATTGGATTGCTCTGTGGCACATTAAAACTCACCTGTCTGCTGGTGCAAGAGCCCCTGCGCTGTTGGACAGAGCGCATCGGATACGGCCCACGCAAGCAAACATCTGCACAAATTTTTCTCCATCCTCCACTTAGGCAAGCAAGAGATAATTATCATCGTGGGAGGGCATCTTCCAGCCAGGCCAAGGCACAGAAAAGGGGGACAGAATCAGGTGAAGGGGCATGGCTGGGGAGAAGGGGTATAGTCTTGGGAGAGTCCCAAGGGCCAGACAGAAAGGCCTTGAGGGTCACGTTTGGAGCCTGGGCCTGAGTTTCCCCATTCACAATACTTAGGCTGGGATGTATGCAAAAGCATATTTGCAATGGCCTCTTTGCCGTACCTCTAAGAACCTGCTGCTTTTCTTTTTTCGCTCGGGCACATTTCTGATGATTGGCATGACTGTGAGATGCTTCAGACTCTTGGTTTTGCAGTCACACAACAAAGCAATGCAGATCCTGGAGCCACCAGCTGCAGCCAGTGGGCCTTTGGAGGGCCTCAGTTAGCAGCCATCTCAGCCCCTGACATTTCCCTCCCGCAAGCCAAGCAATGCAGCCACTTTCAAATACAAAGCAAGGACGAGCCGGAGCCAGGCTGATGAGATACTTCTCTACTTGAAAATGGTTCCTGGGTGCTGTGGAGCAGGGATGGAGAACCTGTGGCCTTCTGAGTGTTGTTGGACTCCCAGCCGCCCAGCCAGCATGGCCACATAGACAGGGCTGATGGGGGCTGAAGTCCAAGAACATCTGGGAGGCCACAAGCTCCCCACCCCAGCCATCTGGGAGTCCTTTAAGCAAAGATGAAGAATACACTTTTCCCCCCAAAAGGTCACATCCACATCATGCATTTAAAGCATTCATATCACTGTAAAAGTGATGGAGAAGGCAACGGGGATGGGCCGTAGCTCAGTGGTAGAGTGTCTGCTTTGTGTCCAGAAGATCCCAGGTTCAATCCCCAGCATCTCCATGTAGAGCTGGAAGAGACCCCTGCCTGAAACCCTGGAGAGCCGCTGCCTGTCAGTGTAGCCAACACTGAGCTAGATAGCCCAATGGTCTTTCTTGGTATAAGACAGCTTCCTCTGTTTCCTATAGTTTGTAGCTGGGAACTGTAGCTCTGTGAGGTCAGCACCCTGAACAAACTACAATTCTCAGGATTCTTTTGGAGAAGCTGTGACTGTCAAAGTTGTAGAAGAGTGCTCAAACTGCATGGTGAGGATGTGACTAAGTTTTGAGAAAAAGGGGGGAAGGGGCAGGAGACGGGGGGCCCAGCATAAAAGACCCAGGCTCAGGCCAACCCCTAACAACCCCCTTTAACACTACGTCCCATAGTTTGCAGAATCTTGCAGGGTGCAACAACAGCCTTCGTGCAGGCCTTACCCACCACTCAGCATGGCAGTGTTAGAGGAAACTCATCTAAATATAAGATCACTGAGTGTAACGTTCAAAGCGAACCAAGAATAGGAGGGGGCAGCCAGAGACAAATCCACTTACTTAGGGAGCCTCAACGGCTCTGTCATGGTATAGAAAAATGAACTGGTCCTAGGGCACAGCTGAAAAACTCTTGCAACACATCCCACGCGATGGGGCATAAGCCAGCCAACCAACAGCGGGTGTTTGATAGAGTCAAACAGCTGTCTCTTCCTCTTGACAGAGGTCTAGGCCAACAGCCCCCCCAAAAAAAATTTTGGGGGGGGGCTGCCAGAAGCAAGGCCCAGAAGCCATTTTGTAGGGAGCAGCATCTATCTTTTTAAAGGCTGTCGACTCACTCCAGGCCCTGCTGCTGCCTCACGGTGGGGACTCCCCTCCTGCCGGCAAAGAGTGGCGTCTCAGCTCCACTCAGCCTGCTGGAGACAAAGCCGCTAATTAATAACGCACTCGGTGCCCTCGGCATGAGGAAGCACATGGCGAGCGAAGCGGCTGGGGGGCTGCACGAGGCCCCCGCCGGGAAACACGCACTGCCTTGCCACAGCTTCCTCAGCCACCATCCCCCTGACTCCTCTCTTTAGCTGTCGCTGGAAAGAGCCTCCTCGAGCTGGGAACTCACTTAGCTGGGCTAAGCAGAACTGCAGCCCTCAAGTCCCTTGCAGAACGAGTGACCCCATACAGGCCTCAGGGTGAATTTGCATCAAATCAGAATGACGCTAATGACAGATCTTGCTTCCAAATGAGGCTGCAAAGTGACCGGCTGACAACTGCCTGATGTCTTAAAACACCTCTCGGATCTACAGCCATAGGAAGCTGCCTTGCAAGAGCTCGGGTTGTTCGCCCATCTAGCCTAGTGTTGTCTGCTCTGAGTGGCAGCAGTTCTCCAAGGCCTCAGGCGAACAAAGGCATTTCCCATATCTGCTCCTGATTCTTCTAACTGATTGTCTTCTCTCTACTACGGTCACAGGAAGCTGCCTTACGGCAGCTCCGATTCTGCTCAGATTGACAGTAGCTCTCCAAGGTCTCAGGCAAAGAAAAGGTCTTTCCCATCAACTGCTCTTGTTCCTTTTAACTGGAGGTGCTGGAGAACGAACCAAGGAGCGTCTGCATGCAAAGCATGTATTCTACTAATAACAGAGTGGCAACTTTCACCTCACCAAGAGAGGACATGCATCAACAAAAAGGACAATGAAAGAGGTCAGCGATTTGACTAAAATATGCAGGGGCTAATTTATACACAGAAATGCAAATGTGGAAATAATGACTACTGTATAATTTAAATAGGAACACAACACATAGCTCCTTGAAAGTTCAGCCTAAAACCCGGAGTGGATTCACTGCACCACTGACACAGGAGCAACCAGTCCTTCCACTGTCTGTGTGCCTGCTTAATATGCTGTCAAGGCGCTCCCTGCTGATTGGCAAGGAGAAAATGACCAGCAAAGAACAGCATTTTCAGCTTGCTGCTTGAACTGAATCTCTGAGCCCGTGCAGGAGACGACCATTTAACCATCTATCTATGCTCAGTGATGTGTGATAAAATATCCCTTAATATTTGGCAGGATGATACTGATGATCAAAGGATCCCAAGCTGAGGGAGCTCACTCTGGGGCAGTCTAGTGATCTGTCGGGTCAGGCATTGCATTTTTGGGTGATCTAATCCAGCGGGTGACGGTGGTGAATCAGAGCTGAGCAGCCGCTTGGCTCCCTTTCAAAAGCACCATCACCACCCAGTGAAACATGAATCACTTGCTGCAGCAGCATGGGTTGGCAGGGCCAGTCTAATCAGCAATAGGCCCTTCTGAGACCCAGGGCCCCTAGCAGGTACCTGACCATGCTGATCCCTGACGCTGGGCCTACAGAAGACAGCCGTTTGTTTGAAGGAGCCATCTATTTGAAATACTGTCCGGTCCATGCCCGATTCAAAGATAGCAAACTCTAAGAAGAGTTGAAGTTGCCACCAGCAGCTAGCACCCGGACAGCAGACTGAGCAGGTAGGTAGTTCGCCTGGTCACAGTCTGCCCTAATATGTTGAGAAAAGTATTATATTTCTATTTAAATCATATTTGCCTCTAAGCATCAAAATGAGCTTGTGCAAATTTTATACCAACCTGTGCCTTCTTTTTCCTGCTTTTTTGGGGGTGTGTGAAGAATTCCCTCCCTTTTTGTGATATATAAACAGCCGCTGATGTAAGCAGAGGTTGCTGCTCTTTCTGCTCCTGTCACTGGGAGAAGGGAGGAGAATAAGCAGCAACATCAAGGAGGTGGCGGAAGAGTGGAGTCATGGGGCTCTAGAGTTTGGCCATCGGGCCCCTGCCAGAGACAATGCCGACTCCCAGTCCCCTAAATCAGAGGTGCCTGAATGTACCCCTAAGATCCACTGGCCTTCTTTTTACATTTGCATAGGGGGAGGGCCATGTGGTTCAGTGGCAGAACACATAGTACCAGGTTCAATCCCCGGCATCACCCGGTAGGGCTGAGAGAGACCCCTGGAGACCAGTCAATGGAGACCAGCCATGGGGAATATCCCCTTGGGACTCTTCCCAGGCCACACCCCTTTTTCTCAGGCCACACCCCTCACTGACTCTCCCTTGCACCCTCCTTGACTGTTTTTGCCTGGCTAGAATGTCCCTTTGAGCTCTGAGGATGCCTCCTGATTGCCTGGATGGGGGACAGATTGCGGTGTGTGAGTGAGTGCAGCAACTAGCCTGCTGTGCAAAGTTAACATTCACAATCATTGCTCTGCCCACTTTTTCCACAATGTCAGATGATTATTAAAGTTGTCCTGCAGGATGAGGGAGGGGGCGGGAAGAGGTAAAGGTTCGCCTCGTCCAGGCTAGATGAAACAGTGGTCTGACGTGGTCTAAGGCAGCTTCTTATGTTCATAGGTGTGAGCGGATCTGCTTAACTCTGAACCAGAGTGCAATCGGAGCCTTCTCACTGCTTGCCTTTCGGTTACACACAGAAAAGACTGGACACGGGCAGCCCATTTTCCTTCGACCTCCTTGGCCTCCTCACCTTGATGGGGCCTCCTTCTCTGAAAAGTCTCAGAGTTAACCATTATCTCTGGCAGGCGGTGTCCTAATCTGCGGCTAGGCTAGGCGGCCCCTCACCGTGACCCTTATGGATCGGCTGCTTCCTGCTGATGGCACTCCAGCGCAAGGGGGGCAGTTTCCAAGGCAATGGCAAAACACCCCTCTCCAGGCATCAGAGGGAGGTTGCTGTCATTCACAGACCGCCCAGCTAATAGCTGTCAATCACAAGCAACTCTTTTCTCCAAAAGGCCACAGCAAATTATGCAACCTTTCCAAGACCACCCAGCCTGACATCACTATGCCAATGCTTTATAGGGAGAAAGATTGCTTTTCAAACTACATGCGCAAGTCTTTTAATGTCCCTTCTGCCTGGGGATGCCTAAATCTCCCCCCCCCCCAAAGAAGGCAAGAAGCATCCCTCAGAACTACAGGGGTAGGCAGAGCTCAGTCAAGTAACAGTTGCTACTAAAGGAGAGTGGCAGAGCCTAGTAGTGGTTACAGCAGACTTACCCAACCTGGTGTTCTCCAGATATTTTGGATTCCAACTCCTATCAACCATCCCAGCTAGCATGGCCAATGGTCAGGGGTGGTGGTAATTGCAGTCCAAAACATCTGAAGGACAACAGGTTGAGGAAGGCTCAGTTAGAGCAATGGGTTCACCAGCAGGGCAGAGTGCACCTTCATTTGCAAATATTAATATGTTACTTTATTTTATTTATTTGCTGGTCAGTTGGCAGTGTTGTCTGCACATCGATGACAGACATAATCATTTCTTTTCTTTTGCAAACAAAGGCTTTCATTTAAAGCAGGTGAAGGGAACCGTTGGCCTTCCAGTTGCTGCTACACTACAACTCCCATCATCCCTGGGCATTGGCCGCACTTCCTTTGGCTGATGGTAGTTGTAGTTCAGGGACAACTGGAGGGCCAAAGGCTCCCCACACCTGGTTTAAACTGTGGGTCTCTTTAAAAAGGGGTTTGGGGGGCATTGTGAGAATCCACACTGGGAGCCAATTTAAAACTCTGGGGCAACAAGAAATCTCTTTCTCAAGTGTTTGGTGATGGTGCTTTCAATCTGGCAGCCAATTACAGTTTGAGCCAAAGGGTGTCCATTAACATCACCGTACAGAAATCAAGGTAGAGCAGTCAAGTGATGCACATATGCATGTAAACCAGCCTTTTCCTTCTATAGCATAATATTTAAAGCACTTAGAGGCTCAGCATCAGCACTTGGCAATGGTGGGGCACATGCCAGGCCTCACATGCATAACTGCCGCTGACGCTTATATTTTGAGTTTTTTACAAGTTCTTTTAAAATCTTTTTTAAGGGTCCAGTGCTCCGCAGAGAAGTCATCACTATTTTCATTCCCCCAGAAATCCTCTGGGTCCTGGCGTTATGAATTTATTATAACATTTATACCCTGTGTTTTCTCCAAGGAGCTCAAGGGAGCATGTATTGTTCTCCTTCCCATTTTATCTTCACAACAACCCTGCGAGGGAAATTAGGCTGAGAGACGGGGACTGGCCCAAGGCTTTCCAGTGAGCTTCGTGGCTCAGTGGGGATTTGAACCCGGGTCTCCCGGGTCCCAGTCCAACACTCTAACCACCGCACCACACTGGTGGCGGTGCTGCAGGCACTTTACCAGGTACTTCTCTAGCATTGGGCTGTCCACTCTTGCTTGGCCCTTATTGCCACCTGCCACGGCAGCAAGTCCACTGATCCCTGTTAAGCTTCCTAGGGTCAGCCTGGAGAATGGTGTTGGGGATCCTAGAGGGCACCTTGCCCAGGGGGCACCCTCAAGCCTGCCGCCTGCACTGGCACCTCACATGCATTACCTAGCTGTAATCCTTGCAACAACTCTGTAAGATAAGGCAGTATTATTACATCCCCATGTATTACATCCCCATGTAGCAGATGGAAGGACAGAGAAAGAGTGGCTTACCTAAGACCACCCAGTGCATGCATGGCAGAGGCGAGATTCGAACCTGATCTGTATCTCACTCAGCCGCTATGCTAGGGCTAGGCCAGCTCTCATTTCTACAAACAACCCTGGTACATGGCAATATGCGTGCATACGCCAGCATGGCAAAGGTTAGCTCTGGAGGATGTGGAACCAAACTGCACAAGGCTTCAGGGTCAACCCCATCCCTTCCACCCCCCTCTCTCTCACACACACGCAAACGTGGTGCAGTTCCTCCTTCCTCCCCAGAATCAGCAGCTGTTTCCACAAACGACACAGCTCCAAACGGCTGCTGATTCTGATTGGCAAATCACCTTGATAAATAGCTTATGCTAATAGGGCGGATGCAGAGCAGAGGAAAAGTGCCAGCGTTAATAAAGCCACAGCATCTCCCTGTGCGTTCAGCAGGCCTGCTGCTTATGCAGCACACGCTCCATGCATAAAGATTTCCCGCCCCTTTGGAGCCAGTTCTGAAGCTCCACGCCAAGCATAGAGGCAGCTCATTAGGAGGCAGGCGGGGCCGGTTGGTAGCATCCCAGCCTTTCTTGGTTTCTAATGCACCTTTTATTTACTGGCATAATTCCATCTGCTTTGGTTCTGACTCTCACTCTCGCTCTCGCTCTCTGTGTAGGTAAATTCTAACGTGCAGCTAGACACATTTTGTGCAGTGTGAAATAAGTTTTTGTGCACTTGTGCTTATGGGATTTAACAAGGAGTGAAGCAGTTTTTTTAAAAGAAATGGATGAGAAAAGATAAAAAGAAATGGAAAAGGAAAGTAAATACTGGTCCCTTTCGAATTTTCATCACCTTATGCTACTAGTTAGTGCTTTTTTGGTAAAAAGAAGAAACGCCAGTACTCATCTCTTGATAAAAGTACTGTGGTGCCCGCCTGAAAAAAAGGCTGGCATGGGCAGCAAAAAAAAAAAATGTACTGGACCTAGCAGACTTGATGAGATGGATTAATCGACATGTTTATTTGGAGAAAAATCGATGGATATATTTCTCAAGGACTGGAAACCTCTCTTTAACTTTTTGCGGAAAGAATAAAGTGATGTTAATGAGATTTGATGATTAATTAAGATAACTACAGGAGGAAAGTGATTTTGTAATATATTAAGAGATAGGTTTGTTATATATTATAGACCTATAACTGATCTGCGACAAATCGGAAGTCAATATTTTATTTTATTGTATTAGTTATTAATTTGTTTTTGTTTTGTTTTGTTTTTTGAAACTTTGAATAAAAAATTAATGGAAAAAAATGTAGTGTGGGTACTCCGTGCTGGTGAGCACTGTCACAGAAAAAGTATTGCAGAGCATATTATGGGACAAATTACTAGTAGGGGTGGGCAGTGTGCTGGCTGCTTGTGCAGTCAGGGGAAAAAGCTTAGAATAAACCTCTCTGTGTGCGTGCGCATGTGCACTCTGCTGCACCTCAAAGGCACCCTGGACTATTCCTTTTCTCTCAAGTCACAAGCAGGGGTGCTACAGACTGGTTGTAGCTCAGGGGTAGCGCATCTGCTTTGCATGCAGAAGGTCCCAGGTTCAATCCCCGGCATCTCCAGGCAGGGCTGGGAGAGATTCCTGTCTGAAATTCTGGACAGGCACTGCCAGTCACCTGAGACAATACAGATGGACCTACAGTCTGGCTCAGTTTAAGGCAGTTTCCTTTTTTTTTTTTCCAATTAATTTTTATTCAAATTATCAAAACCAAAACAATACAAAAAAAAAAAACACAAATCAATAACTAATACAATAAAAAAAAGAAAAGGAGAGAAAAAAATATAAAAATATTGACTTCTGATTTGTCATAGTTCAGCTATAAATCTATAATATATAACAAACCTATCTCTTAATAGATTATAAAATCACCTTCCTCCAGCGGTTATCTTAATTGGTTTCAAATCTCATTAACATCATATCATTTTAATCTTCCACAAAAAGTCAAAGAGAAGTTTCCAGTCCTAGAGATATATATCAATCAATTTTTTTTCCTAAATAAACATGTCAATTAATCCAACTCATCAAGTCTACTAAGTCCAGTAATTTCAAATCGCTCTTCTGTCTTTATCCATATTAGGTCCATCTTCCATCTTCCATCTCCACGCATCCAAAAATCTTGCTGTCATAGTCATATAATAAAAGTCTGATAGGAATTTCCTCCATCACAGATATTTTCTTGCCATGAATTCTGAACATATCACTGAAGTATTGCTGCAAAGCCGCATCTCTGTTCCTCTTTTCCACATGATACACTAGTACATCTCTTGAAGATTTTTCCATTGACACAAAACAGGGATTAATTCTGTTAACTTTCTCCATTTCAAATTCCATCAAATCCTTCCAGTCCAGGAATTTTTTTGAACCAATAATATCTTTATCTCCAATCTCTTCAATTCCTTCAGGGACAGCGCTGAATTCCAAACTATAATATTTGTCTCCAGGATCCGTCAGAGCCAGGAAATCCAAATCTTTTTTCAGGTCCGTATTTAATCCAATCTCCAAAGTTTGAACCTTGCCTTTAATTTCTCTTTCATCTTTTTTTGGTTTTCCAGATCTATCTTTATTCTCCTTTCTCACAGAATCCTGAATTTCTTTCAGCTCCTGTCTCATTTCGTCAAATTCAATTTTCCACGCTTGTCTATTATTTCTCAGTTCTTGTTTTATTGACTTAATGTCATTCATTATTTTCTGAAACATGTCTAAAGATAAAGTCCCTTCTTGTACATCCATAATCTTCTTAATTGTCATTCTTAAAGCCAAAGGAACAAAACTCCTTCAATTATCAATGTCCCAAGCAAAGAGCAGTTTATTTCTTTATCCAGTTACAAAGGAGTTAATCTTTCCAACCAACTGACGTCACACGCTAGACAGTCCTTATCTCTTATATGCCCAGAAGTGCAAAAACAGCTTTAGTTCATAGCGTCCAAATAACTAGTAGCAGAGAGAATGAGCAGATTCGTCACAAAAAAAAGTAGATCAGGAAAAATAGTCCCATGCATATATTACACAAAAGTCTTATAAATCAAAAAGATTTTTCTTATCTCTTCCAATCAGAAATCCCTCATCCGTTTTAATCTTTAAAATGCTATTTTCCATATCAGCTTTTTGCAATAAAAGAAAGATAGGCTATTTTTGTTTTCTTCCCCCTTAGTTCCGTGAGTAAAGAAGGAAAGTCGTAACTCACCTAGATTATCTTAATTGCTGTTACTTTGACAAATCTCTTTAGCTGTATAGATAAGAAAATGATAAGCATAGACAGGAGGATGTTTGCCTGCTAGTCCGTTGTTCTTTAAAGAAAAAAAAGGTCACTTATTCAGCTGAGCTAGCATAGAAATCCTCGCTCCGTCTGAGCAGCTGGAAGCCTTTCTTTCGCAGACAATTCTGACGAATTCCAGACTCCCACAGTCACGACAAAGCTATGTGGGAAATCTCACGTTTCTTCCTTATCCGGAAGAAATTATCCCTAGTCAGAAAAGACCCTTCTGACTGAATTTATAGCTGAAAAAGTTTCATCTAAGACGGGAGCCCGTCTCAGAGCTACACAGGCGGAGGGATCCTCCTGGGAAAGTCAGTTTAAGGCAGTTTCCTATGTCAGGACAGGGCATCGGGACAGATGTCACACACCCCCTCAGCTGAATGAACTGTTCAGCACCTTGGACAGCTCCTTGAAAGTTCAGACTAAAACCTGGAACAGATTCCACTGCCCCACTGACACGGAGTCACCAGGTGCCACTGATTGGGAGACAGTGACTAGGCAAGATAGGCAGCCAACCCAACAGAGTCATAAGCAAGCACCACCTCCAGGCTGGCTCAGGAAGGTGCCAATGAAAGTCTCAGGATGAAAGTCAGGAGGGGATGCTCAGAGAAAACAGCAACTGCTGCCTGAGGCAGCTGCCTCACACTTTCCAATGACAGGGCTGGCCCTGGGATAGCACTGTTATCTGGATCAGATTCCACCCCTCTTATCAGCATGACTTCTAGTTCCAATAATGGGTCACATCTAATTGCCCACTCAAACAGATCTGAGTGATGGGGGAAAATTCCCAACTGTTGTCAGAAAGTACCCAGCACTAGCAATCATTGTGCCCTCTCTTGCTATTTGCCGGCAGCCTCTCTTTTCCTTGGGCTTCCATGCTGCAGCCCATCACTGGTTCCGAGTGCTGAGAGAAGTGAGTGCCATGATGCCAGCAAGATCTAACTCTACACAATCAGTGCCAGGAAGACAACTTTGGTCCTTTTTCCGTCTTGATGATGGCGATCCATTATCAAACCACTACACTCCTGGCCATGCAGAGAGAAAAAACTGTTTTTTTCTCTGCATAGCCAGGATAGACCCAGGGCATGTATTCTTGATGTGCTTAATTCTTCTAGACAAATGCATAACGACAAACCTTAAATAGGCTGTTTAGGTTTTAGTTTAAATGCATCTATGGGGGTCCCCAAAAGTGAATTGGAGGAGTGACGGGGGAAGGCAATGTTTACCCACCAAGTTTCCCAACATGCTGTTTTTCCAGTCGAAGGCTGCAATCCAATACACTTATCTGGGAGTCAGTCCCACTGAATCCTATGGAGCTTACTTCTGAGTAGACATGTATTGGATTGGAGCCTAAATCATCCCACTCCTGGCTGCTATCTGCCGCATGGGGAGAAAACAAGCAGGCACTGCATGAATGTTGACATTGCTCTCCTTTTCACATTCATCCTTTGGAGCCATAGAGGTGGGAGGTAGTTAGACCCACTTTACTGGCAAGCGAACTGAGGCTAAAGGGTGGTAACTTCCCCAAGATTCCTTGCTGAAGTCACAGCAGAAAGAAGATTTCTTTCAACTCTGGTCCTCTGCCAAATCAAACACTCAGGTGGAATCCACTGCTTCCTTCAGTTGTCTATTGTAGTTAATTGATTGATTGATTAATTACACTACAATTAATTAATTGATTACATTAATTCAATTTCTATCCTGCCTTTCCTCTGAAGGAGCCCGGGGCTGCAAACAAGGAACAAAACACTAAAACATCTTAAAACATCACAAAAACAAAATATCTTTTAAAACATTTTAAAAAGAAAATATCTTAAAAATATCTTTTAATTTAAGAAAAAAATCTTAAACAATTCCGAAACAGACACAGCCTGTTTGTACAACTCTCGGTTCCCTCTGAAAACTGAGGCCTTTTAACACATGGCTTTGGTAGTTAAACTTGCTCTTGAGACAAGGGCCAGTTCAGGTAGCAACTAGGAACCAATATTTAAAATATTTCTTTAGCAGGTAGGAATCTGTATTTAGTTAAGTGTTTGTTGCATTTATATAAAGCTGAGTTCCCTGGATGGTTTGCAGACCATTAAAGTACAACCCAAAAAATAGACATAAAAATCAGTTATAAATAAAACAAGACAGAACACACACACACCTATCTAAAGCCAGTATGAATGCAGCAGCTGAAAACAACTTTAAACCAGCTGGGGACTAGCAAGGAAAATAAAACAATGCAAGAATTTAAAAGCACTACATAGATGTACCCATTATAATGAAAAGGCCTGGGAGGTTTTTGTCTGGCACCTAAAAGATCATCATGTGGATCTCTCTGGGGAGGGCATTCTGTCAGGTCAACTGATGTTAGGATGGTATGCAGTATATCTCAATCTTTCTCAGAGACATCATCCAGGACAGGTGACCATACCAGCTTTGACTGCTGAGAGATCATGCAAGTACAGGTATCTGAACTTAACCTATAATCTTCCCCTCTTTATCTTCCCCTCTCTTCTCATGTTGCTTTCCATTTTAATTGTTAGAGAGCATACACCTTGGGGCAGAAACTCAATCTTCTTGTTCCGCTGTTGGGATTTGAACCCAGGTCTCCCCAGTCCTAGGAGCTTGCCACCTGCTATACCATACTCACTCTTACTTGACTAGCTTTGGATCCACAGTGAGGGTGCAATTCTATAGAAGTCTACTTAAAATAGTAAACTCCACTGAGTTCAGTGAGGACTACCCCCAGGTAAGTGGGTACAGGATTGCAGCCTGAGTTAGTTGAACTTAGTCCCCATTGAAATCAAGGGGACAACTGGCCATGACTAGAGTTACATTCTGTTGATTTCAATGGCAACTAAGGGCAACTATGTGCTCTTTATTAAACAAGAATGGATTCTGAAGCGCCTTTTCGTCTAACTATAAGGAGAGAATCCACATAACTTCTGCTCCTTGGAGATAACCTACCTCTTCCATTCAGCACCCAAATACAGACTTGAAATTGTTTTTATATGTGCTTTTATTGTTGATGGTTTTTATAATTAAATCACTCTGGGGTGTTTTATGGGGAGCTATTCATGAATGAAATACATTGTTGTTGTTGTTTAACTTATATCCTGCCCTTATTCCCCAAAGGAGCTCAGGGTGGCAAAAAATAACACCAATAAGCGTTATTTGTGCTCATATCCCACTTGGGGGCTTCTTAGAGGTATCTGGCTGGTCACAGCAGGAACAGAATTTTGGACTAGATAAGCCAGGTGTGGGGAACATTTGGCCCTCCAGATGTTGCTGAACTACAACTCCCATCATCCCTGGCCATCCTTGGCCATGCTTGTTGGAGCTGGTGGGAGTTGTAGTTCAGCAATATCTAAAGAGCCAAAAGTTCCCCACACTGAAGATAGGCTTTTGACCTGATCCAGCAGGGCTTTTCTTACGCTCTTATATATGTCTGGGTCAGTTCTTTCAAAGTTATCCCACAGGATGCACTTTGAGAGTGGCAATTAGAATGGGAAGTAGATCTGTGCATGTGACCAGGATTCCTTTGAAATCAGCAACAAAGTCCTCAAGTGAGGACATCCAAAAACCATTTCCACCAAAAGGACCACACCTGTTTGCAGGAGGGTCTCAGGTTCAGTCCTCGGCATCTCCTGCTATCACCATCTCAGATGACGAGAGAGGCCTCTTGCATGAGACCCTGGAGAGCTGCTGCCAAGCAGAGTAGGTGATATTGGGTTAGATCAGGGATAGGGAACCTTTGACTCTCCAGATGTTGCTGAATTACATCTCCCATCAGCCCTAGCAAGCGTGGCCATGTTATGGAAATATGCAGAAATATTCAACGGTCTGAGCTGCGTGTGTGCCAGTGTTTGTATTTACCTAGATAGCAGGCTTTTACCCTGTATTTTGTCAGAATTCTATTGAATAGCGTAGCGGAATGGAGAGTATTGAGCAAGCTTACATGTATGTGTCTGAATCTTTGCTAAGATTCTACCTTCCCTGCAAATTAGTCAGACAGAGACTTTAAGCTGTAAAATAAGAAACAACTACTTTATTCTGGAAGTACATGCTTGATAGGAAAGAGTTCTATATCTAGCTAACTAGCTATGTTGGAGCAGTCTGCACTGGTCCCAGTGCAGCTCTCATGCTGGTTGAGAGAGAGAGACAAAGGAAAGATATCTGCTCCCCTCTCGAGAGAGAAGAAGGAACTGGGAAGGCGGGAAGGAACTGGGATCAACATCCTTTGCATATCAGTCTAGCAGGAAGGGGAGAGGTATAGCCTGGCAACAAGAAGGTCTCCTCCCTAGCTACCCTTTTTAACCCCATGCAGCCTCAACCCACCAAGCTGGAGTTGAACCTCATACATTCCAACATATTTAGATAACTGAGACTTAAGACTTAGTAAAATAAGAAAATCAAATGCAAAGATGTATCACTGAACACTAAAGTCAGGATCATTCTGACCATGGTATTCCCGATCTCTACGTATGGACGTGAAGGTTGGACAGGGAAAAAGGCGGATAAGAGGAAAATCAACTCATTTGAAATGTGGTGTTGGAGGAGAGCTTTGTGCATACCATGGACTGTGAAAAAGACAAATAATTGGGTGTTAGAACTAATTAAACCAGAACTGTCACTAGAAGCTAAAATGATGAAACTGAGGTTCTCATACTTTGGACACATCGTGAGAAGACATGATTCACTAGAAAAGACAATAATGCTGGGAAAAACGGAAGGGAGCAGAAAATGAAGAAGACCAAGCAAGAGATGGATTGATTCCATAAAAGAAGCCACAGACCTGAACTGACAAGATCTGAACAAGGTGGCAGATGCTCTTGGAGGTCACTGATTCATAGGGTCACCATAAGTCATAATCGACTTGAAGGCACATAACAACAACAAAATAAGAAAAAGCTACTTTGTTTATAGAAATACATAGTAGATAGGAAAGGCATACCTAGTTCTAACTAGCTAACGAAGTTGGAGGCACAATGCCCAGACACGGGGATTGCCCTCATGGCTCAGGAGACAGTAAAGACAAAGATGTCTCCTCTCTCCTCTGATAGTCAAAGAAGGGGGAAAAAAGGAAGGAGGGGCGGATCACCTTTTTTGGGAGCAGGTCCTACCAGGGTCCATATGTCTCCAGCATGCTGTGATCCAATTGGCATGAAAGAGGAGTGGGTTAGCCACTGAGAAGAGTTTTCTAACATGCTTTGTTATCCTTTCCTGCTGATTGGAGCCAATCAGAGTGAAAGGAGTTGAGTCAGCCACTGAGAAGACTCTACTCAGTAGCGAACATTCTCCCCTTTCATGCTGTTGTGAGAGAAGGCACTAACAAGGATCTCATTCTCAACCCAGCAGCAAAAAAAATGGGTGTATGTGTGGATGTGACTATCATAAAGGGACCTTGCACTTCTGAATTTGCCACTACCATGCTGGTACGTGCTACTGGTATGCTTGACCATTTTTGCCAGTCAAGGTGAATACACAGCAAAGCACAATATTGCTTGCCAGGTGTAGGGAGTGTGTAAGCTGCAAACTAAACCACTCAATACATTAAAAAAAAATAGCACGATTTGCACTGAGTTCAAGCCATTTAGTTTACCAAGATGCAACTTGAGACTTAACAATGTTCATGGGCGTAAATATATTGGCTTCTAAAGCCTCATTAATCTGACAGTGGAAGAAATTAAAAAGACCCAAATGGATGCCAATTAAAGTTAGTTAATTGAAACTTCGGGACGAGGCACGTTTCAAGCTGAAATCGCCACTGACACAGACTGCCCGAGGGTGGTAGAGGTAAGTTCTCCATCACTTGGACTTTGAGGATAAAGAATGGGAAGCCATCTATAAAAGCACAGGCTTTATCAAAATACAGTTTAATGAGCTTGATTTACATACAGGGGGAATGGAGGAATCAATTCGACTGGGCTGAAGTACACTGGATTGTCCCAGCGGTCCCTTTGGACTTAAAGATTTGTGATTCTGTGCACTTGCCCTCATTTGCATTAATAACAAATACTAATTAATAATGCTAATGAAAAGTGCCTCCTGTTTATGACAGGGAGCCTGAAAGAAGCCAGAGTGAGGTCTGTAAGGCACACCAGCAGAGAGCAAGCATTCACAATCACCTTCATTTACATTTTAAAGGGACAACTCCAGGAGTGATTGATTCAATCAGCACAGCCTCTCCTCTATTATTTATTTAGCTCTTCTTTTACCATTGATCCTACAGCTTCAAGTTTCTCATATCCTGCATCATCACATAGGCGTGCAGCAGTAGAATACAGAGCTTCAGGGCCAGAGGATTTAGATAAGCCAAGATTTGGAGGCAAATACGTTGCCTGGCACATTTTATTTTATTTTAAGATGATGCCTGCTTATAAGATCTGTGGGAACAGGTAGATGCATGTGTTTTCCCTAGCTGCTGATACACCTGTTGAATTGTTGTCTGCCACATCTATGTATTGAAGGTACTTATTAACCACTTTTCAGTCAACACTTTCAGAGCGGTTAACAAAGGCCGGCAACAGCAAGAACAACAAATAAAGATGGAAATTTAACAATAAAACAGAGCACAAAGGAGCAGACTCCAATGTAACATCCATTCTGTACATTAAAACAGCTAAAGCTAGAAGACCAGGGCAACTAAATTGCTTTCACCAGGCGCCAAGGAGAAAACAGAGATGATGCCAGGTTCTCCTCCCTACGGATGGAGACACAACATAAGAATATAAGAAGAGTCCTGCAGGATCAAGCCAAAGGCACATTTGGTGCAGCATCCTATTCTTACAGTGACCAAGTAGATGCCTATGGGAAGCCCACAAGGAGGATCTCAGTGCAACAGCGATTCCCAGCAACTGGTACTCCAAGGCATACTGCATCCAAACTGGATAGTTGTCATGATGGTGCTGTGCCCAGATTGGCAAGACCCTGTCTTCAGCCTCTATTCATTTCATTTTCGAAGGCAGAGGACCTGGGCTAGGACCTCAGAAGCCCGTTTTAATATGAACCACATGTCTCTTAAAGGCATAAAGCCCACCTCAGCAACCCAATCTGGCTATCACTGGTATGGTGATGCTTAAATCACTTCTCAGAGTTTCAGTTCCTCCTTCATGGTTACCATACAATTCTAGGTACTCTTTGGATGAGACTGAGTTTCTACGGTGGCAGGGGAGGGGCATCTGACATAGGATCTCCCTCTCCAAGGTTGGACCTCTCTTGGAAGAAACCTTCAGAGAAGAAGATCTGATGCCTTCTAATGCCCCTGGGATGCCCTCCAGAGACCACGGGATTACAGGTTAAGAAGAGTGTGTCCATTCACAGAAGTAGGAACATAAGAAGAGCCTGCTGGATCAGGCCAATGGCCCACCAGGTCTAACATCCTATTCTCACAGTGGCTAACCAGATGTCTGTGGAAAGGCTGAAAGCAGGACCTAGTGCAAGAGCACTCTCCCCCTCCCCCGAAGTTTCCTGCAACTGGTATTTGTTTACCTTTTACCTGTGATGCTCTGACTGACTTCCTTCTGTCGCTAGACTGTGACACCTTTAGGGAAGCTTACCTGCCCCTCCTCCTTCTGCCCTTTCCATTCCTTTGTCCTCCAGCTGACCAGGAGAGAGGAGACATCCCTCTCTCTCTCTCTCCGAGCATGGGGCTGACTCCTACAACTGGGAGTTATGCCTCCCACTTAGCTAGTTAGTTAGAACTAGATATGCCTTTTCTATCTACTATGTATTTCTATAAATAAAGTAGCCTTTCTTATTTTACTAAGTCTCAAGTCTCAGTGATGCTGATGCAGGGTAAAAGCCTGCTTTCTTAGGCAAACGCATGCACACGCCGGCACACTCGCATTTCAACATTTGCTGTTATTCTCTGCTGCTGTGGTGCTGCTTTTAAACGAAATTAAGCAACACAACTACACACAGGCTGGCAACAAGTATAGTTTCCAAATCATCTGAAGTACCATTTCCACTCTGTTTGGCACTGGTTAAGCCTTATCTTTCTGCACACTGCACTTTAAGAAGGATGCAGACAAACTGGAACAGGTTCAGAAGAGGGCAACAAGGATGATTAGGGGACTGGAAACAAAGCCCTGTGAGGAGAGACTGACGGGAGATATGATAGTTCTCTTCAAGTGCTTGAAAGGTTGTCACACCGGGGAGAGCCGGGATCTCTTCTTGATTGTCCCAGAATGCAGGAGATGGAATAATGGGTTCAAGTTACAGGAAGCCAGATTTCGACTGAACATCAGAAAAAGCTTCCTAACTGTGAGAACCATATGACAATGGAATCAATGACCTAGGGCAGTGGTGGGCTCTCCAACACTGGAGGCATTCAAGAGGCAGCTGTCAGCTTTCAGCTATGCTTTAACTTGGATACCTGCAGAGGGTTGGACTCGATGGCCTTATAGGCCCCATCCAACTCTACCATTCTATGATTCTGTGTCCACTTCTGCCTCTGGCTCTGCCCACCGCTGGCATGTGGCTTTCAGAAGGTTGGCCAGGGGAAAACGTGGCCCTCCGGCTGAAAAAGTTTCCCCACACCAATCCTATTGTAACTGAGCCTGTAACTATGTCTAAGCATGTGCAGTTGGAAGGTTTCCACATGACTTCTCCGGCCTTCATTTCCCTTCCTCTGTGACAAATTTTATGCATAGATTATAATAGACAGATGTTGATGGTAATAGTAATAGTAATAATAATAGTAATCTGCAGCATTCACATTCATCATTTTAAATGACTTATACTGGCAAAAAATATGCTGTTCATGTCATGTCACTAAATTACTCCTCCAGCTGCAAGCTAAACTTCAACATACTTTTCTTAAGTTGCATTTGAAATCCACCAGGCGTTTCCTTTAGTACCCAGAGTGGGGCAATTCATGCAGCCTCACAGAAATAGTCCCCAGACTAAGTCCTTTCTATGCCGTCTCATTGCATGGTGCAAAATTTGGTGCTAAGCACAGAATTTTAAATCTTGAGAATATTGCCTTTCATATGATTTTTTAAAAAATAAATTAAAAATGAATAAATACAAGGTCCTAGCTCATAAGGTTGTGAAGATAGGTTTGAAAATAGTTTGGTAATGTGCAATGAAAATTCAGGTTGTCCACTGGTCTTCTCCTTCCCCATTGCAGAAGAAAGCTAGCATGTCAGAAGGGGCCTAACTTTCTTCCTGACATGCTAATTTTCTCTGTGATGGGGAAAAAAACTAGATTTCCCACCCTAGTGTGTAAGACCCCACCTTCAGTCCAAAGTGACAGAGCCCAGGCTCATCCTTGCCCCTTTAAGCAGTTGAGTGAAGCTGGTGGATGCCATGCGATGATGGTAGGACACATTCATGCAGGAAGGTTAGGAAGGGTGTTTCTAATATGCTGCTTTTCAAAGATCTATCAGAATGTGACATCTCATAAATTAACTCCAATACATTCCTGAGGGACGCAGGGACTTTGCTGTATAAACCAAGATGGAAAAAGCAGAGACATCTTCAAGTATTTAATTCCTAGAAAATATGGAGCATTTAGGGAGTGGATTCTGCAGACCACTTACCTGGACACTGAAGATGCCTGTTGTCATAGAAATAAAGGATCCCCACTTTGTTTGCAAGAATAATTGATCGTGTGCATTCAGTTCATGAAATCATCTGTATGGCATAGATAAAGAACTAACCATTCAGCTCTCGCCCTTAATAGGCCAGGGGCCAGTTAATCACCAATCCTAATGTTCTTTTGGCAAATAAAATAAAATAAAATAAAAATACAGTCCCATCACATCTCAGTGCAGCAAGAACACGATTTGCATTTTTTCTTAGAATGGAAAGGTATTTCCCTTTTCCCATTCTTTTAAAGCCAAGGATGGGGAGCCTTTTGCCCTCCAGATGTTGTTGGACTACAACCCATCACCGCTGACCTGGGACTGATGGGAGGTGGGAATCCAACAATATCTACATTCCAGCTTTAAAGAAACAAGCTTGCTATTGTGAGGCATCATTTTTTTAAAAAATGTGCAAAAATCCAAATGTACAGATCTTTGAGATATGCAGGCTTCTTTCTTATTCAAGTAGCCTGAGTCAAGAGCTTCCTATTCTCACCAAACAGGCACCGTGTGCTTGATAAGTTTTGCTTGGGCTGACCTACTTTGCCATTCCTACATTCCAAGATCAATGTTGCAAGGTAAAAGGGCAAGCACTCAGGGCCCTGGCATTTACCAACCTTATCCAACAGAGGGAGCTGGTTGGCCAATTTACAATTCATATCAGGGGCGTTCAGGAAACTAGTCAGTTAAATAAAGCACAGAGTGAAGGAAAGAACATTGCCGGTATCGACCTACTCTAGCCTGAAGAGGCTGCGACAGCTTATCAGGATATTCCGCGTCTTAATCACTAGTCATCATTGCACCGTCATCACCAGCAGGATTCTTATTCCAGATCTAGCAATTACAGTCGTATAAGGGGCAGTATTGTGTCACCTAGATGCTCGCCTGTCTGCGCGTCTCCGGCGCAGCGAGTCGGAGAGTGCCACACGGTTTGCAAAGGACTTGTCATGGGGAAGCCCCGATTGACCGTGGCTCGCCTTGTGGGTGACAAACCCGGGTTTGCCTCTATTTAACGTGTGAAATAGCCTTAAGACGGGAAACTCAAGAAAGCATGAGTGCAAGTAAAATTAGGAGAGACATATCCTTGCGATATGAAATGCACTTCTGGACTGCGTGTATGTACAAAATTCTGGGGATATCTAACACGCACACAGCTCAAATGAGATTAAAATAGCAACACGCCTAGGTTTTTACGTAAAACCCCAAGACACACTGAGATCATTTCTAAGCGCATAGGTCCTGGAGCTGAAAAGTCTGCCGCCTGATCTCGGATGTGCATGAGGGGCAGACTGCAACGGGACGGAATAATTGCACTTTGCACATGCTCAGAGGTACTTCGTTATTATTTCATGCATTTCAGGACTGAGCTCTGGCATCGAAGCCTGGGTCTGGGGGGCTGAGTCTTGCAGCCTCTTTAGGGCTGAGTCTAGCAGCCTCTGTACTCGGAAGTAAGTGTCCTCCTATGCACACTTAAATGGGGTCTTTTTCCCAAGTAAAGGGGGAAAGGGTTGCAGCCCTAACTGAAGGTTTAAGCCTCGTTGAACGTACGTATGTACGTGTGTGTGTGTGTGTGTGTGTGTGTGTGTGAAGTTTCTGCTGAGTAAGGGTAGCTAGGCTCTGGGTTTTACTAGGCAGTAAATCCTGACTGCAGCCGGATCCTATCCATGCTGACTGGGAAGAAAGTTCCTGTGAGTTCAGTGGGAATTGCCCCCTAAAGTGTACATAAGATTGTCGATTGCAATCCTATGCAAGCCTACACGAGATCAGTGGGATGTCTTTTGGAGTAAGCGAGCACGGAACCCCTGACTCAGGTTCATCTCGTCACTCAAGCAATTTCAGGAGAGCTATACAACGAGAGAGGCCGCAGAGTCCCAGACAAGACGTGAGCAAGTCCCCCACACTTGCGCCTCAGGAGAGGCACACACGTGTCCGCAGAGGGCACGTTCGCAGGAGATGCTCAGGTTCTGCAGAAACAGTCCTGCCTCCCGCTGAAGCGAGTTTTGGGGCAGAGTCAGAAAGGCCAGACTACTAGGAGAGGACATGCACGCCAAAGACGCCTAGTCTTTGGAAACCCTTGACACGCGAGCACGTCTGAATAGGCAGTAATGCGCTAGGGTCACTTTTTTCTCCTCCCCGCCCCCGTGCCCCAAGTTCTCGAATGGAAACTCGCTGGGATCTTTGAGGCTTTCTCTCTCAGCCATCCTAACAGGGCTCCCCTTCTCATCTCACCCGCAATAACCCCATCCCCCCCCCACACACAGATGGGACTCCCTCTGGCCAGATCTTACCCAACCCATTCCTAGCGCATTCACATCGCCCCCCTATCCATGAGCCGAATGGGATGGGCCTTACTCCCAAGTAAGTGTGCATAGGATTGTGGCCCGAGCCCTAAGTCCCTGAACCACTTTCCAGCTCTGCTCCCGCCACAAAGAAAAGAAGCGCGCCCGAGAGCATGCACAGAGTGCCCGCGCGATGCTGGGGAGGGGGAAAATCACGAACAGCATGCGCACGTTCATTTGGGCTCAGAAGGGCTTCACTCGGCGGGGGACGGGAGTAAATCCCGGTTCTTATCCCCCAAAGAGAAAAAAGGTGGCTTCCCACCCGCCTCCTTGGAGGGGAGGGAGAGACAACTTTAGGGTCGGCCCCCTCCCCGGCTCCGCCGCGCCGCCCGCCCCTCACCGTTGAGGCTGCCGGTCAAGTTGCCCAGGTCGAGGAGGCTGGGGCCGAGGGCGGCCAGGGCCGAGGAGTTGAGGTTGAGTAGCAGCTCGGAGGAGTTGGCCAGGGCGTCGCCGGCCGCCAGCGAGTCGGCGAAGAGGTTCATTTGCAGCAGCGTCTTGAGCAGGTAGCGCAGCATCCTGGCCGCCCCTCCAGCCCGCCGCCGCCGCCGCCTGTGCTGGCATCCGAGCGCGCCAGCATCTGCCACCGCCCGGCCGCTGCCTGCCTCTGCGGCGCTTCTGCTGCTCTGCGCCTCTTCGCGCCGCGCGCTCGGGTCCCCCCGCCTCCCTGCCCGCCTTGCCGAGGCTGGGCCGGGCTGGCCGCTCCCTCGGGGGCTGGGTGGGCGGAAAGCAGGTGCCGCCACCAATAAATGTTTAATTATTGGATTAATAAGCCTCCCTGGAGACGCAGCGCGCTCCCTCCTCGCCCGTGGCCGTGGAAAGAGAGGAGCTTTGCCAAGGGGCAGGCTGAAGTTGGGCTGCTCACGCCCAGGTTAGGAAAGGAAAGGAAAGGGAGAAAGCCGGCGTCACACAGTGCATAGGGGGCTGGACTGCGGCCTAGGAGACCCGGGTTCCAATCCCCGCTGGGCCGTGAAGCTCCCACTCATTGCCTCCCAGCCTGGCCGACCTCCCAGGGTGGTTGTGAGGTGAGGATAAAATGCAAAGGGGAGAACTGGGTCAGGCTCCTTGGGTGGGATCTCAATAAAGGTGGGATCGAAATAGATAAATACAATGGGGGGAAAAAGAAGCGAGGGTGGGCAATAAATGCTAAGAAGGTCAGCAACTGGCCGCCTGTGAAAGGAATCCAGGCAAATGGAGGATATTGACACACACATGCCTTGGTGATGTAGAAGCTCCAGTGGTGGGGCGAAAGTGACATCTGGCAACAGATGTTCCCGAGGGAGCCTTTTTAGGGTGGGCTGTGGCCTAAAGGTGCTTGCCCGCTACCTCCACGCTGGCATCCCTCCATGGTGGGAAAAAGTAACTGCTGATCAGGGGATGGGCTTTTCCTCCTTGGCATTTCGTGAGAAAGAAAAAGAAAAAGGTTGTCGCTCATTGCAGAGCAGGTGCTTTGTCATGCAGAAAGGTCCCTGGCATGTACAGTTTAACAAGGATGGAAAGACCTCCGCCTGCAAGGCTGGCATGCCACTGACCACATCAGGCCAGAGGTGCAAATGCAGTCAAGCTAGCAGAAAGCATCTCTCCATTGGCTTCCTAGGAAGCTGCCTTTATGCTGACTCAGGTCACTGGCTCATCTAGCTCAGTATGATCCACACTGACTGGCAGCAGCTCTCCAGGGGTTCAGGCAGGGGATATTCCCTGCCCTACCGGCACCTGCTAGGGACTGAACTAGGGCCCTGCAGGACAGACCCTCTTATTCCCCCAAGATTCCAGGGGAGCTTGCTTCCATGTAACACCCTTGCTTTTTAGCTCAGCAGCCTTGAGTTGAGAGATCTGTTTTGGAGAAAAGGTTCTCGGGTTCCAGAAAACCTGAACGCCTTGTGCCTTAATCCCAGGTGCCTAGGCGTTACTCAGAGCCTGCTCATATAACTGTTGAGAGTGCAGGGCAGCCAGGAAATCCTGCCTGTGACCAGCCAGCCATGTACATGTCCTGGCACCTATGCGCAAGGATCAGCATTTTGAGCAACATTCCATCGTAAATGTCACTTCTGCTGTGCTTGCCTGCATGGCTGGAAACTGAATCCTGTGAGCGGCTGCAAGTGTGCAAAGGGTCTGGCTGGCCATGGGAAAAGAGACATCCGGATGCACAGGAGTTTTCAATTGGTGGCACCAGATAAGAATTATTCTGTGTTTACCATAGGAACATAGGAAAGTGCCTTATGCTGAGTCAGACTTTTGGTCCATCTTGCTCTGCATTGTCCACACTGACTGGCAGCAGTTCCCCAGGATTTCAGGCAGAGATCTCTCCCAGACCTACCCGGAGACGCCAGGGATTGAACTTGGGACCTTCTGCATGTAAAGCAGAGGCTCTGCCACTGAACTACAGCCTTTCCCATCAGAAACATGGCATTAAGTAACTTAAGCAAAAGGCATGTCCTTGCTCCAAGGACTATCATCTACGTTTAGATTGGGGGGGGTGGAGAACGAGAGGCAATGGCAGAAGAGGTGAAGGCAAACATTCCTTTTCAATTGAGAGTGAAGGTTAAAGCGGCTCATGGAAGAAGTTGGCTTTGAATAGGAGTTTGGAGAACAGGAGAGGACAGGGAGATGCAGGTGTTCTGGGAGGTTTATGTAAAGAGATTCTGAGCCAGTATGCCATCCGGTCTGGGCTGTGAGGCAGATGTCCGGGGGCCCAAACACAGCAGGGCTGGCATACCTCATTTTGAAGTGAAGTAATGCAGATTACCAACAAAAGGGCGCGAGATCATTAGGCCCAGAATCTACAATTATCCAACTGCACCTCTGCTCTAAGCGCTAAGGAAAGGACACTCTGCATATGATCAGAGGTACTCCTTTCTGTATCATTGCACCACAAATTTTTAATCTAAGGCATGCTGGGTTTTGTGAGATAAAAACAACTGTAGTTCTATCCCTAGAGTAAAACTGGCAAAACAGAACTGAGCACTAATCAGCCCCAACTTGCCCCTCATACAGACTAGCTGAATAAAAGAAACAGAGTCTTCTTTAGTAAAAAGTATAAAATAGTCTTTTACTCACAACCTTTCATGCATCAGTGATACAGGCTGAGCTTGGAGAGAAAAGATAAAGAATAAAGACCATAAGTTCAGTCCATGACTAGGATGTTCTGGTAGAGAAAACCCTCGTGGCTTCTCTCTTCTGTGGCTAATGGAGAATATGCAAAAACTCAACAAAGTCACAAACAAAGGCAAGGAAGAGAAGAGAGGAAAACAGGAAGCTAAATCACAGTAAACAAACATAGAGCTGTCCCAAAATCCAGCCAGAGAGGACATCTCCCTACATTTTTAGTAAAGCATACAAACTTGCTTATTCCCAACAAGACACACAATGCAAGCAGCTGACATTCCCAGGACTAACTTATGTCTCAAACTAAGTCCTATTGTGTAGAACAGGAATGGAGAACCTGTAGCTGTCCAGATGTTGCTGAAGTACAACTCCCATCATCCCTGGCCATTGGCCATGCTGGCTGGGGCTGATGGGAGTGTTAGTTCAGGAATATCTGAAGGGCTATAGCTTAGCCATCCCTGATATAAGCACATACAAAGGGTTCTGCTGGGTCAGACTAAAGGTCCATCTAATCCAGCAACCCATTTCTCAGAGTGACTAGCCAGATGCCACAAGCAGAGCATGAAAGCAAAGGCGTCCCAGGCGGCCTCCCTTCATTAGTAACACGGTGAGAGTGGATAGGCATGGAGGACAGGAATAAAGGCTCCAAAGCAAATATTTTCATGTACTGTCATTACTAAGTGCAGACTAATCAACATGGCTCTACCAGAGGGCAGGGCTATGGTCTGAAGGCATGTGAGGCCACCACCTTGCTGACCTTGGTGACCACCTGGGAACCACATGTATGCCACCTTGGGTTCCGTGAAGGTGGGATATAAATGCAAGGAAAATAGAATTGATGGATGGAAATGGCAGGCAAGCTGATTTTGGCTAAACATAAGGAAACATTTCCTAACAGGAAGAGCTGTTCAATAGCAGGACAGATTGCCTCAGGTTGCCAGTGGACTCTCTTTCACTAGAGGTATTAAGCAGAGGATGAACAACCATCTGTCAAGGATGCTTGCACTGCAGATCCTGCATTGAGCAGGGGGATGGACTAGATGATCTCTAAGTTCCATTCCAACTCTGTAATTCCATTATTATAGGAGTCTGGGAGGGAGGGATATAAACACCCTTAATCCCTGCTTGGGAAGGGACATGCTTTTGCTGCATCACCATCAACTGTGATTAATAATTTACTTTGTATTTAGTCCAAGAATGCTAGGTCCAGTACAGAGCACAGAAATGAAATTATTTTTATTGTAGAAATTAAAATAATTATTTTTGGGGTGGAGGGAATCTGTCTTGCCTTTTGTCCCCCAGAGGCAGCTTCTGGATTAAAAACATTAAATTACAGTAACAACAAGAAGATAAAACTAAACATCACACATCCATTGAACCCTTTAGACCAGGGCATGAAAAAGACATACAACACCTGGGACTGTTTAAAAATGTATTGCCACAGTGGAGGTTAACAGAGATTAAATTCATTGCAGATTTTTAAAAAGCCTTTGATCCCTTCTAAAATTCAAGAGGCATGTGGCCACCTGAACCTCTTTTGGGAAGGAGTCTGCTATCAGGATGCCACTACCGAAAAGGCTCGTGTTCCCACCTCTGAAGGTGATGCAACACAGATCAGGGTCTCAAATGTCTAACACAGTGTACAAGCAGGCTCATGTGAGATGAGATGGGCCTTCTGATGACTTGGTCCTAAGCTGTTTAGGGCATTTTAGGTAACAACCAGAATATTATGTTGGCAACTTTGGAAACAAATTGAAAGCCAATGTGACTAAAAAAGAATTGGCAGTGGTGCTGTTAGGTAATGCTAGACTCTGGACTTAATGGACTTATGGGGGGTGGAGGAAACTCTTTAGATCAGGGATGGGCAATCTGTGGCTCTTCAGATGTTGGTGGGCTCCAAATCCCACCATCCCTCACTGTTGGCCATGCTGGCTGGAGATAATGGAAATTAGAGTCCGAGAACATCTGGAGGGCCAAAGGTTCCCCATCCTTGTTCAATCTAGAAGGTAAAATATATTACTTCAAAATGTGGTAAGTCACCCCTGTGTGCTGTGTTTGGGGGCCCTGCTGCTGCTGCTGCTGCTGCTGCTGCTGCTGCTGCTGCTGCGGGGGTCCCTTGGCATCTGCCCCAAAGTCCTGACCTGACCTCACTGCTATGAACAAGTGCTGTATGCTCTGAGAAGGAAACACTGGAAGCCAATCTAGAGAGGGGTGCGTTCTTGGATTTGAGATTGCAGCAGCTTAGTGTAAAGTCAGAAATGATGCCACCGGGGGGGGGGGGACGTGATTCAAAGTTGTCTGGGTTGTGATGCAACAATCCTTGAAGGATCCTGGGGGCAGGATCATACATTGCTTGAATCTGGCCACTTGGACTGATTTTGCTCATAATTAGTCAGACTGCTAACCTCGAGCAAGAGGAATTGACCAAGGGAACAGCGTAGTCCCATTGTGGTCTCTCTGTGTGTCAGGTGTCCTGATCTTATGTTGCCTGATCTAATGCTGAAATGGCTTTAAAGGGGGCTAGGTTTTGCTGCCCAACTCTTCCTGTCCTGTTTTAACATTAGAACATTGTCTTCTTCCACTTCCTCCTCCTTAATTCTAATTGCCTGGAGAGATTCAGAAATTCAGAGGATGGATACTTCTCACCCTTAATTGCACTTTGTGGCTTTGAAAATCTTTTCTCCCCACTTCTTTGGCTGCAGAGATATCCAATTCAACCATTTATGACCGACCAAGGTCAATGAACCAACTAAATAAAACGAAGCCAATCTCCTTTCAGCTCAGGAGGATTTCTTGCAGGACATGTTTCCCAGTTGAATGTCCTCTGGTTGCTACTTGGGAGTGAGGACTGCACCCTCTCACTCAAACACCCATGGTGGCAGTGGCTCTTTGAGGCTTCCAAGTCCCTGGATGCTTTTGTTTCTGCAGCAGAGAACTTGTTACAGCTCAATATTCCATGTGGAACAGCTCACAGACCATTTTGCAGTGTGCATGCTGCATTTTTGTCCCAGACATTGGGAAATTGCCTGCGCTGTCTGCATTTATGAGACTGCCTGAAGATTTTTGTGCTGAATCCAGATGAAAGGGCCGTAGCTCAGTAGCAGAGCATCTGCTTTGCATGCAGAAGGTTCCAGATTCAATCCCTGGCATCTCCAGGCAGGGCTGGGAAAGACTTTCTGCCTAAACCTTGGAACTGCTGCCAGTCAGTGTAGAGAATTACTAAACTACATGAACTATTGGTTGGACCTGTGTTTCTGTACAATGAGTTGGGTTTCAGGGGGTCCTGGGCAAAGTGCCCTCTGGCGAGTCCTCTCCTTTGTTGGTGGGCCCTCGCAGGCTTATCTTCACTCTGAACAGCGCTGGGTCTTGCTGTCATTTCAAAAGTAGGAACCAAAGCAGGCATAAGTGATGGATCCTGCTGGGACCTGGGCATCTTCCCAAGGGTGCCAGGTGCTGATGTCAGCCCTCACAACCAGTGCTGAGCTGCAAAACAAATCAGACTGAAAATATGACTGTTTCAAATGTCCAAAATCACTCCCTTCCCATGGAAACCAGAGAGATGGTCGCACGCTGCATTTCACAAGTACAATCTGTGCACCTGTGTATGCAAACAGTTGAGCTGTACATCCCATCAGTTATTCTCATGTAACATTCAACAGGTGTACAGTCTGTGTACCAGGGTACACAATAGTTGAGCTGTACAAATCGACAAGTGCACACTTTTCCATACAAACCCTTGCGCATGAGCTGAGAGAGCTTATACATGTGTCACAACGTGTGAACGAGCCCTAGATACCAGGGAGAAGGAAGTGCAGGGCATTTTTGTTTATGGGGAAACGTGAATGAAGGCCTTTTCAGTAGCAGGAAGACCAACAGCAGGTGAAGCCAGAGCCGGTGAGAGGCGGAGCCAGAGCAAATAACAGGCAAAGCCGACTAATTCTAAATTCTAAGTTAGAGGATGGATGCTTCTCACCCTTAATTTGTGGCTGTGATGTCCTTCTGCTATCTACTTCTTTGGCTGCAGAGATGTCCAATTCAACCATTTATTACCAGCCAAGATCAACGAACCAACTAAATGAAATGAAGCCAATCTCCTTACAGCTCAGGAGGATTAGAAAGAGGACAAGATGAGGAGCAAAATCACCACCCCATGCCATCATTAAGGCCATGCCTGACAAGTGCAAGATGGAAGTCCAAGCCTTCCTCTGTTGGCCCATGTTTGTTCCAAAATCAACTTCATTCTAGCAGAGACCGAACGTGACAGCTGTTGTTTATCTGTCATAAATCAATCAGCGAATGTGCTGTTGCCATCAGGCTGGTAAGAATGAATTCTCCTTCGGCCTTTCTTTTTATTTTAAAGCAACTCTGTGGGCTGCATTCTGAAAGCTTCATTATGCTGCTTGAATGCTAATGCTCTCGCTGCCCTGGAATTCCAAATGGGGGCAATTAGTGGGAAAGGGGGTGAGGGGAGAAATTGCAGAGCCTGGTACTGAATCTGAAGATGGGACACAGTGCATTGTCAGCAGACCAAAGACGGCAACGGGAATGGCAGAAGCCACACTTTAACCTATGTTAGCACAGTGTCCTAGAGCAAGTAACATGGGAGACTTTTTCAGACGTTCTGCAGCATCTTCAGTGAAGTTGCTCTTGTTACAGGCCTCACCAGGTGGCGCTCTTGCACGTAGCCTTTCCGTGGTTAGCACCCAAGTATTTATTGTGAAGTTGGTATGTGAAGATATATATGTACACAAGAGATTGTGAATATTACGCAAACCTTCCATCTTCACACATGATGACATATATTATGTGATGACGATATTTGTTTTAATTATGTTTTATGATGATAACTATTAAAGAATACAAATCTGTATATTTTTAATACTTGAGTTAGTATATTACTCTGCCCATTTTTTTAAATTTCAACTTTTGTAAAGGTTGAGTTTTGATCCTTTGGTGGTACATTTGGCACATAAGCCAAGCCATCATCGGTCTGAAGAAAAGTTATTTTGGCACTGATTTGGGTACCATTCCTGAGACACATGAGCTTTGTGGAGAAGGTGCAATAGTAGCTGGTTAGAGTCATCCCTTAAGGCAGCAGAAATCCTGGTACAAACTGTTGCCTGAGTATTTCTAAGGAACCGCCCCATTGCTTGCACATGGGATTGTGACATGTCTGTTTTATAGGCTAGAGCTGGTGTACAAGCATGAATAAGCTTTTTACATTTGAATACTATCAGGGTCACCAGCAGGGTAGCCATTTACACATCACCCCCCAGGAGGAAATGCATCACCAAAAACTAGGACACACACACAAAAAGATAGAGATTTCCGGTAGCATTTTCAGAACCTAAGCATCTTCGCTTCATTAAACAAAACAAAACAAAAAAGGTTTCTGGATCTCATGGTGCAGAGAAATGCAGTGTTTACCGTTAAGCCAGAAGGGAGCATGAGGAAGGCTTCATGTTATTTACCCCATATTTCTTCTCCTTGTTTTCATTCTATCACAAATTAGATTTTTGCTATGAGAACAAGCTCTCCAGCTGTTCAATTCTAAGGTCTGCCCAGAGGTAAGTCTCACAGTCCAGTGGAGCTTACTCCCAGATAAGTGGGTATAAGTTTCCAGCGGAAATGTATTGATGTATGTAGAAGGTTTGTACCCCGTTGTCCACATAGACCCAAGGGGGCGTGCAATAAATAATGCAGATAAGGATTTTTTTTGTATAAACGGATACTTTGAAACTCATCTTTCTATTGCTGCTCCATTTTCTGCAAAATTCTATGCATGTCTACTCAGAAGTCAGGATAGTTATCAATGCTAGTCCTACTCAGAGTAGACCCATTGAAGTTAACAGACTTGACCAACTTAGATTCATCCATTTCAATGCATCTACTCTGATTAGGATTTAGGTTGCAATCCAAGACACACCTAACTGGGAGTAAGTCCCATTGAATCCAATGGAGCTTATTTCTGAGTCAACATGCATTGAGTTCCAGCCTTAGTTATGTTATAGTCTTGTTAAATTATAGTCTCGTTGTGTTGTATCCAGTACTGGTCCTACTAGAGTAGACTGTGAAGTTAATGGCTTATTAATTTCAATGGGTCTACTCTGAGTAGAACTTAGTTGGCTGCAATCCACTGAGTTCAGTGGTGATTACTCCCAAGTAGATAGGATTGCATCATTGATGTTTCTCTCTTTTTGTGCATGTAAACATGTCTCAGGGATGCTGTAGTTGTGTCTTTTATTGTTGAGTCTGCATTAATCAGGGATTGGACTAGACGACCCTGAAGATCCCTACCAACTCAGTTATTCCATACATTCTAGTCAAGCATTATATTCTGGTAGCAGAGGGGGTTTTTGGTGGGGAGAAAGGAGGTAACATGGAATTAATTGATTCCATTCTTTACCCATGGGTTCAAGCCATATGAAACCGACCAGCAAACAAAGTTCTGATTTAATAATGCTGTATCCAAAGGCTGTCAACCTCTGCATTAATACGCTGAATTCATTCATATTAGTCACTTCTCATTAGCTAGCTTCCAGAAGCACAGGAACACCCACTTCATTCTTAGAGATGGCAATAACAGGTCACTGTGAAGATGCTGTTCAAATTCCTGCTTAGCCAGGAGAACAATTGTTTGACATTCTTCATTAGGATTTTATAGTCCTCCAGTTCAAGGGTTATTAGATGGTGGCATATCCTATATCAACATGCACCAGCCTTCAAGGGTCAAGCATGAAATGACAGCATATATCTCCTGAAGGAGTATGGATTAGAGAAGTGGCGGAGAATTGCCTTGGGCATTCTGTACATTTGCAGATAGAATCAGTTGTGCACACACTTCCAGACCAGAGCTTCCAGCTGCAGAAACTCAAGTGGCTTCTTTAGGGTGCTCTTTGGATCTAAACATTGGTTAGGTGTTTTTGTTTTTTTAATGATCTGTGACCAAATTCCTGTGAAAACATTGGTGATCTACACAACTTTCCCAGGAGAGAATCATGAGCAGGAAATCCAACCCAATTTTGCTTTTGGGAATGTCCCTTGGGGGGAAAAGTGTCAAGGTGTTGATGGGGAAATACAAGTAAAACTTTGCCATACAGTGTTCAAATAAAAAAAATGGGCAAAATAGCAAAGGTGCTCATTCAGAGGGCAGGTATAGGAGGGTTACCCAAGGAATCCTCTGCAGCAAGGGATAGGGAACCTGTGGCCCTCTGGATGCGGCTGAAACACAACTCCTATCATCCCTGATCACTGGCCCTGCTGGCTGGGGCTGATGGGAGTTAGAGTCCAACAAGATACGGAGAGCCACAGGCTCCCCACCCCTGCTCTTCAGGATAGCAATTTCCTTAAATATCCTGAGCCACTGTCAGGGCTCAGCAGAGATGAACCCCCAAATGGCCACATCTCAGTATTCAGAGGGGTAGTAGTTGCCAGTCTGAGGAGCCAGAGGTGATAATAACACAGTCAGAACAGGTGCTTGGGGGTAGTGACCATAGCTCAGTAGCAGAGCACATGCATTGCATTCAGAAAGCCCCAAGTATAAACTCTGGCATCAACCCCCCTTTTTTATATAAAAAGGGAATTAAGTAGCAGATGACGGGGAAGATCTCTTTCTGCTAGAAACCCAGGAGGACTGCTGCAATATAATTCCTTGAGGTAGATCGACAAACAATCTGGCTTGGTATAAAGGAGCTTCCTATGTTTCACAGGTCAAGTTGCAGAGGCAGAACATAGTACAAGACAGAAGAGGTCAAGTTGCAGAGGTAGCAAGTAGGGCTGTGAAGAGCACACACACCCCCATCAGGGGCATAGATTGGCCCTGATCTGAGGAACACCTGACCTAGGATCCAGCCCCAAATCAATTCAGAGGGTGGAACTAAGAGTTTTATTGTCATTGCTGTTGTTGTTGTTATCCCCCCTTCCTCCCAGAAGGAGCCCAGGGCAGCAAACAAAAATGCTAAAAGCACTTTAAAACATATGTAAACAAAACATCTTGAAAACATCTTTTAAAACCAACTTTAAAAATAATCTTTAAAAGCAATTCCAGCACAGATGCAGATTGGGAGAAGGCCCCTACTTAAAAGTCTAATTAAACATATGGCAAGGGATGGGGGGCAGGGGACACTGCATCTCCTTCTCTCCCTCCCCACTGCAGAGAGCAGGAGGGCTCAGTCCTGCTGGGCGTTGTTTCATCAGTGCCTACCCTATGAGGAACATGCTGGCGAAACAGATCCCTGCACTAAGCAGGATGGCACCCTTCATTTACTAGCCTTTGAGTGGAGGATTTAATCCTGCTCAGTTTGACTGCATGCATATGATCCCCTGCAGGGAGCAGGCATGGGCAGGCAAAACCCCTGACAGCCCTGGATCACTCTGGGAATGTCCAACCAGATGCATGGCAATCTAGGGCTGTCTGCCCAACTTGGCAAAAGCCCTGTTTTACCCAAATTGGCCTGATCTCGTTCAGGATTCAACCAAATCTTGTGCACAGCCCTAGTAGCAAGTAAAGGCTCAAGGGCTGGAGACAGGTAGCATAGTCCAAGGCAGGCTGCAAAAGGCAGATGTACAAGGGAAGCCTTGCCAGGCAAAGCCTCCACCGATGAGCCAAGCAACTCCAGATGAGGAATCCAGTCCAAGCTGTTTATATATAGGGCCTGATGAACAGGGATTGGCCCTTGCTGTCAACTGATGAAGTCCTCAAGTCCTCAGGGCTGGTAGTGCAAACTAAGTGGTGCCTTTGAAATGCAGGGCTCATTCTGCTAGGCTTGTGGTTGACACAGTACGCTGGTGGCATGACATTGGAGCCTTGATTTGATGAGTCACACACCCCATCCCTTTTTGGCAGGGGCAGGGAACCTATTCGGTGCAAGGGCTGGATTCCCTTTTGGCCAACCTTCCAGGGACCAGGTGCAAAAGTGGGCTGAGCAATGGATGTGACTCTCACCTGTGGTTACACTCCAGTTATGCACAAGTCAGATGTTTCTACACAGAGACACATCTCCCCATCCTCCATCCAGCCAAGCAAGGGGCTTACAGTTCAATGACACATTCCTGCTCCACGTCTACGTGGCACGCAATGGGGAGTCTTAGAACTTTTATTTTTTTGGCAGCAGAGTCCCAACAGGATCCTTACATCTCCAGCATGAATGGGGGGCATGTTAGTCACTCAGAGGAGTCTTCTGGAAGCTATCATTGCATTTTTCTTGCTGAATCTCAAAAAGACATAACCTCATCCTGCATTCATTGCTCAACAGAACTCCAAACAAAGAGACTGAAAGCTCATTTATTGTATAATCTAAGAAGGTTGTGTAAACTGAGAAGGGGGTGTGGCTGAGAGGGGCATAGCATTAATATCTTGAAGGGACCCTGCACTTTCTGAATTCACCACTACGCTACTGTTTACAGCCATAGTGAAGAAGGAGAGTTTTTCAGGGCAGTGTGAGGAAGTGTGAAGACTTAGGGTGCAATCCAATGTGTATTTGCATCGGGAGTTGGATGTGGCAGACCCCCATCTGAGCCAGTAGGCTCCCAGCTGCGCCAGGATCCACCAGAAAAATCCCCTCTCCTGGCTGAGCTGCTATGCTGCCAAGACCCTGCCGGCTCAGCTGGGGGGTCCTCCAAGGACAGCCAGTCAGTGGATGGGGACCCGGAGGAAGCTGGTTGAAGGCCCCAAAACAGGGTGTTGCAGGGGCGTGGCAGAGGAGGAGCCGAAGGGGGTCATCCTCCTTATGTTTGGGGTGTACTCTCAGGTCCCGATCCATGCAAAAGTTTTGCCAGGAAATAGGCCGGTGGAGTAAAATAATTTCAGTGGTGCTCAGTGGGGAGTGCTTATTCCCCAGTAGGGGTATTTGCGGGAGCTGGTTTTCTCTTTTCCGACCCCTGTGCATGGCTCCTGACTGCGCCGGCATTCAGCCAGCCCAGCGGCTCCTGAACGGAAGATGGGAGCTTTGCATTTACTTGTATCAGTTCGAGCTAATTGGTTTTCACAAGATACAAGCTATGGTCATTCTGACTGCTTTTTCAATGTGATTCAGATGTTGTTATTGTGCAATAAAATAACCTCAGTTTAGTGTGTGTAACCAGTCATCTGGTTATATATGTGTGTGTGTGTGTGTAGGTAGGTAGGTAGGTAGATAGATAAATGCAGATGCAGAAAATGCTATAGATTAAAAAAGAAATACATCTCACCATTGTGGGGACCAAGACTGTGACTCGGTGTGTTGTGGGTGCCTGTTCAGTCTGCTGACAAGGTGTTCACTATTGATGGACAGTTTTAATGCTCCAGCTCTTCCCTTTCTTATGGTTCTTTATCTTGAAACCAGGCTTGGATTAACAGGTCATTCAAACAGAGGATGGCTCTCTGTAATTTAGAACAAATGGCCACCCTAGGTATGTGAGACAGGGTCTTTTTCACAATGGCCCCCAGACTTTGGAATGTTTTGCCCCCAAATGGCCCCAAGATATTTGGACATCTACCACAAACACCATTACTCTGTTGGGCCTTTGGCTTGAACAACGGAATGTCTTTCTCTGTGTGATGCAGAGATTAGAGTGCTGGAATAGGACCTGGAGTCCAGGGTTCAAATCCCTTCACAGCATGAAGCTTACTGAGTGACCTTGGGCCAGTCACTCTTTCTTAGATTAACCTCCCTTGTGTTGAATGTGTGGGTTAGCAGAGATTCAGCTGTGATGCAGCTTATTCACAACAGAGTCCGTGCTGTCTCTCTCTCTCTCTTTTATCTGAAAGGAGCAGGCTTTGACCCTGAATTCAAATTTCTGAGACTTTAGACTTGTTCAAAATAAGAAAGGCTACTTTATTTATAGAAATGCATAACTGATAGGAGAGTACTCTAGTTCTAACTGCTTTGGAAGTGCAAGAACTAAGCTTGGTCACTGCCCTCATGCTGCAGGAGAGAGGCACAAAGACAAAGATGCTTCCTTTCTCTTGGCTGGTCAGAGAAGGAGGAAGAAGGACAGTTTGGAAGGAGTGGTCAGTTTCCCTAAGAGTATCAGTTTACAATGGAAGGAAGACAAGTAGAGGAGCATAGGTCAAGATAGGCAGCCTAGCCAGCTGGAGGACCCTCTCTCTATTTCTCCTCAGGCATGCAAAGAGAAGTAAATAGGAGTAGCTTTTGCCACACTTCCAACAGCTTGCAGGGTTGTTGTAAGAAAAAATATGGGGGAAAGGAGAAAGAACCTCATATGCCACCTTGAGCTCTTTGGAGAAAAGGTGGGTATAAATGAAATAAATAAGCTTGCTGCATTGCTGAGCATGGTGGCTGGCATTGCTTTCATTGAATCTTGAATATTTTTAATGAAATTTCTGTTAGCCACTGTGGAGGTTCTGTTAATATAATAGAAAATGTAGGTTACATCATTTAATATGTTAAAAAATATTACCTTAACGGAGGATGGGGGAGTCACATATGAAGCCAATCTGCTTGGTAAACACCTTGCCACATCAAAATATGTTTGGATCCTTTGTGTCAACTAATCACCAAGTTAGCTATTCTAGGGAGTGATTCCTCCTGAGCAATTGTTTGCATGTTAGCAAATGGGTAGATTTACCAGTCTCATGTGCTAACAGCTCGTATTTGCTTAACACATAGTTAGAGCAAACACATGAGCAGGTGTGACTTCTAATTAGTGCATGTCCTGGGATATCATTTCATGGCAGTGAAATACCCGATATCCCCAGGTATCTGCCAGAACCAGAATGCACTGTACTCAATCACTAAATGTGGTGGTTTAGTTGACTGATAATTAGTGGAAGGGTCTACGGCTTAGTGGCAGAGCTCACACATCTCCAGTTAAAGCAGCACATAGCCTGTGATGGGGAATGTCTGAGAGAATGTCAAGGAGAATGAGAGAATGGAGAATGTCAAGGAGAGCTGCTGCCAGTCAGAGCTGGCAATACTGGGATAGATGGACAAAGTTGGCACAAGGCAGCTTCTTGCATTCCATGTTGTACAAAGCAAGTGGAGCAATTGTGGTACGTGACCCAGATCCCAGAGGCATGCCTTGTTAGAGAGAGGGGCCCGTCCTTATGCTATTTCTCTGACACGGAGACTTTCTGAAGACAATCAAATTGGTTAATGTCAGTTTTGAGAAGATGAAAAGGATAAAAGGACCACCTGACTCCCTATGTTCCATCTCGTTAACTGAGATCTTCTGATAGGGCACTTTTGGTGGATCCCCACACCCCTGTGGTTCGGTTGGTCTCCACTATGGACTGATCCTTTAGCGTGGGAGGCCCTGCCCTGTGGAACTTCCTACCAATAGAGGTTCTGCAGGAACCATCCCTTCTTTCTTTGAGGTGTCTCTTGAAAGCTGCACTTTTTAGATAGGCCTTTTAACATGAAGTTTTTTCTTCCAACCAATGCAGTATTTGACTATGCTTTTATTGTTGTTTTTAAAGATGGTTTAATTGTTTTTCAATTTTATAATGTTTCCGTAAGCTGCCTTGATGTACTTTTATGAAAGTGTGGCTTATAACTACTTTAATAAATGAAATAAGTAAATAAATAAAACTGTATCAGTCTACTTCAATAGTCCATACTTGTAAATGAAGCAAAAAACTGCATAGATAAACTAGAGGAGCTCTGCTGGATCACACATTTGTTGTAGGAATCAGGCCTTTAGTGTTGTGGCACCTACTCTTTGAAACTCCCTCCTGTTACGTATCAGACAGGCACTCTCTATTGTTTTTCGATACCAGTTGAAGATCTTCCTTTTCAACAAGCCTTTTTTCTTATCCAGTTCTGTATCTGTATAGAAGTTGAAATTGCTTGAGGATATCTTGTTATTGTTAATTGCTTCAGGATGCTGCATCAAACGTGATTCATAAATGAAACAAACATAGTCAGTGGGATTCACTTCAGAATAAACATGCGTAGGATTGTACTGCATGACTCTAAATGCTGAACCATGAAGTCCCTAGTTCAGATCATGCTTTTATTATCAGACTTGAAATAAGGTAGGTGCAGGGAACCTTTGGCCCTCCAGATGTTGGTGAACTACAACTCCCATCATCCCTGTCCATTAGCCATATTTGCTGGGGCTGCCGGGAGCTGTAGTTCAGCAACATCTGGAGGACCAAAGGTTCCCATGATATAAGGTATCCACCAAATACCTAGGGGTACTAGATATGCTCAGGCAAGCCACCATTTCTCAGCCTCAGTTTTCCACTTGTAATATGGAGATAGCACTGACCTATTTTACAAGGGTTTTCAGCAGAGATTATAAGTGAAGTGCTTTGTATGCTCTAACAAATTATATACATGCCGTCATCCTATGAGCCACAGCAGTGTGCCAAAACTTTGAGAAATTGGCTCATTTGGGGGCAGGCGGGCTTGGATCTTTTTGATCTCCGTTCTTTTGGCCAAATGATTCTAAAAGTGCACCATTTATCTTACTGTATGACCTAATGACACATAATGCAAAAGGTGCATACTAACCTTCATGCTCTTTGCACATTATGCTTTTAAATAAGAAAGGTTATCTATCTCATCTATCCATTGAATATAACACACATATATATTACTCCCACTAGGCCATCTCAGAACTGCAGGCCTCCCACATTAGCCCATTAACATCACTTCCTGACAGCTCCTTAATGTGCCAGAACAGCTCAGGTCTGAATGAAAGGGGGCAGGTGGTTACCATCCAAAGCCCATCAAAGTATGCCTCAAGAAAGCTCTCTTTGGGGGACTTGCATTTTAAGTGGGTTGCTTGTGCTAATCTGTAGCTGCTGAATGGCACGTGGCAGATTGAACCTGTCTCTTTCCACCTATGGGCACAGGCAAATTTCCAGCATGTCAGAGGCCCCACATAAACAGGGAAGAGGCCTCAGTGCTCCCAGCTTCTCCCTCTGCAGCAGAGGAAATTCTCCAGATGTTCACACAGCAGACGCTACAGGCAAGCATGCAACTCAAGGGACCCTTCTTGTCTATATATTTTGAATCTGGCTGTTGGAGTTGTCATTCTATGTTAATTAGGCAACTCAGAGGAGTGCCTCTGAGAAAGGACCCATTTCTGAGCATCAGCCAGTGGGAACAGCCCTTTTGTAGAGTACCATTGCAACAATGAATGGCTACAGAGGTTTATTTATTTATTTATTTATTTATTGCATTTGTATACCACCCCATAGCTGAAGCTCTCTGGGCAGTTTACAACCGTTATGCTATGATTCTGTGAAGGCAGCTGAGCATGCATTTACACTCTCCCCTTTTTGACAATATCTGTGCCACCTGCTCAAACTGGTAATAACTATTAGGGGTGGTGTGCATTAGAGTCAGATGAATTTAAAGGCAGACTGGGCTGATTCAGAGAGATTCGGGAGATGTCCAAGCTGAACTGGGCCCCTTCCAAACTGCTCTGAACCAAATCTGGATTCTCCCAAACCTTGTGAGTGGTTTGGAGATCCTGAAGCAAAGGGAGAGGCAGACAGTGTGTCTGCAAAATAATGCTGCCTTAGCTGGCTGCACAGAATTAGGACTACTGTACCTGCTTAAGACTTGGTTGATAAAGATCTGCTTCACCTCTGTTCTGCACATTACCATTTCTATATCATTTTCAGTTGATGAAGAGTCTAGTTATTGATCTTCATATCAGGGTCTTAGGATGAAAGACAATCTCTGGCATTTTATTGGAAAGTTGTAAAACATAGGAACATAGGAAGCTGCCTCTGCTGAGTCAAACGATAGGTCCATCTAGGTCAGTATTGTCTACACTGACTGGCAAGGGCTCTCCAGAGTTTTGTAGAATAAAGCCCAGCCATTTTGTAGTATCTATAGGAGAAAATGGCTTTCTGCTTCATGTTAAATAAAGATGCTTTGCTTAGTAGAAATGCTTCTAAGGAACACAAGGCCTAGCTGGAGGAGCACAAGGCTTAGCTGGAGGACATAGCTTGGCTATCATTTTATTATGCTTAGGTTGCATAGACTGAAGGTCAAGGATAGAGGAACTGGGAGTAGGAACTGGGAAAGCTGACCATGAGAAACCAGATGTCTTGTCTGTAAAAAAACCGAGATAGGAAAGTACCCAAATAACTTCTGATTAGTAATATCCTTTGATGCTGTAATGCTTTAATGATTATGTTTATGACACAACAGCTTGATTATGTATGAGATGCGTAGTAGCCTATAAAGGTAGTAGCTGCCAGCTTAATCGAGAGAGCTCACTTGATTATGTTCTCTCCCCTTGCAAAGGTTCAATAAAGGCTATCTTTTGCTAATGTGGTCTCATCTCCAATTCCTGACCAGCAACACAGGGAATTGGGGTCTGCATTGGCAGGCCTAAAACATAAGGCCTGGCCCTTTTGTAACAGTTTCAGGAAGGGTTCTCTCCCAGTCCTACCTGGAGATGCCAGGGATTGAACCTGGGACCTTCCCCATCCACGGTTGATACTCTACTACTGAGCCACAGCTCTTCCCCAACTTGAATGTACAACTACATTGTATACTAGGAATGCTTGAGGAATTCCATCTTTGTACATTCTGATATGCACTGGCCTGATCATCTCCTGGGATAATGTGTGGATTCAAACTTGGCTGCCCACTGCCTTGCACCCTTCCAAAATGATCCAATGTGCAGTACCTTTAACATGTGTATTTTGAGACAAAATACATTTAAAATGTGTATTTAAATGCAAATTTTCATGTGAATTTCAAAAAGCTGTTTAATGTGGAAACAGGATAGAACGCATACAAAAGCAATATGGACTGGAAATGGACTGGTTCACTCACCCCTAACGTATATATTACACTCTGTTCACAACACAACTGCGAGTGTATCTCTCTGCTTCCTGGTGGCCTCACGGTCTCGTATTTCAGTGATTGTGAAACTGGTCAGGTCCAGACTGACCAGGAAGGAGTGTCACCAAACAAAGGGAGAGATGAGCAACACTCTGGCTAGTTCTTTCCTTTTCAGAGAAAAGGGGGAGGCTAATTCTTAAATAATGTCATTTGCCCATTTAGCCCAGTACCAAGAAGAAAACTGTTGTCACTTAACCTCACTCTCCTTCATATCTTTGCAGAATGAGGTGATAGTACCTGCAGGAGTATCAATTGCAGACTGGGATGCCACAATTACAAAGGTTCAGGACCCAGGTCAGCTCCCCATGGAGCAAGTAAAAGAGGCTCGTTGCTGCATTAGCACAGGGTAGCCTCCAAATGATGTCAGACTCCAAGCCCCATCAGCTCCAGCCAACATGGATAGTGACCAGGAATGATGGAAGCTGTAGTCCAGAAACATCTGGAAGGAACTGCATCGGCTATCCCTGTATTAGCAATTGTCTGGAGCTGAGCTGTGATCTTCAAGGATTGTCTCTAGTTCCATCTCCACTAAAGGGAAGCTGTTGCAACTTAAAGGAGCCACACCTCATTTCTCAGGAGTTGATCCTAGTGGGGCCAGGGAGGTTCTGGCTCCTCCAGCTGTTGGGTGGTAGCAGCAATGTGTCCTCCTGCACCATGGAAGGTTTCAAGGAGAAGTTGAACTCTGACAGAGGAGGGGAGCACAGGAATTCCTTCGATGAAGTAAATGAAGGCAGCACATCTACTGGGGATCCCTCCCATATTAAGTCTCCAGGAAGACAAATATTTATAGGGCTCTTTCCAGGTATGGCTCCTGCCTCAGTCTTCCCCATTGTCTGTGTCATTAGGATCCAGATCTGGGATCATGACAAGATAGTAGAGTGGACTGTACTGCTGCTGGTAGGGGATGCTATCTCTGCGTACGACATTTATGTCAACTCTCCTTGCAAGGAAAAAAAAATCTAAGAGAAAGGTTCCAGACCTGCCCTTTCTCTGTCGGACTATTTTTTTTTCAATATAGGAGAACATTTAAAAATATGATCAACATCCTACAGTCCATTCTACCAACTCACAACCCATTCTATTTCAGGTATAGAGAGGATACTCCAGAGAAGGAGGGAGAAAGGCCATTCTCACATCTCATTTGTAGCTATTTCCTCTCAAAAGGAAGCTGATCCCTGGATGGTCCTTGCAGGGGACTCTTTTCCAAGTGCTGACACTTCTGCCATCCCTCGGTTTCTGAAAACAAGTCACCTTCTTCCCAGTTCTTGTCAACATTATTGAGCTCTGCTCCTTTTCTCCCCTAGCCTGACTCACGTCCCTAGTTTTTGTCCATTCCTGCTGTAAAGGTGCATCTCTCCAGTGGCGGCTAGTGGCTCCATATCATTGGGGCAGTGGATCTGCTCTGGGTTTTAGTCTGAACTTTCAAGGAGCTTGGACAGCTTTTTGAAAGTTCAGACTAAAATCCGGAGCAGATTCCACTGCCCCACTGACATAGAGGCACCAGCCACTACCGCACCACTTCAGTGTAACTGCACGTAATATTCTATGCTTTTGCTTAGATATTGTGATCCTTGTGGCATCTGGCATGCACAAGGGTGATTGGGCAAGTCTTGCTCTGACTTTTCCCAGCTCCAGTGATCTGATTGGCAGCAGGGTTAACCCCTGCTCGACTGTGTTCCTGATCTTTCAAGGACTAATTCCAAAGATCTTCTCATGGAACAGACGATTCATAACAGAACAGCAGCTCACAAGTGGAAGCATGAGAAACATCCCTGGGGTCTTTTCCCCAGAGACCACAGCCCTGAAAGAAGGAAGCCGGCATTATAGATCTGTTCCTGCAGATATTTAGTCCACTATGTGGGCTGACAACAGATCACTGTGAGCTGAAGCACATGTGTTTACTGCAGGAATTGGATGAATGGCAAAAGTTTGGCCTTTCCCGATGATTTCAATGCATGCTTAGGGATGGAGTACCATTTTATATGGTGTCAGTGACCGAGACATGCATCTGACAGTTTGAAGTTAAACTGAGTTCATTCATTCAGAAAACAATGGTCAGTTTTGCGTGAAGTCACCCTCGGAAAGATTTGTCTCGCTTTCTCCCTTCCTCTGCACCGAACAGCTGAGCACCAGTTTAACACTGATCTTCGTAGGTCAGAGGAAAAGAGAGGCTACGGCAAACCTCGCCACCCTTTGTCACCAAACAGCTGACTGTCAAGGAAACAGAGCACTGCCTGAGTGGTGATCCCTCAGATACCAAACAGCTGGTTCTCAATGGCCAAGCTAGAACAGGGCATGCAGAATGTTGGGATTGCCATATGCAGGCAACCTGCTACAGAAACGTTAATTCTTTTTCCCATCAAGAAAGCCCCAGGAGAAGATGATATTCCAGGGGTGGTACTTCAGTGCAATATCAAATGGTGGGTTTGGGCTAAGCAATTCTGTGTGAGGTAGTGGAGGGGGGTCCTTTAATATGAACAGGGCAGTGCCCCACTAGCCTCAGTCTACCCTAAGCCATCTCCCACCTGCCTGCCTTCTTCCTTACAGCCAGCCCAGTCCACTCTGCGTCTCTGCTTTCTCCCCTTCCTTAGCATCAGTGTCCCTCCTTGTAAGAACTCAAGAAGAAGAAGGATGGGCCCAAAACAAGAATTCTGCCTGTCATTGCCTCCAGCTTCACCTGTCATTGGCTCTGGCTTTGCCTACTGTTGGCCACCCTGCCTATTCCCTACCAGTCCGAATGGGTACCAGCCACCACTGGGGTGAGGAGTTGGTACACAGAATCACAGGGTCCCCCCCCCAGCGGCTTTGGTCACATTCAGCTGAGCTTGTCAGTGCTTCAGCACAGCTGGATCACAACTTAACAATTTGCAAAAGCTTTTCACTCTACCAGGAATTGTGATCTGTTGACTGTATGGACTAAATGCAGAGGATGATATTGTTGCGCTGTGTGTAGTTGTGTTGCTTAATTTTGTTTTAAAAGCAGCACCACAGCAGCAGAGAGCAACAGCAGATGTTGAAATGTGAGTGTGCCAGCGTGTGCATGAGTTTGCCTAAGAAAGCAGGCTTTTACCCTGCATCAGCATCACTGAGACTGGAGACTTAGTAAAATAAGACAAGCTACTTTATTTAGAGAAATACGTAGTAGATAGAAAAGGCATACCTAGTTCTAACTAACTAGCTAAGTTGGAGGCGTAACACCCAGGTGCGGGAGTTAGCCTCATGCTTGGAGAGAGAGAGACAAAGGGATGTCTCCTCTCTCCTGGTCAGCTGGAGGAGAATGGAATGGAAAGGGCAGAAGGAGGAGGGGCAGGTAAGCTTCCCTAAAGGCGTCACAGTCTAGCGACAGAAGGAAGTCAGAGCATCACAGGTAAAAGGTAAACAAAGCCTATCCATCTGAAAGACCCTAGCCCTATCTTCCCTCTGGAACTTAAACAAAAGAACAAAACAGGAGTTGCTCTTGCCCCACTTCCAACAGATATCTGCTAGGAAAGAGGGCAATTCCTCAGGCTTGATCAGTACTGAGTACTGATGGGCAAATCACTAACTGACTCAATGCAATCATTATAGACTATTCAGTTGTTATATAAAGAGGGAAATTTCAGAAGTGATGGGGGGCTGCAGAGTTGAGTGCGCTGGTTCTGCCCCATCTCTCTTACCCCACCCCATGAGTGGAAAGGCAACTGTTCAAAGAAGGAGGCTGCTTCTATTCATGTAGTCACCCATACAATGAAACATGCTGATTTCCCAGCATTCTAAATTGGGAGGCTTCATGAGGACAGGAACCACCTCCCCACACACATTTTAGTCGCCATTCAACTTGTAGAGGGCAATGGAGACGGCGTGGTGGTGGAGCTAATATATTTATACCTGTAACCCCCCCCCCCATAGGGATGGAATGGTCGGTCAATTTCAGTTCTCTCAGTTTCTCATTGTTCTAGTCTTAAATTCGGTTCTCCACATTTCTGCAGCAATTTGCAATCTTAAAAAAATAACTCATGAAATTCTACAGCATTTAAGTGTGAATTAATGAATACATTTTTGTATGCAGTTTTGACTAATTTACACATTTTTGCAAGCAATTTATCCTAATATTGTTTGCCGCCCTGTGCTCCTACAAGGAGAAAGGGCAGGATATAAATCTAATAAATAATGATGATGATGATAATAATGATAGCAATAATAATGCATTTTTGTATGTTATTTTCACCAATATATTCATTTTGTACACACTTTCCCTGATCTATGCACTTTTGTCAACATTGCTTGGACAACTGCATTGCAAAATTTGGATAAGTGTGAATTTCAAAGGATAGCTGTGTTTCGGTTCTCATTGTTTCAGAAAGTATGAATTTGATAGATTTGGCTTTAAACGAGAACAGAATCACATTTCTTCCCCATCCCTGCCTCTTACATGTGAACTGGTAGGGCAGGAGGCAGAAATCCCAACAGTAGATAGAGCCAATGACAGGCGGCGCTGACTAATTCTAGTTTTGGAGCCATCCTCCTCTCTTCTGAGTTCTACAAGGGCAAAACTGAGGCTCAGAAGGAGGAAGCTGGCAGCCAGCGCTACCCCCTCCCAGGAGTGGTTGTGAGAATTTAAGGAAGCCGGGGCTAGATGAGGACAGACTGATGGGGCAGTGTCCCATTTGGCATAATGGATAAGCCTCCATCTTACATGTAGAATTTCCGCTTTCTATAACCCTAGAACTGGACTTTGTTTTCTTGCCGTTAGATATCGGACATGCCAAATAAATTGAACTCCGTGAGTATTGCTCATGTTAATTCTGTGTAAATCTCATTTATTCAAAGTGCAGATGGCTTAAAAACATTCAGATGTTTGTCCTCTGTGGTTGCTAGCCTGTGCATGCTTACCTGGGACTTAAGCCCCACTGAACAGAGTAGGACTTACTTCCAAGTAAATATTACAGGATGAGGGTGTGATTTATCTAATTTTCTGGCTCACAAGCTGCTCCTTATTTCTTCCCAAAGCAGAGTAAGAATTCTTCTTGGAGAGAGTAAATCGATCATGGCAAAAAGCCCACTGCAAAGCGCAGAGCCCACAAAAAGCAATTCTGTTGAGAAACTTTAATGGCAGAGAGTATTCGCTGAGCTAGTTAATCCGGTAAATAAACGTTTGAGCTTGAAGCTGTCCTCAGACTCCTGCTCCAATATGAACCCCATGGCTTTAGAAAGTGCCACTGTCTGTTTCTTATGGCCTTAGTCTTACATCCATAGAATGGGAATAAAAGTGAGGCCCACTTTAGAAATGTTGTGATCCTCAGTTCTTGTGACCATGATCGGAGGCAGTATGCTTCTGAATTCCAGGTGCTGGAAACCACAGGAGAGTGCTCTTGCACTCAGGTCCTGCTTGCGGGCTTCCCATGGGCCTCTGGCTGGCCACTGTGAGAACAGGATGCTTGAATAGGTGGGCCACTGGCCTGATCCAGCAGGGCTCTTTTGTTCTTATCATTTTATTTGTATATGTACTGATTGAGACGCTGAACATTAATACTAACAAAGTGTGGTGTAGTATTAGCACTCAATTGATCTCCAGTGGGTCACATTGCTGATGCTTACTAGGAGGCAAAGGGGGAAGGGAAGGTGGCAAGAAGGTTGTTGTGCTGCAAGCACGGCAGCAAGAGCACTAGATTGGCTCTGCGAGTGCATCTGCTCTGCACCAATCTTTCTCCTCCCCTCTACCTCCCAGTATGAAGCAGTGACACAACCGACTGGAGGTCAGGTGAACACTGCCACCCCTCCATGTCATCCGGTAGTAATAAATAGTTTAGACATGACTCCACATGAGTTGGTAAAAGGAAGATTGTCAGCCTGGGTTCTGGAGAATGGGATGCCTAACCAGAAACATTTCCAGCACCCGCAGTTATGCTCTCCCTACTCTGAGTTTGAGCAGATAGTGGCATATAATACACAGAGAATCAAGGGAGCTACAGTTCACCTTTCCCAGATGCTGTCTCACCTCCAGCTTTGCTTACACAGCACTGTTGAGCTAGAATGCATAACTAAGTTTGATTGAATTTCTTTAGGACTCGTTTGGAATGAAGGTTGCCGCTTCCACTATTGGTGTTAAATTAGCATAGCAAAACTAAGTGCACTATGCTGTTGACTGATGATGTGACTGGCCACTAAGTTTATCTTGTGTACACCTGAGCTTAGTATGGACACGTCACAGATTATGCTTTCTGCATTTCATGGCCTTTTGGCTCCACTATTATGCACTGTTAGTCTATAACAGGGATAGGCAATGTAGTTCCCTCCAAATGTTTTGGACTACAACTCCCAGCATACCTTACCATTGGCCATGCTGAGTGGGGCTGATGGGGGTTGTAGTCCAAAGCATCTGGAGGGCACTACGTTAGTTACACTTGGTCTATAAGGTGAAGCTAGACTCTGTGTGTGTGCAAGCACTGCAAATGTGGCTTAGTTGTTTGACTGCCAGAGGTACTAAAAATGACATATTCTGGTTAAGTAACTTGCTATGACAAGTGAGCAACTTCACTCATGGTCATGGAACCAAGCCACATCTCATGAAGCCAAGGAATATGGCTATTCAGCTGAGTTGGGGAGAGCTGCTTTTTATTTCTTTGGGACACTTATCCCTGAGGCTTTTCTCTGGTTTGTTCCAGACTCATGGAAACACATGATCCCACGTTCTCTTTCCTGCCATTGAGGGTGCACAGGCGTTATGCTTGTATTGTCTGCTCAGAAGCTGTATCCAGACCATGGGGCTGCAACTCGCTTTATGTACAATCCTACAGTTATTTTTGACAAGGTATGCTTAACAGGCAAACTCATCTCAAGGTGATTTACTGCATCAATTTTGCATGAGAAATATTTTGCTGAGGATGCAGTGAGAGTGGATATTTATTGTATAAGGGAAACAAGGCAAAACAGAGTTTGCATTGAAGTGATAAACACCAGCTCTTACCAAGTGATGTCATATTCAGATGCAGGGACATTCCAGGGGATTAAAAAAACAGCAATTTACCCTTAACATTGGAGTTGGATTAGTACTGATCCAGTATCAGTAACACAATGTTAAGTAAAGATGGGAGGGGACAGCAAGTCCACCCTCCCGAGAAGCAGCCCTACTGACCTAAAGGCCCACGGATTTTGGCAGAACTGAGGAGAGGAGAGAGATGTTGGAATCTCCAATGGCTGGTAGACTAATCAGAGATTTGGTAAATTAGCAGAGTTTAGCTTAGTGTAGCTTGCTCAGAGCACTGTGCTTAATGGGTGTGATTTTACCTGAGAGAAAGTAAGCTTTTACCTTGCTTTAAATCACTGAGCCTTGGTTTCAAAATAAGAAAAGACTACTTTATTAATAGAAATTCATACTGGATAGGAAAGGTGCTACTTCTATCCAACTAGGTTGGAGGCTGCAATGACCATGCCTGGACAATGACCCCATGCTAGAGGGGAGGAGACAAAGATAACATGGCTCCTTCTCCTTCGGTGGTCAGCAGAGAAGAGAGAAACAGGAAGGTGAGTCAGAGGTGTGAATAGCTTCCTGAGACATATCAGTTTCCATGGAAGGAAGACAGACAGAAAAGATAAGCGCAGGTCAGTGGCAGCCTATCCAGCTACGAGGACTATCTCTTCATCTCTCTCCCCATGCAAAGAGGACCAAATGGGAGTTGCTCTTGTCACACTTCTAACAAGAAACACCCCCTTTCTTTTATGCGTTTGCTTTTTCCTCCATTGCTACTGTAGAGAAGGGGTGGGAGGTTCTTGCTGTAGATGCCTGTGGGCAAGGATTCACGCCGCTCAGGGTGAGAGCCTGGGTGGGTTAGGGGAGTGAGTGGGCTGCCCCAGGTGAGAGATGGGGCAGGAACTGTTGCTAAGACTATTTGGTCATTCAGTTGGTTGAATGTCCTGTTTCTTATGGTTTTTGCCCAGATATTTGGTTACACTGGAAATCTGAATTGCACTTACTGTAGTTTCACTTTGCTTGATGAAGGAACTGTTAATTTATTCAACGGATCTGTTTTTATGAATTTTGTCAATTTTGTATGTAATCTTTTCTGTATATATATATTTGTTGTTGCTTTGTTTCATTGTTTCCTGTTCTGGGATTGAAAATATTCAATGAAGAGCGGGTTACAAAAATGGCTTCCGTAGAAAGGAAAGAGGAGTAACTTTTGCTGCAGTGGGGATAGTTGTACTCTTTGCTGCTGTAAAACTTTACAGGGTATGTGTGCTTCAGCCTTGGAAAGAAGGCTGCATTGTGTTGTCTGTTGAATCTTGACTACTGATTCAGGCTCTGTCCAGATGTTGGTACTGTAACAGCTGTTTTGAACAAGGTTGTATACAGTTTCCCGGCAAAGGCCTGAAAAGAAGCCTGAAACAGAGTTTCCCGCAGTACATGAAGGGCGAGGTGTATTTAAGAGGACAGTGCACAGGCAGCTCACTCTGCCTGATTTGGAGAAGGGCTGTAGGTCAATGGTAGATCATCTGCTTTGCATGCAGAAGGTCTCAGGTTCACTCTCTGGCATCTCTAGGTAGCACTGGGAGTGTCCCTTGCCTCGGCCCCTGTAGAGCTGCTGCCAGTCAATTTGGACAATATTGAGCTAGATGGCCCGGTGGTCTGACTCAGTATAAACAGCCTCCAGTGTAGGTCAGTGCGAGTGTACATGAAAGTCCTCAACGGCAGAACAGGCGGAGGATAACAATTTGTATGTTAAACGGCTGTGAAGGCGGATGAAGGCTGCAGCAGATAAAGGACTTCCAATCGTCATGGTACCCATGCCATTGGATCAAAGCCTTTTTCTGTCAAGATTGTGTGTTGATCGCGGTGCACCGATCTCCCCACATAAAACAAATTCACGCACAGGCGTCTTCCATAACAAAAATCCCATGGCGATTGGCAAATGGCGACGGGGGCAGGACTGTGAAATCCAGAAGCCCCTAGTCATGGTCTGGTACATCGGCGGTGGATACAGATTCAGACGGATCCATTGTTAAAGACTATATTTTGGAAGACAATCTTACTCGGTCACGAGTGATCACCAAGAACATGCTTTGCATGCAAAAAGAAAAAAGTCCCAAGTTTAATCCCTGGCATCTCTGAAACCCTGGAGAGCTATAACCAGTCAGTATACAGACAAAGCTGAGCTAAGCTGGCTTTTGGTTTGACTCGGTATAAGGCAGCTTCCTATGTACTAAAAGCATAAGAACAGCACATGTAAGCTCTCCAGAAGAAGGAGGAGGGCAGGGAATAGGGGTGTGTGTGTCAGAGGAATAGTGACTTGAAGCTAATATCATGCTATATCTGTGCAGTGGTTGCTTGCAGTCCTTCTTACACAAATGCATAAGATGTTTCATATGTTAGTGACTCAGTTTGTTGCTGATAAAGGACGAGGGCTTGAATACACAGCAGCCATGCACAGCTGCCATGTGGATAGATATTCCAATATGCCCAGTCCCAATACTCAGCAATTTGATGTGTTTCTGACATCCCTTCCTCTTTCTCTATGAGCCTCGTCAAGTTGCTCTGGCTGACTGTGAATGGCATATACGCATGGCCATCTACCCACAAGTCATTCAAGGCACATGTGGTTTGCAGCAGTGTTATGAATCCCCCCCAGCTGAGTTTCTCCACCCTGCTTTTCTTTTCTTTCCTTTCCTTGTGACTCCCCAGAGCAAGACAACTGCTGAGGATGGAAAGGAAAGAGGGGCACATGCCGTGAGGGAGAGTTGGCATGGCAGAGATTAACATTCTAACTCACACACACCAGGAGGGGACAGAGAGAAAATTGCCAGAGAGTACAATGGAGATAAAAAGGCATGACAAATGAATGTCAAGAGGGAGAGTGGTACAATCTATATTAATGAGACTTGCTTCGGAAACTCAGCCCGAAGAATGAGGGCAAGGAGGAAGTGGCCCAGCTGACCCAGACTGGTCAAGCTAGAGATCAGTGCAGTGACCAGGAGAGGAACTGATTTTGCATAGCAGTGAATAATGCACTGGATCAGCAGGGCTCAACCTTCATGGTGTGAGCAAAAGCTGATGGACTTTCCCTGAGATCTGACTAGTCATCAAGTGTTATTAGACTTTGCAGAGCTCTGCAATTTGCAATAATAAGGGGAGATAGTGTATCTCCATACTGCAGATTCTCTGATGGGAGGCAGACCCCACCATTCAGAGGATAGCAGGAGATAAGGAGCTGCTATTGAACGGGTGGGAAGGGAGGGAGAGGGGTGCAGCAGCTTATAATTAGTCTCTTGCACTTGCACTTTAAGGTGTCAGGGGGGAAATTGAAATAAGGTTAAATGATTTGTGAAAAGAGAAACAGGGAAATGAAAACCAGGAGTTCCCCCGACTCATCGATGCCTTTTCCACTCTATTCTCTTCTAAGACATTGTGCTTCTTACTTAGCACTGGGAGGCAATTCTGTTCTGCAGCAGAAACAAAGTTGGACCCAACAACATTTCAAGTCTATATAAATCTTCTCTCCTCAAAGCCTTGTAAAACCTCTGCAGCAAAAAAATCTTTCAACCTGTAAAAGTACCAAGCAAGGTCTCAGGAGATTCACTGGCTTAGGAAGCACTGTGTTAAGAAAGAGGAAGGGTTTTGTGGCAACTTAAAGACTCACATATTTATTGCAGTGCAAGTGTTCATAGGCCAGACCCCACATGCTTGTGCCACAATAAATTTAGCAGTGTTTAAATGTGCCATGTAGGCTTAGAGGAACGCAGCGGTAAACCACCTCTGAATGCTTCTTACCATGAAACAGAGCTTGGAAAAGTTACTTTTTTGAACTACAACTCCCATCAGTCTAATCCAGTGGCCATGCTGGCTGGGGCTGATGGGAGTTGTAGTTTAAAAAAGTAACTTTTCCAAGCTCTGCCATGAAAACCCTATGAATATTTCCAAAAAAGATTCATAGGGTCGCCATAAGTCATAATCGACTGAAAGGCATATAACAACAAAATGTGCCAGAGGACTCAATGTTGCTTTTGCACAACCGAACTAACACACCTGTTAAGTGTTAAAAGGTTTGAAACACTTTCCATAAAGCCCGTTGAAGCAAAAACAACAAAAAGTCTTCTGGGACCTTAAAGACTAAAAGATTTAACAGGCATCCACTAGAAGAGTTTGGGGGCTCTATGGGCCAACCTACTTGCCATGCTAAACACAGTATTTGAAGTTGCATCATTGTTTTTATAACCTTATGTCAGGTGCTGGGAACTTTTGGCCCTCCATAAGTTACTGAATTGCGACTCCCATCAACCCCAGCCAGCATGGCCAATGGCCAAGATGTCAGGACTCGAGTTCTAGTTCAGCAACGTCTGGAAGCCCAAATGCTATTCATTCTATTTTGTTCTAAACATTTCTAGCTCACCCTTCATTGGTACCAATACCAATAAATAGCAGGCACAGGAGGACTGATCAGGATTCGGACCTTGGTGTGCAGAGAGAGGGAGTTACCCTTTACGCACACATATTCACACACACACACCAGAGCTGCTATTAACTCCAAAAAGGAAGTTAGGTGAATTCAGAAGATTGGGTTGGATGTATAATTACTTCATAGGAGAAAAGGGGCTTTTACAGTAATCGGCTTCCATGACAGTCCAACACTATTAGAGGTAAGAGCCCATTTGATATGGGGGAACCTCCCTGGGTGAGATTTGGGGAGGGAAGCATTTCAGTTGCTCCAGGTGCAAGATGGGGTAGAAAGAATGATAGGAATTGCTGTTGTATGCCATTGTGTTTTATGATATATGTGGCAAGCCCGATATTTTTATGATCAGTGGTTGGCTGCACATACGATTTGTCCCTAATGCTATTTAACATCTACATGAAGACATTGGGTGTGTTCATTAGGGGATCTGGGGAACGGTGACATCAGTGTGCTGATGACACATAATTCTATTTCTCAGTAACATCTGAATCAGGTATGGCTGTGAAAGTCCTTGGTCAGTGCCTGGACTTGGTGGTGGACTGGGTGAGGGTGGATAAACTGGAAGTGTAGCATGGAAAGATGGAAGCTCTGTGGGTGAATGGTTCCCAGGTCTGGGAGACTGCTCAATTGCCTGCTGTGGATGGGATTGCATTCCCTCTGAAATGGCAACTAACAGTAAAAATGATGAAACAATATAACACTGTCACAAAGAAAAATTAAAATCGTAATAGAAGGGCAGATAAGCGAAACAAAGTAGAGGTGATACTAGTAATAAAAACAAGAATTTTTGAAAGGTCTTCACTAAAAAATGTGCACTGGGAGAGCACTGTCTTAAGCATCCACTGAAAAGCAGGCAATGATGGGGGTTAAACACAGTTCCTTGGGAAGGTCATTCCATAATCTGGGCATCACAGTATTATTATTTTTTAAAGTACTTCTCTTGTGCTCTCATCAACCATTTGTAGTTGAACCATCGATGCTGCCAGAACAGCCATCTCTTAACAAATCAGACTGTGAGCCTCCAGGAACAAACAGAGGGTTGAGGTGAGATGGAGTTAAGATAGCCATAGCATCAAGATTTTGTTTCCATGCACAGGCAACAATACAGGTATCAACCACAGATTGTACCCAGCTAAGTTCTACTCTGTGTAGGCCCATGGAAATTAAGTTAGCCATGTCCATTAAATTCAGTAGGTCTACTCTGAGTCAGTAGCATAGTGGCAAATTCATAAGTGCGGAGTCCCTTCATGATAGCCATGTCTCCTCACAGCCATACCCCTCTTTCCACTTTCCTTCGGCACCCCTGTGCTCTATGTTGTTTTCAAGTCTGCACTTCATTACAACAGATGTCCCTGGGAGCCAATCAACATGAAAGGGAAGGCTCCATGTTAGCTACTAAGAAGTTTTCTCAGTGGCTGACTCACCTTTCACTCTGATTGGTTCCAATCAGCATGAAAGGACAAAGACACCTTTTAGTGGCTAACACATTCTCCTTTCATACTGATTGGCTCATACATAGGGACTTGGCTGGGACCCTGCTCCCAATAAAGTAAGGGGTCTACGACCCTCCTCAACCCTAGAGGACTACTGCTCTGAGGAGACTAGTATTGGATACAACCCCATATCTGCTCAGATCAATAGACCAGTGTCAAGATCTACTGTTTCTTTGGACAAGAGGCAACTGCTTCACTACTTGCCTATAAGCCAAATCCAGCCAAGATATTTTGTGCCTATCAGGCTGCATGTTATCCAGAAGGGTCTTTGTTAGGGCCAGTTGCCCCAACACTTGTTAGGCTAGTAATGTACGGTTAACCAAGTCATCCATATGCTTGTCACAAGAACCATGCAGCAACTTAATTAACTGAAGTTTTCCTCATGTATTGGCTCCCCACTTGCTGATTCTCTTTTCATAGACAAGGGTGATTACTTGCAACTGGGAAGAAAGGAAATATGAGAAAATGACCACTGCATGAATAAACAAGTGGGTGAAATATGGAGGCTCAAACCAGCTTTTGAAATCCAAGCTGTACAAATTCTGTGTTAGTAGCTGATTCATGCATGGTCTTGACTTCCGGGAAGGGTGACTTAGCCTGTGCCTGCTTTTGAGACGGGCTCCTGCCTCAAAAGAAGCTTATTCAGATATATCAGTCAGTTTTTTCTTTTTTTTTTGACTGATTAAACTTCTCCCGGGTAGGGAGAAACGAAGAGATTAACCTCAAAGCCTATTTTTGTTGGGACGACCAGATCTCATTAATTTATGGGACGAGGTCCAGCCGACGAAGGTGGGACGGATTTTTAACAGCAAGCTCTATCTGATAAAGCGAACGTTCACCTTATCTTCTAAGAGAGAACGCACTAACAGGCAAGCACCCTTCTTTCTATATTTTTCTTTTACTTGACTTAAATTGTTGCTGTTTAAAAGAGATTTGCCAGATTGATCAGTTTTTGACATCTCACTGGGGAGCCATAACTTCTCTCTGCTACGCACTAATTAATAGCTTATCTCTGTTTTTGTTGCAAAAAGCTGTCCTGGATTTGCATTCTAAAGATATACACAGAAGAGGGATTTCTATTCCAGATTTTTATTTTGAAAAATATTATACTGTTTTGAGACTACTCTCTTTTTGGTCTATTTTATTTTGACGAATCTGTTTCTTGACGATTGCCATTAATTGTTTCGATCCTGGGAACTGCATTTTGTTTACTTAACTATTGGAGAGATAAGGCTGTCTGCTCTGTTTATATTGTGATGTCACCAAGTTTGGAGTATTAACCCAATTGTTGCTGAAATAAGAAGTGGTTTTCCTATATTTTTCTTTTAAAATGGCAATTAAGAAAGTGGCTGAAAATCTGGAAATAACTATGTTTCAGAAAATAATGGATGAGATTGAGATAATGAAAATTGAATTGAGTAAAATGAAGCAGGAGATTAAAGATATAAGGGTCCCTGTGAGAGAGGTGACCCTGGAAGGGGTCCCTGTGAGAGAGGAGACCCCGGAGATTGGAACAGGGGTCCCTGTGAGAGAGGTGACCCTGGAGACTGGAATAGGGGTCCCTGTGAGAGAGGAGATCCCGGAGATTGGAACCAACGTGGAACAGGAACAAGATTTGGAGTCTATGGACTTTAGAAATAAAATCTATTGTTTGGAACTCAATGTTATCTCTGAAGAAATGAATGAAGATTCTAGAGATAAAGTTATCAATGGCATGGATAATCTTCTGGACTGGAATGATGTGATGGAGCCCAATATAGAGAAAATCTATGGAATTAACTGCAGCCATGTGACAATGGAAAAACTTTTAAGAGATGACCCAGTGTATTTTGAAAAAAAGAACAGAGATATGATTTTACAGCAGTATTTCAGCAACCTATTCAGAATGGATGGCAAGAAAATATTTGGGATAGAGGTAATCCCCATCAGACTCTTACTATATGACTATGGCTTTGACAGCAAGATTATTATGGAATACTGATAATGGAAGATTGGATATTGAAATTACTGGACTTAACAAGACTACTGAAGATGGAAGATGGAAAATGGAACTAATAGAGATAATAGAACAATGGCTACTGAAATTATTGAACCTAACAGATTCTGATGTGATGGATTAATTGAAATGTTTATTTTGACTATGGTTATGACAATAAGATTATCATAATTAGTAATGAGATGGATTAATCGATATGCTTATCTGGAAAAAAAAAATTGATAGATATATTTCTTAAAGAATTGAAACCTCTCTTTGACTTTTTGTGGAAAGAATAAAGTAATGTTTATGAGATTTGATGATTAAGTAAGATAACTACTGGAGGAAAGTGATTTTATAATATGACTTAAGAGACAGGATTGTTATATATTATAGACTTATAACTGATTTGATCTTTGACAAATGGGAAGTCAATATTTTACTCTTTATTTTTTATTTTTGTTTTTTTTTTTTTCTTTTTTTCTTTTTGTTTAACTATTTTTGATTTTGTTTTTTGTCTTTGAATGTTTTATGATTTTGTTTTGTATGTTTTATGAAAATCTGAATAAAAATTATTGAAAAAAAAAAAAAAAAAAAAAAGATTCATGCATGGTCTTTAGCTGTGGTTCCAGCATGGAGGTCTCAATAAGTATTTAGTTATTGCCATTGCCTTAGTCTATCTATCTGTCCCCTGGGACTCAGGCCACACTGCTTCATCAGCCACACTCCTACTCAGCCCCCTTGATTGTTGTTACCTGTCCAGAATATGTCTTTGAACTCTGATAATGATTTTTGCTTGCCTGGATGGAGGATAGATGAGTATGTGTGAGTAAATTAACATTTGATGCTCCACCCACTTTTGCTCCTGCCCCTACCCAACACTGGCATATGGTCCTCAGAAGTTTGCCGGGAAAGGATGTGGCCTTCAAGCTCAAGGAGTTCAACCTTTGCAGCAAAATCAACACAAAGTCCCATGCCACCAGAAGAACTAACAAATGTGTCATAGCATAAGCTTTTGATCACTAGAACTCATTTCAGCAAATACAATCTTTGGGATGTGTCCCCAAGGGAATAGACCTAAGAGGCTGGCAAAAGACGTTTTCATTTATCTCTCTCACCTGAAAGCTCTATTGCTAAACCTTTCTTTTTCACATAAAGATCTCTGTGGCAAAGCTTTCTGGCAAGAAGAGCAGGACCCAATTCTCCCAAAAACTTTCAAGAAAGAGCATATTTTTAAGGTATTAGCTTGGGCTAATTCTAGGAATGACAAGCTTAGATTTTGTTGAGGGAAGAACCATTGTGCATTGGAAACTTCATTCATTCATCCATTAAACTCACATTTATTTTTGTTACCCACATTCATGCTGCATTTGTTCTGGTTTTTTTGCTGTTGACTGTGGCACCAGAGATCCTATTGACTGTTGATTCCAGACAGCCACCATTTTATTTACCCAGAATGCCTTGGTCATTGCATCTTTCCTGGGTGTTCTGGGGTATGTGTGGAATGTCAGCCGCTTTTTTGTGTGTGGAGGCTGACATTTCTAACTGCTGGACGTGGGGCAAGAGCAGCTCCTGTTTTGTTCTTTTGTTTATGTTCCAGAAGGGAGATAGAGTTAGGGTCCTCCAGATGGCTAGGCTTGACTATCTTTACCTGTGATGCTCTGACTTCCTTCCTTCCTTCGCAGACTGATATGCTTAGGGAAGGTTATCTGCCCCTCCTTATTCCCTTTCCTCTCTTCTCTTCTTTGACTGTCTGAGAAAGAGGAGACACCTTTGTCTCTGCTCTCTCCCTCCTGAGCCATGAGGGCAACTCCCATGTCTGGGCATTGTGCCTCCAATGTAGTTAGTTAGTTAGAACTAGGTATGCCTTTCCTATCTACTATGTATTTCTGTAAATAAAGTAGCTTGTCTTATTTTACTAAGTCTTAAGTTTCAGTGATCTCAATGCAGGGTAAAAGCCTGCTACTTAGGTAACGCACACAATGGCACACACGCATCTCAGGCCGTTGACAATCTCTGCTAACATTTATACAAATTTACACAACACTAACTCCATGACTTACTTCTGAGTAGACATATAAAGGATTGTGCCATTAACCACACTATTAAATGGTGGTAGGTTTGTTCTGGCTTATATCAGAAGAGAACTTATCATTCTCTGTATTGTGAATGAGAGCCAGTGTGGTGTAGTAGTTAGAGTGTTGGACTATGACCTGGGAGACCAGGGTTCAAATCCCCACACAGCCATGGAGCTCACTGGGTGACCTTGGGCCAGTCACTGCCTCTCAGCCTTGGAGGAAGGCAAACCACCTCGGAATACCACTTACCATGAAAATCCTGTTCATAGGGTCCCCGTAAGTTGGGATCAACTTGAAAGCAGTCCATTTCCATTTTCTATTGTGAATAAAATGCCTCTAGAATACCTAATTGACAATTATCCAGTTTATTAATACATTGCTTCACACATATCAGAAGGTGGTGCATTTTACTTAACATTTAACCGGATGAGCCCATTGCTCTGAGATGCAAATGACATGTGTGAGTGCCACCCCTGGACGCAATCCTGGGAGTATTCAAAGCTCAGGCAATTGTGCTCATTTGAATCAGTTAATTTTCTGATATTAATGATTACATTTGAAAAGTGCAAGACAGTGGGGGGTGGAAATGGAGAATGAAGAAGCACAAAAGAGGGCTCAGTAGGGTTACTAATAAAGAGAGGAATGGGCAGGGATTGAAATTATTCATTTGTGCATGCTGCAAGGCATATTATAGGAAAAGAGCCTCAAAATGTATATATGATCATGAAGAATCTAGGAACTTTTCCATAATTTTAAGGGATGAGAAAAACTTTCATTTTCCTGTTGAGAGATCTCTTGTGCAAATAGTTCCACAATGCTATGATTGCAAAGCACAACGTGAATTAATCGTTAACTGGTAGTACGTTCCATACAAGTCTGGGAACTCAAGTGTTGTATCCAGCTAGTTGTTTGTTTTAAAAATCAAGTTTCTAGCTGTTTGGGTAAATTGTGAATAAAAAGCGCAGATAACCTTTCTAAAGTCCCAGAGGCTAGAAGGCCAGAACAGATTTTGTGCCTTTGAGCATAGAAGTGTGGAGGCTTTCTTAATTGTAAAATGTAAGATCCTACAGAAACTGGTATATCTGTGAATGTTTTGCTAAACCCTTTTTATTTTCTGCTTCAGTTTATACCTTGCCTTTTGATCAAGCAGACTAAAAGCCTTCAAGGCTGCTTTAATTCATTAGCATTAGCACTGCTTCCTGCTCATTTCAAGCCTTGGCGGGTACAAATTCAGAACTTTCCCAGACTCACTGCCCAGGATCCTGTACTTTAAAAGCAGACGGCAGCATTGGCAACATCCTCCAAAGCAGGTGTGGGGAACCTTTTGTTGGAAGTGGGGCAAGAGCAACTCCTGTTTTGTTCTTTTGTTTATGTTCCAGAAGGGAGATAGAGTTAGGGTCCTCCAGATGGCTAGGCTTGACTACCTTTACCTGTGATGCTCTGACTGACTTCCTTCTGTCGTTAGACTGATATGCTTAGGGAAGCTTATCTGCCCCTCCTCCTTCTGCCCTTTCCCTTCTTCTCTTCTTCGACTTTCTGAGAGAGAGGAGACACCTTTAGCTTTGCTGTCTCTCTCCTGAGCCATGAGGGCAACTCCCAAGTCTGGGCGTTGTGCCTCTAACTTAGCTAGTTAGTTAGAACTAGGTATGCCTTTCCTATCTACTATGTATTTCTATAAACAAAGTAGCTTTTCTTATTTTACTAAGTCTTAAGTCTCAGTGATCCTAATGCAGGGTAAAACGCACACACTGGCACACATGCATCTCAGACCATTGACAATCTCTGCTAATATCTATACACATTTACATAACACCTTTGGGGCCCCCAGATGTTGCTGAACTACAACTCCTATAATCTCTGGCCATTCACCATTCTTGCTTGGCTGACGGGAGTTGTGATTCAGCAACATCTGGTTGGTCAAAAGTTCTCCACACCCGTTCTAGAGCCGAATGGACCTTATGGCATTGCAGGACTACATGGCTCTTTCTCTGTGCCATATCATTCATAAGAACATAAGAAGAGCCTGCTGGATCAGGCCAGTGGCCCATCTAGTCCAGCATCCTGTCCTCACAGTGGCCAACCAGGTGCCTGGGGGAAGCCCGCAAGCAGGACCCGAGTGCAAGAACACTCGCCCCTCCTTTTCTACCCCTTGTGCATACACACACACAAAATGGAAAAGGAAGCCATTCTTGGAGTGGTGGTCTGGATGGCAAGAACAACCCCAACTGTATGATGCTAACGGCTACATGTAGCCACTGGGTTACAGGGTCTTCATCTCAGCTCTAAAATAATTCCCTGTTTGACTGATACAACTTCTTAGTTTAGAGAAAAGGCGAGTAAGAGAAGACATGATAGAAGTTTATAAAAGTATGCATGGCGTGGAGGGCGTGGATAGAGCAAAGTTTTTCTTCCTCTCTCATAAGACTAGAACTTGTGGACATCCGATGAAGATGAATGCTAGAAGATTCAAGACCGATAAACGAAAGTGATTGTTCACGCAGCGCATAGTTAAGCTATGGAACTCGCCGCTAGAGGAGGCAGTGATGGCCACCAATGTGGATGGCTTTCAAAGAGGATTAGACAAATTCATAGAGCATATGGGTATCAAAGGATACTAGCCATAATGGCTATGCTCTGCCTCCACAGTTGGAGGCACTCTGCTTCTGAATACCAGTAGCTGGAAACCGCAGAAGGGGAGAGTGCTCTTGTGCTGAGGTCCTGTGTGTGGGTTTCCCACAGGCATCTGGTTGGCCAGTAGAAGAGAAAGTGGAAGGCATTCAATGATGTGCAGAAAAAAAAGGGGTGTGAACCCTGAATGCCAAAGGAGGGAGTTTCAATGTGTTTATTGTATAAATTCTTTGAAGAAGTAGCTTATAGTATAAAATGCCCAACGCGTTTCAGCCCATCAAGAGCTTTCATCAGGGGCTACAATCCAACAGAAAAACATCATCAGGACAGACATATGTTAAGTCCATTGTATACAGTAATACAGTATATGTATTATGTGGGTTTATATATATATATATATATATATATATATATATTCATATATTTACACTTTCATTTCTTTGTAAATGTGGGTTAGTTGTATGTATATTTCCTAAAAGGAATTTTTGTAAAAAATATGAGTTTTAACAATATAATTTAAAGGATTTTAATAGTTACAATGGACTTAACATATGTCTGTCCTGATGATGTTTTTCTGTTGGATTGTAGCCCCTGATGAAAGCTCTTGATGGGCTGAAACGCGTTGGGCATTTTATACTATAAGCTACTTCTTCAAAGAATCTGGTTGGCCACTCTGAGAACAGGATGCTGGACTAGATAGGCTATTGGCCTGATCCAGCAGGCTCTTGTTATGTTCTTATGTACATCTGTATGTTCCTTATTCATTATGGTTGTATACAAGGCAGATCCCAGGTCATACAGACATTATTTGGGATGACCAAAGCCTTACCTGAGACATCATAAATTGAAACATCTTTAGTCATGCATCATTGCTGTGTTTATCCTTTCAGACTACTGCTGCCAGAGTCAGGATCAGAGGCAGACTGTTTGGGTCATCTGAATTTCTGGCATTTGTTCCTGCTATTATCAAGCCTCTTCATGGCTCCCATCCTAGCACAAAGTCTCTCTTTTGAAGGAGTCCTTTCATGTAAATGGGTCCACCTGAGTGTTTACTTCAAAGTGTCACTTGTAGTATGCAGATCCGAAGCCCGTCCATGGCTTATTTTATCAAAGAGCTCTGCTGTGCTCACAAAACAACGTGCAGTCATAGAAGCGTAGGAAACTGCCTTAATACTGAGTCACGCCACTAATCCATCTCGCTCAACCGGCAGCGGGTCTTCAGGGTTTCTGGCAGGAGACACTCCCAGCCCTACCTGGAGAGCAGATATATCAGGGTTTGAACCTGGGACCTTTCACATGCAAATCAGATGCTGTACCACTAAGCTACCGTTATAAAGGATACATCTGTTTCCCTACAAAGAAACATCTCTACGTTTTTTTCACCAGTTGCCAAACTCTGTCAACTACGCAAGGTTCAACAATTTCTCAGTATCAGGTTTCTGTTATCATCCCTCGAGGTCCACTGTTACTTCCAGAGCACATTCAGTTCTGTTCAAGAATCTAGAAACAGTAATGTCTAAGGCTGAAACGCACACCTCATATGTTGAGACACTTTCATCTCCCAGGGTGGCTACTATGGATGTTTTACCTACACTATGGAGCCTTGCTAAATAAATTAAAAGGGCGATGAAATAAACATTTATTTTAATTAATCCCTTTGAACTAGCAGGATTCCAGGCTGCACTGATCCCTTTCTTCATCAGTCTCAAATTAAAATAAGAGGTGAAATTAACAGTGTATTTCTGCCTTTTATGACAGTGGGAAATGTAATAATGCAGCTTTAAGTTATTGGGCCCAACAGCTACCACGCAAGTCCCTTAATTTTATTTTTATCTAGGTACTTATGTATTATTTATTTATCTGTATATTTATGTGTTTATCCATCCATATTGATTGATTTTCAGGGCAGTGTACAATCACATAATAGACTTAACTACCAATGAACACTATCCATTCAAACCACTTAAAAAAATCAGCTAGCTTTATCTAAAACGTTTGAGTGAACAAAAAGGGCTTAGCCTAGTTCCCAGACAGTAAGAAAGTAGGGACCAGTTGAGCCTCCTTGAGGAGGGAGTTGTACAAATGGGGTCTACCCCAGCAGAAATGTCCTCTGTCTGATCACCATCTGCTGTCTTCCAAAGGTTGCCTACTCCTGCTTTATAGGTAAGCACTAGCACCTTAAATTTGGATTGGAAACAGACGTGCAGCCAGCAAGACTCTTTTAATATGGACCAGGTGTGGGCCCAGTGTGCGGTCCCAGTTTGCAGTCCAGCTATTTGATTTTGTACTAACTGCATATTCTGAAGAGTCACCAAATGTCACAGGCAAAGCTGGCAAGTCTTGAGAATACTATATCTAGCTTGTATGGCTATTGCCTCGTGTTTTGTTTTGTTTTTTTTAAAAAAAACTAGTTAATTAATTGTATAAGATTAAGGCAACTAATAAGGTGCAATCCAAACCCACTTTGTGCCAGGCTGGGGAGGGGCAGTTGGATTGGGTGGAATGTGCAGAAGTATTGGTGGTGAGATCTGCATGGGTGTCAACAAGTGCAAACTTGCTCATGCACCTGATGCCTGCAGAAAGCTTTGGCTCTGTTGCCCATAAGCTGATAGGCGGTAAAGCTGAAGACTCAGGTGCTTTAAAGGAAGAGTCTTTGCAAGCCCTGAGTGGTGCTTTGAAGTCCCGACTTCATTGTGATATCAGCTGATTGACAGGTAGGCAGCCCCTCATCTGTCAAATTTAGCATGGACTCTCATGCTCATGCTGGACAGCTCCCCTGCTGCTTTTAACAAAACTTGCTACACATCTGCTCCTTGCCCTGTAGGTTATCACCACAACCTTCTTGGTATAATAGAGACTTTATACTCAAGTGTTTGGAGACTTGCATCTCCCTTTCCCACTTTGGGTATTTACCATGGCATGTTTGGAAAATAAACACAGTGACTCAGTCAATGGGTACAATTGTTTGCAGTAACTGCATCTCATTAAACTCACTCTGCCTTGTGTCTTTCATTTAAGGTCTGGATGCATGCACTCTAATTTTGCCTACATTGTCCTGCATACGATGGAATCTAAAAAGCAGGCAGGAAGAAAGATGTGCCAGGAAATCCCCAATAATTTCATGCTCAAGGAACTACAAAACCAAGTATACTTATCATCATCTTTACTCATGCCTTGATTTCATGTGTCTTAATAAGCACTTTCAGAATAGATTGTTGTTGGACAGTCTCATCTCTTCTCTCTTCATTTAGTGAAACACGGTGCTTATCAGGCACCCCCTGATGAAAGGCCGGGGGAGAGCAAAAGCTCCATGGGATTTTCTCACAACTTGGAACAAGATGATTGATCAGAGAAGCAATTGTTCTGCTTATTACATTCAGAAGAGCAAGACGGGAAGAAGCAGAACGTCAAGGCCAATCCCAAAGGTACAAACATCAGCTTCTTGGACTATGCTGACATGTCTATTAGTCCAAAGTCTCTGTACAATGCAAACACATTACTAAGCACTTATTGACCAGCTCGTATCCATCCAACCAGTGGGTGATAAGAAATGTCTGCATCTTTTGACCCTTTATCTTGTTGCGCCGTGATGGCTACATTAGCGGATTAATTTCAGTGACAGGACTGATGTGAGATAACAAAGGAAAATGTGTCACCAAGAAGCCAAGCTGGAGCTTGGATTTGTAGCAGGCAGGCAAAACCTGCCTCTTGTACTTTTAAAAAAAGCAGCTTTTAGAACAGCAGCTCAAGTCACTTCCCCGATCAAAGTTGGGAAGCTATCAAAAATGACATTTGGGCTTTTAAATTTCTGCAAAATTCTATTATCTTATAGCTCATTATGCTAATATTTATTTATTACATTTATATCCTGCCTTTCTTCTACCATAGAACTCAATTCAGTGTACAGAGAGCTCCCAGGCAGATGTCAAGATTTCAGCCCTTCCATCCCTGGAGCTTGAGATTTCCCCCAACACAGAGCAGGACAGTCCAGCAGATCTCCACACCACAGGAAAAAAAAGCTGTTGAGCTTGAAGAGCTGTTGACTCCAGACATCTCTGCCATAGGATTGGAAGTTGCTGCACCAACTGCATGGATTCCTGATCGGCTCTCAGATCACCGTCTCAGCCCCCACAGAAGCAGAGAAGACAATGAGGCAGGCAAGAGCTTCAGGGCCACCACTGAAGTGCTCGGTCTAGCTGCATGTAAAGCTACTCAGGAGGATGTGGAAGTGCACAGAAACACTTGCCCAGATCAGAGCATGGCTGAGAACCAGAAAGGGTTGGTGCCTCCAGTCCCTGTATAAGCTATCTCACAAACTGATCTGCTTCATTGCTGAAGATCCAGCTTTCCTGAACCAGAGAAAGAGTCAGCGGTTTCCCATCCCGACACTAACCAGACCCAGGCCTGTTTAGCTTCAGAAATGTTGCAGCATCATGTGTCTCAGATCATGCTCTGGGACCATATACAATTTAAAGTATATGCACATGTAAAAGATAATGGAGAAGTATGTGAAACTTGGAGATATGCCCAGTAGGAGTGAGTCACACGTTCAGGTTGAAAAACCAACTTTCAAGTCTTCCAGGGAGATTTTTCAGTGGGTTTCATATTTTTCATCTAGATTTCATTCTGGTGGTCTGTTTTCTCCCAGGTCATTCTTACCCCATCTTTTCTCAAGATAATATTGGCTCCACCTTCTTCTTCTTCTTCTTCTTTTTTGTATGGGCCATGAACTGAACCTAAATTCCCGTTTGTCTGAGCCATGCCTGATGCACCCGACAATGACGATTCTTACCTTCGATTTAAGTTCCCTGGATCCTGCTGGCATTCAGAATATAAAGCCCCCTATCTTGGCATCTTTGGGCCTATGTATTATTCATAGACTCTCTTGTTCTTGAGCAAGTGAAGAAACCAAATAAATATTAATTCCAAAGTAACACAAAGCCTTCCATTTCTCTTGCAGGGGACTCTTGTTGCTCCAGGGACACAGGAGAATCTACCACGCGGAAAGAGTAGAAATAAATTACCTGAAAATAACACGTTATCAAACAATTATCAAAACAATTATTCTCCACTGTAATAGAAATGAACAGTCCCATTACACTGGAATATTAAATGCTGTGCAAGGTGACAAGTGGGGAGTTCTGCCAAGTGCCTTTATTATATGATTTCCTTAAATCACTGCTCTGAATTGGTCTGCCTCCCCGAAAGGACAAATTCAGCATAAATTGGTGAGAAGCAGGTATTGTTACTATGTTATGCTATGTGGAAGCAAGTGTTACTTGAATCATTGACCAGTGACCTGGCTCTCATTATCATAGTTTTCAACTATAAAAGCCAAACAGATTTTTCAAAAATCTCACACAGCTGATCGTCATGAATTTGATCAGAAGTATTTCTATGATAAACATGAAAGATAGATTACAGAGGGGTGACCATGTTTTCCTGTTGCAGCTAACCCAGAAAAAAAAAGGGAGACACTTGTGGTACCTTAAAAGATGAACAAATGTATTATGACATATATGAGCTTTTTTGGACTAGAAGCTACTGCATCAGTTTTGTGGAGTGCTATCTCTGCAGCCTCATCCTTGCATTTCTCTCTGTCGTCCTCCCTGCTTGTAAGGACATGTAAGCGGCTGTATTCTGACTCGGACCGATGGCCCATCTAGCTCAGTACTTACTGTCTGCACTACCTGACAGCCTCTTTACAGATATTCCCAGCCCTGTCTGGAGATGCTGCCATTGGGGAGTGCACCTGGGACCTTCTGCATGCCACACAGCTGCTCTGCCCCTGAGCTGCGGCCCTTCCCCTAAGGTTGATGGCAAGAGTACAATTCCCGGATCTTGGAAATGGCTGTTGTCACAAGGCCTACGGCCCAGCTGTGGTGGCTGCCTCTCGCCGCAGTGCCGTCGGGTGGCTCACCCTCACAGATTCCTTCTGCTGGTGGACTAGATCAGTGCCACTGCCTGCCTCTCTGCCACATGGCTGCATTTTGTGGGCTGAAACACTACAGATTGAAAATCCACCAGTGGAAATATTTTCTACTATGGAGATTCAGTGATCAGCTGGGCAAGTAAGAAACAACAGACTGTAGCACTCTCTTTCACAGAAGCAGAGTATAGCTCAGCTTCTGAAGCAAGCAGACAGCTGACATGGCTACTTGAACTATTCAAAGATTTAGGCATCTTTATTCCTGGGCCTGTCGTGATGCATGAAAACAACTAAGGATGCATCAGACTCATGGAGTCAGAAGGGGTGAGTTCACAAACCAAACACATAGATGTGAAGCACTGTTTCTATTTCATTTTAAACCAAATAGGATGGACCTCCTTGCTATATTCATGATTTTGGATTAATGTCCGATTAAGTCTCAGGCAGGGATTTCTGTTAGTCTGTATGGTAAATGAAGGCACACACAAAGAATTTTAACGCTGAAAAGACTAATAGATTTATTATGGCATAAGTATTCATTGATCTGAACCTGCTTCATCAGATGCATAAAGTCTTGTCCTCATATGGAAGATTGTATCTATAGTGATTATAAACAGGGGTAGACAGAAAAAAAAGTTAACAGTGAGGCCAAAAGGCAATGAAATGCAAGTAATAAAAACCTCACGTTCGTTGTCTTCCTTTCCAATCCAGTTATGCAGTTTCATCTAGCTAGTTCCACACAATCAGGAACCGACCGATTAGTTGTTTTAATTCAATCAGAAAAGCTGGATGCAGAGCCTCTGCTATGTACCCCCTTCCCATCCAGCCCCTGCATTCTTGCAGGTTTCCTGCTCATTGAGTGTGAAATTTAATGAGCTCCAGCCAAATGAAGCTGATTTCAAAATGTGTTGTATTGCCTCGTTCACCTCGATTCTACCCTTCTGTAAGATGCCCTCTATGACATATACTTATCGCTCAGCTCCAATCTCCCTCCTCCAATCTACTTTGATTGTCATTCCCACTGTAGTCAGACATTGGCCTATAGCATAGGTTTCATTTATTTGTGCTCAGCTTACATAACGCTTATTTTCTCTTGTCTTATCACTGTTTATCCAGATTACTTGTAGCATCTTAACTTGTATTCTGGCTAATGCTATTCAAACAGAGCCTATTGGTCTGGATCCTTATGCAATCAGGTTTTAGTTTACAGACAACAACCTGGAAGAAATTACTTCCAATGCATATAAGGCTTCTCTGGAAATGGAAGGCTCCTCCTCTGTGTGAGGCTAGAAATCCTGTTCTTAGAAAAAACATTATGAACAATTACTTACACCCTGAAGAACTCTATGTTTCTTGCTTGCTTTGTAACCAAACGTTAAATCTTGGCCATCATTGTGTGAAAATAAATATAAATGAAATGAAAAGCAAGCAAGAAAGTGTGGTTAGGGTTTCAGGTTCATCAACTATTCCTGAAAGGATGAAGGATTTTATAGTGTTGCCAAGTCACAAGTGTAAGAAACCTGTCTTGTACCAAGTTAGACTACTGGCACATTTAGCTCAGTGTTGTCTAGCAGCAGCACCTCTCTTGGGTTTCAGACAGGGCTTTTACCTAGGCTTACCTGGAGATGATGAAGATTGGACCTGGAATCTTCTGTATAGTGGCAGCTGATGGCTCCATGTCAGTGGGGCAGTGGAATCTATTCTGGGTTTTAGGCCAAACTTTCCAGGAGTTGTCCAAGGTGCTGAAGCTTAGTACTATCTATACATTGGCCACATTTGCATGTAATACTACATTGAGGCCTCCTCAGGAGAAAGAGGAGAGTCCCACTCTCCGTCCCAGCATGAACCAGGACCATCTAACATGGTGTGTAAAAATAAATGATGATGAGGTGGTTCTGATGGCTTCTTTGCTCCTGCAAAGAAGCTGTTGGAAGCGTGGCAAGAACAACTCCTGTTTGGATTCTTTTCTTTGTATTCCGGAAAGAAGATAGCATTAGGGTCCTCCAGCCGGCTAGGCTTCCCTACCTTTACTTGTGCTGTTCTCTACCTAACTTCCATTGTAAATGGATATTGCAGAGAAGTTGACCTCACTTCTGACTCTCCTTTCTTTTTACCTCTTCTTCGACTGTCCGAAGAGAGAGCTCCATCAGAAGTAAGCTTATTTTTTCACCTGATATTCTGTAAAGAAACTCAGATCTAGCCACAGTAATACATGTCTTAGATATAGCCAGACTGGATCACTGCAATGCTCTCTACATTGGGCTACCTTTGAAGGGTCTTTGGAACCTTCAATCAGTCCAGAATGTGGCAGCAAGTATGTTAGTGAGTGCTCAGTCATGGGTTCATATCACATCTATCCAGCAACAACCTGCCAATGTGTTTCCGGCCACAATTCAAAGTGCTGGTGATTAGATTCAGACTAGAGCCCTAAATGGCATGGATCCAGGAAATTTTAGGGACTACCTACTCTTGTACCATTCTACATGCTTCCTAATGTCTGGTGGATCAGTTCCTCTTTGTGTCTGCCTGCCCTGTGTTGGAAGTGGAGCAAGAGCAGCTCCTGTTAGGGTTCTTTTGTTTGCATTCCAGAGGGAAGATAGAGTTAGGGTTCTCCAGCTGGCTAGGCTTGCCTACCTTTACCTGTGCTCTTCTCTACCTAACTTCCTTCTGTTGTAAAGTGATATGCTCAGGGAAGCTGACCTGCCACTCCTTCGTCATCTTCTTTGACTGGGCATTGCGTCTGGGCATTGCGCCTCCAACTTAGTTAATTAGTTAGAACTAGGTATGCCTTTCCTATCTACTATGTATTTCTATAAATACAGAGCTTTTTCTTATTTTACAAAGTCTTAAGTCTCAGTGATCTAAATGCAAAGTAAAAGCCTGCTAAATACACACACTGGCACAGAACACTGAGTTACACTGCATAAGCATAACAGAAGAAAAGTAGAATGGAAGGTTTCCGCAATCTCCAGTGTGCCATGTCCAGTGATAATCATATCCCATTACATAATTGGTATTCTTGTCTGAATTTTAATGCTATTTTATATTGTTTAGATTGATTGGTTGTATGTATTGTACTGCATATGTCTTTCGCATTAATATGTATTACTGTGGTTCATTGCTTTGGGAGCCTTTGGGCACACAAACACACATCATGCCATATCATAGATAAGGTACACCTGAGATCTTACCCAAATACAGCACTCAACCCAGGGAATCTGCAAAACTGGGGACTTGAGGTGCTCCCACAGGATTCATCCTACAACTCCGGAACCTCCCCACAATCAATACAGTATCCTCATGAAAAATAGCAGCTGTGAGCCCAAACAAAAGCATAGTGTTGTTGGCACATTGCATATCATTTCAGAGCCCTTCTTGGGAGGAGGACTCATGACCATAAGCAAAGTCAGGATCAAGGTGTCATTAGTACACCAAGATCAGGGATATTAGATAATCTCACCCACATCTAGAGGAAGAAAGAGACCAGCTGGAGGCATCTTCACTCTTTTCCTTGTCTAAACCCACTGTTTGATTAGTGCTGCTCAAGGCCACAAATCCCTGTGCACAGCAGCACAGGCTACATGCCTGTTGTTAGCATTGTTAGGTTTTAGATCAGCAGCAGCAGCACAGACTGTGTGCAATTTTACCTGTAAAAGATCAGAACTTTTACTCTGCCACAATCACTGAGGCTTCAGACCTGGTAAAATGAGACAAGCTTACTTTATTGAAAGAAATACATAATAGATAGGAAAGGGATTCTAGTTCTAACTAGTTAGCTATGTTGGCAGAGCAAGGACCTGGTATGGTTTTTGCCCTCATGCTGCAGGTGAGAGAGTCAAAGTAAAGAGATCTCCTCTCCCCAAGAGATGGCGAAGAAGCAGGAAGGAAAACTGTGTTTGGTTAAATGAAATAGGAACAGTATGTAGTCCTATTTCTTAGCAAAGTATAAATGCAACAGCGGAATTTGAGAATAACCAGTCCCACAACTTCTCTCAGACATACTAGTTAACCAAATAACTTACAGAGACAATCTTCTTAGGTAAAAAGAATTAAAGAATATTTACTCACGACCTTCATATGTTTAAGAAAACATAGGCTCTAGTTTAGACAGAAATAACTGTAGTCTTGGTCCATTTTCAGTCATTGGTAAGGATGCTCCTGGAAGGAGCATCTGGCTTCTCCCTCTGCTAGAGGTTAATGGAGAATATGCAGAGATCTCAATATCCCCAGACAAAGGAGGAGGAAGAAGAAGCTAAATAACCCCACCCTTTAAGGAAGTTACTGTCGCAGAGTGGCGAAATTGGGAATGGAGAGACTATGAGCCTTTATGTGTTTAAATCTTTGCTAAAGATTACACCTTCCCTGCAAATTAGTCAGACAGAGACTTTAAGCTTTAAAATAAGAAATAACTACTTTATTCTGGAAGTACATACTTGATAGGAAAGAGTTCTACATCTAACTAACTAGCTAAGTTGGAGATGCAAACACTATGCCTAGTGTTTGCCCTCACGCTTGGAGGTTAGGGAGAGACAAAGAGAAGATGTCTGCTCTCCCTCTCAAGAGAAAGAAGAAGGAAGGAGATGTGGTCAACATCCTATGCATATCAGTCTAGCAGGAAGGGAAAGTCAGCAGAAGATCAAAGGATAGGTATTAGCCTAACAATCAGAAGGTCTCCTCTCTAGCTACCCTTTTTAGCCCCATGCAGCCTCAACCCACAAGTTGGAGTTGAACCACATATTCCAACAGTTACATCATGGTAAACAAACATATAGAGATATCCCCAATACTGGTTAGAGAGAACATCTCCCTATCTAAGGGGGCGGCATGCAAGCTTGCTTAAACCCAACAAGTTGGAAGGTATGGTCAGGATGCCTAAGAGTTATGAGTTTCCAGGAAGGAAGATTAGTAGATGAGCAAAGGACAGGTACAGCCTAGCAACCTGGAGGACTCCTCTCTATCACCCTTCATGTTAGGTAAATTTGTAAAAATGTTAGCAGAGATTGTCAACGGTCTGAGATGCTGTGTGCCAGTCTGTGCGTTTACCTAAGAAAGCAGGCTTCTCCCCTGCACTGAGATCACTGAGACTTAAGATTTAGTAAAATAAGAAAAGCTACTTTATTTATAGAAATACATAGTAGATAGAAAGGCATACCTAGTTCTAACTAAGTTGGAGGTGCAACGCCCAGGTTTGGGAATTGCCCTCATGGCTAGGAGAGAGAGAGCAGAGACAAAGGTGTCTCCTCTCTCTCGGACAGTCTGGAAGAGAAGAGAGGAAAGGGTGGAAGCAGGAGGGGCAGATAAGCTTCCCTAAGCATATCAGTCTAAAGACGGAAGGAAGTCAGTCAGAGCATCACAGCTAAAGGGAGTCAAGCCTAGCCATCTGGAGGACCCTAACTCTATCTCCCTTCTGGAACATAAACAAAAGAACAAAACAGGATGCTCTTGCCCCACTTCCAACACTTCAGACATGCAAACCCAATTCAAGGTGCATTCCCACAAGTGCATGACCATGTGCAGGAGCATGGCCATAGGGTGGTGTGAGGCTGTGAGATCTAGACCCCTTAGGGATACACCGGGCAACCTATCTGCCTTAATAAAAAATGTAAGAACCTTACACACATCAGATGTAAATTTACCTTTTTGCAAGTTCACTTTGACTTATGGTGGACCCCCCCCCTTCTGTATAGCCTACAGCTATTTAGGGAGAGACCACAGTGGTGGAGTACAGGATTTCCATGGAGAAAGGTCCCAGATTGATCCCCTGGCATTTCCAGTAAAATAGATCTCTGGTAGCAGGTGAGGAGAATGATGTGTTTCTGCCTGGGACCCTGGGGATGTTGGAATGTATGAGGTTCAACTCGAAATTGGTGGGTTGAGGCTGCATGGGGTTAAAAAGGGTAGTTAGGGAAGAGACCTCTTCGTTGTCAGGCTATACCTGTCCTTTGACCCTTGCCGTCTCTCCCCTTCCTGCTAGACTGATATGCGAAGGATGTTGATCCCAGTTCCTTCCCGCCTTCCCAGTTCCTTCTTCTCTCTCGAGAGGGAAGCAGACATCTTTCCTTTGTCTCTCCCTCTCAACCAGCGTGAGAGCTGCACTGGGACCAGTGCAGACTGCTCCAACATAGCTAGTTAGCTAGATATAGAACTCTTTCCTATCAAGCATGTACTTCCAGAATAAAGTAGTTGTTTCTTATTTTACAGCTCAAAGTCTCTGACTAATTTGCAGGGAAGGCAGAATCTTAGCAAAGATGCAAACACACACACATAAGCTTGCTCAATACACTCCGCTCTGCTACGCAACTCAATAGCATTCCGACAGAGGAGTCACTGTTAGTTGGGGAAGACAATACTAGTCTAGATAGTCTGACCTGATATAAGGATGCTTTCTATGTTTATAAGCCCTTTCACCAAAGCAGCTCTGGCTAAGGTAGGACCATGAGGATTTCTGTGTGTTTCTCTGAGGGATGGCACTGGGTTAGGTAGGTGTGTTTAGAAGGCAGAGAAAGTTTAGAATGGAAGCCTGGGTTTTAAAAGCTTTGCAATAGTCATGTCACATTGAAATGTTATTTCTGAATATAGTGTCCATATAGTTTCTCTATGGATAATTATATCTTGTATGCAGACCCAACAGGAATTGAGGATGTCATTCAATGGCATTGTTCCCAGAAAAGTTATGACAAGGAATACTGAAACCAAACATAACTCTTCAATGTATATGTGATCGCGAGACCACTTCAAAAAATGTAATTACATAAGCAGCAGATGCCACTTCAAAATTAAAGCTGAGGCATTTTTAGAGCAAACCTGATTTGACATAGGGGATCGATTCCCCTTACTTTCACAGATGAGAATCAGAAGTGACACCTCATGGATTTAGGTCAGTAATTTGTACCAGATGTAGTCCATGCTATATAATTTACACACAAAGGGGCAGTGGGAAGGTGACTGTGTGAGCCACAACAGGACTAGCAGTGCCCTTAAAAAAAAAAAAAGACTGTTGGTTTTCAATTATTCTAGCAGAGGTACCTTTTATGAGGAAATGAGGTGCCGCTTATGGACATTGGAACTGGAGCAGTTGTTAGACCAGATGCCCCGTTGATCAAGCTGGAAATACAATTCCAGGCAGATTTGGCTTCCTTGTGTCAAGACAGACAAAGAAATGCGCTTGTCCCTTGCAATAAGCTGCCCGATTTGTCCCCATTAATCTGCTCAGCAAACGCCAGGGATCTGCCTATGAACGTCCAGAAGGTTGTATTCTTGTTAGCAGATTTATTACAGGAGACATCACCACTAATTGTCCCTTTATTCTGTGATTAGTATTTGTTTGCTCAGGGCTTTCCAAAAGGAGGTTAGCTTCTCTTGTCAGATGGTTTACATAGCCTTTCCCCAAACATCACTCCAAGCACTAGTGTTAACACTGGGCATGTTAATCCCCTCTGATCCCTCTGAGTTTTTAAAAAATCTGTTCAAACTGAAGAAGGTCTCTCTCCCCCTCACATGCTCGTTCAGGCAGTGTTTTCACTTCATTAAAATTTTAAAGATCGACAATTGACTTTTATCATTCTCTCCGTCTTTTGCGCTCTCAGAGATTTACCAGGGCACTTGCTCAGATGTGTTAAATGCATTTGTACATATTGCATCCAGATGCACTTGGGGGAGCCTTGTGTGTGTGTGTGATCTGTATACATGCATGAAAGAGAAAAAAGGGAGAGAAGGAGACTTTTAATGGAGCAAACCAGCTATCTTTCTGGGTGCTTACACATGTTAACATATTTGTATGGAAGGGGGACTGCATGTGTATGCATAAGAAGGCTCTTGATGTCTGTGATTTACATCCTCTAGAGGGCTGGGCTGTAGTATACGAAAGCTTATACCACAATAAATCTGTTAGTTTCTAAAGGTGCCACAGTATTCATTATGATTTATATACATCTTTGCTTAATGGATGTGACGTGCCTAAGAACTCTTCTCTTTTGGACCTGTGTGTAATAGGACATTTCTATGTAATAAGAGTTTTTTATATTAACTGTCAACTCTGTGTGCACATATACATCTGTATAATTGTGACCAGTGTTTTAGCGACATCTTTGTATGGCTGTGACGAGTCCAGAACCCACCTGGCAGAGTTGTCCTTCTATCTCCAAGTGCTGCTCTTGAATGCCAGGTCGGTATATAATAAAACCTCCCTCGTCCATGATTTAATTCTGGACGAGGGTGCCGACCTGGCGTGTATAACCGAGACCTGGGTGGGTGATCAGGGAGGAGTTGCTCTTTCCCAGCTTTGCCCACCTGGGTATGCAGTTCAGCACTGTGGTAGATCTGAGGGCCGGGGAGGGGGAGTTGCTGTGGTCTATAGGAGTACTTTTCCTCTCACTAGGCATCCTGTCCAGGTGGCGACTGGTCTAGAGTGTCTCCACCTTGTATTGGGCCAGGGAGACAGACTAGGAATACTGTTGGTGTACCGTCCACCTTGCTGCCCAACAGCTTCCTTAGCTGAGCTGACGGAGATAGTCTCGGAGGTATTATTGAGATCCCCTAGACTTTTGGTACTGGGGGATTTCAATGTCCATGCCGAGGCCGTCTTATCTGGTGCAGCTCAGGACTTCATTGCCTCCATGACAACAATGGGGCTGTCTCAATTTTCTACTGGCCCAACGCATGTGTCGGGACATACTCTTTATTTGATCTTCGCCACTGGTCATGGAGATGTTAATCTGGATGTGGGATGTTTTTCATCTACCCCATTGTCATGGACAGATCACTGCTTGTTGAGATTTAGGCTTACAGTAGCTCTTCCCCTCTGCAAAGGTGGAGGACCTATTAGGTTGGTCCGCTCCCGCAGTCTGATGGATCCTCTTGGTTTTCAGAGGGCTCTGGGAGATTTTCCGGCTGATAAGACTGGTGCTCCTGTCGAGGCCCTGGTCGCACTGTGGAATACGGAGATGACTCAGGCTGTTGACACGATCGCTCCTGCGCACCCCCTCCGATGTAGAGCTCATACAGCTCCGTGGTATACCCCGGAGCTGAGAGTGATGAAGCAAGAGAGGAGGAGGCTGGAGTGCAGATGGAGGCGAACTCCCAACGATTGTAACCATGCTTTGGTAAGTGCCACCAATAAGTTGTACATGAAAGCGGTAAGGACAGCGAAAAAACTTTACTTCGCTGCCTCTATTAGGTCATCTTTATGCCGCCCAGCGGAGCTTTTTAAAGTTGTGCGGGGGCTTTTACATTCTGGCCCGCCCGATACTATAGAAACATCTGAAGCCCGCTGCAATGAAATTGCTGGTCACTTTCAAAGCAAGATTGCTTGCATTCGTAGGGACTTAGACTCTGATGTTGTGACAGATGAATCCAGTGAATTGTCCGGAGCACGGCCTTGTTCTTTATTATTGGATGAGTTTCAGTTGGTGCAGCTCGAGGAAGTGGACAAGGTGCTTGGAATGGTCTGGGCAACCACGTCTGTTCTGGACCCTTGCCCATCTTGGCTAGTGAAAGCTAGCAGGGCTGGAACCACCGGCTGGGCCAGGGAAGTGGTTAATGCCTCCTTGAGAGAGGGAGTAGTCCCAAGTAGCCTCAAGGAGGCAATAGTGAGACCTCTATTAAAGAAACCTTCCCTGGACCCGGATAATTTGAACAACTACAGACCGGTGGCGAATGTCCCCTTTTTGGGCAAGGTTTTGGAGCGGGTGGTTGCTAGCCAACTCCAGGTGCTCTTGGATGAAACCGATTATCTGGATCCGTTTCAATCCGGTTTTAGGCCCGGTTTTGGCACTGAAACAGCCTTGGTCGCCCTGTATGATGACCTTTGTCGGGAGAGGGACAGGGGGAGTGCGACTTTGTTGATTCTCCTTGATCTCTCAGTGGCGTTTGATACCATCGACCATGGTATCCTTCTGGGGAGACTCGCGGAGTTGGGAGTTGGGGGTACTGCTTGGCAGTGGTTCCGCTCCTACCTCACGGATCGTCGCCAGAAGGTAGTGCTTGGGGAACATTACTCGACACCCTGGACTCTCCATTGTGGAGTCCCTCAGGGGTCGGTTTTGTCCCCCATGCTTTTTAACATTTACATGCAGCCTCTGGGTGCGGTCATCAGGAGTTTTGGAGTGCGTTGTCATCAGTATGCTGATGACACACAACTCTACTTCTCCTTTTCACCTTCTTCAGGTGAGTCTGTTGATGTGCTGAACCGTTGCCTGACCGCGATAATGGACTGGATGAGAGCTAATAAACTGAGACTCAATCCAGACAAGACTGAGACACTGTTGGTGAACGCCTTCCCCGCTCAGATGGTGGATGTGCATCCTGTTCTGGATGGGGTTACACTCCCCCTGAAAGAACAGGTCCGTAGTCTGGGGGTTCTTTTTGACCCTTCCTTGTCTCTCAAGGCTCAAGTGGCCTCGGTGGCACGGAATTCGTTTTACCATCTCCGTTTGGTAGCCCAACTACGCCCCTATCTGGACGGCGACGACCTCGCCTCAGTTGTCCATGCTCTGGTAACTTCGAGATTGGATTACTGTAATGCACTCTACATTGGGCTGCCCTTGAAGACAGTTCGGAAGCTTCAGCTAGTGCAGAATGCGGCAGCTAGATTATTGACGAGGACCAGTCGGTCTTCGCATATAACTCCTGTTCTGGCTCGCCTGCACTGGCTACCTATTTGCTTCCGGGCGAGATTCAAGGTGTTGGTTATGACCTATAAAGCCTTACATGGCATGGGACCGCAATACCTGGTGGAACGCCTCTCCCACTATGAACCTACCCGTTCGCTTCGTTCGTCATCAAAGGCCCTCCTCCGGGTACCAACTCATTGTGAAGCCCGGAGGGTGGTTACTAGATCTAGGGCCTTTTCCGTGGTGGCCCCCGAGTTGTGGAATAGCCTCCCCGAAGAGGTACGCCTGGCGCCTACACTATTATCTTTTCGGCGCCAGGTAAAGACCTTTTTATGCTCCCAGGCATTTTAATCACTTTAATCTTTTTAGCTTTTTAATCTTGTATACTAAGTCTTTATTTTTACTTTCTGTTTAACTGTATTTGTTTTTATGTCATATATGTTTTTGTGATTTTATTATTGCCATGTATGTATTTTACCCTATGCTGTTTACCGCCCTGAGAGCTATTTGCTAAGGGCAGTATATAAATGCAACCAAATAAATAAATAAATAAATAAATAAAATACTCCTCTAAGGCTTGATTCAGATTCCTACTCCTCTAAGGCTTTACTGCTCTAAGGCTTGGAGTATGCTGTGTTAAGAGCATTAGTACAAATTTAGGAAAGGGTGGTATAAACAATAGCAGAGCTTGGAAAAGTTACTTTTTTTGAACTACAACTCCCATCAGCCCAATCCAGTGGCCATGCTGGCTGGGGCTGATGGGAGTTGTAGTTCAAAAAAGTAACTTTTCCAAGCTCTGAACAATAGCATACAGTGCACAGTGAAACCAGACCATGGGGAAGACATAGAAAAATGGATATGTGAAGATGTCAGGTCAAAGGCCTTGAAGAAAAAATGGATGCTAAGTAAAGATCCCACAGGAGAAAATAAAAATTCTCCATCACTTGGACATGCATAGTCTTGCCTCTCCCTCCCCTTACATGCTCCAATTGACTCCTGAACTTTTGAGGAAACCATAGTTTGCTGTTGCTTCCAAACCAACCAATTTCTGGTTTGTGCAAGCCATAATTTGCCCAATTTTAAAGTAAGGATTTGCTGAGAACTAGGAAATATAGGAGGAAATGTGAGCATGTGAGGAGAAGGTGAGGGGAAGGAAGGAGTGTGCAAGCCTAAGGATAATGTTTTGGCATTACATATGAACCAAGCCAAAGACTTGTTAAAACATCCTCTACTAAAAAGGCAACAAATGCCACAGATGTAGTGTCACTTATAACATTATATCTACAAGACCATACAGTTTCTCGCCAATCAAGTAGATTCCCAGGGTTGTCTGGGGAAAGAAATCTGATTTCTTAAAAAAGAGAATTGAATTAAAACATGAAGATCTTATAGTAAGGACAGCAGACTTCAAAACAGACTAATATCTATTTCCTGAAAGGTGTGGTTATTAGAACCCTCAGATTAATGGGATGTTTTTAAGCCATCAGGAAGAAAGTTATCAATTAAGTAATCTGGGCCTTCTTAGTAAGAATCATAGAGTAGTGTGAAGAATTTTTCATCTTGACAGGCCTTTGAAGTTCACAAGACAGTGATTTGCATGAGACAAGCTAGGACAGAACAAAGACTCCATTGAGTATCAAGGCTAGGTTTCAAATATGCAAAATGAAGCAATGCTTTGGAATTCATCCAATAGGGTGCATTCTGAGACAAAGAGAAATACAGGGAGAAAATATAGAAGAATCCCCTTTATTCCACAATTGCACATGTGGGATTTTTCCAAAGGTGTGGGGACATTTGGAGAAACATATTGTCAAAAAGTGAGGAGCTGGACTGATGGACATATCTAGAAGTGGAACCTCTAGACTCCATTTCTGATACCAATTTCACCACTTGGGGAAGTGGCAAGCACACAACAATACATTTCCCCAAGCTATCATCTCTCCCACATTTTGTGAATTGAGCTTCCTACCCCAAGTATGCACAGAATTATAACTATTTGGGTACAATGTGGGTCCAACCTGGATTACTTAAATGTCTGAAATTACTAATGGAAAAAAATGTTAAAGGATCACACAAATCTTGTCATGGCAAATTTATGCAACAGCTTTATTTGAAATATATAAAGAAGATGCTTCAGAAGGATATGTCAAAATAGCCCTGGTCGTCATATTTTAGTGGGTGTAATTTTGTTAAAAGCCCAAGTGAAAGCCAAGAAGATCTGCCAGAATTTTTTTTATATAATGTGAGCTTGTGTCTTTACCAGGATATACTTCTTGCTTACATTAAGGACATTTTAAATAAAAAGCAGCAAGAAAGGGTCCAGTTCATTAACAACACACTGAAAATGAACAGCACGGCTCTGAAATACAGGCATCCATGTAAATAAATTGATTAAACACTAACAGTGCAATCCATGTCTACTCAGAAGTAGGTCCTACTGAATTCATTGGGGCTTACTTCCAGGTAAGTGGCATTAGGAATGCAGTCTAATTGTATTTTATTTTATTATATTTATACCCCACCTTTCTTTCATCAAGGAACCCAAGGTGGCATACATGTGGTTCCCAGGTGGTCTCCCATCCAGGTACTAACCAGACCCAGACCTACTTAGCTTCAGCAAGGTGATGGTCTCATGTGTCTTCAGATCACACCCTAGGCCATCCCATCCCATTCCTATGCACAAATGGATTCAACACAGACTCTGGAATATTCCCATGATTGTTTATTTGTTTGTTTGTAGTATCTCTCACCTGCCATTCACCATAAAGTCCCATCATGGATGACAGCTATACAATAATACCCTGTTAAAATCAATTACAACAATGTTGAAGCAGACACACTTGGTTAAAACCATAAGTTGGTGCAGCAGATATAATTCTGGTTTGGAACTTATGTCATAAGTGCATAAGAAGAACCCTGCTGATCAGCTCAGTCTTGAATCTAGGCCTTTATCCTGTTTCCCCACAGTGGCCAACCAGACACCTATGGAAGTTTCACAAGCAGGACATAAGCACAGCAGCCCTATCCTGCTGTTGTTGCCCAATAACTATTATTACTACTACTACTACTACTACTAATAATAATAATAATAATAATAATTCATTGCTTGTTACTCGAAGGTCTCCAAACAACTGATAACACTGTTAAAAACAAAAACAAACATATTATACTATAAAAACAAAACAGTGTAACAACAAAATAATAAAACAAAAGCACACCCATACAGCCACAGGAAGCTTTGGCAGCATACTAATAACAGGCAACATAATTCATCTCAGTCTATCAAATGCCTGGGGAAAAAGGTAAGTCTTTACCTGATGCCAAAAAGATGTCAAGGAAAGTTCCAGCAAACCTCACTAGGGAGAATACTGCAAAGATGGGGAGCCACAACTAAAAAGGCCCTCTCCCTTGTTACCACCCTCCAAGCCTCCTTCAGAGGGGGGCCCCATCATGGGCAAGATTGGGAGAATGAAGAGTGGGTTACAGATGTCACAGAGTGGGGAAAATGTGGGAGAAATGTTTCCAGAAATCTCTGGCAGCTCTGAGTCTGATGAGTCAATTGGTGCCTGCACCCCCCTGCTTCTATGACATAGAAAAAGAATTCCTACTGGCACCTTGCCCGGCCCTAGCTGTTGAACAGATAAAACTTAATGAACAGTGTGGGGTCTTCCAGAGGGAGTAAAGTAAAAGTAGTATGACAGAGTTAGATATTATGCTTTTGCCAAGGTCCTGTAGTTCAGACAAGAGACAGCAGCAAGTAAATAAAATGCTCTTCTAGGAAAAGCTCTTGCCTTGCAGCAAAAGTAGGAAAGCACTAGAGAATGCTCAGATAAGTAATATGTCCACCCACCTCTCTTATATTTAGGACAAGTGGATGAGATTAGGTCGTTACAGCAACAGTCTGCTGTTGCCTTCACATACCTAATTTATATCCTGAGATACGTAGTCTGCTGTAGCTTCCACCTGCCTTCCACCTGAGAGATGTCTAGCCTGTTTATGAGAGATGCCTAATCTGTTAGTGTTCTGTATCTGAAAGCATGCCTAGAATGCCTGATGCTGTGTTCTTGTACTGACTTCTGGAATAAGCATTGTGTAAAACCCAGTCACCGAGTCCCAAGTCTGCTTCTCTGGCTGGGAGCCAGGACAGGACCTGGAGAAAGGCCTCAGAAGAAGATCTAAGGCTCTGGGTAGGTTCATCTTGGGAGAGGCATTCCAGAAGATATGGGTATTCTGGTATTCAGAAGCACTGTGTCTCTGATCCTGGATGCAACCTACAGCCTTCGTAACTAGTAGCCATTGATAACCTTCTATTCCTCCATATGTGGGTGGTCATCAATCAAAACTGATTTAAAAAATCAGACCTGTAGAACAACAGCAGCACAGTAATAAATCCCAGAACTAAGGAAAGTTTACTGCAAAAATTAAAAGTCAAATTGAGGGGGCTAAACAGGACCATCTTAAGGTGACAATTAAATGTGTTTAAGTAATTTATCAAATCTCAAGAGACAGAGAGTTCCACAGTCTAGGCATCACGTACGAGACACCCTATTTTGTGATCCTGCCCCTCTGTACTTTCACTAGAAGATGAACAATCAATCAGGAAAAGTCATCAGCAAAAGTCATATCAGGTGTCTGCAGGTAAAATTCCAGTTCCTTTCCTCCAAAACACAGTCTGAAATTGCTGTGTGTTTGACATCTCTTAGATTACTTAAAACAGACTCCAAGGGGTACAACACAGGTAGATTTTAGCCATGGCAAAATTCCCAGACACAGGAATGCAATCAAATCTGTATTTCAGCATATATGGCAACAACACACAGTCTTGAAACCTGCAAGTGCCAATCTCCTGCCTGCTTCTCTCTTCAGTCTGATAGCTAGGACAAGCACACCATATTTTCTTGCCATAGTTCACCTCTTGGAGACTAACTAGTGCTAGAAAAGATCCCCACCAGCACAATTCCAATTTATTTCAGTAACATGGCAATGCTTTGATTATGGGACTCTCTAATTGTGAGCATGGTACCTCTCCGTCTCAGTGTATCTGTCTTGCTTTTATAGGTCGTTGTGGTAGAAGCTGTGCCTGTCAGAAATGAACTTTAGCAGCTGTATAAATATTGATGACTGTAATAATTTGTGTTCTGCATATGCTCTCCTTAAAGCTATAGTGTAATCCCCTAGCTAGGGCTACATTGCATAGAAAGGAGCTGTCTCCATTTGCATGGTAATGAAGTGTCTCTGAAGGTGCTCTCTGGAATTGTTAGCCATACAGCCGAGTAGCTAATGGATATGGAGGCAAGACTTAGGGGAAAATTAATACTTCCAGACAATTTAATCAACTCACGCAGTGATATGGGTTTGCAACCAAGAAAGATCAGTTTGATGTGACCTATTATCAGAAATGAACGCAGTCTCCAACTGTTCATACAGATCACAAGGAAGTTACAGCTGACAGCAAAATGTACTTTCTTCAAGTCAACAAAACCAAAAACCTGCACCCATTCTGGTTCAACAACAGAAATATCCCTGGGTTCATAAAATGGGAAGCAAACGAATGATCAGTTAATCAGTCTGTCAGGAGAGGTCATGCCAAATTTCGGCAGGGTACATTTCCATTCCTAGCTATCCAATACTCACTCACCTTAGCTACGTTATTTACCATCTAACAGGGCATACAACAGACAACAAGAAGTGATTTTAGCCATAGGAAAGTATCCAAAGATACAGGAATGCGATCAGAATGCATCATCATCATCATTTATTTGTATGCTACTTTCCCGTAGCTCAGGTGGATCACAACATCAAAAAAAATTACATAATTCATTCTAACAGTTAAAAACTAAAACAAAATATAAATAGTCGAACAATAGTCATAAACAATAAACTAATGAAAACATCTCAATAGATATACAATAAAATTAAGCAATCATAATAATGTCTAACAATAAAAATACAAGGCCATAGTCCCATTAAGAGCAAAAACAAAAATGCATCTCTAAAATTGACTCTTGACCCGCAAAAAGAACTCCTAAAAAATCCCACCCCAATAGCCTATAGACATCCTGAGCAGCAGATCTTTCTGGAATAGTAGCAAGATAGCCTCTAGCCCCTTCAGCAGCTGATGCTATTGCAGCTGGAGTGAGTCAGGGCCCTGCCCTCCCAGGCCAGGGGGAAGTTAGCCAGCAATGCAGGGAGCAGGTCTTGCAGGACTCACATAGGCAGAGCTTGGAAAAGTTACTTTTTTGAACTACAACTGCCATCAGCCCAATCTAGTGGCCATGCTGGCTGGGGCTGATGGGAGTTGTAGTTCAAAAAAGTAACTTTTCCAAGCTCTGCGACATAGGTAAATGGTCTAAGTACTCTGACTGTGTACACACCATACATTTAAAGCACATTCCCCTCCGACAACGAAAGAATCCTGGGAACTGTAGCTTATCTGCCACAGAGCTACAGTTCCCAGCACCTTTAACAAACTACTGTCCCCAGTGTACGCAGCCTCTGATGATTGTACATTATCCTCCAATTGTGTTTTTGTTCCTGCTTTAAAAAGTTTTCCATATCTAGACTTTATAGATGAGACTACCGTCAGCTCTTTAATTCTACAATCTGGAGGGTTTTTTTCTTTTTCAGATATGATGCTTACTTTGAAATTATATTAATCTGTTTATTTCTGCTAGCAGTTCAGGTTCCTTTTAAATTGTCATAGTTGGCTTACCATTCAGGATATTGTTGTCATGCTCTTAGGAAGTGCCCACTCTGTTCACTTCTTTAGAGCATGGCTTGCACGCCTCATCCTCTGAATTCCGCTATGCAGTCTGCTTGAGAGATCTGTAACTTGTTCGCAGTATTATGTCTCTCTTTATACTTAATGGACAGTTCTTTGAATTTGTTAGGTCCAAACCCAACACGCAAGTCGCCCTGTCAACCCCAACTCGCTTATTACACCCGGGAAGAGTGCGGAGTTGAGTGCAAATGAACCCACTATCAGAGATCAAGTAACACGAGACAAAAACCTTTGCAAAGGGGACCCAATACTTACAAGCCGAAGCAGGCCAGCATGGGAACCTCGTTTATTGGTGTTCAATGGTTTATATAGGCTCACCCCGAAGTTTACAGTATCGGGCATACGTCACAAAATACAAAAGAAGCAGTTGCTAGACACTATAGCTTTGGGGCAGACAAAAGGAGGTAAAGGGTTGTAGGGGGAAGGACGAAAGTGGAAACACTAAGATTATCTCTTAGATTCCATGTCTGCATACTTCGCATGTCCTAGAGATAAGCACTATGCAACTACAGAAGAAGGGAAGAGTAAAGGGGTGGCCGGCTGCAACCGGGCGCCCCATGGGTAGGAGACAGACATTAAAATTACTACGCTTGCATATCAAAGGGTTTCACAAGTCAAGATCTGAGGGGCAGCGGAACAGCTTATAACATTTCTATGCAAGGCACCTTTATAGCAATAAACAAGGTCATAGGCATGGATGTGATACAAGAGATACATAGTAGGGAAGTTTCCAGCTTAAACCGGCTTTTATTATGCGAGCCACTGGAATGTAGGTAAGGGTCAGGTCACCAGGAAATAAACCGACATTTTATATCAAAAGTCAAATAAAGGCCACTTTGGTTCTATTTCCCATAAAGCCCAAGCTGGTTTAGATAGGACAAGTGAACTATAGTTTTACAAGCACTGGGGATTTCAATTTAACCCCAACAAATTTTAGAGGCAGAGAATCTATATATCTATCCGCAAAGTCAAAACCAGCTTTGGATAATATGTTAGGACGCATTATTATCACAGAGAGATAAGTGAGGGATTAAAGAAGAGAACACATACTTTTGCAGAAAAATAAGTTTTTCCCATTTGCCTCCAAAATCAGACAAACTTGACAAACGGGGTGGGTAAAAACTCTAGCAAAAAGCAAGCAGAGTCTGAAATTTCCACAGATATTGTCTTTGGAATAACGAAATGAGAACAATATACAGACACTTGCTGCCCCATTGCTTGCAAAGCAGCATGGGCTGAGTTTACCAAAAAGGCTGTTTCCTCCACCAGATCCCTTCGTCGTGGTTACCACCAACCACAAGTGTCTCTTTTGTGTTTATAGCTTCTTCACTATGTGACAACAGCCGCCTTCTGCTCTCCCCACCCGCCACACACAGAGTGCAAGAACTGCTTCCTTTGCGGTACAATTCAGGCTGCTGGACAGTGTTTATGTCATAACTGTGTGGCAAGGCTGATCATGTGGCTCCTTCCCTCTGGACTGGCACTTCACTAGGATGGAAGGTCCTGTTTGGGTGGGACCAATGTGTCTGCAATATTTTAATGCATGGCCAGGCAGTAGGGCTTTGCACAACCCTCCCTATCTGCCTCGTGGCCCCGATTTGTGTGCCCTGTCCTGAAAATGGGACCACCCGCTCCACCCCAGATCCATTCCCGAAGTTATTCGGGAGCAGGACTAAGGGTTTTTAAGTTAAAAATATGGTCGGGGGGGAGAAGGAGACTGTATGACTGAGAGCAGGTGGGTGCAACCAGTGCAGGATGGAATTGTTTTGCATGGCAGCTGGTAATTCCATCCTGAGCATTGTCAGTCGCTGCTGCTTTGCAAGCAGCTTCTCTGCATGCAGGAAAGCCACCCACGTATGAGCAAGGACTGGCACCGTGCAGAATGAAGCCACAGCCATACCAGACATTTATTCCACTTTAAACAGTCATGGCTTCCCCCAAAGAATCCTGGGACGTGTAGTTTGTGAAGGGTGCTGTGTGTTATTAGGAGACTGTTTCTCCTAGCAGAACTCCAATGGCCAGAGTGGTTTAACAGTCAGCCCCTCTTCCCAGCGAATTCTAGGAATTGTCTGTGAGGGGAATAAGGGTCTCCCAACAACTCTCAGCACCTTCATAAACTACATTGCCCAGGATTCTTAGGGGTAGCCATGACTGTTTAAAGTGGAATAAATGCCTGGTGTGGATGTGGCCTGAAATCTTTCTGCTTCTCAGCTGATAAGTAAGAGGATTCCCTACTGCAGGGTGCTGCTCCTTTACAAGAGGGAAAGCCACTTGCATACAGGGAAGCCACTTGCAAAGGGAATTTGGTGCACGGGGCTTGGGGAGGCCTGGCAGGGAGGAGAGATGGGGTGGCAAAGGCAGGCACCAACCTTCTGCTGCAAAACACTGCCTTTCCTACCTTACCTTCTTCCTGTCCATGCCTGCCTCCCCATCCTGCCCATGCCTGCCTCTCCTTACTGCCCTACACCCCGCCCCCCCTGAAAGCCCCGGCTCACTCTGGCCCACCGTATCCAACCTATAGTGATCTGGGGCTATCTCAACCCAACTTGGCTGAGATCCAAATGCCTCAGAAGAGGCCTGATTTGGCTCAGGGCTCAGCCAGATATGGAGCACAGCCCTACCTGGCAGCATCGGATTGCACATCAAGGAAGTGTTGGAAATGTGGGAGATTGCGACTCAAATTTGGGAGTTGAAGTCTGCATGCAAAAAGGGGAGAGATAGTCCTCCAAGGTGGGCTAGGCTGTCCGTCTGACCTGTCTTCTTTCCATTGTAAACTGATACCCTTAGGGAAGCTGACCACTCCTTCCAAATTCTCCTTCCTCTCACCAAAGGGAGAGGAGACATCTTGCCTCTCTCTCTCTCTCTCTCCTGTAGCAACGACCAAGCCTGGTTTTTGCATCTCCAACTTAGATAGTTAGAACTAGACTGCCTTTCCTATTAATCATGTTTTTCTATTAATAAAGTAGGTTTTCTTATTTTTAACTAAGTCTGAAGTCTCAGAGATTTAAAGCAGGGGCAATGGTAAACCTCCTCTGAATACTGCTTACCATGAGCACCCTATTCATAGGGTCGCCATAAGTCGGGATCGACTTGAAGGCAGCCCATTTCCATTTCAAAAGTGTGCTCCTTTACAGGTAAATTTACACACAAATGCTTAAACATGCTCTCAGTTCTGCTGCTGCTGCTGGACCACGGCTAATCTCTGCCAATACCCAACAGGAAGCCGCTCTCACACTACTGGGCATGTGTTTGTAAAGGGGCGTTAGGGAATGTTCATGAATATTCCAACTACTCTGAAATGTTTAAAAAGCTCTCAGTACGCAAAGCCTGGGGACAGATGGGACTGCATGCTGTTGGTGGGAGAGAGTGTAGCAGAGAAGTGGCAGCACTATCAGTATGTGTTCAACTATCAATGAATGGAGCTGTAGGAAAGAGAAAAGCCCAGAAAGGTATTACCTACAAACACACACACACTTGACGTTCTACGAGTTTCCACTTGTTTTGTTAATCATATGAAACTGAGATACAGTCAGACTCTTTTTGAGCTATCATAGTTGGCTTGCCATAAAGCAAATTTATCCTGCATGCTTAGGCCATGCATATAATACCTTTCCATTCAATTTTTAAAGCATGGACATGTTATCCTTTGTATTCCTCATGCAGTATTTTCAACACTGCTAACTTCTGCTGGGATATGCAACGCAGAGAGATGATCTATGGGAATTAAAAACTAAACGGGGGGAGACAGAGTCAGGAAAAACAGACGAGAGTTTGTGCTAAGTACAAAACAACATATCAGAAGTATTCATTAATTCATTGACTCGTGCTTTCATTTCTCAAACAGTGAAAACAGCATTGTTTCTAGAATGCACAATTCTTGCTGAAGTGACAATATTAAAAAATATGGAACAAACAAAAAAGGCCAAGAGAGGAATACAAATCAGGCCAGGACACAGCATTAAGCGGCGTGTGTGTGTGTGAAAACAATTAAAGAGAGACTCTATCTCAGTGCCTCCTCTAGGATGCGCACCTTAATGTGGTAAAGGGGTTTCACAGTGTCGAAGAAGCTGAGAGCAATGATGTCAGGAGTCTAGACCAAGAGGCTAGACTCTTAGCAGGGTCACCCAAGGCAGAATGGTCAAAGCTGAAACACCAGACTAAGATGCATCCAAACTCAGAGGAAGGCAATGGTAAACCACCTCTGAATACCTCTTACCATGGAAACCCTATGAACTGAGTATCCAAAATGCAACACGAGATAGTGCTGGAAGATGAGACTTCCAGGTCTGATGGCACTCATTGAGCTACTGGGGAAGAACAATGGACAAGCACGATTAGCACTGTGACTAATGACACAACCGGGTCAAAGCCGAAAGGAAGCCCGGAGGCTGATGCACACAGATGGGAAAGGAGAATCCAGAGTTGTACGATGTACACAATAGGAACATGGAATGTGAGAAGCATGAACCAGGGAAAGTTAGAAATTGTCAAGCAAGAAATGGAACACATCAACATTACAATACTTGGCGTGAGTGAATTAAAATGAACGGGAATGGGACATTTTCAATCAGACAAACACAAAATATTTTATGCAGGAAATGAGAAATTAAGAAGAAAAGGGGTTGCTTTAATAGTGAGAAGTGATGTAGCAAAAGCAATTAGGAGCTACAATGCAAGGTCTCTGTGAGTGATATCAATGGGATTAAACAGGAAACCTATTAACATAACCATCATCCAAGTCTACACTCCAAGGGCAAACACAGAAGAAGAGGAATTGGAGAGATTTTATGCAGAAGTACAGGAAGAAACTGATCACACACCAAAACAAGATGTTCTGATAATCATGGGGGACTCGAATGCAAAAGCAGGGAACAGAGTAGAACTAGAAATTGTGGGGAAATGGGGTTTAGGAGATAGAAATGAAGCAGGAGAGAGACTTATTGAATTCTGTGAAGCCAACAATTTGTTTCTTGCGAACACATTTTTTGAGCAACTGAAAAGACGACTGTATACATGTACATCACCAAATGGTCAATATAGGAATCAAATTGATTATATAATTGGTAGCACAAGATGGAGAAGTTCCATACTTTCTGCAAAAACACAACCAGGAGCAGACTGCAGTACACATAATGAACTGGTAATATTGAAAATCAGAGTAAAGTTAAAGAAGAACAACAAAGCAATCATAATGCCAAAACACAATTTAAATATCCCAGAAGAATATAAAGATCAAATAAAGAACAGATTTGAGGCTTTAAACTTAATTGATAGAGAACCAGAAGAACTATGGGTTGAAGTCAGAGACATTATCAGGGAAGAATGCAAAAAGACAATATCTCTAGTTAAAAAGAGAGAAAGACCTCAATGGATGACTGACAAAACTCTTTAAAAGTTTAAATGGTTAAAGAAAGAAGGAAAGCAAAAGCAAAAGGAGATAGAAGCACGGTCAGAACCCTATATGCAATAATACAGCGACTAGTACGTAGGGACAAAGAGAACTATTACAATAGTTATTGTATAGAAATAGAAGAGGACAACAAAAAAGGTAAAACAAAAGCCCTATTCCAAAAGATTAGAGAAATGAAAGGGAAATTTAAACCAAGAGTAGGGATGTTGAATAATCAACAGGGGAACACACTGACTAACTGAGATGAAATAAAAGGAAGATGTAAGCAATACACTAAATAACTCTATAAAAGAGATGCAAGGATGACAGATTCATTCATGGAGGAACCATATGATGAAGAACCAGAAATTTTACAATGTGAAAGCTGCTCTTAAAATAATTGGAAGAAACAAATCACCAGGAACAGATGGCATACCAATAGAGTTGCTGCAAGCTACTGAGACTCAATCTGTCCAAATTTTAACAAAACTTTGTCAACTAATATGGAAAACTAAACAATGGCCCACAGACTGGAAAAGTTCAATATACATCCCAATTCCAAAGAAAGGGGATCTCAGGGAATACAATAATTATTGAACTATTGCTTTAATATCCCATGCAAGTAAAGTAATGCTCAAGATTCTACAACAGAAGCTCTTACCATATATGGAGCGAGAAATGCCAGACGTCCAAGCTGGATTTAGAAAGGGAAGAGGCACCAGAGATCATATTGCAAACTTATGCTGGATAATGGAACGAACCAAGGAATTTCAGAAGGAAATCACTCTGTACTTTATACAGCTTTAAAGCCTTTGATTGTGTAGATAATGAAAAACTATGGAATGCTTTAAAAGAAATGGGGGTGCCACAGCATCTGATTGTTCTTCTGCACAAACTATACTCTGGACAAGAGGATACTGTAAGGACAGAATATGGTTCCCAATCGGAAAGGGCATTTTATCACCCTATTTGTTTAATCTATACGCAGAACATATAATACAGAAAGCGGGATTGGACCAAGATGAAGGAGGTGTGAAAATTGAGGGAGAAATATCAATAATTTAAGATATGCAGACAATACCATACTCTTAGCAGAAACCAGTAATGATTTGAAATGAATGCTGATGAAAGTTAAAGAGGAAAGCACAAAAGCAGGACTACAGCTGAATGTCAAAAAGACTAAAGTAATGACAACAGAAGATTTATGTAACTGTACAGTTGACAATGAGGACATTGAACCTGTCATGGATTAGCAATACATTGGCACAGTCATTAACCAAAATGGAGACAATAGTCAAGAAATCAGACGAAGGCTAGGACTAGAGAGGGCAGCTATGAGAGAACTAGAAAAGGTCCTCAAATGCAAATATGTATCAATGAACACTAAAGTTAGGATCATTCAGACCATGGTATTCCCAGTCTCTATGTATGGACGTGAAAGTTGGACAGTAAAAAAAAGTGGATAAGAGAAAAATCAACTCCTTTGAAATGTGGTATTGGAGGAGAGCTTTGTGCATACCATGGGCTGCGAAAAAGACAAATAATTGGGTGTCAGAACAAATTAAACTAGAATTGTCACTAGAAGCTAAAATGATGAAACTGAGGTTATCATACTTTGGACACATAATGAGAAGACATGATTCACTAGAAAAGAGAATAATGCTGGGAAAAGCAGAAGGGAGAAGGAAAAGAGGAAGGCCAAACAAGAGATGGATCAATTCCATAAAGGAAGCCACAGACCTGAACTTACAAGATCTGAACAGGGTGGTTTATAACATATGCTCTTGGAGGCCCCTGATTCATAGGGTCACCATAAGTCATAACTGACTTGAAGACACATAACAACAACCACAATAACATCCCAGTGACAGTGTAAGTACTTTGCATGCCAAAGGTCCCAGGTTCAATCTCTGGCATCTCCGGGTAGGCCTGGGAAAAACGTCTGCCTGAAACCCAGGAGAACCTCTGCCAGTCAAAGCAGATAGCACAGGCTTAAGGAATTCATTGCCATTGTTATGTTGGCTCCCTTGGCTAATGCATAATGTTGGGATGTAAAACTTTAGTAAACTAAGAAAACAAGAAAACAGTGAGGGTAATGGTAGAATTGGGATCAAGAGTCATCTGAAGTTTGGACTTTTCATTTTGCTGGTTATTGTGTATCTGGAAAGGGAGCACAGAACGGACCTTAAAAAAGGCAAGTATCAAATGGACGTTGTTCCTTAGGCTAGTTAACCACTGGCAAGAATAAGAAAGGGGCTTCCTGGCCAAAGACTGGTGAAGGTCTGGATAATGGCAAGTGATAAAAATGCGTATGGAGAAATAAGTGAAATACAAAGCCCTGTGCTTGGAGTGACTATGCTTGGAATGTAAATCCCTTTCAGACACACCTATTAGCATATTCTTCGGGAGACCCTGGAGTCTCTTCCTCTGTTGACTGTTATCAGCTCAGCTGTCTGAAAAGTCATCCATTTGAATATTTATACATACTGGTATGTAGTGACTGCTTAGTATATATAAATCATATAGGTGATTTTGTCAGCGAGGGTCCGGTTCGTAATAATAAAAATGGTCCCAGTTGTGAAGAGCAGGGGACAATCTGAGCAAAGAGGAGACCACAAAGAGAAGTAGACAAGAGAAGATTGAAGGAGATGTGAATTGGCAACAGAGGAAAATGCTACAGCAGGAAAGCGGACTTTCTATTAATGCAGAATAATGATACTGGCTGGCTTCCTCCTGCTGCTGCCCATGTGGGGAGGACTTTCAGCTGGGGTCTGCTGATGAATGAGACACTGGGACATTATCTACAAATCCTGCACCCGCTCCAAGATATTGCAGTTCAAGACTGACTTTCAAATGAGAAACACATTCAGATTTAGGGCCAGATTTTTCCAAAGGGCCTTCAAATGCCTTATTTCCTCTTTAATCATTAGCAAGTTACAGGAGTAAAAACCGTGCTTCTCAGAGGGACAAAACATCCTGAATGACAGGATGTGTGGCCACTAACAGAAAATGTGCAGAGACTAATAAACAGCTTGGGACCATTATTGTGGAATACCATCTCTGCAGAGGTCCACTGGGTCCCTTCTCTTTTAATCTTCAGATGGCTGCTAAACACTTTTTAAAAATCAGCATGTTTTTAATATTTTAGATTTCCAGTCTGCTTTTAATCAGACGTCTGGTTAAAGTCTGCTTTTACTGTTGTTTTGGATGAGCTTTGTTTTCTTATTTTATTCTTTTAATGGGTACCATGTTCAAATTACGGGGTGTGTGCGTCATCCCGCTTGTTTGTGACTTGTGCCTTAGAAAATGGGGAATGATTTGGTTAAAACTGGGGAAGATCCAAAGGCGGTGCTTGTGGATTTCATTAAGGCCCCTCCTTTCTGTAATTTGAGGACTGATTGCACATTTTTTAATGATGAAAACTGTTATACGCATTGCTGATTTTAAAAAGAAGGGTATTCATATGTAAAATATACAAAACAACATTAAAATGTTGGTGAAAGTAGCCAAACTCCTAAAGCTGGAAAGGTTTTGTCACCCAGCTAGTGTGTGATGAGTAAAACTGAAGATCAGACATGAAAGGGCAGAGAATGTGAGGATCACAGGAGTAGCCACTTCTGGTGCCCTCCAGATGTTTTGCAATACAACTCCCACCAGTCCCAGTTAGCATGGCCAATGGTCAGGGACAATGAGTGCATAGAGAGCATGTTGGTTGCCTGATATTTTGGTTGCCTGAAATCAACAATATTTAAAGTGACTATCTGAACTATATCAACTGGGTCTTAATATTGTTGTTTCCTCCCTGCTAAAACAAGATCAGCACAACACATGTCTTCTTTCTATTATTTGGGCTGATTGCAGGAGTTGCCACCACTCACCATATGCTCAGAGGCACACGTTACCAAATTCTTCCAAGCTACACAGGAAGTGGATTGGACTGTAAAAGACCAAGCCAAATTGTGTTTGCATTTTGACCAATTTGTAGGGCAGTACAATATCTCAGAGAGGAGGTCAGGTCTCCTGCTCCCCTGGTGTATTCACTATAGCTGCCCAATTTCCCTGCTTTTTAAAGTTGGATAGAAATATCTGTGGACTATAAGCACTTTCTTAAACCACAAGGTTTTTTGCTTATTAGTGAATTATCTGTATTGTACCAGTGAAAATACAAATAATCACACTTCTGGGTTGTTGTTGTTTTTTAAATGAAATTTACTAGTAGAACAAACTGAGCATGCTTCAGATGCCAGGTAACCAGAGGGAGTGGAAATGTTAAATTAGAGGGTGTGGTCTTTAGGAAACTGCATGATTGATGCTTCCCCTCAAGTGTGACTAGAAAACACTGTTTTCAGCTGGCATTGAGCCCTTAGTGTGGACGGTGCAAACAGAAAATGGAGGTAAAAACAGCGTCTTTAGCATGAAGTTATACTCTCATGTGGATAAGCCCTCTGTCTCATTTGAGCTCATTACTTACCAGAGTACCAGGTGTTCTCTTCCCACTGATGGAGGCAATATGTTTCTGAATACCAGTTGTTGGGAATCACAAGTGGGGAGAGAGCTGTAGCACTCAGGTCCTGCTTGCAAGCTTCCCATATGCGGTGGGACACTGTGAACAGAATGCAGGACTACATGGGCCTTTGGCCTGATCTAGCAAGACTCTTAACAGCTTCCAGATATGTAACCATGTTGGTCTGTTTTGCAGGTAAAAAGAGCAGGGACTCTTGCAATACCCTAAAGACTAACAGATTCATTGCAAAAATGGTATCCACAAAAGCTTATGCCATGATACATTTGCTAGTACCTAAGGTGCTACAAGAATCTTTGTTGTTTCTGCAGTACTATGGTTTGCCTGTGTGTCTTCTCTAGGCCTCAGGAAGGATGGTCACTTAAACTGCTGGAGAGGTTCCTGAAATCTGTTCAAATGGAAATAGAATGGGCAATGTTCAGGATTAGTTTTTCTTTCTGTGACCAAAACAGAAAGAAAGAAAAGTTGTTTCTGATGATTCCAACTGAACAGCAAATTGAAGTTTCATAACTATATTACAATGGGTATCTTTTGAATTTTATTAGCAAGAGGGTACAGTATAATAGCTAAGAGACTCTCTGAATCACCAAATCCCTGATTTAATCTCACAGCTGCTATGATTTAATCTCACCTGCAATCTGGGGTTAATACTGACGCACCTTGTAAGATTGCCGTAAGGATTACAACAAAAATGCATGCAAAGTGTTAAGTACTAGTATTAGGCACAAATGAAATGACCAGGGCACCAACCACTCTGTTCAAATCCCATGTGAAAACAAAGCGTTTTCTCCAACTGAGAAAGAACCAATAAAACTGAGTCTGCCTGCACAGACTTTTACATAGCATCTGATATTCCAGCTGATGCATGAGATGATACCTGCTTACTGCAAAAAACAGCAACATGAAAACATTGTTCAAGGACTCCTGAGGTGGAAATTCTCATTGTGATCAAACCAAATTCCGTTCTTACATAGCTTAAAAATCAAGAGCCAGCAGTGTTCAAACTTTCCTCCAACTCTCCTTCTTATCTTTTGGCACTCCTGAATAAAGGGGTACAGAATGTTTACTTTTATGCAGCCTGTCCTTAGGGCAGCGCTTGGGGATGACAGCACATGTGGCTGGCCACTTGGCCAAATAGAAAGGAGCCTGATACACTGGTGAGTCAAAGCCATCATTCTGCTTTCATTAGATGAGCAGGGGCATGATAAGTTGAAATATACCACGATAAAGTTCTCATGACCATGGAGCTGAAATAAAGGGGGGGGATCACCCCATATATTTGCACATGCTTATAGGAATCATTGGATCCTAATCAATACAGCAGATTGGCAATACAAACATATTCACTTCTGGGATCAAAGGGCAGACAGTGTTTCAAAACACTTGAATTCATTTTCCTTAGTTAAAACTATATCCCACCTTTCCTTCAAGGAACTCAGAGTGGTTGTACATGGTTCTTCCCCCACTAATTGGATCCACACACCTGTCCTGTGAGGTAGGTTTGGTTGAGAGGTGATGACGTGCCCAAGATCACCCAGTGAGCTTCATAGCTGACCGGACCTGAAACTACCCAGTCCACATTAGCAATTTAAATACTGCACTATACTGGCTAGTTACATGATGACACTTATTTGTAAACATCTCAGATTACTGGAAGAAAGGTAAAAGACAGAGGTTGCTTATCTCGCATTTCCCCTAAAGACATCTGAGCAAAATGGCCCTAGATGATAACCCAGGTGAGTGGTAAGACCTTACCTGGTCTTGCCATGCATTGGGACACAAATGCAGCATGGTCTTGCACCTCTCCAAACAAATATAAAAGCTGCCTTTGGAAAGATAGTTGGCTGGCAAAGGTCTTGTTTATCCTTGGCCATTGTTTCAGGGCACTGGCTTAGCCTGGAGAGCATGTGTTTTCTAAATTAGTGGCTTGGGGTTTATTAACATCCCATTTTCAGCTCTTTAATACAGGCTCTTCTAAAGATCATTTATCACTCCACCCTCCCTTTAGGTCCTAAGCATTACCAGCAGCTGGGTCACCTGAGGGAGGGCAGGGATGTTTTGTCCCAGAAGAGAGTGAGATTGCAGGTTTAACAGGTAGGGGCTCATATGTGAATCGCTAGCTTGGGACCAGAACATCATTGGGAAGGGTGGTTTCAAAGCTGTGCTTAATTAGGTGGAAGGAGTGTTTGCATGACCACTAATAGTGGATCAGAGGGACAGCCAGCTATGACTGACTGCTATACAAAAGCAGCCAATTACTTGCATGTCTGCATTATGTATTAACCCATCTGGGTCCGGGATATTGGCTTTGAAAGAAAGACAAAGGAGAGGGCGTGTCAATGATCACACACCAAATTATAGTGCCTGTGCTCTATTGTCCAAAAATAAGCAATTCATAGTCAGGGCAGCTGGAATGGTAAACACCCAGGGACACTGAGCTCACTCTGCAGCCTTGCAGCCTGGCAGAGAGATTCTCCTCCTCCTGGAATCTGTTTGTAGTTAAGGATCTCTCTGTTTGCTTAAGAAATTTGTCCACCAAAGTGAACAGCACGACCCCTCCCCCAGGTGCTCTCTCTGCAAGTCTGGAAAGAGAGGCAGCTTAGGGAAATAAGGAAGCACACAATTAAATTAGTCCTGCAAATATTACCCAGTTACACATGGAAACTTAGGCTTGTTGTCATACATATGCAACAGAATGTGGTGGTGGGATCCTGAGGTAGGGAAGTGGACTGCACTGATGCAGAGTGCAGAGAAAATCTGACTGTGTGTGTTTTTTTACTGTTCCTTTGGTTTAAAATAAAAACATCCTTACAAGTAGAAACATCAAGAGGAAGTTTTCACCCATCTCACTTTTTGCTGTGCTAGCTTTCTATCTGCAGGTGGATGGGTTTGGTTCTTTTTACATGTATATAATGCAAGAGAGCATCCACCTGCAGCCTGAAGTGATAAGCGTTCATTCTGCCATCTCAGGATTCTACCATGTTATTTTGCTTATATAAACTGTGTGTTATTTTTTCAAGGATGATTTGGCCTATTAGGATAACTGCTCCCTCCCAAGTAAAACTTAACTATAAAAGCTGTCCATTGTTAACACTACATTTCATTTCAGTATAATACTGTTGCGCGCCTCCCCCAATCTCCGAGCAGTGAGATTTCGGGGGTCCCTGCGCCCATCCAGGGTTTGGTTTCCTTTGGGAAGAAGGTCAGCGGAGACTGCGGTGTCTTTATGAAATATGGTTTATTTATTTACACACATTCCAACCTGAGCTTAGGATGGAGGGGTTCAAGGCATCAGCAGTCTAATATCCCCAACTACAAACACACTTCTGCCCGCCCAGGAGTGGGGGAAGAGACTCGCTTCCAATAGAGTTTAAAATGACAAAAGGATCTTCCTAGCCCCTTTCACCAGTTGCCGGGGCAATTAAACAGACCCATTAACTACCTGGCCACTCTATTTGATTAACAAAGGAGATTCATCTGGCTAGCAGAGCCAGCCTCCCGGGCATAGGATTCCAAATCAGAGGCTGGAAAGGTGACTGGGCATAGGATTCCAAATCAGAGGCTGGAAAGGTGACCCGCAGAAATCATCCATTCCAGCTCCCCCCCTGCTCATAACAATACATTGTAACACCTCTAGAAACCATTACAAACCAGCTGAAGACCTCACTGAGCTCCATCAGAAGTAAGACTATTTTTTAATCTGACATTCTGTAAAGAAGCTCAGATCTAGCCACAGTAATACATGTCTTAGATATAGCCAGACTGGATCACTGCAATGCTCTCTACATGGGGCTACCTTTGAAGGGTCTTTGGAACCTTCAATCAGTCCAGAATGTGGCAGCAAGCATGTTAGTGAGTGCTCAATCATGGGATCATATCACATCTATCCAGCAACAACTTGCCAATGTGTTTCCGGCCACGATTCAAAGTGCTGGTGATTAGATTCAGATTAGAGCCCTAAATGGCATGGATCCAGGAAATTTTAGGGACTACCTACTCTTGTACCATACTGCATGCTTCCTAATGTCTGGCGGATAGGTTCTTCTTTGTGTCTGCCTGCCCTGTGTTGGAAGTGGGGCAAGAGCAGCTCCTGTTAGGGTTCTTTTGTTTGCATTCCAGAGGGAAGATAGAGTTAGGGTCCCCCAGCTGGCTAGGCTTGCCTACCTTTACCCATGCTCTTCTCTACTTAACTTCTGTTGTAAACTGATATGCTCAGAGAAGCTTATCTGCTCCTCCTTCCTTTGTTTTCTCCTTCAACTGTCTGAGGAGAGAGGAAACATTTTTGTCTTTGCCCTTTCTCCTGAGCCATGAGGGCAATACCCACGTCTGGGCATTGTGCCTCCAACTTAGTTAGTTATTAGAACTAGGTATACCTTTCCTATATACTATGTATTTCTGTAAATAAAATAGCTTTTCTTATTTTACTAAGTCTTAAGTCTCAGTGATCTAAATGCGGGGTAAAAGCCCGGTACTTAGTCAAATACACATACTGGCACACACACAACTCAGACCACTGAGGATCTCTGCATATATATACATATTTCCATAACACTCTGGAGGCATGATTGTTTGGGACAAGAGAAAGGGCCTTATTGGTGACGGCACCCAGATTGCAAAATATCTTATTTTGCAAGGTTTGGTTGGCTCCCTCCCTTGCCATTTTCTGCCAACTAGTGAAAACGTTTCTATCCTGGCAAGCTTTTGTTTTGCTAAGCAGAGGATATTTTGTATGGCGAACCCTGTTTAGGGCCTTTTGTTTCCATTTTTATATTGCTTTGTTTTATATTGTTTGAGTATGGGATGGTTGTATTATAACTGTTATGTGGTGGTCTGAGCAAGTGAATGCATTGGACGAGTAGGATATGAATCTTCTGAATGAATGAATAAAATTACTCTTTAAATGCCGCATGACATATGATCTTCCTTGCTGGTGATGCAATGTCAATCACTACCACATTTCATTCTCCTTTAGCAAGATGATGCCTGCTAACTAACAGATACCATTACTAAAAATTTTATTAGAATTTTACAGCTATAAACTGATGGGACAGATAGATAGACCTCTCAAATTATTTTTGGATACATCAATCCTTAGTTGATAGCTAATTAGTTAATAGCCAGTAAATGCCTTGTTAAATATAAGTTAGCTCTTCATTGGTAGCACTTTGTTAATACTGAGTGTGCAAGGTCTCTCTGATTTTAGAAAGTTTTTGGACAATCCCTTCATTAAGATTACTTGCCCTTGTTCACAGCAGACGCTGGAGTGCTGATGTACTTGTTTGTTTATGCCATTGATCATATCCATGTCTGGAACTTGAGGGAATTGGGGAGGTGGCATCTGCTGCAATCTTTTCCCTTTGGAGAATAATTTTATGACTCTTGTAACTTGGGAGGGAAATAACAGCAGTGACCCACACGCCAGTGAGACAGGGTAATGTGGGGGCATCCAGGAGTCAGAACACAGGGGGAGAGGGCTCTAGTTGCATAATGAGGCAGATGATGTTTCAAAGGATATGACCCATTCTACGGTTTCAATAGCAGCCAAAGAGGGAAAGGGCTATTGTTATTCTCCTTAGATTCAATATCCAACACAGAAGGGTCAGTTCCAGCTTACCCTGTACTTTATATATTTATGTAAGTTCACAAGCCAAGGAGGTAGCAGTAAACAAGAACATGGGAACAGCCCTTACCTTGTCTGTCTAGTAGTCCAATATCCTGTTTTCCACAATGGCCAAACAGAGGCTTCCGAGGTGCATACAAGCAAAGCTGGAAGGCAACAGTCCTCTTGTGCTGTATTCCCCATACTGTAACTGGTATTTAAAGGTTTACTGATGAAACTGAGGTTATCATACTTTGGACACATCATGAGAAGACATGATTCACTAGAAAAGACAGTAATGCTGGGAAAAATAGAAGGGCGTAGAAAAAGAGGAAGACCAAACAAGAGATGGATTGATTCCATAAAGGAAGCCACAGACCTGAACTTACAAGACCTGAACAGAGTGGTATACAATAGATGCTATTGGAGGTTGCTGATTCATGGGGTCGCCATAAGTCGTAATCGACTTGAAGGCACATAACACACACACACACACACACACACCTCTGAACATGAAAATTCTGTTTAATTCAGGGGCAGGGAAGCTTTGGCCCTCTAGATGTTTCTGAACTGCAACTCCCATCAGCCCTAGGAAGTATGGCCAATGGCCAGGTATGATGGGAGTTGTAGTTCAGCAACATCTGGAGGGCCAAAGGTTTCCCACACTTGATTTAGTTGGCCATGGCAAATAATGGATAGCCATGAATTTTACTAATTCCCTTTATTTATTTAGTGCATTGATATCCATCATGGAAACTCAAGGCATCATACAGGAGGGGTTTGTAGGTAGTTTTCCATCCAGGCACTGATCAGACTTGGACCTTTTTAGCTACCTTCAGCCAGGTAGCTGCATCATGTGCCCTCAGGCACCACAATACAGTCACAGGCCTTCTAAGCAAAAGGCCATTTCTACCTTTTGCAGCATTGACTTCCGTAAATCAGTTACATGTTAGGTGAATAAATTATTCCGCACCTCTTGAATCTACAGCCGATGTCATGTTGGTTGACCCAGAATTCTTGTATTCTGAGAAAGGAGGAAAATCTGTCTCTATCCACTTTCTCTACACAATGCATAATTTTCTAAGCTTCTGTTATGTCGCACTTTAGTTGTCTTCTTTTATAACTAAAAAGTAATTGAAAAAGCTTTCTGCAGCAGATGGCTGAGTGGTCAAAGGAGCCAGATTGAAGCAGCTGGAAATTCCAGACTCTGAGAGGGTTCAAACTCCACTCCTGGCAGCAGTCTTCTTAGCTCAGGCTTGTTGGTTTAGCATAGAGATGTTCAGTAGTTCTATTTCTTAGCAGAGTATATATTTTGCAAAGCGGAATGAGAATTAACCAGCCCACCTTCCCCTCATATAGACTAGCTGAATAAAAACAACAGAGACGGCTTCTTTGGGAAAAGTTTTAAGAATGTTTATTTCCAACCTTTCATATGTTCAGGAAACATAGGCTCTAGCCTGCAGAGAAAAGATAGAAGAAGGTAGTAGATTTAGTCCATGATTAGGATCCCCACTGTAAATGGGGGTTCATTTAAGAATCTCATGTACCTTTCTTCAAAAAGGAAGAAGCCTTAGGAATGCACGGTCTCCCACTTAAACTTGGTGTGGCATTACTGTATGGTCCATCTGCCACAACGGAGAACATGGCGTCTTACAAGGAAGAACAAAATTTAAATGGAGGGAATAAAAAGTCACCTTAGGATAATCACAAGTTTTAACATTAACATATCTTAAAAAGAAATATCCATAACATGGCACAGGACATTCAGATAGACGAATAATGCCTTCCAGTAAGCGTTCAGGTTGTTGGCCAAAAGAAAGCACTGGAAGCCCAGGTATTCAGGCCATACCTGGAAAAGGTGACCTTTGGGATGCACACCTTGATCTTATGCAGCAGGTGTATGCGCTACAGTACAGCAGAAGGCTGCTTAACATTTTTATTGTTTTTCTTTAAACCCTCTTTATTATTGTTTCCCACCCCCAACTTGCTACAGACATCAGGCAGGGGTTTTTTTTTTTTATCCCCTTTCATCAACTCCTAATCTTGCCTCTGGCACGTGCCAGGCATAGGCAAGCATGGGAAGATAATAAAAATCCATTATAGCTTTGCTTTCCCAGGCCTGAATGAAATGCAGTTTAATTGGCACCTTATTCTGTCACTGTTAATACAAGTTTATACTTTGGCTTCTCATCAATATACTTTACAATCTGAGGTTAATTATGAATGGGTCACGAAATTACAGTAAACACTAGTCAGGGAATATCTAATTACTTGTCTGCTTAGCTTTCTGTTAATTGTTAATTATCCTTATTTAATTTGTCTTTTGAGTTAGTATTCTACATGTGGCAGGGGTTCCAATGCACATGCTTTATGCCCTTCAGGAATCAGCCCAGCCCATGCTGACAGCTACAAAGAGGCTGTGTGGGACCCATCAGATGTCTGCAGATGATCCTTCTGCTTCCAAGGGTGAGAGTCTTCACCAAACCTCACCCACCAGTAGGAGGCTGCCACTTCCTGCTGTCCTTTGAGAAACAGCTGGATCCCTGCCTCCTGCCAGTTGCATGAAAAAGAGTCTTTGAAAAAGGGCTGAGCAGCCATAAAAGGCTCTATTCTCCAGGAGGAAACTGGCAGATTTAGTAATTCTCCAAAACACAAAGTCATCTCACTGTTCACTCTCATCTAAGATCTCTACCCAGTATTCTTGGCTTTGGGCATTTTGGATGGCCATGTGGATGGCAGAGGTGTTCCCACTTTGCAAGCCTTTTTGCCTTAATACAACACACACGTTACATTAGATATTGTTTCTGCTGTAAGGCTGTCACCCAATTAAGGAAATCTTAATCAAATGAAGATAGTTGATTGACTGAATCTGCATATGGCTAAAATAACAGGCAGAACCCAACACTACACAAGCAGGCATCCACTTACACATCTGAACTTTACCTTCCTCTTCTCCCCCCCCCCCCCAACATACTCCCAAAATCTGCTCTGGAGGGTTCCCAAGTCTGTTCCACTAACAGATGGATTCCCGGAGGATAAGGATATGTATTTCATGGAGGGTATCAAAGGCTACTAGCCAGAATGGCTGTGCTCTGCCTGCAGTTGCTGGAAACCACAGGAGGGAAGAGTGTTCTTGTGTTCAGTTTCTGCTTTTGGACTTCCCATAGACATCTAGTTGGCCACTGTGAGAACAGGATGCTGGACTAGATGGGCCACTGACCTGATCCAGCAGGCTCTTACGTTCTTATAGATACAAACCAATTATTTTTGAGAATAAGCACACTTTCTCTGGGTACTTTCTATTGTGCTGGTTCCAGTGCACTTCTACCTCTCTTTTTTCAAAATGGGGGCACATGGTGCTAATCAAACTCTGCCCCTTTTTACTCTTGAGACCTCATCAGATCAGCTCCAGTGTATTTTTTTTTTAAATCTGCTTCAAGGAGGTTTTGCAACTAATTGGTAGAATGACCCCTTTGTCTTCCAAGTGTGGCCAATGGAAACACTTTGGTGCAGGCTCAGGCAGAGACAGTGATTGGCCCAACTCTTTGCTGTGGGCGGTCCTTCAAGGTCTGAAGGCAGCAGTGGGGAAAGGAAGGTGTGGCCACCAGAGGGCAGTGTCACTTCAAAATGCAGCCAGAAAAACCATTCTGGCTGCTTTTGAAGCAACTACTATGCCCATCGCCTTTGTCTTACGACAGTCAAGCATATATCACAGCAGGTACCAGTACCATCTTAGGAGAGGCATTCTCTCCTGTGTGAAAAGAAGAAAACCTGTTCTCTTAGAGTGCCCAGGAGTTGATGACATATAAGCTCCTGTCCTGAGCCTACAGGATGAGGAGCAAGTCTGAGAAAATATAAGATATCCAAGCAAGCATACAGAAACCATGTTACCTCTGTAGAGTGAAAAGATTGAAAAGACTGCAAGAGCTATCTGTAGAAGGTGGTAAGAATGATATATAAGATATAAGCAAGATATAACCAGGGCTGCAGACACCAAGGCAAGACTTGCACTCCACATAGCAGAAAGCAAAGGGGTTCAAGATTCCTTACAATATTTCAAAAGATGTCAAAAAGATAAGAAAGGTATAACCAGGAGCTGCAGACTCTAAGTCAAGACTTGCACTCTGCATAGCAAAAAAAAGCTCAACGTTCAGTTTAACATTCCTTATCATATTTCAAATTATGTTAAAAAGGCTTGAAACAGCAGTGGCATATTGATATATGTCTAGGTGTCTCAGGTCATCTTTGCCCTGAGCTGCAGAGATTCTGTTGGCTGCAAGCAAAAGGTTGTCTACCTCTGGCCTACACAGTTCCCAACACAATAGAAATGGAATAATTAATGGGATTTCTAGACACTCTTGCAAAAATACATGCTAAATAAGTTTGCTCAGAGATTAAGATAAATACATTAATATTAACAGTTTACAGCTGATGTTGCTACTCTCTGTATACAGCAAAATTAACTATGATAGCAGCATACAATATTCACAGGACAAAGTCTACTGTGCAATTCAGAAACACAGTTTTCATAATTTTGATTGTGTGACACTGACTTCTCTCTGGATGAAGCACTTTCTAATTAAACAGAGCTCAGCAGACCTATAAGGTAGGAAGAAAGCAACTATCCACAAGTCACTGTAGAAGGACCAGCAATCTGATCAAATGTATGACAGGTATTAATTCAATTGTGTTAGATGAAGTGTCTCATTAACATAAAATCATCAGTTGCCTGTGGAGTCTCATACTGACATTTCCTGAGCAATAGAAAATGACCTAAAACACACACACACTCACACACACATACCAAAAATCATTTTTAAATAAAGTGAAATTTCATACATTTATCAGCAACTGATTATTCCTCACCAACCCCCTCCCTTTTCCTGGTGATGTTACATTTCCATAAGCCCAAGTACAGCAGGTGCTGATTAACATGACTCAGGTCAACCTTACTGCCAGTCAGGAAGGGCTTTGGGCGAAGCTGGAGTGTATCCATTTTAATCAGCAATTCTATTTTCCTAACTCCAAGAAGAATCAAAATAAAGACAAGAATAGAAAGGCTCTAATTTTTCTTTGGGTGCAATAGCTTGCCTTGCATCTATGATTGCATTCTTAGGAGTGAGGTGGCTGCAGCTGTTGGCTGAAGTAGCCTCCCCGGCAAAAATATGTCAAAAGAAAAGATGCAGGAGCGCCAGCATAAGTTGCTCATTCAGTGATAAGAATATTTTCAAAATATTTTGCTCCAGAGAGACAATGAAAAAGGCCACTGGGGTTTGTTCAGGGAAAGTTCGCTGAAGTGGGAATGAATAATAAGAGAGATTCCTGGGAAGACCTTGGGAACTGGTTGCGACATAACATAAAAACGTAAGAAGAAGCCTGCTGGATAAGGCCAATGGCCCATCTAGTCTAGTATCCTGTTCTCCCAGTGGCCAACCAGATGCCTGGATGGCAAGCAGTAGTTTTCTAGAATGGATACAGAGCAATGGGGAAACTCTACTTATGTTGTGCCTGACATGCAGTTTTTGAAGGCACAGAATCCCAGGTACATTGGAGAGACCTGGAAGTTAGGTTTCAGCTCCTTACCCTATGGCCCTGTCCTCCATGTCAGGATAATGATGACCCATTATCTTAATTGATTCCAATCTGGATTCAGGCTTGGTTATGGGACTGAATGGGCCTTGGTCGCCCTGATGGATGACCTTTATTGGGAGAAGGACCGGGGGAGTTCAACCCCGGTATTCTTACTTGATCTCTCAGTGGCTTTTGACCATGGTGTCCTTCTGAGCAGACTTGGGGAGATGGTTATCGGAGGCACTGTTTTATAGTGGTTTCAATCCTACTACCAGGACCGTTTTCAGAGAATAGCATTGGGTGATTGTCTTTGTCCCCCTGGCAGTTGTGCTGTGTGGTGCCGCAGGTTATCATCTTGTCTCCAATGTTGTTTAACATCTATATGAAGCCCTTGGGAGCGGTCATCAGGAGATTTGGGGCAAGGTGTCAGCAGTACACTGATGATACCCAGCTCTGTTTCTCTATAACATCTGAATCGGGAGAGGCCTCGAAAGCCTTGGGCCTCTGCCTGGACTGTGGTGGGCTGGATGAGGGCCAATAAACTGAGTCTGAATCCTAGCAAGACAGAGACACTGTGGGTTGGTAGTTCCCAAGTTCAGATAACTGGTCAGTTGCTTGCTTTGAATGGGGTCGTACTTCCTTTGAAAGAGCAGGCTCATAGTCTGGGGGTGCCTCTAGATCCATCTTTGTCACTAGAGGCCCAGGTGACCTCTGTGGCTAGGAGTGCCTTTTACCAGCTTTGGCTGATAAGACAGCTGTGGCCGTTTCTGGACCAGGATAGCCTGACCACTATTGTCCATGCACTGGTAACCTCCAGGCTAAATTACTGTAATGCACTCTATGTGGGGCTGCCCTTGAGGTTGGTCCGGAAGCTGCAGCTGCTACAAAATGCGGTGACATGACTGCCTACTGTGGCAGGGTATCACCAACATGTCACCTGCTGCTGAAAAATTGCACTGGCTGCCCATTAGCTATCAGGACAAGTTCAAGGTTCTGGTTTTGGTATACAACGCCCTATGCAGCTTGGGAGCAGGATACCTGAAAGATCATCTTACCCCTTATACACCTAGTCGATCACTGAGCTCTGCAGGTGAGGGCCATCTGCAGATACAATCTTATCAGGAGGTCCATTTCTCACAACATAGGAAGCAGACCTTTAGTGTAGTGGCACCTACCCTTTGGAATTCCCTCCCCTTAAATATTAGACAGGCACTACCTCTGTTATCTTTTTGGCATCTACTGAAGACCTTCCTTTTTCAACAAGTCTTTTAAGTAGAGACCTTATCCCAGTCTGTGTCTGTATTGGAATTGCTTTTTAATATGTTTTTAAAGATGTTTTGTTTTAATATGTTTTAAAGTCTGTTTTTAAGATATTTTAGAGTGCTTTTAGTGTTTTCTTTGCTGCCCTGGGCTCCTTCTTGGAGGAATGGTGGGATATGAATCTAATGAATGAATGTGGACCAGATCAGAGGTAGCCAAGGTGGTCCTTCCAGATGTTTTGCACTATATTCTCGCTGATGCTAGTGGGAGTTGCACCATATTGGTCACCCCAGACTAGATAATAGGAAATAGGTAGCCTTCCATAATCACTCTCTCCAGCCTTTCCATCACTTATGACACTTGTAGGGAAACTTTGGCCCTCCAGATGTTGCAGAACTATGACTCCCATGATTCCTGGTCAATGACTATGCTTGTTGGGGCTGATGGGAGTTGTAGTTCAGCAACATCTGGAGGGTCAAAGGTTCCTCACACCTGACCTATGATTTGCTAATGTCAACCTCTGCTACTGTCTTTCAAGGTTTGATTTTGATTTTATAATTTCTGTTTAGGGGTAATTGTAAAAAATGTCAAGCACTATATACATTTTCCATGAATAGATGAGTGAGTGAGTGAATTCATTTTCTAAATAAATAAATTTCACTTCAATTCTAGCTTCATGACACTGCATTCTTTACTTGCTACAGGGCACAAACACTTGGCATGGAAGAGGGAAACCAGGAGGTATGGTTAATGGTCCACTTAAGTACTTCTCCTTTCTTTTTTGCCTATTCTTGAATTAGAAAAAGACATGAATTGTATTGCAAGAGGCATTTGCAGAACAAACACTTGTTTGTGCCTAGGGATGGGCAGAGAAAAGCGACTCAGTTCACATTTCAAGCCAAATCTATCAAATTCACACTTTCTGAAATAATATGAGAATGGAAACACAACCATCCTTCTAAATTTGCACCAATTTTTTCTGTGCAGTTTGCCAGGAAAACAATATTTTCAAAAATGCATATGCTAGGGGAAAGTTTGCATAAAATGAATATATGAGTGAAAATAACATACAAAATGCATTATATCATGAGAAATTGCTTGCAAAAATGTGCACATTTGTCAAAACTGCCTACAAAAATGTGTTCATTACAAGAAATTTGCCCTAAAAGGCTGGAGAATTTTCGTGAGGATTTTTATTTAAAAAGGCAAATTGCTGCACATATGTGGATTACCAAATTTAAGATTGGAAAAATGAAAAACTGAGGGAACAAAATTGACAGATCTTTCCATCCCTACATGTGCCCCTGCCCTCTTCTAAGAATCCTGAAATAGGATTATATAATCTGTGGAAGAACTAATTCTATTTCAAGGACAGAAACATTGTTCCTGCAGGCTTTTGAATTTCTGGTGGTAGCGTGTTAACCTGATATGGCCACCTGTGTTATATTGTTATATTGTTTTATTGTCATTTTGCTTTCAATGTTTATGGGTTTTTTTAATGAAGTTATAAGATGGTTCATATATAATACAGAGAATCAACATATAGTGGCATAAACATAACTAAGGGTAAGTGTAAATGGAGCCATTACAAGACAGACAGAATCCTATATTGTCCGGAGTGCTTTGGGTTTAACTTCACTGTAAATGAGCTTGGTGTATTAACTTAAGTTAAAAGCCACAACATCAGGATGACTTGAAAACACAAGATGGAAGTACGACCATAAATAAGTATTTCTCAGACAGCAATGAGCCAGCAGAGCCAATTGAAAATGGATGTGTCAACTGCAGCTGTATGGAATGAGATAGTCAATATGTCCGACAATGACTTTGAAATATGCACAGCAACCCACTCCTGTGATTACAAGGAAACATTTTAGATCAGTTGCATCCTCCCAAACACCCTGTTGTTCTGAGACTAAACTCAGAAAAATCAGGCCATTTTAGTACGGGTAGAAAAAACCATTCCTATTCCCAACAGAGTAAATAATTAATTCTGAAATAAAATACATTTGCAATACTATTTTCAAAACAGACGTCTCTGCTGTTGCTTGCCCTTTCATTGATATGATAGAGACAGGCACTGTACAGGCTGAGAGACTGGGTTACATACAAAGGATTGCCTTGGGCTCTAGAGAACACACCAGCTTTTGGGGTGTTACCAGTTTCAAAACCCACCCAGAACAGGCTGGGATGGGATCATGAAACCAGCTTCACAGATGCCACATCTTTGGCAGATGCAAGGATCTTAGGGTTTTGCACATCTACAACTGTCCCATTCAGAGTGGGATCCACGAGGCTGAGATGCAGGTGTAATTAATGCTTATTTTATTAGAGTAATGGATACATCAAAAGCAGTACGTTTCATAGAAAGCACTAAACTAACTCCCTAGAATTCCCTAGCTGCACTCTAGACATGCTCTGTAATGTGTAAAGAAAGTTGACTCAGCAGCTCCTCCCCTGGAGCCGCAGGTTTAAGTAGGGAAAGTCTTTGATCCTAATCTCTGACTCCTTCTCAAGTCCTGCCTCTGACTGGTCTGCTTCTCGCGACGACGAGCACAGGGTGACAGGGGGGGTGGGCATTCAATGGCTCGTCCGAAAGGGCCTCGGCAACAGGCTCGGTGTCAGGGGGAGGTTGCTCTCGTGGTGCCTCCCGAGAACTGCTAGGCAGAGGGGGAGGGAGCACGCCCTCTGGAGCAACTTCCAATGGCTCCTCATCTTGGTCTGGGGGTGGGGCACGCTCTTCTTCAGAGAGAGCGCCATCTGTGGGAACTGACCCTGGCTCCAACACACTCCCACATCCCCTGTCCTGTGGAGACTCAACAACTCCTGGATCTACTGCTCCTTCTGACAGCTGGGGACCCTGAAACTCATGCCTTCCCCCTTCCTGGCCCCTGCGGAGGAGCTGAGGCCCAACAACAACAGAGTCAAGAATGTTGGAAGTGTGGCAAGAGCAACTCCTGTTTTGGTTCTTTTGTTTGTATTCCAGAAGGAAGATAGAGTTGGTGTCCTCCAGTTAGCTAGGCTTGCCTACCTTTACCTGTGCTCTTCTCTACCTAACTTTCTTCTATTGTAGACTGATATGCTCAGGAAAATGTATCTGCCCCTCCTTCCTTTGCTGTCTTCTTCGACTGTCCAAGGAGAGAGGAGACATCTCTGTCTTTGTTCTCTCTCCTGAACCATGAAGGCAATACCTACTTGTGGGCATTGCGCCTCCAACTTAGTTAGGTAGAACTAGGCATGCCTTTCCTATCTACTATGTATTCCTATAAAAAAAGTAGCTTTTTCTTATTTTGCTACGTCTTAAGTCTCCGTGATCTAAACACGGGGTAAAAGCGTGGTACTTAGGCAAATACACACACTGGCACACTCCAAGCTCAGACCGCTGAATATCTCTGCATATTCCATAACAAAGATATGCATGGGAGAAGACAAATTCACAGAGCAAAGGCTAAACTGCAATGACATGATTGCCAGGTGGCTAAAGGTGTGAATGTAGTTCATGCGGCTTTCACAGTATCAGAGGAGGAACTGAGAGAGGAGGGACATGCTCAAGTTTTTTTTTCCCCCTGACAGCAGAAAAGCTGGTGTGACACAGAGAGCACTGCACATTACCATTCCTACTCTTGGGAGCAGCCAGTGGCAGCTCCACCGATCTTACCATTGCACTGTCGTGAGTAGATGGGCAATGGACCATTGTAAGGCCAGGCACAGCACATTTTGGATTAATACATCAAGATGGAAAAAACAGGTTGTTTTCAGTATCTAAAATGTATGTATTAATTAATTAATTAAAAAAAACACTATAAGTTGTAAAGCACAGGGATGATAGTGTCTTGAGTCCGGATTCTCAGAAGCCAAGCTCTGCTGCCTGATTGCCAAGCCTAAGAATATGAGAAGAGCCCTGCCAGATCAGACCAAAGGCCTATCTAGCCCAGCATCTTGTTCTCACAGTGGCCAGCCAGGTGCCTATGGGAAGCCCTCCAGCAGGTCATGAATGCCACAGCACTGTTCCCCAGCAACTGGGATTCAGAGATATCTGCCTCTCATCCTGGGCATAACATATACAAAATTGATACAAAATGCGGCGGCTCGACTACTTACGAATAGTCGCCGCCGAGATCACATCACACCAGTGTTGTTCGACCTACACTGGCTTCCAGTTGTTTTCCGAGCCCAATTCAAGGTGTTGGTATTGACCTTTAAATCCCTATACAGTTTCGGCCCAGTTTATCTCACGGAGCGCCTTCAACACCACCAATTATGCCGCCCGACAAGATCGGCCACACAGGGCCTTCTCTCAATCCCGCCAACAAAAACAGCCAGATTGGCGGGTACAAGAGAGAGGGCATTCTCAGTGGCGGCCCCCACTCTTTGGAACTCCCTCCCACAAGATCTCCGGCATGCCTCTTCCCTAAATGTATTTCGGAAAGCCTTAAAGACCTGGCTTTTTCAGCAGGCCTTCGGGGTATCCGGGGAGGGTTAATCGATATAATTGTAATGCCTCCTACCCAGTTTTAATATTGTTGTTGTAGATCTATTGTTTTTATTGTATTACTGTATTTTATTAATTGTATTTTAATAATTTTGTAAGTCGCCTAGAGTGGCCATTGGCCAGATAGGCGACGAAGAAATTAAATTTATTATTATTATTATTATTATTATATAACGGTCATTACTAGTAGTACCCATTGACAACTTTATCTTGCATGAATTTGCCTAAAACCCTCTTAAAGCCATCCAAATTGGTGGCCGTTACCATATGTTATAGTAGTGAATTCCACTGTTCAGTGATGTGCTGTGTGAAGAATTACTTCTCTTGTCTGTCCTGAATCTCCCACCATTCAGCTTCAAAGGATGACTATGGGTTCTAGTAGTTTGATGGAGAGAAAACTATCCACTTTCTCTATCCTGTGCTTAATTTTTATACCTTCAACATGTTCCCCATTGCTTGCCTTTTTACTAAAGTCTCAAACATTGTCACCTTTCTTTGTACAGTAGTTGTACCACCCCTTTGATAATTTTGGTGGCCCCATTCTGCAACTTTTTCAGCTCTACAATATCCTTTTTGAGATGCAGCAACCAGAACTGTACACATTATTCCAATTGTGGTCGCACCACAGATTTGTATACAACCATTATGGCATTGGTAATTTTATTTTCAGTCCTTTTTCTAATGATCCCTAGCATGAATTTCTCCTTTTTCACAGCTACTGCACACTGGATGAACATTTTCACTGAGCTATCCACCACAACTCAAAATCCCTTTACTGGTCAGTCAATGCCCGTGCATATTTTATCAATGTACAATATATGTGAAGTTAGGGGCTTTTGCCTCAGCACTCACCAGTTCTCAATTACTTACACTTACTTACATTGAAATGCATTTGCCGCTTGGAGGTATCCTTTTGGACCTCCTCACAATCTCCTTTTGTTTTTGCCACCTTGAATAATTTGCTCACCCCTAACTCTAGATCATTTATCAGAACATTTCAACGTATCCGTCCCAATGCAGATATTTGGGAAACCCCACTTCTTACATCCTTCCATCTGCTTTCTGCTCTTTAGCCAGTTCCTGATCCAAAACAGCTGTCAAAGACTCAGCAGTATTTTCTATCAAAAGCATTTTTGGAAAGTCCAAGTTCACAATATCCACTCATTGGGTCACCCCTATCTCATTGCATCACTTCTAAAAGGTTAATGAGATACCAGTCTATCTCAATACCAAGCCTGACAGATTAAGTTGTATGGGTGGTGTTCCATGCTAATCCTACTCCAAGTAGACCCACTGAAATCAATAAACATGACTAACTGAGGTTCATTAATTTCAATGGGTCTACTCTGAGTAGGACTTAGTTGAATAAAAGGCACAACACCTAGCGTGTAGTATTGGCCGTCATATGGTTGCATACTCTGTTACCTGACCCCAAAGGTTGGTCCCTGCTCATCACACCCTGTTCTTGCTTCTCAGTCCATGGACCTTCTCTCATTGGAGAATACCACTGCCAGGCAAAGTATCTATTCCTTTCCTTTCTCCTACTACTTCCAACACCTTTTGGAACTTGAACCCCTGACTGCCTTTCTTGGGTTTCCTGGGCCCATGAACCTGCAGTGGTAACCTTAGGAACTTGACCTCTTGCCCATGTTGGTGTACATTACTTGCCTCATCTGGAGGCCCTTCCCTCTGCTGCCTCTGGAACCCAACCTGTGTCTGCAGGAATGTAGTCTGTCTGGGGTTGTAGAGCCACTCCTTTTTTGGGAGCAGGGTGCCAGCCAAGCCCCTATGTATGAGCCAATCAGCATGAAAAGGGAGTGTGTTAGCCACTGAGAAAAGTCCTTGTCCTTTCATGCTGATTGGTGCCAATCAGAATGAAAGGAGGCGAGTCAGCCCTCAGTAGCTAACACACAGCCTCCCCTTCATGCTGATTGGCTCGTAGGGACACCTGTTATAGAGTAGCATGGACTTGGAAATGACACAGAGAGCAAGGGAAATGAGGGAAAGTGGGAAAGGGGGCGCGGCTTTGACAAGGACATGGTGTGACCATCATGAAGGGACCCTGCACTTCTGAATTTGCCACTACACTACAGTGTGTCTGTCCTGTCCTGTACTACTTACCGCTGGCCCCTCAACTGACAACCAGTATGTAGTAGACCCTGAAATCCAACCACCTGGGGGACTGACCCCTGCTGTGCCCTAATTGCTACATTAAATATCCCTTTAAAATGACCTGGCTAAAGGAAATATTTAAAAAGTATTTTCCCTATCTATATACAACCCAGCAACACAGGTTCTCTGGGCAGTCTACAATATTCAGATGATACATGAATGCAATACCCATCCAAGTCTTTGAATGTGGATTCACTTCCCCACTAACATCAGAGCCACCAATCTCCACTGGGCGCCACCATTGACAAGGCCTGGTTTTCAACAATCACCTGCCTGACAGCAGTACCCAAAGGAGGAGGGGGCTCCTCAGACAACCTCAGAGAATGGACAGCTTTGTAGAGGACCAGCTGGTCCTTTGAAGTATCCTGTTGTCAAACAAGGTGCCTCAAGGACTATTTGATGGCAAACCTGTCTGCTCTCTGAGATAATATATGGAAGCCTAACTTTGAGTGCTTTTGGTTAGAGTCAAAAGGATTAGCTGGAGTTTTTTAAAAAATAGATTAAAAAATTAAAATTATTTAAACAACAAATAATTATAAAAGAAAATACACTTCCAAGCCTGAAGTTACAAAAAGGGTTTCTATACAATTTGTATTATTTCACAACAAACTTTTTCATGTGATTTGATTCTGTTCCCATAGACCAAGAAAGGTCTCATTGTCCAAGAGTGAAAAATGTGCATTATCCAAAATGTGCATTATCCAGTTTTTTAAAAGTGTGTGATCTTTACAATGCACCGTGAAGCCAGTCCTTCACAATAGGCAAGTCTAGTTAAGCCCTTGCACTGATTCTGGAACTGGTTTGTTACTTATTACCAAAGGGGAAAGCCCTTTGTTTATAGCTATGATTTTGCTGGGGTTTGTAAAATAAGACCTGACAGGTTAGGGTGACATCACAATTGGAAAAACCTGTAACTTCATTAAAAGGAAAGTAAGTACTGCCCATTTAAGATGAATCTATGTATATTGCATCCCAACCAATCATAGTAATGTCTCCGGGCAACATGGAGAATGACATACTATATGCAAATTCAAGTGGCTTAGGACAAAAAGCACTGCTGTGTCTCAAACAGTGGCAACAATTAATTTCTTGTGCATGTGTGGGGCTGAGGTGTCAGAATCAGAAGAGGTCCCTTATTTCACCTCTACCTGCTTCATCAGAAAGCTTTGTTATTCAATTGGCCAAAGCTGTCTTGGGCTCTCAGATCACTGTAACTCATCCAAGCTGTAACAGATTATAAATCAAATTACACTATTTCATACTGAAAATGAACAAATAGTCCTAATTTAAATTGCAACACTGCTTTTCAATCAGCTGCTCTAGACAAATAATGAATTTTTCAAAAAGTAATTAACTGTTCATCTGATTTGCATTCCTCGTTCACTTTGGACCACTTGGATTATCAAGAGTCCTTCTAATTTTGTTCTTATTATCTCCCTAACAGAGATTGTCATAAGGCAAACAGGAGGACTTGCTCATCATGAACCTTTCTTAGAACAAACATTTCTAGTGAAAGACAGGATAGAATTACATTTTGATATGTTCCAAGCCTTAAGGGAGATGAAGAGAGACAGAGAATATCTTTGATGCAGTATTTCTCTCTGTGTGTGTGTATGTATGTGTGTGTGTGTGTGTGTGATATACATATCAATTTATAATGTTTGTAAATTGTATTGTTTTTATTTGTATTTTGTATTTGTGTTTTTCTATTTGTGTGTAAGCCGCCTGGGGGACCTTTTTGGCCAAAAGGCAGCCTAGAAATAAAACATAACAAAACACAACATATATATATCACAATGAAGCAATCAACACACAAAAAGTAATGCCAGCACCATTAAATCTCAGCCCAGGTAATCCAAAATGATTGGTCAGATTAAGTCAGAGTTTTGCAGAAAGCACTTGTACCTGCTTAGTAGCTGGTGCCAAATCCTGCGCAGGCAGAAGCAAAGATTAGAGCAGAGGTGATGTAAAACATCTCACGCACACTGCTCTGATGTTGTTGCACTCTAACTCCCATCAGCCACAGGCATCATGACCGATGGCCAGAGATGATGCAGGTTATAGTCTAGCAACATCTGGGGGGCCACAGGTTACCCAACCCTGAGTTAGATTCAGAAAATCTATGAGGAAATATTAAGAAAACAGAAAGTGAAGGCTTGGCCACATCTTCCCTTACATCTACTTAAGTTGGCAGGGCTCATTTTGTTCCATAGCTGACAAGACAGGGGGATAAATTAGGTGGGAAGCTACAACTATGGTTCCTGTGCGCCTCTACCTCTCTTTTCTGAAAACAGGGACACACAATGCTAGTCAAACTCTGCTCCTTTTTTACTCTAAAACCCTAGTCAGATCAGCTCGACTGACATTTAATAAATAAAAAAAATTGGCTTCCAATAGATTTTGCAACTGATTAGTAGATAAACTAATTGTCCCTGCAGGTGTGGCCAGTGGAAATGCTTTGCTACAGGCTCAGGCAGAGACAGTGATTGGCCCAACACTTTGCTGTGGGTGGTCCTGAAAGGTCTGAAATCAGCAGTTGGGAAGGGAGGTGTGGCCAGCCAAGGGCAGATGCTTCAAAAAGCAGCCAGAAAAACCATTCTGGCTGCTTTTGAAGAGACTAGTGTACCCACAGCCTGTATCTTCTGTTGAGGTTGCTGATCTCTTGAAGGCACACAGTATCTTCAGGTTGCAACTAGAAAATATTATCATCAATCATTTGACAACTTCTAAACCACTAGCCATCTGGATTCAAACGTCTCAGGTCACCTGAACATCAAGCTTCTGTCCTATGTAATGGTGACCTAATGTAGTCATCTGCAGAAAGAGGCACTTCTCCCATAAATGTCTAGAGCAAGGAGAGTGATGGATGACTTTGATCAAGTGAATAGCAGCTCTGCGGTATTGTACATATTGTCCTGTACTTAGATTCAGAGGCTGCTTGCTTGCACTTAGCACCAAGCCAAAATCATGACTTAGTACAAATGAGTAGGTTCCCGGAGTGAAAATCATGGTCTCTGCACACCTTTCCCAGTTCTGGTGCTGCACGGCTATCTTGTGCCAAGACATGGTTTGGCTTAGTGTTATATCTAAACTCAGCCTTGTGGTTTGTCTCCCCACGGAGACGCACCAGGGCCAACGATATACGTTCTATACTAGTCATACACTAACCTTAAATATAGTGAAAACTTCAATTTTGTGAGACACACTTTGTGAAGAACCAGTTGCGTCAATCAGTTACATCACCCTAGCCTCAATACCATATGGATCACAGATCAGCAAGGGCATGTGCACAGGGACTCTAGCTTCTGAAGTGTTTACATGATTGTTCCTGAGCGCCCTCTCCCACTTTGTAGAGACCGGTCTGCTCTTTCATATACACCAGAACTTAGAACAATGAAACAAGCTGGAAGATGTTTTGAACACAAGTAGAGAAAAACTCCAGACAAATACAGTCGAACACTGGTAAGGGCTCATTGCTAAGCCTAGTTAGTGGCAGTGAAGGAGGTAAAGAAGGCGTACTTTGCTGCCTCCATTATGCCATTGTATGAAGCCTTTTACACTCTGGAGGTGGTAGAACCAACTGTGGCCTGCTGTGAGTTGTTTGCATAGCATTTGGAGAGTAAAAGCACTTGTACCTGTCAGGACTTTGACTCCACAGTTATAGAGGAGTCTGAAGAGATGTCGAGAACACTGTCTTGTCCTGTTGTGCTGTTGTGTTGGATGGGTTTCAGTTAGTAAGGCTTGAGGATGTGGACAAAGTGCTTGGTTGGGTCCAGGCAACCCCTTGTGCTCTTAACCCTTGACCCACATGGCTGATTAAAATGAGCAGAGCGGGCACAGCTAGTTGGGTCAGAGAGGTGATTAATGCCTCCCTGAAAGAGGGAGCAGTCCCAGCCTGTTTAAAGGAGGCAGTGGTAAGACCACACCTTAAGAACCCCTCCCTGGACGCAGAAAATCTAAATAGTTTTTGGCCAGTTACCAATTTCCCCTTTTTGGGCAAGATACTTGGGCTCATGGTTGCGGACCAGATCCAGGTTCTCTTGGATGAAACTGATTTTCTGGACCCATTTCAATCGGTGTTTAGGCCTAGTTTTGGCATAGAAACTGCCTTGGTTACCCTATATGATGACCTAAGTTAGGAGAGAGACAGGGGGAGTGTGTGTGACCATTAATTCTCCTTGATCTCTCAGGACCTCAATATCTCATAGGCTGCCTCCTCCCATATGAACTAACCCAGACCCTACATTCGTCATCAGAAGCCCTTCTTCATGTTCTCCCTTCATTGGAGGCTTGGAGGGTGGCAACACAAGAACAGGCCTTCTCCATGGTGGCTCCATCGCTGTGGAATGCTCTCCCAATGGAGGCACACCTGGTGCCTTCTCTATCCATCTTCAGGCACCATGCAAAGACCATCCTTTTCTCTCAGGCCTTTGACCTTTGATATGGGCTTTTAGACCTTTTGCTTGAGTTTTAAATTTTTATATTGTATGATTTTAAAATGTTTTATATTGTACATTTTTAAATCTGTGTTGTAAGTCACCTAGAGACCATTAGTATGACGTGACTAACAAATGAAATAAATAATATTTCTCAAAACTGATAAACAATGATCAATTGATGTATAGGCACTTCAGCAGTTTTGCTATTAAAAAAGGAAACCATGATGTATTTTTCTAGATTTGAACATTTATGAATTGTCGATTTTATAAGCCTCTTATTATAATTGAAATTTCAATAATTATTATTTACACTATTGATTCTCATAGCACTTTCCAAGATTAGAGAAAGCTAGTTATAAGGCAACAGCATATAGTAGCCTACATAACTCTCTCTTACGAATTCACTCTGTTGTCTTTCCCTACAGCAAGGTTTGATAACTTGTAGGAAGAGAATTATTGAACCCCATTGGCTATTTTGCATCTCATTCTACTTTGCAATCATGGTGACCATTCCCATCTGTCAGGTTCTCCATCTCAGATCAGAGTGCAAGCATGTAAAGTCTGTTTTAAAAATGTGCAGTTGGGATCAAGGATGATATACATTCAGATTTTTTCAGATTTTTAAAGAAAAAGAAAAATGGAGATTGTAGATTTATGGTGCACACGTGTTTTACCTTGATGTGCCTGACATGAACAGATATATATATATATATATATATATACAGCAAAAGGAAGGAAATCCATTGTAAGGCATGGAATGTCCTGCTGTGGGTTAGAGTGGCGAGATCTATAAAAGCACAAGAGGCACCTTTGGATAACATCTGTATTAGAATTGCAAATTGTATTTTGGGGTAATGAATTTGCTACTCATCATTTCTAGGACTGCTCAGGGAACTGACAAGTGCGAGAGGCAAACAAGCACTCATCACAAATAGGAGGAGAGGTGGCTTTCAGAAATCTTCCAGGGTTAAATACATTCAACTTAATGCATTAAGGACACCATGGGACTCTCAATTTCCAAACATATTCTATAGCCTATTCCCTCTCCCCCAGCTGAGTTTGCTTCTTTTTCTTTGAAACATTTCCCCAGCTTTGAAAAAAAAAGGGTGGCCTCAAGACAGTAGCAAAAAAAATATGATGTTGATTATCCCAGATTTCAACATTGCCTAATGGAAGAGCCATGATTACAAGATTAGCCTCTGCTTCAATACATTGTCTTTCTTTTCAGGACTCTGTTTACTTAGATGTGGTAAGAAAGTACAAAATAATGGATTTGTTTTTAACCTCCCAATAGCAATGGCATTACAGAAGCTGGCAAACCATTTCCTTTGTTAGGCAGACTACTGGTTAATAATAGTCCATGGTGGGCAGTTTCCTCAAGGGGAACTGTGTGCTGTGAGCTGGCTAAAGTTATTTTGGGTGCAGTATGTCTCTCCCTAGGAATTTAATGTGAGGTAGATCTGCTGCCTTGTAGAAATGTCTCTTTGTCTCCACTTAGGTTCTGCTTTGAAAATGACACAAGCATTACAAAGATGTCTTAAATCTCCAGTGTTCTGTTTAACGTGAACAGCAAAGTGCACATACAAGATGTGGTGATTTCTTTAAATTTCTCATATTTTGATTGGTTATACTTGGCAATAAGAAGCACAATCAATGAGCACTTCCAGACCTCAGCTTCCCCATTGATGGTTGCTGCAAACCTGAAACAGGAAGTATCTCACAAAAGAAGTACCAGTCATCACAAATGTTTGCCGCTGGTTTTGCACAATCAGTTCTGTTCTTCCAATGCTGGATGTGCTTAGATTGGCATGTCGATTGGTACAACTGGCACTTAACTTGTATTTATCTGGCACACTAGCCTGCCATTCATGACTACATTCTTAGAAAAAGTTGCCATATGGACACATCCCCAGAACAATTTTTTGTGAGCAATTCCACTAACTTCAGTGGGAAGAGTTAACACTGTACAGCAGATATGGAAACCTGTGGCCCACCGATGTCGTTGGACTTCAGCTCCTATTGTCCTTGATCATCGGCCATGCTGGATAGAGCTGATGGCAGTTGTAGTCCAAACCCATCCAGAGAGTCATAGATTCCCCATCCCTGCTGTCTAGCATCAGCCACTGGCATTGTCTATGATCGCTCAATAATTTCGATAGCCTACTAGTATACACCAGCTACATAAAGGAAAGACAGCTATGGGCTGATGCTTGTGCTGCACTGGCCATGAAGTGGATATTTTTGGTTTCCTGCACATATATGTAGAGTTTCAATTGTGGTTTAGCCCACAAATCCATGCACAATTAAGGACTACTTCTGGGCCTGCAGATCAAAGTTGCCAACCCTGTCCAAAAGTAATCCTCTCCTTACAGTTATCAGAACCTATTGGTTTCCAATAGGTTTCCAAGGTTTCTGAGACGTGCATCAACCCCTGCAGTGATCTAGGGGAAGCTTCCTACCCATGTGAGCTACTATTACAGGGAATATCCACGCTTCTTATTTATTTATTTTATTTTATTACATTTCTAGACCGCCCTATAGCAGAAAGCTCTCAGGGCGGTGTACAACAAATAAAATCACAATTAAAATATGAGCAAGTGTGAAAAATATAGTATATATAACTTACCACACAACACCAGAGAATGCAACTGCATCTCTCTTTAGATTTCTTTGGGAATAGAATATGATCTGCATTATGCACAGATCATGTGGGGTCCAAAGAAAAGAACTGATTCCCTGTGACCACTTTTTTAAAAAGGCAGAAAAAAGGAAACTGGAAGCAGTTCCTGCCTCCTAGATCAGGTCCTCGATAACTGCAGTCTGGAAAGCAGTAGAAATCTGTGCCATTTTCCACCACCACATCCCTATCAGTGCCTGGAGTAGTGGAAAGAGAAATTTGTGGAGGTCTGTGTGGGAGAGGTTGGGAGTTGGGAAAGTTCTCCTTCACCACCACACATTGGACATCACTTCAGTTTCTTTTGGCCTAATGATACTCAAATCTTACCAGTGAAAATAAGGTGACAGTGACTTTACTGGACCTGTGCATGTACCAGCCAGTTGGTGTGATGTGTGATGTTGCAATGTGTGAAGGAGAAGTGGGCCTGGAAATGGGGCAGGTGCAATCCTGCTGCCTCTCTGTTTTTAGCCACTTGGTAAGAAATTGTCAAAATCTAGCACCTTAGTCACAGCTAAGAATTTTTCAAACTTCTAGAAGGCAGCATCAGCATTTAGTTTTTAGGTTCTTTCCAGTGCCCTGCAAGTGGAACTCCGCTTGTGCAATGAAACTTCCCCTTCTACAGAATCTGCTCTGGAGGGTCCCCCAATACTCCAGAGCTGATTTTGAGGGTGTGCACGGGGGGGGGGGATTGCAGAATCTTTAAGGTGTCATAGGACTTTTGTTTTTAAAGAGTAAAGGAAGCCATGTTGGCCCATAACAACAATTCCTAAACTCATAGTAGGGCAATCCCTTTGTGAGGCCTGTCTGTTACCCCCAGGTCTGTTCCCATCCTTAGATGAAACACACAGGTTCCTCAACAGATAGAAGCAGGAGTCAAGAGAAACTTGTTATAGGCTGCTTTCACACATGGGGGTTACTGCATCAGTTTTGTGGATTAAAATGCTAGTGCTTCTGTCCAGATTTCTATAATTCCTTTCACACTACAACACCTGATGCTTTAAGGAGCTGTGGCTTTTTCAGCTGATATACTGGCATTTCATGCAAATGTCTTTTACATTGCTGCAACGAACAATGTCTTGTTTTCGTCCTTCACCCGTTATAGACATGCACACTGCATCCTTCATAATTCACTACACAAGTTAGCGTGGGCTTCCCCACCCTCCTGATGGTATATGCCAATATACTGGTGGTTCCTCAGCTACAGAGCTTCTAAAATGCCTATGGGAAGTCCACTCGTGGGCCATGAGCACAATAGCCATCCCTTGAAGCTCTAACCTCCACACCCTTGAAATCCTGTTCATCTCTTCTTCTGGTTCCTAAAATTTCAGCATGGACTAGCCCCCAGATTTCAAAGTCCATCTCTGAAATCTTTTTCAATGTGCAGCTTTTATTTTTAAATGAAAAATTAGATTCTGAATTCAACACTTAACATACCGAATTCCACCGGCTGACTGTATTCATCAATTCCATGCAGAGTATCATTCTTCACAAAGAACAGGACATCCTTGGCTTAGTTGCCTGCTTTGCTTTGCTTTCAAGTAAAGCATTTAATGTATTCTAAGGCCCGGAGCTCATGCAATTTGTAATGCCACGATCTCTGTAATCCCTGTAATTAGAATTGTATAATTACGTATCTGATTGGTCCCATCCTGGAGTCCTGACAGCTGCGATTGCTTAGACCTCCATATTACTATTTGGAGGATTCCCCCCTCAAACCCTTCCCACCCAGCTGAGGAAATTAGTTTTGCAGGAAGAATCCTGCTTTCTCCAAACACTGATTTGTTTAACCAACATTGGTACAAATGGCTTTGTAATTAAAGCACTTTAGTTAATGTGAGGAGTGAGATACCCATAACAAAGGCAACTGAAATTAAGCAGGCAAGAACAAACAGAGAGCTTTCCCAACCATGAACCACAATTACCGGGGGCTCAAAAACAGTTTAGTGGAGACCTAGCATCAGTGTTCCCTTTTCAAATACATTAATACCTTCCAAATGATACTCTTCCATTCCAGTAAAATGGAGCAATCAGCACAGCATTCAAAAATTGGTGGTAGTTTTTTTCCTCTCTTTCACATATGCACACAGCAAACATTCACATTTTGCATCTTGTTTAGTTCTGGACACAAGTGTTCATATGCAGTACAGCTGTCTCTCTGTAGCACAGCTTCAAAATGGGCCCATATGTAAATTAAGAGAAGTTGTGTTCAGGACTCGTCATCTTGTTCATCACAAAGGCTATTGTGAGAATTGATTGCAACCTGGACAGATGGAATTACATCTATATTTTAAAAATACAAAGTTAATATAATGTAGCATAATCTGTAAGTTGCTAAATGTATTTTACAAGTGATGAAATGGAATGTGCAACTTAATATTTTAGGCAAGATCTTAGGATATGCTCACTATGACTGCTACTTAATTGAGATCATAACTTATTTACACAACACATGTTTTTTTTCTTTGTCTAAGAAAATATGTGTACACAAAAAGGTCCACATTGATTTACAAAAACCCTCTTCGGTGGCTTAAAGATGTTAAGAACATAACAAGAGCCCTTCTAGATCAGACCAAAGGCCCATGCTCTCACAGTGGCCACCAGATATTTACAGGAAGCCCATAAGCAGGACATGAACACAACAGGACTCTTCCCACTCGTGATTCCCAGCAACTGTTACTCAGAGGCATAGTGACCCCAGCACTGGATGTTGAATATTCTCACTCATCCAGATAAACTGGACCAGGTTTTTGTAATTCAGGACCAAATACAGAGATTCTCAAACAGCAAACCTTCTGCTTATCAGATTTTGTATACCCTGAACAAATGTGGACTGGGTTTTGCTGCAATACGATACAGATTTGAAAATTTACCAGCTAGTGTTTGCTAAGTGAATGCCAGGTCCTCTATCAGCAACAAGTAAATAAAATATAGCCGATTCCTTTATTTGTCTGCAAGTTAATTAAATTTGCACCCCACCTTTCCACAAAATGGTGTTTGAGGTGACTTACAGCAATCAAATACAAACAGGAAAAGGCACCAATAAAACCAACAGAAATGAGTTAAATCAATTGTACCATATTTGCAATGCTATAACAACTTGGCTTATGATCCAAAAGCCTGTCTGGATAAAAATGCATTTGCCTACCTGTGGAAGGTCATCAGACATAGGGCTAGATGGGTCTCCCTTGACTAGGAGCAGTTACCAAGAAGGCCTTCTCTCAAGTTCCTGTCAAAAGTGCTTCAGTTAACAATTGGACTGAAAGATGAACCTCTCTCAAAGATCTTAAAACCCAGACAGGCTCATATAGGAGAATATGATCTTTACCTTGGCCCCCAAATCATCTAGGGTTTTGTATATTATAACCTGTACTTTGAGTTGTGCCAGGAAACAGATTGCTAGGCAGTGAAGCTACTGTAAATAACATGGGAGTCACATACTCTCTATAACCAGTCCTGGTTAACAGTCTGGCTTGCAGCAATCTGAACCAGCGAAAGTTTCAGAAATTAGCTTTGTATAGAGCATGTTACAGGAATTCAAGTGACATGTAACTAAGGCATGTGGAACTGTTGGACAAGGAAGCATGTTACAAGACTCCTCACTTTCTCAGGCTAGTAGACTCTCATTTCATGCTGAATGGCTTGTAGGATGCTTGAGATATTGGGACCCTGCTCCCAAAAAGGTAAGGGGTCTAAGACCACTCCTGGGACCCCAGATGACTAACCCCTGGAGTTGAAAAAGGTATATTTCATTAACTACACTTAAAGGGAAAGATGAAGCCATGGGAGAGGAGCAAAAGCTATAATGAATTCAAATCTTTCCATCCCCAACCAATGGTAGCTCTCAGATTTCAACAACTTTAGCAAAAAAATTGCCCACATTTTCAGATGTTTGTCTGCAGTCATTAAGGCCTGGAAGTTGCTTAAAAGAAACAAAATAAAAAAAGAAAGCTGGAAATACTAGAATTCTGCCAAGGGAACTAAATTGCACAGCCAGTGACCACGCATATGACTGGACATATTCAGGCACACAGCTTAACAGACAAAAAAGGAGACAAGGTAAGGCTAGAGAGGTACATACAGAGACACACACACACAACTTTCTTGAGCAAAATCCATTAATCGTCTTTTTCCTCCTAACTTTTACAGTCAGATGCACAAGAGATGTAAATCGAGAAAGATATAAATCTTTCTTAAAGCGTAACTTAATGTTTACCCCTAGGGATGCTTGAGAAAGAAAGCGCACATTAAAAGTTGCATTTTCAGGATGAAATTGTTGTGTGTTTTAATGGCTATTGGGTTTCTAACAAAAGTCCTTGATCAGTAAGGGGAAAAAAAGATTTATTAACTTGCTGGAAGCGACTGGGAGTTAACCCGAAAGATTCACAGCAGCATGTTAACTACAGAACGATTTTGTTCAACAACCTGTACTGGAGGATTGGTCCCTAAATCTACGGTGATGCTGTTAATTCAGGGCAGTGTCTGCTTCTTCTGCTTCTTCTTTGCTGTTAGAAGTGAGAAAGATCTGCAGTGATAGATTAAGCAGGTCTTCCCTTGGGCTCCTCTTTGAAGGTTCAAGCGAAAAAGGACTTCTGACATTCTTCAACTACACAAGGGAAAAGGTCAGTTTCATGTACAGACAATGCGACTCCTAAGGGAACCAAGACCAAAGTTAACTGCTTCATGATGGCCTGATCTGATAAGGAGCTCCCACGGATTTGTCCAGCTACAACCCTGGAGAGGTGAGTCAGTTGTGCCCCTGCGCAGGGGAGCAGGAGAAATACCATTGGAGATAATTCTCTGCATAAATGATCTAAGCGGAAAGGAACAGCACCTGATCCCCCCAAACCCCCATTGCTGGATCATTGTTGCTGCCCATAACCCTTAGCAAGTTCCCAAGAGAAAGGGGATGTATCAGCTTGGGCCGCTCACTCTTTTAAACTCTCTGTTCATTAACTCCACCCAACCTCATTAATCAAAGTTGGAATAAAATGAGCCCTAGAGAATGTGGAGTTTCCCCCCTCTGTTTCCAAGCTGCTTTAATTACATTCTCAGTGGGAGGGCTTCTTACTGCACAGTCTCACTACAGGCCCACTCCCTTAAGGGAATTTGGAGACACTGGCCACAGAAGCTCAGGTCATGACCTGGCCAGAGTAAAATAGACACGTTGACCTCTTTTTTTGTGTCCACATGACAAGTACATGTGCCTTTTCATAGTTCTGAAGTACCCAAGCTGCCAGAGACAAGAGAGAGTCAATTAGTTATTTCATCTGTTCTCGTCCAGTGCATTTTGGAGACCCCGCTTCAGTACAAAGCAGAAGAATGAACCCGACAGGAACCCAACAAAGCCAGATGGAACAAATTCATTTTTGACAACAGCTATTATATCAGCCATGATTGCTAAGGTCTGTACTAACAGAAATGCAATTAATGATATGCAGTTACTGCATCTCCAGATTGCAAAGAGTAACTAATAGGGAAGCATGCTTATTTATTTGTGATAAGGGATGTTATAAGTGAAGCAACACTTCTGATCAAATTAAATCAGGGGTGGGGAACCCCCAGCTCTGTAGATATTGTTGAACTTTTTCCCATGAGTCCAAGGCATCAAGGTCAATGGGAAGTCCAACAACATTTGCAGGGCACACGTTTCCCACCCCTAACTTAAAGGGCGTGTAAGCTTTCAAGATTCATAATAATCTCCTTCAGACTGAACTCTGTGACAATCTAAAGTAAACCAGAGCTTGGAAAAGTTACTTTTTTTGAACTACAACTCCCATCAGCCCCAGCCAGCATGGTCACTGGATTGGGCTGATGGGAGCTGTAGTTCAAAAAAGTAACTTTTCCAAGCTCTGATTAGTAAACACAACCTTTGACAAATTGGACAACATTAAAGACTACTATGTAAGGTCACACCCATGCCATATATTTAAAGCACATGGCTTCCCCAAAAGAATCACAGGAACTGTAGTTTGTTACGGGTGCTGGGAATTGTAGCTCTGAGGGGTAAACTACAGTTCCCAGATTCTTTGGAGGAAGCCATGTGCTTTAAATATATGGTGTGGATGATGTGGGAGTATTGGTAAAATTTGCAGAGTTTAGCTGAGGGTATCTTGCTCAGTGTTTCTGTGCAGCGTGAGTGTGTGTGGTTTTCCTGAGAGAAAGCAAGCCAGCTATCTAAGTTGGAGGCGCAATGGCCATGCTTGGTCATTGCCCCCATGCTAAAGGAGAGAGACAAAAGGAAGATGTTTACTCTCCCTCAGCTGGACTGAGAAGATGGAGGAAGGAGAGTCTGGAAATGAACTGAGAGTATCAGTTTACAACAGAAGGAAGACAGGAAGTGGAACACAGGTAAGGATAGGGAGCCTAGCCAGCTGGAGGACCCTCTCTCTATCTCCCCTTAGGAATTCAAAGGGAACCAAATATGAGTTGCTCTTGCCACACTTCCAACAGATGTGACCCAAGAGTTTGGCAATTTCTGAAACCAGGACAGTAACAATGTTTTTGAAATATTATGAAACTGATCTCCATTTGCTGGGACTTCGTTATTGTATCTGAAATGACAATGAGAAGAATGTGAAATAAGAACAGAAACCTTGGCAAGAAGAACATCATTTGGATCATAGTTACTCTACCCAAATGTGATGAATTATTTTCTTTCCAAGGTTTTTTTTGTAAATTTCTGTATAATTGGGTTAGAATTCAGCTGTAACAGTCTGCTTGTTCCTTCAACAATTAAGGTATATATTTTAATACAATTAGCCATAACTGTACAAAGAAAAACTATTGCAAAGAAAGAAAAAGAATCCCTTCCAGCACTGTGTTTAAGAATTTGTCATCCATTTCCTTGATGGCGTTGCTGTGACCCAACATTTTTATGCCTTTCTCCTTTCTAGATGCCACTTCACACCCCAAAGATTAAAAAAAACCCAGGAACATTATACATAGAACAAGCCTGAAGCAAAATCCCACTTTCTGTGTAGGATCCTGTAGCATGTAATAGATTTAATATCTCATATAGGCATGCCAAGCCTCCTTTAGGTAGGAAAAGTGACATACTATAGCTATATTTCTTGATTAGTAACATAATGAAGCAAGCTTAGGTCATAATGAGAATATTGCCTCAAAATAACAGAAGACTGCAAGCAAAGTACTTGACCAATGATCTTATCTTTTACATTGAGAGAAAGAGTTCAAGCGTAGTGGTCTTGATGGTTTGTTATTATCTTCCTCCTTCCAAACCATGGTCAATACTTCCTGAGTGTCACTGCCTTCCATTCTCCAGACTCCAGCTGATCCAGAAATTCATCTTGATCATCTAATAACTCTAGCTGCCATCAGGGTCTCAATATTCAGTAGTTGCAGGATATGATTTGCTTCTTTTTTATTAGTGGCAGGATGCATTATGCCATCCACTTCAAGGCAGAGGTGAAAAGGGAAGCTGCAGTGACATCTCACTTTTTCTGCTTGCAATTTTTCCATAGCAGGTTTAAGTTCACAGCATCTTCTCAGGGTTTCCATAAAACCTGGAGCAACATCACTTCTCTCTCTTCATACTTCATGCCATCCTTAGAAATATAGCTTTCATAAATTTATCTTTTGTAACAAAACATTCAAATGCTAGTATGATGTCCTTTGACAGCGTTGCAGTTCTAGGTTTGGGGTTTAGGTTAAAATCCTCCCTCTCAGTGTCAGAGGGAGACAGTGATATTTCAGGCAACTCTGTCCCCCACCATATCTTCAGAACAGTTATCATGTTCACCCCTTTCATAGCCTGTTCTGGGACCCCCCTAAAGATGAAGTTCTAGCATCTTGCTCTGTTTTCCTGGTAATCCACCTTCCAGGCCAGGTCACAATTAATTTTCATGAGTTTTTAATATCCATATCCAAACCTTCCCCTATGGAGGATTCCAAGACTTGGATTTTTGATGGCAATATTTCTAGCTTTTCTTTAACTAGATCAGACCTTTTTGCCCTGCAGCCATAAAGGAGGAGTGCAGTTGTTTCACTTGATCAGTTACAGTCTCCATTAATACTGCAGTGAAGGATGCCATATCTCCCTGACTTGGCCGCAGTGTTTTAGCTGCCATTTTGTCCCATGCCTACAGCAATTTTTAAAACTATATTTTGTTGACCAAGGGGCTTAATAACCCAGTTTTGATGCTTGTTCAGTGTTCCTTACTATAAGGCAGTAAAAAATATTGTTGGTGCCAGAACAGAGGTATTTAAATTACCATGTTCAGCCAAAAAGATGCAGTGAGAAGCGGAACTATGCCTTTGAACATCCATTTAGCTCCCTGCACACATATGCCCCTCCTCTAGCAAGACATTCTACAATCCTAAAGTGATTTGAAGGAAATGGGTTTCCTAAATTTCATGGATTATGCACCAACCTCATTTCCTGGCTCAAAGACAGAAACAGGTTTGAGGTGCGAGAAGGTTGGGTTCAAGCATCACTTTGGGCCAAACTGCACATGATGTCAGAGATCTATAATTAGGTCCCCAACAGCTTTTTTAAAACTTAAAAGCAACCATAGCAGCCAGTTGGATCAGGGCAGTGGTGCTGTCAGAGAGGGCACTTCACCCTTTCTTCTATGCTATTTCCTTAATCACACACCCAACTGGAAAGAAAATATATCTGTGTTGTGCCTATCTTTTTTTCTCCAGCAAGGCCAGTGGCAATTTCAAGGGGTGATTTGAGTAAAGAATTTTTTATTATTTATTTATTTATTGGGAGAAATGGCAGGATGGGGAGGGAAAGGCTACACATCCTTCCAGTTGATTCATTATCTGGTGATATTTGGCTGATATTGAAGGGTGTGCTCTTGTAGATATTTGGGGCCCAAGCCCTATCAGGCTTAGTAAAGCATCACTAACACCTTGAATTGAGCCTGGGAGTACAGGGGCAGCTTTTCGGATAGGTGTTACGTGAACTGATTTTGCTGTTCCAGTGAATAAACTGGCAGTCATATTCTGACCTTTTTCAAGGGCAGTCCCAAGCAGAGCGCATTCCAATAATCAAATGCAAGTTCACTAGAGCATAGGTGACTGATAATGTTCATCTTATTTTATGCTATCTGTTGTGCTATATTTATAGTGTTTAACCTCAAAAAGCAAGTATTTTTATCCATAGTTTAGTCTTTTGGTAGGAAAGTCCTTATATCACTGTTTATAAATAAATAAATGCAGGTAAAACTCCACCCTCTGCAGACTACCCTCACCCAAATGCTGCCTGGAATACCCTTATCATACAGCCGTGTTTCCTCCCTCTGGGCCTAAGTTGACAGAACACTGAACCTCTCTTGGGAAGCTTCCAGAAGGCTTTATCCCTTCATGCTGGTATCAGCTGCTCATATCCACCTGCATTCATTTCAATATTGGGCGCTAACACACATCAATTCAAAATCTACTCTATTGGGGAAGCATTCCTCCAAATTCTCAACTCCTGAATACAATATTCTGCTAGCAACTGGGGGAAAACGTAAAAAAGGAACATGCAATGATAGGCAGTCATTAAGTAAGATATCATCATATAATTTGATGCCCTAAACTCTGTTGGCTCTAATGACCTATAGACCAGTTAAAGTATTAGTAAATTAGCAAATTAGCAGAGTTTAGCTTAGTGTAGCTTGCTCAGTGCTCTATGCAGTGTGAGTGCTATTTTACTTGAGAGAATCTCTTGCTCTGAATCACTGAGACTTAGACTTGGTTCCAAAATAAGAAAAGACTGCTTTATTAATAAAAATACATACTGGATAGGAAAGATGCTGCTTCCAACTAGCTAAATAAGTTGGAGGAGCCAATAACCATGCTTGGACATGGCCCCGATGCTAGAGGAGAGGAGACAAAGAGAAGATGGCTCCTTCTCCTCCGGTAGTCAGCAGAGAAGAGTAAACAGGAAGTTAAATCAGAGGTGAGAACGGCTTCCTGAGATGTATCACTTTACATGGAAGGAAGACAGACAGAAAACTGACAGACTGTCAGTAGCAGTGTGGCCAGCTAGGAGGACTATCTCTCTATCTCTCTCCCCATGCAAAGAGAACCATATAGGAATTGTTCTTGCCACACCTAACACCCTCTACCCCTTAGGGCAATGATGGGGAACCTATGGTTTTCCAGATGTTGTTGGACTACAACTGCTATCATCCTTGGCTATTGGCCATGCTGGCTAGGGCTGATGGGAGGGGCTGGGAGCTGGGTCCAGCAACATTTGGAGGACCGCAGATTCCCCATCCCTGCCTTAGGACATTTGTAATAGGACCTTGAGTATAAACTATGGGTGACAGATCTCACCTGTGTTCAAATTTTTCCAATATCATATAGGACTGATGTGTATTTGGCATTCAGTAAGCCTGCCATAAAGGTTTGAAGCCAATTAATCTTCATCTTTCCAAAACTATACACTCCCACAAACACAATATGAAGCTTCTGGCCACCCTTCATTGAACAAGAATAATAGGAATCATATGGAACTTAAAATGGCTCCTGGCAGTTGTGGGTAAGCTAGTGTGAAAGGCTAGAACTAAATAACACAATGAGGAAAGTTCTCTCCCTCTCATCATCATCATCATCATCATCATCACATTTCATCTATAGACCGCTTACTATCTAAAAGATCTCAAAGTGGTTTACACTAGAATATACAAAGTAAAATAAAAACCATATCAAATTAATTTACAAAGCAATACACGAGCAATATTAGGGTTGCCAGGTCGGAACCATCCAAAAACCTGAGAAAATGGGGGCGGGCCCTAGTGACGTCATGGGGCGGGCCCTAGTGACATCATTAAACATGATACATTGTATCAACCACAGTTGCTTGGAGCATACCATTCCAAAAAAATTATCTGATTGGAGATTAAAATAGAAATCTTACCTAAAATAGGGTGTTCCTAGGTCCATCTGAAGTGACAAGGTCATTCTTTCTCACAAGCTTAGGGTGATGCAAAATGGAAATGGACTGCCTTCAAGTTGATCCCAGATAGGGTCTTCATGGTAAGCAGTATTCAGACAGAGGTGGTTTACTATTGCCTTCCTCTGAGTCTGAGAGGCAGTGACTGGCCCAAGGTCACCCAGTGAGCTTCATGGCTGTGTGGGGATTCGAACCCTGGTCTCCCAGGTCATAGTCCAACACCTTAACCACTACGCCTAGAGTGGCTTACAAATGTAAGACAGTCCCTGCCCTCAGGCCTACAATCTAAAGCAGAGATGGGGAACCTTTTCATCCCAAAGACCACATTCACTTCTGGGGACTACATGCCAGTGGTGAGTGGGGCTGAGGCAAAAGCGGGCAGAGTACTGAATGTGCACTTCACTTTTGAACAGTAGGGTAGTTTCTGCACTCTCACACACCTCCCTATTCTTCATGTAGGCAAGCAAGAATTATTATCAGTGTTCAAAGATATATTTCAGCAGCCTAAAACACTCACAGAGGGTGCAGAGCCGGTCCTGTGAAGGATGTGGCCTGGGAGAATTGGTGTGGCTGGATAGGAGGTATGACTTGGAGAGTCTTGATGGCCAGATAGAGAAGCCTGAAGTTCCCCATCCCTTATCTAAAAAGAAATGCCACAAAAGGAAAAGGGATTTGGAGGAAAAAAGAAAGAAAACTGCTACTGTTTCTTGAGTTCTTGTAATCACCAGCTGAAATGGAAAGATTTCAAGAGCATGAGGAGCCAAAAGTTGCTGGTTGTTCAGCAGAGAAGGGGAGAGCATGCACTCCCGACTCTTTTCTTCTCCTATATAGCTGATGGAATCTTTCTTGGTTCCCCATCTGCAGTATGAGAATGATTATTGTGGCCTACCTCCCAGCAGAAGCGGCTCACCATGTGGGGTGGAGCTGCAATGCTAACTTTCTAGCAGCAGCTTTGCTGCGGCTTTCAGCGACTGATGAGGCATTAAGATATTGGCATTGTAGATCTGTTCCGCTGGGTGAGTTGCTTCTGCCTTAACGTGGTGTAATGATTACTGAAATGGTGCACGTGAAGCACTCTGAACACTTGAAATAGTTAAAATAAACTGTGAGTACCAAGAAGTAGCAGTGCTTTGGAGAGAGAATCTTATGATGACCTTGATCAGCTGAAATATAGTAACTTGTCATTGCAGAAAAAAAGTTGTATAGGTTGCTGCTACTGAATCTTAATGCAATGTCTTGAATGCTAGCAGCCAAGATGATGGGCCTAAGCTTATTTCAATAATACTTTGATAAATGTTTAAAACTGTCAAGTGCTACTTTGCACATCTAAGGGAAAGAACTGTTCCTCTAGTTTTCTTAGTATGATAGTTGTGTGTTACTGAAGAAGTTAAGTTTACATTTGTGCATGTTTTAATCTTTGTGCCTGAATCTTTTAATCTTGTGTGTGTGTGTGTGTGTGTGTGTGAGAGAGAGAGAGAGAGAGAGAGAGAGAGAGAGAGAGAGAGACGGCCCCTACCACTGACTCTTCACTGCTCCTGCTGAGGCTGCCAGGCCACGTGGGCGCCGTCTCGGCAGCGGTTGCTAGGAGACGGCGTCTGAGCGGCCTGCCAGCCTCAGCAGGAGTGGAGGCCGGGCAGGGCCGGCTCCTTCTTAGCCCCGGAGCCGGTTCCCCTGCTCTGGAAAGGATGGCCGGCCGCTTCACCCCTCATGCTGTGGGCACTGCTGGGCGGCAGCGGCCACGATGGGCCCCCCCAGCCAGAGACTGCTCAGCCCCATCGCGGCCGCTCCTCCCACCCAGAGGCCTTCTGACCCTGGAGCCGATTCGAAATGATGAGGTGCTCTGGTCGCTGCTGGCTGACAGCGGCCGCGATGGAGACTGCAGGCAGAGACTGCTCAGCCCCATCGCGGCCGCTCCTCCCACCCAGAGGCCTTCTGACCTTGGAGCCGATTCGAAACGACGAGGTGCTCTGGTCGCCGCTGGCTGACAGCGGCTGTGATGGAGACCACAGGCAGAGACTGCTCAGCCCCATCGCGGCCGCTCCCACCTATCGGCGCCCACAGCACCTCGTCGTTTCAAATTGGCTCCGGGGTCAGAGAAGGCCTCTGAGTGGGAGGAGCAGCTGCGATGGGGCTGAGCAGTCTCTGCCTGCGGTCTCCATCGCGGCTGCTGTCGGCCAGTGGCAACCAGAGCACCTCGTCATTTCAAATCCGCTCGGGGTAAGAAGGCCTCTGGGTGGCAGGAACCGGTTAGAGGCCGGCTCATTCGTAGGCCCTTGCTGGGCAGTTGTCGCGCCGAGGGGTGAAGGCATGAGGGGTGAAGTGGACGCCCACCACTGCTGCCGGGGGGGCGGCCCTGCAGGGGCGGTGAATCGACAACGGCGCGCACGTTGTGGTGGATGCGGCCAAGGAAGCTGACCTCGCTCGGCCACGCGGCTACAGCCTCCACTCACCACCCTCACCTGTACTTCTGTGGGTGGTGGGAGAGGGCAGGGGCTGCTGCTTGGGGGGGCTGCAGGGGCGCCGGCTCGAATACTCCTCCTGTCTCTCCAGTCCCTGCCTCAATGAGAAAGGGTGGGAAGGCGGCCAGTCACAGCCTTCACGCATGCGTGTGTCAATCACGCATGCGTGCCTGAGGGGGACATTCAAAAGCCAGAGATCAAAGTCTTCACACAAAGTATGGCCGGAGGCCGGAGACTGCCCCCTTTTGCCGGAGACTCCGGCAGAAAACCGGAGATCTGGCAACCCTAAGCAATATCCATATCCATAGGCACATTATAAAAGTCAAAGGTATTACAAGGCAGTATAATATAAACAACTAGTATTACACATAATCATACATCAGAGTGCTTGCTTGCTTGCTCCTCTGGGTTACTGTCTGTCGAGACAGCTGAGGTTCCTGGCAAGTGCTGCGAGGACTGGGACCCCCTGCCTGACCCTGAAGCCAGAGAGAGACTGCAGTCAATCTTGCAGCCTCTTGCATCAGCTCCTGGCTGGGTCAGGAGGCATAAAAGCCTGGCTGTCCTCTGGGAGCCCCTTAAGGACTCCCGAGGATGAGGGCGGTACTCCCTTCTATCGTTTTTTACCAATCTAGAGGAGATTGGTAGTTGGGAGGACATAAGATGCATGTGTAGTTCCTGCTCAGGGTGAGAGCCTGTGCAGTGAACTGAATGATAGAAAGTCACCAGATGCCTTCAGAGTGAGAGTCTGTGACTGGCAGAAGGCTGGCCCTCCCTGGGTGTGAGACGGGGGGGAGTAGATGTGCCCTGTGTGAAAGATATTGAGTGGGTCTGACTGTTCCCAATTATTTCAGAGGCCTGTTGGAATAATTGGTTCAGGTTGGTAGGTTTTGTTGGTGGGCTCTTGTGTCCACATGAAGTGTTTAGGAGAAGTCTTAGTAGGGACATGGGTGATACCACCCGAACTTCAGTGATCGTGAATAGAGGGAGGTATAGCCTGGGAAGGTGGTGAGCTACTATAGAAGATGAGAGCAAGGATATCTACACCTTGCTCGTTGCTTCCACTCCTCCCATGGACAGGTTCCTCATTGCTCATCTGCTAAGCCTGCAGGGGTGGTGAGAGATTAAGATGGTCCACCCCTGGATAAAAATGGAATTCACTGGATTCCTGAATGCCCTGAGGGAGTTCCCAGTAGATAGAGCAGTTGACCCTATTGAAGTCCTTGTCACACTGTGGAACAACAGGTTCTTAACTTGGTTGCTCCTGAGCATTCTCTCCAGCATTGTTGATCCCAGTTTGCACCTTGGTACACCAGTGAGCTAAGGGCAATGAAACAGGCTGGATGACAGCTAGTGTGCAAGTGGTGAAAGACATGCTGTGAGGCTGATCAGAAATGAGTAAACTTCATAACCATGCCTACTGTGTGGTGGTGAGGGCAGAGAAGAAGGCCCACTTTTCTGCCACCATTGCATCCTCAAGTAGCCGTCCAGTGGAGCTTTTCTGTATTGTCAGGGGTCTGTTGACATCAACTCCAGGAAATGAATTTTTAGACCCTTCAGAGGCCCACTGTAAATTGTTTGCAAGGCATTTTGAGGGTAAATTTGCTCGCCTCCATAGCAATATTGATGCCCCATCCACATCTACTGTAGTCCCCAGTGATGTGTCCAGCACAACATCTGCTGCAACTTCTTGGGATCTGTTTCAGTTGATGCGGCCTGATGATGTGGAGAAGGTGCTTTCGATGATGTGGCCAGCAATGTGTCCTCTTGACCCTTGCCCTTCTTGGCTTATTAAAACTTGTAGAGAGGATTTGAATAAGTGGATCCAGGGTGTGGTCAATGCATCATTGTGGGAGGTAGTGGTTCCAGTGGCCCTGAAAGAGGTAGTGATTCAACTGCTCCTGAAAAAGTCCACCTTAGATCCATTCGTTTATTTATTTATATTTTATTTATTATTTCAATTTATATACCGCCCTTAGCAGAATAGCTCTCAGGGCGGTGAACAAACAAGATAAAATACAATATATCATAGTAAAAAATCACAAAAACATGTACAAACAAACAACAGAAAGCACAACAAAAACAAAATACAACACAAATTAAGAAGGATACATGTTAAAAGTAGAAAGACAACTACCGCAAAGTCACAAATACCCTACACTTAGGGAAGGTAATTGAGAGGGTTGTGCCGCAGCAATTGCAAGTACTCTTGGATGAAACAGATTATCTTGACTCATTCCAAACTGGGTTCAAGCCTGGTTATGGGACTGAATTGGCCTTGGTCACCCTGATGGCCTTTATTGGGAGAAGGACAGGGGTAGTGTGACCCTGTTATTCTTACTTGATCTCTCAGCAGCTTTTGATACCATTGACCATGGTATCCTTCTGGGCCGACTTGGTGAGATGGGTATTGGAAACACTGTTTCACAGTGGTTCTGATCCTATCTCCGGGCTGTTTTCAGAGAATAGCATTGGGCGATTGTCTTTTAGCCCCCTGGCAGTTGTGCTGTGGGGTGCCACAGGCTCCCATCTTGTCCCTAATGCTGTTGAACACCATGGGAGAGGTCATCAGGAGATTTGGGGCAAAGTGTCAGCAGTACATTGATAATACCCAGCTCTGCTTCTCTGTAACATCTGAATCAGGAGAGGCCGTGCAAGCCCTGGACTGATGCCTGGACTTGGTGGTGGGCTGAATGAGGGCCAATAAACTGAGTCTGAATCCTAGCAAGATGATATGGGTTGGTGGTTCCCAAGTTTGGATAATTGGTCTTTGGATTGCCTGCTTTGGATGGACTTGTACTCCCTCTGAAAAAGCAGGTTTATAGTCTGGAGGTGCTCCTAGATCCATCTTTGTTGCTAGAGGCCCGGGTGACCTCAGTGGCTAGGAGTGCCTTTTACCAGCTGTGGCTAGTAAGACAACTGCAGCCATTTCTGGACCAGGATAGTTTGACCACTGTTGTTCATGTACTGGTAACCTCCAGGCTGGATTACTGTAATGCGCTGTATGTGGGGCTGCCCTTGAGGTTGGTCTAGAAGCTGCAGCTGCTGCAAAATGCGGCAGTGAGACTGCTTACTGGGGCAGGGTATCGCCAACATGTCACTGGTTGCCTATTAGCTACCGGGCTAAGTTCAAGGTTCTGGTTTTGGTATACAAAGCCCTATGCAGCTTGGGACCAGGATATCTGAAAGATTGTCTTACCCTTTATATACCCAGTCAATCACTATGGTCTGCAGGTGAGGGCCTCCTGCAAACTATCTTATCAGGAGGTCTATTCCGCACAACATAGGTAGCAGACCTTTAGTGCAGTAGCACCTACCCTTTGGAATTCCCTCCCCTTAAACGTTAGACAGGCACCATCTCTGTTATCTTTTCGGCACCTACTGAAGACCTTCCTCTTTCAACAAGCCTTTTAAATAGAGATTTTATCCCAGTCTGCATCTGTGTTGGAATTGCTTTTTAAGTTGTTTTTAAAGCTTTTTTAAAAAATATATTTTTAAAGATGTTTTAATATATTTTAAAGTCTGTTTTTTTTTAGTGTTTTTAGTGTTTTTGTTTGCCGCCCTAGGCTCCCACTAGGAGGAAGGGTGGGATATAAATTAAATAAATAACAATAACAAAAATAATGATTCACCATCTATTCTATACAACCACTACCATCATTCACTGCTGCAAACATATCAACCATGAACCTACTCAAGAGGTGGTGTTTTTGTTTTTTTTAGGATTATATTATCTGAGGTGGAGGCTAGATGAAAAATCTAGAAAAGGGACACAGGAGTAACTACTACTCATGCCTATCTCTTATGGCTGGCTGTTTGAGACAAACAGAGGGAAAAGATGCAATCAGGTAGTGATACGGATGGAACTGGAAATTTCCTTCAGTACTTGATTTATAACGCAGCTCAGTTGGGAATCCCATTGCTACATCTCTCTATATATTTTTTTAAATCTTGCTCTAAGAGGTAGATATATAAATCAGAGATTCTCTGTTTCTCAGTGAACCTGTCTAAAAAGTTATCTTCTGCCGCCTCCTTCTGCCAGGAATTATAAAGATCCGATCACAGGATAAGGAATCATAATTTGCATTGGGGTAATACATTTAATTTATTTATTTATTTATTTATTTAATTAAGCTTATATACCGCCCGACTAGCAACAGCTCTCTGGGCGGTGAACATTAAAAATACAATAAAAATAACACAAAACTGTACACAAAACTGTACAGTCTAAAATCAAAATATAATAATTTAGAATTAACAGGAATTAAAATGCCTTTGGAATTTAAGTGTAAAGCTTTATGCTTTGTTGCATAAGTAGACTCGGTGTATGTCAAGCACATTGGAAAAGCTTTCCCCCCCCCAATCCAGTTCAGATTTTGCACTGATCTAAGCCACAATAAGTGAGGAATATGGCAAAACCGTAGGAGGTTTCAGAGGGATATAGTTTAAACACATTTTTAAAAAGTGAGAAAATGTGAAGTTTCTCTGCGAAACACTTCTATGGTTGCAATGGCAGCTTGGCTCATGACAGTCTACCCGCCTCCAATATTAGCATTATTAGTGGAGAGATCTTTCCTTGCAGACCCCACAAACCCCTCATTACAATCACCCCACAGACATCAAGCTAATGAGGGGCTGCATAATAGGAAAGCTGCGTGTAGCACCCTGCATGCCCATGTGTGTGTTCTGGGATGTAGCAGAGAATTACTCCACTATCTATAGCACGCTTAGCACCTGCTCTTCCATCCTTGGAGGCCGGCTGGCCTAAGGTGTTACTGAGGCCTCTGGGGGAAGCCTCAGCTGAGGCTGCAGTTGGTAAAAGGGTCTGCAGAGAAGAGATGCAAGAACCAGAATCTGTTACGCTGAAGCATGACAAGAGAGAATGATAAATTTGAAACAGATGCTCTTCAGATGAGCTGTCTGCCAGCACCCTGATTGCAGAGAGACTCTGGCCTGCACTAGGAGGAAGTGTCTGAGAGTCTATCCAAGTTTAACATAAGTTTATAATTACAGTCCAAGCTATTCAGGTAGCAATCAGTACCGCTCTTTACCTATTCTCTCATAGGGGACCACAACCATGACAATTAAAAAATGAGGGGAAAGCCTGGCAGGGAAAACCTAAGGACAGATCATGAGACACCTAAAAGAGAGATGAATGGACTGCAGCACAACTGGACTTATTTATTATTTATTTAAGAATTATAAGTTGCACTTTTCATAGAGTGCATCAAGGCGGTTTATACATACAATGGCATAATAACATTTTAAAAGAATAAAAACATTGTTAAAAACAACAATAAAGGCATCAATAACAGTGTATTGGTTGGGGGGGGGAAACATGACAAAAGGCCTGTCTAAAAAGTTTCATTTTCAAGAGATGCCTGAAGGAAAGGAGGGACGATTCCTGCCCTACTTTTATTGGTAGGTAAGTCCACAGGGCAGAGCCTGCCATATTAAAGGCTCAGTCCCTGGTGGAGGCCTACTGAACCTCAGGGGTGTGGGGAACCCCCACAAATGCCCCATCAGAAGATCTCAGTGACTGAGATGGAGCACAGGGAGTCAGGCAGTCCTTCAGGTAGTTTGGATCCAAGTTGTGTAAGGCTTTGTGAATTAACACAAGTATCTTGAACCTGGCTTAGGAGCAAATTGGCAACCAGTGCAGCTCTTTCAGCAAAAGCTTAACATGTTGCCAGTAATCTGCTTCTGGAATCAGTCTGCCCACTGTATTCTGCACTAGTTGCAGCTTCCAGACCAGATACAAGCCCCATTTAAAGCAGGTTACAGTAATTGAGTCTTGAGGTTACCAATGCATGGACCATTGTGGTCAGGCTACCATGGTCCGAGAACAGTCGCAGTCAGTGTACCAGCCAAAGCTAGCAGAAGACACACCAGGCCACAGAGCAAACTTGAGCCTCTACAGATGGATCAAGGAGCACCCCCAAACTGCATACCTGCACCTTCAGAGGAAGTGCAATCACATCCAGGGCCAGCAACTGACCTATCTCCCAGACACAAAAACCACCCATCCACGAGGCCTCCATCTTACCAGGATTCATGCTCAGTTTATTGATCCTCATCCAGTCCACCACTGCATCCAGGCACTGTTTCAGGGCTTACACAGCCTGTTCTAATTCAGATGTAATGGAGGAATAGAGCTGGGTATCATCAGCGTACTGATGGCATCTTGCTCTGAGGCTCCTAATGACCGCTCCCAATGGCTTCATGTAGATGTTGAGTAGTACTGGGGACAAGATAGTGCCCTGTGGCACTCCATAGTGTAAACACCAGGGGGATAAGAAGCACTCTCTCTCTGGATACAACCCGCAGATACGAACGGAATCATTGCAGCAAGGTGCCACCACCTCTTTATAAAGGTCATCCATCAGGACGACCAAGGCAGGTCCAGTCCCAAACCCAGGCCTAAAGCCAGACTGGAATGGATCCAGATAATCAGTCTCATCCAGTAATGTCTGCAGCTGTTCTGCCACAACTCTCTCAATCACCTTTCCCAGAATGGGAGTATTTGCGACTGGGCGATAGTTGTTGGAGAAGATAGTAAGGAAGTGGGAGTAACTGAGGAAGTGGCATAGAAAGAAGCAAGATGGCACATCACACGAGGAAAGATAGCGGCGATAATGCTGAGTGGACTGTATTTAACAGAAGATTTAAAAACATAAAGAAACCAATCCAGGAAAGTTAGAGAAAACAAGAGTCGCCATTAAAACCTACAAAGCTTTATATTTATCACTGCCTTGTCAGAAAAGGAGAGGGAAGAATTCAAAGTGCACAGCGGACAGAAATATGTAAAAGCTGCCAACTCTTGAGACAACCTGCACTCAAGTTACAGCACTGCAGTGTGGAAAATAAGCCCTTTCACAATCACACCCCTCATCACTAACAGGAGCTATTTCCTCGCTCGCTGTAACTCTGGATTTTTGCCAGAAGTGCTTGCAACAGACTTGAGCATCATATGAGGCAGAGAACAGGCCCCCCAGTACCTGATTAGCCAACCTACATCTCCTGGACGTTTAGAGCACCACCTCTCACTAAACTACCGATTAAATCAGGTTAGGTCTCAAGCCTGAAGACGTTCTGTCCCTAAAGAACCAGTTTTCTTAAATTACTGAAACATTAGATCCTGCTTTGCCCTTCAGGTATTCTCCATCATGATATGCCGTCCTTGCTCATACTCTCTGTGGCACGCTATCTGCAATGTTTTATTTATTTATTAAAATATTTTTATTCTCCCTCTCATCTAAATTGCTCAAGGTAGCCAGCAGCTTTTAAAAACAAGAGATATTTTAAAATTGTGAAAAATAAAAATAAAAAACCCAATAAAATACTAAGCCAGATTCAATTGGCACCCAGCAATAAAAAAAAAGCAATAACCATCAAATTACCATCAAAAGCCAGAGAAAATGCCTTTAACCATACCTTAAACACAGTCAGGGTGGGTGTCTGATGGATTGACTGAGATAGGGTATTCCAAAGGCAAGAGGCTGCAACTGGGGGTGGTATAGATTGCCACTACTGCATCTGAGAAAAGTAGCCTTCCAAGCATCTAGTCCCTGTGTAAGATGTTTATGAAGGATCTTGCCATGACAGATAAAGTTATAGGTGATCTCCAGGTCCATTTCAAGACCGTCACAATGTACACTTCCTCCTTTAATACTATGAGGTCACAAAGTTAAGAACTTTCTAACTTGAAATTGAAGGTAACATAGCAAAAGTAAACACAGCTGGTTGGGCAGCATTATGAGTGGTATTTGACAGAGTGCTAAGTCAGACGTTCTGTCAGTTCAGGACAAAGATTTTTTTTCTTGTGCAACAGAATATTCTTCCCCTCCTAAATCTGTTTTAGCGTTTTCTCCAATAATCCAGATAATATTTGGGGATGGCACAGTGCTCATGTGCAGGGAGAAGAGGGAGGAAATCCCCTTGTGCTAGTTGAGGTTCTGTTCCATTAGCACAAGGATTTAGCTGAATGCCACCCTATGTGACACTTGGGCTTGGACATACTCTCGCCTCTTCTCTTTTGCAGCAAACCATAGGTTGTGCTTACCTCCTCATTGGCAAAGTATGATTTATGCTTCCCTTGCAAATCACATTGCAAAACATAGCTCAAATTCCTCCAGAGCTCTGTCTTGACCTGTGGCTTGGTCCTTGTGTGATGCCAAACCATGTTTTTCTGCAAATGGAAGTATCTGAGGGTGTATGAGGAGGAGAGAGAGCAGAAGCCAGAAAGTGCATTTATGTAACGCCAGACAATGATTTAGTTCTATTTTACATGTGATCTGAGCTATTGTTTAAGACAGGTCTCTGAAGGAGCAGGAATCTTGTTTCATTTATAGACACGAGTTTTTACTTCAGCCTTTAGAGTTCTTTGTGAAAGAACTCTAAGGAAATTTACAAGACAGGTCTGGGAGCTCATAATTTAATCTGAAGTGAGGGCACCTTGTAAATGCAGCACACATTAAACATAGATTATGTGCACCAAACCCTGCAGGTCCTGCGGCAAGACTGTGCTCAGCTATGCTGCAATGTTGAGCTCTGGGACTCTTCAGTAACCTTTAATTTCAGTGGAATCATCCAAACCACTGCAGTGCAGAGAGGAACTCCCTAAGCTACGCACTCTACTCCAAACAAAGCAAGAGTAAATGTGACTTGGCTGCAAGGTATTAAAATTAAATTGAGACAGCCAGGACAAGTGAAAAATCGTCCAATACTTGGCTGCAGTGGCAAAACGCTTCACATATTGAGATGTGTAGGAGAGCTGAATCTCAAAACATGCCCCATGCATCCATGTAAGTTATTGATATGAGGAAACACAATATTTTTGTTTTTAAAAAACCTATTAAAACGCAATAAAAATATTTGATATAAAATACAAAAAGTTACACCAAAAAATATAATTTGCAATTATTCACATGAAAGGTTATGTTTGAACTAGTATAACTTTTTTTTTCTGGGAACAGGTCCATGAACAGGTCCAAGTTGAACAGAAATCTGTGGTTTTGCTCACAGACCCTGCCACAGAAAATGGACATGGCTAGTCAGTTCTGATGCAGCCTTTCTTTATGCACGTAGGTAGGTAGATCACATTATAGTGGATACCTATGCACCTCAAATGGATCTCATTTAGGACAGAGACTTAATGGAAAGCATTCTGCTAAAATGTTCTGTTATCTCAATGAAGACAACCTGAAAGAAGAGAATGACAGTCTAGTTTCACTAAGCAAGTTATGAAGCTTCCCGTTTTATAGGGAGTAAGTGCTCCCTCTGGTGCTCAGGATAGTACTTTACAACCAAGCTGAAATGGTAATGGTCTACCTTCAAGTCGACGCTGACTATGTGCACAATTGGGAAAATGTTTGGAAAATATGCTTCATGCTGATGCTACAATTTCCAACCTTCCTAAAAAGACATTCTGCTGGGATACTCCTTTTACAAACACACTCCCATTCTAAATATTGAAAGTGGATAAAATATTGAAAGTGCAGCAACGTGGCCACTTGAAGCAATTGCTCTGCAGTGGGCCTCGACGAAATGCAGTCTAATCTGCTTTACCGTACAGTAATCTCAAACAGTATAAGGAATCCCACTGACCAGTGGCTGCCGGTAGGGCAGTGGAATCTTCTGTGGATTTAAGTCTGAGCTTCCAAGGATCTGTCCAAGGTGCTGAGCACTGCCCCACTGACATGGAGTTACCAGCTGCTGCTACTACAGCCGACTCTCCTTTTTTGGAAGCATAGATTTCTATCTTTAGGCTGCATGGATAACCAATTCACAGAGGTTATGCTCAGGGTCTGGAAAAACAAATATGAAATCTTGGCTCTGGGAATGTCCCTTAATATTCCCTTGGCATTCCACCCATCTTCTTAATAGATACAGGCCTCAAGGAGTGTCAGATTGGCAAAGCAAAGGCCTTTATACAATTAGTGATTTTTACAAGAATGGAATAATATTGTCAGATGATGCATTAAAACAGTTGGGAGAAATCCCATTCCTTAGGCTTCTATGGACCCAAATCAAATCCTTTATTTTGACTCCTACTGTAAGAGAAGGTGTTACTTGCTTTCTAACCCAGTTTGAGTGAGATGGCCCTGTAGTTATGAAAGGCCTAGTGTCTAATATTTATAAGTGGTTACTTGTAAAAGCTACTAAATTGAGTGCCTTTCTCAAAAATCTGTGAGAGTAAGACTTTCATAGGGAGATAGAGGCTTGGAATGCAATATGACCTAAACCCTCTTATAAGTCAATCTTTGCCAGTATTAGCAAGGCCACCCTAAAATAGATCTGCCAATGGTATCTGACACCCAGAGGGCTGTCATATATCTCCGCCAGGGCTTCCCCCTTGGATGGGATTCCAGGAAATTGTCACGTACTTTCACATGTGCTGGGACTGCCATAAAGTCAGGGAGTTTAGGTCTGATTTTCCAAGAAATCAGCTCCATAATTGGTCAATGTATTCACCCCTCCCCTCACTTACCAATTTGTTCCTTGGACCTGATTTGTACTTATTGCAGAAAGATCTTATATTCTCGTGGCTGCAAGACATATGATTGCACATTACTGGAAGAACTGTGATGATATCTCCCTTGCAGTTTGGTACCAGAGAGTATGGCAATTGGCTCTTAGGAAACCTTACTCAAGAGGTTCAAGTGGCACAAGGGCCAAAGAAAAGAGACACCTTTGCAACTACATGGTTGAATTTTTTTTGTTTTCATTTATAATGCTGAACATGGTTGTTCTCCACCAATGGCATCTGTACATCTTTGGACATCATAGTTTGGGATGTGGTACGGAATCTGGGCTGGCTTTTTCCCCCCTGGTGATTTGGAAGGCTTCAATGCTCTACCTATAAGGAAGTGGAAGAGAATTGTTGACATAAAATAAATAGTATTGTATTGTTACCAGAGCACAACCTTTTGTCTACATAGTAATTTTGCCCACCACACCATGATTTCGGGGGGGGGGGGAATGGGTTTTAGTTTCTTTGGATAATGTTATATGACTTGTGATTTTATATTTTATTTTCTCTTTATCAAAAAGGAAGTATATTGAGGGAGAAAACATATATACAAACACAGCATACCGAAAATATGAACAGACTTGCTCCCCCTATAAAATGGAACTCCTGATGGGACAGATTTATTTTATTTATTTATTTGTTTGATTTATATTCTGCCCTTCCAGCAGGAGCTCAGGGCGGCAAACAGAAGCGCTAAAAACACATCAAAACAGACCCTAAAATACACCAGAACAAAACAACTTTAAAAACATTTTTTTAAAAATCTTTAAAAACAGGTTAAAGAACATATTGTTTTTTAAAAAAAAAAAACATTTTAAAAAGCAATTCCAACACAGACGCAGACTGGGATAGGTCTCAACTTAAAAGGCTTGTTGAAAAAGGAAAGTCTTCAAAAGGCGCCGAAAAGATAACAGAGATGGCACCTGCCTAATATTTAAGGGGAGGGAATTCCACAGGGTAGGTGCCGCCACAGTAAAGGTCCGTTTCCTATGTTGTGCGGAACAGACCTCCTGATAAGATGGTATCTGCAGGAGGCCCTCACCTGCAGAATGCAGTGATTGGCTGGGTATATAAGGGGTAAGACGGTCTTTCAGGTATCCTGGTCCCAAGCTGTATAGGGCTTTATACACCAAGACTAGAACCTTGAACTTGGCCCAGTGTCAGTTGACACACTGGGGAAACAGGCAATGTTAAGAACAGTGCAACTAGATTCAAAAGCCATACAAAGTGAAGGGATAAACTTGTGCTGCAAGGCAAATGTCAATAGCCCCAAGTTGTAGCCTGCTCTGGGTCCCATTTGGAAAAAAATTGACTGGGTGAATCCTAATCCAGACGCAACAGAGTAGCAATGAAGTGAGAATCTTTGGAGGTAAAAATAAATGAATAGATTCCACTACAGAACACAGAGTCAGGCCACTGGTTCATCTAGCTCCAAAATGTCTATGTAGACTGACGACGACTCTCCAGGGTTTCAAGCAGAAGTTCTTTCAAGCCCTACCTAGAGATGCCAGAAATTGATCTCGGGACCTTCTACATGAAAGGCATATGTTCCAGCACTGAAATACAGCCCTTCCCAAATCCTAATTCTTCCTGAACATAATAGTTCACACCAGAGGAATCAGAACAGAACCTTGTGAGCTTTTTTGCTCCCACATATCTTCACAGGGGCTCCCTCTAATGGTAAATCTAGGTACTGCAGAGCCAACTGAAGTGGAACTAAAAGAGAGCTAATGAGAAACAAGAGACAGGTTTTAGTATGCTCTGGGGAACTTTAGAAAAAAACCCTAAAAGACCCCCCCTCAAAAAACACACAAACCCAGCCCCATGAAGACTGAGCATGCCTGATTGTTCAACAGAAGCTACAGAATGTTGAATGTTAGTTGGAAAGGAAAACTGAGGAAGAACGCAAATGGGTTGCTTTATCCCCTCAAAAGCTTACAGTATCCCAGAAGGTGGCATAGCTAGCTGGATGACACCCTAAACACAAGCACTTCCGTGGGGCGGGTATGTTGCAGGGTCCCACTTGTGTCTATTAATGTTAGGTGAAGCAGTGCCTGATTTATTTATTTGAGGCGATCATGGACGACTTTTCAGGGGGACCTCACAAAGCAGTTTACATAAGATTATTACAACAATAAGTATCGATTTTTTTAAAAAAAAAGTTACAATAAAATGGAAACAACAACTTGTTTGTTTAATAAGAAGCTGTTACTGCTTCTTCACCTCTCCCCTTAGAGCAAGATGATTCTGCTGCAGATGCCCCAGAGGTGACTGTTGGGGAAGGGAGGGGGCACGATGGGAGATGGATGGTGTCAACTCCAGCTTCTTTCTTCTCCTCTCTCCTCAGGACAAGAGGGTTGTGCCAATGCACAGAGGTAGCAGGACTGATACAGTTTCCAAAATACGTGGCTCCCTTGCCACATGCAGGTGTATGGGCAAAACCCAGCACCTTGAACTGGGCTCACAAGGACACTGTCAACCAGTGTACTTGACAAAGCAAAAGCTAGAAATACTCCCATCTCTTGACATTTCACAAGCAGACACCTGCAGACATTTGCACCGGCCGAAATGTCTGAGGCATCTCAGCTAAGGCAGTCCCACATAAAGCACATCACAATAATCAAGGCCGGAAGACTGAAAAGCTTTTAGTTGGCCTTGACTCACCATTTAACCCCAGAAGAAGAAACACTTTTATCAGCTTGGTGATGTTCTCCTCCTGCAGGGTATACAATCTGTGCAGCAGATGTAATTGAGAACTGCTGTAGTGACTACAGCAACCTGCTTATTGAAAAGCAAGGCAGAGTCCAGGATCACACCAAAGCTGGCCACCCCATCAATTATTGGCATATTTTACACTAATTGCCATACCACATTGGTTCTCAGAGAATTGGATCCAGCCTTAGCCATGCTTACAGTAGACCCAATGAAATCAAGGGGACTTAAATCAATGATGATTCACTTTAATCCCATTGACTCTCAATAGATTTACTCCAAGTATGGCTATGTCTGGATCCAACTCCCAGACAGCCAGTGTGATGTAGTAGATAGATCGGGGTAGTCAACATGGTGCCCTCCAGATGTGATTGGATAACAACACCCATCAGCCCCAGCCAACATGGTCAATGATTAGGGATGATGACAGTTGTAGTCCTACCACATCTGAGTGCACCACTTTGGCTACTCCAAGTTACAGCATTGGACTTGGGAGGCCATGAAGCTCACTGGTCCCTAGGCTAGTCACTCTGCCACAGTGCTACTGGTGGGGGATCTTAAGCACGCTTTGAGCTCCATGAAGAAAAAACAGAATAGAATAATGCAATAAGTGAATGACCAGTGTGAAAGCAATCAGTGCAAAAACAGCACTTTGCTCCTCCATAAATGATGCCTCCACCCTCAAAAGCCTTTTAAAGTGGCCTGTTTCAGCACAAACACGCAAAAAGATTACCTCAGCCAGTCAAACTTTCAATGGACTGGTTTGCACATGACAATAAGCCAAACTATGGTTTACTGGGATAGCATGAACATGCTGGTTTTGCTCCTCCCTAGTCCTTTTACCACAGCATGTCATCTGAACCCAGGCTCATGGTCAAGTTCTCTCCTCATTAATCATGAGCTGTAGCCAAGGTTTGTTCTGAGCTACAGCTCATGGTTAAAGAGGCTAAAATTTAACCAGGAGCCCTGGTTCGGCTGACATGCTACACCAAATCTTTGCTGCCATGCTAAATTAAAAGTACCAGGGAAAAGAAACAAAGTAGGTGCAATCTCCTGCCCAGGAGCCGACACCTTCACACAAAGGTCATACCTACACCATGCATTTAAGGCACATTCCTCCCCACCGAAGAATCCTGGGAACTGCAGTTTACCCTCACGCTTTCTACTGTATTTTTAATGGTTTTGACTGTACAGGGTGTTTTTTTTTAACTTCTTGTAAACCACTTTGGTTTTTAATGAAATAGTGGTACACAAACACTGTTTTAATGTATTTGTATACTTTTTCTGTACGTCGCTCAACCAGCCAGATGGGCGACTAACAAATCTAATAAATAAATAAATGTACAAAGAAAGAAAGAAATCCCCAGCACCCTTAACAAACTACTTCAGTTCCCAGGATTCTTTGGGGGAAGCTTTGCACAGTGCGCAAGCTACCTAAGCTATAGCGTGGCGTGACTGTAAATGTGCTGCCACGCTCTCCATGACGCGCAGGCGCGCAACACTACCACCACGGTTTCTCCTCCCCCCCTTCCTATTCTCCCGCTCTGGCTGTCGTCGCCTGGCGGAAGCCCCGCCTGCTGGCTCCAGCCGTCACTTCCGCCCGCTCGGCTCCGCAGCTCCAATATGGCGGCGCCCTGTGGCTCCTCACAGCTCTCAGCCGCCGAGCCGCCGCTGAAGATCCCCAAGATGGAGGTGCTGTCTCCCGGCTCGCCTGGGGCTCTCAGCGACGGCAACCCGAGCCTCTCCGACCCTTCCACGCCCAGCGGCGCCTCCCCCTTGGGCCCCACTGGGCAGGGCTCCGTAGCCGCGGCAACCTCGGCGGGGGCTGGGGCCGGCTCGGGGGGCGGCGGCGGCAGCGCCGGGGGCCGCGGCGGGACCTCCCCCTCCGTCTCCTTCTCGCCCGGAGGCACGGCCACGGCGGCCGCCTGCCGAGGCATGTCGTGGACGCCGGCTGAGACCAACGCGCTGATCGCCGTGTGGGGCAACGAGCGGTTGGTGGAGGCGCGGTACCAGCAACTGGAGGGCGCCGGCACCGTGTTCGGCAGCAAGGCCCCCGGGCCCGCCATGTACGAGCGGGTCTCCCGGGCCTTGGCCGAGCTGGGCTACGAGCGGACACCTTCCCAGTGCCGGGAGCGCATCAAGGTACGGAGCGCAGCCGCTGCCCAACGAGTGATGCTCAAGAGAGGAGGAGGAGGAGGTCCCCAGGCTTTCTCTGGAAAGAGTGGCTGATGGATTGGGGGGGAGACTTCTCTATGGGGTTAACTGTGCTCGCCTGGTAACTTCCAGTGTACGCAGTTTTTGGCCGATGAAAGAAATTGCCGTTCCCTCTTCTGGCTTCCTTTGTGAGCCTCCGGTTGATTCTCTAGGGACCTTATGACAGCTAAACAAACCCATCCTATTGCATTCTTCGTCTTCTCTTTTTTTGTTAGTCTCTTGTGGTCCATTGCGACCAATTAAAATAGCTTGCGGGGCGGGGGACGACAACCAGCTTGTTGACCTTATTTGGAATCAAGAAATCACATGCAATCAATTCTTTTTCTTTCTTTTTTGTTTTTAAAAGAGGACCAGCCTATCCATTAATACTCCTAGGTGATTAGTACCATCCTTTCCATTAATGCTCATAGAAGGCTGAACTCCCCCCCCCCCATCCCTAAAGATTTGGTAGGCTTGGCAAGGCCATAGACTACTACTCTGGCTTCTGTTTTCCACCAGGATCAGGATGTTATCTTTTCAAAAGAGCTTAAATGCAGAGATTTAGTGAGTTATGTGGCATAGGCAGCAGGGATGCAATTGAATCACAGTGAGCAGAGCTCTAGATACCTGAAGCAAGGCTTTGACTTCTGTCAGAGGATAAGATTTCACAACTTGAATAGTGTTAGGAACTGGTTCAGTTAGGACTTCTGTGTTTTCTTTACAGTTCAGCAGTCCACACCTAGAATCAGGGGCTGTATTGGTGACTCTGTGCCTTTATCTAATGAAGTACAACAAATGTTATTAGCCCAAATAGTCAAAGTAAGTAAACCTAAATGGCAGGTTTGAGGACTTGGCTTAGTTTTATTTGTAGTATTTGAGAATTAGTTTTATTACGTGGAGTTAGAAAGGGATGCAGTAGTGAATGTGATGAAGAATTTTAGCTTTAGGGAAACGAGTGGGAAGATTCATGTGGAATGTAACTAGACTTCAAAGCAAGCATATCTCAATATGCTGAACTTCAGATATCTCATGAATGAAAAATCTTATGCAGGTTAAGTCAGCCTCAGTTTTCTGCCAGATCACAAAGCCATGGAATAATTCTGAAATTGCAGAGATTGTTTTCTTAAAAAATTCTGACTTGAACAGAACACAATTTCTGTGTATTTCTTTTTACTCGAGTGAATTCATTACTCTTTAAGGCGGCAGTATCTTATGGAGTAAATATAAATGCCTCGTTTACTGTTTTTTTTTCTGGGAATGCCATAACTGACAAAGCAGAATTAATCAGCGCAAGGCACATGTGGAATGGAAAATGGACTGCCTTCGAGTCGATCCCGACTTATGGCGACCCTATGAATAGGGTTTTCATGGTAAGCGGTAATCAGAGGTGGTATACCATTGCCTTCCTCTGAGGCTGAGAGGCACATGTAGTTTCTCTTATTTTTCTATGTGGAAATAAATGGTTCTGAATAGTGAAATTAATTACTCGCTGGAGAGGAATTTGTTGTTTGGTTCAGTTAGTAGTTTTCCATATTAGATGGTAAAGGTTAGAGGCAATTTGTATAATACCAATTTAAGTTGATAAACTTGTTCGTACTCCTAGGTTTCCTTATTTTCCCTTTTCACTCTTTCTGGTATCAACACTGATGTCACCTTAACTAATTCACTTTGGCAACTTTTGTAATTTGCTTGTTTGAGTCAGTGCTGCTGAAGATAAACTTTCTTTTTTTAAAAATACATTGTTATTAATACTGAAGGGAGAGAGAGAGTGTAACTGAATAGAACCCAGTGCCTGTTTCCCTCTAGTACTGTCAGCCTTGTAAGTGAAAATCTCATGTGTGTTAGTGGAAGTGATACAGGAGCACCACCACATACACACAACGTACATCCTGGGGTGCTATATTTGGGGCATTTCCATGCCCCACCCACTCTCAGCCTTTTGCACAGGCAGTGCAGTTGATCCACGTGCACAGACTTGTCACCTTGATCAGAGCGCTTTAATCTTTACTTATGATATTTGCACACTGCTCCATAGCATTAAGTTGTCTAGGTGCCTTACAATAAATAAGCAGAAAACAATTTAAATACAAAGTGAAAAACAAACAGTTAAAAAGAAAAAACCTAATAAAACAAAATGGAACTCTTCACACACCCAATGTTAAATACATATTTAAAAAGGAGACCCAGACTACCTAAACTATTTAAAGGCCTGGGTGAGCAAGAAGATGTTTACCCAGCACCCCAAATACCACAAAGTTAACTCCAGGTGAGCATCTCTGAGGAAGGCTATTCCATAACTCAGGCACCGTTATTGAAAAGCCCCCCTTCTTGGTGGTTACCTGCCTCTTTTCATTTGGCAGGGGCTCCAAGAGCAATGCCTCTGTACAGGATCTTAAAGTCCGGTATGGGAGAAAGCAGTCTTACAGGTAGCCTAGGCCCAAGCCATTTAGCAATTTAATCTTCTGTTGGAACATGCTTTAGAAAGCCTGCACTTCAGAGCATACCTGGAGCAAAGGTTTAAAACTGATTTCAAGCATCACAAAATTATTGCAAGTTGGCAATAATTGCAAGATATTTAACTGTCCTCTGCCAATGTCAGTAACTGTTTTAGTGCATGTGGCCAGTTGAGTGACTCTGCCTTGCTTTATAGGGAGAAAGTTCTTCAAGAATAAGTGTTTGTTTAGAGCAGTTATAGGAAGTTGTAACAACTGTAGGACAGAACCATGAAAGATTAAGATGGTGCATGTCATTTTAGAAACGATGTGAGGTGGGGGGAAAGAAGGACTGTACCTAATTATGGTTGGTAGTCAAGCAATAAAATACACCCATAAATGGCCAAAGGCTTTTCTAAACAGGAAGGTCTTCATGCGATAGTGGAAGGCCAGTATTTGTTTGTTTGTGACATTTGTGTATCGCTGACAAGGAAGAGGGCAAGACAAAACTCTAGGGTGGTGCAGCAAAAGAAAATATTATTTGTTTATTTATTTATTTAACTTGTATATCACTCTATATTTCAAAAAATCTCAAAGTGGTTTACATTTCAACAAAAATCAATATAAATTCTACATTCACTACATTCAGATATCCTCCCTCTTGTCCCAGCCAAATGGTTTAGGTTTCAAACTGTCGAGAGGAACCTTCATAGATGATGTTAAGTAAGCAGGCTCATGCATGAACCGTATAAGGGTATGGATCTAGGGAGGCATTGGATGATATGGGCTGTCTTCTCTCTTCAACCTTAGGTGGCAATGAGGTTTTATGGCTTTGTAGATAAGGTAGGAGGCTTTAAGATTGTCAGTTTGAAGTGATTATCTTGACTCTAGTACACTTATTACTGGTGAGAAAGTGTACATGTTGACATTCACTTTGTACTTTTGGCTAATATAACTTTAGGCAAAGGGCTTGGAGATCACACCAAGCAAAATGTATTATTTCAGTAGGTGACCTTATCCTATTATTTTTATATTATATTACTTTCATGCTATGTTGATATGTATTGACTAATCTAAAGCAGAATTGCTTAATTTCAAAATTTATTAAAATGAAATTAGAAGTATTGCTTTCATGTTTTAATATCAGTTTGATTCCACATTTTTCCAACCATTCACCTCCTTCCTGCTACCTACAGACATGCCTTGTAGGTTACTTCCAATATCCAGTTCTCTGCAGGATATTATTAAAAGTGCTCTAGCAAGGAGGAAACCAGTGTAATAATTATTGGACTCAGTATACTTTGCTAGATATGCACATTAAATACTCTGACTGGGTGTATTTGGGCAAGTCACTGATTGTTGTGGTGGTTCTGAGGATAGGCAAGAACTTTGTAAGTCCATTTCTACTACAATTACTACATTAATGATGTTGCTTGCTTCATTTGTGGTGCCCTTTCAGACACTTGGTTTTGTGGATTTAGTGGCAAAATATTCTGGGTTCTGTTCACTTTACAGAAGTGGGTGATATAGGTACACACTCTAAAATCTCTATGATTTCATGTGTCTTAATAAATTATTTTCAATTACTTTGTTCTATGGAGGCATTTAGTTAGAGGCTGGATAGCTATCTGTCAGAGACACTATAAATACATCCTGCATTGTACAGCTAGTATAGAGCAAGGGGTTGAACTAGGTTACCTTCCAACTCTGATTCAATGCTTGTCCTTCAGGAGCTTAGAAACTGATTCAATAATAATGTATAAGTGCTATTAACCCACTGGTGATTCAGTATTACGCATTTATAAAGGTCTAGATTTTAGTGGCTTTATGTGATCAGCTGTTGCCACCTGGTTAAATAACCTGTTGCCGTCCAGGTTTAATAATACCAAATATGAGTGCTGAAAGCTGTTTTCTATAGGGAAGGAGCTAATGTAAAATTTGTTGTATCACTGCTACCCATTATAATATAGCTGAACTTGGGTGACTTGCTGTCTTAAGTCAGCTCACAATCTACGTTGTGGAAAGCATTTGTATAAAGTAATTCAACTCCTTTGGCCCAACAGCATTGTATAGCTTCTACATTTTCTTTCTCTCTACAAATACTTTGCTCAGTTGTCAACATACTTTAAATTCCCTTTCATATGAATGTATTCTTGCTTAACATCAAGGATGTGCTTTTAACAAAAGAGAAATGCAGAAGATTCTGTTTATAATAGGCAATTAAAAGGAAGCATAACTGTTCATATATGTTATAAGTTTAAGGCTGCAATCCAAAACACACTTACCTGAGAGTAAATAGTATTGCACTTGATGAGACTTCTGAGTAGTCATGCATAGGTTTGCACTGCAAATCGTTGTCCATCTGCAGGCTGTGTTGAGTAGTCTTTCAGCTTTTAGTTGTAAAGAAGTTTAAAATTGTGGTGGCCAGATCTTTAGTGTCAAACAAATTCTTCTCCTTGTTGTAAATAAGGTCAATGAGAACTTCAAGTGAGGCTATCAAACTATTTTTAATGTATGCAGATATGAAATAATTATAATGCAACTGAAAAGTTCTGAGGATCAGTGCCTTAATTTCTTGACTGAAAGACATAGGAAGCATTTATGTCTCTACTTTTCATGAAGAAGGTGCTTAAAAGTTCTACAAAAATGAATTGATGCTCCAAAGGCAGCTGTTAAAGAGTGACGGAATTTGCTGAAGGTTTTGGTTTTTTTTAAAAAAAGAACTTGATTAGTATGTATAAATATCCTGGGAAGGATGGTGTTTGATTTCTAAAGGGCTCTTTTTCTTTACTGGAAGATCACATGACAACATCAAAGGGAGCTAAAGATGGGCAAGCTTAGATTAAGAATAAGGTTCACCTTGTTTTAAAAAGCTATTATCTCTTGATCACTTTCAGCCTAAAAACCATTTGACCTCCCCACAAATACTTAAATGAAGCAATGCACTACACAACTAGTAGCAGAAATGTACTGGCCTACACTGCACTATAAGTGAAAGCAGTGGTCAAGTTTCTCCTTTAAGTGTTGATGTCTGCAGACACCTTGTTCTTTTTGAATAAAGCATTATCTAGTGGAATAATGCAATATATATTGGACAGCTATTACCTGACAAATATTCAGCTATGTGTGAAGAGTAGACACCATTAATCTAAGTCTGAGACAGCTTCTCTGATGAGCCTTTGAGATGTGTATAATATGAAAATGCTTGGCTACTTGATGCAATAATACGTTAAATTGATCTCCTTATCTGATACCTGATTTATTATCCCCATTTACCCTTCTGTGTACAACTTTCCTATTTTGCCTGGGAGAATTAAAGTGATTAATTTTCAAAGAAACTGGTAGTTATTTAGGTCCACAAATTAGGTACTCTGGGTTTATTTGTAAACAGCAGAGTGTTTCAGGACATGCGGTTTCAGTTTGGTTCTGTCTTGCTTCAAACTCTATGCAGATTTGCCCTCTAGAACTGCTAAATCTCTACCATGAATTGTTCTTGAGTAACAAGAGATCACATGACTATTCCAATAGGTCTTGAAATGAACCAAACTGGCATCAGACATGGTTGGTTGCGTGGATTCCAGTTGTCTACTTGGTGCCCTTTTCTTGGGGAATAGATTTTGAAGGTTCATAAACCAGAGGGCAGTGAAAGGGTGATTGCAGGCCACTCACTATGTGGAACTCTGGTATCCAGGAGGGAAAGTAGTGGTTCAGTTTGCTAAGTGTGTGCAGATGGATAATGCATCTCTTAATTATAGAACCATTTAAATCACTCTGAAGGATTGCTGTCTTTATCATAAGCAGCTGCTCCTTTTGAAGGCTGCATCTTGGAGGTTGGCGGCTTGGTATCCAAGCCTAAAATATGCTTATGATTGGAGTTCTAAAGTCCAGTTCACAAGAGATTTGGTAACTACTACCCTGATGCCCAAGACCAATAGAACTTTCCTCCAAGTCATCATTTTTATGATTGGGCAAGGATCACATCTTTTTTAATTCTCGAGGAAAAAACAGAGTGCACTGGCATCCTCCCAAGATATTTATGAGGAAATAATAATAATAATAAACTTTATTTCTACCCTGCCCTTTTTCCAATAGGACTCAGAGCGGCTTACAACTAAAACAACACCATTAAAACATACAGAAATATACAATTAAAATAGAATTAAACTATGAGAAAAATTAAAAACCATAAAACATACGTTAAAAACAGCGGACAATTTAAAATAATAAAATCATATACTGTAGTCACCAATCCTATGACATTTAATCTTGGTCGTTCTCTATCCCAAATGCCCGTTGAAATAAAACAGTCTTTACTTGTCACCGGAAAGACGGCAAGGAGGGAGCTAATCGCACCTCACTCGGAAGGGAATTCCATAGCCTAGGGGCGGCCACCGAAAAGGCCCTATCTCGTGTCCTCGTCATATGTACTTGCGAAGGTGTGGGGAGCACAAGAAGGGCCTCACCTGAAGATCTCAAATCCAGGACAGGTTCATGTAGGGAGATACGTTCTGTCAAATAGCCTGGACCTGAGCCGTATAGGGCTTTGTAGGTCAAAATCAGCACTTTGAATTGTGACCGGAAACAAATTGGCAGCCAGTGGAGCTGTTGTAACAGGGGAGTTGTATGGTCCCTGTAACCAGCCCCGGTTAGCACTCTGGCTGCAGCTCTTTGTACCAATTTAAGTTTCCGAACAGTCTTCAAAGGCAGCCCCACGTAGAGCGCGTTACAGTAGTCTAAGCGGGATGTAACCAAGGCATGCATCACCCTAGTCAGATCAGGCAGCTCCAGGAATGGGCGCAGCTGGCGCACCAGTTTTAATTGGGCAAAGGCGCTCCTGGATACAGCAGTAATCTGAGCCTCCAAATTCAAAGCTGAGTCCAAGAGTACACCCAAACTGCGAACCTGAGACTTCAGGGGGAGTGCAACCCCATCCAGCACCAGTTGAATCCCTATTCCCTGATCTGCCCTCTGACTGACCAGGAGTACCTCTGTTTTATCAGGATTTAATCTCAACTTGTTTGCCCTCATCCAGTCCATCACTGATCCCAGACACTGATTTAGGACCTGTACGACTTCCTTGGCTTCAGGTGGAAAAGAGAAATAGAGTTGAGTGTCATCGGCATACTGATGGCACCGAACCCCAAAACCCAGGACAACCTCTCCCAGCGGTTTCATGTAGATGTTAAATAACATGGGGGACAAAACTGAACCCTGAGGGACCCCATAGGTCAATGGCCAGGGGGTCGAGCAGGAGTCCCCCAGTACCACCTTCTGGGTTCGGTCCTCCAGGAAGGACTGGAGCCACTGTAACACAGTGCCCCCAAGTCCCATCTCAGCAAGGCGGCCCAGAAGGATACCATGATCGATGGTATCGAAAGCCGCTGAGAGGTCCAGTAGAACCAACAGAGACACACTCCCCCTGTCCAGTTCTCTGCGTAGATCATCCACCAAGGCGACCAAAGCCGTCTCTGTCCCATAGCCAGGCCTGAAACCAGATTGAAATGGATCCAGATAATCCGTATCATCCAGGAATCTCTGGATTTGGGCGACCACCACACGCTCTATTACCTTGCTTAAAAATGGAATATTGGAGACTGGCCGGTAGTTGCCTAGTAAAGAGGGATCCAGGGAGGGCTTTTTCAGCAGTGGTCTTATAACTGCCTCCTTTAAGCATGATGGAATTCTGCCTTGTTGTAGAGAGGCATTAACTACTCCCCTGACCCAATTGACCAGTCCCCCTCTGGTACTTCTAATGAGCCAGGAAGGGCAAGGGTCCAGTACACAAGTGGTGGCACACGCTGCTCCAAGGATCTTGTCCACATCCTCAGGCAGGACAAGTTGAAAAGAATCCATTTTAATTGGACAAATAGGCACCAAAGTTACATCCTCAGAGACTGTATCAATTTTAGCATCCAAGTCAGAGCGAATCTGAGCGACTTTGTCTGCAAAGTGCCGTGCAAATTCTTGACAGCGGTCTGCTGAGTGGTCAGAATTACCCTCACGGGGGCTGGAACATAGAAGCCCCCTAACCACTCGAAACAGTTCCCCTGGACGGCTCCCAGTAGACACAATGGAGGTCGAGAAGAAAGATTTCTTCTTAGCCCGTACTGCCTCGGAGTAGGCCTTCAAATAGGCTCTAGCCCGAGATTGATCAGCTTCGCTCCGAGTCTTCCGCCAACGTTGCTCTAGTTCCCGTCTGACACGTTTCATCACCACCAGCTCCTTGGAAAACCATGGGGCCGGTTTGGCTCCACTCCAAAAGAGGGGACGCTCGGGAGCGATCATATCCACCGCCCTGGCCATTTCTCTACTCCAGAGGTCAACCAGCGTTTCGACAGGATCGCCTGCCAAGGTGACAGGAAAATCTCCAAGAGCCGTCAGGAAACCATCCGGATCCATCAGCCTCCTCGGACGGACCATTCTAATCGGTCCCCCACCCCTGCAGAGGTTCAGAGTCCCAGTGAGTCTAAACCCGACCAGGTAGTGATCTGTCCATGACAACGGAACCACTGCGAGTTCTTCCACACCAAGATCACCGTCATCCCGACCAACACAGAAAACAAGGTCAAGGGTGTGACCAGCAACATGAGTGGGGCCAGATACTACTTGGGACAGACCCATGGTTGTCATGGAGGCCATGAAGTCCTGAGCCACTCCCAACAGAGCAGTCTCAGCATGGATGTTGAAGTCACCCAGTACCACAAGCCAAGGGGACTCCAACACCAACCCCGAGACTACCCCGGCTAGCTCAGGTAGGGAGACTGTGGAGCAGCGGGGTGGGCGGTACACCAACAGAATCCCTATTCTGTCCTGGCCACCTAACTTCAAGTACACACACTCGAACCCTGAGAACTGTGGGAGAGGGCACCTGGTCAGGGGGATGGTGTCACGATAGACCACTGCGACCCCACCTCCCCATCCCCCAGGTCTCGGCTGCTGCTGTACTGAAAACCAGGTGGACAAAGCTGGGAGAGATTAACCCCCCCAGCTTCATCCAACCAGGTTTCCGTAATACAGGCCAGGTCAGCATGCTCATCGAGGACCAAATCCTGGATGAGCATCGATTTTCCGTTCACCGACCTGGCATTCAGCAGCAGCAGTTTTAACCCAGGGGCACTGTCACCGAGACCATCCAGGTTGTTTGAGCGGGAGGACAGCTTGGGGGTTATCAACAATCGGTTACACTCTACCCTCCCTTGATAGTATGGCTGTCTCCCTACTTCGTATCTCCCTCTGCCTTCAACAACATTAATGGCAGCCCCTTGGATTCCCTCCTTTACCCCATGGAACCCCTCCTTTACCCACTTATCCATAAACTTAAATGACCATCTTACACTAGGGGAGTGGGGCAGAGGCAGTCAGGGAGAAGGAAAGGTATGTGTCAGCCTACAAATATTAGGGGACAATAAGGCAAAAGGAGCGCACAATCCTGACCCCTGTTTTGCCAATTCAGTAACCCCACCGGAATCTGAGACACCCTCCCTCCCAGCGTCATTAGGTGGAGAGAGCCGACGCCTAATTGCCCCTGCTTCTATCGTGCCCGGTTGAAGAGGCGCCCCAGCCTGATCGGTGGCTCCCCTCTTGACCGCTGCCTGATGCTTGATATTATATCCTGGATCCGGGGGTATGATGTTTTCCTTCGTTGCCCTCGCACTTTCAGAAGGAACTGGCAATAGTGGTAATTCAACGCCTGAGCACAGTGACTCCGGATATAACTGGATAGTATCTAGAGTTGCCACATGGTCCTCTCTCCCTGTCCTTGCTCTGGTAATACTGTGCAGGGCTGGTGCAACAATATTAGGGGCCCACGCCTGAATATCGGCAAGGCGCTTGGTTAACTGATCCAGTCTGTTTAAAATTTCTCTCCGCTCTGACGGAGGGAGTGCTCCAAAGGATTGTAGTAGCATAGTTCCCTCTTCAACCACTAGATCAATGTCTCCGTCCTCATATTGGCATACTGCTTGTAATTGTGGGTCCGGGATTCCCAAATGAGCCGCCGCTACAGTAGCTCCTCTATTGACACACATTTCTTTTGGACGCAGATCAATCAATGTGCCCCGGGTTATCCAATCCTCCTCCTGGCCGTGATTGTTTCGTCGGCGCGGGCGTGGCATTAGGTCCACTGGCGGTGCCTGATTTTCAAAGAGTCTTGATAAAAATAAACCCGACTTCCCCAACTCCTCCTTATTATGGTAAATTTGAGTAGCAATGTTCTGGGAGGAGAAAGTGACCACCGCTCGGGCCCTTATACCGTCAAAATGCAAATACTCCACCTGCTCAATGTCGCTAGTCGAAAGGGAAGCTGGCACAACAGCCCTAACTGTTTCCGCAAGATGGTACTTCCGTTCTTCTAATGGGATGACACCCCAGGGTTTGGGGTAGTTGACGAATACCATCTTACGCTGATTCAGAACCAGGGACCAATGCGGAGCCAACACAGACAATGGCTTACCCTGGGTTTCTTGCTCCCTCCTAAGAACGTCTTGCCAGGGGTCCTGTAACGGAATATAACTGACCGAAGCACTAGCTGGTATAGTTCTATACAAATCCCTGGATGGGGGGAGCGGGTGAGGTTTAGAATCATCCTCTAGCTGGTAAGAACTTGCTGCCCGAATAGGCTGCTTTGGTAATAATGTTCTTGTTTTCTCAGCGGTCACTGACGGTAGTTTATCCATCAGGGCAAAGAGTCTTTTAAAATTCAGCTTGTTGCTTTGTGCTATTTTTTGCAGTTTTAAATTTTTACTCTTTTTTACATTAATTGCTATGCGTCTGCGTTTTCTGAGGCACGTGGCTTTCCGAGGGTTATTCCTAGGTTGTTGTGGGGGGACAGGCAGAGTGTTATTTTGAATAGATGTCGGATCATTGATCGGCACGGTCGCAGAGGCTATTTGTTGTGCCTCAACTAGACTTGTTAGAAGCTGATTACATTCACTTAAGAAGATTTTCATCTGTTCCAATTCTGTCGCCAACGAAAACATCCAGCCCTTTAGCGTAAGACCCAGCCCAGAAGGGTCCGCCTGGGTGAGTTGGTTGTATAACTCCGGAAGAGGGCTGGCTGGAACGTCCCTATCATGTACCTTATCAGCTGCGTGGTCCACCTGTTTGGATTCTGTCAGTGGGACCCGCAAACCTGTAGGGGTCATCTGTTCTGCCTCATCTGGTCGCTTTGCTCGTTCAACATCAGGTTCCTCGTGGCTCTCTGCTATCAACTGGGAGCCGCTACTACCTGAAGTGTGTGTTGCACTAATTACGTTCTGGCTCTTGGCCAGGGCCAATTCCTCAGCCAGATTTAAAGCTGCAGTTTGCCCCCTATTCCTTTGCATGTAGTCTTTAGACATGATAGACCAATCAAGAGGGAACGCTGGGGCTTGTACAGTATCCTTCTCCCCCCGCTTATGTTGGGTGTTAGTAAGGAAGTGAGTTATTTTTAGCTGGCCACTGCGCTCCTTAGATGTTTTTTCTTCAATCTGACAAAGCACAGGTGCTATGGCCTGCTCCTTCCTCCCTCTCTTAGATCTCTTAGAGTTCCGTGAAGAAATACATTCCAAAGGGGGGGAGAATCCAAGAGCTTTCCTTGCTCTCCTTGTCAGAGCCATGAAGGGAACACCCTAAAGGCCTTATACTGTTGTCCACTGATCATAAATTCTCAATACACACCGAACTAATCCTCCGTCAACAGGATGCCGAGTTGTTAAACACCCACTGGGAGGAATTTCAAGGAATTTCAAGGCCATGCACTAAAAACCTCCTCCTGTTGCCAAATTAGCATCTCTCTGATTCTATTCCACTATAATTAGGATGAGCACTCTTCTGTTCCTTAAAATGCGGCCAACCATCCAAAATAATTAAGAATAGTGGGCTGTTTAGAGAAAGTTCATCGTCGTGAAGAGGGAGAGAACTCACCCAACGCCATTAAACACCCAACCGGAAGTCAAAAATTAAATGTAAATTTTAAATTTACAAAAATGTAAATTTTAATGTAAATCTTATTTCCAACAGGATGCTGAAACAAATTTTAAGTTTTTGATGATTAATAGGAAGATTTAGATGTAACAGTGGGGAAGGTCAGCAATAAATTATCCATATTGGTGTCAGCAGGTATTAGGTATATGTGTTCCTCCATTTGAGGACATGCATCTGCAGTGCTGAGGGTGCCCCCGTGCCTGGATGGGAGACCACATGGGGACCGTATGTAAACCGCCTTGGGTTTCTATCGTGATAAGAAAGGTGGGGTATAAATGTAATAAATAAATAAATAAACTGAAGGCAAGGTGAAGTTCAAGGAAGTATAGGATCCTGAGGCAGGTGGAGCCTTCTTTTCCTCAAAAGCCAAAATTGAGTGAGTTTGATGCCCCCTGGCAAGAAATCCTTATATATTGGCACTGAATTTGGGTCAGTGATCATAATGCCCCATCCCATCATCCCAACCTGTTTTGGGAAGAGCTGCTCCTTTGTGATTCATCTGTCAGGTTGTTTGAAGGAGCTAGATATCCAACTGTTTTTCTTCCTTATGCCTGCGTTATATTCAGGCCTGTGGAGTCGGTACGCCAAACCTTCGACTCCGACTCCTCTATTTTTCTACTGTCCGACTCCGACTCCACCCAAAATTGCTTCCGACTCCACGACTCTGACTCCACAGCCTTGGAAAGCGCTGTAAATGTCTTTTTAAATTGAAAGCTCTTGTAGGAGCATTTTTATCACTGCCTGAATATGCGCTGATCTTGGCATCACAGCATTTGTCTTCATCTGGGTCTTGTGTCATGCACTGACACACAAAATGTTTTCCATCTTGAGTTATGGTGAAATGCTGAAATACAGCTGACTTCATGGCAAGCTTCTTTGACATTGTGAATTTATATATATTTTTTAATTGTCAATTAACATTTATTTTGAAGCCGGAGTCGGTACATTTCTTCCGACTCCACCCAAAATTGACTCTGACTCCACAGCCCTGGTTATATTAGTACTGTAGTTTTTACATTCAGCTGGAAGCTATAAAGAACTTCTTAAAATAATCTCATCATGTTCACCTGTGGAATATTTAGTTGGGTTGGGTTGGGGGTGCAACGCAGAGAAAGCTTGGAAGGGGAGGTCCAAGTTCAAAAAGTGTGAGAAACAGTGCCGAAGCTTAATGTTGTAGCATTCCGCTCTCATTTTCTTCTAATTTACCCACCACCTTGACCAAAGACAAGAATGAGTAGTGGCAGGCAAATGGACTTTGTTTTATTTCTATAATAATTTCATATGAAATTTATGAAGCTGACTTAACTCTGAGTCAAACCATTGATCCACCTAGTCTAAAGGATCTGGCAGACAAGATGGATCCTAAGCTACCTGTGGGCCACCATGATGTCAGGGTATTTAACTTCAGATAAAAGAATTGGGAACACACACTTAAAGTGCACTTGCTATTCTTTCTGTCCTTCCTTTGCAGAAACAGTTTGCATCGAGTCATCTCTCCAAAGAAGATTCTTTGCATCCCTAACTTGAACTCAAGGGAACGATTATTTATTTATTTAAATTTAGATCCCATCCTTCCTCCCAAAAGGAGCCAAGGGTGGCAAGCAAAAGAAAATATACTAAAAACATTCATTAAAACATACTGAAAGCAAAACAGAAACCATCATAAAAACAAAATATCTTTAAAAACATGCTGAAGCCTGTTTGCAAAGTTTTCACATTTGCCTTTTGGGGAGAGGGGGATTCTTTAACATTCACAAACACTTATTGTGTAGTAGTATTTGCAGAAAATAACTTCTAGGCACTACCTGATCTCAGGTGAACCCAGCATAGGAAAGATGCATCCTGGTTGCTAGGGGGAAAACGGCAAACTATGGAGATCCCAAGGACTAGGAAAAAATACAGAAGCAGGAAAAGTGCACTAAAAGGGAGGGAGAAACAGCAGCTCTTCAGGATCTATTCCTATTGCCTGGTGTCCAAACAACTTTCTTATTAATCACAGGTCTAACTTCACTCATTGGCTAATAACACAGACAGGCAGGAACAGCTGGTCTGGCTCATTCCACAGAAATCACTTGGATACCTGCACATTTTGCTCCATAACTTACTTTGTAGGTGGGCTAGAGACTTACTTTTTTAAAAATGAAAGCTCAGATTCTGGCCTACCAGCTGGGGTGCCACCGAAGGCCTTTGTCAGTGCTATGGGTTGGCACCCCCTACACTATAGCTTCCCCTAGAGCTGTGGCTTCACACAGCATAAGCAGAGTGTTCTGTTTGTCTTAAGCTCTGTCCATTGTCAATATAGCAACGCCGTTCTCTGAATGATGCAGTAATGTCATGTAGCCTACAAATCAGTGGAACTACACATTGGTGGTTCTATAGCAAGTGTGAGGAACCTTTGGCCCTTCAGATGCTGCTGAACTACAGCTCCCATAATTCCTGGCCATTGGTCAAGCTTTCTTGGGCTTATGGGAGTTGAGGTTCAGCAACATCTGAAGGGCCAAAACATCCCCACTTCTGATCTACAGCCAGGCTCACATGGTGTACCCACCTGCAGTGCATCTGCTTTCTTTGCCCTGGCTCTTTGTAGATAGGCTGGGACAATCTTTTTTTTTTAAGTCTCTGTTAGATTAAAATTGTTTTGAATGCTCAGTCGCATTGCTGCTAGTCAGATTCCATCCTTAGTATTGAAACAAGCTGAAAATCCTTTGGAATGCTAATTCAGCCCCAAGTGTTTGAGGTAGTGTTTGTGGATGCTGGGGCTCCCAAAGGACTTCATCAGAGCATATTAAGACTTCTTAGCTAATTGTGCTGGAGATACTGTTTGTTTTAGCTTGGCTGTTAATAAAAGCATTCATCATCTTTAATGAACCCATATTAGCGTCTCCTGTAATATTCTGTTGCTTAGCTAGATAATCAACTCTGTCACGTAGCTAAGCCAAAGTATTTTAGTGAATTTAGTTCTGTTGACTTCCCCATGGAACTAACTAAGTCTTGAAACCAACATTTTGCCTGTAAGTGGATTGTGCTCTTCGCTGGAAAATATCAGAAATGTGAACAGGCACAAAACCTGTTCCTTATTGATGGCTAGCAACATTTCAAATGTATGTAGCCGTTTCCTTTAAGAAAGAAAGAAAGAAAGAAAGAAAGAAAGAACATGGCATTATAAGCTCTTGGAATGTCATTTGAAAATAGGGAACAAAGAATAATGTGTAAGGTTTACTCAGAACATGCGAAAAGTGTTTTTTAATGTTGTTTAGTCTTTAACTTTCAGATAGGTTTGGATTCATTCATTTCCTGCCCCCAAGAAACACACCATTAAAAAGGGGTTGGGAGGTTGTGTTTCTCTGACAGGGTTACAGAATTGTTCAGAACATTTTGTATCAATAGGATGAAAAGGAAGGCAAAGGTGACTGCTCTTGAACATGGATAAAAAACTTTCCCATCCAAAGAAATAAATTCCTGGGGTTGAGGTAGAGACGAGTTCATGTTTCCTGTGCTAACGCTGCTTACAAAATGAAGGTAGATAAAAAATAACTCTAACCAAGACAGACAAATGCTAAAACAAAGCCGCAAGGTAGAGATCAGCAACTGGAGGTTCAAGGACCAAATCTCAGTCCTTGTTTATATGTTGGCAACTGGAGAGAGGAAGTGTGTGGAGAAAATGAGGTCTGTGGTCAAGGATCTTGCCAGCAGATAATTTTGTAATGTGATAGCAGAGGCCTAGCTTGGCACACTCCACCAGGGTCCTCACATCGGCTAAAAGTGATTAGTAAAGCTAGTTCCAGACGACTGTTCTGGGGAAACCCTCCATTCATCTACAAGTTGTTACTGCTGCTACCATCATCCTTCCCTTCCTCAGAGCAGCCCTATTTAAAAGCGACTCACCCAAAATCACCCAATAAGATTTGTGGCTTAGTGGGATTTCAGCTTTGGGTCTCCCTATCCAACACTAGGCACAACACCAGGCTGGATTTCAATTTTGTTTTCCAATAGCATCCTCGGAGTTGGGTGTTTTTGTAGCAGTGTTCTCATGCATTCCATACTGCAGCTATGATGGATTTAGAGAAAAGCAACTTACACTGCTTGGATATACAGGGCTTAGGAAAGCACAATATTACTTTTAGCCAGCAAATAATTCATACCCCCCTTTTTTTGTGCCCACATTTTTAAAGCGGTCAGTATGAAGTTAACTAGCGTTATGAAATTAGCCACTCTTGGGGCCAGCCCTACCACATCAGGTGGCTGATTTTGGGTGTCATGAAAGGGCAGCAAATTGTTAGCAGTATTTTTTTTACTCTCTGGGAGGAGGAGGTGCTTGTGGGTGACAAAATAACATGGACATCTTTGGTACTCTGGAACTTGACTTGGAGTGGGGGCGGGAGCACCATTTGTTCTACCTCAGGCAGCAAATTCATCTCATTTCAGCTTGTGGGATTCCAGATATCCCTAAGGGCACTGATTAATTCTTCTCTGAATGATGAAGAGATGAGTGGCAGCACTCTCACTGGGACAGTCAGGGCACCTGGCAAAGTTACTCTTTAAGACTATAAGTCAAAGCTACCAAAGTGGCTGGGAGACAGCAGTTTTGTATGGTGCTTGAGTTACTGGCTTTCTTCAAATTCTTACAGCTGTGGCACTTCCCCCCCCCCCATCAATACTTGCTCTCGCAAACAGGGTGTGATGTGTGTTCAGTTTTCTGTCTGTAGACCACTCTTTACATCAGACTCTGTCAAAAGCTACAGATTTAAGGTTTTCCTAAGAGCAGGTATTGCATGCAGTTGGAAACCAGGAAAGAAAGGCCCCAAAGGAAGTGTTTATAAAGCTTTACGCTAGCTGCTGTGTAATGCATACTGTTTGCAGCCATGTCAGCCATCGGACTCAGAATGAAAGAGGCCAAAACCTAATAGAGGCTTGGTGAATAGGATGCTTCAGAATCTACGCTGGACTGTTGGGTTTAATGTTTTATTATTAGACCTGACCATCTTAGTACTGTGTGTTTTGATATTTGAGCATGGGAATTCAGAGCATTATTGATTTCACCTCTTTTAAATTTCAGCAGCTTCCCAAGAGACAGAGTGAGTTAGTAAGGATGCAAAATATGTAAGTAATATATTTTACTAGCTAAAGAGTTTAGGCCAACATTTTTTTTAACTTCTTACATGTTTTCTTTTTGGAGTAAGGGATGATCCAACTGTCTGCTTTTGGTGACTCCTGTTTCTCTCTCTTTCTCTCTCCCTTCCCTTAATCTTCTCCAAACTATGGGCACCACAGTAGCTGTTCCTTCTCCTCCCTTTGTAAAGGTGTACATCTTATGGGCTTGTTGGTATCTCACTGGGTTGTAGTTCTGCATAACATAGCAAGTTTGGGGACTGAGAAGGGAAAGCCCTTGGTAGTAGAGAAGAACAAATAAAACTGATGTCTTAAAATGATGATTACATAGATGCGCTGTACTCTTGTGGCAAATATGCAAATGGAAGTGCTGTATGTTGGAAACTTTAAAGGGCTGCAAAAGTTCAACCTGGCTTTAAAGCTGCTTGGTAACACCCTGTTTTGGTTAAAAACAGTCAGATATATGTGGCAGAGCTTTACTCAGCCAAAGCTAGAAATTAATTAAAATTGTGCAGCTTATTTAGAAGTCTTAGTAAGGTAGTATACCCTGACGTGTGCCTTTTCTGTTTCAGACTCTTCGCAGGTGTTACAGCCGAGTAAAAGAGCATGGTGTTGGGAAAAGGAAAAGCAGTTACACATTTGAACAGTTGGAGCAGGTGTTTGGTCAAGGAGGATGGGACTCTCAACCCTGCCAGCCTGTGCTTATCAACAGCAGTGGTCTGTACCAAGAGCTGGAGTCAGATGGTAGCACAATGGAGGAATACTCACAGGATGAATGGGGGAACCATAGTCAGGATCTTCATTGCTACCAGTCAGGAGACCAAGAGTTGGGTAAGAAATGCTCATTGCAAACCATAATGCTGCTGCTCTTTCTGCTGTTGAAGCTGATGTTTAGATAATCTCATCTTAAATAAGGAATCTGGGCAGCACAGAGAAGAATTGCTTCATTTTGTTGACCAGTTTGGTTTGTTTTTTCTCTCTCTCAGCTTGTGTAGGCATAACACTTATTTCCCTACTGCCCATTGCACCCACAAACTCTCGGTATCATTGTGAAGAACCCTAAGGCTGCACATGGGCTTACTGTAGCTTCAACGTAACTGATTAATTTAGAGCTGATAAAGTCCTTCCATAGTCACCTTACTGCTTCATATTCATTCTCTGTGTGTCACACACACACCTGTTTGTGTAAAATAGCTCCTGCCTGGAAAACAGAAGCCACACCACTGAAGAATTTTGATAACACGTTTGGATATTGAAAGTGTTTTGATTATTGTTACTGCTGTAACAGTAATGGATGCATCTGGGTGTATTTACAAAAATGCCTTTTGTGTTTTATATTACTTGAGTTAGGGATTGGTAATCTAAATTCAATTATTGTTACATGTGACATTCAAATATATTGAAGATAGAATTCCCTCTCTACAAAAATGTAATTCAGTAAAGTGATCCTCTGGCTTAATTGGCAGTATTATCCTTAAGGGGAGTGTGATTCTCTAATCCTGTAAACCACATACCTTAAAAAAGATTTTTTTAAAATATTTTTTGTTTTAATATATTTTAAAGTATGTTTTTAAAATGTTTTAGAGTGTGTTTAGTGTTTTGTTTGCTGCCCTGGGCTCTTTCTGGGGGGAAGGGCAGGACATTAATCATCGTCACTATCATCATCATCTAGCTTTTATTGCACCTTTAAGTGCTACTTTAGTGTGTGTCAGGACAATATTCAGATTGTTTTGGGACATTATTGTAGACAATGTAATTGTTACATTTTTAAAGTAGCAGTTTTTTTCTCTTTGTTTTTAACAGTTATTTCTAACTTGATCTTTCAGATGAAATGCCTGCTACAAAGAAACCACTGAAGATAAAGCAGGAATTTTCTGAAGAATCACAGTGAGTAATTTATGAGTGTCATGTCTTGGAATTAATATCCTTACAACTCTTTAAGTTGTCTTTAATCAAAATAAAACTTGCTGTAATAAAGGGCTCTAATCTCTGTAACACATATTATCCATCAGCTGGGTATATGTTGTGAACTGAAATCCAGACACTGAACTATGTAATGTTCTTATTTTAAACTTTATCTCCTATCCAAATTCATTCAGGAAGCTGGTGGAGAGCCAAGTTGGTTTCCACCACATTATTTGTTTACTAAAGATATCCTTATCCCATCTTTTTGATTCAAAACGTGAACCACTGTAGGTGGCTAACATAAGTTAAAAATGCAATTATAACAGCATATCAGGTTAAAAAAAGCAAACAGGCTGCAGATAAAAAAATCAACTAACATTCAGGCGAAATGCACGATCAATCTTTCTTACAAATATACAAAATCAGTTCATGTGGAAGTAGAATGCCATGGGATATTTGGGCCAATCATATCTTCTGAGGCTGGGAATTCTTGAAAGCTGGGTGCTGACAACTGAGAGAGGTCTCATGCACTCCCAGCAGTAGCCCCTCCAATGGGAGAGGGACAAGCAAGAGGGCTTCTCGAGGTAATAAACTCAATAGACAGAAAGGATTGTACAGGAGGTGATGATCCTTTAGGTATCCTGGTCTCAATAAAGCCCTCAATTTAGGGCTTTAAAGGTAATAATCAGCTCTTTGCATTGCACCTGAAAGCCAGCTAGCAACCAATGCAGTTGATGTAAGACTAGCAACTCAAGCTGTGCCAAAGTCTTGCTTGGAAAGAATCTTATGGAAAGATTAAAAGGAGAAGGTTACAAAAAAAGAATATTTCTGTGTTGCTGTGCACAATCTTAAGCCTCCAAAATATACTAGTTTCCTGGGCAGATGGCATACTAACCCCTGTCTTCCCAGGATGCCTTGGGACCTTCTCCCTTATTATCTAAGCGGCAGCTTGTAGGACTGTGCAGCTGTGTGTGGTTGACTGCATTGAACACAGCTACATGGAAATTCCTGTTTTCACTTCCTAGAATACTTGCCAGGCGCAGTAATCTTTACTTGGATTATCAGCCAGTGCTCAGCCATTCAAATCAGCGCTGTGCTAATTAGATGTGTCACCATACCAAAGAGGGAAACTTCTAGGTATTTCTCAGTCCATACTTGAAATAATTTGGGGAAACTATGTTACGGTGCTGTAACAAACCCCTGGAAAGAGGTTAGAGAACTACTAGAGAGCAATAACATTTTTTAAAGAATAGACCCCTTACCTCTGTAAAGTTTTTGCACACTGGATTTCTTATTCCGTGCTTCAAAATAATGTAGAGATCATAGAAGCACAGGAAGCCTGCCTACTGGTCTACCTATCCCAGGATTGTCTGTACTGACTGGCAATGACTCTCCATGCTTTCAGACGTGAGTCTTTCCCAACCCTACCTGGAGATGCTAGGGATTGGACCTGGGACCTTCTGCCTGCCCTACCTCTGAGCTATGGCCTTTCTTTGTATTATGCTAGATAATGCTAGGACCATTTTTTAATTTGTGTATTTCATGTCGTCGAGGTGATGAATACACCACCACTGTTCTCATTGGAGTATATGTTACTGGCTGGAACATGCCTTTGGAACAAGTCAGTTATGTAATATTAGGTTCAAAAAAGTCCAAGACAACATTGTTAATTTTCATAGCCATTGCCTGTATTTACAGCTTCAGCTGTTGATGCCTATGAAAGTTTATTTGAGATGCATGTCTCTTCTTGTGCTCTTCTAAACCCCTTGATTGCCTGTCTTAAACCTTACACTCTGTGTTGTTGTTTCTTTAAAGGAAGCGTGATATGATGCAGAATATTGTACAGATCTTGGAATCCGTCCAGTTAAAGTGGGAGTTGTTTCAGAGCTGGACAGACTTCTCTAGGCTACATCTTTCTAACAAACTGGCCATTTTTGGCATTGGCTACAACACGCGGTGGAAGGAGGATATCCGCTACCACTACGCAGAGATCAGTTCCCAAGTCCCCCTTGGCAAGCGACTCCGGGAATATTTCAACTCGGAGAAACCAGAGGGCAGGATCATCATGACCAGGGTACAGAAAATGAACTGGAAGAATGTTTACTACAAATTCCTAGAGATCACTATTAGCGAAGCCAGGTGCCTGGAGTTGCACATGGAGATTGACTGGATACCTATTGCTCACTCCAAGCCAACAGGTGGAAATATTGTCCAATATTTATTACCTGGGGGCATTCCTAAAAGCCCCGGCCTGTATGCCATCGGTTATGAAGATTGTCATGAGAAACTGCAGTCTCCCGATCATGAGGGCATTAGCCAAGACCCTGAAAATGAGACACTGGGGGAAGCAGACATGCCCTTGTCACAAGCCTCGCTCAAAGTGGAGATGGAGTCCACCCGAATCATATATTGTTACCTTGGCATTGCTGAGGTCAGAACTCTCCAGCAGTGTTTGTTCTTACATTTTCAAGCAAACACCAAAACCTTCAGCAAAGAATGGGTTGGAATCAATGGATTTTTATCTCAAAACTGCATTGTAGACCCCGGGATTTCTCCCAAGTCCATTTACATCAAATTTGTGGAAGTGGAGAGGGACTTCCTTTCTGCTGGCTCCTTGGTAGAGTGTCTGGAAAAAGCCATTGGATACCCCTTGAAATTTAACAATTGAATTTCGTCCTTCATAAGGATCATGGCTTTGGCTTTTCTGTGGCATTTGGGCATCTTTTGGAATCTTGCAGTACGGGACTGGGCAAAATAAGCCTTTTGGAACGAACTTGGAACAAAAAGACTCTTGCGGGTGATTTTACATAAAGAGTATCCCAAGTCAGCAAAATATACAGCTTACTTGCTTGGTCAATTAGCTGGTTTTGTAAAGAGAAGACTCTAAAAGGGAGCCTGTAAATACAATGACTGTTGGTACATTCCACGTCGGACAAACGTATACTTTGCGTTTCATATGAAAAAGCTGTTTTCCATAATGTCTCATTTTTACACATATGTCTCTATCAGTGTTATTACAGTTATGTAATAAATAAGCAATAGATAATGGCGAATTTAAACTTGGAGTCACATAAGACTGGTTTACAGTGCCACCATTTGCTCCTCTTGTATATAATTTAGCATTTCACATTTTTTCACCCATCAAGTGTTTTTTTACTGTTTCCAACCAGTGTTGCCTGCAAAAAAACCCTTCTGTTTCTGTGATGTATCCCACTTTACTAGTAGTGCTGTCATATCAGCTTTTCCTCCCCTTTACATTAAAGTACTCCCTGGCCTTTTTCAAAAATTTAGTTAGCCTCTTCATGTGGCAGTGAAAGTAACTCAGCTGCCGGGAAGGATTTTGTCAAACCATGCTTTTATCAAATGCAATCAAAGCTGTGAGAAGGGGTGGGGTTGGGGGGGAGGGGAGGGGGGACTCCTGGACCGGGGCAGTAAGCATTTTTAATGCCTCATCAGAACGTTACTATATAAGCCCCATTACGCTGCTGGCAAGTTCCGGCTTTTTTATTTCTTTTTTTAAAAAACCCCCATTGATCAGTGGAAGTTGTGACATACAATGAATGTGTCAGTCCAAATAAAAACAAACGTGGATTTTCAGAAATGTGTTTCTTACTCAGTGGTATCTCTTTGGATATAGAAATGACCTTCAGAGGAATTTATTTTAAAAGGCACTGATTTATATAGTCATTTTGAAATAAATTCTCGCACAACTGGCTTTGCCCTCAGGGTTTTCCTTACAATGCAAATCATGTAAGTCTGTGGACTTCCTATAAAATGTATGCCGCCACTGAAAAGTCTCTGCTTCTTATGCCAGCCGGACTAGCAGGCAGTCCAGGCACACGAAGCAAGGTCCCACCTTGGTGGACCGAGAAGCTCATTAGGGAGTAAGTGGCTCCTGAAATACACCAGACCCAAGCTACTTACTCATCCCTGGCAAATTTTATGATTTGTTCCTGTGGGAAAACTGCATCCATTTTTTTTATTCTGCAAACAGAGCAGTTTTTTACTTGTGCTGTTCAGGGTAGCAGGGGGAGGTAATGGTGGAAACCAGCCTTCTCGAACCTGGGGCCCTCCTGATCTTTTGGATTACAGTTCCCATCATTGCTGCCCCTGCTGTGAAGCAAGAGTGCCTGCACATTCAAAAGATAGGGAAGTTTATCACTGTGACAGAATGTCAGTGGTTTTTGAGGTATGGTGGTTGCATTTCTAAAAAACTGAAATGGTAAAAGTTACTTAGCACTAGAGCTTGGTTCAGAATTGCCCCTCGTTCTTAAATATGGGTCAGTGGGAAGCTGCTGTAATTTTTGACAAATTCAAGGAAACGGCAAGTACTGGTTGATGTTACAAATTGCTGCTAAAAAGAATATATGTAGACCTGTAACATTTTATAATACCAGCAGTGACCCTGATCAAGCAGTATCTGCATTCTGGGCAACCAGAATGTCCCATCTGAGTATTTGCATATGCTCTTGTTTGCACATGGCAAATAAGAAGTGGTGCTATATCATCTCTTTGTTAATAGACAGCTATTTTATATCTCCCCATTACCATCATTTCCCATTACTTGAGATATAGCATACCTGAGCACTCCAGGCCAGTAAAGAAAGGCCTGCTTCTTCATGTCCTGCAAATGAAATCCTTTCTCTGGGTGATGTTCAGCTAAGACCGACTTGGAGTACACCCACTGAAGACTAACTTAAGTTCATTAATTCCAATGGGTCTACTCTGAGTAGGACTTAGTTGCCCACAACCCTCTGCGTTCCACACTGCTTTAGTTCCCTGCCCAACAAACTGGAAACTTGAATTTGTGGGAGAGTTTCCTTCTGGAATAAGTGCCACATGGGTGAAATCCAGTGCTTCATCTTATATCCTATCTATCTTCTACCTAAGATATGGCTCATCCATTGCAGTCAAGCAGTTGTCTTTGAGTTTAATTCCCACAACTTAAATCTGTAATTGTAGATTTAATTCTCAGATCAAATAATATGATGCTGTTATCTTCAGAGGAGTGAGGAGAGAGATCTCTACTTCAGCTTCCATGTGCATAACCCAGAGCCAGTGATGTCAATAAGAGGTAAGTTGACAAAATGTTAAAAGGATATTCCATCTACTTGCAGAACTTCCCAAGAACTTTTATGCAGTGCGATGCAGCGTTGAAGATTTGAGCAGGAAGTTTTCTATGATCCTAAAGATAATTAAACCTAGACTTTGCTTTTCAAACCTGTATTTAATTGTATTTTTTTTAAAAATCATTTCATATGTAACTGCTCGCCAAGTACCACTTTGGAGTTGCTTTTATGAAACTGGATCATATTATGCATGTTCATAATGAGGTTGCTTCAGACTTTGTTTAGAATATCTAACATGGCTGCAAAGTGCAGGCATTTACGTTGGTATGCACATTGGTATAATTGGAATGATCTTTTTATCAGGATAGGGGTAGGTAGCCTGTGGCCCTCCAGATGTTGCTGGACTATACCTCCCATCAGCCTTGACCACTGCCGATGCTGGCTGGCTATGATGTGAGCTGGAGTCCAACAACAGATGATGGGGCCACAAGTCAGCCATTCCTTGTTTAGGACTTGAAAGGGAATTGTGTAAGTTGTTGATACATAGGAAAAACGTAAGATCTTGAAGCAACTGCTAGGGAAAATTAACCAAGCTCAGTGCGTAAGCTGCCTTTGAGGTTTGTGAGGATAAAATGAGGCTGCTCTTTGCTCTTTGGAAGAAGAGCATGAAATGGATAAATGAACTTCCTGGATGGCTTTACACAAGACCCTATTTCTGCCGCGTCCTCCCAGCAGTATGGGGATGTTGATCCAGATTACTGTGTGGGTGTAAAGGTGTTTGAGAGAACTCATAATGAAGTTCCTTGAACAATGAGTGTTATGGATGTACAAATGTCATGGGAACATAGGAAATTGCCTTATTCCGAGTCAGACTGTTGGTCCACCTGGCTCAGCACTGTCTGCACTGACTGGCAGCAGCTCTCCCATTTTTAGGCAGGAGCCTCTCGCCGCCACTACCTGGAGATGCCCGGAATTGGGCCTTCTGCACGCAAGGCAGATGCTCAGCAACATCAGGCAGAATAATGTCATATTACACAAGAAGTTCTGCAGCATGTGGTCTGAAGGAACGTGAGGCCACCACCTTGCTGAAGCTAAGCAGGTCTGGATCTGGTGTGTGCCTGGATGGGTGACTTTCAGGGAACCACACGTACACTGCCTTGGGTTCCATGGAGGTAGAATGGTGGGATTACTCTGATCTTGCATTCCTGTTACTGAACCGTGGAGCCACCTACCTACAGGCTCTCCATCTTGTCTGATTCAACTTCAACCTGTTAGTCCTTGTCCAGCCCACAACTGAATCAAGGTACTGAGTCAGCACTTGCATGGCCATATGTGATGTAACAGAGCACTACAAATCCCCTAATGACTGCTCCCAACATCTTTCGTAGAGATGTTGAACAGCATATGGGGACAGAATGGAACTCTGTAGCTTAACCCAAAGCTTAACATTCAGGGTGTCAAAGCATAGTCACTCAATGCCACCTTCTGAAATTGACCCTGCAGGTAGTGCTAGAGCCCAACAGAAGCACAGGGCCCATTCATGATAGTTATGTCCCCTCAACAGCCACACCCCCTAACTCGCTCTGTTGTCATCCGCACATTCCTCAGTCATTCTTCCGCACACCTCCCACAGCAACAAGCGTTCCTAGGAGTGAACCAGCATGAAAGGGGAGTATGTTAGCTCCTGAAAAGAGTCTTCTCAGTGGTAGACTCACCTCCTTTCACTCTGATTTGCTCCGTCAGCAAGAAAGGGGACAAGGAAGCATGTTAGAAGATTAGTCTCAGTGGCCAACACACTCCCCTTTCATGTTGATTGGCTTGTAGGACACTGGAGAACATAGGGATCTGGCTGGGACCCAGCTACCAAAAAAGTAAGGGGTCTAAGACCACGGATGACTATACCCCTGCTAGAACCCCTGTAAGACAGCATGCCCCAACCAATCAAACTAGTCTAGCAAACAAAACATTTTTGATGGTATTGAAAACTACTGCCATTTCTGAGCAGATGGAACAAGAGTATTGCACTCCCCGTTTTCCTACAAAAGGTCATCCATCAGGGTGACCAAGGCTGATTCAGTGCAAAACTCAGGCCTGAACCCAGAATGGAAAAGGTCCAGATAATCTGTTGCCTCCACTACGTTCTCCATCACCACCCCCAAAATGAAGGCATGTGTGATGGGCAGTAGTTTTCAAAACTGCAGCTCCAAGGTAGGCTTTCTCAAGAGCAGCTGTGTTATTGCTTCCACATTAAAATCACCTTTGATCATCTGACTATATCCTTGAAGACTTTTAAGTGGTCTCCAGAAATTAAGATAATTCTTGTTTCTGTCAGCAGAGGGAGCCCTGTGGTTTAAAAGATGCAAACATTCTTCCAAATTCCAGCCCTCTGTTTAAGGCTTTCATCATCCCTCTAATAGTGAACTGAAGTGGTGGAGTTTGGAAGTAAAATGAAAGCACACAAAATTTAGGTATCTATTTCTACAAACTCAAGTGATTCTCTAGGTATGCAGAAATACAGGATTTTGTAAATTAAAAGAATTCAGTTTGTTTAAATCCCGCAAACTGTCTGATCAAGATTCTGAGTTTACAGAAAGCTGATGACAGTTGAGTCTACAAGGCAGGTGTAGGGAACCTGTGGCCCTATAGATGTTGCTAAACTACAACTCCCACCAACCCTGGGCTTTGACCATGCTTGCTGAGGCTGATGGGAGTTGCAGTTCAGCAAGCTGGAAAGTGAAAGGTGCCCCACACCTGCTGTAGATCCGCCGATGTGTAAAATCATAGAATAGTGGAGTTGAGAAGGGACCTCTAAGGTCATCGAGTTCAACCACCTGCTCAGTGTAGGAATAAAATATATTCAACAGGTGCCTGTTCAGCTGTCTCTTGAATGCCTCCAGTGTTGGAGAGTCCACCATCTCCCTAGGTAATTGGTTCCATTGTTTTACTTCTCTAACAGTTAGGAAGTTTTTCCTGATGTTCAGTCGAAATCTGGCTTCCTGTAACTTGAGCCCATTATTCCACGTCCTGCACTTTGGGACGATCGAGAAGAGATCCCGGCCCTCCTCTGTGTGGCAACCTTTCATGTACTTGAAGAGAGCTATCATATCTCCCCTCAGTCATTTCTTCTCAAGGCTAAATGTGCCCAGTTCTTTCAGTCTCTCCTCACAGGGCTTTGTTTCCAGTCTCCTGATCATCCTTTGTAGTGTGTTCTTGGATCTAGTGCAAGTGTGAGGAACCTTGGGTCCTCCAGATGTTGCTGAACTACAAGTCCCATCATCCCTGATCCTGCTTGTTGGGGCTGATGGGGGTTATAGTAGACCACACTGAGCTAGGTAGACTAATGGTCTGACTTCATGTAACAAGGCTTCCTAGGCCCCTATGGTGCACAGCACACAAGGAGTGATGAGATAATGTCAGGAATCTTATTAGCGTTGCCATTTTGATCTCAAATAATCTCTTTAGCTTGGGGGACTCTTGACACTGTTGGTTCAAAATTACAGGCAATAGGTTTCTCCAAGAGGACAAAACAGATTAGTATGCAGCTGGGCTGCTCAAATCTAATCTGTTCATTTTCAGAGATTTGCTTAAATCCTTATTTGATTTAAGAACATGTTAAAGTTGTTACTCTGCCATCCAAATCTGATTATTCATCTAGCGGATATTGTTCATTTCCATAGCTATCAATTATTTGAGGGAAGGGGATATAAATCTATTATACTTTGGGGTAAATTGCTAAATTAAGTGTTCAGTCATTTCCCTGGGACCACTTTCCATTCAGAGGAAATTAGGATCAGAGTGCTTCCATGTGTTTTTTTTTCTTGTCTCAGATTATTTTGTGTTGGCATATTTTAAAGTTGGCCGTTGAATAGAGCTTCATAGGTCAGGCATGACCTATCTGGTTCTCAGAGAGTTATGTGCTCCCCACTGTTATATAATCCCCACTTTCCTAAATGGTGAGATGTTCCAGGGGCAGCACTAACCGGACCTACCACACATTTCTACTCAGAAGTAACATCTACTGATTTCAATGGGTCTTAATCCCAGGCAACCTCACAGCACTAGACATCCAATGAAGCTGAATGTTGGAAGATTCAGGACAGACAGAAGAAAGCATTTCTTCACACAGCACATAGTTATTTAAACTCTAGCATTCTCTCCCGCAAGGAACAGTGGGAGCCAGCAACTTGGATGGCTAGACAAATCTGTGAGCGAGGAATAGCTACAAACCCTCATGGCTGTGCTCCACCTCTAGAATCAGGGCAGCATGTTTCTGAATTCAGATTGCGGGAAACCACCGCGCAGAATGCTGTTGCATTCAGGTTCTGCTTGCAAGCTTCTCATAGGCAAATGTTTCACCAATGTGGGAACAGGATGCTTGACTAGATGGACCATTGGCCTGATCCAGCAGGGCTCTTCTGATGTGCTTCTGTCCTTAGTTTCCTTTGAATGGAAGAGCACTGGAATTTGGTTAGCTATTGCTGCTTTAATTGATTTTGCTGTTTTTTTTTACTTGTTTTTGGTTTGGATTAGCTCATCCTCATTATTACTGCTGTAGTTGTTGTTAAACAATTTCAACCAGAAGAAAGTTACTGCCACCCAAAACTCAGTTTGTTGGGGGAGAGGGCAACACTGGTCCACCATTCATCTGCTCTAGCCCAAATTCCTTCCTGACATCACACATGCACACCTAATTTTTAAACATAGTAAGTGCCTACAGCCATACTACCCTGAACATGCCTGATATCGTCTGATTTCAGAAGCTAAGCAGGGTCAGACCTGGTTAGTACTTGGATGGGAGACCGCCTGGGAATACCGGGTGTGGTAGGCTTAGAGGGAGGCAATGATAAATCACCTCTGACTACCTCTTACCATAAAACCCTATGAATACATCCAAAAGATTCATAGGGTTGCCATAAGTCGTAATCGACTTGAAGGCATACAACAAAAAGTAAGTAAATTTTGGTGGAATCCAATCAAGTTCCATTAGCACAAGGATTTCTATTTGTGCAATCAAACTTCCCCTATCTCTCCCCCTCATGCCGCCCTTCCCAAATCTACTCTGGAGGGTTGGGGGAACCCCCAGAACAAATTTAAGGGACACCCAGGAAGAGGAGAGAGGGGGAAAGTTCGGTTGTACAGCCAAACATCGTTCTGCTAATGAAACTCCTTTGTTGGATACCATCCAATAATTTTACAATAAAAAAAAAGACTTGGGAGGGGGAATTGTTGGATCTAATGCTAATAAAGTTGAATAAAAATCTAAGACTGATAAACCAAAACAAAATAAGTTCTTTAAAATTCAGAACATCTCAAAGCTGTATTGTGTCTGTGGGAGAAGCAGTAGTGTAGTGGCAAATTCAGAAGTGTAGGATCCTTTCATGATAGTCAGCCATACCGTTCCTCCCCACGTTTTTTTGCTGCTGGGTTGAGAATGAGATCCTTGCTAATGCCAGCTCCTACAACAACAGATGTCCCTAGGAACCAATCAGCATGAAAGAGGAGACTGCTAGCTACTGAAAAGAGTCTTCTCAGTGGCTGACTCTCCTCCTTTCACTCCAGTTGGCTCCAATCAGCAGAAAAAGACAAGGAAGCATGTTAGAAGACTCTTCTCAGTGGCTAACACACTCTCATGCTGATTGGCTCGTAGGATGCTGGAGACAGACGGACCCTGCTGGGACCCTCCTCCCAAAAAAGTAAGGGGTCTAAGACCCCCCAAGACCCTGAACGAGTACACTCATGGGGAGAAGAAAGTTCTGACAGTACTTTAACACAATCCAGGCAAGTTGGGGGAGAGTTAAAGGTAAAATATTTAAATATAATTTAAAGGTCTAATAAGGTTAGGGATGTCTTCAGGCTTGAAAATGCCTTCAGGCTTGAAAATATCTGCAACACACGATTAAGAACTTGTTGGTAATCCTGAATTGGGAGGGTCCATAGCTCAGTAGTAGAGCATATGGCTTGGCACACAGAATTGAATGACTGGTTGGTTCAGACATATTTGAACTGCCTTTCAGGGCACATTGTCCTTACCAATGGTCCAAGTGCAGTTAGAATCCTGTGGTACATTTCTGGTTGCAGCTCCTCAAAGAGTATATTGCAGAGCTGGAAAATGTGCAGAAAAGGGCAACTCGAATGATCAGGGGATTGTAGCAATTCCCCTAGTCAGAAAGATTATAAAGTTTGGGTCTCTTTAGTTTAGAAAAAAAAGTAAAGGGAGGGGACACTTTAGAAAATTTCAAAAAATTATGCATGGTGTGAAGAAAGCGGATAGAGAACAATGTTTCTTCCTCTCAAAGTAGAAGAACCTAGGATCATCCAATGAAACTGAATGGTGGGAGATTCAGGACTGTCAAAAGGAATGTATAGTTAACCCACGGAATCTGCTGCTACAAGATGTTGATGCTGTGATGGTCACCAACTGGAACAGCTTTAAAGAAAATTAGTCAGATTCATGGAGGATAAATCAGTGGCTCAGGACCCCAGTAACTTTAAGGACCTCACATGAACCAACCTGGACACTGCATTCATCATCTGAGGCCCTTCTTTGTGTGCCCTCTCCAAGGGAGGAAAGGAAAGTGGTGACATGGGGATGGGTCTTTTCAGTGGTGGCTCCCTGTTTGTGGAATCCCCTCCCCAGGGAAGCACACCTGGCACCATCGCTGTCTGTTCTTAGGCACCAGGACAAAAGCATTCTTATTCACCAAGGCTTTTGGGTTTTAGTTGGGAGAGTATTTATATAGGTCAGTGGTCTTTGTTATGTTTCTCCTTTAAGTGAGATGCGTAGGACTTCTTCCTTCTATATATATATATAAGACAGTTTTGAAAGCAACAAACAGAACTTCATTCAAGCTTGCTCTGGATCCTATATATCCCTATATATTGGATGAGTATTTTAGTTTTTGTTTATTGATGTTTTATATCTGATTTTAATGTCTTTTTCATATTTCATTTTGCTTTTTGTATTTATTATATTTGTTAGTCACTTTTCTCACTGAAGTGACCCAAAGCAACTTACATTAAAACCAGATAAATGCAAGCAGAGTCAATAAAACCTGAAAACGCATTTATAGATTAAAAACCACTTAGAAGCAAGCATAATCAATCAGTAAAAACCTTACAACCCTCACATCAAATACAAATAGAAATCCAAAGGGTGCAAGTCACTTTGAGACACCTGAGTGCAAAAATGTGACTAATAAATATAGCAAATCATCCTCATCCTTGGGCATCAGTCATGATGGCAATGTGCTGTTTCTAGCATGCCTCCGAGTAATAGTCACTTGGAAGCAACAGCAGAAGAGGAATATTGCCCTCATGCCCTACTTTTGGTATCTGACTGGCCACTGTGACAAACAGGATGCTGGGCTAGATAGGCATCTGCTCTGATCTAGCAGGGCTCTTAGTTTCAAATGCAGTGTAGAGAAGACCTACACCTGAATAAACCTGGGGATGGACAAATTTGTCAATATCAGTTTCTCTCATTCTCATTTTCCCAATCTTAAATCCAGTTTGCCACATCTCCACATCAGTCTGTATTTAAAAAAAGTCCTCACAAAAATGTGTCAGCATGTTGGGCTCCTGCTGGGAGGAAGGGCGGGATATAAATCTAATAATAACAATAAATAATAACAATAAATAATAATAATAATTTCCTAATATGCATGTTTCTGTGCAGTTTTGCTTAGTGTACACATTTTGAAACCAGTGTTTCCTCGTGTGGTGCATTTTGTTTCTTTCCCCTAATATATGCATTTTTATGCACACTTTCCCCTGATATAGGCATTTTGGTACTCATTTTTTTCATTGGGAAAACTGCATTGCACGATTTGGACGAAAATGAATTTCAGAGAATAGCTGTGTTTCAGTTCAGGTATTATTTCAGGATGTGTGAATTAGGAATTAGGTAGGTTTGCATTAAAATGTGAACAGAACTGAATTTCTCTCCCATCCCTTATCAAACCATCAATATTAAAACCAGGTCCCAGCATCAGTTCCAGGAATCTCCATTTAAAAGGATCTCAGATAACAGCAGGGGTGTAGTCGTCCAGGGTCTTGGGGGTCTTTGACCCTTTACTTTTTTGGGAACAGGGTCTCAGTAGAGTCCCTATGTCTTCAGTGCCCTACAAGGCAATCAGCACGAAAGGGGCAAATGTTAGCCATTCAGAAGAGTTTTCTAACTTGCTTCCTTGTCATTTCCTGCTGATTGGAGCCAATCAGAGTGAAAGGAGGAGAGTCAGCCATTGAGGAGACTCTTCTCAGTAGCTAACACTCTCCCCTTTCCTGCTGATTGGCTCCTAGGGACATCTGTTGTTGTGGGGGAAGGCATTAACAAGGATCTCATTCTCAACCCACAGCAAAAGAAAAAAAGGGGAAGGGTGTGTGGCTGTTACTGTCATGAAGGGACCCTGCACTTCTGAATTTGCCCTCTGGATGAGGCTTTCAAGAACTCCTGCCAGCTAGCATAATATGAGCTTTCATGCACTTTTGTATTGAAATGACAAGTTTTAACTCTGGGCCATTACTCAGCCTACCATCATCTTCATATTGTAAGGAGGGGGCAGTGAATCTGACCCACACAAAGTCCTACTTTACACAATCTCTCCCTGCCACCACCACCACTTGCCTTGTCTCTTTATCCTTTGAAAAATCTGAGAGTCTGACCTCTGAATGGATGGGCCTCTCCATGGAGTGTCCAGCTCTGAAGTTACTTGCAACAAAAAACGGCACCTGCACCTCCACCATGCAAAGAGGACTGGCAGACGGGTTGAGCATCTGAAGGACGAGGTCCTGTGGTCTCACCAAGTTTCAGATGCAAACATGCTTTCCAATGCCAAGCATAACATTCCACAACATTCTACGTTATGCATTTTTATATGCTAGGAAAGTGTTTCTCATCCATCAAGCCAGGCCAATTTCCCAGGAAAAAGTGTGACCCCCACAATACCAATGGCACGACTTTTATGCCCCTTTTACATTCTGCCTGTCAATAAATAACTGGTGGGAGTTGGTTTTTATGCCAGCCAAGGCTCAAGGCCCTGCTAGAAATAAACAGTTCTTTATAGTTCTCTTTCCACCAAGTATTTAGGGTTGAGACCAATAGCTAAGCATTTCTTGGTGCATGTTGGATAAGAGCCAAAAAGAGGTTTGGACGTAGACTCCGTTGCTTGTTCAGCTACAGAATCACTGGATGTCTCTTGGGAAATAGTGACTGGGTTCACTTTCCCATCTGAAAAATGGGAACGACGACACTCCGCGCTGTGGTGGCAAGAGCCGGAAGACAGGATTTGCACAATGTACTGTCAAATTCACTGCCACCAGCTGTACCCTGTCAAGGTTCTGGCCTATACAGTTGCTCCCTTGGGAATTAGTTGCACATTGTTAAATGCATCTGGGGTGAGTTGGTCTCTATGCTCTTTACTGAGCCAGGGAGATAGCCCTTCCTAAATGAGAGCATGCCTTCGGGAGGGGCCAATAGTTGAGTGGAGAGCAAATGCAGTTCCTGCAAAAGGCCCTAAATTCAATCCCTAGCATCTCCAGGTAGGGCTGGGAAAGGTTCCTGTTCTGAAATCCTGGAGATCATCTGCCACTCAGTATAGATCAGTGTTCTTCAACCTTGGGTCCCCGGATGTTGTTGGACTACAACTCTTATCACCCCCAGCCAGCTTAGCCAGTGGCCAAGGATGATGGGAGTTGTAGTCCAGCAATATCTGGGGAACCAAGGTTGGAGAACAGTGTATGAAATACAGTTTCATATGTTCATTTTGACTGCAAGCCTGGGAAAGCAGCTGGGACGGTGACTGAGGCTCAGCTTGGTAGGCGGCTCATAGAACTATAGAATAGTAGAGTTGGAAGGGGCCTATAAGGCCATCAGGTCCAACCCCCTGCTCAAAGCAGGAATCCAAATCAAAGCATTCCCGACAGATGACTGTCCAGCTGGCTCTTGAATGCCTCCAGTGTTGGAGAGCCCACCACCTCCCTAGGTCATTGGTTCTATTGTCGTACCACTCTAACAGTTAGGAAGCTTTTCCTGATGTTCAGTTGAAATCTGGCTTCCTGCAACTTGAGCCCATTATTCCGTTTCCTGCACTCTGGGACGATCGAGAAGAGATCTCTGCCTTCCTCTGTGTGGCAACCTTTCATGTTCTTGAAGAGTGCTATCCTGTCTCCCCTCAGTCTTCTCCAGGCTAAACGTGCCCAGTTCTTTCAGTCTCTCATCACAGGGCTTTCTTTCCAGTCCCCTGATCATCCTTGTTGCCCTCCTCAGAGCCTGTTCGTTTGTCTGCATCCTTCTTGAAGTGCAGAGACCAGAACTGGATGCAGTACTAAAGATGAGGTCTAACCAGTGCTGAATAGAGTATTCATGGGCTTTGGGCCATTGGCTATTCTCATTAGATCCTGCCCCAGCTACAAAGATTCAAGATTTCAAAGAGTCTGACATGTGCAGGGTGCTTCCAGATGGCCTGTTTAGTGACCCTTCATCCTGGTTTATTTGCAAGGAGATTAGACGACATTGGTTATTTAATGAGCACTCATTCTGATTTGTTTGATCACATGACCTTCCCATTGCATTTCCCCATGACTTTATTATTGCACAAAGCCTGATCTTTTGGGGAAGCAGGTTTGTTGCACAAGACCTCCTAATAAACTGTCATTGTGCAATCTGAATTTGCCGGTATGTGATTGAATCTCACTTGAAAATAGTAACAGTATGGAAGCACCCACAACAATGGTTGGTAGTCATGTTGGTCCTTTAGAAAAAAACCAGCCAGCACCAGAGTAGTAACAGACCCAAGGGCAGAGATGGAAAACCTTTCTCAGCCAGAGAGCCATATTACCTTATGAGCAACCATTCGGTGGGTGTGGCCAAACACACACTCCACTCCACCCAGGCAAGCAAGAGGCATTATCACAGCCCAAGGACACCTTCTGGCATGGGAAAATCACTTAAGGAAGGTGCAGAGCTACGAAGGAGGGGGTGTAGTCTAGAGGCCGTGACCTGGGCAGAGCCTCAAGGGCTAAGATGGAGAGGCCTGGAGGTGCTGAAACACCTCAGACAGCTTCTTGAAAGGTCAGACTAAAACACGGAGTGGATTCCACTGTCCCACTGACATGGAGCCGCCAGCTGCCACTGGTCCAGACTAAGCATTAGGGAGGCCTTCCTAATAGCAGAAGAGATTGCCTTGGAAGGTGGGGGGGACTCTCCTTCCTTAGAGGTTTTCCAGCAGAATTGAATTGTCTGGGGTGCCGTAGTTGTAGATTTCCTGTCTCTACCATTATAAATTTATCTTTTTAAAATTATTTAAATCTATTGTGGCTCTGCTGATTTTCAAAGGAAAACCAAGGGCGAGCATGCTTACTCTCCAAGGGCTCTCAGTTTCTGAATATAAGCAGGCAAAGGGTGTGAGTGTTTTTGTGTTTTAATGCAGGGAGTGACACTTTTCTTCTTATTTTAGACTGAAACTTGCCAGACTGCAAACACAGCTCCACAAAAGAACTCTGAAAGCAACATGGAGAGGAAAGGGAAGAAGGCTCTGTGTGAGCTGAGGCGGCTTTTGCTTTTTGAGAGTAGTCCAGAGTAGCCTCCTCCAGCCTAGTGTCCTCCGGATGTTTGGCTGGGGCTGATGGGAGTTATAGCCCCAAACTTCTGCAGGGCGCCAGGTTGGGGGAGGGTGCCATAGAGTGTTACTGATTTCCAGAGAATAGCTACTTTAGTTTCAGCAAAACTACAAAGAATCTTGGGGCACTTTTAAAGACTGCGAGTTACTGATTTCATTTATATCCCACCTTTCTTCCAAGGAGCTGAAGGTGGCATACAAATATGGTCTTCCCCCTCCCAATTTTATCCTCACACCAAATAAATGAAATCAACACATTTTCCCTCCTAAACTGTTACAAAAATAGGGCATTTGGAGCCTATCCAGCAGGCTTTCTCCTCTCACCCCTCCTCTTTTTTGCTTGATGTCCATCCTGATAAAGAGATTTTTAAAAAAAGACAGCCTGTCAAGAACATAACAGGGAAGCTGCATTTAAATAAGGTGAACAGAATAATATGTCAAAACTGCAAGAAACCTCCTGTCCCCCACCAAGCAGGTTCACCAGAAGATGAACAAAGAGTTCTGATGAACTACAAATCTCCCAGACTTGTGTGTGACTTTTTAGTGGATCCCAATTAAAGTACTGCGCTACTGTTCCTATTGGATTTTTCTTTCCTTTTTCTGGCTCCGTATCAGCAAACTATTTGGCACCAGCAGCCTTGAAAGTAGAAATGTCAAGCCAAGCTGTCCTCCCCTTTAAGTAGCCCCGCCTCTCGCGTCTCCACCCTCCACCTGTGCGCACCGCCCCCTTTCCACCTGACAGGGCTCCACCCCTCCCCGAGCGCCGCCCCCTTGCCGGCCCCCACCTGCCGGCCACGCCCCCGCCTCGGGTGGCTCCTCCCCCTCGCATTTCGCCGCCGCGGCCGCTGCTCGCGGGCTCGGGCTCCTGCACCTGCACCTGCTGCCCTCGCTTTCCGCTCGCCGGAGTGGGACGACCGCAGCGCGCCAGGCGTCGCCGCCCGGGAAATCGGCGCGATGGAGCCTCTGCCGCTCGTGCTGGGACTGACTGCACTGCTGGGTAAGTGAGGAGGATCTGGCGGGAGGGCGGCTACGAGGGCCGGTCTTCCTCCGGCGAGCGGGGCCCCGATCCTTCGCCCAGCCAGCGCCGGTCCCGATCGCCAACGCGCAGACCGCCGGTCGGGATCTCCCTCGGCGCCTCTGGGAGCGTCCCGTAACGCGCTCGCTCTCCCTCCGTCTCGTAGCGGTCCTTCTTCCCTGCCTTCCCATCTCCTCCCTGGAGTTTCCGAAGAGGCGGCGATCCTCCCGTGCCCGCTTACATGGGAGGAAGCCCCGTCGAACGCGCGTCTAGGATTGTGCTGGAAGACCCCAACCCCATTTCAGCCCCGGACGTGACGAGGGCAGCGCGGTTCTTTCTCGGCTGAACTTCTGTCTCTAGCTAACCCCGGGGATTAGGTGTTCTTTTTTTTGGGGGGGGGACCACGCCGCTCGCTTAATGCGGATTAATTGCCCTCTGACAACTGGTTAATCAGTCTCTCATGTGATTGAGGGAGGGAGTTGAAAGGTGGGTTGTTGGGGGGGAGTCGGCTTCCCCCCCCCCCGTCGATTGAGGACCTGTAATCCTCTTTAGGTATTGTCAACAGCAGGGAAAGAATCTAGCGGTGTGAGGTTATTCCGGATTAAGGCAATAAAGCGGGGCTGTCGTTTTGTGCCTGGGTAGGGTAGTAGCGGAGATTAGGTATCTAGCAGCTGCACCCCTTACTTTGAAGTAAGCCCCCTTGGGTTCAGTGGGACTTGCTCCTAGGCATAGAACTGTGGCCTGAAGTGGGTGTTGACAGAGGAGTGTGTGCCACTGCCTGCACACATATATGCATATTTATGTATGGGGACATATGGGCCCAGAGTATGGTCTGAAGGCAAGACCACCACTTTGCTGTAACTAAGCAGGGCTAGGAATGGCCAGTGCTTGGATGGAGGAACCAACTGGGAATCACATGTATGCTGCCTTGAGTCCCTATTGGTTGTGGTGGTAGAGTTAATTGCCATGTAAAGGTGGAGAATGAAGTTATCTGTGTTTTGCTAAAAATGCCTGGAAGTCCCACTTCTGCCATAGATCCGCAGCATGGCAAGAGCCTGTGTGGTGTAGCGATTCGGAGTGTTGGCCTTAGACACAGGAGAGCCAAACTTCTGTTTGCTGGGTGACTGTGGAACTCTGTCTGTTCTTTCTTCCTAAACAACCCCACTGGATTGTTGTGACGATGGGGGGGAGGGGTTGACCTCTTGCCTTCAGTTCTACTTCTAATCCCCCCACCCCGAAAAACCCTCGGAATGATTTTCTTCAGAGGTTACTTGAGAATGGGAGAAATACTGTTAAATGCTCTAGACAGGGGTGGGAAACTGGTAGTTGCAGGGCAACGTAGAATCATAGAGTTGGGAGGGGCCTATAAGGCCATCGAGTCCAGCCCCCTGCTCAATGCAGGATCCATACTAAAGCATACCCGACAGATGGCTGCCCAACTGCTTCTTGAACGCCTCCAGGACAGGAGAGCCCCCCCCCCAGGTCATTGGTTCCACTGTTGTACTGCTCTAACAGTTAAGAGGTTTGTCCTGATGTTCAGCCACAATCTGGCTTCCTGTAAATGGAGCCCATTATTCCGTGTCCTGTGCTCTGGGATGCTGGAGAAGAGATCCTGGCCCTCCTGTGTGTGACAACCTTTCAAGTACTCGAAGCGTGCTGTCATATCTGCAAGTCCCATGGTCTCTCACCATTGGCCATGTTGGCTGGCACTGATGGAAGGTAGAGTGCAACAACATCTGGAGGGTGTGTGATACTGCCCAGATGTGTGCTGAGGTGCAAGTTAAACTCGAGGAAGGTTTCTCTCTCCCCCCCCCCCATTTCCTTTGCTGCCTGGTTACAATATGCCACTAAAGCTAATCTCTCCAGTCAACTTCTACTCCCTACTGTTTTCTTAATCCATTTTGAGGGAGAGGAACAGTTTGTTTATTTTAATCTTTTTACTGCATTTGTCAACCACCTTTCCCATAGCTCTAAGCAGCTCAGGCATTGTGAAATGCATCAATTTTTTTTAAAAAACAAAAAATTAAAATATATCTTTTAATCAAAGGCCTGAGCATGGAAAACTGGGCTCAAATAGACCAAGGAAAGCCCCAGTTAATGTAACCTGTCCTCTAAAAAGGAGATCTGTAGCAAAACAGGCAAAATGAGTCAGATCCCTGGATTCTAAGGAGTTACAGAGCAATCCAAGTCATGGGAAGCTGGGGGGGGGGTGGCGGAGGAGGAGAAGGAAGAGGAGGAAGAGCCATTGGTAGCTGCCAGGCCAGCTGAACGCCAACTCAGTTGGTAGCTGCGCATGGGGATCAGGAAATATAAGCCTGTTCGGACAAATGCTCTTACCAGGGAGTAAGCGCTCCCCATTGGCCACCTTTGTAATTATTTACGTACTCTGACCTTTCTGCTGGCAGAAAGTTTGGCTGGATTGGGACCTGCGGGAGCACTCTGCTGGATACAGCAAAAGTCCGATCAACTCGGCTCTACCTCCACTATGCCCCCAGAATGCCCCATTTTCAGGCTTTCTGCCGGCTCTCCGTCTGCTGGGCTGGCTTCCCCAGCAGATCTCCGGCTGAGCCGGCAGGGTCTCAGCTGCGCCGTGGCTCAGCTGGGATGACGGGCTTCTGCCAGCGGAGCCTGGTGGCACCAGGAGTCTGCTGGCTTAGCCGCGGTCTGCCACATCGAACTCCACCCAGCCTGGCACAAATACAAGTCGGATTGCACCCTTAACAAATGTGTAGTAAGTACCCTGGCCTATCCTGGCCTGCATGGACAGCTTGTGCATTATAAGCAGGTTGGTATAACCTGTGCAGAACCTGTGATTATAAGTGACTGATTGACCTACCCCTAGGGATGGGGGAGAAATTTGATTCAGTTCACATTTAAAGGCAAATCTATCTGATTCACAATACATAAACCGGAATGCAGCCATTCCTTTGAAATTCACACTTCTCCAATTTTTGCAGTGCAGTTCTTCGACCAAGCAGCGTGTCTGTTCAGGAAAATGGCATACAAAAATGTCTATACCGGGAGAAATTTGCACTAAAACGCTACAGTAATGAATTTTCATGAGGATTTTTTTTTTTTTAAGGAGTTTGTAAACTGATGTGGAAATGTGGAGAACAGAATTTAAGATTGGAAAAATGGGATAGGGAGAGAGAGAAACTGAAGTTGACAGATTCACCCATCCCTACCTGTCCCCTTCCAGTTCTTTAGCAGATCATTATCAGACTGTCTATTAATTATTTATGGATCCATCCTGAATGATATATTGGGGACATCTTAGGACATTGAGAGCCAGTGTGATGTAGTGGTTAGAGTGTTGGACTAGGACCTGGGAGACCAGGGTTCTAATCGCCACACAGCCATGAAGCTCACTGAGTGACCTTGGGCCAGTCACTGCCTCTCAGTCTCAGAGGAAGGCAATGGTAAACCACCTCTGAATACCGCTTACCATGAAAACCCTATTCATAGGGTCACCATAAATTGGGATCAACTTGAAGGCAGTCCATTTCCATTTCTTAGGACATTGGTCTTCAGACTGTAAGAGGTGCCTTCAGTTGGTGGATGCTGGCATCATCATCAATACCACCATATACATCTTTTCCCTCTGGATGTCTCTCCTATTTCTCTTCTCTCAAGCCAAGAAGAGGCAGACAGACAAGAAAAAGATGGGTGTATATAGTTAAAAACTCCTTAAAAATCTAAAACTAGCCAGTTTGGTTTTAAAAGTGAAAAAGTTGTGCATTACTATCTTTGGAAATGTGAGCAAAACTCTGCTTCTGAATTCCAGGAGACAAACACAAGCCCAGTTTATTTTAAAATAGGTCCCTGTTCTGCCTTTGCCCCGTGAGAGATGTTGCCCTGTAAAATGTTAAAGGCCTTCTCACAGGATAAATACGTTTCTCCTCCTCCCCATGCATTTTTCCCTCACTTGTTGCTCACACAGTCCACATTGCTGCCATAGTCTTGCATTTGAAACAGAGCAAGTGTGATAGGCTACTGCTAACACCACTAGTAGTGTGCATTTGTTGTTATTTTGACTTGCTGTGCAAATGTGCGGTTGTTCCATGGAGCATCCTGGGGCACCTGTTGGATGTTGTTGGTGATGTAGCTAGTGATACCATCTGGAGGGGGGGGCGGAATGGATACAGGTTTAATGTCCAGTTGGTTTAACTGAGCACTTGACTCATGCTAGTCACTAGAACTAGGAAAAAAAGCTGTTGTATTCATGTCTAATTTTTCCAAGACAGTGATGCTGGGGGGAAAAAAAAACTACACTTTGTAAAAAAGACAAACAAAAGTATAGTTGCAAATAACTTTCTTGCATATGAAGTTTGCAGACACATATTTTTTTTCTTTTTTAGTACCAAAAATATAAGTGTATAAAGGTCCCGTCCCCCAACCTTCCTTTGTCTGGTTCTGGTGCTGGTATATCTCAGTTCAGAAGCCTATGCTAGCTCTACTGATGTAGGCACACAATCATGATCCAGCCAGCCCCTTTTGAACTGTGCCTGATGTCCACACTTTGATCCTCAGTGTTTGCACAGAGATCGATGCACACAGATCCCCAGAGCATGAGGACTCTGATTGTACGTTCTATACCAGCAGAGGAAAAGCTTTCTTTCAGTATGAGGACCACCTTTCCTTCTGTGCAACCTTCTGGAGGCCACATGTCAGTGGTGGGTGGGGCTAAAGGCATGTGGGCGGAGCAACAACTGTCCAATTTACCTTTGTACTACAGGCTAATTTCTTCGCACACCTCTCTATCCTCTATACAGGCAAGCAAAAGGTATGATCAAAGTCGAACGACATGTTCCAGCTAGGCAAAAACACTCAAGGAGGGTACAAGGCAGGGCCAGTGAGGTGAGTGGCTGGAGTGAGACCCAAGGGCCAAATAGAGAGGCTTGGAGGGTTGATTTTGGCCCTCGGGCCTGAGGTTCCCCACCTCAGATCTATACACTGTGCATTTTTTTCTCAGCTTATGCATTATATGATGGGAGCCTATGCATATAGGCTACTGTGCCAACATGATTGTCAAGCATATGCCCAGGGTGGGGTGCAGATAGCATGATCACTCACTTTCCCCTCCATGCATGTATCAGATTAGGATGTCGGAATGGAGCTTTGATGTTTTGGGTTAAAAAGTCAGGAGAGGGCACTTGGCTTCAGGGTCTGGTTTTCCGTTGTTGTTATCCTGTGCCCTTTTCTGAACTACTCTCTTGTTTGTTTGTTTGTCTTGGTATAACTTGGACTGCAGACTCTTTATCACAGGGCGGCTGATAATCTGTCTGTCAGACATTGTGTAAATGCTGGGGACTGCTAGCAAATGCTACTGCAGATAATTTCTGTAGAACCCATGACAATACTAATCCCTGGCAATCCATTCCGGAGGCTAGTTCACGATTGCAACTGCACCTGCTCTGAAAGGCCAAAAAAGAAGGGTAGGGAAGTGCATATGCTTAAAAAGCGAGCTGAGTTGAGTGCACTTTGTGTGTGTATGTTCACACATACACCATCTGTACTAGGGAAACAAACACATTGCCATCAAAATAATTTGTAAGAGAGGTGAACATTGTTAAAATATCTGGGATTAATCCATAGCCTCTCAATATTATATTAGAGCAGAGGTGGGAAAGCTTCGACCCATGGGCCAAACTTGGCCCACCAGGCTGTTTTGGGGAAGCCACTCCCTTTCCCACCCCACACCTGATGTCATGTATGGTGTCTGCCTTGAAACATCTGAAGTAATATGCACTGCTTATACAGAGTGCCAAGGATGGCCATGTACACATTATGAAAAAGAAAAAAGGAAATGAATCACCCCCAAAAGGACACGTATTTCATAAAACTTGCATATGCTAATCTATACGCGTAGATGTAGATTTAGACATAAAAATGTCGATTCAACTGAAATGCAATACATCTCGCCCTAATGGAGAAGACAGTAACCAGGTGGCCTGTGTGCTGTCCAGGTGCTCACTGTTGACGGGCAGCTTCAAGGCCCTTGCCTCTCACCCTTCTGACTGTGGGAAAGGGCATCAGTGGCTGTGTTCTACCTCCATGGAGGCAGGATGCCTCTGAATACCAGTTACTGGGAACTGGAGGTGGGGAAAGCACTGTTGCGCTCAGCTCCTGCATGTGAGCTTCCATAGCGATTGGCGACTGTGAGGCCAGGATGCTGAGCTAGATGGGCCTTTGGCCTGACCTAGCAGGGCTGCTCTTTTGTTTTTACGGTTCTTTGTCTTGAAATTGGTCTTGGGCTGGGCAGCTTTTCAGTTAGAGGATGCCTTCAAATAGAGGACTGAACTGTGCAAAACAGGACACATGGGCACCCTACGAATGCCTGGCCTTGACTGCTGCAGAACAAGCCCTCTTAAGGTCTGCTCAGGGATGATTGTCCAGGGGACAGGATATGGCTTTGCTTGCGAGCGGGGAGAGGTTGGTGTGCCGGGCGCTTCACCGTAGAAATAAAACCAGCCTCTGTGCTGTGAAAGTGTAATGTGGGGGTCGCTATTTGGAGAGGTTGGTTTCCAAAATCATCTCAGCTGGGATCCTTGCCCTTGCTTGTTTCCTTTAAGTCTTATTATCATTGCCTTCCACCACCACCCAGCCTTACGTGACACAGGACATTTGCAGCATGAGCTCTTGTGAGTTTGCGGAACTGCCTCTCTGCAAAGGAAGTGGCATTTGCCTGATAGCTTTAAAAGGAGATGGAAATGATGACTGTAAAATGCAATGTTGGGAACATTTTTTTTTTTGCATTCTCCCAAGGGAATGACTTGGGTGGACCCTTGTTTTTATTTCTAGCTCTCTTTTCCAGGATACGACTGTAACATTCCGAGCCGGGGAAAGCAATGCAGAGAAAAATTCCATATTGACATGGCTTAAATACAAATGTCTTCATCTCTTTCTGCAAGAGCCTTGATGAAGCAGGCGTCCCCTCTAACCTTGGGTGATGTGACTGGAAGGGTATTTTGCAAAGAGCCCTGTGATCTCACATCTCTCCTTGTGATGTCTTAAATCTAGGGGGTCCCTCCAGACTGCGGGTGTGTGGGTGTATTCTGCAACTTGTCACTGATGCAATAATAACACATTAGTGGTGGATTTATATTAGGAACATAGGAAGCTGTCTTATACTCAGACCACTGGTCCATCTGGCTCTATCGACTACACACTGACTGGCAGCAACTTTCCAGGGGGTCAGGCAGGGATCCTTTCCCAGCCCTACCTGGAGATGCTGGGGATTGAACTTGGAACCTTCTGTATGGAAGGCAGATGCTCTACCACTGATGCTGTACTAGACTGTGCACATAGGGGCACACTTGGACAATCGAGCACCAACAAAGGTGGGACACCCCCTCCCCCCCAAAAAAAGTTGTGCTAGAAAAAGGTACAGAATTTCAGTAGGAAGCTATAGAACATGCACTGTTCTATAGGAAACAAAGCCAGATATCTGTCTCAAAACTTTTACAGGCACTAACAGTATTGAAAGTGGGATTGCGTATAACCACCCCAGTACCACCCTGAGCACTAAACATCATGAATGCACAATGTAAAGGATGTATGTAGGGGCCCTGGCTCTGTACTTGAAAGGGTACCTAACTCCACTATGAGTTCCGTTCCTTTGGGAAGACTTGGGTACTTATCTAGCATTGTAAAATGAAAGGATCCTTCGGTGGCAAGTAGTTTTGCAGGATGATCACTTTGGCAAAAGATTGTGGAGGAAGGAATCACCTCAGTGCTCTCCTCCGTTTCTTGCAGCCCACTCCCATGGGTACAGACTCTGCTCATGTGAACAGGTCCCACTGATCTTGGAGTGACTTACCTGTTCCATCTGGGCTGTATAAGACAGTGTCTTCTGAGTGATGAGAATACAGCACCTTCCATTTGCAATGTGCAAGTGGTAGCTAGAAGTGAAATATTTTAGCCCTACCTGATGGTAAGCTAGAGGACATGGGAATACCAAGACTGCTGCCAGGTATTTTGTGCTTGACCAGCTCATGGGTGAGGAACCTCTGGCCCCCCAGGTGTTGTTTGACTCTAAATTCCATCAGCTAGCATGGCCAACAGTCATGGTTGATGAGAGTTGCAGTCCAGCAACATCTATAGGGTCGCAGTTTCCCAACCCTGGATTAGGTAGTTGCTAAATAGCTCTTTGTGGAATTCTGCAGGCATTCTTACCCAAATGACTTAAATGCTAAGAATTCAAAAGTTTGTTATTCCCTAGAAGCATCCCACTCTTACAGGATTCTGGTTTTTTAGCTGTTCAGGAATGGATCATAGTTTCTCCCAAATAATCCACGCTGAATCTCCAATGGGTGCTTAAGACCACTAAACCTTTGTGAATCACCCATTTCTTGGACATCTATACAGCCTCTGGCTTATCAGTTTCACCTAAGGTGCAATTAGCTGTTGTGTCGGTCTTAAATATCTCCCAGTCCTGTGTTAGTTTTGCTATGGATGAATGTCATTTAAATGTACATTAGTGAATCACTCATGTAATCACTTGATTCTTCACCTTGGTTTGCTTTGGAATCTGCTGTGATCATATCTGTTCATAACCCGCTAGTAGTTGATTGATTTGGTGGGTTTTCAGTTTCCACTTTGTTGTGTAAACTTTGGTCGGTCTGATCTTTGGAATGATCATTCACTGGAATGAAGCAAAACCACAACCATAGCCATCTTTAAAATGGGTACCAAAAAAAGGAGAGTTGCTATTAGGTTCTTTGGGAACTGATTTGAGACTAGGGCTCAGCGGCAGGGTACCTGCTTTGCACGTAGAAGGTCCCAGGTCCAGTCCCTGGCATTTCCAGTTAAAAGGATCTGGTTACAGAGACATGGGGAACCTGTGGCCCTCCAGATATGGGACTCCAAGTTCCATCAGCCCCAGCCAGAATGGCCAATAGTTGGTGGGAGCTATAGTCCGACAATATCTGGAGGACCACAGGTTCTCCATCCCTAAGATAGCAGGTGATAGGAAAGAACTCTGTCCCTGAAAGCAGTGCTTGGAAAAGTTACTTTTTTGAACTACAACTCCCATCAGCCCCAGCCGGCATGGCCACTGGACTGGGCTGATGGGAGTTGTAGTTCAAAAAAGTAACTTTTCCAAGCTCTGCCTGAGAGCCATTGCCAGTCAGAATAGACAACACTGGACCCAATGGACAAACAATCTGACCTGGTATAAGGGAGATCTCTGTGCTCCTTTCAATAGAATCAGTGCCAGTATACACTTGTGCAGGTACACACACATCTGTCTTGTACTGAGTAATTCCACTGATCCATAGAGCCCAGAGCTTCTCAGATTACATGTCCTATTGCCAAAGTTCCATTTAACTGGGGATGCCACCGACTGAACCTGAAAACTCCTGTGTGCAAAGCATATGCTGTACTGCTAAGTGATAGCCCACTTAGGAAATCTCGGGTAGGACCAGCCCTACCGTCAGACAGAGTGACAGCAGATGCTGAGGAGCCTGAAGCAGACAGAGCTGCGTGTGCCACACAAACTGTTCTGTGCCTCCTAAGCTAGCTTGCTGCTCTCAGGTACAGTGGAGGATGCTCTCCGCCAGCGTGGAAGGAAGATTCAAAGTGCCAGTCTGGTTAGATTCTGTATGTGGTAAGATGGCGGGAGGCTACCACCTTGAACCTTCCCTCTGGAAGCAAAATGTCTTGGTCCGACCCTGACCTTGGGGATGTGATCACTGAGCCTAATGAGGCCCTTAGCTGTCAATCCAATAGCAGCTCTCCAAGAGCTCTGAGCTGTTACAGAAAACTCTTCCAAACCCTTTAGTGTTTTGTCATCGAAATAACCCCTGAAAGACAACTTGTGATTACTATTGTCATTTCAGACTAAATCTATTTTTCCCCCTCATTTGGCATGGGGAGAGTTAAAAGGCAGCCAGCTAGCTCCCAAGGATTACAGAGGAGCCAATTTTTCCCCCCTGAATTTTTATTCTCTTGAGTCTTAAAGTTCCTTCTGCCCCGGGGTCGTGAGAAATGCAACGAGGGACTTTCTCAACAAGCATTGTGCTTAAGGCCAACTCATATCTGTTAATTTTATAAATAGTTTCTGCTCACAAACAGACAAATTTCTCTCCCCCCCCTCTTGCAACTTTGAGTCAGGAACGGGAGAGTCCTTTTTCTACTAGAAAAGCTAATAACGTAGTTATCAGCCCCAGAGAAACAAGCAAGCAAACAAAAAGGTAACTTTTAGTCTTCCACTTTGCTAGAGTTCTCTCCCTCCCTCTGTCCACTCTTCTGTAGTGAAACATGCCATCTGGGGCGCCTTTGCCTGCTAGCAAGGGTCCGTCAAACTAAGACCGAGGAGAGAGTGCCGGTCCCTTGGTTTAATTTCTGTTTCCGTTTCCCATAGCGTAATCATATTAATCGTACAGAGCAAGGCCATCAAATGAAATCTGCTTTCATCCTTTAATTCTCAAATGTTTAATAGCTTATAGGGGAGGAATATTGGATTGGAGGACTATGGTCAGGAATTATGCATGGGTCCTGAAACGTCAAAAGTCTCTAGCCAGCCTGCCTATCCATCCCCACAATGATTTGTGGTTCAGGTTTTCAGCTGGCTCTTTTTTAAAGCATATTTTGGATATTATCATCCTCATCAACATCATCCCAGCAAAAAAAAAGAACAAGTGGTTCATTTTAAATGTCCAGAACAGTGTGGCTGTCCTCTCTCACTTCCCCCCCATAACATTTCCCCCATCACTCAGGATTAGATTTGCTGAGAGCCAAGCTAATGATCACATATACAGCAGAGTCTGAGCTCTTCCAGATCACATTTTTATTGAGCACGTATCCCAATTTGATTACTCAAAGCTTACGGGGAAGTTAGACAACGTCTGGTCTTCACTGAGCATGTGGTCTGACTTGTTTGTGGGGAGGTTGTACAACAATGAACAATTCATCCCAACAGAGCACTTTTATCCACTTTAATGGTGCAAGCCGAAACGTATGATATGTATGTGTCAGTCTGGAGACATCCTGAGAGCTAAACTGGAGGGATGGTGGCAAACAGGCTTCTTCCATTCATATGTGCAGGAAATTGAATCACAGTCTTTAAGAATAAAAGTTATTTGACAGTGCAAGGATGTTCTCCCCCCCTCCAATCACTGTTCCACTGCTTTTTCCCTGTCCAGTCTTCTGCTATCAGAGGCAGAGAAGGAGAAAAGTGTCTGGAAGGCCGTAACTCAGTGGCAGAACATCTGTTTTTGCATGCAGAAGGTCCCAGGTTCAATTTGCAGCATCTCCAGGGTGGTCTGGGGGAGACCCCTGTGCCTGAAACTCTGGAGAGCCACTACTGCCAGTCAATATAGACAATACTGAGGTAGATGGACCAATGGCCCAGGGGTGTAGTCATCTGTGGTCTTAGACCCCTTACATTTTGGGGAGCCAGATCTCAGCAGGGTCCCTATATCTCCAGCATTCTATGAGCCAATCGGCATGTAAGGGGAGAGCGTTAGCCACTGGGAAGAGTCTTCTAACTTGTCTCCTTGTCATTTGCTGCTGATTAGAGCCAACCAGAGTGAAATGAGTTCCTATTAATTTCTACTTCAAAGAGTCAAGTTGTGGAAAGTGAGAATTCTGTAACTGCAGAAAAAGAGACAGTTAATTTGATGACAGCATTTCATCTACATCATCCAAGCAGTTTGGTAGCAGAGGGTAGACACTGAATTCAGTAATTCAAGCAATATCTCTGATGGTGAGAAAGGACAGTCAAAGGGTGACAGTGATAGAGAAGCAGAAAGCAGTATTCAGGTCTGACCAGATTAGTCTATAATCTTTGAAGTGGGCATGGCTTTGACTATTATGAAGGGACCCTGAATGTCTGCATTTGCCATTGCACTAATACAATGGCCTAAGTTTCCTATGTTCCTGGAGCAACTATCTGGTAAGAGTATTCAGCACCCCTCTCCTGGGTGATCCTTTTGCTGTTCAACTAAGACCCTCTCACCCACCTTCACACATTTCATAAGTCAATCTGGGCAGGCACATGATTAATGGCACCCTTCTGTATCAAATTAATCCTTGGTTGGGATTGATGTGGGTTGCATGGGGGCAATACTTGGAGGAAGCTCAAGGAAATGAAATCATGAGTGCCGTGACTTGGTAACAAGGCGTTTCTTTGCCTACGGGAAGGCCATAAGCATTTGACGTAGGGCTCTGCTGAGTTGGCATTTGCAGACTCTCTCTTTGTCTTCTTTTTGCTGATGGCATACTTTAACAAGTCTGCTGTCTTCCCTTTAAGTGCCCTTGTGTTGTCTCTGGTTCTGCAAGGAGAACAGGAGATCTTGGACAGCCTTTCTTCCCTCTCTCAAAGAGTTTTACCTCGGTGGTGGTGGGTGCTCAAAGGGTTAATTCAACTAAGTCCCACTCAGAGCAGACTCATGGACATAAATGACCCTAAGTTAGACATGTTTATTAGCTTCATAATAATAATAAAATAATAAAATTTTATTTATGAGTCACCTATCTGGCCGAATGAACGGCCACTCTAGGCGACGTACATAACACAGTAAAATACAATGTAAAAACCAATGAGGACCACAATCAATAATTAATCTAAACACCACCCTTCCAGTTAATAACAGCATTAAAAACTAATCTACCCCAAGGATCCTGTATACCTGCCTGAACAGCCGGGTTTTCAAGGCCCGGCGGAAACCTATCAGGGAAGGGGCATGGCGAAGATCGAAAGGAAGGGAATTCCAGAGGGTGGGGGCCACAATCGAAAATGCCCTCTCTCTGGTCCGCACCAGCCTAGCTATTGTAACTGGTGGGACCGAGAGAAGGTCTTGCATGGCTGATCTTGTCGGGTGGCATGATTGCTGACGCTGGAGGCGCTCCTTCATTGGGTCTGCTCTGAGTAGGACCAGCATTGAATGCCACCCCAAATGTATGCTGCTTTCTGGCCCTTCTATCTTGGCACCAGCTGTATGACTGGCAGACTAGCACAACAGATCTGTATTTGTTTTATTGGGTTTTTAACACTGCCTTCCTAATGAGATCATCTCCCCAATGCTTTGTACAGCCAAAGCCCAAGACAGCTAAGATGCAATCATAAAATATAACAAAACGGTTAAGAACAAGGCAGTATCAAATAAAACCAGATCCAATATTTATTTATTTATTTTATTTTATTTATATACCGCCCTAAGCCCGAAGGCCCTCTGGGCGGTGTACAAAAAGATAAAAACAAGCGCAATATATAAATACAATAATACAATAAATCAAAAAACAAAACAAACAAACAATAAAAGAACCAAACAACATCCAAAAAACAAAATAATGATGAAAATGCTATTAAAACACGCTTTAAAATGCCTGGGAGTATAAAAAGGTTTTCACCTGGCGCCGAAAAGATAGTAGCGTCGGCGCCAGGTGCACCTCATCAGGGAGGCTATTCCACAGTTCGGGGGCCACCACGGAAAAGGCCCTGGTTCTAGTCACTACCCTCCGAGCTTCTCGATGGGATGGCACTCGGAGGAGGGCCTTAGATGTTGAGCGCAGTGTCCGGGTAGGTTGGAGAAAGGGGAGTATCTAATAACACAACTTCAGAAGACAGAGTATAAAAAAGAAAAGTCCTAAGGTCCCTCTGGAAGCAGTGATACAGTTTGGCCGTTTTAGATTCTGGGCTTAACGGGTTGTGTCCAACTCAGTCTTACGCAGAGCAGACCCATTGACATGAACAAACCAAAGTTAGTCATCTCCATTCACTTCAGTGGGTCTGCTCTGAGTCAAACTAGCATTGGATACATGCCAGCGGTCTTATGGGGAACCCCCCTCTATAGAAGGTGATGTGTATTTTACTTCAATATGTGACAAGCCAGCCCTGCAGCATTTTGGAGCAGGGGCTTGCACATTCTGCTGACTGGGGCCCTGGACGTCTGTCCCAAAGTCTTGCCGTGATGGTGCCACAGTCTGAAAGGCTTGGAGGGAGGGAGCCACTTGGGCCTTCCATAGGAAGCCATGCCAGAGGCCAGGGCTATAATATAAAAGGCCCAGAACTTTGGGGCTATCTTAACATGCAACTGTTTGCAGGAGGATTTCTAGACTGATTGCAGTGAAGGTCTGTTCTAGTAGGAGTCTTCTCCTTTCCCCACCCTGCATCACCCCAAATCTCCATTGCCTAGCCTTTACTCACCTAGTTAAGCCTAGTACCGGATTGCATTAAAAAAAATCTGGCCATTGGTTCTGGTCACTGGAGTTCATCTTAAAACTAAGGAAGGGTGGACTCAAAGCATTGCCTCTTATGATACTGCAGAGGGGGAAAGGGGAAGAGCTTGGGTGTATAACTTGCAGCTTCTGCTGAGAGATTGATATCGCTCCATCCAGGGCATGGAAAGTAGGGCCGGCCCTACCATTAGTCAGAGAGAGGTGACCACCTCAGCCATCAGATGCTCGGGAGCAGCAACCCCCACCCATCCCCCTGCTGTAGGAAAGAGCGGTGTGCACCATATGACCTGTCATGCACCCCAGCCCGATGCCCTCACTTGTGGCAAAAGATGCTATCCCATCACCAGTGTTGAAGTAAGATTGAACTGCCAGTCCGGCTGGCTTCTGTCTCTGAAATGGGGGTGAGGACAAGTCACATCGTCTTGTCCTTTGCCTCAGGCAACAAAATGTCTTGGACCAGCCATAATGTGGGAGAGAGACAACAACATGTTTGGGGGGAGCATCCCACAGTTCCATGAAGAGCCTGCTTGGACAATGAGTAGACTCTGGGAAAGAGAGGGAAGGTTAGGCCTCAGTCCATGTAAACAGGGGGATAACTTTAGCTTGGGGACGCTGGTTCCTAGGAATGGGGGAGAAATTCAATTCAGTTTACATTTAAAGTGGGACCAACCTAATTCACACTTTCCAAAATGAGATGCAAACCAAAACGCAGCCATCCTTTGAAATTCACACTTCTCCGCATTTTGCAACGCAGCTTTCCAGCCACGTAATGTGTACAAAAACGCTTTACTAGGGTAATGCAAACATCACTGAAAATAGCATGCAAACTTGCATTCTGTTTGGGAAATGGCTTTGCAAAACTGTATAGCAGGTGAAATTGCATTCTAATGCATGTAAGTTGGACGTTTGCACTAAAACACTGATGAACTTTCATGAATACTTTTTTTAAAAATAGTAAAGTGATGTGGAGGACTGATGAGTGGAAAAATTAGAAACCGAGAGAACTGACATATTCTTCCACCCCTATTCCCCATGCGCCTCCTCCCACTCGGCTGCGGCTATCGGAAATGAAACTCTGCTCAAGGGAAATGAGCATGTAAAGATGATTGTAGTCCCTCCTTGGAGAATGTGCTGTGTCTCTCTTTCTAAAGTGGAGATCTCACAGATATTACCAAGAGCAGTCTAGCTGAGCTTAACTGCTGGTATGCATTGGTATAAAATGTAAATGTGCTGCCTTCAAGTTGATTCCGACTTATGGCGACCCTATGAATAGGGTTTTCATGGTAAGCAGTATTCAGTGGGGGTTTACCGTTGCCTTCCTCTGAGGCTGAGAGGCAGTGACTGGCCCAAGGTCACACAGTGAGTTTCATGGCTGTGTGGGGATTCGAACCTTGGTCTTCCATGTCGTAGTCCGACACTCTATCCACTAGGCCTGCTAAAGTAGAGTCTTCAGCCCTCATCAGCAAGCAGCATTTCTGAAGGGCAGCTTTGACAAAAGGAAAGGCTGCCAAGCCCTTCCTCTTAAATGTGGCCTGTTGCTTGCAAGTTGCAGGACTACAGTGGTTACTCCCTCGGCACTCCCCCTTTTTGCCTTTGGGTTGATAAATAACAAAGAGCCCAGCATTGCCCCTAAAGAGGTTGCCTTAGGCTCCATCAGTTGCTGATCACCGCTCTGGGGAGCTCTAATCCAAAATGATGCAAGGTTTAAGCTCAGCATCTTCAAGTTCACCTGGAAACAACCCCCCAGGCAATGCAAACGGCAGGCAATATTTCTGGATCTAGAGTTTGGAGTGTTTCAATTTTGTTTTACTTGCTAACTTGTCATTCCACAAATTTAAATCCAATTGTCTGTTATCAAGCCACTCTAGAAGAATAGCTGTACTAGCAAAAAATCTAGGTCTGAAGTTACATACTCTTGGGTTCCTATTTCGTGCTAATCATAATTTGCTCCAATGTCCAAGTCAGCAAATTATAGCTGGTGCTTGCGATGATGATGATGGAAACTTCTTGTACTTACTATTTTCAGACTTTTGACAGCGATCTAAAAACTTTATATAACAGAAAGGTCTTTGACATGAGGAGATCTGTTATACAGACTGGGAGGGCAAAGTTTGTTGAGAATGGGAAAAAAATCTGGATTGGAGAGATTCAAGTAGATTGGATTTTGCTGGAAACACAACATGAAGGGCAGTGGAGGAAGATTATGCAAAAGATTCCTTGTGAACTGCCACTAGAAGCCGCCGCCAATGGATTTGCTTCTCACTGTGTGCTTCCTCCTGATTTGGGGAACAGTGCAATGTCTTTTGCAGCCACTCCACACCCAAACGTGTAACTCATGAATAAGACAAAGGCATGCTTGGGAAATATGTATACCCTTATAAGGCAGTCTGAGTTGTTTGCGGCTCCCTGTTGAATGTACGTTCAGTAGCCAGCCCAGGGTTGTTGGCATGTAATATATGGGCTCAGTGGCCCCAAAGGGAGGTTTCACTTCCAGGTAAGAAGATGAGCTCAGTCATCATGTTTTCCAAAAACAATTATTATGGTATGCTGTCTCATTTTATTATTTTATTTATTTTACCTGCAAACATTTCAACGTTAAAAAAAATGGCATAAGAACCATAATAACATTAAGTTCTTAAAAGAAGTACCAAATACACCACAAATCAGCTGATCAGATTAATACATCCACATAGTCAGATTACCCCTGAGGGGAAAACCTCGGGTTGAACAGGTGAGTTTTAAGGAGCACCTCGATGCTAATACTGTTAAGTCAAACTGCTCATTTTGTGGGTGTTGCAATGGATGGATCAATGAAGCTGTCTTTCACTGTTTAGCTCAACTGATGTCGGTTCCCTCCTAGTTCTAAATTAATCTGCAATTGTTTAAAAAACCCCACAAAAATGCATTTTATTTTCTCTCAAAATACGTACTCTAAAATGCACTTCGATACTTGGTTTTTTTAGCTGAGCATAGCATCACAAATTTCAGAAAAGTGCAAAATCTGTAGGAGAACTATGTTCTCATCTGCATGTTAGTCCAGGAGGTGTGGCTCTTGTTGGTTCGTAAAGGAATTCTTGAAGATTGAATTCCCCGAGCATCCCTACACGGGCGTTCCGTGACTGGAACTCCCTGTGTTTTCCCCCAACCCCCCTATTGTGGAAATTCCTCGTGGCATGTACTTTGGCTCTTGGTTTTGAAAAAGAAACTGAACTTGTGGACCCCCGACTTAAGGGACTGCAGAAGAAAAGGGAAAAGGGTTTTAGAATTACCACTGGGGGAGTGAGGGGAAGCAAGTCCAGCTTTAGCAGCTTAGTAGGTAGCCCTGGTAAGGCCATGTCAGTTTGGGGGCTTAGTTGGCTGTTCCAAAAGGCTCTTGCTCTGTCTGCTTCCTTCTCATGGAGGATCAAGCATCCATCTGGGCTCTACCTAAATCACTCAAAAAGACACAGGAGAGATCAGGGTGGTCAACTGATTCACAGAGTCGCTGTAAGTCATAATCGACTTGAAGGCACATCACAACAACAGAGTTGTAAGTGAGAAGGCTGGCAGGTACTGCCTGAGGGCAGACTGAGGTTGTTGGTGGTGGGGTGCCTCATTAGCCCCAATGGACCAGCCCTCCACTTCTCTGCTGTCCAGGTGCTAACTATGAATGGGCAACTTCAAGGCCTCTCCTGCTCTCCCTTCTTAGGGTTCTTTATGTTTAAACCAAGCTTGGATCAGACAGCCCTTCAATTCTCCTCTGTCAAGCAGGGCATGTGGCTACCTTATCCTCGGTTTGAGAATTTTTCCACTCTTGTCAGAACATAGGTAGCATCTGAGTTGCATGTTGTGATTAAATGTTCTGGCATGGACTTTCTAAACCCTCAAATTGTCAGAGGCTCAGAGCCAGTCAAAGTTCCTGATGCTTGAAAGCTAAGTTACTTAAAGTTGGCTTGCTGTTGGACACTGATGGCGAACTGTGCTTCTCCCTTGCAAATCACGGCATTTGAGTGCTTAGAGATGCTAGGGGTGCCAGTTGTGTCTGGCAGGGCCAATGTCTGGCCAAAGAGTGCCTGGGGCCAGCTAGAGGGATGCCCTATGCATTTTAGACAGCTCAAAGACTTGTATCCGCTTGACCTAAATCACTCAAAAAGACACAGGAGAGATCAGGGTGATCAGCTGAGGCTAATGCAAGGCTAATGTGTACTTAATGTGTCAGGCAAGAAGCTGTGTTGGAACAGCATCCTGTTTCCAGAGAGCGGCATGCCTGTAACATGGCACTTGCAAAACAAAACAAAAAACAAGGAAAGGACAGAAATTGTAAATATGGGCTGGATGCTATGAGGCTACCATTTTGCCATGCATTCCCTTTTGTTGTGTTGGGTGCTGTGTGAATACTGCAAAAATTTTTTTAAAAAAACAACTTTATCTGAAGACTCCAATATCCTTGCTTTAAACCTCTGCGATAAAACACATACATTTTGCGTGGCTTTGGAGACGCTCACCACCTGCTCAGCAGCACATGTCCTCGAACCAATCAGTTTATCTCATCTACCTGTTTCCACTTCAAATATGTGAACCACGTTGGGTGTTAAAGGCAGGGAGTTAATAATGGTGGTTCCGAACACAAAGAAAGGTTTGTCTTGTCTTAAATGAAAATAAACACACACGCAGAGGGGAAAAATGAAAATCGGTGACAGATGTGGCCCAGTGGATGAGATCCCCTTGTCTGAGCCAGGTGCTTAAAGTCCACACATCTGGACAAAGCTGTGCTGCTCTCTGGAATGACAAATAGACTGGCTCCCTGCCACTGGTTTTCTCAGGACTTGTAGTTAGTAGTGTTGTTGGACTCCATCTCCCAGCAGCCCCAACCAGCATGGCCAATGGTCAGGGGTGATGAGAGTTGTAATCCAACAGGTTATCCACATCCCCGCTTTAACTGGAAATGCTGGGAATTGAGCCTGGGACCTTCTGTATGCAAAGCAGATGTGCTACCACTGAGCTATGGTCCCTCAGCCCAGCAGTGGGCTTGGGCTATTTTAGCCGATCAGCTTTCTGGAGAATTGGTGAATGCTTTGAGAGATCTGTGCTTGACTGACCCTTTCCTCCACTTTGTACCATTTCCCATCTGCTAATTCCGGATTAAAGCTAAGCGACCCTGCATTCCCTTTGTCTCCCCCCACCCCATTTTCAAATGCACTGATGCAAGCTGTGCCTTTGCCCTCCAGTTGCTTCTGGATCTCTCTCTCTCCCCTCTGTCCAGGGCCAGCACCAAAGAGCGGCCAGGTCGGGCCCTGGCTGAGGGCCCCTACGGCCCAGAGGGGCCCCTGAAGGGCCCCTCATTAGGGTGGGAGAATAGCACTCCCCTTCCACGATCTGCAGCAGTGAGGGAGCTTCCAGGCTGCCTGCCCGTTCACTCGCTCCACCTACCTGTCTCCAGTCTTCTGCTGCTGTGCGCACTGCACACGCAGGGCTGCCATCAACTAAGATAGCAGTGGAGGCTTCTTCAAGGGGCTGATGCCCCTACCACCATCTTGGTTGATGGCAGGCATGCACATGCGTCCCATCAACCAAGATGGCGATGGGGGCATCAGCCCCTTGGAGAAGCCTCTGCCACCATCTTGGTTGATGGTAGCCCTGTGCATGCAGTGCACACAGCCTCAGGAGACAGGTAGGTGGAACAGGCAGGAGGTGCGTGCCTGAGGCAGGCTGGTTCCCCAGGGTCCAGTCATGCCTGGAACCGGCCCTGCTTCTGTCCTTCCTTCTATTGTGTCTCTGGTTAATCTCCACAAAGAGCCTTTACTCACTGATGCTTTATTTCTAATTCCCTTTGTCTGTGGACTATAGGTTGGCTTGCACTAGTGTTTATCATCATCTTAATTGAGGGAAAATGGAGCTTTCAGGGGGCTTAATGTGGCCTTCTGGAGTCTTGGCCCCCATAACTAGCTTCTCCTTTTTTTTATGTGACCTTGAGCTGAGTCATGACACTCATTCAGATGAGCAAAATTACCTTAAGGCAACCTTGGATGAACCACAGAGCTTTCATATGGAATAACTGTAGAGTCTTCTGCTGACTTGATCATGACTCTTTCTGCACAGAATGTGGATAATCTCCGCATGCTGTGTGGTATTGAATGATGCTGGCTCCCACTTTACAGTTAGCGAAGCGAACATGCCTAAGGCCTCATACTTCATGGATGAAATGCGGAAGCATTAACCAGTGGTGGGCAACCTGCTGTCATTCCAGATGTTGTAGGACTCTAACTGCCATCAGCCCTAGCCAACATGTCCAATGGTCATGGAAGCAGGAGAGAAAGCTGTTACGCTCAGGTCCTGCTTGTGGGATTCCACATTGTCATCTGCTTGGCCACTGTGAGAACAGGATGCTGGACTAGATGAACTTTGGGTCTGATCCAGTGAGGCTTGTTGTATGACGGTAGTCTGGCTGTAAGTCAAGAACAAACCTTGGCTACAGCTCATGGTTTGTCTGGAATGAGACAAACCATGAGCCCAGGTTCAAACATAACACTAAACCAAACTGTGGCTTACCTCTAAGTAGTGGTCTGGGAGCAAGCAAAGTGACTGTAATTGTTACTGAGAGTACCCACCCACTTGTGCTTTCACGCTTAGCCATGGTTAGGGTTAGTTTTGCGTGTGAAGTCGGCTTTAGAGTATCAGACTAGAACTAGGGAGATGCATAACAACATAAGAAGAGCCTGTTGGATCAGACCAGTGATCCATCTAGCCAGCATCCTGTTCACACAGTGGCTAACCAGATGCCTGTGGGAAGCCCGTAAGCAGGACCTGAGCACGAGAGCACTCTCCCTCCTGCAGCTTCCAATAACTGGTATTCAGAAGCACACTGCCTTTGACTGTGGAGGCAGAGCATAGCCATTGTAGCTAGTAACCTTTGATATCCTCCATGGATTTGTCTAACCCTCCTTTAAAGCCACCCAAGTTGGTAGCCATCACTGCCTCTCCTGGGAGCAAATGTCTTAGTTTGCCTATGTGCTGAGTGAAGAAGTTCTTGTTTTTGGCTGTTGTTAATCTTCCAGCATTCTGCTTCATTGGATGTCTGTGACTTCTAGTGTTTCTCTAAACTAAAAAAGCCCCAAATGCTGCAGCCTTTCCTCATAGGGGAGCAAGGATGGTCAAGTATATTGATTCGGTTTGGATTTGAAGCCAAATTCACACTTTCCAAAGCAATATGGAAACTGAAACACAGCTGTCCTTTGAAATTCACAGCTATTTGAATTCTGTGATGCAGTTTGCCAACCGACCAATGTTTACAAAAATGCATTTATTATAGGGGAAAGTGTGCCTAAAAAGAATGTGTGTGAAAATGGCATACAAAAATGCATTATATGATGAGAAAATGTGTGCAAAAACATGAACATATTGTCAAAACTGCCTACAAAAATAATTTTGTTAGAGGTTCACACTAAAATGCTGGGGAATTTTCGTGAGCATTTTTTGTAAAAAAAACAAATAAATTGCAAATTGCTGCAGAAATGTGGAGAACTGAATTTCAGATTGGAAAAAAACAGAGACAGAGAGAATTGAAATGGACAGATCTCTCTCCCCCCCCCACCAATAGGGGAGTTGCTCCATTCCCCTGATCATTTTGGTTGCCCTTTTCTGAACACAGGTTCAGATCTACTCTCAGCCACTGAGTGCTCTGCCTAAACTACCTCATAGGGTTGTTCTGACGATGAAACAAGTGGGGGTGGGTTGGGGAGAAAGAAGCATGTGTGCTTCCCTGAGCTTCTTGGAGGAAGGTTGGGATAAAAATGTAAGGGGGGGGAAATGTTAAAGCCAGCATCTTATATTGTGCCTAGAAACCAACTAATAGTCAGTACTGACTGAGGTACTACTTGTGGGGGACAAGAGAAGGTTGGGTGACATTGACCTGAAGTTCAATGGGGTGAGTTTACCCCTAAAGGACCAGGTCCGCAGCCTTGGGGTTGTGCTTGATTCCAGGCTGTCCATGGAGGCTCAGATTTCGGCAGTGAGCCGGGCAGCCTGGTACCAACTACACCTCATACGAAGGCTGCAACCCTACCTTCCTGTTCATCAGCTCCCACTGGTGGTACACGCCCTGATCACCTCTCGTTTGGACTACTGTAATGCGCTCTACGTGGGGTTACCCTTTAAAACGGTCTGGAAATTACAACTGATACAAAATGCGGCGGCTCGACTACTTACGAATAGTCGCCGCCGAGATCACATCACACCAGTGTTGTTCGACCTACACTGGCTTCCTGTTGTTTTCCGAGCCCAATTCAAGGTGTTGGTATTGACCTTTAAATCCCTATACGGTTTCAGCCCAGTTTATCTCACGGAGCGCCTTCAACGCCACCAATTATGCCGCCCGACAAGATCGGCCGCACAGGGCCTTCTCTCAATCCCGCCAACAAAAACAGCCAGATTGGCGGGTGCAAGAGAGAGGGCATTCTCAGTGGCGGCCCCCACTCTTTGGAACTCCCTCCCACAAGATCTCCGGCATGCCTCTTCCCTAAATGTATTTCGGAAAGCCTTAAAGACCTGGCTTTTTCAGCAGGCCTTCGGGGTATCCGGGGAGGGTTAATCGATATAATTGTAATGCCTCCTACCCAGTTTTAATATTGTTGTTGTAGATCTATTGTTTTTATTGTATTACTGTATTTTATTAATTGTATTTTAATAATTTTGTAAGTCGCCTAGAGTGGCCATTGGCCAGATAGGCGACGAAGAAATTAAATTTATTATTATTATTATTATTACTGATCTTTTAGCACTTGTGAAATATGTTCATGACCTCAATCTTTTGTCTGGAAAATAAGAAATAATAGTAACTGGCTTTAAGGTCACTTCTGAAGGCTTCCAAAATGGAGATTGTAAAGTTCTTTCACACCTTAAAAATGCCATATGAAGTCCATGTAACGATGACGGATGATAATACTTCTGGCTCAAGCTCAGTGCTTTTAAGTGCTACATTGGAGGTGTTGCAAATTAATCCTTTGATACTGTAGCTGCTCTCCTCCCCCACACCACCATGTAGAGTTTCTCTGCTGACACCACATGTCAGCTGTGCTGACTGCCTAGCAGGCGTTGCTTTCACAATTGTCCTTGTTGTGCTATGTAGGGTTTGTGGCTGACTCTGTGCGGGTTAATCAGTACAGGGCAAGCACCTCGGGATGCGTACTGTGTCTTGAAATGTGCGTTCAGTGACTTCTCACAAGGCAGGGCTTAAACATGAGTCAACATGAAGAAGTTGCTTCAGGTCATAGAGCTGGAGTGGGGAGGACACAGTCATCCTGCATCAGTTTCTGCACCATGTTTTTTTAAAAAATGATGAGCTCTAGTCCACAGCAGTGGGACATTTGTTCATGTGCCAAAATATAGCAAAGGCTGGTGCTAACCCTCTTCAGAACTTAGATGTAGTGAGCGGTGACTAACTATGAGCAAATCCATGTCCTGATCTGTAGTGTGGCATTTCAATGAGTTAATTATGCATTCGGGGAAGGAACTGGCAATCCCACCCTATATATATGGTCTGACTAGTCAACGTCGCAAGACATCACCCTAAGAGTCGGAAACGACTCGCACTATAAGTGCAGGAACACCTTTACCTTTTAATTATGCATTGTATGAAAAGTGCTCCTTTTTGTCTGTGCTAAATCTTCTGCTAAATTGTCTTCCTTGGAAGAACCTAAATTTCTACTATTGTGAGAGAAGGAGAGGGAAAAAAAATAACTCCCTTTGCATGCGACTTTGCTGGGCATCAAGTTCCTGATGAGGATGGGATTTTCAGAACTGGCACAACAGCAGAGAGAGCACCTGGAGCAGGTGTTGGGCAAATGGGGAGGCAGACATCTAGGATGTGTCTGTTTAAAACAATTGAGTGGCACAGGTTTAAATGCTGTCTGGCATCACTTGCTAGCTTCACTCTGTTGTTCTTGAATGCCCCGTATAATCAACAGGTTGCGAATGCACCATCCTGCATTTATTACTCTGCCAGCTTGAAGGCATGCCATCTTTTTGCATAAGCATCTCTCTAGCAGATTAATTTTTAGAGCCAATTAAAGCATTAGCCACCTAACTGTTTAAAATCTGCTAAACCATTCATAAATGCCAGCAGTCATGGGGACTGTGTGGTGGGCAAGTTTGAAGATGGGTGTTGGGAAGGGTGTAAAAGCCTGCGGTGTGTTCTGACTCTTCCCCCCAAGGATTCTGTCATTACTGCGTATGCATGCAAAGGGCACCAGTACTAAAGAAGTATCGAGACTTGTCAGAGTGGAAGAAAAGCAGCTTTATGTGCCTTGTATTGCTGGTCTCTCCGTTCTGCAGCATTCCCCTCTCCTACTCCGTGCACCATAGGTGATAGTGGAGGCTGGGCCTTCAGGGCAAGTGGGGCACTGCCCCACCAACCTCAGTCTGCTTTACCTTTCTGTCTCTGTTCTATGTCTCTTGAGCAGAGCTTGGAAAAGTTACTTTTTTGAACTACAACTCCCATCAACCCAATCCAGTGGCCATGCTGGCTGGGGCTGATGGGAGTTGTAGTTCAAAAAAGTAACTTTTCCAAGCTTTGCTCTTGAGAACCTAGGCATAAGTAGAATTCTTGCTGGCTCTGCAAGTGTCATAGTCTTATTCCTCTTTTTTCCTTCTTCTGAGGTCTAGGTATCTTTTCTGACACTATGACAATTATAAGATGTCATCAGAGACCTCCCAAGTTGTCCTCTGCCAGCCCTGGACTTCCCTTTCTCCCAAGCAAAGGACCTCCTGATCCATATGCTGTCCATGCATCATTAGACTTCCTCCTTAGCAAGCATCTGGGCTCTTCTTCTTTTTTTCTTGCTTAAGCTAGTTTGTAATACGGCATTTATCCAACAGCTTTTAAGCAGCTAAACAGTTGATTGCCTCACTCTCACAAATGTTAAAATAAATGAATGAGGCCTCCAGCCTTACGCAGTGTTCCAATCTTGAAGTTCTTAAAGCTGCAATCCAATACGTGTCTATTCAGAAGTAAGCTCCGTTGGGTTCAATGGGACTTACTTCCAGGTAAGTGTGTGTTGGATTACAGCCTAAGGCAGTGGATCCCAAACTAGTTTCCCCACCCACCCCTTGAAAATTGCTGAGCGTCTTGGCAGATTTTTCTGCCTGCTGTAGCACTTGTAATGTGCTTTGCTAGGTGCTGTACGATAGATTATATTACAATTATTCCAGTTCTATGGAATGCAAATTGTAATACAATAAAATACAGTAAGAGAAATAAAAGCAGCAATAAAATAAATACAATTCGTTATCAATATGAATATTTAATGTGGACTACCTGATTGAAGCTCGTGGACTATTGGTGGTCCACAGACCACAGTTTAGGAACCCTTGTGCTAAGGCATCATGATAGTGACTAGATCCCCTTGCCTGGGAAAGAGTTCCTTTTTAAGCAAAAGGGATTTGAGACTTTAGCTAGGCCCATTTTAATGTTAGAGCAATAATGTGTTGAACAGGTAGCTCACTGGCTAGAAATATTGGTGTTCCTGACTTGCTTCACAGGGAAAGTGAGAAGAATGATCACAGGGGCTCCTACCCCTACCCCAGATGAAACGGTCACGTGCCCACACAACCCCATCTTTGTGCTGCCAATTTGGTCAAGGAAATAGGCCTTGATCAGCTGGATCTTAACAGCCTGTAAACCTAGAGGCACCAGGGGCTCACAGGCTGCCTGAAAGAGATATTGACATAGATCCCTTTCGACACAGATCTTAAGAAGCATCCTTGCTATGAGAGAAGTGAGTTGTGATCTGTGAGATGCTGTCACAGTGGTGATAATTGAATCCCAGGATGGAGTGAATTTAATCCTGCTGAATAGATCAAACCTATCATTTCGGGGGTTGGGGAGAGAAATGAAAATCCTTGAATTTAGGTCATTGAATCCAGCCTGCAGAGGGACAAACTTATATATTTTCTTCTTCTTTCCTACACACTTCTCATCTTTCCCCTTGCATCATCAGAGCATGCAACAATTGCAGTGCTTTGACAGAGTCATAGCCTTTTTCTCCATGCCTTGGCAGAGGTTTATTCAAAGCTCTGGAGGAATGCAACACAGGAGAGGTGGGGCTGGAGGGCTAAATCTGTGTTTGTGAAACAAACTAGCTAAGTGTTGTGTCCTTGACTCAAGCTGTTGCAGGAGAAGGAGTTTAGTGTGCATTGTTATATGCTCAGTAGCAGCCCATGTGGTGTGATGGAGCTTTGGAGCCAGCCTTCTGACACGGGCATCCCTGCAGCTTACCTGGATGCAAACGGGGTGTGGCTGTTCAAGTGCAGCAGCAGGGACAATGGACTGGCTCCACCAATGTGCTGCACAACTTTAACCTTGCTGCCACCCCGCCCCAGCCCATCCAGGTAATCTGCAGCCATGCCAGTGTTTAGTGATGCTGGGGAACTCTGCCCCAGCACTTGAGCCACTATTGGCACTTCTGTCTTCCCTAAATAGCAGGAAAGTCCAGGACCACAGCTACTGGATTTAGTTTCCTAAGGGACGTAAGAGGGCACAGGAGATATAGCCTGCCTACACACCATACATTTAAAGCACAAGAATCCTGGGGGAACTGTAGCTTGTTAAGGGTGCTGGGAATTGTAACTCTATGAGAGGTAAACTACAGGTCTCGGACACCGTGTGTTTTAACCGTATGCTGTGTACGCAGCCATAAGCCATAAGCCATCTTTGTGATATTTGCTTCGCTTCAGGCTTACAGGCACAGCATAAATGAGAGCAACTTGGTGTTCGGTATTATAAAAATACCAGAGAGAAATAGGAACTAATTTGGTTGGTCCTATTTCTTAGCAGAGATATAAAAACACAAGTAGCAGAGTGAGAAAGTAACCAGCCCCACCTTTCTCTATATAAATAACAACAGACACAATCTTCTTAGGTAAAAGATAAAAACATTTACTCACGACCTCCTCATATGTTAGAAACATAGGCTGTAGCTTAGATGAAAGAAAATAGAAGGTATTCAGTCCATCTTAGGGTTTGGTATTGATGCTCTCAGTAGAGAGCATCATTTGCCATGCGGCCTCTCTCTATGGTGGATTGATCAGCAATGGAGAATATGCAAGAAATCCCCCAGGACAAAGGAAGAGGAAACCAGGTAACTAACCCCACCCACTAGGAAGTTACATCATGGTAAAACAGGTACATGGGATATTCCCCAAATATCCCTTAAAGTGAACATGCAACATTTGCCTATTCCAACACTTGGTCAGCCTCCAGAGCAGCCTTTCCCAACCAGTGTGCCTCCAGATGTTGTTGGACCACAACTCCCATCAACCTCAGTCAGCATTGCCAATGGTCAGGAAAGATGGTGGTTGTGGTCCAACAACATCTGGAGGCATACTGGTTGGGAAAGGCTGCTCCAGGGTGTCCCTATTTTGAGGGTGAGATTCTGTGGCATACCAACAAATTCAGGTTGTGCAAATAAAACCGATGTGGAGCTCATGTGCAACATACTGTTTCCATTTTTTTTTAAAAAAGGACTTTTTCTGGTAGTGAAAGTGACACTGGAAAGTGTAGGATAACAATTGCTTGATGCAACCTTGTATAACCTCCACAAGCAAATTGGAATGAATGCTCAATAAACCAATGAGATTTCTTTCACCTCCCTGTATTCTTTGTGGAAACGAGTGCTCAATAAACAGGCCATCTGGTAGTGATTCCAGTTTTAAATAATTTTATTGGCTTTTCTCTTTCTTCCAGCTAAATCCCTCTCCCACTGTTTCTCTTTCTCTCACTCACACACCTACCTACTCTTCCCCTCCCCTGCTCTTGACTGTCTTCTTCTCCAGACTCCAATGTATTTCTCATTCAAAAGCACAGAGAGATTCCCCAACTATCAGGAGACCATTTTCTGTCCCTTAGTACCTTTTGATGAAACATCAGCTGAGTATCTTGGACTTCTCACCTGTCTAATAAAAGAACTTTCAGGCAGTAGCCTAACAGTGTTGTTTAGGAAAGTTCTCTTTACTATACCTGCATGTGACTTCTCTGTTATACAAATGTATGGTGTAATAAACCAGGAGTAGGCCATAGATAGATCAGAATCTACTGTTATTTGCGGTAGACTGGCAAGGGTTTTTGACCCAGTTAACAGTAGCAATGACAGAATGACTGTGCCCCTCCTCCCCAAATTAGACTACTGAAATGTAGGACACTTCTCACCAGGAGATGGATTTCTTTTATGTGAAAGGATTGTCAAGTTAACTCAGTTCTGTTACACAAAACATATCCCTCTGCTCTGTTCCAGTTCACCATCTTCTTCAGTTCTGTGGGTCTTGTGCACCTGGGCTCCAGTTGGGGATCTTGGTTGTTCTTGTTGTTGTTGTTATGTGCCTTCAAGTCGATTACAACTTATGGTGACCCTGTCAATCAGCAACTTCCAAGAACATCTGTCATAAACCACCCTGTTCAGATCTTGTAAGTTCAGGTCTGTGGCTTCCTTTATGAAATCAACCCATCTCTTGTTTGGCCTTCCTCTATTTCTACTCCCTTCTGTTTTTCTCAGCATTATTGTATTTTCTAGTGAATCATGTCTTCTCATGATGTGTCCAAACTATGATAACCTCAGTTTCATCATTTTAGCTTCTAGTGACAGTTCTAGTTTAATTTGTTCTGACACCCAATTATTTGTCTTTTTCACAGTCCATGGTATGTGCAAAGCTCTCCTCCAACAGCACATTTCAAATGAGTTGGTTTTTCTATTATCTGCTTTTTTCGCTGTCCAATTTTCACATACATACATAGAGATCAGGAATACCATGGTCTGAATGATCCTGACTTTGGTGTTCAGTGATATTTCTTTGCATTTGAGGACCTTTTCTAGTTCTCTCCCAGCTGCCCTCCCCAGTCCTAGTCTTCTGATTTCTTGACTATTGTCTCCATTTTGGTTAAAGACTGTGCCGAGGTATTGATAGTCCTTAACAAGTTCAATGTCCTCATTGTCAACTTTAAAGTTACATAAATCTTCTGTTGTCATTACTTTAGGCTTTTTGATGTTCAGCTGTAGTCCTGCTTTTGTGCTTTCCTCTTTAACTTTCATCAGCATTCGTTTCAAATCATTACTGGTTTCTGCTAGTAGTATGGTATCATCTGCATATCTTAAATTATTGATATTTCTCCCTCCAATTTTCATACCTCCTCATATTGATCCAATCCTGCTTTCCGTATGATATGTTCTGCATATAGATTAAACAAACAGGGTGATAAAATACACCCCTGTCTCACACCCTTTCCGATTGAGAACCAGTCGGTTTCTCCATATTCTGTCCTTACAGTAGCCTCTTGTCCAGAGTATAGGTTGCGCATCAGGACAATCAGATGCTGTGGCACTCCCATTTCTTTTAAAGCATTCCATATTTTCATGATCTACATACAAAGTCAAAGGCTTTGCTGTTATCTATAAAGCACAGGGTGATTTGCAATTCCTTGGTCCATTCCGTTATCCAACGTACGTTTGCGATATGATAAATACAAGGTAGATTCCGCAGAGCCTGAAGGTGGGCCAGAAAGCAGAACGTCTGAGGCCAATCAAGCAGGATCATATGAGTGGAGATGGTTCTTCAGATTACCCTGCCCCAAACTGTTTAGGACAGGAGCTAGGTACCTGATACCCTCCAGACGTTGCTGGAGTACAGTTCCCATCATTCCTATTAATTTGTCATGCTGGAGGGGGCTGATTGGACTTTGGAGCCCAGCAACATCTGGAAAACCACATCATCTCTGCTTTAGGGGTTTAAAAGTCAATACCAGCACTTTTACTATACCACCCTTTTATGGCAATTATCAGGGTAGCTCACAAACAACAATAAAGCATCATTCTTGACAGTAAGGGCAGTTCAGCAATGGAACCGACTGCCTAGGGAGGTGGTGGGATCCCCTTCACTGGATGTCTTCAAGCAGAGGCTGGACAGCTATCTGCGGGAGATGCTCTAGCTGTGGATTTCCTGCTGTGAGCAGGGGGTTGGACTCGATGGCCTACAAGGCCCCTTCCAACTCTATGATTCTATGATAAAAAATAAAGCAGCAATCAAAACCACAGGATAAAACAAATAATTACATAGAAACAGTGTATGGACTCTTATTGGCAAAAGCCAATTGTTTGCACAATTGTTTGTGCAAACAATTGTTTGTGATTGTTTGCACCCCTTTTTAAAAAAATATAAATGTACTGCCTTCAAGTCAATTCCAACTTATGGCGACCCTATGGACAGGGTTTCCATGGTAAGCGGTATTCAGAGGGGATTTACCATCGCCTTCCTCTGAGGCTGAGAGGCAGTGACTGGCCCAAGGTCACCCAGTGAGCTTCATGGCTGTGTGGGGATTTGAACCCTGGTCTCCCAGGTCATAGTCTAACACCTTAACCACTACACCACACTTGCTCTCGTGCACCCTTTTTTAAAACATGTATAAACTCTTTCATGAGTTATGCTGAATATGTGCAGATGGTGGGATCTGACAACATGACCCTGCTTTCCCCTGCCCATATATGTATGCAATCTAGCCACATATAATGTGTATGTAGTCTTAAGGTGTTGCAGGGTTTGTTTGTTTTTTTTTAAAAAAAAAGTCTGAAGGCCAAATAAGATGTGACATTAAGTGCCTCTTTGTATTTAACAGGCAGGGTTTTCAAAACACAAACACAGTGCTAGGTGCGTGTGTGTGTGAGAGAGATAATGATCAAGTTTGCAGCAGGTGTATGTGTGTGAGTGAGAGAGAGAAATCTTAACTCATACCTCCATACTGTGGTCCTGAGGAAAAGCCATAGTTTGACTCTGTAATATGAATTGGGAGATCATAAGGAGAGCCCTGCTGGATCAGACTAAAGACCCACCTAGTGAAGCATCCTGCTCTCCCAGTGGCCATCCAGATGCCCATGGAAAGCCCTCAAGCAGAACATGAGCACAATAGCCCTCTCTTGCTCATGATTCCTGTCAAATGGCATTCATGGGCCTGCTGCTGCCTCTCTTCCTAGAGATAGTATAGAGCAGTGGTTCCCAGCCCTTTCCCCCCACAGACCACTTGAAAATTGCTGATCGTCTTGGCGGCCCACTTAATGATTTTTTCTGCCTGTTGTAACAACTGTAATGGGCTAAAAACTTTTTTTTTTTTCAATAATTTTTATTCAGATTTTCATAAAACATACAAGACAAAATCATAAAACATTCAAAGACAAAAAACAAAATCAAAAATAGTTAAACAAAAAGAAAAAAAAAAAACAAAAATAAAAAGTAAAGAGTAAAATATTGACTTCCCATTTGTCAAAGATCAAATCAGTTATAAGTCTATAATATATAACAATCCTGTCTCTTAAGTCATATTATAAAATCACTTTCCTCCAGTAGTTATCTTACTTAATCATCAAATCTCATAAACATTACTTTATTCTTTCCACAAAAAGTCAAAGAGAGGTTTCAATTCTTTAAGAAATATATCTATCAATTTTTTTTTCCAGATAAGCATATCGATTAATCCATCTCATTACTAATTATGATAATCTTATTGTCATAACCATAGTCAAAATAAACATTTCAATTAATCCATCACATCAGAATCTGTTAGGTTCAGTAATTTCAGTAGCCATTGTTCTATTATCCCTATTAGTTCCATTTTCCATCTTCCATCTTCAGTAGTCTTGTTAAGTCCAGTAATTTCAGTATCCAATCTTCCATTATCAGTATTCCATAATAATCTTGCTGTCAAAGCCATAGTCATATAGTAAGAGTCTGATGGGAATTACCTCTATCCCAAATATTTTCTTGCCATCCATTCTGAATAGGTTGCTGAAATACTGCTGTAAAATCATATCTCTGTTCTTTTTTTCAAAATACACTGGGTCATCTCTTGAAAGTTTTTCCATTGTCACATGGCTGCAGTTAATTCCATAGATTTTCTCTATATTGGGCTCCATCACATCATTCCAGTCCAGAAGATTATCCATGCCATTGATAACTTTATCTCTAGAATCTTCATTAATTTCTTCAGAGATAACATTGAGTTCCAAACAATAGATTTTATTTCTAAAGTCCATAGACTCCAAATCTTGTTCCTGTTCCACGTTTGTTCCAATCTCCGGGATCTCCTCTCTCACAGGGACCCCTGTTCCAGTCTCCAGGGTCTCCTCTCTCACAGGGACCCCTGTTCCAGTCTCCAGGGTCTCCTCTCTCACAAGGACCCCTATGTCTTTAATCTCCTGTGTCTCCAAACAATAGATTTTGTTTCTAAAGTCCATAGACTCCAAATCTTTTTCCTGTTCCACGTTTGTTCCAATCTCCGGGGTCTCCTCTCTCACAGGGACCCCTTCCAGGGTCACCTCTCTCACAGGGACCCCTATATCTTTAATCTCCTGCTTCATTTTACTCAATTCAATTTTCAGCTCCTTACAACCCTGTCGCAGGTTTTGTTTCGTTATCTCAATCTCATCCATTATTTTCTGAAACATAGTTATTTCCAGCTTCTCAGCCACTTTCTTAATTGCCATTTTAAAAGAAAAATATAGGAAAACCACTTCTTATTTCAGCAACAATTGGGTTAATACTCCAAACTTGGTGACATCACAGTATAAACAGAGCAGACAGCCTTATCTCTCCATGCTTAAGTAAACAAAATGCAGTTCCCAGGATCGAAACAATTAATGGCGGTCGTCAGGAAACAGATTCGTCAAAATAAAATAGACCAAAAAGAGAGTAGTCTCAGACAATATAATATTCTTCAAAATAAAAATCTGGAATAGAAATCCCTCTTCTGTGTATATCTTTAGAATGCAAATCCAGGACAGCTTTTTGCAACAAAAACAGAGATAAGCTATTAATTAGTGAGTAGCAGAGAGAAGTTATGGCTCCCCAGTGAGATGTCAAAAACCGATCAATCTGGCAAATCTCTTTTAAACAGCAACAATTTAAGTCAAGTAAAAGAAAAATATAGAAAGAAGGGTGCTTGCCTGTTAGTGCGTTCTCTCTTAGAAGATAAGATGAACGTTCGCTTTATCAGATAGAGCTTGTTGTTGAAAATCCGTCCCACCTTCGTCGGCTGGACCTCGTCCCATAAATTAATGAGATCTGGTCGTCCCAACAAAAATAGGCTTTGAGGTTAATCTCTTCGTTTCTCCCTACCCGGGAGAAGTTTAATCAGTCAAAAAAAAAAAAAAATCTGACTGATATATCTGAATAAGCTTCTTTTGAGGCAGGAGCCCGTCTCAAAAGCAGGCACAGGCTAAGTCACCCTTCCCGGAAGTGTAATGGGCTAAAAACTGCATGATTTTTAATTGTATTTTTATGGCTTCTTTTCTTTCTTAGATTGTATTTTACTGTGTTACAATTTGCATTCCATAGAATTCACATTGTGATGCAATAAAATGCAAGAAATTATAGAAGCAATAAAATACAATTAAAAATCAAAATGAATATTTAATATGGACATGCCATGGACCGCCTTTATGAAGTCTGTGGACCACTGGTGGTCAACAGACCACAGTTTGGGAACCCTGGGTATACAGCAATCATGACGAGAAAGTCCCCCGTATGGCATCTCATGGAGTTTGTCCCTAAAACCCCAGTCTAAGATGGAAGGTGAGATCTGGAAAGGGCAATAATGTTCCCCGTTATTTCCTCAATGCTGATCTAAGAGTCCATATTATAGCTCATCCCAGGCAAGATGCTTCAGCTTGAATCATTTTAACCTGCTCATTTGAAACCAGATCTATAAACCTCCACTGACAAGTGGAATGAGAAACTCATGTAGCGCAAGAATTGTATTTTCAAACTGTGTGTGTCAGAAGGAAAATAAACTCATCAGTGTTAGCTTGACTGCTTTGAGACCTGGTTCAGGGGCAGGAATTATCTCTCCTCATGTGTGAGGCTGGAATGACTTTTCACAAAGCAGACTGGACTAGCTTTATTCTATACCTGTCACGAGGGGGGAACTCTTGGCCCTGCCGTATGTACTTTAAATAATGTGGAAATTGTGTAGAAATTATTATTATTATCATCATCATCATCACTGTCATTGTCGTCATCGACGTCATCGTCATCTTCATCATCATCATCATCCTGCCCTTCTTCCCAGTTGGAGCTCAGGGCAGCAAACAAAAACACTAAAAACACTCTAAAACATATTAAAAGCAGACTTTAAAATATGTTAAAACATATTAAAACAAAACATGTTTAAAAACATCTTAAAAAAAAAAAAAGCTTTAAAATCATCTTAAAAAGTAATTCCAACACAGAAGTATCACAGAACAACTAATAAAGCAGAATGATGTGTGGATGGTAAAGTATAAATCCACCACGAATGCATTATTGCATCAATGACATGTTGCAGAGTTCCCCCCCCCCCAAAAAAAAACCTGTCTGGAGGCGACTCCTGTATTCTGCAACCAATTAAACTGCTTCATGTAGTCCCATTTTTGAACCTGCGTTTGTGGCAGCAGCCAACCTTTCCAGCCTCTTGGAGTAGCTATTAGCTGCCAGTAAAAAAAGAGGTTAAAAACTTTAAAGGCACCCCACCGACCACCTTGTAACAAGTTATGTATTTAAACTGTGGACTTTTTTTTAAAAAAAACACACACACAGAAACCAACAAATAAAACCAGGAAAAGGACCATCTTGGGAAATCACAAGTGTGAAAGCTGCACGGACTGGAAACAGAGTAATCCATCCATTCCCTAGTGGCAAGCCTGCGTTCTAGTACTTTCACAACATCACAGCTGGAAGCCTGGGTGCTCTTGTGACACCCTGCTTCTCACACCAGGGATTGCTGTCTGCGATGCCCCTAATATATATATATATAACATGAACCCAGATCTTGGAAGATTACTTTAAAAAAGTAATAACTTACAGTTACAGTTACATGCCCCCCCAAAAGTAGTAATTACTGTTACAATTACGATTTCTCTGAAAGTAACTGATTATTTTTACTCAAAAATAATTGCTACAATTACATTTTAGTTACTTTTTTTAAAAAAAAATTGTCTACAAGGTACTGGCCTTGGCTGCTGCACATCTGAGTAGTCTAAAACAACATTAAAAATAAGCACACACAGAGGGTAGTAGAATAACTTTTTTTATCCATAAGATTAACAGCATGGCATAACAGAATCTCACATCCCCTCACCCCACCCCCAGCAATGATGATACCCCAACACACATATTTTTGTATATATATATTGCCTCCAGCTCTTTTCTCCTTCCACTCCTGTCAATGTTTAAACAATTGTTTTCTCCACCCTGTCTCGCTCTCCACCTCCTTCCTCATCGCCTCCTAAGCACCCATAGAGCAGGAAGGAAGAACGCTGCACAGAAGCCCAATTTGAAGCACATGATTTTTATTCATAAATCAGAGGAGCAGAAGACTTCTGCTACTCCCCCTCAAGTAATGCGCAAAAGTAATCCTGGAAACATTACAATTACTCCTCAAAAGTAATGATGAAGTTACTACTATTACGAGCAAAATGTAATGAAGTTACCCACTCGTTACTCAAAAAAGTAATAAATTACAAGTAATTCGTTACTTGTAACTAGTTACTTCCAAGCTCTGCATGAACCCATGGGCAGAATGGAGTCTTCTGACAGAAGGCATGGCTCACTGGCCTACTGCAACGCTACACAGGATCTCTCCCAAGTACAACACTGTGTTGCAGGTTCCATTTGTTCTGTTTTTATTTCCTTTTGAACCACACACCGGCATCAAGAACTGGTGGGGGCAAGAGAGAAAATTAATTTTTCAGGTTTGCTGCTTCTAAAAAACAGGTCTGCCATTACGAGAGGCACTTCCCTAAATGTGTTGTGATAGCTGGCCCAGGAAGACTGGTTTTTTGTGGGGGGTTTTCACAAAAGAAAGTGAGCGCGGGGAGAGGGAGACCTTTACTGATGCTAAGTGGATAGTCCTCCTGAGTTAGTCTGGCAAATGCCTTCACTTAAATAAGTCTCGTTCCAGATGCATTTTTATTCACAGCGTGCAGTGGCACAGGCTGCAGTTAATCACATTGAACCAAATTGCACATTCAGACTATTAGATAATATTAAGTTTAGTCTTCTCCCTAGAGGGAAACATTAACTCTCGGTGGTGTGTGGTTATCCACATAACAAGGCGAAGACAAGCCAGGAAGAAAGGCAGCTGCTCCTGTAGGAGCTGTTCAGGTTGCTTTGGCTTACAGCAGCCTTTCCCCATCCTGGCACCCTCCAGATATTTTGGACTATAACTCCCATCACCCCCAACCAGTACGCTGCCTTATGGACGGAGATAAAAGCAGTTGTACAGAGAGAAATTTGAGTAGGCTATTTGGCATCAGGATAACTCCAGTTAGAGAAGCTTGAGAATTTCATTCAGTCTACATTTCAAAACAAACGGAAGGGTCGTAGCTCAGTGGCAGAGCATCTGCCTTGCAAGCAGAAGGTCCCAGGTTCAATCCCCGGCATCTCCAGGTAGGGCTGGGAGAGACCCGTCTCTCCTTGGAGAGTCACTGCCAGCCAGAGCAGACAATATTGAGCTAGCTGGACCAATGGTTTGACTCGGTATAAGGCAGCTTCCTCTGTATACTGACCTGATCCACACTTCCTGGGCAATTGTGTGGATCGGGAAATGGTTAACCCTTCAGGTTTTGCACTTCTCCCAATTTTGTGATGCAGTTTTCAGCTCGTAAAAAGCTCAAAAAAGCCTCCGTTTCTGCATACGTGAGAACTCCACAGATGGGGCGGGAATTGCTTTGTTCAAGAAAACAAACAGACATAAAGTTAAGAGGCAGGGCTAGCTCCAGAGAGTGGGAAGGCTGGACATTTTCCAGGGCCGTAGACCAGCAGAAGCCTAAAGACCAAAGAAGGTTCCCATTTCTACTTCCCATAGATTGTCCAAGAAGATCAGATGCAAGCAAAGAGTTTGCGAGTCTTGCTCTTCCAAGTTAGCCCCCCAGTACCCTGCTGCCAGCAGTGTTGTGCATGCACATGTGCACATGCCCCAAGTCTAAGTCCTGCAGGCCCCAACTTGTCCTATTAAATGACAAAGTTACATGTAAATAAGATTTAATAGAAAGGAGACAAAAAGCCATTTAGCTCAACTATCTGGTGTGAGGCAGAACCACCTTCTTCAGTTGACAGGCATACAGGCTTCCTGGGTTGTGTCCAACAACATACTACTTGGAGAAGACGCACTGAAAGTAATGAATCCAAGTTAGTCATGTCCATTAATTTTGATGGGTCTGCTCTGGGTAGAACTAGCACCGGATATAGGTCTATGCATGTAGGTTCTCTCTCTGTGATATGCTCCCTGCAAATACATGCTTAGTGCATGATAAAGAGTGTGCGAACAGATTGTATGTGCATAGGCTCCATGCATTAAAAAAAAAAACTCCCTCCAAATAAATCAGAATGAATGCTCATTAAATAGCCAACTTTGTCTAATCTTCCTGCCAACAAATCAGAATGAAAGCTCAGTTAGGAGGTTGTCTGGAATCGCCCTGTGTTATAATTTCAGTGACTTGTACTTTGGTTGCAGGGTTAGCTGTAGTAGGTCATGGGAATGTGGGGGTCATCCTGAAGGCTTCACTGAAATAGTGCAGTTTTTATTACAGCTATGGAAAGATAACAACATTGGTCAGGCTTGGAATACTGTGCACAGTTTGGGGTTCCATGTGTTCCAGATGCAACTATATTTAAGGGAGAACACCATGAAAAGATAATATAAGAAGAGTCTGTTAGATCAGGCCAAGGATGCATCTAGCCCAGCATCTTGTTCTCACAGTGGCCAACCAGATGCCTGTGGGAAGCTGCAAACAGGACCTCAGCACAAGAGCACTCTGCTTTCCTGCAGTTTTCAGCAACTGGTATTCAGAACCATACAGCCTCTCACCATGGAGCCAGAGCATATTCATCGTGGTCAGTAGCCAATGATAGCTTTATCCTCCATATATTTGTCTAATCCTTTTTTCAAGCCATCACTGCTTCCAGTGCCAAATGTGTAGGTAGCTGGAAATGTTTTCGTAAATGCCCTGCACCAGATGCTGTGATTCAGGTTACTCTGCATATTTTGGGGAGGGTCATTAGGTCCACTTGCTGGAATCTGAAAACAAGGGATTATTTACGCACTGAGCTTCTCAGTTTTCCATATCTGAATCTGCCACAGTAGGGACTAGGAGGCCTCTTCAGTTTGAGGCTTGCTTTGATTGTGCAGAGCCTCCTTGAATCTCGAGGTGTTTGCATCTGCCATTCAAACAGAAGCACATTAATTTCAGCAGCAAAGGACTTCTGCCCTGTCCATATCAGGTGACTCTTTCTAGGGGAAGAGGGGAATGAAAGTGCTACAGATGGCCAACACTAGTCAAATCAAGGACCCTTGCTGACCTGACAAGCTGAAGAAAGGTCTTGTATACTGAGCTCCTTGGCCGGTGAAGCTCAACAGATTTCGTTTCTCCCATGCTAATGCTGTGCACTGCTTCTCTGTGACTTGAAGCAGTTAAAAAAAATGTCCATGCCCTTTTCAGCTCCAGGTCTGGCTGCTTAAAACCATACAGGCTTGGATTTTATATATATATATATATGTTGTTGTTTTTCGCATTGCATTTGTGTCCATCCTCTGATCGCGTTATCTACATGGGCATGCTGGTCCAAACAGGCTATTTCAAGAGCAGCACCAGGGCTTCATAGTCATATACTATTTCTTTATGTATCACATTTCCCACAAATACAGTTGTGCTCAAAGCGGTTCACATGAACAAACACAGTAGTATGATAACAATACATAATAAAAAGTACAATATCACTACCATGTTAAATAAGTTCATTTAATATACATCAAAATGTAAATGAGCATAAAGCTCACCAATAAAGCCGATGTAAAAATAGCCAGTAACTTCATATCGAAAAGTAACCCCAAAGCTGATGATAGCAATCTCTTCTGTCCCCCTGCCCCTTATGCCTCCACCCAAAAAGGCTAGAAAGCCCCCTCATAGATCTTTATCTGGAAGCAGCTCCCTTATGAAGACTCTAAGGGTTGGACAGAGGGTCAAGGCAGGTGGAAAATAGCCACCCCCTAAGGGCAAACACAGAGTCTATCTCCCCTTGCAGTTCTTTATCTAGAAGCAGCTCCCTTATGGAGACTCTCAGATCTGAAGGGTGGGGCAAGGCAGATCAAAATAACCTTTCTCTGTCCCTATAAGTTATGGCTGCAAAGATCAGCTTGAAACCTTGTGTGACCTTCTGGGGAAAACTTTCAAGCCAAATGGAGAGTGTAGAAATTCCAGGATTAAGAGGATGCAATTGCTCCATTCCCTTGCTTAGCTCCTCATCCCTCTGTATGACGAGTAGAAGCAAAATCACATATGCAAAACGATAAATAATTTGGCATTAAAACGAATTAAACCAGAGTTATCATTAGAAGCTAAAATGATGAAACTTAGGTTATCATATTTGGGACACTTAATGAGAATACATGATTCACTAGAAAAGACATTAACGCTGGGAAAAACAGAAGGGAGTAGAAAAAGAGGAGGGCCAAACAAGAGATGGATTGATTCCATGAAGGAAGCCACAGACCTGAACTTACAAGATCTGAACAGGGCGGTTTACGACAGATGTTCTTGGAGGTTGCTGGTTCATAGGGTCGCCATAAGTCATAATCGACTTGAAGGCACGTAACAACAAATGCCTGGGAATCGCAAGTAGGGAGAGTCTCTCTCCTTCATCTAGCACCGTACACTGACTGGCAGGTTCTCAGTAGGGAGCTTTGTCCAGCCCTACCCAGAGATGCCAGGGATTGAACCTGGCACCCTCTGTGTGCAGAACAGATGGTCTGCCAATGAGCTACGGCTCTTTTGTCTGTGTTTTGGTTGCTGTTCTTTGGAGCTGTTGGGTATCCTTTTGAATTTGTTCACCCTCCCCTCCCATAGGCCCATCTTTGGTCCATGGGTTTGAAAGGTCACGAGGTGCTAATTAAATATCATCCCGTACACATTTTTAAAACTTAGTTTCTCACACACACACACACACACGTTCTTCAGAAAGGCGTGGTGTCAGGAAATGGCTGATTGAATACTTAGAAATGTGAAAAGGTTTCTTGGAATTAAGTGGCAGTTTTGCCCTTCAACATTCAGTGACTTTTTAAAAAAAAGTAATTATATCTCTAATACCATGTTAAACATTGCCAAGAATATGGGAGTCTCCTGAAACGGGTATTTCCTGTTTTTATTAGGATATATAACTGGTGATTGTGAGCCACTTATAAAAACCAGATCTCTCACTATGTTGGCCTCTTGCACATTCCCCTCAAAGAGGAAATACATCGCTCCCATCTCGCAAAGGGACACCAATTTGGATAACATTCATACATGCTGATTTCTGTGCATAGATTCAAATGTAAACGTAATGGCTATAGTTTAAACAGAGTCACAGTCATTCCCAGCATAGTGCGGAAGACTGTGTAGCCAGGTGGTGTGTGCCTATCCAGTCTGCTAACAAGGCACTAACTGTTGAAGGGCAACTTCATCTCTTCTTAGGGCTCTTTATCTTTATTTATTTAAAAATGTATACTCCACTTTTCACCTGGATCTGCATCTGATTCTGGATCTCAAAGTGGCTTGCAAAAAATACAAACACACAGTGTAGAAAATGAAAAACTGCCTTTGACCAAACCATGTGTGTTTTCTCTTGTGTCAGTTATTACCCACTGGAATCGGCTGTCAAAGTGAGTTTATAGCAGCCCACAAGGTAGACAGAAAGGGTAGAGAATCTTCTAACTCTTACTCATTTCTCAAACCACTTTCTGAAGTGAAGGGTCAAATCTGTAAAAAAGTTTGGAGCAGCCATCTTAAAAAGGTACAGGCAGGGCATTCCAGGCAGGGGGTTGCCAACCCTGCTTGGATATGGATATCTTTGCGGAGGATCCTTGGTCAAGCTTTACCAACAGCACAATCCAAACCATATCTACTCAGAACTAAGTCCAATTGAGTTCTATGGGGCTTAGTAAGTGTGCTTAGAATTGCAGCCTTCAGGGGCATCCATCTTTACTCCTGAGTGCTCCCATCTAACATCTCCACAACACTAGGCTCCTTTCTTCCTACAGTGGCCTTCTGGTGACTGAGCTGGCCTGAGGGCACTTAAACCCTTCTTGCCAGAAGCAAGTAGGCTAGATTAAATGTTCCCTACCCAGGCTCCATCTTTTAGCTAAGATTTCTACCTTAATTTCCAATCAGAGAAATATTTTCATTTGATTTGTATGCTCCAAGCAACTGTGGTTGATGCTTAATATATCATGCTTAATGACATCACCAGGGCCCGACCCTGTGGCATCACTACAGCCCACCCCATGACATCACTGCGACCTGCCCCATGACATCACTAGGGCCCACCTCTGAAAGCCTTTTTGGTTTGGGGATGCTTCTGACTTGGCAACCCTACTTGCGTGCCTGGATGGAGCATAGAAAGGGGTTTGTGAGTGTGTATAGAAACTTGCCTACTGTACAGAGGTAAAAAAATAATATTTGTTGATCTGCCCCTTTTGCTTAGGCCCCACCCACCATTGACATGACCCCCCGCCCGAAGATTGGCCAGAAGGGAATGTGGCCTTTGGGCTGAAAAAGATTCCCTATCCTGTCCCTATTAATTATGGCTGCAAAGATCAACTTGAAAGCTTGTGTGACCAATTTCTGGGGAAAGCTTTCAAGCCAAATGGAGAGTATAGAAATTCCAGGATTAAGAGGATGCAATTGCTCCATTCCCTTACTTTAGCTCCTCATCCCTCTGTATGACAAGTAGAAGCAAAATCGATTACGAAACGGTAAAAAAAAATTGCTGGTGGAGGCATGCCTGGGAATCACAAGTGGGGAGAGTGCTGTTGAGTTCAGGTTCTGCTTGGGGGGGGTTCCCATAGGCATCTGGTTGACCACTGTGAGAACAAGATGCAGGACTAGGTGGGTCATTGGCCTTACCCAGCAAGCCCTTATGTTCTTAAATGTGCATAATTTATTGTGACCACAGAATCCACCTTTTCTTGGCAGTTCATGTTACTTTGCTGAAGCATTTTGTCTTTAAAGTATGGAGTAAACAGAGGTCTGAATTGACTGTACCAGTTGGAACTCTTTTACTTAGCAAAATGTTCTGACCTTTTCCAAGTGGTTGGTACATTCTTTGGATAGGGTAAAGGGGGAGAGAATGGCAGCCTCTTTGCTCCACATCACCTGGGACCTGCTCATCCCTTTGCATTAACTTCTATCCAGAGGCAACCAAGGGGGGGAGGCATTTTTAATAACTCTAGCTGATAGCCTATCATCCTGTGATGAGTTGCGAATCAATAAATCATGTGAGAAGTGCTCTTATCTAGGCCAGCTCATATCAGCATCTATGCTCAAAGAACATTTCCAGGCTGGGCTGCAAGAGCCTGCCACATGCTTGATGCCAGCTTTTTTAAGAGTTGTTTTTGGCTGATGTTTGTTGTGAGAAAAATCAAATTCCATCTCTTTGCACCATTAGAAAGAAATGGAATGAAAAGTCTGGCTGGAATCTTTCAATCTTTCTCATTCCCCTGCCCCCCACCACCGCATTCTCTGCCATCTATGGCTATAGGGAGAAAAGTCGGGTCCACTCAGCTTATAAAGAAGCTGCCTGCCTTCTAAGAAACATATTGTAGAGTTGTGACATTCATCATTTCCTCCCTTTTTGCTATGATCCCCTCCTTCTTAATTTTTTTTTAAATAAACTGATTTTCTGTCATGTTCCACATCATTGTGAAGCTTCTAGTCCTCAGCGACATGCAGATTCCATGATTTCAGGAAACCTTTGCACCCTAAATGCTACTCTAATTTTTTTCCTTTGATGCTTTCATCTGTGTTTTACATTTTGTATATTGTATACTTTAATTTTTGCATGTGGTGAAAAGCAGGGTATAATGTTTTAAAATAAATGAAATAAATTAGACAGGAGGTGCAGATGTTGGTATCGACACTGGATGTGGGACTCTGCATCCTGAAAATCATAACCAACACAAAATCCACTTTGCAGTTCTATTTGTTTTACATTTTTATTATCATCACTGTGAAACATCCATTAATTGCCAAATGGGGTGGCAGGCACTATATGATACTGAATTCAGTCCATGTCCAAAAAATCAAACCTTATACATAATCTGTGGGCAGAACAAGAGGTGACGACGAACACAGGGGTGACACTGGAAATGACAGCCTTGTGCTAAGTTCCCTTCCTCTGCCCTGTAATGTGTAATTACTAAATCATGTACCTTTCCCCTGCACCTCTCTAGTTAAAAGGATCTCAGGTAGCAGGTGATGGGAAAGGCTCTTCTCTGTCTGCAACTGTGGAGAGTGCTGCTGCTGCCAGTCAGAGTAGACAGCCCTGGTCTAGATGCACTACCAATCTGATGTGCTATAAGGCAGGGTCCTGTGGAACTGAACACACTGCTATGTGATTTATTTATTTATTTTAAATGATTACATACTGTCTTAATATTTAAAATATACCAAAGTGGTGTACAAAAGAACAAAAGCGTACAATACATAGTAACATAATATAAAAACAGCACAAAATACAATTCTGTACTTTCACAGTGACCAGTAAGAAATGCAACTGGTCAGTGGAGGCTGGTCCATTAGAGCAAATGGGCCGTTGCCCTACCGACCTGAGTCTGCCCTCAGCCAGCCCTCACCTGCCTGCCTTCTTCCTTGCAGCCAGTCCAGGGGGTGGCACTGCTGAGCACCTTGGGCAGCTCCTTGAAAGTTTAGATTAAAACTTGGAGCAGATTTGCTGCCCCACTGACAACGGAGCCACCAGTCTCCACCGGGCACCAGACACCGCTGCAACTAGTATCACTACAGTGACTGTGCTTGGGAAGACAAAAAACGTTTTGAATATGCCAAAAACATAAAATCGTCAGCACGTGACTTATTTCACATGGCAGGTGCCACCTCACTTAAAAAAAAAAATCTTTACAAAAATGTGTCAGCAGTTTAGTGCACATTTTCCCCCTAACAGGAATATTTTTCAAAGCAATTTCTATTATAATGAATTTTTTTCTGTTATTTTCACTGAAGTGTGCATTTTTATGCACATCTTCCCCCAACAGAAACTTTTCTGTACATAATACTTGGTTGGAGAACTGCATTGCAAAATTCAGACCAGTGCACATTTCAAAAGATAGCCTTAGACCAGCCTTTCCCAACCAGTGTGCCTCCAGATGTTGTTGGACCACAATTCCCATCTTTCCTGACTATTGGCAATGCTGGCTGATGGGAGCTGTGGTCCACAACATCTGGAGGCACACTGGTTGGGAAAGGCTGCCCTGCACCATTCCCTGGACGACTAGTCCTCACTGTGTTATATCGGATCCATCACAGCTTTCAAACTAATAATGTTAGGGCACATGCCACATCTGACTGGGATGGCAAATAAGGATGCCGTCAAGACTGTGGGAAGGGCTGAACCTTCTGGATGAAGCCCCATGATGCTGAGTTCTCATTCCCTAAGTAATCATTGACCTTGAAGCCATTCCTGCTGGGCTATAGAGCATAGTGTGTTGCTAGTTCATTGATTATCAGTGCTCAGATGTTATCTCCCAGTTTTAGTCAAAAAATGCCCTCTGCCTGTAGCCTTTTAAAACAATTGCTGGGGAAGGGCCTATCCCAAAAGCTAAAGGGGCTGGGGCTGTTCTGGCCCTTACTCTTTTGCAATTCTGTAGTTGGTTCATGGAATTTCAGCCAAGCTGGTTGCAAGGAATGAGCTATAACCACTATATCAGGACCAGTTCTAACTGTAAGATGCAAACGTTTTAAACCACTTGGGGCTCTATGCACACAAGTAATCAGGAAGGCCAAAGTGCAAAGCATCTGAAAGCCATCTTCAGGCACTCAGCCACATGAGGAAAAGTCAGCGTGGATAGATGTTGCTATACCCATCATGCCCAGCACGCATGGCCAATGGCCAGGAATGATGGGAGTTGTAGTTCATACCATCTGGAGGGCACTTGCCTTAATCATTGGTTCATCCCACACTTTTCAGTTTATTTCCTCGTCACTATCCTAACTGCAAAGAGTCAGGGTTTTTTCTTTAAAGTGGATTTGTTGCCCAGGGGTGAAAGCACACTTTAACCCATTTTAATTGTGCAAACCTAGATTTCCAGTATGTGCTTGAATCCCTCCCACAAAATATTGACAGTTTGGAGGTGACCTTATGGAGAATTGGAGCAAGAGTCTGTCTAGTTCAGTGCTATCTTCCTCCACTGGTAGCAGCTCTCCTAAGGCAGATATCTTTCCCAGACCTATTCAGGAGTTGCCAAGAGGTCAGTTCCGGACCTTCTACATGCAAAGGATTACTTCCCCACTGAGATCTGCCCCTCTCTCACTAAAAGAAGAACCCACCAGATTTTCTTATCCATAACAGAATTTTGTTATGTGTTCTTAGCATTTTGAACCATTTTTAGCAGTTAAGTTAATAACAAAATGATGGGTCTAGTTTGACTGAAGACATGCCTGCCATCTTGGGGACGCTTTTGGATTGATTTCCATGGAAACACATGGAAGTGCTATGAACTTAAATGGCTTGATTAAATGTGGTTAATGCACCCTTACGGAACTGTGGGAATTGTAAGTCTTGCAAAAGCAATAGTGAGTGATGGGCGAAAATGTCTATTTCGATTTCTTTCCATTTCTCATTTTTCCAGTCGTAAGTTTGGTTCTCCACAATCCATATCACTTAGCTATTTTTTCTCTTAAAAAGTCCTCATCAAAATTCAGCAGCATTTGAGTGCAAGTTTCCCCTAATATACACATTTTTGCATGCGAGTTTGTCTAATTACATATTTTGGCATAGCACCTTTTCTTAATATAATGAATTGTTGCATGTTATTTTCAGTAGCATATGCTTTACTGTGTACACTTTACTGTAGTATATGTATTTTTGTACACATTACTTGGCTTGAGAACTGCATTGCAAAATTCAGAGGAGTATGAATGTTGAAGGATGGGTATCTTTTGGTTTGCGTAGTCTTTCAGAATTAGCTATGTTTGCATCTAAAAGTGAATTGGATCAAATTTCTTCCCCCGTCTCTAGCAACAATCATTCTGATAGAGAACCTCAGTGCAACAAATATATGCATTGTACTGAGGTGCTATTCAAAGAACCAGAGTTGCCTGCACCTCCCTGTTGAGTGCAACACTGAGTGGCACACTTGAGATGGCTGTGTGCAATGTGTGACATGAATGGCCCTAACTCTGAAGCTTACAGCCTGCTGTCTACTCTGTGCACGTGGGTGGCTTCTTGAAGAAAGGGTTATTTCCTCCACGTTGAGACTGCAAAAAGTTGGCGGAGGTCTCCCTCTGGGCTTCGTCGCACATGGCCGGTGACTGTTTGCCAAAGGAGCTGCTTCCAGAAGCTGATAACTTTTGCCATGTCTCCCCATACATAGCGATCTGTCACTACAGCCTCAAGCTGCCGGAGAGTTTCAATATTTAACTTGAAATCCAGCCAGTAAACTGGAAGCTGCCTTCTTTCTGTTTCTGAGGGAACAAATAAATAAGGAGCTGGGAACAATGACAGGAAGAGCCTCTCTTCCCAGGCTGCCTGCTGTAGCGTAGCAGAGCCTGGGTGCAGCTTTATTGACAACATCTTTCCCTTCAGATGGTCTGTCTCCTCCTAAAGAGTGCTCTTGCAGACTGCAGCTGTGAATGCACAGGATTCCCAGGGCTAGCTTTGCATCCATGGGGTGTCTTTGGGTACAATAGGCGAGGCTGGTAACCTCCATGGGAAAATGTGTCCCTAGAAACTGGGTGATGTTTTTTTAACCTGTGTTTTACCATAAAGTTGGGAGTGTGATTGATAGTGAAGCCACAATCAGGGCCAGTCCTCCCATGCTTAGGTAGAGTGTGGGTGGGGACCTTGGGCCCAAGGGCCAAATGGGGTCCTCCAGACCTCTCTCTATAGACAAATTCGTGGAGGATAAGGCAATCAGTGGCTACTAGCCATGATAGCTGTGGTCTGCCTCCAGAATTGGAGGCAGTATGCTTCCAAATATGAGCTGCTGAGTGCTCCCCATATGGGCTTCCCGTGGGCCACTGTGAGAACAGGATGCTGGACTAGATGTGCATGATCCAGCAGGCTGTTCTTACATTCTTATGTTCTATATGGACTTTCCCCAGGCTACGTCTTCTCCCCAGCCCAACCCAGTCTTCCCAGGCCACAAGGAAAGCCTGGGCAAAAAGATATGTCTTCACAATATGTCTAAAATGACTACACACAGAGAGACATACAGATACCCACAAACACACACACATTTGGAGTATGTTCTCTGGATCATAGCTCAGTGGTAGAGCATCTGCCTTGATTGTAGAAGGTCTCAGATTCAGTCTCTGGCATCTCCAGGTAGGAATGGAAGAGTCTCCTGCCTGCAATCCAGGAATACTGCTGCCAGTCAGTGTAAACAATATTGAGCTAGATGGACCAATGGTCTGATTTAGTATAAGGAAGCATCCTATGTTAAATCTGGAGTGGCCACTTTAGAGGTTTTTATTTATTTATATCCCACTTTTCCTCCAAGGACCTCAAGGTGGCAGACATGGTTCTCCTTCATCTCCATTATATCCTCACAACAACTTTGTGAGGTAGGTTAGGCTGAGAGACTGTGACTGGCCCAAGGTCACCCAGCGAGCTTCATGGCTGAGTCAGGATTTGAACCCTGGTCTCCCAGGTCCTCGTCCAACACTCTAACCACTACGCCACACCGGCTCTCCGGTTTTTTTTTAAAGAAGGTCTAAGAACTAAGCAAAAAAGAAGTAAGGCATTAAAAAACAATAGTCAGGCTGCCCCGGGAACAATGCCTGTTTAAGTCTATTGATTTGTTTTGTGATGATCTTCATGTTGTTTTCTAACAGAGGTTACTCAGTTGGTGTGGTTATAAATCTAATTTGCCTGTTCAACAAGTTGTCATAAAGAACTCATTTATTAGTAATGCTTCTAAGAGTTAGAATCTCAGTCTGAGGAGATCATGTAGCAAGCCAGCTGCCGATGCAATTTCTTCATCCCAATGCCAATTTCAGGTCTTGGCAGTTGATTGTCAAAGTCTCCTGGGTCTAGTTTTCATGCTGGCAGTAAGCCTGAGTCTGGACTGTGCTGCTTCTGACTGCAAGTCAGGGCTGGCATGATGAAATAGTTACAATGCTCGTCAGAACAATTCTCCCTTGCATATAGAAAACTAATGAGTCAGGGTAAAGACTTGGCTAGAACTCCACCCCCTGATATTGACGAGAGAGAAATTAGATTCAGTTCTCATTTAAAACCAAATCTATCACATTTACAATTTTCAAAACAATCTGAGAACCAAAGCACAGCTCTCTTTTGAAAGTTGCCTGGATTTGAATTTTGTGACGCGCTTCTCCAACCAAAACAAAAAATGCATATATTAGGGGCAAGTGTGACTAAAAGTGAATTATCAGTGAAAATAATGTACAAGAGTGCATTATATTAGGAGAAATTGCTTGCAAAAGTATGTACAGTAGTCAAAACTGCAATGTATTTCTTTGGTGAAATTCGCACTAAAAATGCTGAAGAATGTTCATGTGGATTTTTTTTAAAAAAATCTACAAATTGCTGTGCAGAACTTAATTTAAGATTGGAAGAATGAAAAATTGAGATAACTGAAACTGACAAATCTTCCACCCCTACTAGATTTCTGCGTAGAAGGTTTTATTTACTTATATGAAGAAACATTCGATTGTGCAGACTCTCTGAACTAGTACAGCCCAGACATAGCTTTTCCACCTCCATGAGAACCAGGACTTGACCCCCACCCCACCCCTTTACCATACTGCAGGCTTTGCAACAGGAAGCAAAGTGCTGTGGTGGGGAAAGGGGAACCTACACTTATGCCTACCCATGAGATACAGAGAAAAGCTATAGTTCAGTGACAATGCATCTGCTTTATTATTATTTATTTATTTATTAAATTTCTTTACCGCCCCATAGCCGGAGCTCTCTGGGCGGTTTACCACATAAAAATCAATATACAGTATATAATATACAATTCATATTTGGTACAATTAACAGGAAAAACAATGCATCACATTTAAATAAACATAAGTAAACAATAAATCTCAATAATATACATAACATCAGAACAGATTACATAAAACAAAACAAACATAGCCTACAATATCTACAATGTATTCTCCAATGTCCCATTATGCTTCTCCCCACCTAACCCCATCTTCCATAACCAATAGCACTATAAACATGCAGAAGGCCTCAAGTTCACTCCTTGGCATCTCCAGATAGGGCTAGGAGAGAGACCCCTGTTTAAAATCCTGGAGAGCAGCTTTCTGTGACAGTGCTGAGCTAGATTGACCGGCTGTCCTATTCAGTGTAAGGCAGCTTCCTACGTTTGTTAGTTTTAGCGAAGTCAATTTCAGATACATGCCCCCATCCCCCCCTACAGTTTCCTACCTTCTTGGGGTATTGCTACATGCTTACTCAGGGCAGAGGCCAATGGCATAAATCTTCCTTCTGCCATGTGGCATGCTTCTGTCGTTGGTTTGAGATGTCTTTTATAAAGACCTCTTTATTTGCCCAGGTTTTCCTTGAATTGTTATTGAAGCTGTATTTGGTAATTCTGACCTGTATTTTGAAATGGAAATGGACTGCCTTCAAGTTGATCCCGACTTATGGCTACCCTATGAATAGGGTTTTCATGGTAAGCGATATTCAGAGGGGGTTTACCTCTGAGGCTAGTCCTCTCTAGATGGTTAGGGCCTGCTCAGCTTGCCACAGCTGCACAAGCCAGCCCCTTCCTTGTCCGCAACTGCCAGCTGGGGGGCAACTGGGCTCCTTGGGACTATGCAGCTGCACAGGTGGCAGGGCACGTCACCCCTGAGCCACTCCCTGTGGGGTGATCCTTAGCTGGCCCTTGACACCCAAGAGAGACGAGCGGGGATTTGAACTCATAGGCACTGGACTCCCAGCCAGGCTCTCCTCCCAACTGTGCTATACCAGCTCACTGACTTCTATTTTATCTGTTATTATAATGATGTGGGGAGGAATGGTTTTATATTATTGTTTGTATATATTGACTTTTGTGTACTACGTAAGAGGTTTTTTTAAAAAAATAATAATAATAAAGCAGGTTATGAATGTTCTTAGAAAATGTCTCTGGCAAATTAAGATAATGGCTGGCTGAGATCTCACTAGCATTGCCTACCCATCCTGTGAGCCCAGTTTTAAAAAATTATGGGTTGCATCCAAGATAGGGATGGGGGAGAAATTCGATTCAGTTTGCATATAAAGGCCAGCCTACTTGATTCACACTTTCCGAAACAATACGTGCACAGCCACCCTTTGAAATTTGCACTTCTCCGAATTTTGCAGTGCAATTCTCCAGCCAAGTGATAGGTTCAAAAATGCATATACTACGCGGAAGTGTATGTTTAGATGCATATGTTACTGAAAATAACATACAAAAATGCATCACATTTGGTGAAATTGCTTTGCAGAAATGTGTATACTCGGCAAAATGACATGCAAACATGAGTATTGGGAGAACTAAGCACTAGAATGCTGATTTTCATGACTTTATTTTTTTAAAAATGCACACTGATGTGGAAATGCAGAGAACTGAACTTAAGATTGGGGAAAAAAATATGAGAAACTGAACCGAGTTGAAAGATTTGGAGAAAGGGCCATGGCACCACGGTAGAGCATCTATTTTGCATGCAGAACATTTCAGGTTCAGTCCCCAGCATCTCCCATAAGATTAGGAGAGACTCCTGTCTGAAATACTGAAAAGCTGCTGCCAGTCAGTGTAGACAATACGGAACAAGACAGACCAACGTACTGACTTGGTATATGGCAGCTTCTGATGTTTTCCCCATCCCTAATGCAACAAAGCCATTGTGCGAATGGAACAACTTTTGCTCGTGCAGGGCTGCACAGGGGCAGAGAGAAGAGGGAGCGTTCCACTGTACAAGCGGAAGCTGTTCCACTCATGCAGTGACTTCATTGGATGCAATCCTAAATTTAATAAAAAGAAGGGGGACTGACAAGGAGTTCTGGAACTCATTGGAGATGACCCAAGGATGCCCCCTTAACTATGTCCTGTTGCTGCCCTCTCTCATTCTCTGGATCGTTAGCCCATTGGCTTCCCCTCTTTCTGGGATTTATGTTCTTATAATGGAGTTAGCTAGTACTAGACAAGGAGTCGTTTCACCCCAGCAAGTGTATGCTGCGTTTAGGCTAATCTAATTTCTCGCAGCGGCAAGCAGAAAGAAGGCGAATCCTGGCGCTGCTTCCTATTGGGGAGGCATGTACTTAACTGGCGCTTCTGGAAACTGTAGTTGTGTGTTACCGTCTTAATCCCATGGGCCACTTAGGTGGAGGCAATTCCTCACCATTGTTCCAATTGCCTTGCGGGACACTCTGAATCAGGTGCTTTCCTGAGAACCGTAGTTATCGCCTTATAGCAGAGCTTCCTGCCTTGAAGTTCTAAGACATTGTCAGGAAACATTACTGAGCGTCTGGTGGCAGAAAATATAGATATCTTTATAACATGTAAGGAGTTTAAAAATACCCAAGCCTCTATGAAAGGTCAACGGCCTCCTGAACGCGTCTTGCATCAAGATGCAAACATTGTTGCAGGATGTTGGTTATACAATGGGTGTATGCTGCTCTGGAAGTGTGGTCTGTTGTTGTCGGCCATTGCATTGACCTCTGCTGCAGTGATTTTTCAGTGGTGTTTCAGGGAACACAATTAATCAGGGAGAAGTTACTGCTACGTTTTAGGGCATATGCTTTGCATGCACAAGGTTTGCCAAATTGGTTTGTTTGCTTATTTAAAGAAACTTTATCCTGCTCTTCAGCCACAAGAAAAGGCTCCAAAGTAGCTTACAGATCACTGTGAACAAGATCACCCCTGCTGTCATTTTTACAATCTATAAAGCCATGACACATAAGGAAAATGGACTGAGAGGGAGGAGGAAGGAAGCAAACTCAAATACAAGTTCTTACCAATTCTTCTAATGACCAGTTGGGGCGGAAAGGTTCAAGGACAGGAGGCACCAAAGGTCGCTATTTTCTCAGCTGTGCCAAGCGATGGACCTGCATCTCTTCTCTTCCCTCCTCTCTTACAGCCTGGTAAAGGCTGCTGCTAGGTGACAGCTGATGGAGGTTCAGTCCTTGGAATCTTCACTAAAAAGGAACAGGTAGCAGGGAATGGAGGAAGTGTTTGTTTGAGAACCAGGAGAACACTGCTGGTAAGTGTACACGTTACTGAGCTAGGTGAGAAAATAATTTGACCTGGTTATAAGGCTGTTTCCCATGTTTCTTGGAAGCTTGTTAGGGTCCTCCACTGAGGAGAACATTGAGAGTGGGCAAGCTTCTCTGAAAGCTGGTTTGCCCTCCATTCTGCATGGGTGAGAACAAATGACAGGGCTTGCTTACAGTCTAAGCCTCTCTGTAAAAGTCCAGTCTGGTATTGCAACCTTGGTCACTGATATTTATTTATTTATTACATTTATACCCTGCCTTTCTTTTCATCATAGAAACCCAACATGGCTTACATAGAGTTCCCAGGCAGTCTCCCATCCAGGCACTGACCAGACCTAACCCTGCTTAGCTTCAACAGGGTGCTGGCCTCATGAGCCTTCAGACCACAGCCTGTGATAATTGTTCATCCCCAGTGTTAAATGATGTAAGGCCCAATGGGAAGGGTCATAACTCAGCAATAGAGTATATCCGCTGCATGCGGAAGCTCCCAGGTTCAGCCCATGCCATCTCCAGGTGGGGCTGAGAGGACCTCTGCTTGGAATCCTGAAGAGCGGCTGCCAGTTAGTGTAGGTAGTGCTGAGCTAGGTGAACCTCACCCAATGGCCTGACTCAGTATAAGGCAGCCACTCATGTAATGATGCAGTTGACTGGACTGGTGCCTTTGGCCCAGTCCTCCAAGAAGCGACAAGAGGCTGCTTCTTAGCCTCCGTTTAATTTCCACAAAGCTTCCCATCAAGTCTCACCCTGAGGCATTATGGGAAACGAAAAGTGTGGCCAGGCCCAGCTGCCCAGCAAACCCCAGCCTTGAGCAGGAGGTTGCAGTCGATGGCCTTATAGTTCCCTTCCAACTCTACTAGGCTATGGAACCGCAGCCAGGTAAGCCGACCAGGGCCCACTGACAGAGGGGGAGGCCTAAACTAGCCCAGACACTTTGCCTGCCCCCCCTCAAAATAGAGCTGACCATGTTAATTGACAATGGGAGGTTACAGTCATTTATATCACGGCAGCCTCTGGACCAGAAGTGTGCAGGCTTCAGGCTTGCAGGAGCAACTTAGTGTTTTCTGCTGAGAGCTGCAGCGCCCACCGACTGAAGCCAGGTACAAAATGATGCCTCAGCTGGACAGACTAAGAATTAAGCAGCGCGTGCTCAGTCCAAGAATTTGTTATCAGTGTCAGAATCAGACTCACAAATCCTTTCATACAAAAATCCACTCTGGGTGTCCCCCCCACACACATACGTTCATTTTTCAGCAACTTAATTTAGCAAGAGAGGTCACATCCAGACCATACATTTAAAACACATTCAACACGTATTGAAAGCACATGGCTTCTCTCAGAGAATGCTGGGAACTGTAGTTTGTTAAGGGTGCTGAGGATTATGGCTCTGTAAGGGGTACACTACAGTTCCTAGGATTCTTTGAGGGAAGCAGTGTGCTTCAAATGTGCACTAAAAGTATGGAGTGGCTGTGACAGTACCTGCTTATTCAAGCATTTTAAAAGGTTTGAACAGATGACTGTTCTAGCCTGTTCTCTGCTGCCCTTAACAAACTTTGGGAGACGCGGTGTGCATTAAATGTGCATTAAATATATGGTGTGGAAGTGACCTCTCTCTGTGTATACCCTGTTTGTCTTCCCATATAAATGAATGGTAGCCATTCACTAATTTGGGGAGAAGCAAAGGACATAGAAATGCTGTGATGAGTGCACACAATCTTCCTACTACCCCTAACATGATTCTGGCTGCAGAGTCCACAGATGTTCACTGCCACTCCCACACACCTCCAGTTTTGGTAAATGAAAAAAAAAAAACACCTCCCTCCATACCATTCCATCTATCGTAGTGATGGTCATTTGGCTTGCCACTGAAGCCTAGTTTACTACAACCATCAGTTTCCTTTGCAGGATGCAAAAGTCCCACTGTGTCATCCTCCCTACAGGTGTGGATATTACAGAATTTGGAAATGTGTACTTTTGGAAGGATAGTTGCATGTATGGTTTGCGTTTTGGTCCAGGAAGTGTGAATTTGGTAGGTTTGCTTTAGAATGTGAAGGAAACCACTTTCTCCCCATCTCTAGTTGCTGGGGATGAAATTTGCGAACATAAGAAGTAGTACCCTGCTGGATTATAGGGAAGGCCCATTTCATCTAGCATCGTCTTCACAACTTTTTTTTTTCATGCACAGGAGAGCCAGTCATATGCTGGGGAGAAAGTGGAGACAGTAACTTCCCATGCAGAAGCTCTTTGCTTCTCCCCTTCCAACACTGTCTTGTTGACCTCTCTACAGTAGATAATTTCCACAGCTAATCCTGCTCTTGCACTGCCACAAAATAATCCCTGTAGCTGTAACTTCAGCAGTTAAACCAGCTTGCCCTGCCGGCCTCAGAACTGCTTAATAGCATCTTCTGCAGGACTCTCATCAGAAGTCCACGAGGCTATGACGATGCTTGAGTTCCACGTCCCAATCTGTTAATATTTCCTGACACTTTGGTATGGTTTGTGTCATCAGATTTGCCTGGAGAGGTGGTGGCAGTGCCCACATTTTGTTGTTGCTGTGAGCATCATAGTGACAGGTGGCCTTTTTGCTTTGGGCTATCTCCAAGGAAACGAGTGCAGATCTTTCTGTTTACCGGAGTTAGAGTACCACTTTAAAAACTGGGATTCAGTGTGTGGAAATGGAGCCCTCTTGCAGATAACCTAACAGAGATCAACAGCAGCAAATGATGGGTTTGAATGAGAACTAGAAGAGGGAGGTAGAATATCTATTTTTGTGTTTGCCAAGACTGGAACTATTTCCAGCTCTGCCACAGACTTCTCATTCAACCTTGTGCACACCTCTTATGACCCCTTTCCAGATATTTTGAAAGTATGCAGACTGAACAAATGGAAGGAACAGGAGCAAATAGGGAGCCATGGTAGTAGTCCCCAATACCAGCCTCCATGTATTGATTGGCTAGATATCTATGGAGGCTGCACATGTACAAGCTATAGGCTCTCTCCATGTGATCTGGTGGCTTGCAAAATGCAGGATACCAGATAGTATGCCCAGCTTGTGTACCTGGTAGGCTTTGTGCACGCAGAGCTGATCAATATATGAAAGTTAAGGGTAGAGCTGATGGGTGTGATTCTGCAATGCACTGTATGAGGGAATACTCTTAAGGTTGGTCTAGGAGCTGCAGCTGGTGCAGAGTGCAGTGGCAAAGTTGCTTGTGGGGGCAAACTCCACCATCATATAATACCTTACTTATAGGATTTGCACTGGCCGGTTTAGAGAAGAAAGAAACAAAAAAAAAATTCTCCATCTATTATTATTACATTATTTATTACTAAGACAAGAGCAACAACAATGGCATACAAACAAATACAGCAAATTAAAACAAGAAACTAAATCAGCAGCCGCCCATTCAAACGTGCAAGAAAACCAAACTGCTGTAAGTTTAAAATGCTTACAAAATGTTTTTGCCTGGTACCTAAATAACAGCAACAAGGTCCCCTGGGAGGATTCCTTCAGGAGGTCATTTCAGAGGCGAAGTGCCCATACAGAAAAGGCTTTCTCTCTCTTTTCCACCCGCCATGCTTCAGAAGGCCTTGGGTGACAATCTCTGTGGACTGTAGAACCTATGCTTTGCTTGTCAAAGTTCCCACATTCAATTTAGAAGGTTCTCTATTTAGAAGGATCAGGTGACAGAAAAGACTTTTTGTTAAAAAAAAAAGTGTCTGAAACCATGGATAGATGCTGCCAATCTGTGTAGACAATACTAGGTTAGATGAACACATACCCTGACCTTGTATAAGGCAGCTTTATACATTGCATAAGAATAGCTGTCTTTGTGGTTCTTCTACCTTGAGCCTAGTAGGGAACCTGAGGAAGGCCAGATCAGTTGTGTATTTACACCTTGACTCTAAAACATTATATGGATGAGGGTTTGCACCAGAGGGTATCAAGGCTGATACGCCCCAGGACCAGCAGAGGGCCTTCTGTCTTAATTGTGCTACCATTTCCACTTTGCATAGAGTATCCAAGAAGATCAGATGCAGCCTAAAAGTTTCCACCTCTGACCTCTTCCATATCAAGGGTCCTCATTGAGGGTGCCATATTCAAGGCTCCCCCAAATCTTGGAGCCAGCACTGTTTGTCACCATTGTGTTTAGGGTCTGGGCATTGTGGTGGGGGTTTCATATCAGAGGGTGGGAAAGGCCAGACTAACACCGAGAAAGTCTGCAGTTGTGATATGGTTTGAATCTGCAGGGAGCTGATAGGAGCGAAGGAGTGAGAAACTCTGGGTAAATCTAGATGCCTTATCATGCAGGATGCAAGTGCAGCTTCCTGTTGTTGTCTCAGGCATTTCCAGGGTTTTGTTTCACCAAAGTGTTCTATGGAAATGACTGGGCCCAATGTCATCGAGCTGTTCCTGTGACGCCGGAAGGGGGCATCTTATTGCAATTGTCTTGCATCCTCCTCTCAGATGCTTGACCTTGGAAGGCAGGAAATCCCTTTTGTCTGAAAGCAGATGGTGTATCCTTTAAGGAGTCCAAACGGGCAAATGAATACATGTTGGCTGCTCCTAGTGCTCAGGAGCTGATTTAGTCACTGATATAAGGAACAGACTGAGCCAGAGATAAGGTCCATTTGGGATGTTTCTTCTTTCCAAATCTCTGTTCAGCCATGAAGCTCACTTGCAAGACCTTGGACCAGTCTTTCTCTTGGCCTACCTCAAAGGGTTCTTGTGAAGATAAAATGGAAGAGGGGAATAATTTCCACTGTCAAGCTCCATGGAAGAAAGGTGGGATATAAATGAAATAAATAAATAGTACTCTGAACTATCCTGGACCTGTGGGGAACCAGAAGCCATTTCCAAAGTGGTCAGGATTGCAGAGATGGCTTCCAGTTTCTCATGCATTCATCCTGTTTTATAGTAGTCTTTCTATACACAATAGTGTGCCACCTGCATGCACAACTGCATGCAGCAATTTGGCAGTGGTTTGCCTGTTGTCTGCATGCTTACTTACTAAACCCGTAAGCCCTTTTACTGGCAAAAGCCATAAGTGTATTCTAACCCCAGATGCTATAAAAAGGGGGGGGGATTGCTTGCTTCTGGTTATCTTAGGCACAATCTCAAACACAATGGGCTGTACCCAACATTCTCTGTCCACTAGTGCTCTTGCGCTAACAGATGGGAGAGTTTTAATGTTGCGCAATGGAGGAATCTAGTGTAACATTTGTGCTAGGGGAACCCATTGCGCAACAGATTACACAATCTATTGTGCAACAAAGTACCCAGCACCTGCTTATGGATCCTCTTGTGCAACACCATTCCACTGACACAAAACATTTTGCCAGAGCAACAATTATACCAATAAGTGACTTTAACTTAGCACTACATTGAGTACAACCCAATAGCTGGATGTGGACAAATTTGGCACTCAAGTCCCTTTCCATTTTGGATTAGAAACCCTTTCCCCTCAAAGTCTGCAAAAAAATAAATAAATCCTGCCCTTCCTTCTTCATCAGTGGCCATGCAAAGAGAACGTACAAACGACCTCTATTTTGTAAAGATAATCACAAAGGAGCCAGTGCATTGAAATGCGTTAGACAACTCTTTTCTGGTCACTAGCTCTTGTACACAAAGCTTCCCCTTTAATGGCCTGCATTTCTAACCAACATTGCCATCATTTTATTTCTGGGACTTAGGCAAGGAACAGGTGCTGAGCAACATCTGAAGGATTTATGATAATTTCCCCAACCTTGTGGGCAATTCTCTCTTCTCGCTGACATCTTCTGTGGTATCGCTGGGCCAGGAAGATGCGGAGTGTTCCAACAGCATGCAATTTCAGCGGAAGTTTTTGCCCCGGAGCTTACACGTCCCCATTGGGACAGTCAGAATTGAGCCCATCACTTTCAAGAGCCGCTAGCTTCTCTCTTGAAAATGCTAGTTGGGGCTGGTACAATTAAATCATTAAAAGCTCCCAAAGAGAACCTCTGTGGTTTTCCTGCCTGGGCAAAGCATAACATGAAGGCAGCACTGACACCTTTAGTCTCTCCTTTGCATTCATTCATTGCCCAATGGTCACCGTTCATAAGGGCAACATGCAAAATATACAGCAGGGGACAATGAAAGGCGGACAGAGAGGGGCATTGTTGCTTCTATTTGCCATATCCAGCAGTGAGTGCAGATCCTTAACGGAGACAAAATGGCACCATTTAGGCACAAAAAGGCATGCTTGGAGGAACCCTAAGGTTTGCAGAAGTACAAATGATCTTTAGGAAAAACAAATTAATTTGTGTAAGTTTGTTTTCCGATGGTACTTAAACCCTGCAAGGCTTCACCACATCTATAATGATGCTAATTGGAGATGCAAGATGATAAATGCAGATATGGCCTGTGTGTTTTGGTTTTGCCCTAAATAAGAAACCTTTTGCTAGAAACAATAAAGAAACTTGAAATTATAACAGGTTACCAGTAGACTCGCTGATTGTATTGTTGAGTTTTTAAAGGACTCTGTATTGTTTGATGACGCTGAAATGGTAGTGCACTTCCTAACAGGTGTTCGAATGATGATTTCTGCAAATCTGAAGAAAACAAGGACCCCAATGGTTGAAGACTAGATTGGGAAAGCATGGGATATAGCAGAGGTTCCTCCCAAACTGTGGTCCATGGACCTCTAGGGGATACCACTTAGGGCAGGAGTGGGGGGCGTTAGGCTTGGGGGCCACAGGAGGCCTTGCAAGGCTCTAAATCTGGCCCTTAGGACTCTCCCCACTCCACACCTCCTCTCTAGCCACACCTTGCCTACCTGGGCCTTGCCTCTCACCGGCCTTGTTTTGCACCCTCCTTAAGTGTTTTTGCCTGGCTGGAATATGTCCTTGAACTCTGATAATGCTTCTTGCTTGCCTGAATAAATGGAGGGCAGAGGGTGGTGTGCTGAGTGTATGTAGAAACTAGCCTGTTGTACAAAGGTAACATTTACATTAGTTGCTCCACCCATTTTTGCCTCTGACTCCACCCACCACTAGCATGTGACCCTCAGAAGTTTGCCCAGAAGGGAATGTGATGGTGGCAGCTGGTGGTTCTGTGTCAGTGGCGCAGTGGAATCCACTCTGCGTTTTAGTCTGAACTGACAAGGAGCTTTCCAAGGTGCTTCAGCTCCTTGAAAATTCCGACTAAAACCCAGAGCAGATTCCACTTCGCCACTGACACGGAACCACCAGCCGCCACTAGAATGGGGCCGTCAGGGTGAAAATGGTTTCTCACCCCTGACCCAGTGTCTCTGCAATAGAGGGAAGGTAGGATATAAAAACAAACAATTAGCAACCTTTTTCATGACTGGACAATTGTCCCTGAAAGAAACAGGGGAGCCCATTTTTGGTGGTGGCAGGGGCAAGGGAATTTGTTTTATGAGAAGCCCCCAGTTGGAAATAAATGTTGTACACCTATTCAAAACACCAGTTCTCTGTTATGAGTTTGAATATCAACGCTCACATCCATTTCCAAGGATAGGGAAAGGACAGATGTAAAACAGCCACTGTAGTAATAGCTGAACATTGCAATTTTCTAGCAAGGGGAACTGTGGGTAGTGGGAGGGTGGCGGTCGCTTCATGGAGTGGTTTGAAGACCGAGTGAGCAGAACCATGGCTTGCTGTCGCGGTCTGCAGGCTGCCCATTTCCTCTCCATGCAAGCTTTTCTGCTGTGGAGTGGGGCTGGATATCGGCATGCCTTTGCTTTGTAAATAGCTGATGTAAAATGCTTTGGCATCAAGAATGTTCTGCGCTCAGAGTTCACAGAACAGTTGCCCTCTTCAGGCATGTGTATTTCTTTAATTAATCAGCTTTCATGGTCCCAAAATAGAAATACTAATGAGAGAGGGTAGTGTTGCGGCCTCTGTGAGTTTGATGTGCTTTTTTAGAAAACGCATCTCTCGGAAGGCTGGATGTCTGAAGGTGACAACTGTGGGTAAATTAATCTGCATAGATTGAATTGTCTTTACCTGCAGTTTCAAGGATTGTTGTACCAAAACCTGCACAGTAAACCAGAGGTGTGCAACATATTCCAGTTGTTAGTGTTTTTCCACCTTAAATTGGTGGAATTCCTCTGAAAGAATTTGCTGGTGTCCTTCCAGCAAATGGTGAGTGTTTTTCTTAGAACAACTGCTACAAGTTGGATAATTAATTGCTCAAGGCCGTGGGGGCGTTGCATGGGAGATCTGGCCTAAAGTTACAAGTTCACTTTAGATGGAGAAAAAAAAGACAGTAGATGATGTTGGAACCCATAGTAACAAGATTGTTAGGTGAAAGATGACATCGACATGCCTCTCTTGTGATGCAAGGATGCCTTGGACCATTAGGCACACCGAGGATTTATCATCAGATTTATCCACCTCCCATTCTCAGCTGCTTCCTCCTTCAAATCCCATCATCACCTTACCTTTAAACCTAGTTCAGACATACAGGAAAATGTGGTTTCCACAATATGAATGAGCTTACATAAGCTTCAAGCTCTTGTGCTCCTCCCCTGCCCTCCTCTTTTGCAGTTGCAAGGGTAAGACTGGAATCATCCACCCCCATTTCCACTTTTAAACAAACCACTGTTCCTTGTGATATCAGAACTTGGGAAACTATGGTTTGTTTAAATTCTAGTTAGTGAAAGAAACCCAGAATATAAAACCATGTTTTGATCCGGGCTTGTTCCATTAATTAGAGTTTAATCAAGCCTGGGGTTCAGATGCAACAGGGACATTGTGCTTTGCTTGGAAGCATCTGCTTCTGCTTTTAATCTCTACCTCATGCCCACAAAATAGGGGGAGAGCACAAACTTGAGGTCTGTGCAGGCTCAAATTACACATGTTCCTAAATGCAAAAGCCCACCTACCTATCTTGCGGAGGACCCTCTTCCCCTGGCAGCCCAGCTTCCTATTGAAAGCAATAGGTAAAAAAAAGAATGAAATTGTAATGAATGAATAAAGAACCAAATGTCATTTTAATGAATGAATGAATAAGTAAATAACTATTTTTAATAATGAAACAATGGAGAAATGAAATGATTTCCCCCTCTTGCACACCTCTACTTACCATTTAAAACAACAAATGCAACTTTTAAAGCAGTTACAAAAGTCACAGGCTAGGGAGAGAATGTGGGGGGGGTGATGAGTTCCGCTTATCATCCATGATTTTATTTTATTCATAAGAATATTTATAAACTGTCAACTCATAAAAAATATCAAGATGGTATATAATAAAATCAGTAAAACATCATAAATCTATACCATTATAAAATCGTAAAATAAAGAACTAATGACCTACACTGAATCATGCTGTGGATTCTTTCCATAAATTTTCACAACCAGCTTCCCAGGTGCAAAGGCTGAGTAAAGTACCTCATTTTTCCAATGGTGATATAATTTATGTGTTAGGAGGGACCCAAAACTAAAATGATTCCTTGAGGCAAAACATCTGTATCACCTGTAGTCAATAAGCAATGTCCACATCTGTGCTACCCAAATAATTTTGTCTGAACATGTTCTGATCTAGGGATAGTCAATGCTGTGCCCTCCAGACTCTAGCTCTCATCTTCTCTAACAATTGGCCATGTTGGCTGGGGCTGATGGAAGTTAGAGTCCAACAATATCTGAAGGGCACCATGTTGGGTTCCCCTGTTCTGACCTATAGCATACTGAGCAGGATAGTTAATCTGGCCCTGTTCTTGTTGACAATAGCGCCATATGGTGCCATGGGATGGTTGTGCGTATGTCTGACTGTACATGACCTGTGATGGGTTGGGGCCTTACCTACCAAATATCCAAGGAAAGGGTCATGGATCCTAGGATCTGAGGACCAGCTGACCTGTTCCCTCTCCTTTTTCTCTGCAGGTCTCTCTTCTGCTGTGTTGGAAGTTCACGTTGGAGCCAAATCAGTGGTTGTCATCCAAGGGCAGCAGGCCATCCTGCCAGTCTGGTATACCACCCACAGCAAGAATGCGCCTTTTGTCACATGGCACATTGAAAGACATGGACCTCGTAAGCATTCCCAGGTAAAGTCATAGCTAGAGTGTTGCTGAGGATTGGGAAGCCAATTTAAGCCCTTTATCTCCCTACTCATCCTGCTTGGTTCAGGTGCATGAGAGAGTTCATTATGATATCAGATGGTTGACTGGTCGGTAAGACCACCCACCTGTCAAAGTTAGCCCACAAAGTGGGGAAAGATAAAGATCTGGCCCGCGGAGCCACAAAAGATCCCCACCTCTGATGTAGAGCTCCAGCATGTGAGTGGAGATCCCTGGCCAGTCAGGAGCCTCATCACATGGGAAAGCTCCATGGAGGTACATGGGTGTTGGAGGCTGGCCACAGCTGGGTCTTGTCAGATGTAGCTGAGCCTTGGCACTGTGGCACCTCACAGCTGTGGGGGTTGCACTCTCAGCCCACTGTAAAGAGGGAGACCGATCTGGGAGGAGGGGGTGTGCATCGCGCCAGCCTATATTTGGAAGGAAAGAATACTTAGAAAGCAAAGCATTGCCTCAGTGTGGGAGTCACAGCAGGAAATAACAGGGAGTTCTTTCTCGGTCACAACTAGGGGTGGGAGACTCTGTCAGTTTTGCTTTCTCTCAGTTTTACATTTTTCCAGCCTTTGGGTCTCCCCATTTCCACATCAGTTTGCAATTTTTTAAAAACTAGCCTCATGAAAATTCGTCAGCATTTTAGTGCAAATTTCTCCTAATATACACAAGTTTGTGTGCACTTTTGCTTAATATGCACATTTTTTGCAAAACATTGTCCCCTAATATAATGCATTTCGTGCCATTTTCACTAATATATGTATTTTTATGCACCCTGTCCCATAATATATAAAATTTTTGTAAGGATTCTTTGTTTGGAGAACTGCATTGCAAAATTCAGAGAAGTGTAAATTTCAAAGGATGGCTCTGTTTTGGTTCTCATATTGTTTCAGAAAGTGAATTAGGGAGATTCCCCTTCAAATGTGAATTGAATTGAGTTTCTCCCCCATCCTTAGTTGCAACACAGCGGCAAGCCAGAAAAGTAAACATCCTTACAGGAACAGGTATTGAAGAAGGAGGAAAGGGAGAAGGAAATTTGCACAGTAACCCTAGGGGGAGCTCAGTGATGAAAAGAGTCCCAACCCTCCTATACTAGGAGCCAGGGAGTCACTGACCTTTCTGAAGAAAAGACTATGGTGTTGGGGCTCTAAGAGCACTCACAGGTACCCTTCTCTCAACTGGAGGAGAATTCAGAACATGTCCTGTTCAGAGCGGGATTCACGAGGCTGAGACGCAGGTGCAATCAAATCTTGTTTTATTAAAGTAATGGATACATCAAAAGCCGTACACTTCATAGAAATCTCTAAGCTAGCTCACTAGAATTCCCTAACTGCCCTCTAGACATGCTCTGCAACGTGTGAAGAAAGTTGACTCAGCAACTCTACCCAGAGAGCTGCAGTCTTAAGTAGGGAAAGTTTTAGGTCGTAATCTCTGGCTCCTTCGCAAGTCCTGCCTCTGTCCTGTCCACTTCTCGCGGCGTCGAGAGCGGGGTGACGAGGTGTGTGCTTCCAACGGTTCATCCGAAAGAACCGTCTCCTTAGCAACCGGCTCAAGGTCAGGGGGCGGTGACACGCTTGAGGCATCCCGAGAACTGCTTGGTAAAGGGGGAGTCAACGCCCCCTCTGTGACATCTTCCAACGGCTCCTCCAACCTGTCTGGGGGCTGCGCGCTCTCCGCTCCGAGACCGCGCCATCCGTGGGAACTGGAATGGAGTCAAACTCACTCCCCCTCCCAAGGTCTTGCTCAGACTCAACAATTCCTTGGTCTTCCACACCTTCTGACAGCTGGGAAACCTGGAACTCATGTCTCCCCCCTCCCTGGCCCTCGTGGGGAAGCGGAGGCTCAACAGAACAAGAAGGATGCTACAGTGAGCATGTGTGCAAGCCTGCTTCTCATGTTTGTGTAACCCATTCTTCGGTTGTTACTACCAACAATGTTAAAAAGGATGGTAAATCCAGCACGCCTGTGTTTGCTGGTGTTGGATGTGGCTATTGCCCTCCCCCTCTCTTTCTAGAACCAGCTATTGGAGCATGCTCAGTAAGTAACCTCCAGGGTGGTTGGCTTCTCTGAGAAGAGGAAGCTGCTCCAGAAGGGATGGGAAGGCCGGCAAACTCTATGCTATTTGCAGACCAGCTTTGATTGTTTTTAGGATCCTAGAAACAAAGAAAGAAGATTTTGTTTTCTGCACAAGAAAATAGCAGCAAACCTAATAGGACTTTGTCGTTGTTGCACCTTGTTAACTGCTGGGGGAAAAGAGAAATTGTAATTTCTTTACTGCTATGAAGCAATAACAGCCAGACTGTTAAAAGTATTGAGTATTGTTATTACCTACCTGTTCTGAACTATTGTTTTGTTTCGATTGCATCCTTGTTGTTTCTTTTCCTTGTGACTGCAACTCTGGATTGGAATCATCACTGTCAGAACCCGCCCACTTCTTCTATATAATGCAGGGATATTTGTGGTTTACATCTGCAAGATGCACAGCCAGCGCAGGGCGTGGCCAGCAGGGCTAACCCACAAAGCCCCGTGGCCCTCTCAGGTGTGCTTCTAACGTGCAGTGGGGTTTGTTTAACCCCTTTCCCCCACCGCCAGGTCTAACTTAAGAATGAACGTAGCCTTTTGATTGTCAAATATTTATTAACAGCAACAGGAAATAAATAGTAACAATACATTATTATTGACAATGCAATCTTAATAATAACAATGCAATCATAATACAGTTTGAAAATGAAATGGACTGCCTTCAAGTCGATTCTGACTTATGGCGACCCTGTGAAGAGTGTTTTCATGGTAAGTGGTATTCAGAGGGGGTTTACCATTGCCTCCCTCTGAGGCTGAGAGGCAGTGACTGGCCCAAGGTCACCCAGTGCGCTTCATGGCTGTGTGGGCATTCGAACCCTGGTCTCCCAGGTCGTAGTCCAGCACCTTAACCACTACACCACACTGGCTCTCTTAATACAGTTTAGCATGTGACAAAAAGTATAGATCACAGAGGTCTGTCTAGTTTCAAGACTTTTACAAAATTCCTCTTTTTTAAAAAAAATAAAAGAAAGTTAGGGAGGAGCTTTTTTGGGGGGTCCCGTAAGCTCCTGTTGTTACAGTGCCAAGACGGAAACTTCTTTTACAACCAGATCTGCTTGTTTTTGCCATCTGCTTCTTTAGAATCCATATGGAATACTCTCCCACGCATACAAAGGGAACTTCTCTGCAGAGGGCAAGTCAGAAGCAGAGGTGTGTAAAGCTAGCTAGGAAACTGACGGTAGCACCGTCTGTTACCAGGAGGGACCGGGATGGAAGCAGAAACTGAGTCCTGGAGGAAGAAAGAGTTTTGGAGAAAAGGACTTTTTTGGCTGTGTGCTGGAGGCAGCTGAAGGCTCTCCACTGGTATCTTTTGCACCCATTGTTAAGTGAGGTGGCCAGCCTGGGCCAAGGCTGTACCACTTCAAGTAGCAGATGGAGGCTTATACGTATTTAATTTATTTATTTATTAAATTTATATCCCACTCTCCCTCCCAAAAGGAGTTCTCTTTAACAACAACAACACCCTGCACATAGAAGGTTAGCTTGTCAGGGAAAAACCCTTTCCTCTGAGCAGCTCCTTTCCTGCATGAAGAACTGATGGGTTTCCCTCTCCCGTCTCCATATGTACCTGCCTGTAGATTAAGATCTGCAGTGAGGCAGGTGGCTACCAGAGAAAGGCCCTTTGTGGTAGTAGTGTCTTAGTCAGGACCAGCCCTACTAATAGACAGAGTTGGGTGACTGCCCCAGACAGCAGATTGTGAGGAACAGAGGTGGTGAGCTGTTGAAGGAGAGGGCTGTGTGTGACACTTGGGCGGCACCCCCTAAGATGGCTGTCTGCCCTGAAGTACAGTGAAGCATGCTGCCCCCATTGCTAGTGCTGAAGTAAGTTTCAGTGGCCTGCAGGAGTGTAGTTGTCTGGGGTCGCAGGGGTCATAGACCTATTACTTTTTTGGGAGCAGGGTCCCAGCCAGGTCCCTATGGATGACCCAATCAGTATGAAAGGGGAACTTGTTAGCCATTGAGAAGAGTCCTTGTCCTTTGGGGCTGATTGGATGCAATCAGAGTTAAAGGAGGTGAATCACGGACTAAGAAGGTTCTCCTTAGTAGCTAACACAGAGCCTCCCCATCCATGCTGTTGGCCCCTAGGGATGTCTGTTGCAGTGGAACGTGGACAGGGAGCGCAAGGGAGACAAGGGGAAGTGGGGAAGGGGGTGTGGCTGTGAGGGGGTGTGGTGTGACTGTCATGAAGGGACCCTGCACTTCTGAATTTGCCACTACATTACTGGCTACCCATCTGGTTGGCTTCTGTGCACGGAGTGGGGAGGGGGATCTTGTCCTCTGGGATAGAAATGTAATAAATAAATAATGCACCCATAAACTGTTTTAAGAAGGTATGCCAAAGCTGCATGAAGGGAGGAGGCAGCAGGCACGATCCCATTTATACATTCACAGACCCACAGTCTGCTTTCATGTTAACATCTGCAAAGGGCTATAGTGGATTTCTACAGAGAGGAAGGCAGGATCCTTGCCGTCTTTTGCAAAGCAGTATGTTATTCCTGATGAAAGAGCTGTTTGGCGGTGCAGCAGAGTGCCTCGGGAGGTGGCAGACTCTCCTTCACAGGAGGCATTGAACAGAGTCTGTATTACCATCTGTCAGGGATGCTGTAGTTGTATACTGCAATGCGAATCCTGCATTTAACAGGAGGCTGGACAACATGACTCCCAAGCCCCTTCCAATTCTCTCTTTCTATGTTCCTATGAAAATATTGACAAATAAATTTATTGTTGAAACTATTGCCAAATATAGGAAGATACCTTTTGCTGAGTCAGATCTAGGGGTGGGGGAGAATTTTTATTCTATTCGCATATAAAGCCAAATCTATCAAATTAGCATTGAGAACCAAAACAGAGCCATTCTTTGAGATTTGCATGTATCCAAATTTTGCAATGCGGTTCGCCAACCAAGCAATGTTTGTAACGACATTCAGAGAAGAGTGCATTTTGATGCATAGCTTTGTTTCTGTTCAAGTATTGTTTAGGTAAGTGTAAATTAGGTAGGTTTGCATTAAAATCCAAACTGAACCAAACTTCTCCCCATCTCTACTCCCAATGAAGCTGCCTCACTCTGCTAATGGTAGGGCTGGCCCTCTAAATTACTAGTGGGGGGGTATCAGCAGCCAGTGGCAGCTGGTGGCTTCATGTCAGTGGGGCAACGGAATCTGCTCCAGGTTTTAGTCTAAACTCAAAGGACGGCTGAAGTTACACAGATGTGGACCTGACTGGAACAAATGGGAGTTTACACATACACACTCTCTGCAAATAGCTCAAGAACACCTTGAAAGTTCAGACTGAAACCCAGAGCGGATTCCTCTGCCCCACTGACATGGAGCCACCAGCCGCCATTTATATACTGCCCTAAGCCCGAAGGCTCTCTGGGCGGTGTACAAAAAGATAAAAAACAAGCAATGTATAAATACAATAAATACAATAAATCAAGAAAACAAAACAAACAAACAATAAAAGAACCAAACAACATCCAAAATACAAATAATGATGAAAATGCTAACACTTTTCTCCTCTATTGCATTCCTGATTAACCCCCCCGGCCTCCAGCTGCTATTATTGCTGGGAGGGAACTTCCGGCATTAATTTAAGCTGGTGAAAATTTTCCTAGCATGGAGATAGAGCGGAGGAAACAGATTCACCTGCTTTTTATGTGGAAAAAGTTCTTCTTTGTCTTCTTCTCATCATCGTCATCATCTGTGTATTTTTATTATTCATAATTTGCAAACATAATGTTCTTTCAACTGTTATCTCCGTAATTCATGTTCCAACAGATTATAATAGTTTAGAAATCATGGCCACCTTTCAGCAAACTTTACATTACCGATACCTCCGTTTCTTTTATGTACCAAATCAGTCAGTTTTGTCTGTTTCTGCCAACTCCAAGCCCTTCAGCGACCATTCCCATATAGGCTGGAACTTGTGGAGTTTTCTATCTATGGGCCCAATCTATTCTAGCCTCTATCAACAGGATCTTAACTAAGGACTTTTGTTCTCCAGGAACGCTCTTTGCTATTTGCAGAGAGTGAGTGAGTGAGTGAGTGAGTGAGTGTGTGTGTGTGTGTGTGCGTGCGTGTGTGTGTGTGTGTGTGTGTGTGTGTGTGTGTGTGTGTGTGTGTGTGTGTGTGTGAGAGAGAGAGAGAGAGAGAGAGAGAGAGAGAGAGAGAGTAAACAAACTCCCATTTGTTCCAGTCAGGTCCACATCTGTGTAACTTTAGCAGCCCTGCATGTTTCAGGTGCCCTGAAATAATTTGTTGGCTCCCTAGCCTTGCCTGTGTTCAGGTTTTTGTGTTTTTGATTTGCTGTTCAAAAGTCATAGGTGCAAGAGGAAAAGGTAGCAGTCCTAGACCCAGTCTAACCCAGCCCTCAGCTCCACACCTTAGAGACAAAAAAATGACAAGTGGCTTATCGCAACAACCTCTGAGCACTCTCATTTTTTAAGTTTGGGATTAACGGGTGACTTCAGTGGAGGTCTGCCCTGCCTTCTTCAACAATGGAAACAACAGTATTCAGAGGGGGTTTACCATTGCCTCCCTCTGAGGCTAGTACTCCCCAGCTGGCTAGGGCCTGCTTAGCTTGCCTCAGCTTGCCAGCCCCTTCCTTGTCCTCAACTGCCAGCTGGGGGGCAACTGGGCTCCTTGGGACTATGCAGCTTGCCCACGGCTGCACAGGTGGCAGGGCACGTAACCCCTGAGCCACTCACTGTGGGGTGATCTTTAGCTGGCCCTTTACACCAAGGAGACACGAGTGGGGATTTGAACTCACAGGCTCTGGCCTCCCAGCCAGGCTCTCCTCCCCGCTGTGCTATACCAGCTCAGCCACACCTTTTTGTCTCCAAAGAGCTTGCTGGCCTCCCTCCCATGTGCGAAAATCCAAACTGTTTGTTGCCGTTGCCTCAGCAACTGAGCAGCATCCGTTTGATGTGCTAGACTTGTGGTTGTGTTGAGTGGGGAAGGCGCTGGCAAACTGGGGGAAGAGCTGCTGAGCATTCCCTGACTCATTTGCACCTCTTCAAAAAGGGAAAGGCAGGTGGAAACCCAAGCCAATGGGACCAGGTCTCTATCAGGGCTGGCCCTCCCATTAGGCAGAATGAGGTGACTATGTCAGGTGTCGAGAAAGGGCTGCCAATTATTTGTCATTTAATTAATATTGTAAAAAAAAAAAAATCCTGAGAGGTGCTTGTGGGATGTTCTGATTCAGAACAAACTTTCCTTATATACATACTTACAAGCAATCAGAGCAGCTGACAAAAATTGGTTCTCAGCCGGTCCACACTCTCAGGTTCACAATCGAAAAAGGCATAGCACACGAGGAAAAAAGAATGGGAGGGAGGAGGGAAAAGCAAGCTCTAGCCCATGTTTTTAAAGCTGACAGTTCTTAAAGTTGCAGCCGATATCAGTGGTGGTCTCAGCTGCCTTGCCCTTGAATAAAAAGCTGTCCCTCCATGGAAGCACACTGGCCCTGTCTACAGATCAGATCTAGGAGCAGAGCTGGTGACAATGTCCAGGCCAGGAGAAAAGGACAGCTCCTGCCACACAGACAGCTGACTTGATGCAGTGGCTTGATTGGCCTTTGGTACCGTGCCCCTTGAATGGGGAGCAGAGTGGAGGCATCTCTCTCTCTCTCTCTCTCTCTCTCTCTCTCTCTCTCTCTCTCTGTCACACACAAACACACACACACATCTCAGGCAAAAAAACATCTTGGGCCAGCCCTGCTTTGATTACAATGTCAAATTTATCACAACAGAAATGAGACAAGGGAGCTTTAGGCTGACACACTCCCCTCTCCTTTTCTTATCTAGCAAGTCCATGAGGAAGAATGTGGAAGCTTTTGCTTCCATTTTTGCTTGTCATGTTGTCCAAACCCAACCGTGATTCATCTTAACTTGAAATGAGCCAGCTTCAAGCGGGGGGTTTTAAGAAGCCATAGTTAAGATTAATCTCGGCTTAGAGCTCAGGCAAAATCATAACCATAGTTAAGGTTAACCTCGGTTTAGGGTTCAGACAATGCTAAACGGTGGTTTGACTGAAATCAGAAGTGAAAGCTTCCAATCTCTTCCTTGTCACTGCAGTGGAGGAAAAGAAGGGAAGGAGGAGTGTGTGAGCCTGAAGGGAGGCTAGGCTTTGTTCCCTTTGCAGTTAAACCATGGATTGTGATGTCCAAACACAACCACTCTGTGTGTGGGGGGCATATGCTGTAACAACATTCTCTTCCTAAAGTGCATCTTCACTTGCAAACATATTGCAATTTGAGAATTGCTAGCTGTTTTGCAATGCAACAGTGAAATCTGAGTAGAAATGACCCAAACTAGAGGTCACACTGGGGTAGCTTTTGGAAACATTTTTGCATCCCTCAAAGTGTTCCCTGTTTACAGTCACTGTCAGTTGTGTTTTGAAGGGTGGGAAAGTAATTGTCAGAAGGGAGGGGGAGCATAAGCTGTTACCTTGGCAGCTAGGTTGTAGCCATGCTGTAGCTCTGAAGCCCTGTCGTGATCATTCTGGAACCCTAAATGCAGCTCTAGTTGCACCATAATGTGCAGTAGAATGCACATTCTGAAGTACATCCATTTGCACCTTCTGGAGTGACTGCATTTGGATCAGGGCTCTTGGTTGAAGGGAAGTACAGCTTTATTTGCCCTCTCTAATGTCCTCATGTAGCCATCTCTGAATAGCTCTGTGACATCATCACATTCACTATGTGATCCCTGATTGTCTAGGACAGCCTTCCCCACCCTGGTGCCCCCCACTCTAGATATTTCAGATTATTTATGCTTTATTTATTTCAACCATTGATGTGCTGCTTAATACCATAACCTCTAAGCCAGTGTTTCCCAACTACTGGGCCAACAGATGTTGTTGGACCACAATTCCCATCTTTCCTGACCATTGGCAATGCTGGCTGAGACTGATGGGAGTTGTGGTCCAACAACATCTGGTGGCCCACTAGTTGGGAAAGGCTGCTCTAAGCAGTATACAGTAAGGTTACAAAAGATACAATAAAGAAAAAAAAATCAGTCAAAGCTAACAGTAAAAACCAGAAAACTTACTTAAAATTCCAGCTGAAATAACAAGATATTCACTGGAAGTTCAGCGAGGGAGGCTTGTCTGACAGCTCCCATCACCTTTGACCTTCAGACATTCTAGCTGGCACTGATGAGAGTTGGAGGCCAAAACATGTAGAGAGCACCAAGTTGGGGATGCTTCATATAGGACCATGTAGTGCAGGAGTCAAAAACAGTCCTGTTGATATTTAAAAGATGGTACCAAACCAGCAACAGATTGGGAGATCAATGGCAGTGAACAGGAGCAAAAAAACATAGAGTAGAGGGTAGATAGAGGTTTAGGGGAAGCTTTCTGCAACTCTTGAAGGCAACACTTTGCCTCAAAAATGTCCAAAGGTGAAAAAATAATCACAACTCTAATATTTTTATTTCAAATGAAATATATCAATCTTTATGCATTACTCATAGCGATGTACATTTTTAAAATATTGGGTTGTATCCAATGCTAGAAATTAATGGGCATGAGAAATTTAATACCATTGATTTCAATGGACCTACTCTGAGTAGTATTGGATACAACCCTTTGTGTTTGGGGGGTATTCAATGATAGTCCTATGCAGAGTAGACCTATTGAAGTTAATCAACATTACTACCTTAGGTTCATTAATTTTAATAGGTTTACTCTGAGTAGAACTTAGTTGAATACAACCCATTGATTTCTTTTTTAAGAAAATCAGGGTGATGCTTCTGCAGGATAATCAGATAATCATTTATCTGTCTTTCAGATCATGGTGTACATGACAGGAGCGACAAAAGTGGAAGATCCAGATCTCAACAATCGGGTTGGCTTTCTGTACCCCATGCCATTTAATAATGTCTCCATTGCAATTAACAATACCAAAGAAGCTGACTCAGGCCAGTACATGTGCACAGTCAACCTTTTGGATGACAAGAGCGGGAAAAATATTGGACTCATCAACCTAACAGTTCTAGGTAAATTGAGCCTCACTTTGCTGTTGGTTTGGAGAACCTGGGCTTACAGGTGCTTGCCCAAGGTGACTAGGCATATTTACAAGCCTCCTTTAAGTGCACCAGGATGAGTTCCTAACCAAATCCAGAATTTCACACTGTAAACGTGCACACTAGTTTGGCCTGGGCATGAAATCTAGTGGTTTTTTCCCTCTATTCAGCCATGAAACTTGCAGTGCTGCAGGGTAACATTTTATGTTAAGATCAGCAGAGGGGGGCCTCTTGGTAGTTCCACCACCCTCAGGAGCTCGGCGGGAGTCAACTAGGAGAAAGAAGCCCCTAAGTTGTGAAGCTCGCACCCCATAGAGATGCATCTGCCACCTTCATTATACAGGTTTTGTAATATGCTGAAGATGCACCTCTTTACCCTGGCTTTGGACCCTTGAGATGCATATGTTTAGGACCCCCCGCCATTCTTGTGATTGTAATTTCTTTTAAACTACTTTTAAATTGCTGTGACGCACCTGGGGCCTTAGGGTGAAGGGGCATAATAATAATAATAATAATAATAATAATAATAATAATAATAATAATAATAGGACCTTTTTGGTGGCTGCCCCGAGGCTTTGGAACTCCCTTCCTAGGGAAGCAAGAATGGCCCCCTCCTTGCAGTCCTTCTGTCGGCAAGCAAAGACTTTTTTATTTCAACAAGCCTTTGGAACTGAAAGCTATTAAGGACAGGACTTGAAGGGTGCTGCACTGCTTTTATCTGGAAGCCGCCATGAGTTCCAGTTTTGGAAAAAAGGTGGGGTAAAAATAATGATAGTAAACAACAACAACAACAACAACAACAACAATAATAATAATAATAATAATAATATGTAGCACGGTTTATCCCATGTAGAGTCAAGAAGGCGATATAGGCCAGGCCATTAAAAATCAAAACATTCAGGATTTCAAGGGCAACTTGCTGATCTGGGCACAGCTGTACAATGATCACCAATGCTTTTTGTAGGCTTTCAGATCTGGGGATGAGCAAATCTGTCAGTTTCAGTTTCCCTCTTCATGTGTGCATCAGTTTGTGAACTTAAAAACAAGCCCTCATGAAAATGCATACATAATTTTGTGTCCATGTCTCCTAATGTATGCAGTTTTCCCAAATGGAAAGACTTCGTGCATATTATTTCCGGTAATACGTGCATTTTTGTGTGTGTGAACATTTCCCCCTAATATATGCTCTTTTTTACCCTCTTTTTTTTGTTGAAGATCTCGAGAAGTGCACATTTCAAAGGATAGTCACTTTCACTTCACATGTTGATTTGTGAAATGCAAAATTAGATGGGTTCACATTAAAATGCAAACTGAATGAACTTCTCCCCTATCCATATTCAGAACAAGCCGCAGTGTTGTTTGTGGCCCATAGATGGCACTGCTGTAATTTTTCATCTCTTCCCACTGGAGCTACGTGACGGTCAATATAGATTTTTAAGAATCTTTCTTTGTTTTGCAGTCCCACCATCCACGCCAAAATGTCAGATTCATGGAAGCCCTCGCGTCGGGGGGAACATTACCATGACCTGCAATTCAGCTTTGGGCAAACCCGTCCCTATGTATAACTGGAGACGCACCGGACCCAGCTATCAGATTTTCTTCGAACCTGTGCAAGGTAGGAAAGAAATATGTCCATGTAACATATGCCTATGTGACTGATGACAATGTGTTGGATCTAACTTGGCAGTCCTCATTTAAGAAGCCACACTCTGAAAAATATGTATACAAATGGGAACAGGTTTAGAAGGGCCATAGCTCAGTAGTAGAACATCTGCTTTGCATGCAGAAGGTCCCAGGTTCAATCCCTGGCATCTCTGAGTAGGGCTGGGAGAGAAGCCCTGCCTAAAACACTGGAGAGTCACTACCAGTCCATGTTGACAATACCGAGCTACAGTAGATGGACCAATGGTGTGATTTGGTGTATGTTCCTATGGTCAAGGACATGGAAAGCAAGTCCTATAAGGAAAGTCTTGAGGAACAGTATGTATTTATCCTGGAGAAGAGAGAACTGAGATTGGGGCAATGGGGGCGGGTGGGACATGATAGTACTCTTCAAGTTCTTGAAGGGCTGTCACATAGAAGAGGAGAAGACTTGGTCTCTGGTCCTACAGAGGAAAGGACTAGATCTAAGAATAGGCCAGGACTGGGAAACCCATAGCCCTCCAGATATTTTTGGTCTACAATTCTCATCATGCCTGATCATTGGCCATGTTGGCTTGGCTGATGGGAACTGGAATCAGGTTCCCCACATCTGGCTTTTAAGGTCCAAGAGCAGAAATTTCAGTTGAACATTTGGCCAAACTTCTTAAGAGTAAGATCAGTTAGACCAGGGGTTCCCAAACTGTGGTCTATGGACCACCAGTGGTCCACTAACTTCATTCAGGTGGTCTGGGGTGTGTCTGTGTATTTTGGTTCAATACGGCACATCCATCACATTAAATGTTGATATTGATTTTAACTGTAATTTTATTCCTTGTTTTATTTTACATTGTATTTTACTGTATTAAAATTTGAATTCTATGGAATTATAATTGCCACAACAGATAGAAAAATTGTGAAGTGGTCTGCCAAGACCCTCAGCAGTTTTCAAGTGGTCTGTGGAGGCTGGGGGGGGGGGTTGGGAATCACTGTATTAGACAATAGAATGGATTATCTGGCCAGGAGGCGGGGCTCTTCCTTGTTGGAGACATTCAGACAGAGACTGGACACCCATCCGTTGCTGTAGATCTGGATCGCCAGCATTGAGCAGGGGGTTGGATATGATGGTTCACAAGGCCTCCTCCAATTCTGTGGGTTGTATCCAAAGCAGTGCTGAGTTAAAGTCACTTATTACCGGCATACTTGTCCCGCAGGTGAAATGTGTGGTGCCAGCGGAATGCTGATGTGCCAAAGAATGCACAAGCAGGTTGCTGGTAATTTTGTTGCATGATAGTTTTCACAATCTGTTGCATCATGAGCTCCCGCTAGCACAACTGTGGCATAGGATTCCTCTGCACACAACGTTAAAACTCACCTGGGGCCTTCTACAACCAAAGCAAATGTTCTACCACTGAGCTACAGCCCTTCCCCAAGCCTCAGGCCTGTGTTTTAAGAATGAAGCTCTTAAACCTTTTGACTCACTTCTCAAAGGGTGAGGGGCAGCAAGGCGCCTCCATCGCACAGTTTACAAAGATTGTGGCCAGCGTCTGTTAGGCCCCATCTGCATTCTGCATTTAAAGAAGTAACCATGGCTTTCCCCCAAGAATCCTGGGACCTGTAGTTTCTTAAGAGTGCTGAGAGGAGACCCCTGTTCTCCCCACAGAGCTACTACACTCAGAGTGGTTTAACAAGCAATCCCTCTTCCCAGCTTGGCTGGTTTAGACTCTTCCATGAATGCTAAACTGTGGTTTAGTGCAGCCATCGCCAACCTGGTGCCCTTCAGATGGATGTTGTAGTCCAGAAAATCTGGAGGATGTCCATTGGCGAAGGCTGGTTTAGTATTATGTGTAAACACAGCCTATGTATACCTGGACGATAAGGCTATCAATGGTTGCTAGAGGTGGAATGATCTGTCGATTTCGGTTCTCTCAGTTTCTCATTTTTTTCTGATCTTAAATTTGGTTCTCCACATTTCTGCAGCAATCTGCAATTTAAAAAAATCTTCATGAAATATCTTCAGCATTTTAGTGTGAATTTCCCCTGATAAATACATTTTTGTATGCAGTTTTGACCACATTTTTTGCAAACAATTTATCCTCATGTAATGCATTTTTGTATGTTATTTTCACCAATAATCGTGTGTGCACACTTTCCCCTAATGTCTGCATTTTGTAAACATTGCTTGGTTGGTGAACTGCATTGCCAAATTTGGGTAAGTGCAAATATTGAAGGATGGCTGTGAGTTTTGATACTCATATTGTTTCAGAAAGTGCGGATTTGATAAATTTGCCTTTAAATGAGAACAGAATTGAATTTCTCCTCCATCCCTAACAGTTACTGATTATGATGGCTGAACACTACCTCCAGCATCAGAGGCAATATGCGTCTGAACACTAGTTGCTGGGATCCACAAAGGGGGCAGAAAGTGGCTGTCGCGCTCATGCCCTGCTTAGGGGCTTTCCAGAGGCGCCTGGTTGGCCGGTGTGAGAACAGGATGCTGGACTAGACAGGCCTTTGGCCTGATCCAGCGGAGCTCTTCTCACGTTCGTATGGCAGTAAATGAAAAGGATGGACCCCAATTGAAAGAAGGGGTCCTCTTCTGCTGCTCTGAAGCCGCCTTTGTTTCTGTTGTAAATTTTGCAGACCTCAAGAAGGGGATTCTGATGCTGACAAATCTCACGACGGATATGTCCGGAACCTACATCTGTAATGCTTCCAGTAATGCCGGCTATGCCGACTGCACTGTGACCCTGGAGGTGAAACCACGTGAGTGCACACTTGGAGCTATGAGTTCTTTCTTTCTTTCTTTCTTTCTTTCTTTCTTTCTTTCTTTCTTTCTTTCTTTCTTTCTTTCTTTCTTTCTTTCTTTCTTTCTTTCTTTCTTTCTTTCTTTCTTTCTCTTCTGATTGATTGATTGATTGACTGCATTTATATCACACCTTTCCTCCAAGGAAATAGTGTACATAGTTCTCCGCCCTCTCCATTTTATCCTCACAACAACCCTCTGAGGTAGGTTAGGCTGAGAGACTGTGACTGGCCCAAGGTCATCCAGCAAGCTTCATAGCTGGGTGGGGATTTGAACCCTGGTCTCCAGGTCCTTGTCCGACACTCTTACTACTATACCACACTGGCTTCACCCCACATAGTTGCCAATGGCATGGAAATGCTTTACAGAGAAAGTGAAGGGTCAAGAATGTTTAACCCTTCCATGGCCAGCTTCTTTTCCTGATGCGTAGGAATGTAGGAAGCTGCCTTAGTCAGAGACAGTATGCTTCTGAATACCAGTTTGCTGGAAACCGCAGGAGGGGGAGAGTGCTCTTGCACTTAGATCCCGCATGCAGGCTTCCCACTGGCAGATGTGCCACTGTGAGGACAGGATGTTGGACTAGGTGGGCCACTGGCCTGATCCAAGAGGCTCTTCTTCTGTTATACTGAGTCAGGCCATTGGACCATCTAGTTCAGTATTGTCTACCCTGAATGGCAGCAGCTCTCCAGGGTATCAGGCAGGAGCATCTCCTAGCACTACCTGGAGATGCCGGTGATTGAACCTGGGACCTTCTGCATGCAAAGCAGATGTTCTACTGCCGAGCAATGGCCCTTCCCATACACATTTTTCACATTATTAGGGAAAGCAGCTGGAGCAAATGAGGTCAGGCATGCCCCAACCTTGCAGATCCAGATCTGATGGCCTGTGGCTGTGGTCCCAGAACCATTTCTCCCTTCCCCTCTTAACATGGTTTGTTCTCTGTCTCTGCTCTGTCCCCCTTTGCAGCATTCCGCGCCGCGGTGGTGGCTGGTGCAGTCGTGGGATCCCTCATCGGGCTTGGCCTGATCATCCTGTTTCCACTTCAGATGTTCATCTACAGAAGGAAAAAGAAAGACGCACAGGAGGAGATGGCCAATGAGATCAAGTGAGGGGAAATGAGGCTCTTCAATTGGCCCGATGGGCCAGCGGGTGGTAGCCAAATGAGAGGCTAAAATCTGTTCAGAAAAGTTTATTTTCAACACATCAACAGAAAGGCGATGAACACGCTGCGGTTTATAAAAAAGATGATATCAAACAATGATATCAAACCAAAATCAACAGCACATTATACCTGAATGAATCCTGGGGAAGAGAGAAATAAGGAACAGTGTATGCAAAAAATGGGCTTTATTCAACTAAGTCCTACTCAAAGTAGACCCATTGAAATTAATGAACCTAAGTTAGTCATGCCTGCCCTGAGTAGAACTAGCATTGAATACCACCTGAGATTATATGGGAAAACAGGATAGAATATGAATATGCAACATAACTGTTAAACTTTACTCAGAGAAATACTCAGCATGCCACTTAACTCTTAAATAGTAATTATGGCATGCAAAACTAATAACATATTGTTTTATGCAGCGCTACTTTTATTGCTCCATATTATTTACACCAGCCCAAATTAGTTAAAAACTTAACAGTGAGGATCCCTATTCTCCCTGAAAATCTGGCACCATCTAAGGGAAACTCCTGGGCTGGGGGACCCCAAAGACATGGGCTGCTGAATCATCCTCAACATTTCTTTTGGAGATGACCAGCTGCTGTGGATGCTTCCTTCCTTTCTTCTTTCTTTCTTTCTTTCTTTCTTTCTTTCTTTCTTTCTTTCTTTCTTTCTTTCTTTCTTTCTTTCTTTCTTTCTTTCTTTCTTTCTTTCTTTCTTTCTTTCTTTCTTTCTTTCTTTCTTTCTTCCTTCCTTCCTTCCTTCCTTCCTTTCTTCGTTCCTTCCTTCCTTCCTTCCTTCCTTCCTTCCTACAAGGAAGGGAGTAGTTGTCCACCTCCAAGGCTCCGTTTGGGCCAAAGGCCACCCTTGACACCTGTAAAGGAAGGGTGGGGAACACAGCCCTACAGGGCTCTTTAGTCTTCCTGGGCCATGCTCCTCACTGACCCTGCTCTGCACCCTTCTGGAGTGCTTTTGCCTGATTGAATTGTGTCCTTGTACTATGGTCACATCCACACCATACATTTAAAGCCCTCTTATACCATTATGTCACGGTGGACCCTGAGAATTGTAGTTTTTTTAGGGTTCTGGGAAGGGTAGCTCTGTGAGATGAGCACCCTTACAGATTAGTTCTCTGGGTTCTCCATAATGGTTAAAGTGGTAAAGTAGTGCTTTAACTGTATGGAGTTGACTACAGTTTTAGTCCTACTCAGAGAAGACCCATTGAAATGAATGGACATGGCCAACTTAAGTCTACTAGAATGAATCGAACTTAGTAGCACACAACTCCTGGTGTGAATGTGACCTAGGGTAGTACATCTTGCGCGCCTGGATGGAGGACAGAAAGATGGGAGGATGTAGAAACTTCTGAAGATTGTGTGGCTGGAAAGCACCCTACTGTAAAAGTCACATCTGTTACTCCAGCCACTGTTAGTTTTGGCCCATACATACCACTGGTATGTGGCCCCCAGAAAGTTGCCTATGAAGAAATGCGGCCCTTAGGCTGGAAAAGTTCTCCCACCACAGCTGCGAAGAAATAGCAAGTGCTTAAAAGTAGTGACAAATAATGCATACAGATTTGGGACCAGGAAAAAGAACTTTCACATTGGGCCAAAATCAGGTGATAGGATAGCATGGTGCCTTTCCAGGCTTTGTCTCACGTCATTGTGTCTGTTCAAAAATGTATATATATGAGGGAAAACTACGCATCAAAATGCATGCATTTGTGAAAGCAACAAACACAAATGCAGTGAATTAGGGGAGAGCGCTTGCAGAAATGTGTCTGTTAGTCAAAACTGCGTCTAGAAATGTACACGTTAGGAGAAATTCACACTAAAACGCTGGTGGAGGTTCGTGAGGATTGGGGTGAGGTGGTTGCAAATCACTGCAGAAGTGTGGAGAACGGAACTTGGGACGAAGGCAATAAATGCACACATGCGCTTGGTTTGCATAATGCATGCAGCTTTTTCCTTGCTGAGACTGGAAAAAATGAGAAACAGAGAAAACCAGACTGGACAGGTTCATCCCAGACCAGACTGGACAGGTTCATCCCTCCCTGCTTTCCTCTCACTAGGCCTCTTTTTCCCTCCCCTTGCAGGGAAGACGCTGTAGCTCCAAAGACGCTTTCTTGGACGAAAAGTCCCGGTTCTGACGCCTCCAAAAACGGCACTTTGTCGTCAATGAACACAACTCGGGATCAGAAGCTGTATCCCTCCAAGCCCGCCTCGGACACGGCTTCCATCACCACTGCTACCGGCAGCACGGTGGGGTACAAGCCCCCTTTTGGCCACCCCAGGAGTGGGACGCTCACGCCAACGCCCAGCCTCTCCAGCCAATCGTTGCCCCTCTACTTCCCACCAGTGGTGAATGGGATCCATGGCCACCATGCCAGTGTGCCAGTCCATAGGAACGCTCTCCCTAGGACAAACGGGGCTCAGCCGCAACAGGAGCCCACCGCCCCTCAAGGATTAACGTCCTCCACCCTGAACCGCATGGGGGCGGTGCCTGTCATGGTGCCTGCCCAAAGCCAAGCGGGATCCTTGGTGTAAGTGCTGGATGGCTCCTGGGACCCTCCGTGCAGCCAGTGGCTCTAGCAATCCCAAGCAATGCCGAGAGACTGGCAGCACACTAGCTCAATGCGGCTTGCTTCTCTGCCTGCAGAGCTTTTGTCTTGAGTTTTTGTGGGTGTGCCCTGCAAAGGGACAGTTTTCAAGGCGTTGCCATAAATGGGACTCCCCAAGGACCTCGGATATGGGCTAAATGTAACCACGTTCAAAATCCGCTCTTCCTCTTGGTGCCCAAGTCCCATCCATATCCTCTGGGAGCCTCCTTGACAGCAGAGACAGCATCTCCGCGAACAAACAGCAGTGGATTTTTCGTTTCTTTTTCCAGGACGTCATTCGTTCCCTCCTGTGACCTTTTTATCTCATTGGAGGAAACAGCTAGCTGGGATTTGGCTATCTTGGCTTGGAAGAATGCGTCAGGGGTAGATCAGAAATCTGCAGGCAAAGTAAGGTGCTCTGTTGCCCCTACCTTTCCCAGGAGTAGCCCAAAAGGGTGGATGGGCTCCGAGCACTCAGAAGAAGATGGCAAAGCTAGGATGCAGTTTGGATCAAGGGCAGATCTGTGTGCGTTCTCTGAACTTCTGCGAGTGCAGAACAGCTGCAGAATCTCATCTCTCTCTTTAAGGTTTCTAGACCCTGTGAGGAATGCATGGGTGACTCTCCAAAGTCAGAAGGATGCTTAGTGGGATATCCAGTATTCATTGCCCTTCTTTGTTCATTGGCCACTTCTGACAACTTGGCAAAAGCAGAACAAAGGGTGCAAGCTGAAGAAATAAATGTATAATGCATGTAGCTTTTTTCTTGCTGCGGTATTTGGATTTCTTTGGTGCAGAGTGAACACAGCCCTGGACAAGAGCTTCTGCAGTCCAGGATCTGTTCTGAAATTGCATTTGTGGGGAGGATGGAACAAAACGGTGTCTGTGTCCTTGCACAGTATTCCAACCGTGTTGTTGGGAGAAGATCCAGGTCAATATGGAATACTTTGTAAGGGCATGCAGTGAAGTTACAGCTAGGCAGTGGGTAGGAACCAAACAGTCTCAAAGTTGGAGAAAGATGCAGAATTTAACCATGAGATGTTGAAAAATGGTCTCCAATGGGGACAACACAAATTACATATAGGAAACAGGCGATAATTCAGGGGCTCCCCAAATGTTCGTTCCTGGTTTTGAAACCCAAATCTGGATTCTACATAACACAGGTTTAGGTCATGTAAAGTCTGACTGTAGGAAAACCATTTTTGCCACAGAAATCCACCATCGCAGAGCCAAAAGAGTATGTCAGGATTTCATGTATATGAAAGCTTGTAATCCCGTAGCTTAGCACAATCATACGAAGAGTCTCCATGCCAGCCATGGACATCCACTGGGGGGGGGTTCAAGAGGGAAAGTTCCCCATTCCCAGGATGAACCATAATCCCTAGATTCCCAGCTTTCATTTTTTTTAAAAAATGTAAGTTTCTAGCATTTGTAGAACCCCAAATTTGAGGCAAAATGTACAGGCATGATTCTTTTCATCTTTTTTGTGAGAAACTAGCCTGCTACCCTCTTCAGTATTTTCTTTCCCCCCCCGAAAAAAAAAAGAAATTTCTTGCCAATCTCATGCATTCCAAGATCTAATCCCTGGCATCTCCAGGTATTGGTTGGGTAAAGTCCTGTGCAGGGGTTTCAAGGAGGCAATACTAGGCTAGTTAGTCAGATAGTCTGTCCTAGCATAAGGCAGCCTCCCAGGTTTCGATGAAAGGCTTAGACAGATCTACGAGTATTTGGCTTGTCATTATACACACTGGTGGAGTAAAGAGACTGTGACTGTGTGCACGCCATACATTTAAAGCACATGACTGCCCACCCAAAATTCTGGCAACTGTCGTTTACCCCTCACAGAGCAGAGCTTGGAAAAGTTACTTTTTTGAACTACAACTCCCATCAGCCCCAGCCAGCATGGTGCTGGCTGGGGCTGATGGGAGATGTAGTTCAAAAAAGTAACTTTTCCAAGCTCTGTCACAGAGCTACAGTTCCCAGCACCCTTACAAGTGACGGTCCCCAGGATTCTTTGAGGGAAATCGTGGCAGGAGTAACTATGACCCTTTTAAGGAGGAGCTTAGACCTGGTCTCCCACTAAGGCCGGTAACGTGAATGCCAGAAACAATAGACTGGTGATGCTAGCGAAATTGGGACTGTCCCTCCCTGGCACTAGATGTCTGGTGCACACAGTCGGTGCCTCCTATTCCTCTCCCAGACTACCTGGCCTCTTTATGGTGAGAATCAAATGAGGGTCATTTAGGGGGCAGGCATAGTTGCTGGGCAGGCACGTCCGTCTAGGTATCTCTGCCTCCACATGGCCCCACCAGGAACATACAGACATGCAGGCTAAGTGAAAGACCCGTGCCTGATGCAGTTTAAACAAGCCTGGCATGGGTCTGCATTTTTTGCACCCAGAGTGCAATACTTCCCCATGGTTCAGCATGGCATGGGATTCCTGGCCCAATGGGGGCATCAGGAGGAAAAGGTACAGGCTGCGTTTGACCAGATGTACAAGCTAAGTGAGAGACCCGTGCCCGATGCAGTTTAAACACACCTGGCATGGGTCTGCATTTTTTGCACCCAGAGTGCTCCCTCTACAAGGGGCTGTTTGTGGTCAATCCTCGTGAGGAAGGCAGGACTGGATTGAGATTTATCGCCGAAAGCAGATGAGCCTGGACTAGTGGAACCCAGGAAATGGGATCCCCAAGGTGCGCTTCTGGTAGAGCTCCGGCCAGGTGCTAGTCAAACTTGTTCCTGGAGACGAGCCCAGACTTGGGCTAGCTGTCCAAGACACAGATAAAGGGAGCTTGGGGCACTTCAGTGGTTTGTTTTTTCAGTTTTTGGCTTGTTTTCTTGTTTGTTTTTGTTTTTGTTTGCATGCCAGGGGCTTTTAACCATTTTTGACTTTTCTTTCTCCTTTTTCCTGGATATATGAAAGCTCGTAATGATTATGGTCTCTCTCTCTGCTTAATTAACAACGTGGCAGGGAGTCAGATTCATGCGCATTGTCATTGGACCTGCGACTGACCACAAATAGATGGACAGGCCATTGGGGGGAGCAGTCACCCCCTGCTGACTCAAAAAAGAGACCATCAGCAAAACCGGTGGCATAAAATAGTCTCAAACGCTTAGCACTATAACCAAGCTTAAATGCAATTCCAGGCAGAGTCGTAAGAAAATATCACACCATTCTCTTCCTGGCTGCACTGCTGCAACTGTGTAATCATTAAATGTATGATGTGCATTCGGCCTTTGAGTGAGTTTAGATCTGTGCTGGATCCTCACAACAACCCTGTGAGGTAGATTAGGCTGAGAGTCTGTGATTTGCTTCATCTCCAAGCAGGAATTTGAATCTGATTTTTTTCCCCTTTTCCAAGCCCAAATTTGATTTGCAAATGCTCAATGCAGAGACGCTCAAGAATGATCCCTGCAATGCACATGTTGGGCCTATACTGCAGCTTCTCTTGGTTTGCTCTGAGTGACCTCTGAAATAAATTGCACTTTCTAAACAGCACCCTTGTGCCATTGAGCCTCTCCCATCTCCTCAAAAATTCCCACATTAATTTGAACCGCTCCCTCCCCCTTGTGCTACAATTTTGGATAAATCACCAGTTTGGGCTTGGGCAATGGAGAATCATTTGCTTGTTTCTTCTGCCCCCTTGTGATTCACACAGGAACTGCACCCGATCAACTCTCCCAAGATCCTGCTGTTAAAAGCAGGGTCCTGCCTTGGGGATTTATGGAATCTTTGCATCTTTAGTCATAAAACATCCCTGCCCCCCAGCTTGTGCAACTAACCTGTATGTATTATAACCTTTTATCAGAATATCCTAACAATGGATTCTGTAAGGGCACCTTCAGCATTTTTATACATATTGTGCAAATTATGTTTATTCAATTGACAACTTTCAATCTTTTGTTTCTTTTTACAAATATAGATATAGCATATAATTTATACTTATTGATATTAACAGGTCTGTGAATCCAAACCTAGAGTCCTCTAACCATTTTCATGCTGGCTATTTTTTTTTTAAAGGTAATGAGATTCTTCTGCTATGTGAGAAGGTAGGAAGGCACTGAAATATTTTTATGTACAGTTTCAAAAATGTATTATTTTTCATAAATGACCATTAAAAGTATTTGTTTTTATATTTTAAAAAAACTTTGGGAAAGGTTTGTGTTTTGTTTCTGGAGTCTGTTCTGTTTAAACACAGTTCATTGTTGTAAAAGATTGCTTATATTTTTATTTATTTCAAATACTTATAGTCTGCCTTTCAGGGCAAAAGTCTTTCCAAGATGTCTGACATGAAACTGCAACCGTACAGTTCCAATAAGTTACCATACTTTTTATTTCAGAATCCAGCCAAGCAAACCATAAAATCAATAATACTATTTAAGAATCACTTGTGGACAGCGGAGACTGGTGGCTCCACTGTCAGTAGAGGAATGAAGCCACTCCGGCTTTTAGTCTGAACTTTCAAGGAGCTATCCAAGGTGCTGAAACCTTGATGGCTGCTTGAAAGTTCAGAATAAAATCTGACGCAGATTCACTGCTCCACTGACACTAGTACCATCAGTCTCCGCTCCTTTACAGATCATAAAACAGTATTAAAATATAAAAAACAATCAGAATGAAGAAGAGTAGAAATAAAATAGACTAAATTGGGAAGTCGTGGGAGAAAAGAAGTTTTCAAAAGTAGAAAACGTAACAGCGTTGGGACTGGTTTGATTTCTGAGAGAAGAGAATTCCAGAGAAGTGCTGGCACAAAGCAAAAAGCCAGGCACCACATGTTTTATCTCAGGGGCCTGTAGCACCGTCAACAGATCTTCATCCGCAGATCTAAGGGGCTGGGGTGGGATGAAGGTGGAGAGACAGCTTCTCAGATGCCCTGGTCCAGAACCATATAGGGCTTTATGCACTAGTAGCAAGATCTCAAATCTAGCACAGTATCAAATTGGTGACTGGTACGACCTGTTGTTGACATGTTGCCCCAGAGAGCAACCATGCAGTAGCATTTTGGGCTAGCTGTAGCATCCGGACCAATTCAAGGGCATCCCCAGGTAAAGCACATTACAGGAATCAGGTCTATAGGTTACCATCACATAAGTCATGGTCATCTAGCTATCCCAGTTGAGGACTGGTTGTAACTGGCATACCAGCCAAATCTAATAAAAAGCATTCATAGACACTGAAGATACTAGAACCTTCAGTAACAATGCTGGATCAAGGAGTACCCCCAAGCTATGCACCTGTTTTTTTTAGTGGGATTGCAGCCCCATCCGGAACAGGCTACTGATCAATTTCCCTGACCCAGGCACCACTCCACCACAGGGACTCTGTCTCTCTGGGTTTCACTTTCCATTTATTGGCTCTCATCCATCCCACTGAATCCAGTCACTGGTTCAGGAGCTGCAGAGCACCTCCTGATTCAGATGTTACAGAGACAGAGGTGTGGGTCATCAGCATGCTTATAAATGCAATAATGTATTTATCTCTGTATGACATGTTGGCATCAGAGTTTGGCATCGTCAGGCATCTGCCGAGGCCCCACCTCAGCAGGGGCCCCCATTACCTAGTTCCAGAATATTCTGGCCCTGAGCCGCCTCCTCGTTGGGCTTAGGTGATGACATAATCACAAGTGAGTCTTTGGTCTCCAGCCAGCTTGGCTCTGATGGATCCAGCCCCTCTGGGTGAAAAGGCTACCTATGGGCAGAATGAGCACAAATAGCCTATGCATGTTATAGCTCAGGGGTGAGGAACCTTTTCTCAGCTTGAGGGCCACGTTTGGGAGCTGCATGCCAGTGGTGGGTGGGACCAGAGGCAAAAGTGGGCGGAGCACTTTTTACAGTAGGCTCCTTTCAATGCACATACCTACAAACACACACATCTCTGGCCTCCATCCAGGGCAAGCAAGAATAATGATCAGCATTCAAGGGCACATTCCAACCAGAAAAAACACATTCACTGAAGGTACAAAGCAAGGTCAGGGAGGAGTGTGGCCTGAAGAGAGTCTCAAGGGCCAGGCAGAGAGGCCTGGATGGCTACATTTGGCCCCTGGGCCTGAGGTACCCCACCCCAGTGATAGCTAATAACCTCAGCTATTACTCCAAGCTGTGTCAAGGCTCATCTTGCACCCAAGCCTCCAACCAACCATCCTGCCACAGTAAACTGCCCTGGTAGCGTCTTGGGCACTACGTGAAAAACACTGCAAGACTTGCTAGAAGAACAATTCAGCAAAAGGTGCCCTGTTCTTACCTTATCTGGAGAACTGTGTTTGCTCTGGTGGGGATCGGGTAGGTGCCGCCAGAGTCTTTTGACAGTTGTTAATAATTAATTTCCCAGTCTGATTTGTATTTCCTTTGCAGAGTCAATCAACGGAACTTTCTGTTGCTTAATTTTTAAAAAAACAAAACAGATGTGTCACTGTGCATATTCTCTCTGGAGCCTAGATCACATATGTGTGGGAGCTGAACAGCCATTTCAGTATCGGTGCATGTAAAAGTAAGATTTAGCTTAACTGCACTGTAAGGTGGGGACTTCCAGATGGGGGCTTAATATTGCAAAGGGATCTTTCAGGTATCACCAGCAGGTGGCTGGCATCAGGTTGGTTTGTTTCGACATTGGATTTTCCTGGAAAAGGTAAATCCAGATTAAATGGGAGGGGGGTGTTAAGGGCATATGGGCTGACATTTTGAAGCCAACGATGTTGTTTGGATGCCGTGACAAATTTGCATGCATTAGGGACACACATCCCACAATCAACACTCTTCTGGAAACGTCCGGTGTTTACACACAAGAATCTTACAGCATTTGTTTTGTTTTGCTGAAATCCGTCCAGAAGGTGAATGGAAAGCCTAGACTTGGTCAGAAAGCTCATCTGCATTACAAATGTCTCTCTCACTTCCCCCCCTTTTCTGTCCAGTATTGGCATGGAACAAATGTGCATGTCAAGAGCAAGTGAGACGCTCAAAAATACTTTAAGCTTTACATGTGCAAGTACGCAAGATCTGTAATGCTCAGTCTCTATCAGTTTCGAAAGACAGGAGTGGGGGACGTGCAAACATTCCTTAAAGAAAAACAAAAGAGGAGTTGCAGTGGCTTTTCTTCTACCATGGAACATGCTCTGTGTTTGCCTTTGAGTAGGCGTGGGGAACCTCAGGCCTCAGGGGACAAATGCAGCCCTCTGGGCCTCTCTGTCCGGCCCTCAGAACTCTCCTAGACCATGCCATTCACTAGTCCTCCTTCACACCCTCCTTGAGTGTTTTTGCCTGGCTGGAATGCACCCTTGAACTCTGATCATGCTTCATCGGCATAATAACATTAATAAAGTATATTTTTATTTTTATTTTAAAAATGTAGCAAAATAAAAACAAACCTCTGTAAAATGGAATAAACGTGAGCAAGATCATTAACAGAGCCATTCGCCTTAGCAAAGGCACCAACTTGGGTTGGGCAGAGAACTGACCAATATTGACTGAAGTGTGGGGGGAGCCACTCAACTGCCAGGGGCAGCCTTCTTCATGAAGCGCCATCAGGTTCTAGACTGACTCCGCCCACCCAGGCTAGCCATTGGATCCTCCAGGGCAGGAAGGAATGTAAGAGGATTCCTTGTTCGAGCAACCAGGTCTTCCTCAGCTCCAGCGTGTGGACTATCCTTCAGACCTGGCGTCTGGCTTGCTCCTGCTTCCTGGGTTGCCCTTCTGTGCTGACTACTAGCTTGTCCCATGACTTCTGGCTCACTTCTAGCTCCTACCCGTGGTCTAGCCCGGACACCTAGATGTTATAATGTCAAGGAGGAAGGGGACAGAAGAGGAGACTTCCAAGGGATGAAATTCTACAGTCTGCCACAACCAAGAAAGCCCTGTTCCATGTTTCCATCCATGATGCTTCGGTTGGTGGTAGGATGAGAGCAGAGCCTTTCCAAAAGACCTCAGTGGTCAGGCAGGGTCATGTTGGAGCAGACAGTCCTCTAAAACCCCTTGCCTCAAACTGTTTAGGGCAGGGATGGGGAACTTGTTATCCTCCAGATGTTTCTAGGCTATAACTCCCATCATTCTTGACCATTGGCCATGATGACTGGGGTTGATGGGAGATAGACTCCAACAACATTTGGAGGGCTATAGGTTCCCCATCCCCAATTCAGGGCTTCCAAGGAGCACTTTGAATCAAGCATAGAACCAAGCCAAGAGCCACTGGAGCTTTAAATGATAATGAAATAACATCCTCCAGAAAGCTGGCACCTTCAGCCCTCTGGCTGTGGCATCCTTACCAGCTGCAGTATCTGAACACTTTTCAAAGGCAACCCTACAAGCCAGGCTGTACGACGGTTAGATCTGCCTTCCTAGATAAAGGGTGCAAGTGGTGCACTAGCTGAAACATTTAAGCAATCAAGAGTTCATTTATTGCCTTATTTGAAGGGGGTGGTGGGATCAGAATAAAGTTTTTAAATGCTGCAAAGTGGCTCCAGGGAGATGGATTCATGACATCACAAGCACAAGCCAATCTGAGCCATGCATGTATGGTTTCTGCTGTCAACTAGCCGAACCAGTTTTCCCCATCCTTGACCCTGGAGAGGATTTGATACATGCAGTGCAAATGTGGTGAGTGTGTGCTTCCAGATTGCAGAAACTCTGCCCCCCCCATCTTTCTCTTTCTCTCTCTCTCTGTGAAGGAATGTTGACTTTCTTTTAAAAGAGACGTCATACCCCAATTTTGCAGTGTTGGTTTGGGTAAAAAGTACAAGGTACCATGCGTCAGAGATTGGAAAAGTTACTTTTTTTGAACTACAACTCCCATCAGCCCCAGCCACCATGGCCACTGGATTGGGCTGATGGGAATTGTAGTTCAAAAAAGTAACTTTTCCAAGCTCTGCTCTTCCTCTTCCTAGGTTACCTCAGGACCATCGTATCAAGTGTGGCTGCTTGGACTCTGGAAGATCCCCATAAGGACTAAATTGAAAAGATACGCCTAGCTCAATCTCAGCCTTTTAATTTAATCTCGATTCCAACAGTCTCTTGTCAAAATGTAGAGTGAGCCTTATGCAACACAGGATGCAGTGCGGGTGCTCTAAAGTACTTGAGCAATGTATTTCTCTTGTCTCGATTTCTGTTAAAACATTTTGTGTCCTGCCTTTCCACCCCCATGTCTGCAAGACAACATTTGAAAATGAAATAATCCAAAGATCAACATTTTTAAATAAAAAAATCCCAAACACATTCTAACAACAATCAACCTAAACACATAAATACACTATTTAATATGAATGAAATTGTGAAGATGTGCAGCTGTGGCTGTGAAATATAATCAGCTTGGAAATGCAATGCAAAGCAATGCAAATGTAGAAAGGACAGGTTCAGAAAAATAAAATAGTTTTACTTTGCTCCTAGAGATGTTTTGTATTAAGCATTATTGTTGTTGTTGTTGTTGTCGTCATCATCATTAGGCACCAACTGAGCATTTCTGGCAGTAGTGTAGTGGCAAATTCAGAAGCACAGGGTCCCTTTCTGATAGTCATAGCCACACCTCTTCCCCCTTTTTTAGCTGCTGGGTTGAGAATGAGATCCTTGTTCGTGCCTTCTCCCACAACAACAGATGTCCCTAGGAGACGAAAAGCATGAAAGCGAAGAGTGTTAGCTACTGAAAAGAGTTTTTCCAGTGGCTGACTCTCCTTTCACTCTTATTGGCTCTAATCGATGAGGAAGCATGTTAGAAGACTCACCTCAGCAGCTAACACACACCCTGATTGGCTCATAGGATGCTGGAGACATAGGCACCCTGCTGGGACCTGGCTCCCCAAAAAGTACGGGGTCTACTTTTTTATCATTTTATTTTATTTTTTGTACACATCACTTGACTGGAGAACTGCACGGCGAAATTCATACGCCTGTGAGTTTCAAAATGTGGCTGTGTTTTGGTTTTCTTCTGATTTTGGAAAGTGTGGGAAAGGTTTGCCGTAAATGTGGCCTGAATCTAATTTCTCCCCCATCCCTTGTGTGAACCAGTTCTGAGCTAAGCCAGGGCCAGGGAGAAGCATATACAAACCCTTTCATATCAGGGAGGGTTCCTGTTCTGCAGTGTGATTCAGAACTTCGCTTGGGCTATTTGCGTTAGCTCACGTACAAGATAAAGGACAGACTCACTCCGTCTCAGAGTTTCGGCTCTCACAGCACAACTGGTGGCCTCCCTCTAGAGCAATGGATCTGAACATGGTTCTCCTGACCACCTTCTTCTCTGGCTGGCTGATCTTCATCGCACTCTTTGGTGAGTACCTGCCATTTGCAAAAGGATCACTCAGATGATTTGGCACTTACAAAGCATGCAGACAAAGTGGAACAGGTTCAGAGGAGGGCGACGAGGATGATCAGAGGACTGGAAACAAAGCCCTATGAGGAGAGACTGGAAGGACTGGGCATGTTTAGCCTTGAGAAGAGAAGACTAAGGGGAGATATGACAGCACTCTTCAAGCACTTGAAAGGTTGTCACACAGAGGAGGGCTGGGATCTCTTCTTGATTTTCCCAGAGTGCAGGACATGGAATAATGGGCTCAAGTTGCAGGAATCTAGATTTCGGCTGAACATCAGGAAAAACTTCCTAACTGTTAAGAGTGGTACAACAATGGAACCAATTACCTAGGAAGGTGGTGGGTTCTCCAACACTGGAGGTATTCAAGAGGCAGCTGGACAGTCACCTGTTGGGTATGCTTTAAGTTAGATTCTTGCATTGAGCAGGGGGTTGGACTCGATGGCCTCACAGGCCCCTTCCAGCTCTACTATTCTATGATTCTAACATTGCTTATTCTTTAAAAAAAAAAAGGCAGCCCCTCCCTGCAGTCTCACAATGTAATAGACATGATACACAAGGAAAATGGAATAGGGAGGGAAGAGGAAATCACATGTTAGAGCAGATGCACCTTCACTGGCTGACCAGTGGGGTCAGGTTGGTTCCCCCCTTGCTGTGATGTTCTTCTTTGGAGGCAGGGGGTGCAGCATCCCTGATGCTGTGGTCCGTGGCAGAGGCCACAGTATGCCTTCCTTCAGCTCTGGAGTCCCAGGACAACTCAAAAATACCCTTTTAAAATAGTTGTAAAATATAGTCACTTTATACAGTGAAATACATAAACGGCAATTGGAATTGCACAGTGTTTGCTGCTGGGGTATGCTAAGTAGCGTTTGGTATACTGATAGTTTATGTGTAATGTTTTCCTTGTGAACAATTGGCAAATCAAAATAAATTACAGAAGGAGCATAAGGTTCATATACAGGGAAAGGCCCTGTATGTTCCTCACTGCAGAATATTTTTCTTAGGAGAAGATCATGTGCTCTAACTCTCTCTGTAACTATATTGCGAGAAAACCCTTTTTTCTGGTAAAGGTAAAGATGTCCCCACACTTAGAGTGCGAGTCGTTTCCGACTCTTAGGGTGACATCTTGCGATGTTTACTAGGCAGGCCGTATATATGGGGTGGGATTGCCAGTTCCTTCCCCGGCCTTTCTTTACCCCCCAGCATATGCTGGGTACTCATTTTACCGACCACGGATGGATGGAAGGCTGAGTGGACCTCGACCCCTTTTACCGGAGATTCGACTTCCTCCTTCCGTTGGAATCGAACTCTGGCCTTGAGCAGAGTTTTCAGCTGCGTTACCGCCACGGAGGATCTGCTTTTTTTTTTTTAATAAAAAAATTAATCAGTGGCCTGCTTTCATCCTGATTTGGGGGAGATTTTGTTAGACTTTGCAGGCTCCATGTGTGCTACTCATCCCTAATGTTCTGGAGATTAAGGCTACAATCCTATACCCACATATCTCACTGAGACTTACTTCTGAGTAGATATATCTCCACTCTTGGTTACATCTCTCTCTCTATCTCACACACACACAAATTTTCTTCATCTCAGCAGTATAATTATGTGCGTGTAGGACACTTTGTTGCCACCAACGTCAAACAACTGGAAGTCAGAAATCGTTACCGATCTACTTCAAATCACCCAGAGATCTATCTACCAGGAGATTTCAATCTACCTTCGACCCCTCATGTAGAGGACTGCACCTTATGGCTGCAGTCTTAACCAACTTAACAGAGAGTAATCTGCACTGAATACAGTGGGACGTGCCTCCTGTCTGTAAACATGCATCGGATGGAATTTTAAGATCCCAAGGATGGTGGAAGAGGCCAGCGGGGAGAAGCCTGTCCACAATGGAAATGTTGCTGAAGATCTTTGCGTCGCAGCCAATCTACAATAGCTGCAACCATGTCATTTGTGAAATTAAACTGTCTAGTTTAGAAGGTACAGCAGAGGTCGGGAATTTCAGGCCTGGGGTTCAAATATGGTCTTTCTGGCTTCACTATCTGGCCCTCGGGACTCTCGCTTGGCAACATCCGCTCCCCAGGCTTGTTCCCTCACTGACCCTGTCGCAGTGGTGGCTGGTAGCTCCATGTCAGTGGGGCAGTGGGATCTGCTCTGGGTTTTCATCTGAATCCAGGGACAACTCCTTGAAAGCTTGGACTAAAACCTAGAGCGGATTCCACTGCCCCACTGACATGGAGCCACCAGCCGCCACTGCCCTGTGCTGAGCCCTCTTCAATTGCTTTTGCCTGGTTGGAGTGTGTCCTTGAACTGTCATAACGCCTCTTGGTTGCCAAAAAGGCAGATGGAGGGGTGTGTATGTGTGTGTGCCAACTTCTGAATTTAGCCTGGCTGGAATATGACCTATAGTACAAAGGTACCAGTCACCTACATTGCTCTGCCCACTTTTACCTTTGGTCCCCACCCATCCCCACAAGGAAATGTGACCTCTGGCTGGAAAAAGGTCTCCCAGTCTTTACGTACAGCCTACTCCCGTGCAGGAGGCGGCAGGGGGCGGCATTCAGAATGGGATCCCTAGAATGAGAACAGCAGAGAAAGTCCCTGTTTTCCATTTGTGAAATTGTTAAATTATTAAAGCCAGGCTGGTCCAAGAGGCAAAGCTCAAGAGCGGCACTCCTCCCTCACAAATTCCATGCGCCCCTCCCCAATTAAATATACACAAGCCAACTGAACTGGAAGCTGATTCTTACTTACTGCCGGTATCCTCCATTGTTACTGAAGGCAGCAGGCTCGTTTGGGGGGGGAGCACGAATGCAAATCTATCCTCCAGTACCTCACCCCCTTTCCCTGTGCCTCAACATCTGCTGCCTGAGGCTGCTGCCTCACCCTGCCTAATGGTAGGGCTGGCCCTGCATGCAAAATCCTGGGACAATCCTTCAATACTTCTGAAGCTTTTCGAGCATAATATGTGTTTTGAAATGGTGTGATGTTCTACGGCAATGATGGGAGACCTTTTTGGCTCTGCGGGCCAGATCCTTACCGGAATCTAGCCTTGTGGGCCAATTTGAAAGGTAGGTGGGGCCACCCACCTGTTCATCACCTGAGGTCATAATGATGCCAAGTGCCGCCATTCCAGGCTTTAGCTCTCCCGCCCTTCAGCTGATGGGTGGTAGTGCAGGAGCCTGCTTTCTTCAGGCATCAGGTGTGCGAGGGAGTTTCCCACAAGGAACTCCCTCACGCAGATGATCTAGCAGGCTTTGGCCACATTCACGCCATACATTTATTCCATAGTTGTTTCACTATTCACAGTCACAGTTTACCCCAAAGAATCCTGGGAAGAGTAGTTTGTGAAGGGTGCTGAGAGTTATCGGGAGAGCCACTATTGCCCTCACAGAGCTACAATTTCCAGAGTTGTCTGGGAAGAGGGATTGATTGTTAAGCCACTCAGGCAACTGTAGCTCTTTGAAGGGGATAGGAGTCTCCTAACAACTCTCAGCACCCTACACAACTCCACTTCCCAGGGTTCTTTGTCTGTTTAAAGTGGAATTAGCGTATGGAGTGACTGTGGCCTTTATCTCTACCTGCTTTCCCTTGCCAATGCACAATCAGGAACACATTTTAAGGTTTCCAGTTGTGCCTTGGCAGCTGTTAAGTGTGGGGCAGGTAGCTATGGTTTGCGGGAAATGGCCTCTTGGACCAAATTTGAATCCCTGGTGGGGCAAGTTTGGCCCACAGGCTGGAGGTTCTACACCCCTGCTGGAGAGGGATAGAGTGACTGGAACAAACAAGAGGAAGGTGTGTTTAGCAGAAACTGCAAATACCAAAGACAGGTCGATGGCAGTAATCCAGAGGTGGGGAAACTGTGGCCCTCTGGGTGGTGTTGGACTACAATTCCCATCATCCCTGACCTGTATGCTGGGTGGAGTTGATAGAGGTTGGAGGATGAACAAATTGGTGAATGTATTCTTTTGTTTCCCCTGCAGGGTGTGGGATGTGTGTGAAGGTGACTGTACCACAGGATCCGGTAATGCAGCAGAGAGGGTTGAGCGTGGAACTGCCGTGCCATTATAAAACATCTGTCGAGAAAAACTTTATGCTGGAATGGAAGTTTGCCCCTGGTTCAGCCTCTCCTGATAACGAGAAGCAGGTAAAAGGGCTGTGCGGTATGATCTGTAATGAGAGCTATGATGGAGAGTGCGCTCATTTCAACCATTTAAGGCTAAGGATTTTTTTTTTTTAAAGGGAGGTAGACACTCTGAACTTTGAAATTATTTAAGGCTCCAAGATGATGATGATGATGATGATGAATGAGACTTGCTAGTCGCTTGTTACCCAAAGGTCCCCAAGTGACTTGCTACACTGTTAAAAACTCAAATAAATATATTATACAACTGAAACAAAACAACAACCCCCATAACAGCCACAGGAAGCTTTTGCAGCACGCTAGTAACAAGCAACATCATCTTTGTCTATCAAAAGCCTGGGGAGGGGGAAGGTAAGTCATTACATGGAGCCAAAAAGTTGGTAACGAAGGCACCGGGCAGACCCAACCTCCCATAATGTACAGCCAGTTCATTTATCCCAATGCATGATGTCATCACATTTTTCAGGCCCCATTAAAAGCCAGGGTCCAGGATAGAGGGATGGGGGCGGGGAGCTGGCTGTTCATCCATTAGGGTCAGATGCATGGTTTAAAACAGGATTGGGAAACTGGCAGCTCTCTGGATGTTGCTAGGCCACATCTCTCATCACCCCTAATCACTGGGGCTGTGGAGTGAAGTCCAGCAACATTGGGAGGGCCACACGTTCCCCACCCATGATCAACGAGCTTTGTTCAGGTTCTTACACTCTGTTGGCCAACTGTCCTCTTTTGGAGGTGCTTTGGACTATTGGGAACAGGCTGATTACAAATGAATTCCCCTGTACTTCCAATAAAGCTACTGTGCATGTTGTAATATGACCAGGCTTCCTCTGCCATAAGCTCCAATATACTTACCTAGATGAGACGTATATATTTTGATGGCATTAAATTTTAAGTAAGCATGCTTAGGACTGCAGCCTTAATTTGATTCCCAGTTTATGATTCAGTTATGACTGGTATGCCAGGGACAGGAATGGGGAACCTGATGCCCTCCAGATGTTGTTGGATGACAGCTTCCATAGGGACCAGGCAACATGGCCACAAGATGAGGGGCGATGGGAGTTGGAGTCCAACATCATCTGGAGGGCATCAGGTTCCTCAGCCCAGTTGTATATTAAAACTGTCTTTCCTTCAAGTAATCTCGGGAGTCTATCAATGGGCTGCCCATGCCCAGGTACCTTTGAAGAAGTGCTTGTATCCAGTGGAACCTCCCTTCTTTCTACAGATTCTCTACTTCACAAATAATGCACTGTACAAACCAGGCTCTCAGAGTGAACGGCTAAGCCTCCTCCAGGATCCTCCCACATTGGGTGATGCATCCATCCGACTGGCCGATGTGCGCGCTTCAGATGCCGGCACCTATATCTGTCAGGTGAACAATCCTCCAGACTTCGATGGAACTGGTGCTGGGCTCATCCAATTCACAGTTTTAAGTAAGTCTCATCTAAATTTTCACATTGACTAGGAGGGTTGCACTTCTCCAGCCAAGCCATACCTGTCTGTAGGCAGTGCAAATACTTATTCTCTGCTGTCTCAGAGGGCAGGGCTAGATCTAAGAGTTTAAGGAGAGGTGTTCAGTCATAGAATCATAGAATAGGAGAGTTGGAAGGGGTCTATAAGGCCATTGAATCCAATCCCCTCCTCAATACAGGAATCAAACGATGCATATCTGACAGGTGGCAGTCCAGCTGCCTCTTGAACGCCTCCAGTGTTGGAGAGCCCACTATGTCCCTAGGTAATTGGTTCCATTGTCATACCACTCTAACAGTTAGGAAGCTTTTTCTGATGTTCAGTCAAAATCTGGTTTCCTGTAACTTAAGCCCATTATTCTGTGTCCTGCACTTTGGGATGATCGAGAAGAGATCCTGGCCCTTCTCTGTGTGGCAACCTTTCATGTACTTGAAGAGAGCTATCATATCTCCCCTCAGTCATTTCTTCTCAAGGCTAAACATGCCCAGTTCTTCCAGTCTCTCCTCACAGGGCTTTGTTTCCAATCCCTGCACCATCTTTGTTCCACTATAAAGCAGAGATTGCCAATGTGGCACCTGCTTGTGGACAGATTTGCACAGAGGCCTTCCCTGGTACTCATAAGGTCCTCTTTACCGCTCTTTCCATCTCTCCTCACAGGGCTTTGTTTCCATCCCCCTGATCATCCTTGTTGCTGTCCTCTGAACCTGTTCCAGTTTGTCTGCATCCTTCTTAAAATGCAGTGCCAAAACTGGACATAATTCTCAAGTTGAGGCCTAACCAGTGCCGAATAGAGGGGAACTATATGTCCTGTGATTTGGAAACTACACTTCTGTTAATGCAGCCTAAAATAGCATTTGCCTTTTTTGCAGCAATTTGTACTGTTGGTTCATATTCAGTTTGTGATCAACAACAATTCCAAAATCCTTCTCGCATGTAGGATTGCTGAGCCAAATATCCTCCATCTTATAACTGTGCACTTGGCTTCTTTTTCCTAGGTGTAGAACTTTGCACTTATCCCTGCTAAATTTCATTCTGTTGTTTTCAGCCCAGTGCTCCAGCCTATCAAGATCACTTTGGATCTTGTTTCTGTCCACCAGGGTATTAGCTATTCCTCCCAGTTTTGTTGGCTGAACATAGGAGAAACATCTTGACTATAAGAGCAGTTCAATAGTGGAACCAATTGGCTAAGCAGCCTTTCCCAACCAGTGTGCCTCCAGATGTTGTTGGACCACAACTCCCATCAGCCTCAGCCATTGGCAATGCTGACTGAGGCTGATGGAAGTTGTGGTCCAATAACATCTGGAGGCACACTGGTTGGGAAAGGCTGGGCTAGAAGGACAGTGGGCTCTCTGTCACTGGAGATCTTCAAGAGATGACATGATACAAGTGTTTAAAATAGTCTATAGTGTGGACAAAGTGGAGAGAGAGAGAGAGATCTTTCTCCATCTTCCACAACACCAAACTCAGAAGCATCCAATGAAGCTGAATGTTGGAAGATTCAGGACAGCAAATGGACACACTTGTTCACATAGGGCATCATTAAATCATGGAATTCACTCCCATAGGAGGCCGTGATGGCCACCAACTTGGATGCCTTTAAATGAGTATTAGACAAATTCATGGAGGGTAAGGCTGTCAGTGGCTACTAACCCTGATGGCATGTTCCACCTCCACTGTCAGGCATATGTTCTGAGTTGTTGGAAACCACAAGAGCTTCTCTCAAGTTCTGCTTGTGGGCTTCCCACAGGCATCTGGATGGACAGATGGGCTGCTGGTCTGATCCAGGGAAGCTCTTCTCAGGTTCTTAGTTTCAAGCAGATCCTGGACAGACATCTGTTGGGGATAACGTAGCTCAAGATTTTCTGAATTTAGCAGGGGGTTGTACCAGATGGCTGACACACTCCCTTTCATATCTATGACTCTGTGTGTAGGCTGTGATTCCAAATGTGTTACTGGGCACAGGATTCAGATTCATGAGAATCCCAGCTTATTTGAAGAAGAAGAAAGGCACACAAGACAAAACCAAGTTTCTAGCCCTTGTAGCTGTGATGATGTATCCTTTGAAAGTGTGCATGTGCAAGTGCCTAGTGAAATCTTAGAAGCCAGTGGCAGGGGATCAATACACTGAATCTGCACTACAATCCAGAAAGATTAACGTGGAGAGTAGCATGGGACCTCACAGCATTGTGGTAGCCACAGAAGCATCATTCCTTTCTGTGTTGCTGGGTAACAAGAGAACATAGGCCTTATGTAAGGTCAGATGCTTTACCCATCTAGCCTAGCACTGTATATGCATTTTACATGCATTTTTGTGAACATCGTTTGGTTAGAGAACTGCACTGCAAAATACAGATAAGTGCAAATTTTGAAAGATGGGTTGTGTTTTAGCTCTCATATTTTTTGGAAAGGGAAAATTTGTTAGATTCACCTCTAAGCATGAAATGAATCAAATTTCTCCCTTATCCCTATCCTCAACCATTGGCCATGTTGGCTGGGGCTGATGGGAGCTGGTGTCCAACAACATCTGGAAGATCACAGGTTCCCTATTCCTGATATATGGCATTACTTTATGTTCTTCTGTAACCCATTGCCTGAGGAAGATTATTTGCTGACCAGAGATCACACATCATCACTATCTCTAGGACAGGAATGAGGAATTTGTATACCTCTTATTGCTGGTATAGCACAGTGGGGAGGACAGCCTGGCTGGGAGTCCAGAGTCTGTGAGTTAAAATCCCCTCTTGTGTCTCTTGGGCGTCAACGGCCAGCTAAAGATCACCCCACAGTGAGTGGCTCAGGGGTTATGTGTCCTGCCACCTGTGCAGCTGTGGGCAAGCTGCATAGTCCCAAGGAGCCCAGTTGCCCCCCAGGTGGCAGTTGCGGACAAGGAAGGGGCTGGCTTGTGCAGCTGTGGCAAGCTGAGCAGGCCCTAGCCAGCTGTGGAGGACTAGCCTCAGAGGAAGGCAATGGTAAACCCCCTCTGAATGCCGCTTACCATGAACACCCTATTCATAGGGTCGCCATAAGTCGGGATCGACTTGAAGGCAGTCCATTTCCAATTGCTGCTGAACTACAACTTCAGTCACTCCTGATCATCTCTGGAGTAGAAAAATTGCTAAGAATGGAAAAGGGAACAAGTAGCCGCAAATATAAGAGATCCCCCAGCTCTCACTGGAGGCAGATGATACCATCTTCATATTTTGGCTCACATGTGCTCCTAGCTGAATTCTCTTCTCTCCCCCCCCCCATCAGTGCCTCCATCCTCTCCACTGTGTAAAGGGACCACCTCTGTTTCTGTGGGCTCGGATGCTCACCTGACCTGCAGTTCTTCTGAAGGCGTGCCTTCCCCAATTTATTCCTGGACACGGCTGGATCCCAAGACTCCACTACCTCTATCCAACATGGTACAAAGTAGGTAAATAGCTTCCTTCCCGAAATTACTATTTCTTTAAAAAAAAAAACACTTCAAAAATTGCATTGGTACAATTTTGGTCCTTATCAACAGGCCTGCAAATTAGCTTTGAGCTAGACCCAGGGGTGAAGAATGCAACCCTCCATGCCTCTCTCTATGGCCCTCTGGACTCTCCCCAGACCACCCCTCCTTCCCAGCCACCCCCACCCTTACTGGCCCTGCATCTGACTCTCCTTGAGTGTTGTTGCCAGGCTCGAATGAGTCCTTGAATTCTGATCATGCTTCTTGCTTGCCCTGGAGGGAGGACAGAGAGGGGTGTGTGAGCCGGTGCAGAAATGAGCCTACTGTGCAAAGGTAAAATTTGCATTCATGGCTCCAGCCATTTTTGTCTCTGTCTCTCACCCACCACTGGCATGTGGCCCCTGGAAGGATTCCCAGAAAGGAATCTGGCCCTCGGGCTGAAAAGGGTTCTCCACTCCTGAGCTCGGCAAAGACTGAGAAACCAGCATAATGCGTTCTGACTGTGCCAGTTGCAAATGTGGAAGTAGCCAGTCTTCTGCATTTGATTAACATTCCAGCCCTTTGTAGAGAATCTCCTCTAGCTAGACAGAAAAAGCCTTTGAAGAGACATTTTCAAGAACCTATCCTACCCACCCACTCCAAAATAATGCAGACGCAAAACCTACTAATCACCTGCCTGCTTTCAAAACTTCCTCAAAGGAGTGTGATCAAAGGCCCTTCCGCAGCCTCCTGTCCTCCACAACAGATGCAAGTTTATTGTTTCTGAAGGCTTGCTTTCCTTGGAAGCAGAGCAGGAGTTTCTTCTGTCAGGGTTATTCAGCCTCTCAGTCTGCTGGGCTTTGTACATGCTTTCCTTTAGCAGATGTTAAAGGCAAGATGCTAGCAGGATTATCACCTCAAAACCTTGTTCAGTTAAGGGCCTAGGAAATGCTTGGGTAGAGAAGCAAGAGCTGGGAAAGGTACAGAAAGCAACAGCCAAAAGCGATCAAAGAGCCGAAGTGATTCCCCTGATAGGAAAGGTTCTAATGTTTGGGGCATTTTCATTTAGAACAGGGGTGGGGAATTGGATCTAGCCAGACACCTGGACCCTTATTTCTCCCACCTGCTGTGGGTCAAGTTTGAGAGGTAGGTGGAGCCGACCACTTGTCAACCACTTGATGTCACAATGACACCGGGAGGCACATTTTTTTGCTTAGTTTGAAATCAAACCATGCAGACAAAGGCACGGCCCTGTGCTTCACAAATGACCATGATCAGGTGATTGCCAGGGCTTGCAAAGTGCTGGGCATGGGGCTTTCTAAGCTTTGACAGTCATCTTTAGCAAAAGGTGACTAGGAGGCGGGACCGGACAGAGGTGTATAAATGATGCATGGTGTGGAGAAAGAGGATCGAGTGAAGTTTTTCTCCCTCTCTCAGCCATCTCATGAATGGTGGAAGATTCAGGACTGACAGAAAAGCTGTGGAAATGGCTTCTTCAAGACGTAGTGATGGCCACCAACTTGGACAGCGCTAGGAGAGATTTAGACAAATTCATGGAGGAGAAGTTGCTAGTCATGATAGTTGTCTACTACTACCCGTATCAGAGGCAGTATGTCTGTGGATGCCAGTTGTTGGAGATCAAGCATGGAGAGAGTACTGCCGTACTCAGGCCGTGCTTGCAGGCTTCCCACCTGGTTGGCCGCTGTGAACAGGATGCTGAATTAGACAGACCTTTGATTGGACCCAGGGGGTTCTTCCTAGGTCTTTCAGGAAGCTCTATTTGTGCAACATGGATGTGCATGACTATGAACATGCAGACCGGGAAGCAAGATCAGACCTCTATGTGCTGGTGTGTAAGAACAGAACCTATGAAGTACAATTGCACACTCAGGTGTTCTTTTTGGGATCAGGTGGAGGCTCTGCAAAATGATCACACAAAGGCTCTCTACGGGCCCTCACAAGAAGATATGAGGAAGGATTGACAATTATAATTACAATTTATCCTAAATAGGGAATTTTGCAGTGCAGTTCTCCAAGCAAATAGTGTTCACAAAAATGTATATATTAAGAGAAAGTGTGCATAAAAATGAATATATTAATAACAATAACATACAAAAATGCATTATGTTAGGGAAAATTGTGTGTTAGTAAAAATTGCCTGCAAAATCAGGAGAAATTTGCACTAAAGTGCTGAAGAATTTCCACAAGGATTTATTAACTATATTGGAACCAAGAAACATGATTGGAGTTCCCTCTCTACCCATGACTCTCTGTGGAGAGATGCTTTCAGCTGAATAACCCCAGAACTACACTCACCAAAATACCAGGTGATGATATCCAATGTCATATGTTCTAGTGCACATGGTGTAGGAAAGGGGATATAAACATGACTGTCATTGTTCTAATCATCTTAACACACAGGCAGCAAGTATGAGAATAGGTCTAAAGTTAAGTCTTCAACGGCTTGAAATGGCCACCAGCGTGGATGGCTTTAAAAGAGGATTAGACAAACTCATGGAGGATAAGGCTATCAGTGGCTACTAGCCATGGTGTCTGTGTTCTGCCTCCCCTGTCAGAAACAGTATGCCTCTGAAAGTCAGCTGCTGGGAATCACAAGTGGGGAGAGTGCCCTTGTGCTCGGGTTCTGCTTGTGGGTTTCCCATGGGCATCTGCTTAGCCACTGTGAGAACAGAATGCTGGACCAGATGGGACAATGGCCTGATCCAGTGCAGGGCTCTTCTTATGTTCATAAGGAAAGCACCAAGACCTTGAATTGCTTCCAGCAATTAAAAGGCAACAGTGCAATTCTTTTAAGACTGGACTAATTACCTAAACTCCAGCATTCGTTTTAATCCCGTCCTTCTTTTCTCCCCACAGATGAGCAAACTGGGAATCTGTTGCTGACAAACCTCTCACTGGAGTTCTCAGGGACGTATCAGTGTGTTGCCTCCAATGAATATGGACAGCATAGCTGCCAGTTATCTCTCCAGGTCTCAGGTAAGGACAGGTATCTAGACTAAAATCCCCAAGAGCTCTTCTTGTTTACTTACTCGAGTGGCTGACTATTGTAGTGAGTTTGGCTTCCTCAATAAGCATAAGTGAGCTATCACACTGAGAAACTGGATGGCTGATAGTCCTTAATGACCTGGAATCTCTCTCCAGCCTTGGGAATGTGAGACTCATCACAATGTAGCTAGTCATACCACTAGTTCTGATCTGGTTATTATAGTGTGTGTGTGTGTGTGTGTGTGTGTGTGTGTGTGTGAGTGAGTGAGAGAGAGAGAGAGAGGGAGAGAGGGAGAGAGAGGCCCAATCAAGAAGACTCTGGTATGGGGGGATGTAGCAGTACTTTGACCCTTTGACCCCTTACGCTATGATCCCAACCTGGATTGGGGGTCCAGCCTCTCCAATCTACATAGGGGGCAGCGTTCCTCTGCCATGAACTACTATGAGCAGTTTACGCCTCCCCCATCAGCTCAACTGCTCCTCTTCGATATGCGAATCATGATATTGACCTGCCATATAAGGTTGTTGCAAGGATTATAGTCCAATAATATTTTGTGAAGCATTTGGACATTCTAACAAGCACTGCATAAATGCTGCTTATAATTAAATACTGGGAGACCAGTGAATTTGCTATGACAAAGCATTGCATTTTCCCACGCGCAAGAGGATCTAATGAAAGAACATAAGGTGGGGGGGGAAACCCCTGCCGGATCAGACCAAAAGCCCATTTGATCCAGTGTCCTGTGTTCCACAGTGGCCAATCAGATGCCTGTGAGAAGCCCGCAAGTCAGGCGTGAGAGCAACAGCACTCTCCTCGCTTGTGATTCTTAGCAACTGTTATACAGAAACACACCACCTCTAATATTGTAGATCACAGGCAGGGACCTCAGGCTCAGGGGTCAAGTGTGGCCCTCCAGGCCTCTCTGGCTGGCCCTTGAGACTCTTCCCATGCCATAACTTTTACTGGCCTGGTTTCATACTCTCCTTCAGAGTTTTTGCCTGGCTGGAATATGTCCTTGACCTCTGACGTTGCCTCTTGTTGCCTGCATGGACGGTGTGTGAGCGTGTACAGACACTAGCCTACTGTACAAAGATGTTAAAAAAAACCCATTGCTCCACACCACATTTGTCTCTGGCTCTCACCCACCACTGGCATGTGGCCCCTGGACGATGGCCCTTGGGCTGAAAGAAGTTCCTCACCCTTGCTATAGATCGGGGCCGGCCCAAGACATTTTGCTACCTGAGGCAAAGGGTAACCAGGTGCCCCTTCCTGCTCCACATATAGTAGCCAGCTGGACTGGCAGCTGACTCTTGCATCAGTCCTGGTAACAGGATCATGTCCTCCACTGCACTGGCTAGCTTACCCAGCTTTGCATGTCACAACAGAGAGGAACATCTGGAGGGGGGGTCAAAAGGAACTTCCAGGGGGCTGCTGCCGCTCTCCCCCAGTATCTGACACCTGAGGCCATCACCTCACTCTGCCTAAAGATAAAGCCAGCCCTGCTGGAGGTTACATGCCCATTGTGGCTAGCAGCCATTGATGGTCTTATCCTCCATGTTTATATATCTGGGGTGTTTGGGAATGTAAGAAGAGAGGAAGCTGCCTTATATTGAGTCCTTGAGCTTAGTATTGCCTAAAATGACTGGCAGCGGCCCTCCAGGATTTTAGACAGGGGTCTCTCCTAGTCCTACCTGGAGATGCTGGGGATTGAACGTGAGATCTTCTGGATGCAAAGCAGTTGCTCGGCCTCTGAACTATGGCCCTTCCCCACGCTATCCCTGCTGCAACACAAGCACAAGGGAAGACATGGGAGATGTATGCTACCCATGAGAAAGCGAAATCCTCATGTGCTGTCGGACAATATGAACTCAAGATGCCAAAAGTTCTCCCTCTCCATTTTAGGCAATTCTCCATGAGCTTATAGTCCCATCTAGTGGCCAGCATAGAGCTACATTTATTTATTTATTTAGCTAACATGCATGTGAATAATAATTTAAAAAATCAACAGTGCCCCAGGATAGGGGCATAGTCAGAATCAAGACTTGAGTCCAAGAGGGTTCTTGCCTCTGTCTGCACCCATCCCCTACCATGTTGCCGGCGATGGTTGAAAGAGAGTGGCAGTGAAGTCTAGCATTGTTGGTTTCCACATTTCATATGTGCTGGGAGTAGGGATGGGCGGATCAGTCAGTTTCAGTTTCTCTGTTTCTCATCCTTCCATTCTCAAATTCAGTTCTCCACATTTCCACATGACTTTGTGGTTTGTAAAAAGTCCTTGTGAAAATTCATTAACATTGCAATGCAAATTTCTCATAATATACACACATTTTTGTATGGAGCGTTGCCTAATATACACGTTTTTGCAAAGCAATTTCCCCATATGACATTTTGTATGTTATTGGCACTAATAGATGCCTTTTTATGCACATTACTTGGCTGAAGACCTGCATGGCAAAATTCGGAGAAGTGTGAATTTTGAAGGATGTCCCTTCCTCAAAACAATTTTGGAACAACTGAGACTTTACTCTGCTACAGAGAACAGGGTTAACTGTATGTTGCTTCCAAATTTGGATTTCTAAGAGAAGTAAATAATCCCAATAAATGACATGCCTACTCAGAAGTAAGCCCTGCTGAGTTCAATGGGGCTTACTGCCAAGTAAGGGAGTACAGGATTGCTGATTAAGCTATACCTACAAATTATATTTGTTCACAAAAAAAAGTTAAAAAGGCAACCACTGATATTCAAAAGCTTGTATTGTTTTACTTTGACAATAGGGGCTTTCTATATTGGTCAAAATTTGTTTTACTTAAAAGGGCTAGGGCAAGGAGGGAGGAAGAGTGTGATTGAAGGAGTCAAGGAACAAGAGGCCCTCTCGTTTCTGATATACCCAAGGGACCCCAGAAACCTGGAACAGGCCCTGCTCTCCGCAAGTTGCTCGTGCAGCTGATCCACCAGTCTTCAACTTTGCCATCATCTGATAGTAGGGTTGCCAGGTCCAGGGCCTGAGAATGATTCTGTATCTTTAAGAGAAAATTCAGCCAAGTGCAGGTTTTCTTGCAATACCGTAATGGGAAAAACCACAAGGTGGAATTCTCCCTTCCCCCTGCACAACTTATAAAGATACATAAGACCTCTTGGTTGCCAGGCCCAGCCTCCAAAGTCAAAGCCAACTTTGCCAATGCACAAATGGGCACATACTTGAAGACTCCTGATTGGAGCATTGGCAGCCATATCTTTACCTGGCCCACCCCTGACATCACATTTGACATCAGATGTGGGGCAGTTGGGCTTGATTTGAGGGAAGATATCCTTGCAGGCCAAAACTGAACCCTGGTGGGCCAACTTTGACCTGAAGACCACAAATTCCCCACCCCTGTCCCAAAGGGCAGGACTAGAACCAATGAATGGACACTACAGTGCACCAAATTTTGGCTAAACTTCCTAACGGTAAGAGCTAATTGACAGTGCAACAGATTGCCTTGGGAGGTGGTAGGCTCTCCTTTGCTGGAGGTGTTGATGCAGAAGCTGGATGGGCACCCATCAGGGATGCTGTAGTTGCATCCTGCACTGTAGATTTTGCACTGAGCAAGGGGTTGGACTACATGACTTCCAGAATACCTTCCAACTCTATGACTGCATCTGCTGACCCTCACAAACACTTTAATGAATGACCCCTCATCCCATGCATAAACATGCACTGAAATAAAGAACAAACCTGTCCATAACCCTCTGCTTGCTACTATCATAACAAGGCTAAAAGGAGAACTAAGGTTAATAGTCTCAGAAGGCAATCCTCATACAATCTGGGTACAGTCAAGGTCACTTTTAAAATGAAGCCAGGTCATTCCAATAACTTTCTCCTGGCCTTTATTTATTTATTTTGTGCCCATCACTGTCAGCTTTCAACAGTTCCTGCTGAATATACCTCTTTCCTCCTACTTATCAGATAAATCCCTGAGCTAAATCTGCTTCACCGAGTCTCAGTTTTGACACCCCAGTGATGTTTCTGTTAATTCTACAAGAGAATTCTGGGCTCAGAGCCAGTTCTCATCAGTACCCTGGACATAATAAGCATTTGACCATATTTCGAGGGGTATGAATTGTTGCAGCTGCCCTGAAGGATTTACACTGGTGTGAAGATATGTCTTTAGAGGATGCATTGTAAGACATACTGCATCTTAAGGTTTTGTGCTTATTTAAGGCTTTGTGTGTATTTTTAAAACCCCTGCAATAGCTGTGTTGCAAACATTCCAGTTGCCTTGCCTGGGAGTTGTGCTGCTTACATGTATGATATCACATTTTCCCATGCTTATCTCTTGTACATGGGAAAATGTGGTCATGTACATGAGTAAATGCGATGTTTTCTCCAAAAAGAACATCCATTACAACCAATAGAAATGCGGCTGTTCATGCCATGGACAGGTATCTATTGGTCACTCTCTGTGACATCATTAACACTGGGTAGCCTCTCTTTCTACTATGCCTACAGTGAAATTGTACTTTAAAGGAAACTGCATGCAGGGGTCTATCATCTCTTCAATAGTCATACTCCACCTTGTTGTGCAGCTTTAGTGATCAGAAGATTTCAATAGCTAAAAACACAGTGTGATTTTTCCTTTGGGGTTGTTTTCAAATGCATTTTTGAAATAGTTAATTTTGAATATTACTCTGGTTCCTTCCTGGCAGCAATATACAGTAAATGTCTGTGTGTGAACAAGGATGAAGGGGAATAGTCAGGTCCTGCTTGCAGGCTTCCCACAGGCATCTGGTTGGCCACTGTGAGAACAGGATGCTAGACTAGGTGGCCACTGGTCTGATCTGGCAGACTCTTCTTATGTTGGACTCCATCTCCCATCAGCCCCTGCCAGTGGTGCCAATGGCCTAAGGATGGTGGGGAGTTAAGAGTCTAACAACAGCTGGAGGGCCCCAGGTTCCCCATCGCTGGGCTAAATTAATTCTGCTAAATAGTCAATTAATTTACTGTTGGAGTCACTATGTATCTGAATACCAGTTGCTGAGAGACAGAAGCAGAGAAAGTGCTTGTTGCATTCATGTCCTGCTTGTGGTTTCCCCATAACCATCTGGTTGGCCACCATGAGAACAGAATGCTGACAAGATGGGCCTTTGACTTGATCCAGCAGGGCTCTTCATGTTCTTATGCTTACATCTTCTGCTATAAATCTAGGATTCCCAAGATCTAAAGAAAAGTGAGAAGGAAATCTGGCCATTTCTGGAACCTAAGCATAGACGACAAGAAATCAGTTGGATATTAGGATATTGCTCCTGGCCCACCAGTGGCCATTACTTCCATAAAGAACAGAATCATGGGATAGATCTGGGGGTTAAGAAAAGTAACAGGTAGGTAACTTGGTTATTGTGTGATAAACTTCAACATGTGGAAAGCCAACTCTGCTGCATTTGGAACCCACTTTGTGTATTCAGTTGATAGGGGCACCAGTCATATGCCCTGAAGTCCTACCCTGACAGCACCAGGGCTTTATTGTTTAGTCTGTGACTGGTGTTTGATCCTTTGATCTTTTTCTTACCTGCAGATTTTACCCTGTATCATGTAGAGTCAACTGCCTTTGAGCACTCATGGAGTGCATTTGTCTCCTTACTCTTTTATTTATTTTTAAAAACATTTTGCCCCAAGCTTTAGTCAACAGGGTTTTCAAAGTGTCTTGTAGATCAATAAAAGGCTGAAACAGCTTGCAATGTTTTAAACACACATGCACACGCACACAACACAAATGGAAAAAGGGATGAGGAGGCAAAATATGACATGGGGAACAGAAAACTGGGGCACCAGTTCTTAACGTTACAGAGTTCTTTCTTGTACTGATCAGCTCTGATGGAAACAGTTCAGAGAGAGGAGAGGCCTAAAGGTGCTGATCATGCACTAGAGTGAGATGAGAGGTGAGACAGAGGAAGAGCCAAAGAGAATTGCTCTCCATTAACAGAGGCACACAAATAACCCGGCTTCTCTTTGTTGCCTCTGCTGCAGCCTGATGGAATGCCTGCTCCTAGGTGACAGGTGAGGATAAGCCAAAGGCAACTAGTCTCTCAGCAGAGCTGATGGAATGGTCCTGCTTCCTTTCTCTCCCTGAGCTCTGCAGCCTGATGGAATGCCTGCTCCTAGGTGACAAGTGAATATAAGCCAACAGCAACTAGTCTCTCAGCAGAGTCAATGGAATGTGAATGGCCCTGCTTCCTTTCTCTCCCTCTGCTCTGCAGCCTGATGGAATGCCTGCCTTAGGTGACAGTTGAGGAAGAGCCATGGGCAACCAGTCTCCCAGCAAAGCCGATAGAGTGGCCTTGCTGTTTCCCTTCTCCTTCTGCTTCCCCCTGAGATGTCCACACCCAATTCCATCAATATGGGAATAGGAGAAAAAAGCTCTGGGTCACAGAATATGACTCCCAGTCAGATGAGAAGCCTGTTTTGGCCTTAAGTGATAAATAAATAAATAAATAAATAAATAAATAAATATCAGATTAGTGAATACCAGCAATGCTTAATTTGAAAGCAAAAACAAGCAAATGAACGTGACAGGCGGCCCCATGCCTCTGGTGGTGGTGGTGAAAATCATAATAAAATTATAATAATTTTTATCAAAATTAAGTTTTTTTGTTTTTTTATTTTTGCTTTTAAATTAAGTATTGCTGGTATTTACTGATCAGAATTTTCTAGTGCCAGGGAAATATCTGGCCCATTCATTCTCTGATCGCTGTGATGCAGCTTGCAGAATGTGCTGGGCTTTGATTGCCGCCTCAACAACTCACATCCCGTTTTTCTGACTTGCCTCCTACTCAGGTCAAGTCCTCTCATTTAATTAGCTCTCATTTCCGTGGGCAGCTCCCCCGCTAGCTGGCTCTGCTTCTTGGCTGAATAGCGCCTGGAGGGAGAAATTGGATGACATCTGGGAACGTTTGAAGGATAAAACACCCAGAATGCACAGGGGCGTGAGTGTGTGAAGGGGATGTTGGTACAAAAATGAGATACTCATTTCAGGCAAAGCACTGGTTTGATTTAAAACAAAAAAAGATACTTGAGGGTAGTTAGGACTTAGAAGAGTCTTAAGATATAAAGTGGAAGAAACGTCCAATGATGTGACTATATGCAGAATAAAGTTAAATGTGAGTAAATAAATGCAGATCTTATCCTGGAGGGGAAAGTTTTACCTCCGTTCCTAAGAGGATTTCAGGGTTCCCTGGCTGTTTTCTCCAGTGAAGCAGGTAACAGCAGCTATGGCGGGAGGCCATTTGAACTGGGGAAATGGCATAGGATTAACATTCCCTTCCCTCTGCACCACAGCCCTGACCCCATTTTCCACACCACTACCATTGCTGCTGCTGCTTTTAACTTAAAAAGACAGGACATCTTTCTCCTGAGCCACATCTAGTTTGGCCTTAATTTCTACATCTTCTTATCATGATGCCTGGTAAGCCTTCACTATGGTTCCCAGCAGTGTTGACATAACTAGAACATTGCATTAGGGGTAATTACTGCTTGGTGAACACTGCCTTTTCCTATGACTTTTATCTTACCTATTGGGCAGATGTGACAGGAACCACTGAGGAAGACTGGACAGTAATAGATAATAATTTGACTGTCAATAGATCACTAAATGCATAAATTGGATGTCTCCAATCTACAGATGCAGGTTCCCTTTAGACAAATGTGGGTATCACTTAGGTGTTGATGAAAGAGAAGTGCTAAACAATAAAACGTGGTTCGGGTATCCCATCAATCCAGGAAATTATATGCAAAACGCTTGTTTGCAGGTATGCACACTAGGAATCGGGGACAAATTCAATTCAGTTCTCATTTAAACATGAATCTATGAAATTTGCACTTTCCGAAATAATAAGAGAACCAAAACACAGTCATCCTTCAAAATTTGCACTTGTCCGATCTTTGCAATGCAGTTCTGCAGTGTTTACAAAAATGCATTATATTAGGGGAAAGTCTGTATTAAAGTGAATATATTAATGAAAATAGCATACAAAAATGCATTATATTGGGAGAAATTGCTTGCGGAAATGCGTACATTGGTCAAAACTGCGTGCAAAATCGTGCTAATTAGGAGAAATTTGCACAAAATGGTGAAGCATTTTCATGAGGATTTTTTTTAAAAAAAAATCACAAATTGCTGCGAAAATGCAGAGAACTGAAATTTAAGATTGGAAAAATGAGAAACTGAGAGAACTGAAACTGACAGATCTTTGCATCCCTAACGCACAGTATTCAAGGGACTATGGGTGACTAATAAATTCAATAAATAAATAAATATATTGAGGGATAATCTTTTCTAAGCACACTTTACATACATCTAGTCAAGACCTTTCAGGTTTAAACCAGATTTTCCCCATCAAATTTCCTCTCCTGCCCTCAAGCCCACCCACTCATATATCACCGAAGCCCTTCTTAGTACATGCCCATCTACAGAATGTGGAAGTTGACTTGAGACCAGGCTTTTGCCATGCTGAGCTTGCACAGCTCCAATGGATTCTCATATTCTTCATAATGCTCCCAAGGACCAGCTCAGTCCTTTTCCTTTGCTACAGAATTGCTCTAGCGAAAGCCAGGATAAGGAACATTTTGCTCCTACCCCTAGTTCCTTGGGACTCATCATAAATGGTTGTACTCAAACCACTTTGTTTTATCTGGTAAGATTAGGCTTTCTTATTTCTTTAGATTACATGTGTGAATATATTTGTTCTAATTGCTGTCCCGCATATCTCATTATTCGCCTTAGTTATTACTACCCATGTGATTTTATATGCCCTTTTTCTTATAATAAACCAATCTTTCATGTAGGTCTGTGTGAGAGTGTGTTTCACTTTGTCAGTGCTATTTATTAGGTCACACCATTATGAAACCATTAATTATGGATATGCAGTTTATATCTCATTGCTGTAGGTTGCTTTAATTTGCATCATATGCAATATGCTTTAAGTGACTTTATTTTCATAAATTTCATATTATTTTCTTTTATTTTCTGTAAGTTACTTTATTTTCTTTACATTTCATAATGCCATTACGTTTTGAACACCAATAAACTGATGGATTCATTTTAGTCACAGTCTTGAGTCTGCGGTTATCATTGGTTTGGCTTTACTCCCTGTTCCTCTGGGTTAGTGCTCAGCAAATTTGAACCCTGACAGAGGACACAATTAGCATTAGTGTATTGGCTAGGGGCTGGCATGGCATGCACACTGATGTTGATTGGATCCCCAAATTAACAATGTATATATTGTATTTTATTTCTGTTTTTTCCATTGCTTTGAGATCCTTTTGAATGGTTCATTTAAAAAAGGAACAACTTCTAGTTCAAGTTCAACATGCCCCCAAAGGAACTAAGGGTAGAAACACACTCACTATTCTGCCAGTTCCAGTGAGTCTCCACCTCTCTCTGATGAAAATGGGGGCATATGATACTACTCAAACCCCACCCCTTTTTACAGTAAAACCTGGTGGGAGCAGAGTAAATGTATTTTTTTTAAAAAAATTCAGCTTCAAAGAGATTTTGCTACTGATTGGCAGATCAACCCATTCCCTTTCCGGGTGTGGCTAATGGAAACGCTTTGATCTGGTGATTAGTGTGTTTACAGCCTAAGTCTGGTTCATGTTTGTCCCTTTATAAAACAAACTAGTTCAGTTCACATTCAGTGCACAGTTCAATTCAAATTCATCCAAGTGATCCTCAGCAATTCTTTTTTCAGTATTCAGAATGTTATAGGCTGCTACGCTGAAGTATAAAATGAGAAGACTAAAAAAACATCAAAACACACAGAGTGGAATGTGAATTGTTTATTTTCCCAGCAATTGTGATCTTTAAGTTTAAAGGCCCAAAGAATCTAAATAATGTAAAGAGAATGTAAGAGAATGAATTTGAAAATGAACTATAAATCATTCGAAGTTCTACCCCCAAACAAACATGATTCATGTTCAGTTCACCTGGCAATTATGAGAACAACTTGCATGTGGAGTTGAGATTTTTGAACTAATTCAGTGAACTTCATTGAACCAAACTAGTTCATTCTAAGCACTGAAGTAAAGTAATTAAGAAATGTTCTCAATAAATAAAGAAGCAATATCTGGAGAGTCAAAGGGTCTCCATCCCTGCTTAAGTTGTCAAGAAAAGGTCCACATTTATAGGATATTGGAAATAAATGAGCCAAAATCTTGTGTCTGCTTGCACCAGAGTAGGTTAAAGAAAGAAAAGCAGTCTAATATTCTGAAACAAATTAATGGTTTGAGATTTGCAGATCACAAGTCTATTTTTGTTCTTCGCAGATATGGGCAAGAAAAAATGTTATAGGGAGTGGAGAAAAGTTGGAGGCTTGCACCTTCATGTTCAAAATACATTTCTGAACATGAATGGCTTATACAAGCAGAGCAGTTGGGGAGAGCCATATGGTGTGAAGTGGTATCTTGAGCATCTACATGGATATCACGTGGTGGAGGAGTATCTGAGGAAAAACTTTTCTAGTAGAAGTGAAGTAGAGAACAGCAACAAAAATAGCAGTACACCACACTTTGTATGTGAGAAGAGGGTGTGCAAAAAAAAGTGCCGATCTCTTTATATGACTGAGGTGTTTGAGGGACTCCAATGAAATTAACATTCAGGGGGGTATGAAAGGGAATATTATTGGCATGTGGAACTCTCTGCCACCAGATGCAAGGAAGAATAATGGGGGGGGGGATCAAGAGCACTATTCAGGCACTCTGTGTGTCCACACCAGAGAAAAAACCTACCTCTTCTCCTCGAAGTTTGATGGATTATAATGGTGTGGTCTATTGATGATATGTTTTTGCCACTGAAGTTTTTGCAGCTGTTTTATTGCATCTGTTTTATAGGTTATTGCATAGTTTTGTTATGTATTTTGTTTCTGGTTTTGATCACATCCACACCATACATTTAAAGCACACTTGCACCACTTTAACAATCATGGCTTTCCCCCCCCCCAAATCCTAGGAACTGTCATTTTCTTAAAGGTGCTGGGAATTGTGGTTCTGTGAGGGGGTCACCTAACAGCTCTGAGCACCTTTAACAAGCTAAAGTTCCCAGGATTCTTTGGGGGAAGCCATGGCTGTTAGTAGTATGACAGCACTATAAATGTATGGGGTGGATGTGGCCTCAGTCTCATACTTTATGCTCTTTACAATGTGTAAGTTGTTTGGAGACCCTGTAGCAAGTGACTAATAAACTAAATATTGACTAATAACCTTTATGCCACTGTTGGATCATGAAGTTTGCTTATGGCCCTATGTTTTGTATGTTTCAATAATACAGGCATTTCAAGAGCTGGAGCGATTGTGGGAGCCATTATAGGAGTCTTCTTAGCCCTTCTGTTACTTGGTGCAATAGTGCTCTATTTCGTACGCTGTAGAAAGCAGAAGAAAAAGAAGCCCCAGTCCATATACAGCGGGAATGAAATCAGGTTAGACTGATTTGTCTCAGGTTTGCCTTGGTTCTAACTAGTGATGGAAAGGTCTGTCAGTTTCAGTTCTCTCAGTCTTTTTATTTTTCCAAACATAAATTCAGTTCTCCACATTTCTGGAACAATTTATTATTTTTTTTAAAAAAAATCCTCATGAAAATTCTCCAGCATTTGAGTGCAAGTTTTTCCTAATGAACACATTTTTGTAGGCGGTTCTGATTAATGAACACAATTTTGCAAGCCATTTCTTGTCATATAATGCATTTTTGCAGGTTATTTTCACTCATGTAGTCATTTTTATGCACACTTTCCCCTAACACATGCATTTTTTGTAAACGGTAGGCAAACTGCATTGCAAAATTTGAATAAGTGCAAATTTCAAAGGATGGCTGTGTTTTGGTTCTCATATGGTTTCAGAAAGTGTGAATTTGATAGATCCGGCTTGAAATGCAAATTGAATCAAAATTCTCACCCGGCCCTGGTTCTAACCAAGCATTAGTTGCTGACTGATTCATAAAAGTTGCAAGTTAATTTCCAGAATTGTTGCTGTTGTTATATTGCCCACCTTTCACCAGCAGGTCCCAAGGTGGGTTTTAACAGTTTAAAATTCAATGTTGAAAAAAATTAAAACTATTAAAACAGATTAAAACAAAAGGTAGGCAGGCTAGAAGACAAGAGCTAACTGTTAGAGCCATATGACAATGGAGCCAATGACCTAGAGAGGTAGTGGGCTCTCTGACACTGGAGGTATTCAAGAGGCAGCTGGACAGCCATCTGTCAGGAATGCTTTGATTTGGATTCCTGCACTGAGCAAGGGGGTTGGACTCGATGGCCTTATAGGCCCCTTCCAACTCTATGATTCTATGACTCTAAGAGCAGCCTTGCCCAGATAAGTGCTCTCCAGATACTTTGGACTACAATTCCCATGAGTCCCTGCCAACACTGCAAGAGGGGGTGGCTTTTAGATATTTACAGAGACAGAGAAAGGTGCGTGTCCAAAAGAGGTTTAAAGTGCCATGGAGGAGGGATGGGAGAGAAATTCAACTCAGTTCACATTTAAAGCCAAATTTATCCAATGTGCACTTTCCGAAACAGTATGAGAACTGAAACACAGCCATCCTTTGAAGTCTGCACTTACACAAATTTTGCAATCCAGTTCTCCAACCATTATATTAGGAGGAACTGCTTGCAGAAAATGTGTACGCTAGTCAAAAGTGCAGACAAAAATGTGTTTATTAGGAGGAGCTCACCCTAACAAGCTGAAGAATTTTTATAAGGACTTTTTAAAACACACACACACAAATTGCTGCAGAAATATAGAGAGCAGAACTTACAGTTGGAAAAATGAGGAACAGAGAGAACCGAAATTGATAGATCTTTCCATCCCTACCATGGTGACACTTTGCCTTTCCCTGCTCTTAGAGAACAAAACACCTCATTGCCAGTTTCTTGAGCTGGGAGATGGTTGTCGCAGAAAGTGCCAGCAGCAATGGCTGGTCTTTAACTTTGCTAGCTGCTTTAAGTATCTCTGAACAGATAAGTGGACTTGAAAGTTTTGCAAAGCAATCAAAAATATCTAAAAGCCAACTCCACCCCTTAAAAAAATGATTGCACAATGAAGCAACTACCTGGAAAGCTATGGATGCTTCCAGGAGACCTGTTTGTTGAGCATTCATCCTCATTTGTTGGCAGGGAGTTTAGATGACATGGGCTATTTAGTGAGCATTCATTCTGATTTGTTTCCTGGGAGGTTAGATTATGTTGCATCAAAGCAAGTGTAACCCCACACTTCTCAGTGCATTTCCCCATCACTTCCAATCTTTTGAGGGAGTGGGCTTGTTGCGTAAGACCTCCCAGTCAAATATAATTGCATGATCTGAATTTGCCGGTCCGTGGTTGAATCCCACCTGAAAACAGCAAGAGTCTAGAAGGCCCATATTGCTATGAACCTGAACTACCATATACTGACTGATGCTAGCTGCTTCAACATCTCTTTTTCTCCCCAATCCTCTTCTAAAGGGAAGATGCCACAGCCCCAGGTATCTCCGAGGCCTCCTTGCAGAGAAGAGACAGCCAGTCAGAAAGCCATCTTCTGGAAAACATATCCTCCAGGCCTGCATCTGCTAGCACTACTAAATCCCAACTCAACCATTTTCTTGTCTAAGCTTCCTCTGTGACTAGGGTGGTGGTTGTTTTTAACAGCATGCTGTTTTATTGCACAGAGGCTATTTCCTCTGAAGACATCACAGCATCCATTTTAGGACATACTTTATCTGCTGCTCCCGATCTGCTTGCTAATTAGATTTCTGAGGGTTCCTCTGGAATGTCAACCTGTTTGCTCAGTGTTTCATCGCAAGAAGAGAAAAATACTAGAGAGAAAAATTGGAGTGGAGAAATGGGATTCAGTTTGCATTTAAAGGGGAGCCTGCCTAATTTGCACTTTCTGAAACAATATGTGAACCGAAACACAGCCATAGGGATAGAGGCCTTAACATTTGAAATCCTCTAAATTTTGCAATGCAGCTCTCCAGCCATGTGTGCAAAAATGCAAATACTGGAGTAAAGGATGCATAAAAATGCACACAGGAAAAATAACATACAAAACTGCATGATATTGCTCTGCAAAATTGCATACAAAAATGTGACGGAACTTGCTATCCCACCCCATATATACGGTCTGCCTAGTAAACGTCGCAAGACGTCACCTTAAGAGTAGGAAACGACTCGCACTACAAGTTGCGGGACACCTTTACTTTTTTTTTTTACTGAATGTGCAGTCAGTTTATATGCTCTCACTGACTGTTAGAATCTTTGATACAGCAAAATGGGTGAATTTGGAATCTTCTGCTCTCTTCACTGCTCCGTTTACAAATGGTGATTACTGGTGATCAGGCTTTCTCAGTGATGGCCCCTAAGCTTTGGAAAAAAAGTGTCATGTTGGAGTGTGCCAGATCCTCAAGAAGTTTGCTCAGTCTACTCTCATCCAGCCCCAGTCTGCCTGCCTGCCTTTCTTCCTCACAACCAGTCCTGCTTCCCCCTCCTTGCCCTTGTAGAACTCAGCAAGGTGGAGGCTGGGTATAAAACCAGAATTGGTTGACTCTGCCTGTCATTGGCTCTGGCTGTACCTATGTGTTGGGCTCCCTACATTCTGCCCCACCAGTTCCAATGGGAGACAAGCACCAGTGAATTTACTCTTCTAAGCAAGATCTTAACATTTTTGTATTCTCTCTCTCTCTCTCTCTCTCTCTCTCTCTCTCTGTGCATTGTTTTATTGTTCTGATTGTATATTTTGTGTTCTTTTCTTTTTTTTAAAAAAACCCCTTACTGTCTGTGATGTTTTTGCATTGAAAAGTGAGTTAGCAAATCTCCCAAATAAATAAATCGTGGGCACCTTGTTGTATCAAGCCCCCATCTTCTAAGATTGAGAAATCCTACACTTTGTCTTTGGCTTCAGGGCTGCACGCTGCTGCCCAAATGTAGCCCTGTTTAGGGGCCCTTTCTGGAACCTCTCAGGATCTCTTTTGTTCCATATGTACCTAAAAAAAAAATGTGTCCAGGCAACCCAAACACTTCACACAAAGACACACAGCTCAAATCTGTCTCCCGCATGTGTTGTGACAAATTAGGCTGCTCTGCATATATTCATTTATTTTTAGGGCTGTCATCTGATGGAAGAAATCTGAATGTTGTGAGTTTGAGTCTAAGTCAGAGCAATTCTACAGAGCTGCGGGGGGGAGGGGATGGTGGATTCTATGGCAGAGAAACTGCCACTTCCAAAGCCTTGCTGAGCTTGCATTAGCCAGGACAAAACATGCGGCTTTCCCCTGTTTGCTTTTTCCTCTTTTTTAATTTTCCCTCTCATTGGTTGCAATGGGAGGAGGGGAAGAATTACACTAACTCCAGGGCTGGTTAGGTCCCTCCTCCCCCTGCCTCTCCAGCATCAGTCTGGGGAACAAGGGGTTTGATTCGTCAGATCCAGAGTCTCCCTAATCTGCCCCTAACATGCCCCCAGAATGCCCTCTTTGTTATGTTATTATGACATTTATATCCCGCCTTTTCTCCAAGGAGCACAAGGTGGCTTACAAACATGGTTGTCCCCTCCCCATTTGATCCTCACAACAACCCTGTGAGGTGGGTTAGGCTGAGAGGCAGTGACTGGCCCAAGGTCACCCAGTGAGCTTCATACTTGAGTAGGGATTTGAACCCTGTTCTTTCAAATCATAGTTCCACACTCTAGCCATCTCACTACACTGGCTCTGAGGTTCTTTGTGGCCTTACCACCCTTGGAGGTCATCCTCTCAGAGGCTTTTTGGTCATGGTGCCTGGAGAGCAGATGAGCAATGGTGGTGTACCTTTCCGCCTCCACACGGGGGAGACCTCTGTCGGTGGACCTCTCCCCCGACCATGAACCTTCCTCTCTTACAAGCATTGTTGGAAATATAAAAGGTGGCTAGATCTGGGTACTTGATTTACTGTTTGTTTATTCAAAGCATACTAGACTAAGAAAAAACATAAGGGTGGGCCAGGGTAGGAATCAGCAGTGGACCCTGCCAGGACTCTGGCTCTGGTAGCTGCCCAAGGATGCCAGGTGCCGACTCTAGCGCTGTACCCTTTGCAAAAGTGGTTCAAGCAAGAGCTGCTGTAAGAAATACCATAGAAGCTGAATTTCACTGAGATGCTGAACTCTGCACCAGTACCAGTTTCTCTCCTGGCACAATGCCATTGACAAATCTGCTCTGTGCTGTGTTGTTGTTGTTTTAAATCTGATAATGATGGAAGAAATGCCTTTCAGGTGTAAAAAAAAAAAAGTCTGAGTGCTTGAGGTTTTCATATCAACATTCCTTTATTAACATTCCATCTTGGTAGAAGAAATCACATGCAAAATTTTAAAAAAAGATATTAAGAAAGACAACTGCACCGGCTCCTGCCTAAACTGTATGGATGCAGAGAGAGACAAAGGCAAACTGCAAAGCAGGACATGGTGTAGAGAGGCTGAAGGAATGTGACATGTTCACAAACCAAATGGAAGAACAGGGCATGATGATTTAAAATGTAGCTGAATCTGCTAGGGACAATTCCTGTCTGTGATTTAAACCTTTTGAATCTTCCTCGGAATAATAGGTCCTTCTTGTTACTTAGAGAATCTCCCTAAAAGCAGCCACTGCTTTTCTGGTTTGCTCTTCCCCCAGTTTCATTGCCTTCTCCCCACCCAGCCCTTCCCCTGCCTGCCGTGGGGCAACGTAAGAGCCTTTTAATAAGCAAAGCAAGAAGAGAGCATGGGAAGCTGGGATTGCATCTTGTTTCCAACCTGACAGCCTATTACAGAATCTGGACCATTTGTTGTGCTCTGTAAAGAGCATGCTATTAGAATCATAAGTATAAGAAGCAAAGCAAAATTAAGGGGATTGGGTGAACGTGTGTGTGGATTCTAAGCAACCAGTCGGGGGAGAGGGAAATGGATTAATGCAGCCTGGCAATAAGAAAGGAGTTACTAGCCTGCAAAAACATTTACTAGTCTGCTGGGGGCCTGGCAGAGGAGAGACAGAGCTCCAGGTTTGGGGGATGGGGGTTTGGACAAGGGAGAGTGCTGTTGCATTCTGTAGGCATCTGGCTGGCCACTGTGAGATCACCATGCTGGGCTAGATGGCCCCTTGGCCTGACCTAGCTGGGCCTTTCTTTTGTTTTTCTGACAAGGTGCACTCTGTGGTACTCCCTTCTCTCCAAAGCACTGCTGCCCACTCACTTGCCCTCTCCCTCTGAGCCCAATCTGTGCAACTGCCCAGAAGCTGAGCATGAGGGGAGGGGAGGATGCCACTCAATCTCTTCGCTCTTCCCATTGCTTGCAGGCTCAAAGAGGGCAGATGAACAGGCAGTATCAGCAAGGAGGAGGCTCCAGAAAATGGCAGTGGGCCCCCTGCAGGAGCGTGGGGCCCTGACAGCTGCCCAATGATGTCTGCCCTGTAGAGTGCTCTATCTCTCCTTTAGGAGCCCACTGCCTTTCTAAAGCACTCCATCCCTCCTCCATCAGCTGCACGTCATTCCTTGTTGCTTATGGCTTTTGGGCTAGTGCTTAAATACAAGGGTGTGTTAATTGGCAAGGTGGCAGGCAGAATGATGTAACAGGACCACACCATGGTTCTAAAAACCACAGGGCAGGCCCATGATATTTTGCTGCTTGTGGACAAGATGGGGTCCCTCTTCCCCTTTCCATGTACAGAAGCCAATTGGACTGGTACTTGAATCTTACCTCAGCACTGGCAATGGGACAGCATCCTCCATCACACCTATGGCAGTATATATACAATTCTGTCTTCAACAACAGGCAAGGGTTGCCATTGCTGCTCCACAGCATCTGCTGCCTGAGGTCATTGCCTCAATGTGCCTAATGGTAGGGCTAGCCCTACAGAACTTCAAGCCAGGGGTTTGGGTCAGCCACAATGAACAGTTTGGGGGAATAGTTATATGCAATTGACAGTCAGATTGGTTCCATGCCAGTGAAGAACCTGAAGGCTGGTAACAGGAGACAACTAAGAGCTCGCCTTGATCAACTGGCCCAAAGGACTTGGGAATCAATGGCTGTCATACAGCTACTGTTTTAAGTTCATTCAAAGCTACTGCTTAAGTTCATTTAAAAAGGGTTTACCACACCATGAAAAGAATTGAGGACACCACTAGAATGAATGTCTCAACCTTCAAAGCACAAATGAAGAGGAACATTCAAGGAAGGCTGGACTGATAAAAAGGAGCTTGGTTGCATGGCATCTGAAGCAAAGGAAGAAACAGGCATGCAACATGCAAGAAAAGCCTTTAAGGAACACCTCTCTGGCCTGAACAAGAGATAGGGTGTTTCTTCTCTGGCTGGAGATTAACATGATTTTTAATTTAAAGTGTCAAAGGTGGTATGAGAGCGAGGTTTGGTAAACAGGCTTTACAGGGTTTTGACATGTTTTCAAAACTTTATGCTGCTTTTGGTGAGGACAGACAAAACACATTAACAATGCAATCCTATACACACCTACTCTACTCAGAAGCAAGCCCCACTGATTACAATTGGATTTCACTGCAGCTAAGTGGATACAGGACTACATTCCAAGTGTAGTGGAGATTGTTTGAAAGGACCCTAATTGCCCTAATCATAATATGTACATTTTTCTGTCCTGATGCAAATTCTGGGGTAGGGGGAATGATTATGCAATTTTCCAGTATGTTGACAGAGTTGTGATGGGCATATGTTGGGTAGTAATAAACATAAGGGAGAAGTTCAGGTCACTTTGACTTTCAGTGCAAAGGTATCTCATTCGAAACAATGTTTGAACCAAAGCACAGCTACCCTTTCAAGTTTGCACTTCTCTTAATTTTGTGATGCAGTTCTCCAACCAAATAATGCATAGAAAAATGTATCTATTGGGGGAACCTATGCAGAGATATGCATATATTAGTGAAAATGATATCATATATGCATAATATCAGAAGTTGCTTGCAAAGATTTGTCTGGCAAACATGCATACAAAAATATGTATATTAGAAGAGATGTGCACTAAAATGGGGATGAATTTTCAGAACTTGTTTTTTTTAAAAAAAAAATCAAAACTGATGCAGAAATGTAGATAAATTGGAAAGATTGGATAAATGAAAAACTGAGAGAAACCAAAAATGGATGGATTCATCCATCTCTGCTTAGTGCCCGTAACATCACCAAGATACCTCTCTTCCCCATTCTTGTTAAGATGCACTTTAATTTTAGTCTGGCAAGATTAACAATGGACGTGCGTGTATATAAAAATCTTGTCTTCACATTCACAGCACAGGTGAAGAATTTACTACAACCAATGTTAACCTTGTTATGTCTGTTCTCACCCCTTTTGCCAGAGATTACGGGGGGGGGATTGATGTTTGTGTACCATAGAGCAAGTCATTCTATCAAGCCACTTGCAGTTCTATTGTCTGTCTCCAGACTCTGGCTAGTGGTGGAAAAGGCTGAAAGGCTGAGCTATACAAAACATAGCCTCTTCCCCACTGCTCACCCTGCATAGAATTTGGGACTTGGCAATGAATGCCCCAAGGACCCAAAAGACTGATGGGTGGGGTGCAGGAAGGAATAGAGAAGTGGGTGTGAAAGGTCAAGAGGTATGCTTCAGGCTATGAGTTCTGCAAAGAAAGATGCATTTGATATTGCACAGATTGTGTGTGTGAGAGAGTGCATGAGAGAGAGAGAGAGAGAGAGAGAGAGAGAGGTGAATAAAAAATTGGGGAATTAAAGAAAAACCTATCTGTGTGGAGGAGGGGTTAGAGACTGCATATAAAGGAGGGACAGAGGGGTCTGTGCTGTAAGAAGAAGCAGGAAGGGTGCAGAATAGAAAGGATAGTCATGATGGTTCTGAAAACAAAGGCGGTCCAGGAAGAAGCAGGAGACCATTGTGTCCCTTCTGTGATCAGACTCAGCGGGATGGTGATTGTTCTTCTGAAAGTGGAAGGATGCTGTTCAGAGGACCAATGGGAAACCAGGCTGGCTGCTGCTGTTCCATCCATTTCTTCTTAGCTGCTGCGAATAGAAAGAGGCACATTGAACCTTGCATTTGCAAACTTACATCAACAGCTTCCTTCCTGATCTGCACAGGGGTTGGCTTCTGAAGCTCCCCTCCAAATTTCTCCGCAGCCTTTGGAGTTCAGAATGACTGGGTTTTTGTTTCTGATGTGGAACCCATGTGCTATCATTTGTCCTCATTCCTTTATAAATAAAACGTCTGAATTTTGCTTGAGCAGTTTGTTATAGCTTTCCATTCTTTTCTAATAACTGGGCCAAAAGTTTGAGGAAACAAACATTTGGTCCAAAATGGATGGAAATCGTTTCCCCACTTTTGCTGTACTTCACTGACTGTCTTTTTGGCAGCAGCAAAGCAATTTGTCTGGGGAAGGGCCATAGCTCAACGATACAGCATCTGCTTTGCATGCAGAAGGTCCCAGGTTCAATCCACAACATCTCCAGGAAGATCTGGGAGAGACCTCCTACCTGAAATCTTAAGAAAGTCACTGCCAGCCAGTGTGAACTGGGGTGGCCAACGTGGTGCCCTCCAGATGTTTTGGACTACAACTCCTGTCATCTCTGACTGCTAACCATACTGGTGGGGCTGATGGAAGTTGCACTTGGGGATGAAGGAGAAATTCAATTCAGTTCACATTTAAAGCCGAATTTATCAAGTTCTCACTTTCTGAAACAATATGAGAAACAAAACACAGCCATCCTCCAAAATGCACATTTATTCAAATTTTGCAATGCAGTTCAACCAAATAATGTTTACAAAAAATGCATGTGTTAGGGGGAAATGTGCATAAAAATGAATATATTCGTGAAAATAACTTTTAAAAATGCTTTGTGTTAGGAGAAACTGCTTGCAAAAATGTCCACATTTGTCAGAACTGCATACAAAAATGTGCTGAGTAGGGGGAATTTGCAGTAAAATGCAGAAGGATTTTCATGAGGATTTTTAAAAAAAAAAATCAGATTGCTGCAGAAATGTGGAGAACTGAGTTTAATATTGGAAAAATAAGAGACTGAGAGAACTGAAATCAACAGATCTTCCCATCCCTAGCTGCAATCCACAACATCTGGAGGGCCCCACGTTGGCTAAGTCTGGTGCAGACAATACTGAACTAGATGTCCTCATGGATACATTTCCAATGTCCTACTCTCTCAGCAGCTGCAGTTCCACCACCACCCAGCCCCTCGGCATGATGCTGGTGTCATGCAGAGAGGTCATACTGGGAAAATAAAATGGTGGACTACCAAGAAAAGCCCCTCCTACTAAGAGGTAAGTAGTATTTTAAAACCTGTCATTGGTCCTAGATTAGGAGTCCTTGGACATCTGCTGGGGTTCCAATAAGATCCACCACTTTGTTTTGATGGAGGAAACTGCCCTACTGTACAAAGGTAAAATTCACATTTCTTTCTTTACCCACTCTTACCTCTGGCTCCACTCACCACCGGCATGTGGCCCCCAGAAGGTTGTCCAGAAAGGAATGTAGCCCTTGGGCTGAAAACCATTACCACACCCTTGTTGTCCCATGTTAGCCTGATATAAGCAAAATGACAGAGTCCTGTAGCTTGTGGAGGCTAACAAATCTAATATGACACAAGTCGTGATTCAAAAGCATGAATTCTAATACAAGGATTGGGATGGGGGGGGAGGCTTGTTTGGGAGTAAGTCCCACTGACTCCAGTAGAACTTACTTCTGAATAAACATGCATAGAGGACTGGGCAAGTGGGATTCAGCTCCCATGGATGTCTGGTAACATGTGGCAAGCAATCCAAATGTCTGTCCCCTTTTTTGAGCAGTCAGGAATCCCCTCTCTCTCTCTCTCTCTGTTATATCTGGAGAGGTGTCCTGACTCTCAAGGCCTGGACTGGTTGTGCCAGATCCCCGGCAGAAAGGAAGCCGCTGTTTTGGGTGATGTTTGGGAAGCACAGGGGAATAAGGAGAGAGGCAGGAAAGAAGTGGGACATGCAGGAAGCTCCAGGAGGCATTCAGAGAACTTGCCGTCTCTGTTCAGATGAGGAAGTGGAGGAGAGAAGGGCTTTCGATCTGATTTGAAAACAGTGCCTGCAGAGGGTCTGTGGGCGGGAAAGGGCTCTGGCGCCTGCTATTTTCTTCCAGATGGCTGCTGATAACTCCTCTCCACTCTTGTTATGAGGCTTTTGTTTTTCCCATTGCCGCTACCACATAAAGCCCGCCCCTGGCACCTGCCTCCCCATCCTCAGGGGACTCTGAATCATCCCCGTGGACTAGGGATAGGTGTTACGCTGCCTGAGAACACCTGCCAAACCAAGCGGCTCTCTGAAAGCAGGGCACAGGCGGACACTTTAAGGAGGGATCTCTTTACTCTGCCACTGTGACTTTATGGCTTTGCATAACCAGTACATTCAAAAGAACGTAAGGCTAGGGAGAAAGGAGAAATTGGATTCACTTTGTATTTCAACCTGAATCTATCAAATCCACACTTTCCAAAACAATATGAGCACTGAAACACAGCCATCCTTCAAAATTCGCACTTACCTGAATTTTGTGATGCAGTTCTCCAAACAAAGAATATTTAGCATGTATTAGGGGACAGTGTCCATAAACATGAATATATGAGTGAAAGTAACATACAAGAATCCACTAATTCATGAGAAATGGCTTGCAGAACTGTGTTTATTAAGAGAAATTTGCACTAGCATGCTGAAGAATTTTCATGGGGATTAGCAAACGGCTGCAGAAGTGTAGAGGACTGAATTTAAAGACTGGAAAAATGAGGAACCGAGAGAACCGGAATTGATAGATCCTTCCACCCTTCCCTAAGAAAGAGATGGGGAGCCTGTGGCCCTCCAGACATTGCTGGACTACACCTCCCATCATCCCTGATGGTTGGCCATGCTGCTTGGGGCTGATGGGAACTGGCAGCCCAAAAACATCTGGAGGACCACAGGTCCCCCATCCCTGATGTAAGGAGAACCTTGCTGGATCAGATGAAAGGTACATCCAGTTTGGCATCTAATATCCACCACGGCCAATCAGATGCCTCCACAAAGGCCATGATTGGCCCTCACAGGTGATGCCCCACACACACAATTGGCCTTCAAGAACATATTGTCTTGCAACAGGGAAGTTCCAGCATACGGGCGTGATGAATAGCCATTGATAGATCTATTCTCAAAGAATTGATCTTATTTCCTTTTGGGGATGGGGCCGTAGGTCAGTGGTGGAGCATCTGCTTTGCATTCAGGACCCAGGTTCAATCCCAGGCATCTCTGGGCATCTCCCTGTCTGAAACCTTGGCCAGCTGCTACCAGTCAGTGCAGACAATACTAAGCTAGATAAAACCATGGCCTGATTCAGTATAATGCAGCTTCCTATTTTCTTATGTTCCTATGTTTAAAGCTACCTAACTCATACAGATATTAGCACCACATCTTGATCAGAGTGCAGACCATTGCTGAGATGATTTGTTGAATGAAAGAAGAGAACACTCACAAACACCTCAAAAGCAAGGTAAGCACCTCAAAAAACCTGCACCCCTCTTGTGAAAATTTCACTGAATTTTCTCTCTCCTCTTTGACAGTTTTTAATTGCGATTTCTTTTCTTATTTATTGAGGGGAGGAATGGGAATTCAGGAGAAATGTTGGCATAGCACTACCAGTGTGCAGCCTGCCACTTTGCATGTGTTGCAGCTGCTGAGGTCTAATTTGTAATGTCGATAACCTTTTGTAGAACAATTCTAAGATACAGAATGGGTGTAAAGGGGCTCTGTGCAATGCACCAACTGGCCCCATCCCCTAGATGCCGAGGTGTGCCCCAGCCATGGCCTCAGCTGATACACGATTGCGATTGGTCTGAAGGAGACTTCTGTGTATGAGGGATGGGGAACCTCCAGTGTGGCCCTCCAGACCTTTCTCTCTGGCCCTCAGGACTCTCCCCAGGACCAACATCCTCCCAAGGCACACTGACACCAGCTCTGTTGTACTCTCCTTGAGTGTCCTTGGCGGGGTGGAATCAGTGGAGGCTGACAAATGGGGCACTGCCCCACCAACTTCAGCATGCGCTAAGACAGCCCCCCCCAGTCCCCATCTCCTTATTTATGATCAGTCCAGGGGCTGACACTGGCTGTCAGCCTCCTCCTCCTCCTGACTCTTTTTGTTGCCTCCGTAGAATTCAGCAGGGAGGAGGAGGTGGACAAAACCAGAATTAGCTAGTTCCATCTGTTGTTGACACTAGCTTCATCTGCCATTGGCTCTGGCTCTGCCTATTGTTGGCCTCCCTGCCTTCCGCCCTACCAGTCCCAATGGGCACCAGCTGCCCCTGGCTGGAATGTGCCCATGAACTCTGATAACAATCCTTGCTTACCTAGACGGAGGACAGAGAGGGGTGGCTGGTGGGTGTACGCACACATGCTTGTATGTAGAAGCTAGTCTACTGTACGAAGGCAACATTTACAAGCATTGCTTTGCTCACTTTTGTCTCTGATCCCATCCACCACTGACATGTGGCCTCCAGAAGGGAATGTGGCCCTCAGGCTGACAAGCCCCCCCCTTTTGGTGCACAGGGTCCTTATTCTCAAGGAGAGAGACCAACACACACAAATCCTTATGTACATAGGCCCCCTTCGGGCTAAGACTGGCCATGCTTTTGCCCAGGTGAGCAGCCTGCCCAGGTGTTGGCATCTAGGGAGCGGTGCCAGCCAACATATTCTGGCATATAGCGTATCTGCACCTAGGTTGTGTGAAACACCTTGCCTATTACCAGGGCTCTGTGTGTGTGTGACAGTACTCAACAGTACAGAGTACCAGCACCTTTCTTTCTTTCTTTCTTTCTTTCTTTCTTTCTTTCTTTCTTTCTTTCTTTCTTTCTTCCCACGGCAGCCATTTTGTGCTGGCACCCACGGCGCTTTTATCAAGATCTGAGCACTGGCACCTCATCCTGCCCCCAAAAAAGCACTGCCTATTACAGTTAAGTAAGCGCCATCAGTACTTCCTTTCAAATGCCTGCTGAAGTCAATACCTTTGGTTCACCCAGGCCTTTTCTGAGGTACAGCTCAATCCATTGACTGCTGTGTCTCCCTGTTCTGGACGTTAAGTACCATTAGGCTTTTTTATGGATGTGATCCAGTCACCACCAAGACACTTTTATTTGTGCAGTATCCCAGCCTATATAATAAATAGATATGACTTTGGTAAACAAAGCATGAAGGATTATGTTTTTCTAGTGTATCCTCAACCAAAAGAAGTCTGTGTCTGTGTTAGAATTGCTTGTTAATATGTGGGGTTTTTTTAATAATATGTTTTAACCCTTTTTAAAATACGTTTTAAAAGCTTTTTAAAAAAAATGTTTTGAACGTTGTTTTGTTTTAATGTATTTTAAGGTCTGTTTTTATGATGGCGTAAAGTGTTTTCAGCGTTTCTGTTTGCCGCCCTGGGCTCCTGCTGGGAGGAAGGGCGGCATATAAATCAAATATTAAATAAAGGAAAGAAATAAAGGAACTCTCCTAGAATTTATTTATTTATTTATTTATTTATTACATTTATACCCCACCTTCCTTTCCATGACAGAAACCCAAGGCAGCTTACATATGGTTCCCAGGCAGTCTCCCATCCAGGCACTGACCACACCTGGAGCTGGTCTTATGTGCCTTCAGACCATAGCCTGTGAAAGGCAAGCGACTGCCGAGTAAAACAAATGACAACATACAAAAGGTGGAGCAGAGCTCTTTAGGATACGCCACACTGCATAGCAGGGGCTTGTGCCGTGATCCTTGAGGCGAGTGGCGGAGCAGTGGCTCAGCGACAGAGCATCCGCTCGGCATGCAAAAGGTCCCAGGTTCAGCCTCCTGCATCTCCTGCTAGGGCTAGAAACAACTCCTGCCTGAAATCCGCGACAGCCACAGCCAATCAGTGCAGACAGTACTGAGCTAGATAGATCAGCGGTCTGACTCGGGATAAAGCAGTTTCCCAGATTCCTATGACTGGGGTGTTACAAGCCTCTGCTTTCCTCTGTGAAATCTTGCAGGGTGTGTCACAGGCTACATCACATCTCCTTCGTCAGTCAGCCTACCCTCTGCTGCAGCCTACAAAAATGGAACAGGCTTTAATTAACCTCTGGGTTGTGCTTTTTTTATTCTTGAAAAAAAAATCCTCTTTGATGCACACAGCTGCATTCGACTTTCAGCTGTCGTCTTATATCCACTGGCATCTTTTGCTGTTTTCCTTTTCTTAACATTTTCCTCCACTCTGGCAAGCAGAGTGACCCTACCGCAGAGCTTGGAAAAGTTACTTTTTTGAACTACAACTTCCATCAGCCCAATCCAGTGGCCATGCTGGCTGGGGCTGATGGTAGTTCAAAAAAGTAACTTTTCTAAGCTCTGCCCTACCGTTAGGCAGAGTGGGCCAACTGCCTCAGGTGGTGGTTGCTGGGACTTGGGGAGAGGGTGTGGCAGCAGGCCCCTGGCACATGCTCCCTGAGTATCACCTTCTGTTGAAGGGAATGCTGTGTGTGCCACGCAGACTGGCTTGCAGCTCCTAAGCTAGGGCAATGGTCGAGTACAGGTTTCAAAGGCAAAAGATCCCAGGTTCAATCACTGTCACTTCCACGTACGGATGGGGGAGAAATTCGATTCAGCTCACATTTAAAGGTGAACCTACCTAATTGTTATGTTATGTTATGTTACGTTTTATTTCTAGGCCGCCTTTCGGCCAAATAGGCCCCCAAGACGGCTTACACACAAATAAAAATACAAATACAAAATGCAAATAAAAACAATACAATTTACAGGAAAAAAAAATCAAACTAACAAAGTCCTAACATCTCTAAAAAAACAGGAGCAGCAAACCAAAAGCATTAATCTTCCTGGTAAAGGGCAGTCCCCAGAAAAATGTCACTAAGAGCAGGGGTGGGGGGCAAAGCAGGTGGAAAAGCATGCCCCTTGATGGTCCCAGCACAGTCCCATCCCTGCAGCAGCATGTCTCAGTCTGCAGCTCTTCCTGATAAAGCCCAGGCAGAGGGATGGGGCAAGGCAGATGGAAATGCTTGCCCCTTGATGGTCCCAGCACAGTCTCATCCCTGCAGCAGCACATCTCAGTCTGCAGCTCTTCCTGATAAGGCCCATGCAGGGGTGACGGACCCAGCGTCCTTCCCGAGGAAGGATGGGGACGGCATGAGTTTCAGAAGCCTCAGCCGTTAGGGAGCACGGACGATCCAGCTGTTGTTGAGTCTAACCCCGACCTTGGGGAAGAGAGCGAGTCGCCCGCCCCGCCAGTTCCCATGGCTGGTCCTGCCCCTCCATGAGACAGCGCTCAGCCCCCCGGCACTCCCACAGGACTGTTGGGGGATGCTCCTGAGACAGCAGACACTCCTCCTTCACCAAGCAGTATCTTAGAAACGCCCGACGCTTCCCCGCTCTCCGTTCTCCCGCCTGCCGATCAGGAACCTGTGCTTTCCGATGAGCCTTCGGAGGCTCGCCCCCCCCTCACTGCGCTCACGACGTTGGGAGAAGCGGACCGGGCAGAAGGGGGCGTGTGTGCGATGGAGTGAGAGGTTATGCCCCAAGACCTCTCCTATTTGAGGCTACCGCGCCCGGAAGTGGACACTGAGTCAACTTTCTTCACAAGTTGCAGAGCATGTCTAGAGTGCAGTTAGGGATTGTAGTGAGTTAGCATAGGGGTTTCTATGAGGCGCACAGCCTTTGATGTATCCATTACTTGAATAAAACAAGAATTGATTGCACCCTCGTCTCCGACTGGTGGTTCTCGCTCTGAACTGGACACTAATCTGCACTTTCCAAAGCAATACATGAACTGAAACACTTCTCCAAATGTTTTGGTGCAGTTCTTCAGCCAAAGAATGTGTACAAAAGTGCACATATTTGTGAAAATAACATACAGAAGTGCATTATAATGGGGAAGACTGCTTCGCAAAAAAAATATTATTTATTAGTTGATTTATTATTTGATTTACATCCTGCCCTTCCTCCCAGTGGGAGCCCTGGGTGGTGAACAAAAGCACTAAAAACATTTTAAAACATCGTAAAAGCAGACTTTAAACTATATTAAATGTCTAAAATATATAAAAATGTGTATATTAGGCAAAGTTGCCTACAAAGATGTGTATATTACGAGAAATTCGCACTAAAATGCTAATAGATTTTCAAGAGGGATTTTTTTAAAAAAATTGCAGACTGATGTGGAAATCTGGAAAAAGACATCTCAGACTGGAAAAATGAGAAATGGAAAGAAACTGAAACCGACTCTCCAAGGCAGGGCTGGGAGTGATACATGTCTGGAGCCCCAAAGAACCCTGCCGGTCAGTGCCAACAATACTGAGCTAGATGGGCCAACAGACTGGCTCTGAATAAGGTGGCTTCCTATGGGAAAGGACAATAGCTCAATGGAAGAGCATCTGCTTTAGATGCAGAAGGTCCCAGGTCCAATCCCTGTCAACTCGAGCTAGGGCTGTGAAAGACCCCTGCCTCAAATCCCAGAGAGCCACTGGCATAGAACAGCCTTCCTCATTCTGGTGCATTCCAGATGCTTTGGGCTACAATTCCCATCAGCCCCAACCAATGGCCATGTTGGCTTGGGCTGATGGGAGTCATAGTACAAAACATCTGGAGGGCACAAGGCTGGGGAAGGCAATACTGAGCTAGATGGTATGAGGAAGCTTCCTGCGTTCCTTTATAGTCTCCTGTCCTCAGGAGGAGTGGAAGATGCTGTCCATCACCAGCAATGAAATGAAATTCAACTGTCCATTCAGTCAGCTTCCACACATGGAATAGGAGGGCTGGCCCTGCAAGCTGATGTTTGTCCAGGTCCCATTGGCTGTAGGACTGTCTTCCTACTGTAAATGTAGTGCTGTCCAAAGTGGAAGAGGCACCTGTCTTGCAATCCCCGCTGTTGTGCATCGTACAAAACCCAGCAGGGTGGATGGTCGACTGCCTTCTGGAATACAATGGTGTCTGATGATCATTGGGACCGGTAGGGCAGGAGACAGAGAGACCAGCAGCCAATGGCACTGGAATCAATGTCAGGCAGAGCCAATCGGTTCTACTCTTGTCCTCATCCTCCTTCCTACTGAGTTGTACAAAGGCAACACTGAGACTAAGGAGGAGGAAGGTGACAGGCAGGGCCTTCACTCTGGACTGGTTGAAAGCAAAAAGGCAGGGAGGTGAGGGCTGGCTGAGGGCAGACTGAGCTTGGTGGGGCAGTGTGCCATTTGCCCTAACAGACCAGTTTCGCTGCTGGAATATTCTCTAATTCCAATGTTGTGTCCTTGGGCAGCTATGGAATACCAACAAAACATCACAGTGTTCAGAAGAGGAAAAAATCCACCCACTTCCTTCACTTCCTGATCCACTTATCATGACTGCATCTGTGAGTCTTTAAATTTCAGATTGTTTCTAGATCAGCTTTGTTTGCCAGTTCCATGTTTTTTAAACACACACACACACACATTTTGCTTTTCACTGGAGAAAAGCATCAACTCTAACCATGATTTCTGTAAACAACACTTAACATTAATCATCACTGCCTCTTTTTGATTAGCTTACATTGGGTTTGTGGCAACGTCTCCCTCATCCCATAATAGTCTGCAGGATCCACATCCTATTGCCTTCTGGGGTCTCGTATTTCAAATAGGGATGCTGTAAAAATATCCCGTAATGACATCCGATTGCAGCGCTGATATTTGAAGGATGAGCATTAAGCTAGCATTGCTTATCCTTTAAAACTCAATATTTTCACTGAATGCTTGGGGAGTTTTCATCTTGTTTTTTATATTTGTTGATGCATATGCAGAGTCAGTTGTATTATATAGGCAAAGTTTGGTAGAAAATGAAATCTGTTTCCCACAAGAGTTATATTCACTTTCGCCCTCTTCATGCATTATGTTTAAGTGTTAATTAAACACCTGAGGGGGCAGAAGGCAGTAGCACACTGGCTTTGCCCTTCCAACGTTTTCATCCCCTTCCAACTCATGGAAGACGACCGTCTGTCTTTTGTATCTGTGAAGGCTTTCCATATGTTTCAGAACCCTGATTTTTTTCCAAGGGTCTAAAGGACGCAGGGAGCTTCCACAAGTAGGGTATTCATTCCTGCTGCCCTCTCCCATGTGCTGATCACCTTGGACAACTCCTTGAAAGTTTGGACCAATACCTGGAGTGGATTCTGCTGCCCTACTGACATGGAGGCACCAGCCGCCACTAGTGGGCAAGCAACAGCCAAGGAAGACCCCTATCATCTTTTTGTGCTCCAGAGACCCCGTTAACGGAAGGGCTGTCATTTGGAGGTACGGCATCTGCACGCATGCAGGAAGTTGCAGGTTCAATCCAGTGGTGGCTGGTGCCCATTGTGACTTCCGTAGGGTGGATGGCAAAGAGCATAACGTTAGGTAGAGCCCAGAGCTAATGAGAGGCAGGGCCACCTAATTCTAGTTTTGCCCCCATCTTCCTCCCTGCTGAGGGCAACCCTGAGATTAAGGAGGATGAAGGTGAGAGCCAGTGCCTGGCCTGGTTGTGAGCCAGAAGGCAAGCATTGGAGGGCTGCCTGACAATACATTGAGTTTGGTGGGGCAGTGCCCCCATTCATCCTAATGGACCAGCCTCAATCCTTAGTGTCTTGAAGTAAGTCTGGGAATGTTTCCTGTCTGAAAACCTGGAAAGCCATTGCCGGTCAGTGTTGACAATACTTAGAGAGACCAATCATCTGGCTCAGCAGAAGGCAGCTTTTTATGTTCCTAACAGTATTTACATTTAAATCTCAATTATATTAACATTCAAAGGAAAAAGAACCCATTGAAGAAGCCAATCCTCAAGCTTGAATTGGGAGCTTTTGAAATAGCTGGTGTCCCCCAATGTTTTCCTTCAGGCTCTCCAATGACAAAATGTAAATGTCCTGCCTTCAAGTCGATGCTGAGTTATGGCGACCCTATGAATAGGGTTTTCATGAGGCTGAGAGGCAGTGACTGGCCCAAGGTCACCCAGTGAGCTTTATGGCTATGTGGGGATTCAAACCCTGGTCTCCCAGGTCGTAGTCCAACATCTTAACCACTTGGCAAAAGATGCATTTTGTGTGTGTGAGTTACTGAAACTCAGAGCCAGCCCAAGACAATTTGGCATCTAGGGTGAAGGACAAAGTGGTGTCCCCCCTCCCCCAATTCTACGCACACAAGCCAACTGGATTAGCAACTGAAACTTATTTCAGGAAGGTCCCAGGAGCCTTCAAGAAGGTCCCAGGAGGACTGACACGATGGTGTCCTCCACTTGGGAGGGACATTCAGCTTTGTTTGCATTTTCATGGAAGATTGCCTCATTCACCCTTCTCAAATCAACATGTGAACTGAAGCACAGCTATCCTTCCAAATTTGCAGTTCTCCGGGTTTTGCAATGCAGTTCTCCAGACAATGAATGTGTAGGAATATGCATATACTAGGATGACGTGTGCATACAGACGTATACATTAGTGAATATAGTGTTCAAAATGCATCACATTAGGGGAAATTGCTTTGCAAAAATGAGTATACCAGGAAAAAAGTGTATATTAGGAGAAATTGACACTAAAATGTTGATGAATTTTCATGAGGACTTTTTTTAAAAAAAAATCACAAACTGATGTGGAAGTATGGAGAACTGAACCGAAGACTAGAGAATGAGAAAGAGAGGGAAACCAGAACTGACAGATTTGCCTATCCCTACCTTCACAATGCAGCTGAGGCAGCAGGTTCATTAACTGAAGAGGGGGGAGCAGACTAGGGTAGACCATAGCACAGGTGTTGGAGTCCCTCCAGATGCTGCTGAACTGCAACTCCCATCATCCCTGGCTATTGGCCAGTCTTGCTGGGGCTGATGGGAGTTGTAGTTTGGCAACATATAAAGCTATATTCTCAATGGAGTGGAATAGCTAGAAGGAGGCTTAGGAGGAGCAGTCAGGCAGCTGCCACCACTGCCCAACAGCATCTGCCACCTGGGGCAGTCGCTTCACTTTGTCTAATGATAGGGCCGGCCCTTCTGAAATTGATCTTAGAAACGATATGCAGTGTAAGGATTATTTAAGCCACATTGCTTGTCTTTTTTATTATTTCAATGCAGGTGTGTTTTTGCAATGGGACGCCTCGGGACGCAGTCCTGTTACCTTTTTTGCAGGCAGCTCCCTCCTGGAGTCCCTCTGTCTCTATAGCCAGTCAAGTTGTGCAATTCCTAAATGCCCGGCTTGAACATTTCCTGGCTAGCCTTGAATCCAGCAAGGTGATCAGTCACTACAACCAAGAAGCAGTCTGCATGGATCCCCCTTGCACACTGATTGGCTCCTACCATTAGCCGTTGTGGGAAGAGAGAATCATGAGGACCTGAGAGATAGAAGTTTACATAGAGAGGAGGGTGGACAGCCAAGCCCGGGTACTTACTTTCTTATGATCTCTGCAAGCTCAGGCTGCCAGCTCATGATCACGGCAGGATTGGGAGCTGACGCTGACACAGATCATGGAAGGGAGCACTACCCACCCACTCTAAGGAGGGGTCCTTCAGGGGTCCTCAGCCAGGGCCCAATCTGGCTGCCCTCTGGTGCTGGCCCTAGTGGTGTGACTATTATAGAGGGACCCTACACTTCTAAATTTGCCACTACACTACTGTATCTAATATTTCTCTGAATCACTTTACTTTAGAATCATTTAAAAACTGTCTCAAATTAGAAACCTAGTGTTGAGTAACAAAGCTTCACTTGGAATATGTCACCCATGCTGACTATTCAACCTAATTGCTAGCACATTGTTCTTCCAAATTGAGTCCCCAGACGTTGATAGACTACAACTCCCATCATCCCTGACAATTGGCCATGCTGTCTGGAGATTATGGGAGTTGTAGTCCAACAACATCTGGGGACCCAAGGACAGTGTGCTAGAAGGTGCGCTTTCCCTCTTTTAAAATACCATAAGTTTGAATTTTGGTGGGGCTTCTTCCCAGGAAAGCAGATATAGCATTTTACAGCCTTTGTAGGGACGTTGGAGAATTCCAACAAAAACATGAACGGGAGTGGAAATTGCCAATGTTTGTTTAATTCATCCCACACCTAGAACAGAAATCAATCCAGTGAATGCAATTGGTATTCAATGTTGTTGACTTCATTCCACAAATGATACATAACTGATTATATTTTTCTCCATTTGAATTGCATTTCCTTTGCAATGAAATGAATGGGGTGGAATAATGTAATGACAATGTAAAATATGTGATTTGTTATGTAATTTACTTAATTTCACCACAGCAGATAGCAAGACAAATCATCTAGTTTTTGGCGGAAGATGAACTGCAGCAGAACAGAAACAGTGATGCATGTAATAAATACAGGGTGGAATGGAAAACAATGCCTTCTTACATCCCTAAGCTTTAGTGACCATGTGTTTCTGAGAGATAAAATGCACTCATCCTTTCCTGCAAGGCAGGGGCATGAGGAATTGGTGTGCATGAGAGCACTGAGTTTCTCACTCTGTAGCCGCCTTGGATTTACTCCACTTTTCTGTACCTTTTCCCTGCCAGGTTTTAAAAATAGCATGTGCTGATGTGAGGCATACAGCCTGGTGTTGCTAAGAAAGAAATTAAATTCAAATCCAGGTCCTTTGTCTCCAGTGGGGAGTTACTCTTGGTTTCCATGCTAACTACCAGTGTGCAGGATTTTGCCTGCTACATTAAAAACTAGGACACACAGCTTTGGCTCTTCACTGGTTTTACATTTGGGGAGTTTACAAAATAGAAAAGCAAAGCAAAGCCATCATTAAAAGTGGAACTGATTCCTTCCTTATTTTCTAGCTGAAACAGTGGAAAATTACAGGGCTCAACAATTGGTTCAGATTTCTAATGTAGTGACCCTGTCTAAAAAAGAAGGGATTAGGCCAAATTAAAATAAAACACATTTAAAATTAAGGGTGGGGAAAATGAACCATATTCTAAAACTAGGAAGACTTAGGAGGACACAGCTCCTGCATCTTTAGGGGTTCAGAAGAGTGAAGTTTGACATGTGCAGCTTGTTCTGCAGAAGGCCCAACATTCAGTCACTGGTATCTCCGGTTACAGAAGGGCATCTTCAAATGATCGTAAAGATGACTGGGCCTGTGCAGGGAAAAGCTGTAGCTCAGTGGTAGAGTATCTGCTTTGCATGTAGGTCCCAAGATCAGTCCTTAGCATCTCCAGGTAGGGCTGGGAAAGAATTCTGTCTGAAATTCTTGACAGCTGCTGCCAGTCAGAGTAGACAATACTGAACTAAATGGACCAGGGGTCTGACTCTGTGTAAAGTAGCTTCCTATGTTCCTAAGGTAGCCTGCCAGGTATCCTGGTCCTAAGCTGTTCTGGTTTTGTATGTTACTATCAGGAACCTTGAACATGCATATAATGCACAAAAATGCATTGTAGTGTGGAAAAAGTCTTGCAAAAATGCACATGCCAGACAAAACTGCTTGCAAAAGACAATGTGTGTTGCAAGAGAAAAGTGCATGTAAATGCATGTGATTTCTCAATGAATTTTTTGTGAATGATGTGGAAACAGGGCAAAAGGAAGACTAGAACAAGTGAAGAACGAAAATTGACAGATGCATCTGTCTTGAAATCTGCCCCAGTCAAAACAGCCTTGATCTCCATCATCAATAAAAATAAATCAAGTGCAGGGCCAAGTACTGATTTTCTCTGCTGTTTTACAAAGCTCTCTGTGGACTACCAGGATGTAGCTCAAAGATCACTAGTGTCTCATTGATCACAGCTTCAGAACCTCTGAGCTGGATGAAAAAAACTACTTGACATCACTTAGAAGCTGGATCTGTCCTTTTCTCTCTTCCCCCACCCCACCTCTCCCTGGCAACATTCATTGGTCAAGAATTCACTCTGATATTTTGCAGTCCACCTAAGGCAAGTGACAGATACCCCCCCTTTACTATGACTTGTACTCCCCATTATTTATGCAACGACTCACCAGCAAATATAGCTTTATGATTTTTTTTAAGATGAAAGAAAACATACTCTGCGTGTGTTTTTTTTACATTGAATACTATCTTAATTTGTCAGAAGGCCAAATTTCTTTTCCCCTCAAATGTCTTTCCTCCCCCGGAAACCTGTACCATAATTTGGTGTGCAAATGCTTTCAGGAGAAAGCTCTAAATTTCCATATGCAAAAGACATTCACATACGGATTGGGGTAACAAAGTCACACTGTTGAATCATGTGGGAGCCACTAATATTTGCGTAGGGCAAAATATGTGTGCATGGAAAAGAGAGGACAAATCCAGCTATCCTAGAAGATGCTCTAATTGTACAAATTCAAGGCCTCTGGAACATGCAAGGAATGTTTCCACGTGTTTCACTAGTAGCAGGAAGGTAATTATGCCCCCAGTCATTCCAGCATATGGGAAGGGTGTTAAAAAACATCTAAGGGCTGCCTTCTATATTCTTGCATACCTCGTACAGCTGGTGCAGATGGCTATGTTCTATCTCCGCTGACAGAGGCGGTATGACCCTGAATACCAGGGCGTGGGATAGGGATGGCATCCGTTGGCCAGTGCCAGTTCAAAACATTCCATTGACCTAACAGGCTAGTATCATTTTGAGTTCATTCTTATCAACATTTTGAATGGAAATATTGACCAATGAAAAGAAATGTTGATAAAATTATTGTTCTTCATACTGATATTTTAGAGGCTTTTTTTACATCCATTTTCCAAAATAGCTGCAAAAAATCACTACATAAAAACCCAATCCTTGATTATAGGCAATAAGCAAATTAATAGAAAATTCAGTACCATATCCAAATTGGGCAGAATTCTAGCACATCCCTAGCTAGGAAACAAGACTGTACTGGTGGTATTGTGCTCATGTCCTGCTTGTAGGTTTTCCAGGGGCTTCTGGGTGGCCAGTGTGAGAATAGGGAGCTGGACTAGATGGGCCTTTCGTCTGATCCAGCAGGACTCTCCTTACGTTTTTATATAGAAGCTTTCCATTTTCATAACCACTTGCAGACTGGCACCTGGCATCCTTGGGCAGTTGCCAGTGCCCTAAGTCCCTGAAGGGGCCTGCTGCTTATGCCTGTCCTCCCCCACCCCTTAATTATTTTCTGGCTTAGCACTCTGAGCAGCATTAGGTGGCTCAATCTAGCCACCCTTTTAATTTCTCACAATGGCCCCAGCCTACAATTGCTCTGTGGCATTGTGTACATTTGATGGCTAGGCTGCCAATCACCCAGCACTGCTTGGGGCTCTTGCACTGCAACCAGGTAAACCCATCAGGATGGAAATCAAGAGCTAAAACTCAGCGCTATTTGGTTACAAGTTGACATCTCTCCCCCACCTCTGTCAGCTGCCCTGTGTTGAATTTCATTTTGTAAGCTCCTTGAAGACAGGAGCCTATCCTCCTATATTTTGTAAAGTGCCATGGACATTGATGGCAATAAGAATATATGGTGATATTCATAAACATACATAAGACAGGATGCGCAACTACTCCATTTCCCCCCTTTTCTTCCCAGCCTGTAACGGTACTATAAATTAGACTTTTCTCTTGATTTTTTTGGGACACCTAACCCATTCACATACAGAAAATACTATGATTATAACAATAATAGCTAGTTTTCATTCATTCATCTCAAAAGGAATTAATCAATTAATCAAGGTTGAAAGCAATGTTTAGATATTTAAAAAGTGGCTTTCTTTATTGAAGGAAAGTATGTGGGGGGGATTTAACAGACAGAGCTCCGATTTATTTATTGAAGGAAAGTGGAGATGGAGTTTGCAGTAGGCAGATCTCTGATTTATTACACACAGATTGCCAAGGCTGGAATTGGACTGTTCTAAAACCTGTTCTCCATGAAAAAGTATACAATTGCACTATGTATTGCCTGGCTCACACAGATGAAATTCAGTTTGTCTTGACGCAATGGCATGCTTGAGGGATCCCAGCTTTAAAAGGTGCCTTCCTGTGGCATCCTGTGGCTGCTAATTGTCCTCTCTGTTGATGCGCCAGCACAGCTTTCTCAGGGTGGTGGGTGGGAGAAAAGTGGCACCTTGCTGTGTTAATAACCATTCAAAACAAATTGCTCCTAATGTGTAAGCACATTCTCCTCTCTCAGCTGCTTCCCACAATCACTCGGGCAAACAGGCGCAAGAACCTGCACAATTCTGCCCAGGGGACTGCCCAAACAAAGGCCGGATGTTTGCATTGCTAGAGGGGAGAGCTATGTTTGCCAGTGGGTGGCTGAAGGTTTTCCATGACTGGCAGTAGCAGCTTGGCAAGGAGAGATTTGGCAGGGGCGTTTCTGAGCACTAATGGCAGAAGAAGCTGCATCTGGTTAATTTCTCCCTTGTCATTTAGTGGTTAAAGAAACAGGTATTCTCCCTGAATAAGAAATGGCAGGTCTACGCAGTATCAAATTCACAAATACTTTTATAGTTTAAAGGCACTAGTCCCTCATGTGGTTCAGATGAGCTTGGGGTATCATTGCTCCAGGGACAGACCTAAGCTTGACCCTGCCCAATATCAATAATATTCACGGCTTATGAGTTATTGCTAACTTGCTACACAAAACCCAACTTTAAAGTGAGTAACATTAGCAGTACAAATAAACTCAGCTGAGGCCATGGGGGGCTGGGAAGAATGATTAACTACAAATTTGCTCTGCCAGAAATCTACCCAGCAAGCTTGCACAGCAGAGCATCTGTTTTCCACTGAACTGAGTAGGAAGGCATGTCAAGAATAATCTAGTCTGGCAAGATTCTCTGGAGACAAGTTTTCAAAAAACAAAACAGAAAAAGAAATCCAAACTGGCACCTGGAATAAATTATGTAAATGAAGCACATTTGAGTTTTTTTGCAGAAGTATTTTCTACTAGCCGTGGGGGTGGGGGAGGAGCAATGCCAAGGAATGAAGCCTCCAACCTCTGACCACAGCAAGCCCTGCTCTCACACCCACACACTGGCTCCCCCAGGCATTGTTCACAGTTCTAGTAACTCAGTTTTTTAAAAAAGAAAGGTGAGGTTTTTGGGATGCTGATGAGGAATCTGCCTGATGAGGAACCTGCCTGGCATCAGATCGTAAGCTTGTATGGGACAACTGCATCAGCAGCATTATTATTACTATAAAATATTATATCTTGCTCTACCATTCAAATAGAGCAGCTTTCCAAAGAAACAGAAATAAGATACACAATATTAAAGCCACACAGCATTCATTAAAAGCATCAGCCATTAAACTCACTTCACATAGCTTTGTGAAGGCCACAGCTTTGTGGCAGAGCCCTGCCTTGCATGCAAAAAGTGCCATGTTCAGTCCCTGTCATCTCCAAGGAGGAATGGGGAAAGACCCCTGCCTGAAATCCTGCAGAACTGCTTCCAGTAGACCAGGTATGGGGCACCTTTGGTCTTCCAGATGTTGCTGAACTCTGTTCAGCCCCAGCAAGCATGGCCAAGGATGATGAGAGCAGAACTTGGGAAAGTTACTTTTTTTGAACTACAACTCCCATCAGCCCCAGCCAGCATGGCCACTGGATTGGGCTGATGGGAATTGTAGTTCAAAAAAAGTAACTTTTCCACGCTCCAGATGAGAGTTGTTATTCAGCATCCTCTTGCAGGCCAAAGGTTCCCCACACGCACTCTAACCACTTCATCACACTGTTTCTCTGCTGGAAACAGCTGTTCTGTACAATCAGTTACCTCTAGGGATGGGGGAGAAATTCAATTCTGTTCACATTTAAAGCAGAATTTATCAAATTCACACTTTCTGAAACATGAGAATTGAAACACATCCATCTGTTGAAATTCGCACTTATCCAAATTTTGCAATGCTTCAACTAAGCAATGTTTGCAAAAATGCATATGTTAGGGGGAAGTGTGCATAAAAAAGAATGTTAGTGAAAATACATTGTATTAGGAGAAATCGTTTTCAAAAATATGTACATTAGTCAAAACTGCATACAAAAATGTGTTTATTAGGAGAGATTCTCACTAAAGTGCTTGAGAATTTTCATGAGGATTTTTTAAACCAAAATTGCTGCAGAAATGTGAAGAACCAAATTTAAGATTGGAAAAATGAGAAACTAAGAAAACCCAAACTGAAAGATCCTTCCCTCCCTAGTTACCCAGGATATATCTGATTTCTGTGCCATCTTTGCATGTGGCTAAGTGCACTAGCACAAGAGACAGGGACTTTGGGGTGGTGGTTCTGAGGCTTTTGCATGCCCTCCTGTGGAGATTCAACTGACTCCCTCTTTGTTGTCTTTTTGACAGAGGCTGAAAATATTTGCATTCAAGCTCTTAAGGTTAGGTTCTGCTGCTGCTTTTAATATGTGGAAGAAGTCAGATCATATGCAGAGCTTGGAAAAGTTACTTTTTTGAACTACAATTCCCATCAGCCCAATCCAGTGGCCATGCTGGCTGGGGCTGATGGGAGTTGTAGTTCAAAAAAGTAGCTCAAAAAAGTAACTTTTCCAAGCTCTGATCATATGTCTGTCTAGCTTAGTATTTACTCACTACATTTAGAGCCAAACGAGGCCAAGGAAGACCCAGGTTCAAATCCTCACTCAGCCATGAAGCTTATTGCGTGATCTAAGCCAGTTGCCCAACCTATATCCCAGGATTGTTGAGGATAAAAATGCAGGTGGGTAGGAGAACCATATATGGTATCTTGAGCTCTTTAGTCAGTCTGGAACACAGCAGATCAAAATGTTGTTTTATGTCCTCAATCTGACAACCTCAAAGGCAAGCTGTACTGGATACTTGCTCTGACACACTTTTCTTCATTTATTTCTGCTTCTATTTCCTCTTGCTGTATACTTCCCCCACTCACTCTCTCCCCTGTGACCTCTCAGTAGGCAGAAGGCCCACCCTGCTACTGCTTCAGCAGGAGAAAAATCTCCAGACAATCAAAGAAAGAAGGCAGGCAGGTGATAACTTGCAAAAAGCAGCAAAAGAGCTGAGGGCAAGGATGGGACTGGGGTGCTGGTAGGGATGAGCGAGAAATTTGATTCAGTTCCCATTTAAAGCTGCATTTATCACATTCACACTTTCCAAAACAATACAAGAACCAAAATGCAACCATCCGTCAAAATGCATGCTTATCCAAATTTTGCAATGCAGTTCTCCAACCAAGCAGTGTTTACAAAAAATGTGTATATTAGGGGAAGTTTGCAGAAAATGAACATATTGGGGGAAATCATACAAAAATGCATTCTATTAGGGGAAATCGCTTGCAAGAATGTGTACATTAGTGAAAACTGCATACAAAAATGTATTTATTAGGAGAAATTCACACTAAAATGCTGAAGAATTCTCATGAGGATTTTTTTTTAAAAAAAATCACAGATTGGTGCAGAAATGTGGAGAACTGAATTTAAAATTAGAAAAAAGAAAAACAGAGAACTGGAATTGATATATCATTCTATCCTGAGCCTGTGGGCAGCAGTTTGGGGAAAGCCAGGACCAGAGAGTAGGCCAGAACTCATAAGCCAAGCCAGATGTCAGGACCAAAGACTATCCAAGAATACAGGGTGGGTGTGGGGAACCATTGGCCCTCCAGATGTTGCTGAACTACAACTCAGCCCCCAGCAAGCATGGTCAATGGCCAGGGATGATGGGAGTTGTAGTTCAGCATCATCTGGAGGGCTAACGGTTCCCCACACCTTATACAGGGAACCGAGCACAACAGAAGGCCACATTGCTCAAGTGAGGTTCAACTGAAACAGAAAAACCTTTAACAGTCCTTCCTGTTCAATAGAATCCTATGGCCAGCCGGGGTTGGTGGAGTTTATCCAGGACTTGAAGGCACTTCATTGAAAAGCTGCCACCTGCAGTTCAGTGGTGCACCACACATGAAGCAGCTGCACACAAAGCCAGCAGTTTCTGACAGTATAGTATGTGCATTTTTTCCCCATGCACAGAGGGCAAACAGCAGCTCTGGGTGTTAGCAGTGACCGTTCAGATTAGGAAAATGACATAGAAGAAAGTATGAATTAAAAACTCCTTCATTGCTACAGCCTGACTCTGAACCATGCCCACTCTCCACAGCTGCATTCACCTTTAAAAACAGAAAATGAGTGAGGTCCGATAATGGATATTAAGATTTGCGCCTCCACTCTTCAAGCAAATTGTCAGGGTGGGTTATAATAAAACATTAAAAACACCTTCAAATAAGCGGAAGGTGCTCAGCACCTTGGACAGCTCCTTGAAAGTTCAGACTGAAACCTGGAGCAGATTCCACTCCCCCACTGATATGGAGCCCCCAGCCCCCACTGGCTTTAAATGCATGGTATATACAGGGCCAAAGCTGAACTGTTTCTATGAACAAGCATCCATCAGCTTTTGCCTTCTGTTTCAACAATATGTGTTTAAGTGGGAAACTGAGGAGGGGGTGGGGGTCAGGTTCTTGAGGCAGTAAATAATAGTGAAGCATGTGCTCTCATTCTCTCTCTCTCTCTCAGCAATGACAACCTAATAAGGGCAAGATATTTCTGCAGGAAAAAAAGGCATCGTGGGGGTGTTTTGTTTATCATAATCGCTGTGAAATTGCTGTGTAGAATAATGAAGGGTTATCATGGCCATTAAAATGATACAATAATGGTGATAATACCGCAATTGCAACAAGGCTTTTGGCAGCCTATTCATTTTGTCCTTCAGATGCATTGCAGAAATGTGCATTTGCTTTCAAGAGACATGAACAGTCGGAACAAATGCACTCTGTTCATTTTGCAAAGACAAGGAATGGGAAAACAAGAGCAAGCAGCAAAAACCAGTGAAACTACATTTTGTTTGGTTTTTGACATGCGTTTGGAATGGGCTTGGACTGGAGCAGCCTTCTCTGGCCTGGTGCCCTCCAGAGGTTTTGGACTATAAATCCCGTCAGACCTAGTCAGCACAGCCATGCTGGCTGGTGTTGATAGGAGTTGCCATGCTGGTTGGTGCTCCAAAACATCTGGAGGGCCCCAGGTTGGGGAAGGCTGCATTAGAGGCAATTGCTCGCATGACATACCTGTATACTGAAACTTCACAGGCATAGTGGAAGAAACAGCAGTGAAACTAATAGATTAGAGTTTACCAGTTTCGACTGCAGTTAGGCTATGTCTCTGGTCCTTTTTAATTGCATATTGAATGGGGACATTTTGTCCAATCTGTCTGGAAATTGGCAAGCCTGGTGCCCAGAGGGAATAAATGAATGACCACAAATTTCATGCTATTTCAATGGAAAACACTGGTGTTACCAGGTAACAGAAGACTGGCTGAGTTTCCACTGAAAGCAATCAGTAATGTATAGAATGTGCACTTTCTTAAAATTGCCTCTAAAATAAAAATAGGAAGCTTTCATCCAATTCCACCTGATATTTGACATCTTTGACATCCTGGGGATTAGCAGAAGGCCTGCACATATCATGCTTTTTGGATGGGAAAATGGTCTTTAATAGGGTATGAATATCTATCTTGCTTGAATAACTGAGAAAATAGGATGGGCACCCACCACCACCAAGGGGAGAACAGTTAGTTGACGAATTCCCAGAAGGCTAGAGACCAGGGATGTGGCTCTCCAAACATTGCTGGACTTCAGTTCCCATCAGTCTCAGCTACCATGGCTAATGGTCAAGGATGATGGGAGTCTGAGTTCAACCACAGGTTTCATGTCCCTATGTTAAGGACACAAGAGCAGAGATTATTGCAGGGGCGGAGAATCTGTGGCCCTCTAGATGTTGAACTACAGCTCCAATAATCCCCGGCCATCCTGTAGGTCAGCAACATCTGGAGAGCCAAAGATTCCTCACATCTGGCGTAAATATAAACCAGCCTTCAGCTGATAGTTATTTTGGGCTCCAACTTCCATAAGCCCCAGACAGAATGGCCAATGGCCAGGGATGATGGCAGCTCTAATCCAACAACATCTGGAGTCCCACAAGTTTCCCATTCCTGCTCTGGGCCACAACAGCTTGTGTCAAAATAAATTGGTTACATCTTTAAGACTCTGAGCAGGAAGCTAAATCAACCAGGTACACGCAAAGTAATTTCTCTCAGTAGCGTCACAGCTGCCTAAACCAAGCAAGCACGCTGGGTTGTTAGGATTCTTACCAGGCCACTTAATCTCCGTTGCGTAGGTCCCCTGTGCGAGTGCTGCTCGTGCACTTGGTGTCCTTGCTTTTGCGCTCTATTTCACCCCCTTTGATCTTCTTCCTAGTCATATGGCCGCGGAAACTGGCCTGGATCTTGGCAGCTGCTGCATTGGCACTGGGGTCATCCAGGGGAATGTCCAAGATGTCTTCATCCAGCTTGGTGCAAGCCCCTTCCTGAGACAGAGGATAGAAAGCAAAATCAGCACAGGAGGTCCCCATGCCATCAGAGTTCATTTTGTATATCACCCTTTCTTCCAAAGGAGCACAGGGCAGCAGACAACAAGTGATAAAACATCTTTAAAAATAATTCCAATACAGATGCAGACTGGGAAAGATCTCTACTTAAAAGGCTTGTTGGAAGAGAAAGTTCTTCAATAGGCACCCAAAAGACAACAGAGACAATCCCCGTCTAAAATTTAACAGGAGGGAATTCCAGAGGGTAGGTGCCACTGTTGGGAACAAAAAGCAAACTGAACTGGGGGAAGGGAGTGATAAACAGAAAGGAAACCTATTCTTCCCTCACTGGTTCCTTCTTTAGCAACTACTAGTTATTATGGAGATTGCTTTTCTCAGGCTTTACTTCCTCCTTCTTGTTAATTAGTGTTAACCTTGTGATTCCATAATGGCCACATGTATGTCTCTACTCAGAATGGTTTTTTTTCCAGGAGTAATAAATCTTATGTTTCTTTATTGTTTCAGTCACCAGGTTTACCAGCCTGTTCATTTCTGCACTCTGCTGCTATATATACCACATTCCAATAGCCACAACACTAAAGGCCTGATTCCTATATTGTGCAGAATGAGTCTCCTGATAAGACAATATCTGTAGGAGGTCCTCACCTTCAGAGTGCAGTGATCAATTGGGCATGTAAAGGGTGAGACTATAATGTATTTCAGGTTTCCTGGGACAAGCCAAGGACTGGGCTTCATGCACCAGAACCATCCCCTTGAACTTAGCCCGGTAGCTGCTAGGCAGCCAGTGCCATGATTCAGCAGCAGAATAACATATTGGCAATATCCTGCCCCAGTGAGCAGTTGAACCACCTCATTTTGCACAAGCTGAAGCTTCCAGACCAACCTCAAGGGCAGCCCCACACAGAGCACCTTGCAGTAATCTAACCTGGAGGTTACCAGTGCATGGATGACAATGATCAGACCATCCTGCAACTGTCTTGCCAGCTGAAGTTGGTAAAAGGCACTCCTAGCCACCAAGGTCACCTGGGCCTCTAGCAACAATGATGGATCCAGGAACATCTACAAAGATGGATCCCTCAGACTACAAATCTACACTTGGTACATTCTATTATCGGGGTTGATCCTTCTGAGAAGCCTGAACAGGTAGAACCAGTTGACCACAAAGTGGGCAGACAATGAGAACAGATTGGGCAGAGGTGATGGATACCATTTGACACAGCACTTAGTTTCTCACAGTGCAGAGGCATTACTGATCAGTACCTTGGACACATAATGAGAAGACATGATTCACTAGAAAAGACAATAATGCTTGAAAAACAGAAGGGAGTAGAAAAAGTGGAAGACCAAACAAGAGATGGACCGATTCCATAAAGGAAGCCACAGACCTGAACTGGCAAGATCTGAATACAGATGATATTGGAGGTTGCTGATTCATAGAGTTGCCATAAGTTGTAACTGACTTGAAGGCATACAATTGAATCTGTTGCCTGATGCTGAATATGATCCTACTGATTGGTGGGATGCTCATTCTTCTGCTTTGGTACTATGTCTAGCAGCCTTGCATATCTTGTTGCATGCTCCCCACTTCCCTGAGGAGTGAAAAGTTTCATGGGTGGTGCTATCTGGTCTCTTTTAGATGAAAGACATGGGAGACCGGTAAAGTTCGCTTGACTTACAAATTTACAAGAGCAGCATTAAGGGCTCCTCCAGATGACCTCTTTATTGAGCATTCATTCTGATTTGCTTATGGAAAGCTTGCACAGAGGTTAGATTATATCCTTGAGGAGGTTATAGCTGGTTGGCTGTATTACTGAGCAGAAGCATGCATAGGCCCCCTTCAACCACCCTGTTTATTGAGCATTCATTGTGATTTGCTTGCACAAAACTTAAGTGGAGATATATTTGGTCATTACTGAGCATTCTTTCTGATTTGTTTGCGAGGAGGTTATAAGATAATAAGAATTCATCCATGATGGCTGTGCTCCGCTACCCTAGTCAGAGGCAGTATGCTTATGAAAACCAGTTGCCGGAAGCCTCAGGAGGGGAGAGTGTTCTTGCACTCGGGTCCTGCTTGCAGGCTTCCCCCAGGCACCTGGTTGGCCACTGTGAGAACAGGATGCTGGACTAGATGGGCCACTGGCCTGATCCAGCAGGCTCTTCTTATGTTCTTATGTCTTATTTACTTGTGGGGTGTTTATGCGTCTTCCCGTTAATGGTAAGGTTGGGGCAGTTTGTATTTAAAGATGAATCTATCAAATTTGCACTTTCTGAAACAATCTGAGAACTGAAACAGAGCCATCCTTCAAAATTTGTACTATTCCAAATTTTGCAAAACAATTTTCTAACCAAACAAGGTTTACAAAAGTACATTACATTAGGAGAAATTGCTTTCACAAAATTTGTACAATAGTCAAAATTGCATTCAAAAATGTGTTTATTAGGAGAAAATCACACTAAAATACTGACCATTGGCCATGCTTTCTGGGGTTGATGGGAGTTGTAGTTCAGCAACATCTGGAGGGCCAAAGGTTCCCCACACTGAATTTACAGTTATTTTGTTGCTGCTTTGGGTTTGTTGTTAGTTTATATATGTTCTGTACACCACAGTTGACTGAAAAGCAGTATAAAACTTTTATTTATTTATTTATTCATTCATTCATTTATTAAAGTACTTATAAGCTGCACTTTTCACAGAATTACATCAAGGCAACTTGCAACATACAGAGACACAATAAAATTTAAAAACCAATAAAAATCTTTAAAGACCAATAATCAAAGCATCAATAAATACTGGAGGGGGGAAATCATGTTAAAAGGCCTGTCTAAAAGAAAGAAAGAAGGGATGGTTCCTGCCAATCCTCTATTGGGAGGGAGTTCCACGGGGCAGGACCTGCCACACTTAAGGTTTGGTCCCTGGTGGAGGTCAACTAAACCTCAGGATCATGGGGACCCACCAAAAGTGCCCCATCAGAAGATCTCAGTGATCGAGATGGAACACAGGGAGTCAGGCAGTCCTTAACATACTTTAATTTATTACATAAATAAACCCTAGCATATTTCTGAAGCTCTGGAGTGCACATCCAGTGCTAGTACACATCTGACAACATACCTGAGGTGAGGTGAGGTGGCAGTGAGGGGGTGTAGGAGATTTTGCCTTCTGGATATCCAGCATGGAAACACAGTGTGCTGGTGGCAGAGGGACAGAGTGTTCCGTCCTTTCCTCTGGCACACCATTCATTCACCTGGATACAATTCTTTGTTGCCATATAAATGGTGGGGGGAAATGCTGGGGGTGCCAATGTATTTTGCCCTTAGTGCTCATATAGGCAAATGAAAATGAACACTGCTGCACATGGCAGTCCACAGCCTGCCATTTAGCGCAGTGCAACAGTTTTGAAACTGCACGGCTGAAGCTCAGTGGCAGAGCACACACTTTGCATACCGAACGTCCCAGGTTCAATCCCTGGCATCTCCAGGTAGGGCTGGAGAGAGACTTCTGCCAGAAAAGCTGGAAAGCTGCTGCCAATCAGTGCAGACAACACTTGAGCTAGATGGAACAATGGTCTGATTCAGTATAAGGCAACTTCCTATGTTCCTAGGAAACTGTTGACATTTTATAAGACAGTTTAGGGTTTTTCTGTTATAGGCTTTTCATCCCAGGACATAAGGAGCCTGTGTGTCCTACTTTACAGAGGATTGTCCTCTGTTTGAAGGCAGACTATCTGAAGGGCTCTCTGGTCCAAGTCCGGTTTCAAGGCCTGGAGAGCAGGAGGGGGCTTGAAGTTGCCCATCACCTGGACAGCAGATGGAACAGACAGACACATGGTTCCCCTAGTCACTGTCTTCCCCATGATGGTGAGAAGTTTTATATTTCTGTTTACATTATAGTAACGATGTCTGATGCTGCATCTATGTATTTAAATCAGCATATTTATTTATTTATTTATTTATTTGATTTCTAGCCCGCCCTTCCTCCCAGCAGGAGTCTGGAATCTATGCAATGGATTCCTTCCTGGCGTTTAGATCAGTGGAGAACGTGTTACGCTTGCAGAGCCGATGAAGATGTCAGAACACAAGAAGAGTTCCAGTGGCCCATCTGGTCCAGCATCCCGTTCTCAGAGTAGCCAAACAGATGCCTGCAAGAAGACCACAAGCAGGACCCGAGCACAAGAGCACTCTCCCCGCTTGCCATTCCCAGCAACTGGTGCTCAGAGACAGACTGCTCCAAACAGTGGAGGCAGAACATAGCCAGCATGGCTAGTAGCCACTGACAGCCAAGACAGAATGGAGCCAAGATAGGACAGAGCATACAATAGGGGAACCTTCAGCAATGGATAATGGTGGGTGGGTGCGCATGCGCACCTTGGGCAGCAATCACAGGAACATAGGGAACTGCCTTATTCTGAATCAGATCAGTGGTCCATCTAGCTCAGTATTGTCAACACTGACTGGCAGTGGCTCTCCAGGGTTTCAGGCAGGGGGTTCTATCTGGAGAGGCTAGGGATTGAACATGGGCCCTTCTGCATGCAAGGCGGATGCTCTACCACTGAGCTACAGCCCTTCCTTGGTATAAGCATTGGAGGGCGTTGGTTTACAATTATGCTCCAATTTTCATCTGTGAAATGGTGGCACCTATGGAAGAGCCCCAGGATTAGCCTGGCCTGCCCCCCCCATATCCTCTCTGCAGGCATGAGATTATATAACGCTAGCACTGCTGTCACGCGATTGGAGAAGCTGCGCAAGAAAAGCTGTTCGAAATAAAACCCGGTCTTTTTTTTTATTATTGTCATCCAGAAAGGCTCTTCACCCCAAACTGTGACATTATGCCTCATCTGGGAGAGAGTGTAAAGAAGTGATTCTGCCAAAGAAGCTAAAACACCATAATGGGATAATTGGTCACCTGCCAGAGTGAGTTGCTGACAGCCAGCCATACGAACTCACACGCATTCGGATGGATGCGACAGTCATTGCTGAATATATATTGCCCACACCTGAACATTGTCTATGAAATAGCACTCCCTCCCCATTTCCACTGCTGTTCCTAGAGCTCTTTCACAGTGCTAAAATTGGACTGTGCATTTTTTTAAAAAAGTGTCTTGCTGCTTGCAATCTGTCCTAAAGATTTAATTGATCTAAACCTGCCTTTTCGGCTGGTTGGTGGAGTACCGTAATCTAAGCACTGGGCGTTGCCAAGCTGCATAGTCAAATGTAATCTTTGAGAACAGGAAACATTCCTGCCATTCTTACATGCAATAACACAACTGTAGGCTTTTTCTGCCCATAATTGAATCGGCCATTATTGTTTAATCAGTATTATTGTTAAGATTCTGGCAGGTGACCAATTAAAAAGAAAGCCACATAATTAGACTCCGCAGCTTCTAGACCTTACATTTATCCACAGATACCAGCAGGCATCATTAAACCACTTTAGTGCCATTTCCACTATGAATTTGAGAATATGGCCAAAGCTTTTTCTTGACCCCCCCCCATTTTATCCTCACAACAACTTTGTGAGGTAGACTAGGCTGAGAAATAGGGACTGCCCAAGGTCACCCAGTGAGCTTCACAACCAAGCAAGGTTTGAACCTGAGTCTTAGTCGGACACTTCAATCTCTCGGCTACAGTGGTTTTCTGTCATTGGCCCCTTCCCCATGCATACTGAGTAAACAACACAATTTTGGGGGTAATTTGGACCCCAGTGTTTTTTTATTTCCAGAAGGAAAACAGTAAGCAGCAAGTGGCTGAAATTTGGGGATGTTGTACAGGTTAACATGTCACAGAAGGACACCCCTGCAGGTCTACTTATGTGGAAATTACACAATGGAAAGTGCACCCGGGGTCCAAACAGATGAATGCTACCAACAAGAAGAATCCTGTGGGATGCTACAAAAAGCGGATCTACTCCAGCATCCTGTTCCCAATAGTGGCCAACCGCTATAGTGGTTTCCCATAAGAGACCACCATTTCTAGGAAACCCAGAAGTAGGTCAGGACGGCATTAGCCTTCCTGCATTGTTCTTCTCCTGGTGACTGATATTCAAAATCAGGAGTTTAACACCTCTGATCCTGAAGCCCAGTGCTTTTTTGGTTAAAAAAAAAGAGCTGTAGGTACTCCATGTCTGTAAGTAGTGTTACCCCCCCCCCAAAAAAAGCCCCGCTTCAAGGCAATATATAGCTATCATGACTAGTAGTCCACAAATTTGCCTAATCCCCTTTTAAAGCTAAATTGAAGACCATCACCATCTCTTGTAGTAATGAATTCCATAGTCTGATTATGTGCTCTGTGTAGAAGTACTTCCTTGTGTGTTTCCTGAATCTCCCACTCTAAGTAATCTATCTATCTCTTGGGGTCCACACACAGCAGGTGGAGAGATGACTTCCTCAAAATGCTTTCCATTGCAGCGTGCAGACACTGTTGAATCATAAACACCTCCAGTCTTCAGTTTCTAGGCCAAAAACAGATGTTGTGCTGCTGAATTAACACTGAGCTGAGCAACACCTCCTAGGGTTTCACTGAACTTGACACTAGCAACACAATATGATATCATATACAGGGCATTGACAAGATTCCCACTTAAGTAGATAAAGAGTGGTGAGCATCCAATTCGATATGTAGAAAAAGGGGGTCAAAGACCAGAATGCTGAAGTATTTTATAGAAAACTGGTTTTATTGCGAGATTTTTTTCAAAGAAACCCAAACTGGTTTTATTGCAGAATATTTTTCAAAGAAGCCCAATGCGTTTCAGCCTGTAATCACAGGCCTTCATCAGGGGATAATAAACTTTTACAATGGTTAAACGAACAATTTCGGTCCTGTATTGTACTGATAACAATCCTCTTTTCTATAAAATACTTCAGCATTCTGGTCTTTGACCCCCTTTTTCTACAAGATTCCCACTTAAGCCACTTAATTTTTATTTATTTATTTATTTATTATTTTAAAATATTTCTATCCTGCCCTTCTACCCTATAATAGGGCACTCAGGGTGGCTTACAAAAATAAAATCAAACACGTACATAATAAAATTGTGAACAGTAAAATCACAAAAACATTAAAATAAATTAAAATACATAAAATACAATTAAAATACATATAATATTATATATATATACACACACACACACATATATACATATATATAGGGAGTGGTACTAAAGGGACTACAAAGGTAAAATTTAATGTAGAAGGCATAAAATCAGTGTCAGGCTCTACCTTCAGTCCTTCCCAAAGGATCTCCGGAACAAGATCATTTTCAGAAGTTTCCAGAAAACCAACAGGGAGAGAGCAGAGTGGACTTCTTGGGGTAGGGTATTCCAGAGCTTGGGGGGCACAGCTGAAAAAGCTCTCTCCCATGAATTTCTGGTTCGGCAAACAAGTAACCATGATCATTCCACCCCCACCCTTGAATCCCGACAGTGGGTTGCTCTCAATCTATCAAGAAGTTTGGGAACACAGGAATTTAAGCGGCTGCCTCATACTATGTCATCTGTTGTGGTATATTTGACACTGATTTGAAGCAGCTCTCTGGGGTATCAGGCAGGAGTCTTTTCTGGGCCTTACCTGGAGATACCAGGAATCAAAGCTGGAATCTTTTGCATGCAAAGCATGTGTTCTGCCTATGAGTTCCAATCCTTCCCTCTACAGGTGGAACCTAGACAGCAGACTGCACAGGCAGGCAAACACATCACCTAATCAGAGTCTTCCCCACTATAGGGAGATGTATCTGTATTCAGATGGAAGTAATTCATTCTACATTTGCATTGCATAAATTAGCACTTCCAGTTTTTATGCAAATCAGTGTCCTTTCTAGGGATCATTTATTCTGCACAGTCTTGCGATATCTGGCCTGTTTAGGTCCCACTAACATGTAAACCACTTCCACTTTTGGACAACCTTGGTAGCTTTTGCAGAAAAGTTTGTTCCCTGAAGCTAGTAGCCCCATGGAGGAGGAGAGTCTGGCCTTTATAGTCTGCTTTAAATTCTCATTCCCAACTATTCCTATGCTTTTAGTACAAGTAATGTACTTATGTGTCCTCTCTCTGGCTGCTGTTATCTATTTTGCAATGCAATTAGATGCATGTGTATTCAGAAGCAAATCCCACAGTGTTCAATGAAGTTTACACTCTAGTAACTTACTCTCTAGTATGGGAGTGGGGAACCTCCATCCCATGAGGCAAACTGTTGGTGGTGCCGCCGCTGAGTGCTGCCCACTTGGCACTGAACCATAACAGGACCTTTTCCGTGATGGCTCCCCATTTGTGGAATGCCCTCCCCAGTGAGGTGCATCTGTCTCCATCACTACTGACTTTCAGGAGGAATTTGAAAACATTTCTGTTTATCCAAGCATTTGACTGCTGAAGTGGGCTTTTCCTGGCAATCTGAAGGTCTTTGATGAAAGTATGTTTTTACCTGTGTAATATTCTAAAATATCTGAAAGTGTATTTTGGAATGTTTTTTTGTTTTAGTATGCTTTTCTATTTTCTTGTTAATATTTTTAAATGTTTGCTGCCCTGTGCTTCTTTGGGAGGAAGGGAGGGATATAAATTCAATAAATAATAAATAAATAATGCACAGAAATGCCTGACATCATAAGACATCAGGTGTGAGGGGCATGTGAGCATGGCTGGGGAAAACATTGTCACAGGCCAAATTAGGAACCATGGCAAGCCTAATATATTATTTTTATTTTTTAAAATATTTGTATACTGCTATTCTTAAAAAACAAAATCGAAGCAGTTTACAACAGTTATGAGTCTCAGGATATCCTCCTGATTGTTCTTCTGAAAGCAGAGATTGCAGTCAGTACTTTTTAAATTTGGTGCTGAAAGCAAGCCCCTTGGAATCAGCTCCACTTGGGAAGTCCAACTGGGAGCTACTGAGTAGAGCTGATCCCTGACAAAAGCACAGCTTGCATTTGGAATGGACTAAATCCAGTGCCAAACACAAGCCCCATTGAGGATTTTTCTTGCAGCAGCAGCTTGAATTCAAAGGAAGAATCTTTGAATGGAAGGATCTGGAACATTTGACTGACAGGTAGGCAGCTTCACCCACTTGTGAAAAGTGGGCCACAGAAGGTCCGTTGGTTGGATCCAGACCCCCCCCCACGCCCCGTGAAGTAAGAAAAAGTGCATTTAGGATTGTAGGCTTAGATTGTAAGCTCCTTGGAAACAGGGATCTTTTAAAATTTGTTGTCTATGTAACCATAAGGCAATGATGTGAAGCCTGTGACCTTCCACAGACTACATCAGCTGAGGATTGGACAAGATGACCTTTGAAGTACCTTCCAACTCTATGATTCTATAACTCCCATCTTTTTTGACCATTGGCCATGCTGACTGGAATGGATGGAAGCTGAAGCCTAGCAACTCACAGGTCTCCCCCATCTCTGGTGCAAGCTGCAATGTTTTCTGATTGCTGAGTATGAATATGTTCTAGGATGGATAGCATCATGGCCATAAATCATTCACTGCTGTCCCCTCTGTGCTTGCCCTCCTCCTCTCTTTCTACATAGAACAGGTGGTGGCTGGCGCCCATTGGGACTGGTGGGGCGGGAGGCAGGAAACTCAACAGTAGGTGGAGCCAGAACCAATAACAAGCCAAGCCAACTAATTCTTGTTTTGTCCGCATCCTCCTCCTTGCTGAGTTCTACAAGGGGCAACACTGAGACTATGGAGGAAGAAGGTGGCAGGCAGGAACAACCCTTGGACTGGTTGTAAGCAGGTAGGCAGGCAGAGGCTGCCTGAAGGTTGACTGAGGTTAGTGGGGCAGAATACCACTTGCCCTAATGGACCAGCCTCTGCTCCTAGTGATGGCTGGTACTCATCGGAATTGGTGGGGCGGAAGGCAGGGATCCCAACAGCAGGTGGAGACAGAGCCAATGACCAGGCAGAGCCAATGAGTTCTACTTTTGTCACCATCCTCCTTTCTGTCAAGTTCTACCTGGGCAACACTGAGACTAAAGAGAAAGAAGCTGACAGACAGTGCCCTGCCCTGGGCTAGTTGTAAATAGGAAGACAGGCAGATGAGGGGTGGCTGAGGTCTCATTGAGACTGGTGGGGCAGTAGCCCAGTTGCCCTAATGGACCTGGGTCCACTGGGTGGATTTTGCCCTATGCCACACCAAAGTTGGAAATACTGTAATCAAGCCTTTGGCAACTCAGTGCTTTCCAGATGTTTTGCACTGCAACTCCCATCGGCTCCAACCAGCACGGGAGTTGTAGTCCAAAATACCTGGAAGGCACTGGGTGGAAGTTGCTGTAACCAATAAAGTTGTGGCTACTTTTGACCCACAATCTGGTCTTATGGTGTTCATAAGGTGCGTTGCTCAGTGACAGAGCTTCTGCTTTGAACGCAGATGGTCCCAAGGTTTAATCCTCAGCATCTCCAGGTAGGGCTGGGAATGGTCCCCATCTGAAATCCTAGAGAGTCACTGCCAGTCAGTGTGGACAATACTGAGCTAGATGGGCCAATGGTCTGACTCAGTATAAGGCATGCAGCTTCCTACGTTCTCTGTATTACACCCACCCAATTTGCCTAGCATGCAAGCATCCCGAGATAAACCTGATTCTTTTTCTCATTCTCCACCAAAACAGAGCTGTTTTGTATTACAGTCTTAAACCAATTCACTAAAATGAAAATTCAGTACAAAATACAACACTTCATAGCAGCATCACAAATAGGGACAGGTGAAAATGTCAGTTTTAGTTTCTCTCTGTTTCTCATTTTTCAAGTCAGCTCTCCACAGTTCCGCACCAGTTTGCAGATTTTTTTTTTAAAAGTCCTCATGAAAATTTATCATAGTTTTAATTTGAATTTCTCCTAATATACCTTTTTGTATGCAATTTTGCCTTATGTATATATGTATGTATGTATTTGCACAGCTATTTCCCCTAATATAATGCATTTTGTATGCTATTTTCACTAATATATGCACTTCTATGCACATTGTACATTTGTTTTGGTCCCCATTACTTGGCTGAAGAACTACACTGCAAAATTCGGAGAAGTGCAAATTTTGAAGGATGGCTATGTTTCGGTTCATGTATTGTTTTGGAAAGTACAAATCTGGACAGTTTGCCTTTAAATGCAAGCTGAATTGAATTTTTCCTCCATCCCTAATTGCCTACTGTAAATGTAATCATACCCTAGTGTAAATCCATCTACTTTGATGGCATTGTTACAGCATAAATGATCCACAGTCCTTAAAAACTGCTCATATGCTTGAAGTGACAAGTGCACCTGTCATTTATTTTATTTTTATTTTAAATTTGCCAAGTCCTTAAACACTTGTTGTTTCTGGAAGCTATTCTGAGGTGCACTGAAAATGAACCATGCCGTATAGTAGTCATTGGCTGCACTGTATCACATTTTTTTTAATGTGTGTTGGGCACATTAACATTACACAGCTGGGAAAAGTTATGCGAGGCCATCTCCTTTGGGTGGGTAACAATCACTCTTAACACCCTGCTATTTACAGCCCCAGAGTAGGCTTACATTTTTGATGCTCACAGACCCTAGTCCAATTATTGAGGGATACCTTTGCTCTGTCTGCGCAGGGGAGGAGGTGGACAGACATCATATGTTTCTATATTTTAGCCTAGCGAAGGGTGAGCTCTCCAGCCATTTCTTGCACCGATGAAAAAAAGCAAGGGGGGAAAGAGGGTCTTATTGATCAGCAGATAATTTGGGACAGATGTCAATAATAGCAATGGTTCGTATAGCATATAAGTAACTTATGGCATTCACTGTGGCAAAATGTGGTGATCAGGACCAGCACAAAGTTTGAGGGGGGAGCTATGCAAAATAACCTCCAGTGGGCACCCTGCCCTGTTAGTCCTTCTAAATTTATCTGGCGGAAGGGAGGGGGCCAACAGTAGGCAGCAATCTGAGCAGCTCAAGGGGATGGGGTGGGTCTTTTTAATTTCCCACAATGTCCCAGAGTGATGCTTTGTTGGGGACCTTTTGGGAAATGTATATGATGGCCACCTGCCCAAGGCTGCCAGGTACTGGTGCCAGCCCAAATGGTGATAGCCACAAGGATGGCCTTCAAAAAGGATTAGCCAAATTCATGGAGGATAGATCCATCAACAGACACTAGTCGTGATTGGTAATCAGAATGTCAATTTTTAGGGGGTATATACTTCTGAATAACTCTATTCTACACTGTTGAGATTGCACCTAGAATACTGAGTCCTGTTTTGTGCACTACATTTTAAGAAGGGCATTAATGATCATGTTGTCCACTCTGCTTTGATGCTAGCACCTCTCAAGGTTTCAGATAGGCTTCTTTCCAAGCCCTGCCTGAAGCTGCCTGGGATTAGGGTTGTCAGGTTCAAGGCCTGAGACTGATCCTGTATCTTTAGGAGAAGAGTAAGTCAGCCAAGTGCAGGTGTTCTTGCAACTCTGCAATGGGAAAAACCACAAGGTGGAATTCTCCCTTCCCCCTGCACAACTTTTAAAGATACCGAAGACCTGTTGGAGGCTGGGCCCGGCAACCAAGTCTCAGGCCAAGAACCTGGCAACCCTACATGGGGACTGAACCTGAGACTTTCTGCCTGCCGAAGCTCTTCCACTGAACTACAGCTCTTCTCCTTTAGTATACACAGGGATGTCAATGTTGGTTCTCTCAGCTTCTCATTTTTCCAGTCTCAGATTCAGTTCTCCACACTTCCACAGCCATTTGCAATTTTTTTTAAAAAAAATCCTCATGAAAATTCTCCAGCATTTTCGTGTGAATTTCTCCTAATAAACACATTTTTGTCTGTGGTTTTGACTAATGTACATATTTTTGCAAGCAGATTCTCCTAATATTATGCATTTTTGTGTTTTTTCCACTAATATATTCATTGTTATGCACACTTTCCCCAAATACATGAATTTTTGTAAACATTGGATGGAGAACTGCATCAGAAAATTGGGTAAGTACAAATTTCAAAGGATGGGTGTGTTTCAGTTCTTCTATTGCTTTGGAAAGCGTGGATTCAATTGATCTGGTTTTAAATGCAAACTGGATCAAATTCCCATACCCCACCCTTAACTAGGCACACATGTAAAAGGTGTTGCTGAGGATGGTGATGATGATGAGAGCGTGTTTCATCAACCTCAGAGGCTAGGAGTGTCTTTTACCAGCTGCAGCTGGTAAGACAGCTGCAACCATTTCTGGACCGTGATAGCCTGACCACTGTAGTCCATGCACTGGTAACCTCCAGGCTGGATAACTGTAATGCGCTCTATGTGGGCTGCCTTTGAAGCTGGTCCAGAAGCTGCAGCTGGTGCAAAATGTAGCAGTGCAACTGCTCACTGGGGCAGGGTATCTCCAACATGTCACCCCGCTGCTGAAAGAATTGCACTGGCTGCCCATTAGCTACTAGGCGAAGTTCAAGGTTCTGGTTTGGGTGTACAAAACCCTATACAGCTTGGGACCAGGATACCTGAAAGATCGTCTTATCTCTTATATACCTAGTCGATCACTACGCTCTGCAGGTAAAGGCTTCCTGCAGATACCAGGAGGTTTGTTCTGCACAACATAGGAAGCGGACCTTTAGGGTAGTGTCACCTACCCTTTGGAATTCCCTTCCTTTAAATATTCAGCAGTCACAGCCTTCAGGAAGTTGATTAAAAACTTGCATTGTTTTTTAGATGCTCCTTTGCAATTTCAAAGGCAAACCAAGGAAAGCAGCCTTCATTTAGGAGAAATCTGTAGCTAACACTCATCTGTAAAATTCAAACTTGAATTTGGCTTTGAAAGTTGGCAAACAGGAATGACACAGCAGGTTGTGGTCTCTTAATAGAAACCCAAGTTCATTTTTCTTTCCTAATTAGGGCTGCTAGTTCTTTTCAGTACTCATCATGTATGCTCATCATGTATATTTTAATGTCTGTTTTTATGGTGTTTTAGAGTGTTTTAGTTTGCTGCCCTGGGCTCCTGCTAGGAGGAAGGGTGGGATATAAATTTAATAAATAATAATAATAAATAAATAATAACCAGGATTAGGGGTGTTGCTAGGTTCTTAAAAGATTCAAGGCACAAGCCCAGAGACATATATTTGCATCAAAATTGCATATATATGTGCTAATGCAAATTCAGAATTTATATGTCACAGAAGAGAAGACAAATCAACTAATTTCAGATAAGTTTTTCAATTAATTTACACCCCACCCAAATCAGTTCCAATTCATTTACTTCCAATTAATTTCCCAACAGGTCCTTCTCCTTGTCAGTTCAGTTCCTCTTCAATAGCCCCCATTCAATGCCCTCTGAAATTGTCCCCAGATAAAGTCATCTTAAAATTAAGTTATTCCCCCGAAGATCACCTGCCTAACTCAATTTCCTCCAGATTCATTACCTACCCAGAAACGGTCAGGGCACTTAGAGAAAGGGTTGGCATTCATGCCCTGTGGGCCCACCTCCAACACTGCAGATGACCAGGCTCACTCACAGAATGATGGCATTTAGAGCTTTTTAAAAAAAAAAAAAAGAATGTTGTTTAATATGCATGCCGGTAGGACTGAGGTTCCGTGGGCATCCTTTTATATACGTTTGTAAGTAGTATGTGTTTGTGTATACCTCTGATGTTATACATTTTATGATATACTGGCTGAATTTTCTGGATTTGATTTTTTGAGTTGCCTCTGGCACTCATTTCCTTGAAGCCCTCTCCCCGCCCAGAAATGTGGCCATCTCATTTAGTAAGGAAGTCTGGCTATAGCTCTCAGCCACAATTGGGAAAGGGTCATAGTTCAGTGGCAGAGGATCTGCTTGGCATGAAAAGAGTCACAGGTCCAGTCTCTGGCATCTCCAAGTGGGGCTGTGAAAGACTGCCTTCCTGAAACCCTGGGGAGATGCTACCTGTCAGTGTAGACAATGCTGAACTAGATTGTCTGACTTGGTATCAGGCAGCTACCTGTGTTCCACACAAAAGATCATGGGGACAGCCTATGTCTGTTCAAGAGGGCTTTCCCCCTTCAGGCCTTCCCTCACTGTGAGTGCAGGAGGAGTCCTATGTTTCCAGAGGTGGGGCTAAAGATACAGCCCACAGGTTTGAGGGGACCCTTGGCAAAGTCAAAATGTCCTCTGGTGCACCTCTTCCTACATCAGGGTCCTCATCCGACAGTTGGTGGGATGACTGGGGGTATTTAAGTGTCCCACAATGCCCTGGGGAAACACAATGTCAGGGTCACTGTGGGAAATTCATACGGTGACTTGCCAACCCAGGTGCTGGTGACAGTGGGCCTTGCCAGGGAGCTGGGCTGCTAGCAGCTGCCCAAGGATGTCAGGTGCTGACTCCAGGCCTGGTCACAGCTAATGATGAGTCACAGGAAAATAAGGGCCGATGGAGTGGGATGAGGCTTTGGGGAATGCTGGCAACAATATTACTGGGAAATGCTGTTACGTTGCAGGGGACAGATCTCAGTGCAGAAATCTTAACCTCCTACAAGGCATTTGCTATTCAAAACTCACAAACAAAAGCCATCTTCTCCCCCACCCCAATCGCCGTGAATGCCTCCATGTTGATGTGCCCTTCTATTGAGGCAAGGGATGGAAGGAACTGCCAATTTCAGTTCTCTCCGTTCCTCATTTTTCCAATCCTGAATTCAGTTCCCCACATTTCTGCAGCTGTTTGCGTGTTATTTTTTTTTAAAAAAAGTCCTTGTGAACATTCATCAGCATTTTAGTGCAATTTTCTCCTACTAAACACATATTTTGTATGCAGTTTTGACTAATGTACACATTTTTGCAAGGCATTTTCCCTAATACATTTTTGTATTTTATGTTCACTAATATATAGATTTTAATGCACACATTTCCCCCTAATATATGCATTTTTGAAAACATTGGAGAAGTGCATCATAACATTCGAATAAGTGTGAATGTCAAAGGATGGCTGTGTTTCAGTTCTTATACTGTTTAAGAGAGTGCAGATTTGATAGAATTGCCTTTAAATACAAACTGAATTGAATTTCTCCCCCCTCTCTAATCAGGACTCCTCTGATTGGTTCTTTCAACTCTATTGACTCCATGGTAGTTACCACAGTGTGTGTGAACTTTAACTGCTTTCTTTCTTTCTTTCTTTCTTTCTTTCTGTCGGAAGGGCTCTTTTGCCTTTAATATCAGTGTGACAACAAGAAATTGAGCCAATGAAGCTAGATTTGAATGACAGAAACATTTCCATCTACAGGTCTGTCTGCCATTCTGATGCATTGTTTCATTTGTGGTTATCTCCTTTGAAGATCCTCTGTGGCGCAGAGTGGTAAGTGGCGGTAACGCAGCCGAAAGCTCTGCTCACGGCCGGAGTTCGATTCCAACGGAAGGAGGAAGTCAAATCTCCGGTAAAAGGGGTTGAGGTCCACTCAGCCTTCCATCCATTCGTGGTCGGTAAAATGAGTACCTGGCATATGCTGGGGGGTAAGGAAAGGCCGGGGAAGGAACTGGCAATCCCACCCCATATATACGGTCTGCCTAGTAAACGTTGCAAGACGTCACCCTAAGAATCGGAAACGACTCGCACTACAAGTGCAGGGACACCTTTATCTTTACCCTTTACCTCTGAAAATTGGAATTATTATGTATGATACTGAGGAGTTCGAATGTGTGTAGGGATGTCAGAGAATTCGGAGGAAAACAGAAAAAGGTGTGGAAATTGCCACTGTTGGCTTACTTGTTCCATGTCCCAAACAGAATATAATCAATCCAGAAAATATAATCAGTATTCACAGTTGTTGCTTTCAGTCCACAAATGATACATAACTGATTACTGTTCTTCTCCATTTGCATTGTGTTTCCTTCGCATTGAAATGAATGGGGTGAAATGACTATGTAAAGAATGCAAGTTACATAATTTCACCACCGCAAACAATGAGGCAAGACAAACTGCAGTGGAACGAAAATAGTGCATTGTATTCAAAGCTACTCCTACTCAGAGTAAACCATTGAAGTTGATAGACATAACTAACTTAGGCTCATTGATTTCAATAGGTATACTCTGAGTAAGCCTTAGTTGACTACAACCCAGTGCTGCATGCAATGAATACAGGGCAGAAGAGAAGACCGTGCCTTCTTACATCCCTAAATATGTTTTGTCTATATGGAAAGGACTATCACTCAGCGGTAGAACATGCACTCTGCATGCAAAAGGTCCCTAGTTCGATTCCTGGCTTCTTCCACTGAAAAAGATCAGGTAGCAGATGATGTGAAAGATTTGTCTTTGCTTCAGACCCCGGAGAGAGCCGCTGCCAGTCTGAGAAGACAGCAGTGGGCTTGGTGGAGAATTATTCTGACTTGATATAAGGCAGCTGATTTCTGCAGATCAAACTCCCGTTCAAAGCACAGGAGCAGGATGGTTTGTTCCTCGCCAGTTGGCAATTGTTTTTTTTTTAAAGGAGCCATCCTTTTATTGTTTACCCTTTAATGCACAAGTTATTCTGGCCTTCAAAACACTCTCCCGTGTGAGAAGGGCTGTAGCTCAGTGGTACAGCATCTGTTTTGCATACGTCCCAGTTTCAATCCCAGCTACCTCCAGGTATGGCTAGGAAAGAGTCCCTGCCTGAAACCCTGGAGAGCCACTGCCAGTCAGTGTAGACAGTATGAAGCTAAATGGACTAATGGTCTGACTCAGAATCAGGCAGCTTCCAATGTTCCTAAGTGGCCGACAGCATCAGCCCTCGTGCAAGTGGTACCCTCTTGTCAGAAAAGCCCTTAAGCAAATGCAGCCACAACCTAGATGGGGTCAGCAGCCTTCATGCCCCTGTACCTATGTGGTGGCCTTGCCAGCCAGATGCCCGATAGACTCTCAGCAGCTTTATTAACTCAAGAGGGTCAAAATCAAACAGCCAAGTCAAGATTCTCCTTCTACGCTACACACACCTCTTTCCAAATTGACACATATCGCCTGTTTTCACCCCACAGCAGAAAGGAATGTGGCAGAGCACCTGCCTTTCCCAAGATCAGTCCCCGGCATCTCCAGGTAGGGCTAGGAGAGACTCCTGCCTGAAATCCTGAAGAGCTGCTGCCAGTCAGTGTACTGAGCTAGATGGATCAATGATCTGACTCAGGGTAAGGCAGCTTCCTGTGTGCTTAAGGACACTTGCGGATCTGAAGAATGTCAAGGCAGCTGGCGATCATTCTGTCTTATGATGACACACCTACAGGGCCAGGGCCAGGTTTTGTGGGTCCTTGAGCAAGATGTCCTCAGTGAAACTCAATCCTGAACCCCTCCTTTTCCTCACCATCACTGTCACTGCTCCTCTTTCATGTTTTTTTTGTCCTCCCCCTCAAGGCCCAATCCATACCAGCACCCAGAGGCAGCAGAGGGCAAAGCAAGTGAAGGCTGCCATTCCTCTTTGCTTTCATCAGAGCTTGGAAAAGTTACTTTTTTGAACTACAACTCCCATCAGCGCCAGCCAGCATGGCCACTGGATTGGGCTAATGGGAATTGTAGTTCAAAAAAGTAACTTTTCCAAGCTGTGGCTTTCATCACTGCCTACGGTTTAGGGGCGGCCAACCTGTGGCCCTGCAGATATTGCTGGACTACAGCTCCCATCTCTCCTGATGATTGACCATGCTGGCTGGGGCTGATGGGAGCTGGAGTCCAAAGAAACTTGGAGGATCACTCCTTGCGTACATGCTGGAAGAGGGGAGTGGTAAGGCTGAGCAGCAACAGCAGAGCCAGGGGCTTGGGGGGGGAGAGTCATCCTGGGAGGCCTGCTGGGATGTGGGCTTTGGCAAGTTCCCAGCAATGCCATCCCCTGATGCCAGCCCTGCATACCTGTTCTCCATTGATGGCACACTGCGGAATGCTTTCTTTGGACCGGCACCAGCATGTTTCAGGGAAGATAACAGCTGGGTTAAACAGTCTTGCATATTGGCCCCTCATGTGGGTTCTGTTAGAATGTAAACCTGACCCATCCATCTTCCCTCCCTAAGGAAAGCTATTGCCAAACTTCCTAAGGAAAGTAGCTGTGTGTGCTCCCCCTCCAAACAGGCAAGTGGCCTCCGCCAAAAATAATACAACCCTGCCCAGGGACCCCAGCAGCCCAGGGCCCCTGCCTGTGGCAGCAGTCACAGTTTTATAAGGCATATAAAACTTTGGATGTGCTGCGGTGCAAAGTTCTGCTTCCTGCAAACAAATAGCCTGGTTTTGATCCCATTTAATTCAATGAAAGGCAACTCCACCATCTCCTAATTGAAGTTGCCGAAAACAAACCCGAGTCCTATGGGAACTGCCAGCACATCAATGCTAATATCTCCTGGCTTGGCAAATGGGTTCATGGGGAAATCCCATGTCAAGCGCTAAGCGAGTATTTCACATCCTTCCCCATCCAGCTTCATGGACGTGGGAGAATTTCTGGGTCAGGCTGTTAGACCCAGTTCAGGTTTCCTCTTAACACAGATGGTTCCAGTCAATTCGGGTTTATTGTCACAATACCTTGCAAGTGCAATAGTGTTTGGTTCAGCCTTCCCAACCTGGTGCGCTTATTAGGAGTCCCTATTTTTGCCTTTGAGGAGTGTCATATTCACACTTTTCTTAGTGTGATTTGGTAGCTGTGCCGTTTCTTAAGGTCCAGTTCCATCCCCAGGCAGGGGCTAAATATCTGAGTGTTTGATTGGATGCATCTAGTGTGCATGTGGAAAAATGCAGGCACATTAGCACTAAGGAACTGTGCAAATGTTTTGGACTACAACTCCCATCAGTCCCAGACATCATGCCCAGTGGTCAGGAATGTCGGGAGTTGGAATCCAACAAATTCTGGAGGGCGGCAGGTTGGGGAAGGCTGCTGTAGTCTTTCATATCCTACATGCATAAACCCTGGTTTTTGAAAAAATAGGATTGGCAGCTTTTTTTAAAAAAATGGGCAGGACTCCCTTTTGCAGAAGAAGTGGGCAAGTGTTCTCAAAGCTTGCCAATGCCATGGTGATGTGGACTGTCACTGGATGAATTGGTGCTTGTTGTACAGCTGTAAAATCACAGCAGCCACAATGGGACAGGGGGAACTAACAACCGCATTGGAAAGCCCGTGGCATATGAATTCCAGCCAATACACTCCAACACCGGAATGGGGAACTTGCAGCTCGCCTTCCAGACATTGCTGGAATTCAGTTCCCATCATCCCTGACCGTTGGCTATGCTGCCTCGGGCTGATGGGAGTTAGAGTCCAACAACATCTGGAGGGCCACATGTTTCCCATCCCTGCTTTGGCATCATGCAGATAACAATTAAGATATGCTTGCAACATAGCCTTGCTCTTCCTAAGCTCCACCCCCAGGACCAGCATCAGGGGTCAGTATTATTGGGCGTATGCCAAGGCCCTTACCCCATTCAAGGGGCCACTACCAATTCCTGACCCTGCTGCTACTTCTCTTTGCTGTTGCTGCCTGTTTATCTCTTCTCTTCAAGCAAGCAGCAAGAAGAGCAAAGAAAAGGAGAAGAAGCCTCCACATACCTTGCCATTACTCTCTGGGAGGTGATGCGAACTGAGTCCAGAGGGAGAGCCAAGCAAATGGGAATTGGCAACAGTTGTAAGGACTGACAAACTGGAATGTGTCCAGATGAGAAGGGCGACTAAGATGATGAGAGATCTAGAGATCAAGTACAGTGAGGTAAGGTTGAAGGAACTGGGTGTCTTTGGCCTGGAGAAGACATGATCAAGAAATGATGTGATAACCCCCTTCAGATATTTTGAAGGGCTGTTAAATATGGCGATGGATCAAATGTGTTCTCTGTTGCTCCAGAAAGTAGGCCCTGAACCACTGCATTCGTATTTCAATTAAGGGTGTTTCAACTAAACAACAGGAAGAATTTCCTGATAGCAAAATCTGTTTTACCTTTTCCAGCCCAAGGACCACATTCCCTTCTGGGGGCCACATGCCAGAGATGGGCACTGCCAGAGGCAAAATTGGGCAGAGCAACAGATGTGATTTTTTTCTTTTATACAATAGGCTAGTTTCTTCACACCCCTCTCTCTACCCTCTGTCCAGGCAAGCAAGGAGCGTTATCGTAGTTCAAGGGCATATTCCAGCCAGGCAAAAGCACTCAAGGCAGGTGTGAAACAAGGCTGGCAATGGGTATGGCCAGGATGAGAGGGAGTAGCTGAGAGGGGTGTGGCCTGAGGAGAATCCCAAGGGCCAGACAGAGTGGCCTGGAGGGCTGAAGGTTCCCCACCCCTGTGTGACACAATCAAACAGGCTGTCTCAGAACTCTCCTTCTGTAGACTTTTTTAAGCAGAGGCTAGATGATCACCTATCAGAGATGCTATAGCTGCAGATTTCCTGCATCAACAGTGGGCTGGACTGGATGAACTTTGAGGTCCTGTCCAACACCATGATTCTATGAAGAAAGAAGGCCTACCAAGAATGCCATGCTCAAGCGCCTCCCAAAACCTAGAACTGGCATTGCTCACCATCCCCACTATTGAGCATTACTGAAAGCTCTTCTCCACCCAAATGTATGTCATATCCATATATTATGCACTGATTTAAAAACCAAGAATGTGTTTGTCTTTTTGGTTAAAGATATATTAGAAACAGAATTGTTAACACAGAATTGTCCTAGAATACTTAACAAAAGTAGGGATGAGGGAGAAATTCGATGCAGTTCACATGTATCAAATTCACACTTTCCAAAACAGTCTGAGAACTGAAACACAGCAATCCTTCAAGATTCGCAGTTATCCAAATTTTGCAATGCAGTTCGCCAACCAATGTTTACAAAAATGCATATGTTAGGGGGAAATGTGCACATTAGTCAAAAGCGCATACAAAAATGTGTTTAGTAGGAGATGTTTGCACCAAAACACGGAAGAATTTTCATGAGGATTTCTTTAAAAAGAAGCAATTGCAAATGGCTGCAGAACTGAATTTAAGACTGGAAAAATGAGAAATGGAGCGAACTGAAATGGACATATCTTTTCATCCCTAACAGTGTGTGAAACGGCAGGGTGTGTGTTCTGCACAGTTCCTTAGTGCTCATGCGCTTGCATCTATCTACATGCACACTAGATGCATCGCAATACGTCCACCCAACAACTTCACTAGCCCCTGGGGATGGAACTGAATCCAGAAAAAGCGCACAACTACCAAGTGACACTAAGAAAAATGTGAACACCACACTCCACAAAGGCAACAATAGAAACCCCTAAGAAGTGGAAAATCACGAAAATATCTCCAGGATAGTTTGCAATTTCTTAAGCCAAGGATGGGGGATCTGTGGCCCTCTGGAAGTTTTTGGACTTAAACTCCCATCGGCCCCAGCCAGCATGGCCAATGAAGTGCCACAGGCTCCTCATCCCTGCCTTGACCCCTTGTCAAAAGAGTGAGTGGAAGTGTGTCCACTAAAATCATTAAAGCAGGGGTGGCCAATGTAGTGCTCTCCAAGGAGGTGTTGCGCCACATCTCCCATCATCCCTGGCTATTAGCCATGCTGGCTAGGGCTAATGGGAGTTGGAGTCCAACAACACTTGAAGGGCATTTTGTTGGCTAACCACACCCTGAAGATTGAAAAGTGAAGGAACACAAGGGAATAAACATGATATATATGCCACCCAGTGCATCCAGTCTTCAGATGCCTTTCCCACCCAACAGCAGAAATCGGATTTAAGAATTCCAGCAGTCCAAAATTCAGTGTTTTAGCAAGTTTCTTTTTCAAAAGAGGAAACAAATAAAAGTCCCGATCCTTGCTTTTAGTCCACACAGTTGCTGCCTTCTCAGCCCCTTTACAAAAAGACATTGTTTCCCCTCCCTGGTACGAGACCAGAAATAAGCCATAAACTCCCACACAGAAATAGTCCTGTTATTATTAATTCATGCTCAAGGTTCTGGAAACTAGAGATCACTGTGCCATGCAGAGCAGCCAACTTAAAGACGCCGCAAAGCAGCCTCTTTTTAAAAAATAAAATAAAAAGTCAAAGCACTGCATCTAACTGAAAGTTATTCAAACAGTCTCTCAAAGCAGCTGGTAGAGTTTCCCATCCATCAAAGATAAAGCCATGTCAAAATGTCACAGAGTTCAGATACGTAGTGTGCCATGGTTATAGCTGAACACCTCCTCCATAACCACCATCACCCCAGAGAGGGGAAATCTTAGACTCTAAACAAAAAATGGGAGTGACTCCCCCCACCATATAAATATGGGTGTAGGCTCATAGAAAACGGAACACTCCTGAAGTCCACTGAAATCACAAGTTGCCTCTTGTAATAATTCAGCAATAAAAACAATAGGAACAAAATAGCTTGGCTCCAGCACCTTGACTTCAACCTTTCCCACTAGCTCATGACATTCAAGTACAGCTTTTATGCATTCGAAAAAAATAATAATGTACAGGTGTGTACATACATTACAGCAGTCCATCCTGGGTGCCAATCTGTCAAGAGTTTCCCAGCCAACAGGAGGTTGATACGCGCTGGGAAGGCAGAGATCTGCTTTCTTTTCCAGTTATGAGAACTTGCTTTTTCCCTGCTGTCTCCAGATCAGACCTTTCTGCAGGTGCTGAAGTTGAGCGGAGCTTATTGCCTACGTAACCCAGTTACTCTCGGCTAGGGAGCCTATCAGACCTACTCAAGAAGCTCCTGCTCTTCTTGTGCGTTCTAATTTCTCTCTCTCTCCAGCTTATTTTACAGCAACTCCCCTTGCTTCTAACACCCTCTAAATACTTAAAGAGACAGGCAGCCTGGCTGGCACTAGAGAGCTCTTTGTGCCATAGAAATACAATTGAAGGACAAACAGTACTTGATATTTAATGGGCAGTTCTGCAGGTCTCTTTCAAGTGTGCAGTGCCCAGGTTATTATCATTTATCAGTGCCTGGCCATCATATGCAGGACAGGAGGGTATGGAGGCACATGATGATGCAGTGACCTTATTAAAGCTGAGTAGATCTGGATCTGGCAAGCTCTTAGAGGGGACACTGCCTGCAAACTCTGAGTTGTATTCAACTAAGCCCATTTAACTAGAGAAGACCCATTGAAATTAATGTACTTACAATAGTCCATTAAATACAGTGGGTCTACTCTGAGTAGGACTAGCATTGAATAACACACTGTATGTACACTGCTTTGAGTTCCATCATAGAAGGAAGGTGAGATATAAATGTAATCAACTGTGCTATAAGATGATGATGGTGAAAATCCACCTTTCCTCCAAAGAGCTTAAGGTAGTAATACATGGCTCTCCTCCTCCTCATTTTATCCTCACAACAACCCAGTGAGGTAGGTTGGGTTAACAGGTACTGACTGGCCCAAGATCCTCCAGTCATCTTCATGACCGAGGGGGGATTTGAACCCTCATCTCCCAGATTCTAGTCCAAGGCTGTGACCACACCATATATTTAAAGCACACATACACCCCACCAAGAATCCTGGGAATTATAGTTGACTCCTCACAAAGCTATAGTTACCAACACCGTTAAACTACAGTTTGTAGGCAACACTTAGCTAGATGGGCCATGGTCTGACTTAGTATAACTTTACAGTAGCTTCCTATGTTTCTAACCGATTAATAGATCAGTTAAAGGTTCCAGTCTTAGTAAAATGTTTTGCTAAGTGTGCTTCAAATCATTCATCCCTTCCTGAAAGCAGGGAGATTGCAAGTTTGTTTTGTCATGAACACAAGTGGTGTTTGGGTTTTACATCTGGAGAACCTGATCCAGGAAAGATCACCATGCCTGCAAGTGGGGTATTCCTGATGCTAACATTCCCCAAAGAACCGGGATGGTGAGAAGAGGTGAGTGTAGTCCTGTGGTCTAGCACCTGTCCTGTGTTCAGAAAGTCTGAAGTTCAGGCCCTAGCATCTCTAGCCAAACAAATTCCAGGTAGGAAATTCATGGAACTGAGACCATTGCCTGAGACCCACTGAGATGGTGCCAGTCAGACTGGCAACACAGGGCAAGTAATCTGCCCTGATTTAAAGCAGCTTCCTGTCTTCCAGTACTCGTGATATCGAGTGGAATTATCCTGAGATAAATCAGACGTGTAGATATCTTGGAAAAAAACATAAGCCAAATATCAGTTTTTGCATGAAGCCGTTAAACCAAGACAAATACACCAACACATCAAAGCAAACTTGCAAAACAAAACAAAAACAGACTTACTTACACAATGACCGTGAGAAACCACATCTGAGCTAAGAATATTGCCTTGCCTAAGGCCACATAGTGCAATCCTATGTGTGTCTATTCAGAAGTAAGTCCTATTGAGTTCAATACAACTAACTCTGTAGTATATGGGTATAGGATTGCAGCCTTTCACAGCTGGGTTAGATTTGAACCAAGGTCTTCCCAAACTATATTCTTACAGCACAGTTGTATACATGTCTTCAGTGGGTGTTTTGCAGCATGAGGCAAAGAACAACATGCCCTGCTCCCTCCCCATTCATCACTTGCAGACGTTTACTGGATAGGCACCTGAATCTTGCTTCAACACTGACCATGAGATAGTATCTACTAACATACCTGAGGCAGCAGGCTAGTTAGGGATGCTAGAACATGCCATGCAGTACATACCCAGCTCTGTCATCCAACAGAAGGGAATGGCTAGAGGACTCTGGAGGGACAGCTAGGAGACGTCTGCCTTTGCTCCCATCAAAGAAAGGAAGTAGTCACTTCATTCTGCCTAATGGTAGGGCCGGCCCAACTAATTATTTAGGTCACAGCCTTAGCCTCTAAATACACCAGTCTTCCAAACTCCTCCATGTGGCTACAAGTGGAATGACTCTCTAAAGCAGGGAGTGCCAACATGGTGCCCATGGGCAGTAGTGTGCCTGCCAGTACCTCCCATGGTGCCCATGAAAGGTCTTGGTTAACTATCCCCATAGAAATTCACAAGGCATGAAAGACTATTTCCTCTTCCAGCCAAGTTCTTGTTTGCACTGACTTGGCCTCTGCTACGTTGAACACCACCAGCCTTAAACATGCCCTCATTTCATCGGATGCCAAGATTGAACACCCTTTTCACTTCTATTCTGAACAGAGGAGAGGTATAAAGAGCTCATCCCTGTTTTGGCTACAGAGGACAAATCTAGCACCTGTTCACTAGTACCTTTAGCAGTGATGGCTAGTGTCCATTGGGACTGGTGGGGCGGAAGGCAGAAAGCCCAACAGTAGGTGGAGCCAGAGCCAATGACAGGCAGGGGCTAACCAATTTCCTCCCCGTTGCTGAGTTCTACAAAGACAACACTGAGACTAAGGAGGAAGCTGACAGCCAGTGACTCCATCTGGACTGGATGCAAACAAGAGGGCAGACAGCTGGGGGCCCACTGAGGGTGGATCAAGGTCGGTAGGGCAGTGCCCCAGTTGCCCAAATGGACCAGCCTCCACTGTTCATCCGAATAGTTGCATATCCTGGTTCCAGTCTGGTGCTTTCATGTGAAACAGAAAACAGAGTAAAAGGAGAAATCCAGCAGCGAGAGAGGCTACTATGGTAGGAGCAACAAATCTAGGAGGGTTCCAAAAAAGCAATTGATCAAACAGAAAATTAATCTCCTGTGGAGGATTACCACCAGGGTTTGGAATACTTACTGAAAGCAATAAACACACACACACACACACACACACATATCGCAAAATCACCTTCGTTTTAGCAGAGTTGGGATTTGAGCCACAGAAATAGAGGAGCCTTTATTTAGATGGTTTTAATGCAAATGTTATTGAAAAACAGTGGCAAGACAAAATCTTCCCACTGATACTGAGGGAAGAGCGACATTTGCAGTAGATGGATCCTTATGTTTGCAAGACAGAGCCGCTGAGACAGACAATAAGGACTTAAGGAGCGCTATAAAAGCCTCATGTTCCAAAAACAAACTATCTAACTGACAAACCTGGGAAGCAAACGCACACATACACACACATGCAGACGTCTCATTTCAAGGCAATCTAGTGAAAAGCACTCTTGGCTTTTTGTAGACTGAGGATATGTTCCAACGTGTACGGCGATCACTCCGTGACCATCAAAGCCATCAGGTGGTGGATTGCATGCATGAAACAAGGCAGACAATCCCCCATGTCACCTTAGTGACTTGCACTGGGAATGCTCCCACCAAATGAACAGATGACCACCTTTTGTTTTAGTTTTATTTGCTGCCCTGGGTTCCTGCTGGGAGGAAGGGCGGGATATAAATCTAATAAAGAAATGAAAAAGTGAAACGGACTGTCTTCAAGTCAATTCTGACTTATGGCGACCCTTTGAATAGGGTTTTCATGGTAAGCGGTATTCAGAGGGGGTTTACCACTGCCTTCCTCTGAGGCTGAGAGGCAGTGACTGGCCCAAGGTCACCCAGTGAGCTTCCTGGCTGTGTGGGGATTTGAACCCTGGTCTCCCAGGACGTAGTCCAACACCTTAACCACTACACCACACTGGGTCTCAATAAATAAATAAATAAATAATATTTGATTGCTTGATGAGAAGGACCACCGATGGTCCATTTTAGTTTCTAGAGCTAGCTGAAGATACTTGCTCAATGGCTTTTGACGCACACAAAATGCATCTTTAATAAACATTGATGGCTGGTGGCAACTGAGCTTATGACACACCTCACATGCTTGGGTGGAAGCTAGAGAAAGAGCTGGAAGTTGCAAGGTTGCCAGCAAAGGATCATCTTATAATTCTTTCTTAGTCTATGCCTCTTCAGTCCCACTACATTCCATAAGGCAGCATGTCTAAGACCAGCTGCTACGGCATGCTCCTGGGAGAACATAAGAACTCGGCTGGATCAGACCAAAGGTCCATCTCACCCAGTAGTGTATTTCCTCCAAAAATGATGTTTCAGAAAAATCTGCAAGCAGGTAATGAACCCTCTTCATTTGCTCCCTCCCCGCAAATGGTATTCAGTGGCCTAAGTGCCTCTAAACCTCAAGGATCATGTTAGCCATTATGGTTGAGAACCATTGCAAGACTTACAACGGTCTGCAAAATTAGTGAATCCCCTTTTAAAGCCACCTAAGCCAAGGAAAGATGTTGCTGTGAACTAGCATAGGTAGCTACAGCCTATCTAAGTATAGGACATACTTACTCTTCTGCCGGTTCCAGTGTGTCTCCACCTCTCTTTTCTGAAAACGGGAGCGCACTACGCTAGTCAAACCGCGCTCCTTTTTACTCTAAAACCTGGTCAGATCAGCATAGTTTTTTTTTTAAATTCAGCTTCAAACTGATCGGCAGATCAACCCATTGCCCCTCCAGGTGTGGCCGATGGAAACGCTTCGCTCTAGGCAGCTAGTGTGCCCACAGGCTAATTAACGCTACCTGCTTTGTCCCGGAATGATCAGCGTTAATCCTTTGTAAACATCACCACATTTGCAGCTCATCGCACTGTTCTGCATTATTATATAAATACAGAACGAAACCTGCCAAGTCTTGCCGTTGACATGACAGCAATTGCACTCGTGTTTGTGATGGCTGCAAACCCGCACACAGTTCGACTGCTCGGAATCGGAGCCAATGGCATTCTTTTCTTAGCAGTATGCTAAGGTGGCTGGCAGCCCCTCAACATATGAATGTGTGCTCCAAAGTAAATACTATTGTATTCAGTGGGGATTTGCTTTCAAGTCATCATGCATAGGATCCCACAGCTCAGTGGCACAGCGCCTGCTTCGCAGGCCTAATGTCCTGGCTTCAGTCCCTGCCATCTTTAGGTAGGGCTGGGAAAGAGTCGCTGCCAGTCAGTGTAGACAATGATGAGCCAGGTGGACCAACGGTATGTCTCAGTATAAGGCAGGCAGCTTCCTATGGTCACAGCCTTAGTAGGAAGCAAATCTCATCGAATTTGGTGAGTGTTATGATGGAAATGCATCTCTGGATTGTATTCCACTAAGTCCTAAGTTAATCATGTCTATTAACTTCAATGGGTCTACTCTGAGTAGGACCAGCACCTAGCCCTTTGTGCTTATTTCCCCCCCCCCAAATAACAACAGTGCAGAGAAGGGGAGGGGGAGAATCTGGATTGAGACCACAACATGGGGAGGAGGGTTAACCCTTTCCTCTCATGCTGTTTTCCTGACTCAAATTGCCACACACACACTGGGGAAACTGCACTGTGAAGGGGTGCATACAGTCATATGTTTTTCCCTCCTCAGTTTCAGCAGAGTTGACTTAAGTCAGAGAATCAATGGAGGGGAGAAAGGCTTAACCCTCCTGCCTGCCATGCAGCCGTCCTGTTCCAAAGGGCCCCCATGCAGCTGCTTTAAAAAGAATGTGGGGTGGTCGAGTTATGGAACTGGCACATAAAATCTAGTTTGGCCCTTAATGTATACTGCATGCAAAATGCGGAGAAAGTGGATGAGACATTTTTCTCCCTCTTGTTGATACCAGAACTGATTATACTGACTGGAAGTAGATTCAGAACTGACAAAGGACAGTGATTCTTCACACAACACTTAATTTATGGAATTCACTGCCACAGGTTTTTGCAATGGCTACTGGCTTAGTGATATATTGATGGTCAATAGATCTATCAGCAGTTGTCAGTTATGATGGTCAAAGAATCATAGAATAGTTGAACTGGAGGGGGCCTATAAGGCCACCGAGTCCCACCCCCTGCTCAATGCAGGAATCCAACTCAAAGCATACCTTACAGGTGGCTGTCCAACTGCTTCTTGAATGCCTTCAGTGCTGGAGAGTTCACCACCTCCCTAGGTAATTGGTTCCATTGTTGTATTGGTTTAACAGGTAGTTTTTCCTGATGTTCGGCTGAAATCTGGCTTCCTATAAATTGGTTAAATGGAACCTCCTGTTTCAGAGGCAGTGTACCTCTGAAGATCAGTTGCTGGGAAGAAACAACAGGAGAGGGCGGTGGTCTTCATGCCCTGCTTGTGGGTTTCCTAGAGGCATTTGGCTGACCACAGTGGGAAACTGGATATTGGACTGGATCAGCTTTCCCCAAGCTGGTGCCCTCCAGATGTTTTGGACTTCAACTCCCATCAGCCCCGGACATTAAGGGCTGGCTGGGGCTGATGGGGGTTGTAGTCGAAAACCTTTTGGAGGGCACCAGCTTGGGGAAGGCTGAATTGGCTGGACCCTTAATCTAATCCAGCAAGGCTTTTCTTATGTTCTTATTTCCTTAATAGATTTCTATCCCACTTTTTAAAATACAAACCTATATTCAGAGCGGCAAGCAGCATAGGTTTAAAACATATCACAAGCCTCATGATCCATAAAATCACAATTTAAACAAGCATAAAAATACACAGTACTATTTCAGTATGCCTTGGTAGGCATCATAAGGTCAAACTGTTAGCTTGTGCTACTCTTTCTGATACAGGAGGATGCTCTGATTGTGTTCGCATCCAATTCTCAGATGAACGTATTGGTATTTAAGTTGGCAGAGGGGTGGGGGAGCTCTAATAAATTCCAGCACCTGGTAGTGCAAAGATCTTTTTTTCCCCTGAAATCAGTCCCCAGGCGATAAGAAAAGACGAGCCACTGAACAGTTGCAAGATAGAGTGGGAGAATTGTAAGGTTGCTTAGCAACATCCAAGCCTTTCTTTTATAGAGGCAAATTTTTAATGTGGGCAGGGACCTCAGATGGGAGAAAAACACACAGTTGAGCCGTGCTAATTCTCACCCTCTCACTTTGCTTGGGCTCAGACAGGCACAAATGTTTCGCCCAGCTTTCTCTGCATGGCTTTAATTACACAGGCATTGCTGCAAAGAGATCTCACATCTCAGAGATGGTTTGTCCGATCCTTGCCTCATTCATGCCGAAATCCTCGGGGGACAAAAGCTCATTTAAGCCCTGTTGGGAACTGGTCAAACTTAAATCTAAATGCTTTGCCTTGATGGGAATGAAGATCAGGCTATATTTCCTGGGCTTTACGTATGGGTGTTCACAACAAAGCCCCCTTCTGATGAGAAGGCTGATTCTGGACCAATAGTGTAACTAAAAATGGCAAAAGGGACACCTGCCCTGGGTGCTACCTGGACAGGTGTGCAAAATGGGCAAAGATCATGCAGTACAGGGTGAAGACCTCAGGCCCAGAGGTCAAATGTGGCCCTCCAGCCCTCTTGGCTTCTCTGAGCTCTCCCCAGACTATGCCTCATCTGCAGGCCACATCCATCACTGGCCCTGTCCCAATATTTTTACCTGTCTGGAACGTGTCTTTGATAGGGATGGGGGTGAAATTTGATTCAGTTCACATTTAAGGGAACACTAACTAATTCACACTTCCTGAAAGAATATACAAACTGAAATGCAGTCATTCTTTGAAATTTGGACTTCTTTGAATTTATCAGTGTATTTCTCCAAACAAGTAAAGCATGCAGAAATGCATATACTAAGTAAAGTGTGCATAAAAATGCATACATTCATGAAAATAACATACAAATTGCATTACATTGGGGGAAATTGCTTGCAAACATATGATATTGTGCAGCACTACATACCAAGAAATGTGTATATTGGGAGAAATTCATGCTAAAATCCTGTTGAATTTTCATGAGGTCTTTGAAAAAAATTGCAGATGATGTGGACATGTGGAGAACTGAGATTAAGACTGAGAAAATGAGCAGGTGAGAGAAATCAAAACTGACAGATTCACCCATCCCTAGTGTTCAAACGTCAATACATAACGCCTCTGGCTTGCATGGGTTGGGGGATGTACATGTACAAAGAAACCTCTGTTTTTGCATGGCTGGATTGTAGCCTGCCATGAAGTCACAGCCATTGCCACTCCCCACTGCTATGTGGCCCCCACAATGTTGTCCATGAGGGAAAGCGACCCTTTGGATGAAAAAGGTTCCACCACCACCACCCTTGACAGTTCTTACAATAAGATAAAATGATGATGTCATGTTTTCTTTTCAGCATAGAATAATTAAGCATGCTTTGAAGAGGGCACATCAAAATGACAGATATCTTCTTGCTCAGAGGCTTAGCGATGGCAGCAGGCAAGGCCTGGAGGCAATATTGCAGCATGTTATCGGCAGTGGACTTACAAGGTTGAAGGATTTGGTGTAGTATTATTATTATTATTGTTGTTGTTGTTGTTGTTATTGTTATTATTATTATTATTATTATTAATGGTATAATAGCTTCTCAGCAGGAGTAGTATATCTAAATAGTGAGGACTTACAGCAGCATTACCATTAAAAGGTGGACCTCAACTGGTACCAGATGCCTTCTAGGGAAAGAGGCACTGAATGAAGAGCCTCACCCAGGTGTGAAAATAACTGGTTATGTCAGCATTGTTCTGGACTAGCCTTCTTCTCCAAACTAGTGCCTTCCAGAGGTTTTGAACTACAACTCTAATCACAAATGGATAATTGACAATATGGGTATGTGTTATTTTAACATCAGATTTTTCTCCAAAAATGGAAACTCCTGGTTTAAGGAGAGGGGGGAAGTACACGCTGGCATTTTGATGCCGGTGATATTGCATGGAAGCTGCAAAAAAAAAAAAAAGTGGCATGCATGAGGAGCACCAATACCACAATAAACACCCATCCGGAAGCACCTTGTGTGCCCTGGCACTGAAGAAAGAGTCACAGTCTAGTGATGGAAGATATGTTTGTTCCTTGATCCACCAAGGTTGGCTCACCCGGTGCTAATCTTGAAGGATTTAAAAACCCCTTAACTGTATTCTTGTTTGCTCTTCCAAGCTCTGAATCGATCCGAGGGTTTTTAATTCCTCTTGGTACCAATTATAGCTTTGAAGTAAGGCTAGCTTATAGTGTCATTCGTTTCACTCAGAAAACCACCACTGAGAAAACAGAACCATTTGCTCAACCGATCTTCTGGAAGGAAGGCATTGTGAGGCAAATGTGAGCTTGGTCAACGACGGGGAGAGGCAGCTTGGATCTGACTATGGAGGGAGGATGGACTGCAGGGCCAGCCCTACCGTGAGGCAGAGTGAGGTGTGGCAGCCTCAGGTAGAAGATGCTGAGATCAGGAAGTGGCAGGGAGGCATTGGAGGTCAGATCTGTGTGTGCCACACAGGCTGCCCTGAGGATTCTATAGAAGGAATAAGATTCAACAGCCAGTAGAGATGGGAGAGAAATTCAATCTAGTTCACATTTAAATGCGGACTTGCTACATTTACATTTTCTGAAACAATGCATGAACCAAAACACAGCCGTCCTTTGAAATTTGCACTAATCTGAATTTTGTACAGGCATACCCCACTTAACGTCGCTTCACTTAATGTCGCCTCGCTATAACGTATGTACTCCATACGCCACCATACCCTGCTTAACATACGCGTGCATTGCAATTACGGACACTTAATGGCATGACGCCGCTGCCATCTGGTGGCGAGTGCAATGCAGTACATGCATAGGTAATTGCTTCACTTTAAGTACATTTTCACTTTATATACACGCTCTGGTCCCATTGCGTACGTTAAAGTGGGGTATGCCTGTAATGCAGTTCTCCAGCCAAGCAATATATACAAAAATGCATATGCTAGGGTAAAGTGTGTATAAAAATACATGTATTAGTTAAATAACAAAAAAGAAATGAATTATATTAGGGGAAATTGCTCTGCAATAATGTGTATATTAGGCAAAACTGCATATAAAATGCGTATAGTAGGATAAATTTGCACAAAAATGCTGATGAATTTTCATGAGAACCTTTTGTTTTTTAAAAAAAATTGCAAACAGATGTAGAAATGTGGAGAACTAAACCTAAGATTGGGAAAATGAGAAAATGAAATCAACGTATTCACCCACCCCTAACTGCCATTCTGGTCAGCTTCTGTGCATAAAATTACCACTACTACCACCACCACCACCACCACCAATCCTTCACCAGCAGGTCCCAGGGTGGGATACAACAGTTTAAATTTCAGTGTTAAAAACAACTGAAATATGGGTGGGGGTTCTAGTTCTCCAGATAGCAAAATGTCTTGGGTCAGCCCTGGGGTACTTGAAGAAGGAATAGTGGGTGCAATACAGCTAGGGGCGGCCACTTACATATTGCCCCAAAAGAGAGGAAATGCATAATCACCAGGGATTTGTGAGAAATTCAATTCAGTTAGCATTTCAAGCCGAATCTATCACATTTGCACTTTCAAAAATATGAGAGCCAAAACACAGGCATCCTTTGAAATTTGCACTTATCCAATTTTTGTAATGCAGTTTGTCAACCAAACAATGTTTACAAAAATGGGTATGTTAGGGGAAAGTGTGTATTAAAAATGGATATATGAGTGAAAATAACATAGAAAAATGCATTATATGACAAGAAATTACTTGTAACAATGTGCACATTTGTCAAAACTGCAGACAAAAATGTGTTTATTAGGAGAAATTCACACTAAGATGCTGGAGAATTTTCATGATGATTTTTTTTTAAAAAAAGAAAAACATAAATTGCGGCAGAAATGTGGATAACTGAATTTAAGATTAGAAAAATGAGAAATCTAGAGAACCAAAATTGACAGAACGTTCCATCCCTAATAATCTCCAAAGAAAACAATGATACAAATTTACATAAAATTTGCATATGCAGATTTATCTGTATAGATGCAAACTTAGAAATAATAACAAAAGCTTAAATAGAAATACAGTAACCTCACCATAGTGGGGATAGCTATGAACAGGTGACATGGGTGCCTGTACAATCTGCTGACCCAGTACTGACTGTTGATGGACACCTTCAAGGCCCCTTCTGCTCTCCCTTCTGATGGCTCTTTATCATCAAACCAGAATTGGATTGGACACTCCTTTCCATAGATGATGCCTAAGCTCTTGGGTGGAGAGGAGAGTCAGACGGGATACATAGCCTGTGATCTCCACCTGCTGAGCATCCCTTTGTGCCAACCTCCTGCCGCAATGGGCTGCAGCCTCCTGTTCCCACTACTGGTGTGTTACTGAAATTAATAATAGAAACCGTATAAGGTTGCTTCCCTTTACTAACTCTTCCAGTCACTTTGGATGGCAGCTGGGCTTATTGTTTCTGATGGAAATTTCAGAAAGCTGGTAAACTCTTAGCCTTGCCAACAAATAGCCCCAAAAATCTTCTGGTGATTGGTCACTCGCACTACACTAAACTTCGGAAGCTCTTTTCTAATGAGTCAGGCCTATGGTCTGTCTAGCACAGTCTTGCTATAATGATGGGCAGCAGCTCTCTAATGCAGGGGTAGCTAACCTGTAGCCCTCCAGATATTGGACTCCCAACTCACATCATTAGTATGGCTAATGATTGGGGATGATGAGAGATGTAGTCTAACCACATCTGGTGCGCCACAGGTTCCTCACCACTGCTCTGAAAGTCTCAAGGGGAAGCCTTTCCCAGAATCTACCTAGAATCCTTTTAACTAGAGATGGCAGGAATCAAACCTGCAACCATTGAGCTATTGATCTTTGCCCAAAAATGCATGGTGCAAAATCAGTCAGTTTTGCCAAAGCTCAGGACTAAACCAGGGAACATTTAAACCTTCAGTCTCGTGGTCTCCCCGGATGAGCCATAAGATAAAGTATTAAAGCCACAGCGTCCCTATCCCTTTTTTTAAATTAAACCACCATGAGGGCTTTGTTGCTGAAAAGCGAGTAGACATTTTTCAAATAAATATATGGATTGTAATGATGTGTCTTTAGGTAAGATGTGTTTAATATAATAGAAATTTAGAGCTGAAACACCAAAGTAAATGTATACACCTTCAACTCAGGTTAAGCCTTCAAACATCTGATGAAGTAGATTGCAGCCCACAAAAGCGTATACCATAATAAATTTTAGTCTTTAAGGCAGGGGTGGAGAACTGGATATCCATTTATCTCCCCTACCCCTGCAGGCCAACTTTGAGAGGCGAACAGGACCACCTACCTGTCAATCATCTGATACCAGCTGATTGGCAATCCCTGTGACTTTACCTGCCCTCACCTGACACCATATACGACATCAGATATAGGACAGGTGGATGTGGCTAGGCCAAAATGATCCGGTGGGCCTAATCCAGAACTTCCCCACCTCTGTTTTCAGGTACCACACAACTCTTTGTTGTTGCTATTGTGAGAGATTAGCACAGCTACTCATCTGGAGAAGTTTAGAGGTTATCTGATTACTTTTTTAATGCCATACCACAGAGGGGGAAAACTGTATTGGCTCTTCAACTGTTTGGAACCTAGTGATGTTTCCAGCTTAAAGACATCAGCGTGACACATGCCCAAGTTTTCACTCTGACCTCCTCACTGTGGCACTTCAGTCCTCCTTTTCCCCATTGTACATTCATGATGCTTGCAATAGTATGTCACGTTCCTCCCTCACAAAAGGGAGTTGTGACAGCCTCTTGGGATGCTGGTAAACTAAAATTAGAACTGTGTCATCTAGAGAGAGGTGCATGTAGATCACTTTTCTCTCTCCTTAAAGAGATATTGTAGCAGGACAGCACAAATGATCTTACCCTACAAACACACAGAGCTATGAGTAAGAACTCTCAGGTGATCACATGTAATAATTACAGGCACCTTGGGGATATATCTAATGATTAGTGACAATTTATTAAGTCTGCATTAAAACAAGGTTCTTCATGAGCTAATCTTCCACCCCAAGAGAGGCAAGGAACTCTTTTGTTCTTCAATTATTGGTTTAGACAGATTGTTAAGGAGCAGAAAGGAGACTGTTGATCAAGGAAAAACTGACACATCTCTAGGCTGTTTTGGCAGGTTGTGTCCTAACATAACAATTCTTTTTATAAAAGACACAGACACAAAGATTTTTAGAACAAGGAGGGGAAACTTGTGGCCCTCTGGATGTTGTTGGACTGCCAACTTCCATAAGCTCCAGTGAGCATGGTCAGAGGTCAGGGAAGTTGGCAGCTGCAGTCCAACAACATCTAAAAGATCAAAGGCTCCCCATCCCCAATTTAGAACAGTATTTCCCCAAAGATTGGATGCTTGAGGCATGTGTCCCTCCCCTACTTAGGACACGGAAAACATTTGTTCTAGAGAGTGTAAAAACTACCAATGCCGAGAGAAGCTCATTATGATGAATAAAATAGTTTTTAAAAATAGAACAATCCTCTAAAGTGCCACTGATAGCAACTGCACACTGCCTGCATGATTCTAGAAAACGTGTATTTCAAAGGAATTAGCAGAATGTTCTTTGTTGTGGAAATCACTTACATGGAGTGCTTCCCAAATGCATACAAACATCTGTTGCCAAAAACATTTACCTATTTCTCATCTTAATGGTATATCTACCCCTTTAGAAGTGAAAAATCTCTGCAAATCTAGATGTTCTAATCTTCTGAAGAGCCAGCCTTGGATAATTTTGAATCCCATGCATACTTTTATTTTTTATGCAATTAAGTTCTACTGAGCTCAACCGGATTTGCTTCTAAGTAAAAGCGCACAGAATTCTCTAATCTAAATGGACTTGTGTTGCTCCATATGAAACATTATCCATCGTACCTTTATTAGGCCAACTGAAGTGCCACAAAATAGTGGACAAGCAAGTTTTCAAATTCTCCCAAGCTTTTATCAGGCTGGATGTTAAGCAAAATGGGTAGGGGAAGTTGAATTGGCTTTAAAACCATAAAGTCTGTAATGATATCCATCTCAAACATTGAGTGTGGGAAGAGATACATTTAATATATTATCCTAGATGTCATGCAGGTTACACCTAGGGATACTGGGAAAATGAAACACACAATGGCATATTCCCCTCTTTGAAAACTATAAAATCCAGCTGTTCTTTAGATCCAAAGTATTCCAACACACACTTTTTCCATTAATAAACTTGAAATGCCTAGAACTATGTTCTTGGATGGGCAGCATACAGATATTTGTACATAGCACTTGCTTAAATATATGAATTACTAACTGGTTTGCCTTTAATTTCACAAGCCCTGCCCCTACCACATTCCACAATAAACACCTCTGCATTTTGGGATAGAAACCTTCCTTGGTGTATGCTAAATATACCCTGAAAATTGGGTGAGGATCAGATTAACAAATCTTGATATATACGTGTGCAAACATGCACCATTTTTTATATACAGATTTGACATGTGCTATACGGGTCACTGAAGGGAGAAAAATTGTGTCTAGTGTTTTTAAAGACAATGACTTTTTATAACACCTGAAAACAAAGGGCTATGTTGGTTGCCAGAAGCAAACAATGAGGGGGAGGGTTGCAGCAGCTCACCTACCCCCACTAAAGCACCATTTACTGGTTGTGTTTTATTAACAACTAATAACACAGTATTAGTACTTGTGACTCCAGTCCAGAATGATGAATGCCAGTTACGTAATCATCGGTGTAAAAATAATGCAGCAACGTTTTCTTCTAGCTTCGAACCAAGAACATTGAGTAACACTGCCAACATGTTTACAGAATGTACTAGGTAAATATTTTCTGTCTTTTATCTGGGATAAAAATATTAAAATGGCTTTGTTACAGATTTTCAGATAAATAAAAGGAACCAGGAAAGTACAAGATGATATATACAGGAATTATCAACAGGTGCTAGGTTCAAAAGAAGTACAAGGCAAAAAAAAGCATTTTTAAAATAAATAGGTTAAGTATGGAATTAAAACGTTGGATGCATGGGGACATTCAGGTCTTTCCTCCCAGGGCAAATAGCAGCTTCAGAGGAAATTATTTTGGTTGAGAAAAAGGGCGAGGGGGAGAGAAGGGTTAACCCCATGCCACAGTCTATCTGCATGCCCTGTATCCCCCATGGTTGCTATTTAAAATATTTATCTATAAGATGGAAATGCGATCATGCATTTCTCTTCTTGTCTAGCCTGGCCATAATTCTCTGATGGGAACTGAGCATTTCTGCCTGTTTTAAAATAATAACAAACAGAATGCTGTCCTTTGGCTTTTACCAAATCTTTATAATTATGCAAAATATATAAAGATTTCATTTATTTAACAAATTTATATCCCACCTTTCTTCACAAGACAGCAAGCACAAATACAAAAACTATAAGCACACAATAACTCAGTAACTTCCCTAACCAGACTGAAGCCACAATCTTAAAACACTCTTACTAATGAGTAAGCTCCACTGAAGACAGAGGGATGTACTTCTAGTAGACCGTCTTCCAAAACAGCTACTTTACTCCCAACTTAAGGATGGAAAACAGAATATCGGTGCACAGCAACAGAGGTTTAAAGATATTCTTAAAGATAATCTAAAAAATGTAGCATGAGCATCGAGACCTGGGAAGTTTTGGCCCATTGGATATCGGCTATTATCAAAGGTGCTATGGACTTCAAGAAGCACGAGTACAGGGCGAAAGGGACAAACGAGCTAAGCGGAAAGCACGTCAAGCAAATCCTCATTGCGAAAGTCTTCCGTTTGGAAACCTATGTCCTCACTGTGGGAGGCTGTGTGGATCTAGGATTGGCCTCCACAGTCACTTACGGACCCACTGTTAAACCTTATCTTGGAAGACAACCTTACTCGGTCACGAGTGATCACCAATGAATGACTTCTAGTGAATTGACAAGGTCAAGTGACTTAAGAGGCAACCCTGACCCCCTTTCAAAAATGACTACAGAGGACAAAGTCCAGACCAGAACAAGACTGGTGAAACAAAAGCCAAGAGGGGGAAGGAGCCAAGGACTGAAAATGTCTAAGGACAGAAAAGAATTGAGAAAAGAAAATGAAATAGACAAATGCACTTCTTTTCAGACTTAAGGAATGGACCATCGCAGACCCGCATCTTCTTCCCTTCTTTTTGACTGCTATGGAATCATGACTAATGAGTGTGTATGCTTAAATCTTGAACCAGCCCCAGGTTCTAGGGATGGAAGGAACAGTGTTAAAATTGAAAATCACTCTTTGTGTTGAAACTGAATACTACTAGAAGTTATGTTAAAGTACCTACCAAAACCCGTGATATTTTTGATCTGTGTGGTTCAGATTCAAAGAAAAATTTTACACAAGTCAAAAAGTGCATGCACTTTCATATATATATAAAAACCTCCACCACACACTATAGATTCCCAGTCCAGCCACTGAGGCACCAAGACCATATGGAATCTATGAACATAACCATAATAGGAGACAGCATAATAGAGAGAGCGGTGTATGCAGGCTACAAAGTTCATAACAGTGCTAATGGTCTGACCTGTACTTTACATGCAGAGAACCACATGCAGCTTATCAACTGAAATACTATCAGAACCATAAGATCATTTTGCTCTTCAACGCAGCTGAAAAGGTAGAGTAGCAGGAATTTCAGTATGCCCAGTCAGTTAGGAGCTGCCCATTAGTAGAAAATGAACTTGTGCCTTAAAACAGATTCAGGTTGTTGATCTGCTAATGAGCACCAGGAATAACATGGGTGCTTTTTTACAGTTTAGCATTTATTTAATAAACTTGACACATGCTTCTAAAGCAGACCAAGGGGACTTTGTGTTAAGCCACTTCTCAAACTTGACTGTTGGCAGGGTTGCTGTGATGGATTACTGCGGCTCTTTTTTTTCAGGTTCACTTGGCTTTTCTTCCTTCCCTGTTTCCTTCTCAGCTTCCTTCCCTTCTTCCAGTTCATCATTTTTCGTGTCTTTCCTTGTTTTGTATCCCCTATAAATGGCTTGAATTTTTGTAGCAGCTTGTTCTTCTGTTAGGGTAAGAGCACTTTCTCCAGTTGTTGGTTTCTCCACTGTGTCCTCCTTTACAATTTAAAAGAAAAACCAATTTACATGTCTAAGCTTTGCATTTAACCTGCAGATACTTTTGAAGGGGTATGGGGGGGTGAGCAAGAGGGAGCAAGAGGTTTAAATTACGGTAAACGTAAGTCACATTATCCCAAAAGCTTTTTGGAAGCCAGCTTATGAGGCCAAGGGTGGGTGGGAAGATAAGATGCAATTTGTTTTGTCACTTTTAAAATAGGTATTTTTTACAATACATCCGTGAGGTTATTTTTAGTATTAGATCTTGTAAATGTCATTTGGGCAACTTTCCATCATTTTTTCAAAGGAAGTTTTGCCTGCTAAGAATGTGAGAATTTAGTGCTTAGATAATGCTAACTGTTCATCCTTGGGGATGCAAGGGCAAAAATCTCCCTACTAGAAGAAAGGGGAATAATGCCATAGGCTGCAGTTTCCTTATCTGCGTGCCTACAATGGATAATGATTCCATCACCATTCAAATATTACAAAATGCAGAGGGTACCATTCATCCGAAGTTAAGCAGTTTTAAATCCCAGTGATTTCAACGGATGAATTAAACAGATGCTTAAGCCCCCAAATCTCTTCACATTTACCTGGAAATAAGCCCCAATGAATACAGTAGGGCTTCCTGCTAACTAAACATGCATAAGCACACTGCAAGGTTTTTTTCTACAGAAGCAATGGAACTTAAACACTCGGACTGTGCCTACATTTCCCTGGTGAAACTCTGTTGGACAAAAGTGTAAAGTGGCCCTCAGTGGGGTGTTACCCCTTTGCATACTGGTTCAGAGAGCCAACTGAAATGTCCAGGTGTCTTGAGGAAATGTTAGAAATTGGGCTGGTACCAGTGATGTTGGTTTTCTGGAAAACTATGAACTGGAAAATCAAAGGAAAATCAGAACAGGGTGGTTTATAACATATGCTATTGGAGGTCACTGATTCGTAGGGTCACCATAAGGCGTAATTGACTTGAAGGCATATAATAACAACAAAAGAGAGGGATTTAGTTTAGCATGTTTATCTTACTTGTATTTAAAGCTAAAAACTTTTAAACTGCCAAGCTTACCCAATACTGTATTTGCAACTGGCATCCATTCATTGTTAGTAATGAATTTAGGAAATGTGGAAGTTTTCCATGGGAAAATAAGACACTGGAAAACTTTCACCCCATCACTGCTGGCTGCTGCTTGATGCAAAATGGCTTTGGATATGTGTTAACTGCTCTCTCTCTCAAATCATTTAAGTTCAAGAACTGTTTCAATGGATCAGCAACCAGGGATTTGAAACTAATATCCATGCAGGGAAGAAGAGACTCCATTGCTTATTACAGATGACGCCTCTTTCTCTCTTTATTTTTTCTTTAGAAAAGGGGCCTTGACAAACTGAGTGTTTTGCACTCTAAGTAAGCATTAACTCTAGCCTTACTGATTCAATGCTGCCTTGATGCAGCCTTTGGGGCACAGCAAGATCAGCAGAGGTTAGCTTCATAATAAGGGGCTGAAAAGATTTTTCAGTTTCTGGAAAGGTACATCATGAACTCATGGAACATTGCTTACTGGCTGTGGACTGGGTTCTTCCTTCTTCTCCTCTGTTTTGTCACCACCTCCTGGCGGTGCAAGTTCCTGCAAAAACAAAGGGAATTTTTAATACACTTGCTTGCAAGAAAAGCACCAGAATCTGGAGGTATAGGTGATACTTTATTCAAAATCTTGTCCCAATTAAGACATAGGACAAGGAGCTCATAATCCTTTGGATGAGCTGCTTTCTTTAGAGCACGGTCAGGAAACCCGTGGCTCCAGATGTTACCAGACTTCAACTCCTCAGTCAATATGACCAATGGTGAGAGATGAGATAGGATTGGCTGAGAGACTGTGATTGGTCCAAGGCTACCCAGTGAGCTTCATGGACGAGCAAGGATTTGAACTCCTGTCTCCCAGGTCCAACACTCTAATTACTCCCTACACTGATATCTGACAACATCTGGAAGGCAAAATATATATAGGGTGTGGACATTCATTAATATCGAAAAAAGAGAGGGGATGTCCCCAGAATGTCAAGGAGGGAAGTTCCAAACTGTATAGATTTATTTGTTTATTTTCTTTAAAAGAGAAAAAAATTCTTCTTAAAATACCCAACGCGTTTCAGCCTTATAACTAGGCTTTCATCAGGGGATTTATGTTGTTGAAATGCTTTATTCAATAGCGTATTTCTTCTCACTTTTACTATGGATGGCTTCAATATCTTTATGACTATAGTCTTTTTTCTCTTTTAAAGAAAATAAACAAATAAATCTATACAGTTTGGAACTTCCCTCCTTGACATTCTGGGGACATCCCCTCTCTTTTTTCGATATCAACACCTGGAAGGCCACAGGTTCTCTGCTCCTGCTCGGGGGCGGACTTTGCACCTTGAAGGCTTATGTGATTAAAAAACAAGCACATTAGTTTATCTTTTCAACCACCTTTGTGGTATTATAGCAATCTGTTATCACAAAGTTTCATGCATTCAAGTACTCAATGAACAGTCATAATTATGTCTGAGCTTTCAGCTCAGTTCAGAAATAACAATGTGTGTGTGGGGAGAGAGAAGGTTAACCCATCCTCCCAAAATGGCCCACTGCTTCCCATGCCACTGAGCCTTTCCTGCCACCTCCCTGCATTGGCCGTTATTAATTTTTCCCCTGATCCTTGATCTTCCATGTCTTTGGCCCAAAGTTCTGTACATTAAAGGAGGTATGCCCACAACAGAATAATACTCACATTGAAGGCACGGTTATTGTAGTATCGGTCCTCTATCTTTGCTCCCCATTCACTTGCATCATACCCAGTTTCTGAAAAGAGATTTTTTTTAAAAAAAAAAAGTACACTGAATTCTTCAATATTTATCTTCCTGATCAAGTTGTGCTTATTTAGAGTAGCAACTGCAATGAAACACAGATATAAAGGAACATTTCTTGTCAAGGGTAGGAACCCTCAGTTTTGCAGGCCAATCTTGGCCCGCCTGGGTGTCCAATTTGGCCCATGAGGCCATTTTACCTAAACCATGCCCATCTGTCCATCAGCTGACATCACTGCGGGATGATAGGTGATAGGCAGGGTTCAATCCTGTTGGGTGCTGCTTCACCAATGTGTTCCCTTCAGGGAATGCACTGGTGAAGCAGACCCCTGCACAGAGCAGGACTGAACTCTTCTCTACTCATCAGCTGGTAAGCAGAGAGTTCAATCCAGCCTGGCGCTGCTTCACCGGCTTTAAGGATTGTGGCATCAATTTTCAATGTCTAACTATGTATACATACACCTGCACACTTATATATAGCTCAGTGGTTTTGAAGTAGTGTGCAAATGAAAGGGGGAAGGAACTCCAAGACTCTGTATGGGGTTGAGGAGTCCCCGGGGATTGTAAGTCAGAAGCACACACATTCCCTTCCAAAAAAAAATAGCAATAGAAACAAAGAACAGCAAATGGGTGAAAATGCAAAACACCGATTTAAAATGTCTCGTTTCAGACAGGGAAAAGGGATCTGATAAAGAAAGAAAGGTAGGAAAATGGCTGGAATGAAAGATGTCAGGAAATATTTGTCCAGTCTAATTGCAGCAAGGTATGCAATTTTGCATGAATAAGTTTGGTAGCAGAATGGTAATCAGGGATATTTGGTGGCAGTATAAAAAGAGACTACACTAGCTCCTCCTACTATTTTAAGTGAAGATGGTGGCAAAAGGAAATAGTACACTGCTTAACAATGCAATCCTATGCAAGTCTACTCAGATGCAAACTTTGCTGAGTGGGGCATACTCCCAAGAAAGCATCAATATTGCAGCTTAGATCTGTTTTCAGCACTACGTTCAGCCTAGGAAACTAAGAGCTGCTACTTGATTCATACTACTTTGGAGGACCCAACCCAACCTGCATACAGTTGCTTGTTCACTCTCCTCACCACCATCCCAGTTCTATGATCTAGGCCAATCCCACAGATACATTTAGTCACAGGCTGGAAATAATCCCAATGCCCAGTGACCCAAACTCTTATTTCTTTTTAGATGTATAACCAGCTTTTGGGCTGGAATTCACAGACAGGCTTACTGCATTTATAAAATGCAACAGTTCCCTTCTGAAATAATACAATTAAAAAAACAAACTACAAAACAAATGTTCACATGGAACAACCTGATGGGAGTAAAGGAGAAAAGGGGGCCAGGTTGAAAAAGGGAGGTTGAGAACCAGCATGTTGTAGTCATTATAATACTGGCCTGAGATCAAGGAGATCTGGCTTCAAATATCCACTCAAGTCACAAAGCTCATTGGGTGTTCTTGGGAAAGCTGCTGTCTCTTAGCCTAACCTACCTCACAGGCTGCAAGGATAAAGTGTGGGGTCATGTACACGTGTCACCCTGAACTCTTTGGAGGGAAGGTCGGATAAAAATGAAACACACATTTTAAAAATACTGAACTCGGGAAAATGAAAGAAACACAACCAAGGTGGAGGTGGGGAAGGGTCCAGGTGATTCAGGGATAGATATATAATGGTGTCTTCACCTGCCTCCATTCTTCAAAATGTTCCGAGGGCACAGAGATATGTTTTTCTAGTTCTACAGAGGGCTATGCCTTAAACCAGGGACAGGGAATGTGTGACCTCTGTCCAGCCCTCCAGGTGTTGTTGGACCATCTCTTCCAGCAACCCTGATGCTTGGCCATAATCACTGGACCTGATGGTAACAGAAGTCCAACAACATCTGGAGGGCTACAGGCTCCCCATCCCTATTCTAAACATACCTTTTTGGCCTCTTAAAAACAACAACGCAACCCGATTCTGGTTCCTAAAGTTTGGAAATATGTTTCCTGCCCTGCTTATGTAAACAGACAGATCTGTGCATTGTCCTTACGTTCCATATGAAAGCCTGGCTACACAATTTGGGTTCTGGGGCCAGGACAATGATACGGTGAAGAACCTCTTTATGAAACAGCTGATGCTGTATGCCCTATACAATTAAAATAACCTCCTCAATGTCAATCTACCTAGCAACATCTTCCCTCATAGAACCAATTAAATTCTGAAGGTCTGCTAAAGCACAGAGTGTATTTTGAAGAGAGGGTATTATTCTAAGGGGGCAAAAAAAAAAAAAAGAGAGAGAGAGAGAGTAGATCTCCACCTACAGCTCCAAGGCACGGTTGAGTCTCCCAACTAGGAAGAGGAAAAAGAGTTGATTATTCGAGACAGTGAGGGATTATGTCTCTTGCGCCCAGAATATTCTCCACTCACTAGCTTGCATAATACAACAATTCTTCTCTGGAAGTGTCATTTACTAGACATTTTGAAAACAAGAGGCCAAATAGCTCTGAGCTTCACTGTGAGTCATCTCGCAATTAAAACACCACCACATATTTCTAGCTTGGTCAATCAGCAAGATTGCTTCCTCTGGCCAGCTATTTTCTAAAATGCTGCACGACGATCCTGCCAGAGAACTAAAAGTCCCACGTTATCAAGAGAAGGCCACAACAACATGAATTTAGTCAGACTTGAATTGCTCTCAAGTAGTTTAAAACGAAGAAAGGGACTTCAAATCCATCAGGGGCATTTTCCTTTCCTCAAGCTGTAATCCTACTAGTCATTGACACACTTTCCTAGACCAGTACCTACATATCAGGTATAGAAGAAAGCCCTTTGCCAGTTTTAGCAGAGGACTGAAGTGACTGTAATAGCGTACAAAGAGACCTATATATGGGGAAAGAGAGGTGCAATGATGTGGAAACTTTGCTCCCAGAGAAAACAATACCCCACACAGTACTTGGCACACCAAATGGACAAGAAGGGAAGAACGTGTCTTGTCTGCTCTCACAGACTTCCAGTGCATTCTCTTCTTCCCATCCTTCCCAATCTAGGTTTCCCTGGACCTAAAGAAAAAGCCTCTGAATAAAGCCAGTGCCGGTAGGTGTTACAGCAGGGGTGGGAACCTCAGGCCCTGGGGTCACATGTGGCAAAAGAGCTAGATGTATCTGTAGCCTTTTGGAACATTGCCTATGAGGGCTGAAAAAGGTTCCACAGCCCTGGGTTAGGGTGTCTGACTAGAACTGGGGAGACCCAGGTTCTAATCCTGCTTCAGTCATGAAGCTCACTGGGTGATCTTTGGTTAGTCACCATCTCTCAGCCTAACCAATCTCACACAGAGTAACTGCAAATGTAAAATTGGTAAGGGAGGGTAGGACCATGTATGTTATGCTGAGCTCCGTGGAGGAAGGGTGGGCTATGAGAAAATTAAGTAAGTCAGTTTTATTTATTAATTTTAATAAGGGAAAGCTGTTGGCTTAGAGAGGAAGCGGTTGATTTAGAACAACAGTCACAGCTAAATAAGCACAAAGAGAGCAGTCCCAGAAATCTGGGCAAAATTTCAAGGCTGCAATCCTATGTACATTCATTTAGGTACAAGCCCCACTGAACCAAGGCATTTACTTCTGAGTAACATGCACGAGGTTGGACTACACAAGTGGTGTTAGCCCTGCTCACGACACCCCTGCATTCCAAGCTTTCACCAGATAACACTCACATGTTCTGCTTTACAATTATGAGTCAGAAAGCTTTTACAAAATGAAAACTGGAATTCTATGGATGCCGAATTTCATGCCAGATTATGAACCTTTGATCTTGTAGGCTCGGAAATCTGTGTTTATCGGATGTATGAAAACCTGGTGTAGTAGCCATATAGCACTCACTGCTAAAGCCGTTCACTGTGCTGAAAAAATACTGCAAATTTAATATGTTACGTGTCTAGGCTGTTAACTTTAAAGGTTTTTAAGTCTTCACTTTGAATAGAAAACAAAGGCAAAAAAAATCTTATGGCTGTCGTCATATACACCAGCCTTCCCCAACTACCTTCCAGATGTTCTGGACAAGTCCAATTATTCCTGACAACTGGCTGGCTAGGACTAGTGCAGCGTTTCCCAACTAGTGAGCCACCAGATGTTGTTGGACCACAATTCCCATCTTTCCTGACCATTGGCAATGCTGGCTGAAGGGAGTTGTGGTCCAACAACATCTGGTGGCCCACTAGTTGGGAAGGCTGGACTAGTGGGAGCTGCAGTGCAAAACATGTGGAGGGCACCAGGTTGGGAAAAGCTGCTATGCACACTTCCCTGGAAGGAAACACCATTGAACACAGTGGGACTTCTGACTAGGTTGTCATGGGCCTTTTCTCAGTTAGGGAATATAAAGATATCTGCACACATACATTAAACATATTTGAAGTTATCTGTTTATGCTCACTTTCTCTTTCAATGAGGAGAGTTTCAAAATACTTGGCTGCAAAGCTTGGTATATCTGCTGGCTGGCTCCTCAAGACTTCCCTGGCAAGCCCTTCGAGCAGATTTGCAAATCCTGGAGGAATGCGTTGGGTGGTGTTGGAGAATGGAATGGACATTGTCTCTCACTAGGCTTCTATCACACCTGCAGTTTCATTTAAAAAAGCAATGGACAATTTTTAAATCTGAAAAATAGTATTCTTAATCTACTGAAGTTTATAATGTTGTTGTTGGTCTAGCTTACACAGATATCGCAGGTGTTACAATTGAAGTTATGAAACTCATACCTCCCCCCACCCTCATTCACTGAATGAAGTGTGCAACACAAATGTCTTCATTATACCTAACATACAAATAGCACTAAACTGACCAAAACAACAACAACAAACAACAACAAGCTTGGCTTGCTATCTGATAGGCAGAAATCTGCAACTGAAGCTTTGCACTGGGGCTGCAATGTCTAACTGATGAGATTAGTTGATTAAAAACATTTTAATCAACCAAAAAGGTGCCCTCAATTAACCAGGCAAATTTTTAATTTAAAATTATTTTCATTTGGGAGCATAGGCTGCACACCCTTCTCTGTCTTATTGTCAGACCAGAGAAGTCCTGCTCATCATGGGGAACTAATTTTAAACTATTTTTAATACAAGTACTTGTATAAGTCCCTCATGTGAGAGACAAGGGAATGCTTCTTCTAACACAATGTGACACCTGAATGCACCTGAATATCTAAGCACACAGAGAACATGCTATCTTCTGTAGGGCTTTTCCCACCTTATGTTCAAATTTATCTGCTTAAGTGATTAAAACCCATATACTTAATTGACTAAGATTTCATTGTGGGCCCTGCTTTTCACAGCATGGAGGTAAATATTTTCTCTGGCTAATTGCAGCAGTTTAAACCACTGTTTAAAAGCACAGCTAAAGCAGCCAATTCAAAAGTTGGAAACCTTAAATAGCATCTCAGTTTTCACATTTCTGCCATTAAAAATAAATTCTGCAAAACTAAATGCCAATAGTGTGTCACTGTAATGTTGGAGTTATGATTTTCATAGCAGGCAAAGTCAGGGAGTGCAAGAGTTAAAGCAAAGATAAAAAACATTAATTCATTCTATTCTGTGCATATCACACCTATGCTAAAATTTCAGTTGTCTTTTATATAGTCACAGTTTACATTTGCAGCTTGAGTGAGGTTACAAAAATGAGTTCTTGCATCTCTCATTATCCTAATGAATGTAATTAGACATGCAAGTACTCAGATCTGCAAACAGAAAACAAACTCACCTTATACATTTGCAAATACTTTTAACAGCACAATTCTATACATGTCTACTCAGAAATATTCCATATCAAGTTGGATGGGACTTACTCCCAGTTAAAACATATATGATTGCAATCCTATGCTCTCTACTTGGAAGTAAGCTCCATTTAGCATAGCGAGACTTACTTCTGAGTAAACATATACAGGATTGTACTGCTAATATGATGAGTGATTGCCATCCTACCACAGGTAGATCCCATTGAACTCAGTGGGTCTTGCTTTCTGAGTGACCTGCAAAGGATCAGACTGCAAAACCTACATGATTTTCCAATTGAGGAAGGAGTTCTGATCCTTAAAGGTCCCATAAGTATTCCTTTTGCTGCCATATTTTATCCTATTGCCTGTTCTGATTTGTTTCTCATGAAGTATTAAATTTAAGCAGCTTTGAGTGCAGTTATATTTTGAGGAAATATGCTCTGACTATAAATGAAAGTACAGTGTTGAGATATGGTGACAGTTTTGTGGTTAAGCTATGAGGAACAGCAAAGAGAAAAACAAGCTAACAGTCACAGAAATGTATCCAAGGGCATTAACAAAAATGATTCAATGCTGTTTTTGGTACTGTCCGTGTGGAACACACCAAGGAAGGGGCAAGGCGAAAAAGACCTTGGAGTGTTCAGCACAGAAAGGGGCAGGGGCAGGGGCTTGAATGTGTACCTTGTAATGGCGTGTAATCATTTTATAAAGCTATGCTTTGGCTGGTTTTCTTCAGAGTGGTTCTTCAGATTTGCTCTGTTGAGCTTCTCTCCCAATTGCGCTATTGGTTTATGTATCTATCAAAATAAACTCTGTCGTTTGGAGCATAATAAATTGACTGGAAAGTTTTTCCTTCCACACAAGGTTTAAAAATGCTGCATGCAATCCTGACAGCTAGCTCCACTGAACATAATGGGATCTACTTCTGAGTAAATATGCACAAGATTGGGCTGGAAACTGAGAACTCTTACTGCCAAACAGACATAAGAGTCAACCTCAGAAAATCCTGACTGTGAGATGTGAGGCAAACAAATAATGATAATTTTATTTATTTATTTATTGGATTTCTTAGATAATAAGAACAAATGGTTAACAGTGGGGCCATAAAGCCCCAAAATGTAGAGGAAATAAGTGTACAACCATAGTGAAATCAGATACACATCAAGACATAGTATGAAGAAATATTTATATAAGCATGAATGTCAAATATGTTTATTTTTTACACAACTTGTAAAGATATTTATAGTGCAATCCTATGCATGTTTACTCAGAAGCAAGTCCCAATGTATTCAGTGGGGTTTACTCAACCAGGAAGCATGCACAGGACTGCAACCTCAAGTGGTAAGGAACAGCATGGAGCAGGTGCGGCAGCTCCAGGAGAACTACGGAGCCAACGGAAACAAACACCTGCAAAAGCCATATTGAACCAAGCGTCTCTTCTCCACCCCCACACCTTCAACAGTGGTATTAAAAAGGGGGTTGAGGTTGCAATTTGATCAACATGGCAAGTTCCCTGGAAGATGATGGAACTTGTCTGAGCTACCGTGCATAAAATCATGAATGTGGTGTTTCCAGCTGCCCCACTACCTCCGGCCTTTGGAGGGCTTGCAAGAAGTGGCTGCAGGAGTGAGACTGCGGGTAACATCACGGGTGGGGTGTTTCTAGGAGCAAAGCTGAAAGTGTCTTAATTTCCTTTTATTTTTGCCATATTGCCAAGAGGTGTAACGTGGCCTGCTAAAGAATGTAATGCTATTGAAAATGTAAGTATTGAAAAGGGTTTTGTGTTTGCTGTGACATTTGTTATTGTTTTATTACTGCTGTTATATTATTTTATTATGAAATTGTTTTTGTAATTGTTGTTTCCTTTATTGTAAGCCTATTTGAACACAATTTTTTTTCTTTTTTTGTAAGTCGCTTTGAGTTCCATTTTGGAAAAAAAGCAACTAATAATAATAACAACAATAACAACTTCACTCACCCAACCCAAAATTCAGAATCATGCCACTTTAACCTGTTTTGCAACTGTTTTATACTAGTTTTATGGTTATTGGATTTTAAATAGATTTCTTTTTCTGAGCTGCCTTGGTTTCCAACCAAACGTATACAAGATATGCAGAATGGCCACTATTTCTTTTTAAAACACATATAGCATCCTTCAATCTGTTTAGGATTCCAGGACAAAGTACAATTTAGTGCTGCTGTGACTAGTCATCATTCCTCTCGTTTACTGTTCGGATCTGCATAGAAATGTCACATGCTGTTTTTCACAGCCTTTGGCTGGAGTAATTTCCTCCACCCCCTCTATACATAGCTGTTTACATACCAACTGAGAATCACACTTCCTATATCAGATGAAATGGCCTCCATGAAAACCTATGCCTGGTAAATCTGTTAGCCTTCAGGGTGACACAATATCCTTTGTTGTTGTTATTTATTTATTTCTTGCCTTTCCCTCACCATGAGGTCTCAGGGCAGGTCACAATATTTTTTAAAAATATAATATTAAAAACAGTAACAACAGATTACTCATAAGGCATTAGTTACCTATTAGGCATTAGTGACATGTCTTCCAACTCCATTATTTAATAATTAAAAATATGAGAGGAGCTGGGGATACTTCCAGACTTCAGTATTTTGGGATGGCATTCAATCACATACCAGCAAATTCAGGTTGCACGATTATAGTTCATTGGAATGTCTTTTACAACATACCTGCTTCCCCCAAAATCTGGCTATTTGCAATAAGGAAAGTGCAGGGAAGATGGATTCTAAAGCATGGGCTAACACTTGCCTTGACATAATCTCAGCTAACCTCCCCACAAACAAATCTGGATAAATGCTCAATAAACAGGTCGTCTGGAATCACTCTGGGTCTCGCATCTACCTGGAAGCCATACTAACTTCCATAAAAACCATACATCCTGCTTTCAGATGTGAAAGCGTTAATCACCCGTCGCTTCCAGACGACCTGTTTATTGAGCATTCATCTTGATTTGTTTGCCAGGAGGTTATATGATGTCTCATCAATCAACCGTTATCCCCCACTTTGCAATGCATTTTCCCTTCACTTTCCTCAATGCAGGAAAAGTCCAGTTGTTTTTGAAAGACGGCTGACTTTTAATTGTTCAACCTAAATTTGCTAGTGTGCGATTGAAACCCATCCGCAAAATAGCAACTGTCTGCAAGCGTCCAGCGACGGGGAACCTGTGGAGGTCCAGATGTTGCTGGGCTCTAGCTCCTCATCTGCCCCAGCCAGGGATGATGGAGCTGTAGTCCAGCAATATCTGAACCTCACAGGCTCCCTTCCCCGGGTTGACCAGATAAGGCACTCTGCCCATGCTCAGAAACTCTCGTTACAACCCCCATTTGGCGCGTGCCAGGCTTCCGGGGATCAGGACGCTAATTAAGCCCTGCTCCTCCCCCTCCCCACCAGAAGGTTACGTCACAATAAGGCTCACCGCACTCCTGCCGGTCTTTTTTTTTTTTTTTTTGCCTCAACTCGCGGCTACTTGACTGTGGGAAGCGGGAGACGGGAGAAATAACAAAACCCCGCCTCAACAGCGCCGCAAAGGCCTTTTCCCGGGTCGCCTAGGTGAACAGCGGGGTGTTTGTGTGCGTGAGGCGTGAAGACCAGTGTTTGTCGTTGGTTGCCTTAGCAATCGGAATGGGACGGCAAGCCGGGAGAATCAGAATAGCGAAACCGTTGGTCGCTTGGTTTAGCAGAGCCTTGAATTCATCGGCCTCGAACCGCCCACCCATTGGATGAAGGCCCCGCCTTTCAAGCAACAGTCCTTGCCCCCCCCAGAGCCCGCCCACTTGGCCACGTCTAAGCCCGTCCTTTAATATATTACCTCAGCGCCGCCCCTGCCCCTCTTGAGCCTCACCTCGTTGCCTGTTTTGATTGCGAAGCTCGCGGTGGCGATGCCAGTGAAGGAGGCGGTGGCAAGGCCAAGCCTTTAGGTCAGAGCCGGCCTAGTGCATCTAGTCGGGGTCCATTGACTTCGGACTCTGGAGACAGAGTGGGAGTAACAGTGGTCCTGAGGGCGTTACGTAATAAAAGGCAACGATGGCGTCACATATTAGGCCTCTCGGCCAACATCCGGGGTTTCAGGCTATGAGGGTCTCAGCACAGCACTGTGATCCTCAGTAGGGAACGGGCAGGTACAAAATGTTGGGCCAGCCTAGTGTAGTGTGTCGGGAAGGCTAGGGGCTCCCTAGTGACTAGGGAGACTCGGGCCCAAATCCTCTTTCAGTCAGGAGTTCTTTGGAGGACAGGCCAGATATAAATAAAATAATATTGAGGATATTAGTATGCATCGTGGTTAAGAGTGTTAGAAGAGGACGGGGGGCTGCAAATTCAAATATCCTCTCTCATAATTTGGGCCAAAATCATTAAGTCTCATAGCCTAATTTATCTCAGATTTTTGTGAGATAAAATGAGGAGAAGGGAGGGGAGAACCATGTAAGATGCCTTAGGTTTCATTGGAGAAAGGCTGGATATAACGATACAGTGATATAACGATACAGTGAAATGCTGTGAAGTTCTTTTAAAACGTTTAACCAACTTGAGTGTAGCCTACTAGCAAAGGTATATGGGAGTTCTAGAAACGGACACGTTGATACCCGCAATGTTGTGTACTCCTATAACCCTTCGCCAGTCGTCTAAGCTCATTTGTGGCCTCTTCACATGACAATGTAGGTATGCTGCACACAAGTGGGAATTGGGATGACAGTGGTAAGCTCCACCCCCCCGACATACAATCACTCATTTGGAGGCTGGAAAGAATTGTCCCTAATTGTGCACAAATGGCGTAGGTTGTACCCACACAAATTCCTGACTGAATGATTAGAGCCTACTCACATAGCACTTCGGGTCACTATCAGCTGGACATGCGGAAGTCCTGAGCACAGCTTGGTGCCATGACCCTGCTTCCCTACTTAATGCATATCCAGTTTATGTACACTGCATATGTGTGGAGAGGGTTTCTCTGGAATGTTGGGAGACTTAAACATGTACACCCATCTTTTCAGCATCTGTATGTACATGCCTAGAGGCCTTTGATTTAATTAGAATCCCACATGAATATCTGAAGACCAACATTTGCTCCATAATATGTATATGGTGGTATTTCCTTTAGCAGTCAGTACAGAAAGTGTGGATCACATGTGTACACTTATTTTTAAACACTCATGTATGTATCAGGGAACCCTTGTCGGGCCAGGGTTCCAGGATGTGTATATGTGTGTATGTATGTCATGAGGCAAACATGTTTGCTCTGTAAAATAGGATGATGCTCTAAGGCTGCACTCCTTTGTTCTTTTAATTGAAAGTACTATGAAATAATGGATAGTACTATTGAGTGAATATGCATATGATCTGGCTACACATCTCATTGAAGTTAGTGGGACTTTTGAAGTGTGTGATCTGCCAGCATACCCTCCATTTCTTCCCTAGAGTAACAGCAGACTCTTTATCAAAGGTAAAAAGAAAAGGAGCATGTCCAAATGTAGTTCCTGGCTAGTATTTTTAATCCATTTCGGGTGAAACTTAAGGATATTTGAGATACTAGGTAAAGACAAACTTGCATTTGCCACATCGTATGCACTCAACAGGGAGCTGCAGCCATTGGCGACTGATAACTTCTCGGAAGGCACAGAAATATAGTGACTTGCTCAGAGGGGCTTCCAAGCTCTGCATTGGAGGCTTCTGAAACCCAAATTTTTGGAGTATGTTTTTAGGAGGAGGTAGGGAGAGATTGGATCAGATTTATAAGCCAGGTATAGCCCTTCATGGTATCCTAGCCTATCTGTGATAGGCCTGAAACAGCTTGACCAAATAAAGCAGAAATTGTGCTATAGTATTCTTGCTGGTGCAGATCCTCTGTTAAAATACATTTTACCTTTTTGTTTGTTTATTACTTTTCTGTCCCACCCTTTCCCCCCAAGGAACTCTGGGTGTATTAAGCTTTCAAATGAAAATGATGAATTTTTTTTTCTTCCTTAAGCCACACCTTTCCGTCTAGTTTGCCCCAGCTCAGTTGTGAGGTCACAAGGAGGTTTGTCACTTTAAGATACTGGCTGTTGAGATTCCCAGAACCACGTGGTCTGTCTTCCTGTCTTTGGTCAGAGGGACGATGGCTGCTTCCCTGCTGCTTGTGCTCCTGTTGGCTTGGACGACAGGTGAGTGTGGAGAGAAGGGGCTGCTGCATGCTGTGCATGGGCAAATGGCATTCTCCCAGAGGCATAAGTCAGAGAGAAACTGCTAGGATTGCTTTTACTTACCTGCCTCCCATTTGAATCTGTCCGGATGAGAAGACAATTTCAACTCTTAACAAAAAGAAAACTAAAGCCAGGGTTTTTTTGAAGGATGGATTGGAGGAGTGCTTCATCCTTCTCTCTTGATTGGTAGAGAATGTTTTCACCTATCCTTGCAATGCAGCCCTATGCATAATCGCATTATGGATTATGCAATCCATAATGTGGATTGATTACTACTGTGGCCTTTTAAAATGCTCTTTAGATAAATGGGGGGAAACACATTATTTGCCACGTTTTCATCACCCAGGTTGTGTGACAAGGCGTCTCTTAAAGAATTACAAAACTTAACTTACGCAGGTGAATGGCACCTTAGTTTCTGCTAACCCCTCCCCCCAAAAAAGAGTATAGTGTTTTGGTGATTTTGAAAAACAAGCAGCAAATGATACTTAGCTATAGGGAACTTTGTGGACCACCAGATGTTGTTGGACTGGAACTCCCATATCCTTGACTGCTGGCCATGCTGGCTGTGATTGATGGTAGTTGAAGTCCAACATCTGGAGGGCCACAGGTTCCCCATATAGGGGAAGGACTGTTAGAGCAGTGGTCGAGTATATCCTTTGCATGCAAAAGGTCCCAGGTTCAATTCCTGGTATCTCCAGGCTGGAAAAGATTTCTGTCTGAAACCCTGAAGAACCACTGCCAGTTAGTGTAAACTGTGCTGAGCTAGCTGGACCAGTGATCTGACTTGGTATAAGACAGCTTCCTATGTTCCTATATAGATGGCATTTCCAATATCTTTCCATCAATGAATATTAATCATTTTCTCTCAGGTGTGATAATTTCCTGGTAGTCTCTTAGCCTTTGCAATGGGAACTAACACAGAAGATCTCATAAGGCTTACTATGTATTGCCAATAATACAGGCAAGTCCGAAAAGTGTCCATGTAAATTGTTGTGCATTGTAATTCATCAACCTGTACTTCCAAAGAAGGCTAGATGCACCACAGTTCCAGCTGTGCAAGCTATCAAAAGTTCAGTAGGCAATAGTTTTGTCATTTTGATTAGACTTTAGTTGTATATGTAGGTTATATCTGACATTAGCATACTCAGAGTTGACCTATTGAAATAAATGGACGTGACCAACTTAGGTCCATTAATTTCACTGGTCTGTTCTGAATAAGACCAAGTTGAATATAAACCTTTGTCAATAGTGGATGTCTAGAATTTTATGAACGTCCTGGGTCACATGTGAATGTCCAAAAATCCAGAAAAACAGTTACTAATATTCTTCTATTGTCAGTATTCACTGAACTGACATATGTCTGAGAAATAAGGATAAATAGCCACTTTGAATGTCTCTGGCACTAGTAAATGTTCTAATAAATGTATGTTTATTTTCTTGAGATTGTCAGCATTCACCAAATGTTAGGCATTCGTTATAAAATATATAGAATCTTTTTTCTCTGTTTCTTGGATCATGATTGTTTAAGTTAACTTTTTCTGAGTAAACTTAAAGTTGAGGTCCTAAACAACTGCAATCAGAGGAACAGAAAAACATCCTTGGTGTGTTTGTGTGTTTTCCAGAACCAATGAAAGCATGCATATGGCCCAAAAGATTTTCTTGAGATTTAAAAAGAAAGGGGAAATGAAAGTAAAATATCTGAGGATATGTTCCTCTTCTCAGTAACAGACTTAGCTTCCTTGGCAACCTGACACAAATTGGCAGTTATTTTTGCAGTCAGAAAAAATCTGAACATTGATTGGCTGCAGAGGAACTGATATCCACAGGAACATTCCAGAGAGACCACCCATTAACAGGAATGTCATGACATTTTGTGTACCCCCAGGCGCTATACTTCGCTTTGCCTCCTATTATGGTGATCACATGGTACTGCAGAAGAAACCGAGTCAGGCAGTCATATGGGGCTATGCAGATCCTGGCACCACCGTAATGTTGATTGTTTCCCAGGGTCACAATCTTATGGAAAAAATGGCAGAGACTGAAGGTAAAAAATAAAGATTCAGGATTGACAAAAGGCAATTCTTCACAGAGAATACTTAAATTATGAAGTGTGTAACTACAAGATATGGCAGTGGCTGCCAACTTGGATGGCTGTAAAAGGGATTAGACATTCATGGAATATAAAACTATCAATGGCTACTAGTTATGGGGTTGTATCCAACTAAGTTATACATTAAGCATTGGGTAAAATCCAGATAAAATTGAGGAATTGTTGGTCAGAGATTCTGGCAGTCTGTGGGAGGATATTCAACCTGTTGTGGGTTCCACTTCCTGAAGCAAGACTAAAAGGTGGAGTGTAAGACACTGACTTGCTAAATGAGACAGCCTTAGGTCAGTCAGTCACCATCATGTATAGCTAGGTAGACCACTATCAGGTGATTATGCTGTCTGTCTCTTATTGCTTACTTGAGATCATTGATTTATTGAATTTTATTGCACTTTATATCTTTTCTTATATCAGGGTAAAGAGCCACCTTCATCCAGTGGACCAGATCAAAAAGTGGCCAACCCTCCATGGGTTGACAAATGGGCAATATAATGGGCATTATATAAAGTCAGATGGATCTGATCTCTCCAAAAACAGCAGGGCTTGCATTTGGTTCCAAATTTAAACCGCACTGACTGCAAGCTGTGACTACAAAGGAACAATCAGGAATGCATGGCTTATAATGTGCTCCCAGTTATTCATTTGCAGCAGCAATTTGTATTCACTACTGTTTAAATATGGCACCGAATGCAATCCCTACTGCTTTCGGCAGCTATCAGATCCACTCAGTTCAGTCAAGAACTGATCCTGCCCCCAAACAGGACTCAGTAACAAATTTAAACAGCACCAAATGCAAACAGATACGTAGTTTGGGGGGACTTTCCCTGAATGCTGAAGCAGTGGTGACGAGGAGTGTCTTTTACCAACTTCAGCTGGTTTGCCAGACCTGGCATCAATTATCTATGTCCTAGTTGCTTCCAACTGGATTACTGCAGTGCTCTTTTAGATGCCTTTAAAAACAGTTCAGAAATTAGAATTGGTGCAGACTCTGATGTTTCCTCCAAAAACTTTTCAGGGAGCAATGGGATCTGGAAAGTAATCCTGAAACCTATGGCCCCTGGTGGCCCTTTCACTATAATGATACGGCAATACGACAAGGAAGAGGTAGCAAATGCGACACTGAAGGATGTCTACTTTGGGGATGTCTGGTTTTGCAGTGGACAAAGTAACATGGAAATGACAGTTTCACAGGTAAGCCATATCACTACCGAGTGCAGTGAAGGCACTGGTTATTTTTCAAAGAACTGGAACATGTATATGCTTGATTGAGATGAAAATGATTGATATAGGCTGAGTTCAGACATAACACAAAGCCATGGTTTGTTAAAGCAGGGGTGAGGAATTTGTGGCCCTCCAGATGTTGCTGGATTTTAACTCCCATCATCTCTGACCATTGGCCATACTGCCTAGGGCTGATGGGAAATGGAGTTCAACAGCATCCAGAGGGCCACAGGTTCTCTTCCCTTGAGCTAAGCCGTGGTTTCCTTCAACATTTGAACTTGAGCCTGCCCCCAAACTATGGCTTGCTTGTGGCTGACAGACTAGGATCTGAAACTCTTGTCTGAGGCTGGCTTACAAACTGCAGTTTGTGTTAATGGTGGTTTTCTGTTATTTCTGAATTCACAGGTCATTAACAAACTATATTTAGGCCCATTTCTTTACTTCAGGAGGTTATTGCATCCTGAAGATGGGAATGTTTTTATAAACTTACAAGGTTGTGTGCTGAAGGTATGGACATATCCATGCTTAGGGATATATTCTCTCATAAGACCATAGGACACTGCCTTCCACAATGCCATATTTGTCCATCTAGCCCTGTGTTGTCTATTCTCCCTGGCAGTGGATCTCCAGGGTCTCATGCAGACAGTCTTTCCCGTCACCTGCTAAACAATCCTTTAACCACCACCATCCCACAAGCCCCCTGAAACAAAACTGTTTTCACACCCCATGAGACGAGCCTCTCAAGCCATTCCACCAGACTGCCTCAGTGGGAGACATGGGACACAGGGTTCATTCCTTCGGCTCTCCTGAAAGAACAGCTCCATCAGGCACATCCTACCCCTGAACTGTTTCTATGCCATCTGGCTATTATAAGAACTACTACTTAGAATTGGTGTCTAAATTTGATTTTTTGCTCTTCCCTCTCTGCCCCTTTCCCCTTGCGTGTTGTGTTTTTTATATTGTAAGCCTGTGGGCAGGGACTATCTTGTATTGATTGTACATAAGCCACCCTGGGAACCTTTTTAGCTGAAGAGCTGGGTACAAATACCCTAAATAATAATATTAATATTAATAATATTAATAATAAAAACAGAAAGAGGTCCATAGCCTGCTGCCCTATAGACATACTCCACATATCTGTTGTCTGGGGAAATGGAACAGGACCCCTATAAACAACGTAAGCATACAGGTGGGTTTGTGTGGGCTAACGTAGTCCTTTCAGTACAGATGGGCCCCGCTTATACAGCAGGTTCCGTTCCGGACCCCCGCCGTAAAGCAGAAATCGCCGTAAAGCGGAACCCCATTGAATATAATGGGGTGCGTCATGCGAAAATGCCGCAAAAGGGCAAAATCGGCTTTAAAAACGGGGAATCAAAGCCGCCGCATTAGCGGAACGCCGGGAAGCGAAGCGCCAGGAAGCGGGGCCCTACTGCACACAGAACCCTTGAATTCAAGCAGCTGTTAGACCCAGCCAGCATACTTGTGAGAGAGGGGAGTAGTAGTCTAACAATATCTGGGCAAATTCCCCATCCCTAGTACACTACCTGCATGTTTCCAAGTCCTTGCCTGTGATTATGATGGCTATGAACTCTGGATTTTCTTAGCATTTGGTGAAAGTCCCTACATTCTGCATTACACGTCAAAAACGGTGTCTTCCCACATGCAATTGTGACAGTGTAAACATCTTGCCTAAAATTGGCATTCAGTACTTACATCCACATGTACTGGCCCAACAAAATATGTTGTTCCTTTACTCTTCTTCCCTCATGCCCTGGGAATAATGCCACAATCAACTTGTTTAGATCAGGAGCTCAAAACAAACTGCCAAGAAGCAAGAAAATAACTTGTCTTCTTGAGATTGTTGTCTGGCAGTTGACTTGCCACCCTTCAGCCTGAGGAGAAACTGGCAAAGGAGCAGTACTATATGGACACATTGCATAGTTGAAGACTCCTGAAGAACTAAGAAATCAAAAGGCTTGAGAAAATACAATCTTGAATCCCTCTGTACAGATTAAATTAGCAGCAGGAGTGGTGTGCACTTACTCCTGTACTTCCCTGGGTGGAATGATGTGGAAAGCTTGACATTTAACTTGTTTGGCCACCTCATTGATACACTGTGTAGACTCTTCCAGAATATCACTATTTTTGGGTGGGATTGAGTCATACCAGTAAATTCAGGCTGTGCAATTAAAACAGATTTGGAGCTCTCATGAAACAAACCTGCTTTCCCAAAAGACTGGACTTTTTGCGATAGGGAAAGTAGTGATTGGGAAATGCAGTGGGGGGTGGAATAGCACTTACTTGATGCAACATTGCCTAATCTCCCCACAAACAAATTCAAATGAATGCTCATTAAATAGCTAACAATGATTAATCTCTGCAGACAACAGGATGAATGTTCAAAAAACCAGGTTGTCTGGAAATGACCTGTGGAACAAGTGTCTGGAAGTGTCTGGGTCTTCCTATAAACCAACAGAAAAGCAGGACATACTCTCAAAATATAGGTAGCAAAGAGACCAAGTCACAGGAATCCAATTAACAAAAATAAAGGTGATTTAGTGATATAAACGTCCACAAATATGTGGAGCATACAGGTTGAAATACAAAATATGCAAGCCGAGGCCACTGAATAAACAAAAGCTAAGGCTGCTCTATAAACAATAATACAAGTTTTCCAAATAATACATTGTTTTGAACTTTACTTAATTATTATTTCAGTGGAATATGTCCTGTTTCCTAGGTGTTCAATGCCAGTAATGAGCTTGCAGAGGCCTCCCATTATCCACTTGTGCGTGTGTTTGGAGCTGCTCTCGTCCAATCTGAAGTGGAACTGCAGGACCTTGCCAGCATCATCTTGCCATGGTCTATTCCGACAGCCAGTAAGAGTCTTTTAAAGCAAAACTTGTAGCAAACAATCTGCAGCAGTGGTTTTTAATGTGTTATATCAAAAACAGATGTTCATTTTTTGGTTTGGTGGAGTAAGATTGGAGCCATTTTCCTTCTTAAACTCCACAGTGCATTTTAGGGTAGAAGACATTGGAGATTAGTTGTGGAAGCTTTGTGTCATCATCATTCCAATAATTCTCCAGCTACCCTCAAGCTCATGACAAGGCTGGTGAGGGCATGGCCTGGGGGGAGTCCTGAAGGCTTGGTAGAGAGGTTTGCAGGGCCACATTTGGCCCACATGTGAGAAGTTCTCCATCCTACATCCAACTGATTAATCATCTAAAGCAAATGTTCCCAAACTGGTCCGTGGACCACTAGTGGTCCACCAGCTTCATTTGGGTGGTCAGCAGCATGTCTGCATTAAATATTCATATTGATTTTTAATTACATTTTTATTGCTTCTTTCTTGTATTGTATTTTATCGCATTGCAGTTTGAATTCTGTGGAATGCAGATTGTGAGACGATAAAGCACAACATAAGAAACAAAAGAAGTAATAAAAATACAAGTAAAATCATACAACACATAGCACGGTACATTACCATTGCTACAACAGGCAGAAAAATCGTTAAGTGGTCCTCTGGGACCATCAGCAATTTTTAAATGGTCCATGGGGAAAAAAGTTTGGGACTCACTAATCTAAATTGATGTATCTGTGAAAGATTCCTAATACTGTCCTCTGTATACAATACTTGCAAATGTCTGTACACGTTAACTGACACCCTCATTCTGGCTCAGTTACATGATGATCCACCCAGGGGGTTTTCCAGTTTCTGACAGTATTAGCTGCTGCAGAAGAATCTGTAGTAATTCTGCAGTATTTCGTGCCAAATGTCTGATCTATCACAGCTGTACAACAGCTAATATCTGAAAATGCAGAAGAAGAAAGAATTGTTTTTGTAGTTTGTTATGTAACATTTGTATTAGTTTGCAAGCTTTTAAATGTTGTTTTTTAAAAAAAATTACATTGAACAGAAAACCTTGGTCATGGAGACTTCAGTTACTTCTCTGCTGTGTGCTGGCTCTTTGGGCGGTATTTGTTTGAGAAGCTCAAGTATCCCATAGGACTGATAGATTCCTCTTGGGGAGGAACACCAGTTGAGGCCTGGTCTTCCAAGAAGGCACTGCAGGAGTGTGGGATCTCAGGATATGCTGAAAAGTAAGGAGGACTAATGACAGCATGTTTTGTTCCTTTCCCACTTGTTTGGCTGTTTCTTCGGTAGTGAATGGTTTTCATCATTATAGAATCCTGTGTGCCCACTTTCTCATAGCACCTCCTCCCCGTGTGGCTATAACACACAAGGGGCCTCACAACCTGTGGTCCTCCAGACGGTGTTGGACTCAAACTCCCATCTTCCTTGAGTGTTGGCTGTACTGGCTGGAGCTGATGGGAGCTGGAGTCAAACAATATCTGGAAGACCGCAAGTGTCCGCCCCCCCCCCGGTCTTGCTGTAAATCCGCTTCTCCATTTAAAACAAGAAAAGGAGTATCAGGTTTGCCTGACATGCCTAGTTTGTTACGCTTCAGATGATCCCGTCCTCTAATGTGACTGTGGTAAATAACCTTGGACCCTGCAATCATCATGATCTGAATGGAGCCAATCAGATATCTCTGGGAAGTCCACAAGCAGAACTTGAGAGCAGTATAGTCTTCTCCTGCTATTTTCCTCCAGTAGCTATCCAGAGGCATATTGCTTCTGACCCTGGAGACAGCATATAAACCTCAGAGCTGGCAACCATTGATAGCCTTATCCTCCATGAATTTTTCTAATCCTTTTTAAAGCCATCTATGCTGATGGCCAACAGCACATATTGTGGTAGCATATTCCATGATCTGGAACAAGATGATGTTTTTGCATTGTTGTTTAGTTTTCGCCTGGTTTGGAGGGTTCAATCCTTGATCACATTAGCAGCATGAGAGAGTTGTGCTGTTTTATTCTGATGGAAATGAGAGGTGTATGTATCTTAAGATAGGATTGATTCCATAAAGGAAGCCACAGACCTGAACTTACAAGATCTGAACAGGGTGGTTCATGACAGATGCTTTTGGAGGTCGCTGATTCATAGGGTCGCCATAAGTCGCAGTCGACTTGGAGGCACATAACAACAACAAGGAGTGTGTTGCACAAACCGATCCTACTCGTTCATCCTAAAAGCAGTTCAGTGAGGGTGAAGACAAATATAAGATTTTAAAAGTAATCACTGCAGGTTCTTTGTTTTCAGTGTGAGATGGATATTGGAACTTACAGGTATATATTTCAGCAGGTCAAGTGCTGGATTAGGTGGATCTTGCCTGTCCCCTTGTTCATCAGGTGGACTGTCCACCTTTCACAATTTTATTTAGGCGTTCATCTGTATGTCCTCTCCCTCCCTCTGCCCCCCAATTCACAACCTTTTTTTTAAAAAAAGTGCAAAACTGCGCTGGGGTCTAGCGGGTGCTCTCTGCAGGCAGCTTTCATTTTGTTCAAAATGTTCCATACATGTTTTTGGAGCTTAGCCTTAGAAGATTTGCTTGCTTATATTTAATGTGAGAGAGATCCTTTAAAATCCCTCCACAACTCTATAAATACTTGGTCTCTTTTATCTATTTATTGATTACATCTATATCCCACCCTTCCACGAAGGAGTTCATGGTGACTCACATGGTTCCTCACGCTACCCTTTGAAGCAGGTTAACCTGAGAAAGAGTGACTGGCTCGAGGTTATCCAGTGAGATTCCTGGCTGAATGTGGATTTGAACTTGGGTCTCCCCGGGCTAAGACTGACATTTTAACCACTACTACACACTGGCTGTCAATCCCATTTATACTTCCTTCCATGATGGAACTCAAGCTTGCATATGTGGTGTTCCTTGGTGTCCTGTGGGCACTGATGAGACCTGGGCCTGCTTAGCTTCAAGCAAGATTGCTCCATCATGTGTCTTCTCTGGGGTGTACAGATACAGTGGAAAAATAAAACGTGGGTTAGATTCAGGAGTAGCAGGCAAGACTTAGATGACAGAAAAGGTTCTGCTAGCTATTAGAGCTAGGATGACACCAGAACAATATAATAATGTAGCCTGAGCTGTGTAGACCTGCTCTTAATATTTCAGCACTTTGACCACAGAGCATAAGTTCCAGGAAGGCAAGTGCCCCATCACCAGAAATCAGGCATTGACTACATGTTGTAAATTCCTTTCTAACTGGTTCATCTTGTATGTTGCAGAGCTACTTCCTCGTATCTTGATGCTGGCCCCAAAGAGTTATCGGTGCTCTGGAATGCAATGGTTCACCCTTTTCTCAACATGACCCTCTACGGTGTTATTTGGTATCAAGGTAGGTAAGTCCCACAGCAGGGTTGATCAGGCACAGTGCCGTCATCGCTACATTTGGACTCTTTCCTCCTCTGTGCCCTATCACAGGTGAATCAAACACCCTCTTGAACACCGATTTGTACAACTGCACATTCCCAACACTCATTGAAGACTGGCGGAAAGCCTTTCATGAAGGGTCTAGTTGGCAAACTCAGCGGTATTTTCCCTTTGGCTTTGTCCAGGTAAGTGGCACTGGTGTGAAGGCTTGAGCGTTGGATCAGTTAGTTGGCATTATCAGACATGGGACAAAGGCAGCACTTTGAACAACCAGTGGGCAGACGCTTAGCCATGCGGGGACTAGAGGGGGCCTGGCCCCACCTAAAATTTTCCTTCCTACCCCCATTTTTTCTTATATAAAAATAAATAATTAACTTTTATTATAGAAAAAAAATCCTCCTGATATGTTCACATGGTGTGGTTCTCCACACCCTTAGATACTGCTATTCTACAATTCATGGGAAACAGGGTAGTAAGATTTGACATATGGATGCTGTTTTCAGTAGCAGGGTTGAATCCCGGATAATGGGTAGTTCCAGCCACAGGGCTTCTTCACAATGTAATCCTGGAGTGATATTAAGGAGCCAATGTCTTTCCTTTACAATATGATGGGGAAAAGATATACAAGGTCACATTTCCACACTGTTGGTGGCATTAGCTATATCTGTAGGATAGGAGTGGTGAACTAGCAGCCTATGGGCCCAATCCAGCTAGCCATGCCAACTGTGCAAGCGTGTGTGCTCTGATATATATGTGATGTGTGGGTGTACTCAGGTACATGTGATGTGTGTTTGGTTTGTAGAGCGTGCATACACACGCCACCTCTGACATGTAGCCCCTAGAAAATTTGCACTGGTGGCCCTCAGGCCTGAAAAAGGTAGCCACTCCTGCTGCAGGAAATGGTGCCTTCCCTGTGCTCTGGACCAGAACACAGGTTCTGGACTTGTGGGAAATGTCATTTCCAGCTGTGGTTTCTTTTCTGCTACTGACACACCCATATTTCTTCTCCCACTGCAGTTGCAACTATTATGCCAAAATGGATAGGTGGCATATCTTCCACAGACTTTATGTTCTTGATGGGGGTTTGATCATATCCACACCACACATTGAAAGCGCTCTTATGCCATTCTAATGGTCATGGTTTTCCCCAAAGAATCCTGGGGACTGTAGTTTGTTAAGGGTGCTGACATCACAGATCTATAAATCCCAGCACCCTTAACAAACTACCCAGGATTCTTCAGTACTGTTAAAGTGGTGCAGGAGTTCTTTAAATGTATGGTGGGGGTGTTGAGTCAACAGCCATGCCTGCAGAAAGCACAAACAGGAACAATTATGTGATAGACAATAAGGAGTACACCTGATATGAAATCCATAGCCGGAGATAGGTTTTGCCTAGTAATACCAAGTGCGGTTGTTCTATGTTGCAGTTATCTACAAATCATCTTGTGGAGGAGAATGACCACTTTCCACGCATCCGATGGCATCAAACAGCAGACTATGGCTACGTCCCTAATAAGAAAATGCCCCATACTTTCATGGCTGTGGCTATAGATCTGGGTGATGAAAGTTCTCCCTATGGCAGGTAATGATACCCCACTTTCGTTAGGCTGTCCAAACCCACTCAATCAGCATTAAAGATTCTTGGGCAGCTGAAATCTCTTCTATTACAGAAGGCATGTAGAGATGGAAACTGTCTGTCTCCTATTGGACAGAGCCTAGAATCTCAAACAATGCCTTTTAACCAAATAGAAGGAGTATTCAACAGCAGACAAATTTACCACTGTCTCCCACTTAGGAACATAGGAAGCTGCCTTATACTGAGTCAGATCATTGATCCATCTAGCTCAGTACTGTCTCTGCACTGACTGGCAGCAGTTCTCCTGGGTTTCAGACAGGAATCTGCCCTAGCTGGTGAAGGGCTGTAGATCAGTGGCAGAGCATTTGCCTTGCATGCAGTAGTGTCCAGGTTCAATGCCCAACATCTCCAGGTAGAGCTAGGAGAGAATCCAGTACTGGAGACAGTACTGAGCTAGATGGACCAATGGTCTGACTCAGTATAAGGCAGCCTCCTATGTTCCTAGCCTTGCGTGGACATATCAGGAATTGAACTGAGGACCTTTTGCATACACAGCATTTGCTCTACCATTGAGCTACAGCTCTTCCCCTAGAAAGGGATAGAAAGAGGCTGCATTGACTGAGAGTGTGCATCAAGGACTTGGTGAAAGAGAGGCTTTCTAAGTCTGCTGATTAGGAAAGTGGCACTGTGTGTGTGATGGAATTTGATACATGATGCTGGCTGTGGCCTGTAGTAAATGGTACTAATTAAATATGCTTGATTTTTGCTTATACTGCATAACTTACTCTCTGAAGGTTTTTGGGGGGAAATGGAATGGCAGAAAGCATGAGGAGAGTAGGTGGAGAAAGGGAAAGGGCCTAAAAATAGAGACTGCATGTAGATGACATGTGGAAAAAGAAAACTGGTAATAGTAGACGTGATGGGTTCTGTAACCAAGATGACTTAGCAGCAGGTTGGGTGGCCTTTCTCAGCCTGGTGTCCTCTAGATGTTTTGGACTACATGAGCCTCAGGTAGCACAACTGAGCCGGGTTGTGCTGGTAGGAGTTGTAGTCCAAAACATCTGGAGGGCATCAGGCTGGGGAAGGCTGTTTCAGGGCATTCAATCATTTGGTTCTGGACCCTTACATAAGACACCACCTGTACATGCACATAAACCTTTTCTGTATAATAATGAGGGCTGAATAGCATTTTTATATGGGAGCTGAAAAAAAATCTGGTTCCAAGTTTGGCATCTTGGAGGTGTGGACTACACATAGCCCCTTAATAATCCCCTCCTTCCATTCTCCCCCTCCCTGGCCACTTTTCCTTGCTTTGCAGCATCCACCCCCGGGATAAGCAGACTGTAGCCTATAGACTGCTTCTTGGTGCCTTGGCAGTAGCTTATGGTGATAAAACCATGGTCTTCCAAGGCCCATACCCTGAGAAAGTACAGGTGGACATAGCCCACGAGAGCCTTAATGTCACATTTGAAGATCATATCCTGGTCCGCCACTCAGACAACAAGACATTTGAGGTAAGACCTTGCAGAGGAAAGGGGTGCTCTTTATGGCCTGCACCGTGTGGGAAGAGCTCAAAGTTGTACTGCCTATTAGACAAGCACTTCTGTAGTCCATGCTGCTCATTGTTAGAGCCAGCAGTGCTGGTCTGGCTTGTGCCCCATGAGAAGGAACAGACTGCATGGATGTGTACAGGCTATCTTGTGTAAGCAGCTGCACAGTTGTTGAAAGCATCAATGACCTGCAATACCTTTTTTACAAAAAAAAATTTCTCAAACATCAATATATATCACTATTGTTTTATTCCCCTTCAGTGGGCTCAATAGCAATTTCAGGAGTGGAGGAGTAGAATTTATGGGGGAAACATAGTTTTGTCTGACACTGCTGCTCCAGTCTAATTTACAGCCTGCAGTGGCCGCTTTTAAGGGAAAAAATCAAAACGTTAGCAGGCCTAATCATGGCTGTCCTGAGTAATGTATACTTTGCCCTGAGTCTGATGCCAAGCACACCCAGATATAAGCTTGAAAAGATGCTTCACCTTGTGGCAGGGCTACCATTCTACACCATTAGTTTGTAGGACTCCAGATGATGCAAGTTTGAGTTAAATGCTTTGTCTTCCTTTGGCAGGTATGCTGCTCTGAACAGGCACTGTGCAAATGGAGTGCAGTATCCATTACATCCTCCTCTTCCCGCTCAGTGATTCTGCACAACACAAAGTGCCCAAATAACATGATTGGCCTGCGCTATGCATGGACTGAGTCGCCTTGCGACTACAAACTCTGTCCCATTTACAATGTACAAGGATTGCCTGCCCCTCCATTCATTACATTTTCCCACAGTAATCCTGGTTGGACTGTGTCGTAAGTGGGGTAACAGCAGGAAGATGAATGGACAGACAGAGACTGTAATACGAAGTTCAGAAAAATTACAGCAGCACTTTATTTTGCTTAATGTAGTAAATTTCTCCGGCTCATTGCAGAGGGAAAAAAACCCTTAGAATTGGGGGTTGTGGTTGCTTGCTCATCAGAAAGTTACATAGAAGTTGCTACCAGGAAACATTTCTTGCACTTAGCACCTGCACGAACCTTCACAACAATAGAAACTTTTTGTAGGAGCTGCACTGGAATTCAGGCAAGACGCATACCAGACTATTCCCATCTACCTACACAGACTAGGTAAAATGGAAGTGGACTGCCTTCAAGGCGATCCAGACTTATGGCTACCCTATGAATAGGGTTTTCATGGTAAGCGGTATTCAGAGGGAGTTTACCATTGCCTTCCTCTGAGGCTGAGAGGCAGTGACTGGCCCAAGGTCACCCAGTGAGCTTCGTGGCTGCGTGGGGATTCGAACCCTGGTCATAGTCCAACTCTGCATAACAGTATAGCTCTTAGTTACACTGTTGTCAGATGTGAAAAATACAGTGAGTGAGATGGTTGGATTTACTGAGTTTAGAGGTTTTAGTGATAGCTCGTGCTTAAAATCTGTATTTCTTGGGTTGTATCCAATGCTTGTCCTACTCAGAGTAGACCCATTGAAGTTAATGGACATGACTAACTTAGGTTTATTCATTTCAGTGGATCTACTCTTAAGTTGGGTACTGCCCCTTATTTATGCCATTTGACATTGTACACCACTCTGCTACCTTAGGGTGAAATGTGGGCTATAAATTTTATTAATAAAGTAAATGTTTTCTCAGAATTAAGTCCAACTGTGGTCAGTGGGACCAGCTCCCATGTAAGTGTGCACAAGATTGCAGCCTTAATGTTGCTTGTTCATTTCTTCTAACAGCTTAATGGAAAATTGTTTGATGGCTTCATCTTCTCAGGATGCTGCAGTGGCCCTTCTCCACTGCCTGCTGTGAAGTTGCGGACAACTGCACGATCATAGTGAAAGAAGGCAAACCTTTTTGGGTAGCTGTTGAAAGGAGTAGATCTAATTTGAACAAGGGCTTTGGATTAAAACGTGAAGTGCAGCGCGATACATTTGTATGCTGCATCTAGAACAGAGCCGAGGTGGCTCTTTGGGGGACTCTTGGGTTTCATTTGTAGCTTTTGTTCCAGGAGGACTACAATAAATTATACCCCCTAGAGTACTTCATACTTCTATCATTGAAAAAGCATTAACTGTGCAGAACGATTCTGTTCCACTTGGGTTACATTCTAGGTTAAAAATCTAGTTTGTCACGGGGCTTCTGCTTCAAAAAGGGAGTATTTCACTTTCTAGCTGTCGCCACCAAAGTCTCTGGCTACAGCTGAAAGCCATGGAAGTTTTTCCAGTAGCAGATCCCGATTAACTTGACTCCACTATTGAAGTGGAACTGATTGTACGTCTGCTTTAGAGCAACAGCGAGCCAGCCTTTTGCGCTAAGAACTGCCATTGTTCCCATGGTGCTAACCAGAGCAGAAAAGAAGGAACAGCTTGCTTCTGTTGCTAAGTTCATTAGATTTGAGCAAATGCACAGGAGGCCAGACCTGCCGAGTAAGGTGTTATGGAAGAACAGATGCACAGCTTAAGGATAATGTGCAAGCAAGTATGCATTGTTTTATTTCCCTGCTGCTATCTACTCTTGAGATCAACGTTAGTCTTGTTTTTTGTTTTTTAAACTTGCTTCACTAAGCAGGCTTGCATTAAATGACTCGTTGACTGAGAGGTAGGAAGATCAGATCCTAGTTCTCAATTTTTTTAATGAATCTTCATGATCTTCGATGGTTCCAGAGTAAGCACTTGAAGAACTAGCTTCTATCATGGGCTTGTGTAATATTGTAGTGCAGAGCTGGAAATGGTGCAGAAAAGGGCAACCAAAACGATGCAGAGATTGGAGCAACTCCCTTGTGAGGAAATGTTAACAATATTTGGGGCTTTTCAGTTTAGAAAAATGGTGGGTAAGGGAGGGATGTGTATGGAGAGATGTTTTTCTCCATTATATTAGAAGAACCCATGACATCTAATGAAGCTGAATAGTGAGAGATACAGGGCAGATGGAAGCATTTCACACAGTGCATAGTTACACTATGGAATTCACTTCCACAAGCTGTGGTAACAGCCAAGAATTTAAACAGATTTAAAAGTAGATCAGATAAATTTATGGAGGATAAGGATATCGCAGTGGCCGGTAGGCATAGTTTATATAGGATCAGAGACAGCATGCCTATAAATTACCAGAAACAACAGTAGAAGAAGGCTATAGCCCTCATGTCCTGCTTGTGGCCTTCTCAGAGGCATCTGGTTGGTCACTGGGAAACAGGATGTTGGACTAGATATACTTTTGGTCTGATTTAGGAAGGCCCTTCTTACGGGGTGGGTGTTGGCAAGATAGCATTTCTTGGTCTCGTTTTATTGTTTGTTTCTAAAAATATGTATATATCATCCTCATTAAATATTTTGGATGGAGGCAAGAGTGCCTACAACACAGGATTATTGTGAGTGTAAAAATCTGAAGTTTAACAGCCAAGCTGAAGGTGGTATAAAAATGGTAGAGGGGACTGGGTGGATAAATATACATTTTTAAAAACAGATCTTTGAAATCATTTTTGAAACTTGCAGCTGTATTTAATGTGCCTTAAATTTTCTTGTGTAGCCAGTCATTTTAATGATTGCCCTGCCCTGATGCTTTATGAGAGAGTGCTATATAAATAAATAACCTAGTTTAAAATGAAATCTAAATTTCATCACCAGCAGACATATGGGTAAAAAAATACTTGCCTTTTGAGGCCAAGAATTTATAGATAGATAATATTTAGACTTTAAACCAAAGGGTATGGACACTTATTACTGATTAGAACAGATTCTAAAGCAACAAATCTTGCACCCTAGAACTCTGCATGGAAGTCGTGGAAGCATGTGATAGGTCACTGTAACAGGTAGGATGCTGGCGTATGGGTGCCTGGAGACTATTTTGTGGCATGGAGTCAAGTGCATAACTTGAACTGTAGGTCTGGGCAATTAAAAGTGGATTAAAGTTGCCCTAGTACAACAAATCCATTTTTTGTGGTTTGAAGAGAGACAGAAATGCTCAACAAAGACTGGACATAGTCTAAATTACCACCTAAGCTTTGTGCCAGCAAATCAGGATGAATGCTGAATAAACAGGAAGAGCCCTAGATAGGCCTTTGGTCTGATCCAGCAGATCACCTACATTCTCATTTATTTATTTATTATTTATTTATTAAATTTATATCCCACCTTTCCTCCCAGAAGGATCCCAGGGCAGCAAACTAAAAACCCTTGTAAAACATCTTAAAAACAGACTTTAAAATATAGTAAAACATCTTTTTTAAATAAAGCGTTAAAGACATCTTAAAAAGCAGTTCCAACACAGACACTGGGATAAGGTCTCTCTTTAAAAGGCTTGTTGAAAGAGGAAGGTCTTCAAGTAGGCACTGAAAAGATAACACAGATAGTGTCTGTCTAATATTTAAAGGGAGGGAACTCCAAAGAGTCAGTGCCACAACACCAAAGGTCCACTTCCTATGCACATTCAGAAGCACCTCCAAAATGCACATCTATAATAAACAGTTTTAGTGTTGTCATTTTAGTGCCTTTTATAATTGTAAGTCTGTTGGATTTTATGCTTCTATCTTTTTGTGAGCCCCTTTGTTTAACAAGAGGAGGGGGATATAAATGAAAATATTAAGATAAATACAGTAAGATTTTGAGACCCTAAAATAGTTGCTTTGCAAATAATTAAACCTTTTATTAAACCATTGCTGGTCTTGGACCGAATTAAATAAATTCATTCATTTATTAAACCGTATTATTAAACCATATATTTATGGGTATTATAATGAATCTTGATTTATAAGATGGTGGTTGCTGGTTGTAGACTGGAGAAAAAGCTTATGATGGAATTCATGGATTATTTCATGAACTGTTGACATGATCCAGCTTGCAACACATTTTCCACACCAGAACCAAGTCAAACAAGTGCCCTAAACTGATCAATGTGGAATTAAATTTAATGGAGATTAGTCTACAGAATTAATACAGGAAGAGAGACAAATGAGTTGTGGGTAAGATAAACATTTGCACACAACATAAGATCACTGCTTCTTTCCCACGGAAAAGGCTATTATGCCTTTCACAGTTTTGTAACATTAAATAGGTAAATCATGCTTGCCATGCAAGTTGCATCTGTTGAATTTTTACCTGTAAGGCAACTATTAAGAGGCAAATGACTGCCAGAACAAGTGGCAGCCTTACCTTTATGAGAACATTAAGCCTCTAACAATACAAAGGCATCTGCCAGCAACCTGTAGCCAGCATGCAATAATTATATTACAGATATTGTGTTCTGTGGACTTAGTACCCAGTAAAGAAACAAGCATTTAGGATGATGCATACATACTCCTGTCATGCCAGGGGAACATAATACAGCTTTGAAATCATGATAAAGGTACACAGCATGTTGCTGTCACCAATGCATAGGAGTGTTGCCTGGTGTGTGTGCTCCATCACTATTCATTAGCCCCATTTGTTCTGCTGTTGGCTGCTCCGTCAAGTCAAGCGAGGCCAGAGGGAATGTCAGTCTTCTTTAGAACCCAAGGCAGGCTTCATTTCTAGGTACAGGAAAGAAAATATAATGTTAGACTGATGCTACTTTTCATTGACAAACCAATCAATGGCATGGATACTGCTTCACTGAGCACAACTGGTAATTTCTGGCATGCCTGGAAGAGGAGGAGGAAACCCAAAAGGCTTGGTCATAGGACAGAGTTAGGTTCATGATCTTACCTGCTTCTCCTGTCCAGCTCAGGAAGCTACAGCTAAAACATACCAAGGCAGGGGCTTCTAAGCATTGCAGTGCGCACAACAAGAGTATCATCTGCTACACTATCTGTACTGCACATGCAAGTAAATACACAAATAACAAGACAGCACAGAGAGAGAGAATGTGTGGCCTCATATATTCCTGGACTACAACTCCCACCATTCCTGTTCTCAGGATTATTTGGGAGAAATTGTGTGTTTTAAATGTATGGTCTCAGTTACAGGCAAAATTCTCAGGTGGCATTTGATGTGCTGGGGGCAAACTCTTATCTTCAGCATGGTAACAGAAGGCTATTTCAGGGCCTAAGCTTTTCAGGGACTTTTGTCACACTACAGCGTTCATAAACAACATTGCTGTCTCACACTAAGTGCTACTTTGAGAGTGACTCATCTGCGGCCTTCCGTTCAGTGGTTCTTTTCACACTATGGCACAGGAGGCCTGATGGAAGAGCCTTTCTCCTGGCATCACCCAAGACATGAGTGTGTTGTCCGTCCCTAGAAAGTACTTTCACTGATTCGCAATGTATCTGTGGGATCCTGCTGGGAGGAAGGGCGGGATATAAACCAAATAATAAATAAATAAAATAAAATGCTCCAGCACTGGTTCATCATCTGAACCTGACCTGGGAAAAAGAGCTGATGAGGTTTGAGAACCCAGGCAAGTTGTCTTATACTGGGAACATAGGAAGCTGCCTTATACCATGTGAAGTAAATGGATTGTTACATAAAAATGCAAACCTTATATATAGGTTTGGTCAGAGGTTGTGGGGTTAATTTGTTAAGTCTGACCTGTCCAGGGCTCATATTGGACAGAAGTAGTTTCATTGAAGATGGGATGGTTTGGTAGGTGCTATCTATACCTAGGAAATAAGACTCTCAAACTTCCTTGAATATGTTGATTGCAAAGCAACCCCAGGCTATATCTGCACACTCAGAGGAAGGCAATGGTAAACCATCTGTGAATACCTCTTACCATGAAAGCCCGAGGAACAGAGTATCCAAAATGCAACACGAGATAGTGCTGGAAGATGAGACCCCCAGATCAGATGGCATTCAGCAAGCTACTGGGGAAGAACAATGGACAAGTACGAGTAATGATGTGACTAATGACACCACTGGGTCAAAGCCAAAAGGAAGCCCAGAGGCTGATGCACACAAATGCGAAAGGAGAGTCCGGAGTTGTACAACGTATACAATAGGAACATGGAAGTGAGAAGCATGAACACTAAAGTCAGGATCATTCAGACCATAGTATTCCCAATCTCTATGGATGTGAAAGTTAGACTGAAAAAAGTGGATAAGAGAAAAATCAACTCATTCAAAATGTGGTGTTGGAGGAGAGCTTTGCACATACCATGGACTGCGAAAAAGACAAATAATTGGTGTTAGAACAAATTAAACCAGAACTGTCACTAGAAGCTAAAATTATGAAACTGAAGTTACCATACTTTGGGCACATAATGAGAAGACATGATTCACTAGAAAAGACAATGCTGGAAAAAAAAGAAGGGAGTAGAAAAAGAAGAAGACCAAACAAGACATGGATTGGTTCCATAAAGGAAGCCACAGACCTGAACTTACAAGAACTGAACAGGGTGGTTTATAACATGCTCTTGCAAGTCACTGGTTCATAGGGTCACCATGTGCCTTCAAAACAACAAGCACTGTTGGAAATTTTCAAAGAGCATCCTGCTGTTGTCCCTAGCAAGCTGAAATGAGGAAGCTAGCTTTGCTATTCCAGTATGCATGCATAGGATGATAAAGACTATAAAATGCCAAAACTAGAGGTAATATAAGGTATAGTTGAAATAAAACCATTGATCTAGGTTTATATAGGTATAGATTATAGGTAACCATAATAAGAGAATAGATATAGCATCAGATAAGACTTTAATAAAGAAGATCACCTTAGGGCAAACACTACAAGGTTTACCACACAAAAAAGGAACATGGTGAAGTTTGGGATAAACAAACTACGTAGACGGGCAGATCCTTCTTGGAAGAGGGGTATATTCTAAGGAGAGTAAGACCCAATCATCGTAGGAAGATTAGCATGATATTAATAGTTAATTAATGGGACGGTTTTACTGGAAGTGGGGAGAAGGGAGTATTTAAGTGGGAACCCAGGGACAGCTCAGGGCCGTTAGCTTACTCTGAAACCCAGAGGCATGTGTTGTCCAGTCGGGGAAAGGAGAGGCGGTGGGCCAAGGATACTTGCTGTCTTTTAATGTTTGTGAGTATTACGTTTACTTTGCTTGCTGAGTGAGTTCTTGTGTTTGCTTCTATTTATCAATAACATTCCTGTTTCAAACGATCAGTCTGGCTTTGGCTTCCTGCCTTTGCTGGGTTTTAAGAAGGGAGGGTATCTGCACATGGAATAGATGCAGAGGTGGTAGAAAGAGTATAAGGGGCCCTGCGGTATTGCAGTCCCTATAGTCATCATTACTGGAACCAAAAGCGTACGTACTGGGACTGGGCTTGTAGGAATATTGCAACAACCTGTGACCGGTTCCTTTACAAAAAGACCTGGAGATGCCAGGGATTGAATCCACAAAGCATGTGCTCTACCACTAAGCTATTGTCCCTTCCCAAGACATTTCATTGTGCATGGGGCAAAACAGCCCTGGGGGGCAGTAGCCCCAGACTCATTTCACTTCAGAAGGCAGAGTCCCACTCTCCGACTAATGCTGATGGGGTGCCCAAATCTCCTCCCCAGTGCTGGAAGGAACTCTTCTCACCACCACCTAGCTGGCTGATTGGGCATAATGTTGAACATTAGGAGAACCCTGCTGGTTGAGACCAAAACATCCTGGGTTGCAGCCAGTGCTAGTTCTACTCAGAGTAGACCCCTTGACCTTAATGGGCATGACCAAGTTAGGTTCAGTGGGTCAACTCTGGGTAGAACTTAGTTGGACGCAACCCCCTTTATTCCAGTGACCAAACAGATGCCTATAGGAAGCCCACAAGCAGGACATGTGAGCAACAGCCCTCTCCTGCTCTGGCCACCATGCAAAGGGACTGTGATGGACTGTCCTCCCTCCAGCTACAGCTGGGGAGCTTCTCTCCAAACTCTGCTATCATTGGCTGCCTCTGGGGAATGAAAGTAGATAGCTGCCTCCCTACATTCATACCACCTGCTTCTCATCCTCTGCTGACTTGGGGGCTTTCCCTGACTGAACTGCGGGGGGGGATAAGATCTCCCTCTCTGCTGCTGGGGAGGCCAGGCTGGTTGCAGCATAGAACTAACAAGAGGCCAGGAGCAACACAACTCCCAGGACATGGCTTTTAAGAAAGAAGGGGAAAGATCTCTTCCTATGCCAGTGTGGAATTCTGGGTCGGGGTCAATTTTATTGATGTTAACTTGTATTCATTTTTATGGGTATGTAGTTCCCTTCATCACTTTCTTGTTTCCATAGTCTGATGACTAGGGTTTTTTTTGTTTTTGTTTTTAAATCTGAATCAGTGTAAAATTAACATCTCAGTCTTTGACCAAGGATGGACTTTATGGGGAAGGGTTGTAGCTCAGCAGCAGAGCATCTGCTCACTTGCAGAAGGCCCCAGGTTCAATCCCTGGCTTCCCCAGCAGGGCTGGGAGAAACCCTGTTTGAAACCCTAGAGACCCGCTTGCCAGTCAGTGTCCTCTGCTAGATGGGCCAGTAGCGCTGACTCTGTATAAAGTAGCTTCCTATGTTAGCCACAGGCCACATACAGAGGTATGCAAGGATCTTTGCACATTCATCCGTGGAACATTGGTTCTTTTTGGGGGGTGAGAGGGGGGCAGAAGGCAGCAGAAATTTAGCTATAGATATTTAAGAAATATTGTCAGCTGTATAGCTTTGCGTTCAGCAGAACAACAGGTTTTTGGAAAAATAATAATGTGGTCTAGCAGTGAATCTTTCCTCTTTGGAGCTGGGTAGGGGCAATCCGATATCCTGGGCTTTGCTGCTTCCATGGATGTTGTGTGCTTTGCTGCACATAGCCTTGGAGCTGCTCTCTGAAAGAAAACTGTGTCCCCCCCCTAGAGTTACAGAAATGGCAGTCACAACATGCCTTTTTCTTCCTTGTCATTTGCTATGCTAAGGAAGTTTCCAGAGCTTGCCAAAATGCAGGAAGGCCTCAACCACTTTGAGGCGTCTCTTATACACCCAAATGTTTTTTTAAATATATATATATAACAACAAACAGCTGATTATGAAGTGGTTGGGTTATACACTGTGAGGCCCCTACTGCAAGTGTTAACACAACCAAGCCCAATAGTATACATAAGTAATTATCATGTGGCACAGCAGAACATCTCTCCAAGACCAAAAGGCAAGACTTAGTCTGAGCTACACGCTAATGTCAGTGTACGTTCTAAAATAAGAAAGCAATCTAAGTTGGCTGCCAGCATTTAACCCCACTTTTTGCAACACAAAACGACAAATTCAGCAACTTGGACAAATGTATGCACGTAGACTTGCTGATTTTGCATATATGTACTCATGATGAAGGTTTGGAATAAAATTGTGCCCTCTTTGTCACTTGCTCTTAAATTCCTAACTGTACACTAACTACCAAATAGGACAGCAACGCATGGAGCTGAAAGTAAGGATGGGCAAATCTGTTCATTTAAGTTTCAGTTTTCCAATCCTCAGTTCTCCACATTTTCTTCATGAAGTCCTCTTGAAAATTCATCAGAAAACCAACTAGTTCTACTAAAAGCTGAGTGAAATATCTGTTGCTAGTTCACGTCTTGCCATCCACATTAGTGCACAGAGCCAAGACATCCTTACAGTTCTGCCAGTTCCAGTCGTCTCCACCTTTCTCTTCTGAAACTGGGGGTACACATGATGCTAGTCAAACCCCTCCCCTTTTTACTAAAACTGGTGGGATCAGCTTGAGTGTGTTTTTTAAAAATTTGCTTCAGAGATTTCACAACTGATTGGCAGATCAACCCATTCCCCCTCCAGGTTTGGCCAATGAAAATGCTTTGCTGTAGGTGACTAGTGTGCTAACAGTCTATTTTTTTGTGTGTCCTTCCCCTGCCCTCCAGTACCTTTTCCATCATGGGCCTTTGCACCAGTATTTCTGTACCTGAGCATGTACATTTTTTTAAAAAAAAGCAATCACCAAAAGTGCATAAGAATGTAAAAGAAAACATTACCAGTCCTGAGTTATCATGTTTCACAACAGGCAAAATGGAGGCTCCTGCCTTGGAGACAGGGACGGCAATTTCCGTTTCCAGAGGAGAGGAGAAAAGGAGGAATGAGGTATCAATAACAAGGGACCAATATAGCAAAGAATCTTGTGGCATCTTAGAACACTGAGAAATCTATTGTGGCAGAAGCTGTGATGGAGTAGGTCGCTGGTGGCTGGTGCCTATTGGAACTGATAGGATGGAAGGCAGGGAGACTGCCAGTAGGTGGAGGTAAAGGTAGTGACAGGCAGAGAAAACTAATTCTAGTTCAGTCACCGTCCTCGTCCCTGCTGAGTTCTATAAGGCGAACACTGAACTAAAGTGTTTTAAAGTGTTTTTAGTGCTCGTGTGTGCCACCCTGGGCTCCTATTGGGAAGAAGGGCGAGATATGGATCAAATAATAAATAAACTATGGGGAAGAAGCTAACAGGCAGTGCCACCTCCCTAGTTTGAACCAAAATGGAGACAATAGTCAAGAAATCAGAAGAAGGCTAGGACTGGGGAGGGCAGCTATGAGAGAACTAGAAAAGGTCCTCAAATGCAAAGCTGTATCACTGAACACCAAAGTCAAGATCATTCCAACCGTGCTATTCCCGATCTCGATGTATGGATGTGAAAGTTGGACAATGAAAAAAGCAGATAAGAGAAAAATCAACTCATTTGAAATGTGGTGTTGGAGGAGAGCTTTGAGTATACCATGGACTGCGAAAAAGACAAATAATTGGGTGTCAAAACAAATTATGGAATAGTCTCCCCGAGGAGGTTCGCCTGGCGCCGACACTATCATCCTTTCGGCGCCAGGTTAAAACCTTTCTCTACTCCGAGGCATTTTAATTTTTTGTTAATGATTGTAATGTTTGTAATTTGATTTTAGCCTTTGCTGTTTTTAGACTGTGAAATTTGATTTTAGACTGATGTTTTGTATTATATTGTATTTTATTGTATCTATGTTCACCGCCCAGAGAGCTATTGCTAGTCGGGCGGTATATAAGTTTTAAAAATAAATAAATAAAATAAATAAATAAACCAGAACTGTCACTAGAAGCTAAAATGATGAAACTGAGGTTATCATACTTTGGACACATCATGAGAAGACATGATTCACTAGAAAAGACAATAATGCTGAGAAAAACAGAAGGGAGTAGAAAAAGAGGAAGGCCAAACAAGAGATGGATTGATTCCATAAAGGAAGCCACAGACCTGAACTTACAAGATCTAAATAGGGTGGTTCACGACAGATGCTATTGGAGGTTGCTGATTCATAGGGTCGCCCTAAGTCGTGATCAACTGGAAGGCACATAACAACAACAAAAGAGGGCAGGCAGGTGGAGGCTTGCTAGGGGCAATGCCCCATTCTCTCTCATGGACCAGAGGCCACTGGAGTAGTGAACTCTCATCCACAAAGCTACAATAAATGTGTTAGTCCTTAAGATGCTACAAGATTCTTCCTTGGTTTTGCTGCAGCCAAAAAGGAATAGTTATGAACAAGTCCGAACTGGGCTGTGACTATCGCCCACAAAATATGAGAAAGCTTTGTCTTCCGTTGACAACACTCACCAATAATTTCACTGTTGGAATGAGGTGAGTTTCCATTGGCGCAGAGATTATGCTTAGGTTTTGACATCTCCAAGCCAGCCAGGAGGGTCATAAAATCCACCACCGTGTCAATGTTTTCCTTGTCTGTGGTGACGTCCCTCAGGGTGCAGAGCACGCTCAGCCTGCTGAAGGACTTGACTTCCGAGATGTTGGCACGCAGGAAGAGCAAAATGATGTTCAGGTCGTTCAGAGGGCAGGTCAACATCTTCCTGCTGAGGAGGTCGAAAGCTGGCAGCATCTCGTAGATGGAGAGGAGCCGTTTGTCCCACTGACACAGCTGGAGTAAATGGTAGATGACAACCGGTCCCAAGAGGATGTACACACACCCAATGCAGATGCTGGTCAACTGAAAGACCGAGAAGAAGATGAGCTTGCATGGGATTGAGTCCGGGACACGAGGCTCATCTCTTAGCAGGCCCACCTTGATGGAGCAGCTGAACTCATCTTGGAAAAAGACAGCCACATGGCAGTAGCCCAAGTAGAGACAGGTGGCAGCGAGGAGGAAGAGGAGGAGGAGGTTCCGCAACACGTAGATCCCAACAAGATAGTAGGAGCGCTGTTTGCAAGTGAGGTATCGCTCCAGTAGAGGGAATTCAAAATAGCGCTCCCTGCGAGCCCTGGGCAAAGAAAAAACAAGGACTGTTAAGATTTATAGCTACAGTACAGCTTGAAAAGAGAACAGGAGCAAGGGGTGTTAGCAGAGTGACTTGAATAAGACAGAGTCCAGAAAGAAAAGAAATTGATATCCTTTCCTGAGGAAAAGGATATAACTTGAGGAGAAAGAAACAGAGAGGTTTTGTCTTTCTTTACAGGGTTCAGGCCTAGCAGGAAGATACTCAACAGCACTTACATGGGGAAACTCCCTCAGAACTACACAGCCAATCAGAGTACAGGTTACCTCAGCAAGGATCATGCCACTCTGCCTGGTTGCTAGGCAGCACCTCCGCCTGACTCCTCTTAGCTAGTTGACTTGCTCATGATAGAATTAACCCTTAGGTTGAACACGGGATGATCCCTGCTGCTATACTTCCAACAAGGGGAGGGGTGGGCTGCAGTGGCACAGTCAAGTAATTTTAGACTCTCGACTTAGATGTTCTTACCAAGGGCAGGATGTTTCTTTAGATGGTAATGTGTATTACATCACTTATCTCAGGGATGATGAAACTGTTTCAGCCTAAAAGGCCACATTCTCTTCTGGACAACCTTCTGCAGGCCACATGCTTGTGAAGGGCGGGGCCAGAGGCAAAAGTGGGCAGAGCAACTACCATTAATTTTGCCTTTGTATAGCAGGCTAGTTTCTACACAGACTTACACCCTCCTCTCTACCCTACCTCCAGGCGAGCACAAAGCACTAGCAGAGCTCAGGGGGAACATTCCACCCCAGCCAACATACCCAAGGAGGCTGCAAATCAGGGCTGGGGAGGGGTGTTGTTCAGGAAGCTTGTGTGGCCTGAGGAGCATCCCAATGGTTAGTTAGAGTGGCCTGAAGGGCCACATGTGGCCTCTAGGATGGAGGTTCAAATCCTGGACTGACCTCTTGCCTGCCCTGCAGTGTTTGGGGGTCCTCCTGCACATTCTGCTGAGTGAGAGACCTGGATCTCTGCCCCCAAAATCCTACCCCTAATGGGATCACTGGAGGGGGTGGGGGGAACTGCAGGCCATGTGCTCCAGCAGAGATGGCTTAGCTGTTTTCAGACGCTTGTCACAGTCAAAAGCACCTAGAAGGCACTTACAGTGACACGCTCCCAAACAACTCCTCATACTCCCACCCCACACATATGCCAAGCCACGGACACTGGTGGCTGTGATGCCAGTGAGGCAGTGAATCCACTCTGGGCTTCAGTCCGAACTTCCAAGGAGCTGTCCACAGTGCTGAACCTATTTGGGGAACAGGTTTTAGCACCTTGGACAGCTCCTTGAAAGTTCAGAATAACACCTAGAGCAGATTCCCTGTCCCACTGACACTGAAGCCACCAGTCTCCACTGATGCCAAACCATTTGCTCTCCCAGTAATACCTTGGGGGCAGCTAGTTCTCTCCAGTAGCATCTCCATCCCCTCCCTGGGAAGCTGTACACAGCCTGCAGCCATTTCTCACAAAAAGCCACTCCTCCATTGCAAACAATTTCCCTGAGCATTGACAGCTAGCATGTCAGGATAAAGCTAGCCTAGAACGCTCTTTCCTGACAGGCTACTTTTCTATGCACAAGGACTAATTTAACAGAGAGTACAAGGGCTTAGTTAGTGAAGAAAAGGAGGTAGTGATTTGTTGGTTGTTCAAGGAGACTCAGCTGGAACTAGGTTGCCTGTGTCAGGGACCAATCCCGTGATAAATGTTTTGGATAGGCTAAACGGGATGTTACAGGGCATCTGAGACAAATGCAGGCAGGGCCAGGAAGGCACTTTAGGTGCTCTCAAGCCAAACATTGGAAGGGTTATCCCTCCATTCTCAAGTTGCAAGACAAAAGAAAGCAGCAGAACCATCAACAGCTGAGGATGCTGCCAACACCCTAGCAAGCCCAGGTGCGGCTAGACTCCATCAGCCCCAGCCAGCATGGCCAATGCTCAGGGATGATGAGAGTCAGAGTCCCACAACATCTAGAGTGCTACAGATTCCCCAACCCTGTGTTAAGAACGCAGGAAGCTGCCCCATCCCAAGTCAGATCCTTTGCCCATTAACCCTACTCTACCAGCTCTCCAGGGTCTTAGCAGAGAGGGGTGCATTTCCCATCATGTGCCACCCAACTCTTTAAGGGGAGATGCCAGGGCCTAAACCTGAGACCTTTTGCATGCAAACCATGTGCTCTCACTTGACTTGGATTCCTGCAATGAGCAGGGAGTTGGACTCGATGGCTTTATGGGCCCCTTCCAACTCTACTGTTCTATGATTCTACTGCCTAGGCCATCAGTTAGGGCTTACTTGTCATACTCCTCCCACAGTTCTTCTGGGTCAGTCCCAGTCTGCTGGAGTTTGACCATGTGCTGCACTAAGCGGATGGAACGGTTGTAGGATTTATCCAGTTCATCAATGATGAAGAACAGGTCGCAGCTGAGCGATGGGGCAGCTGCATATCTCCAGAGCAGGTAAGGTAGATACATGGCAACTGCAATAACCAGCATGGAATATGGAAAGACCTAGGAGGAAAGAGAAAAAAGCACAGGAAGGAATGCCGAGGCATTCAGGGCATAAGGGAGAGAAAATGATTCATTGGCCCAACTTATTTTGACAACACTGTTCTCCGGGGGCTCTTTAGAACTCTGTGTGTGTGTGTGTGTACGTACACAATACAACCGAGCCCCACCCAAAATGCCCATGTGTTCAGGCAGACTTTAGAACCCCTCTATGAACGCTTCTCTATAAAGTGCCATGCTATATTAATAATAAATATAATAGTCCTTCCTTTGAAAAGCAAAGATGTCCCACCCTGATACCTTGAGGACCCAGAGGGACCTGGATCTAGAATCTCCCAGGGTGTCAGGGTCATAGTGAAACAAGGAGTCCCAACACACAGCATCAATGTAGGCAGATTGCTTCCCTGTGAAGTTGGCAGGAGAGAAACAACTGATCTGGGAGCCTGGAATGGAAGACAAGGAGGAAACAGAGCCATTAGCCTAGAGTGCCGTTTCCACTAGTAGTTCATCCATCTGCTCCATCTACTGTAGCAAAGCTGGATGCTTCACCGTGGTGGCAGCAGCAACTGTGAGACTCAAGCAAGTGGAGAGTCTTCCTGGGCAATGAACAGAAAGACTCCAGGTTCCATCCCCAGATCTTGAAAGCAGACAGTCATGGTCAAGCTGCTCCTAATCACTTAACTGCAGAGTATTGCAACAGCCCTGTTATGTTGGCAACAGCCCTTGGTGATAGTCAGCACATGGAACTGCAGTTCATGTGCAGCAGCTTATCACAGGCTGATCTTCTCTGTGCCACTTCAAATGCCAAATAAATAAATAAAGAGCACACTGGGATATAATGTGATAAATTGCTTGATTCAGCTGAGCTGTTGCACCAGAGTAATTAGAGTAATTAAGTTTCATTGGCATTTTAATGTGCACTTCTCAAACCAGTATGGGAACCAAAACCAAACCAATGCATGAAGTGCAAAATTCTCCTATTTCCAAATTATGCAATTCAGTTCTCCAGCCATAGGATATGTACAAAAATGTGTATACTAGTGAAAAATGCACGCAAAGTGCATATATTAATGAAAATAACATACAATAATGAATTCTTCTTTATTTATTTAATTAAAAGAAAATACAATTTTGTTCCAATACACATTAAGTTTTCATGTAAAATATCTTGTAGCTTACTAGTTAAAGTTTGTATGTAATCTAAAGGAATGTTATTAATTACACAACCATAACATAAAAAATTAATTCTCTTCATCCATGTATATACAAATACCAAGTTGAGCAAAACTACTGGATAGCTACTGCTTATTTGTTTGTTTATTTAAATTAACACAATTTGGAGATAAATTTTCATTTCAAAATTTGAATTTACAGCTTTAGCCTTCTTGACATTTCTTCACTTGTCTTGGCAGGTGCTGAATATGAAAGCATATAGGATGTCAATAACTAAATAGTATTACATATCAACTAGCAAAGAGCAAATGCTAATATCAAGTATCATAGCATATCATCATCAACCATTTAGTGAATATCTAGCAAATATCTGAGTGCAGACAGAACATCTACAGAGTATTCAGTGTCAACTTTTTGCAGAAGAGTTTTTCAACCAAATTCATTTCAGCTCACTTTTAGTTTAAGAATAGGGAAGGTCAGATTATGAATTTCCAGATTTAGTCAAAAGACACTGGACTGGATCCAGACTAAGATGTATTTAGTTCCCATTGTGATCATTACATATACCACTAACTTTTTACACTGATTTTAATCATGGGACCTAAATGCAAATAGCACGGTCTGAAGCCAACCCATTGTAAAAAGATTTTTAAGTGGTTTAGCTACAACCCTTCAACAAAAAGAGCAAGTGTGGGAAACTGTTCGCCCTCCAGATGTTGCTGAACTACAACTCCTGCCATCCCTGGCCACTGGCCACACTTGCTGGGGCTGATGAGAGTTGTAGTTTAGCAACTTCTGGAAGGCCAAACACTCTCCACACCTGCAACAGAGGAACAAACAATAATAGTAAAGAAAGGAATTGAACATACCAGTGGAAAATTCCCGTGCAAACGACAGGGACACCAGGAGGAGGGGCAGCCCCACTGTGATAAACTTCACAATGCGGTCACAGGATAACTCCAAGCGAAGCCGCTTTGCCCTGGAGCCATTTGGATCTGGAAGCAAAGCATCCGAGAGCATGTACTCGGCAGCAGTGTGTGCGATTGACATAGCGCCTTTGGATGGGCCAAGCACAGGCAAGTGGAAAAGAGGCAGCTGCTATTGCCACTATGCTCACAAGCAGCATCCAAGAGCAACTAGGCAGCTTTCTGCCTGTTGAACTGAAAGCTTTATTTGCAGAGAATTAGGCACTGGACAGCTGCAAATGACAGCCTTAAATGTTTGCAAAAGGGAATGATAATTACAAAGCAACCGGTTCCTTATAAAGCAGTAGCTACCATAAGGCCCCAGAAATAGAGCGCCATGCACAGCAGCTTTGCGATTGCTGGGACACCACATCCCTCAGCCTGCCACAGGCGTAGCGAGGCAAGGCTGGGTCCTTGTGGTTTTACATCCCTCTCTCATAAGCAGATGTTATTTCCAGCAACCATTGTAGGAATGTAGGGCTGTGGGTTTGGTTTCACATCCAGGAACACACAGGGGTGGTTAATCCTGATCCCTGCCCTTATTCTCAGAGCAAGGCCGGGGGGGGGGGAGCATAATCACACTCAGAACACCTGCATCCAAAGAGTATTTTTAGCCCTGTGGTGCATGCAGTGGGATTGACAACGCCTTTTCCAAACTTGATATTAAAAGACACTCTTCATGGATTTTGCAGAGCTCACAGCTTCAGGTCTTCATTAGTAAACTGAATGCTGATGATTTGGAGATGGAATTGATTTCAGAGAGGTGGGGAACATCAGAACAGGGGGCCACATGCACTCCTCCATGCCTGCCTCTCTGGCCTTTGGGACTCTCCACACCCCATCTTCTTCCCAGGACATGTTCCCTCAGCAGCTCTGCTTTGAAAATGGAAATGGACTGCCTTCAAGTCGATCCTGACTTATGGCGACGCTATGAATAGGGTTTTCATGGTAAGCGGTATTCAGAGGGGGTTTACCATTGCCTTCCTCTGAGGCTAGTCCTCCACAGCTGGCTAGGGCCTGCTCAGCTTGCCACAGCTGCACAAGCCAGCCCCTTCCTTATCTGCAACTGCCAGCTGGGGGGCAACTGGGCTCCTTGGGACTATGCAGCTTGCCCACGGCTGCAGAGGTGGCAGGGCACGTCACCCCTGAGCCACTCCCTGTAGGGGTGATTTAGCTGGCCCTTGACACCCTGGAGACACGAGTGGGGATTTGAACTCACAGGCACTGGCCTCCCAGCCAGGGTCTCTTCCCAATTGTGCTATACCAGCTGTTAGCTCTGCTTTGCAATCGCCTTATTTTTGCCTGTCTGGAATGTGTCCTTGAACTCTGATAATACTATTTCTTGCCTGGATGGAGGATACAGGGGCATGTACGAGTGCGATATTAGCATACTGTACAAAGGCAAAATCATCATCTGTTGCCTTACCCACTTCTGCCTCTGGTCCCACCCATTGCTAGCATGTGCCCCCAGAAAGTTTCCCAGAAGGATATGTGGCCTTCCACTGAAAGATGTTCCTATTCCTGTAATTCTAACAACCATGTGTAAAATTATTATTCTGCACTATTGCAGATGGAAGACTGAAATAGAGTGGCTATAGCAGAAGCACCAAATGAACTGGGGGTTTCTCAGTTAGTAGTTTAAAGCCTCTTACCCGCTCTGCTGCACCAGCAATTCCCAAAGCTAAGGCAATGTCCCAACCTATCCGAATGTTTCTCTTTGCCAATAAAATCCACCTTACGCAGCCACTCCAAGGATGGCCTAGGTGGCTCTAATGTGCTGTTTCAGCACTTGCAATGCAAAGTCAAAACATTTGGAAAGCTCTGCCACCACCAGTCCACACGACCAGAACACACAGGCAGTGATTAATGAGGCTAAGCCATTTGCATGTTTGGCTTCTTGCAATCAGCACAGAGCTAGTCCCACTAAAAGAATACTTGCATTTTCTGGGAACATTTTCCACACTATGCCATAGTACCAAATTGGGAACCCCAACATCTTGGTTCTGGTTTTGAAGATTAAGACACTGAGTTTCCAGAGGATCTTTGCAGCATGATCCAGTGTTCTACCAAATCCTCTCCTCATGCAAAACTCCAGCATGTGGAATATCTGTTCATTAACCTACATCCCTGCCCCCAGTGTGGTCTGTTCTGGACACGTACACTGTAGGGTGAGGACTGACTCATGTTCTCAGTTTTAAGTGGAAGATTTTTAGGACATGGAGTTATCTGCCCAATATCCTATCCAAAATATACGAGTACCAATGCCAGCACAAAGGCTCACAGGAAGAGGCCACAAGCAGAAAATCCAGGGAAGACATAAAAGGGTTAACCTCACAAGATGGGGGAGAAAGGAAGAAAAATTTACTGACAATTAAAATTAAGACTGTGTGGTTCCATTTAGTTTGTGATATACATTTTATATACTGTTTTAGAATGCCCAAAATGTATCACATCCATTACCCTACTACAATCCTTACAACAGCCCTTTAAAGTAGATCAGGGTTGTTATTCTTATTTTAGAAGTAAATATTGCGGATGAGAGGGAAGCACTGAGGCTAAGACATGATTCGCATGTAAAGCCAAGCCAAATGTGGCTTAGCACGGACAAGGGCATTCTGGAGTGAAGATATGGCTGCTTTTTGGCCTTGCTGCACTGCTGTGAGCTAAGCCATAGTTTTGCTTAGTGTTACATTCAAATGCTGGGACTCCTGGCTTGTCTCGGGGAAATAAAGCACAAGCCCAGGTTGGGCCACAACACTGAGTCAAACCATGACTTAGCTCCCGATAGCATAGCAGCAGGGCTGGCAAAGCACTAACAGCCATGATTTTCTCTCCAGGAACCTGCACATTTGCTCACTTGGGATAAGCCATGGCTTGGCCAAGTGTTACATATGAACTGGGCCTAAGAGAAAGACTGGCTTGTCTAAAGCCATCATGTGAGATCATGGCAGAGGCATGACTTGAACCAAGGACTTCCCAATCCACAACTCACTCCCTTTCCTATTACACCAGCTGAATGAACTCCAGAGTAAGTCTTCAAAAATCCCTTCTCCAATTAGATTACACCCACTCAGCCTATCAATTTATTTTATTCAGGCAAGAAAGTTGTTTGCACTGGGCTAAGGCTCAGATGCCTCAACTGCTGTTTCAATAACTGATGTCACACGGTCTGCTGAATATTCAAATACTCCAGTTCTGTTTCAAACACCATGGGATCTCTGTCTCCACTCCCCTTGGCAGCTGAATACAGAGTCTCACCACTTGGCCCAAAGATTCCCTGGAGAGATGAAGGCTTCTGGGAGAAGCAAATCTTTCCATTCCACAGGCGGTCCAAGGTGCTCTGCACGTAGGGGAATCCCAGGAACTAGAAAGTCAAGGAAAATAAGCTTCTCCAATGAAGCAATGCTGGCCATCAGTGTCCTGGCTCACTTTTTTCCCAACTCTGGAAACTCCAGTTTCAGTCGCTGTAAGGAACGTGTGAAGAAGAGGGGTGGCCTGCAAACCAAGTGGATTTTATCTTCCTTGCTGCCATTTTGCTCAGGCAGGGTGAGCTGACAGGCATGCAAGTGAAGTGGGAGGTGGCGAGCTTTGGCTTGTTCCAAGCCCAGCCTCTTCAATGTGCCCACAGGAAGCTTCTGCACAAAAAAAAAAAAAGGAAGAAAGTGACCTATTGGGCAGCAACAGCAAGATTCTCTTAGGTTCCCCACCCCCATTAGATCTCCCAAGTAAGTTGCATCCAGCAAAAAATGGGCCAGTATGACTGAAAGAATGTAAGAAATTAGGGAGCATCAGAGAAGTAAGCGATGAGTTATTGGAGGTGTGAAGTCCCTCATACAGATATAAGTGCAAACGATATGAACAAGTTATCTTCTCAATTTTTTGAGAGATGTTGTTCAAGAAATTGACTTGGCAAGGGAACAGAATACGTCTTAATGGGTCACAGTGTTTTCTTGTAGATAGTTTTTGAGAATTAGGAATGTTAAAAAAAGTTGTGTGTAGCCATATATTTAGTGGTTAGCCACTGGAAAAAAACTGGCAGGGTCTAAAAATAAGCTGATTGGTTCACATGGATGTATGAGGCAGAGTTTAATGAACATTCAGTGCATGTGGTGAGATTCTCTTCAAGGTTTGAAAGTGTATAACAGGGTTTTTTAAATTATGCATAACAAAAAGGGAATTACTGTCAAAGTAAATTAAAAAGGAACTATGTTTTTGCTATAAAGGTCTGCTGTGTTCTGGCTGTCATTCAAATCATATGCAGAGTAGTACTAATATAATAAATGATACTGATGATACTCTCCAAATGGATTAATACACGTTCACCTTGACAGTTCTGGAAGCACTAAAGACCTCAACAACCATCAAGCGTACATCATAGGATACAAAGGATAACCAACTAGATTGGTGCCTGACAGCAATTCAAGCTAAAAAGCTCTTTTTGATTCAGTCACAGTGATGCTCTGTATCAAGTGCAGGGAACCTCTGGCCCTCCAGATGCTGCTGAACTACAACTCCCATCATCCCTGGCCAATGCACAGTAAAAATTCAGCTAGTTTCACTTTTAAGGAAAACAGTTTTCAAAAGTTGCACAGGAATATTCTGCACTGTAATGTTACCCCCAAGAGAGGTAAAAACCCATATGCTTGCTGAATGTGAAGCCCTTACTGCTATGAGGCCCCACCTTAATTACAGTCAATGAAGTTGGGTTGAAAATTTTCTAGTGGTTTATTTTTCTGTTTTTTGTAAGTTCATTAGTAAAAACAAATGGCTGCTAAATGCAAATACATGGTTAGGCAAGATAAGCAGTTTTAATTTTGTTTACTAAACAAACATGTTTAGGACATCAGAACATTTTCCAATGAAAACTGACATTTTTGATGTAAATCCTAATACCCTAATATGCATAGGATAATCTCCCAGGAAATCCATACCACTGATATCAGTGTCCCTCTAACAAAATAGGATTTTGGCCCCAGATGAGGAGAATAGGGTGCACCCTCAGAATACTGACTTCCTTGGCTTAGATGTAGCAGATTCCTGGAGTGGGTCATTTTTCCAGGCCTGAGGCCGCTGGTTCCTGGTACTCTCCCAGGGCATTTAACATCAAGTGAAAAGGGAGTGGTTGCTTCAATTGTACTGTAATTTGAAGCAGAAAACAACCACCTCAGGGTGGGCGATCAGTTCACTAACTGGAAACCTCACTGTACTGGAAACCTCACTGTACTGAAATGGATGAAAACTCAAGCCAGGACACTTTTTAAAATTTGGCTAAGGCTGCAATCCTAAGCAAACTTACCTGCGAGTTAAGGGTCACTGAACACAGTGGGACTTATTTCCAAGTAGAGCAGACAAATATTTGTAAGTTGACCACACAAATATTTGTAACGCCCTAATTTTATCACGACAACAAAAGATAATCAATCAACAGAGTTGATACTTATGCTAAGTTACAAAATCTAAAATGACCAACTGTTAGTGTGAACAAAGTAGAACACTGTATGTATTTGTTCATACACGTGATTGAAATAAATAAAATAAAATTTAGTAAGTTCAGATTTTTGTAAATAATAATAATAATAATAATAATAATAATAATAATAAATTTTATTTCTAGGCCGCCTATCTGGCGGCTTTTAACCTGACCCACTAGGGTCAGCCTACCCTTTACACATTTGGGGGGGGGGGGGAGGAGAAAGAAGAAAAAGTAAAACTTTAAGCAAAGACAAAAAATCTATTGTTAAAAGCAATTCTGATAAGTATGAAGCAGGACAAGTATCATGAAACTTCTGGAAATATTGGACCACTGGGAATTGACCAGTGCGCCAATCCTATTTCCAAGCAAGTGTAGTGAATTCACTGAAAGCAGGGCATAAGAGGCATCTATTTCATCCTATTGTCTTCTTTCACGGAAGTTCAAAGTCACACTCAACTCCTTTCATCATGCCTCTCTTACCTGTGGTGCCAGCTTGCTCCAGTGAGAGTATTTGTGGTCCCCAAGGACTGGACACCCTAAGCCATAGGCCAAGTGGACTCTGAGTTGATGCTTCACTCCTACATACAAGAGGGAAGCGGGGGGGGGGGGAATGAAGCACACACATATCAAGCATAGCAATCCAATACACCTGCCTGCTCATTTTTAGCAATGGGCTGCCTAGACTAAGTTCCATGTGCACCTTGCCTCAAGGGAAAGGGTGAGTTTTGAATGGCTAGTCCAGCTGAGTACCAGTTCTATTCTGCTTTGCATGCAGAAGATCAAAGATTCAACCCTGGCATCTCCAGGTAAGAATGGGAGAGAGATCCCTGCCCAAAACCTTGGAGAGCCAATTGTTAATTGGCATCGATGACAGTGAACAAGAAGGATCAATGGTCTGACTTGGGATAAGACAGCACCCTAAGGTCCTATGAAAAACATGTAGTGGGTCAAATCACTATTGTGAACCCCAGCACAAGATTTCAAAGTGACCAAACTTGATCTCTGTATGTTTGTTTTTGATGTTTTTAGTTGCTGTAAACCGCCCAGAGAGCTTCGGCTATGGGGCGGTATACAAATACAATAAACAACATATCAGGCTCCAAGACGTTCAGGAAAGCTTTTGTACTCAGTGCTGAAATCACTTTGCAGATGTTCCTGAGCAGAACTAGCAAACGGGGGGGGGGGGAGATTTGGGCGAGGCATTACCTGTGACTGGCTGGAGTTCAAGGAGGGAACAAGAAGAAAAGCTACTCAGCACTCGGTACCGGGTCACTGCCTTATTTGCATTTCTGTGCTGGCGCACTTTGAACATATGACCATCCTCAAAGGACATGCGGTAGTTTGGAGCAAGTGCCATCTAAGCCAAAGAGAGGTAAACAGACAGAGGTATCACACTGTAGAGAACCATCACTTGTTATCAACCTCATGCATGTGATGACATAACAGGCAGTACAACTGGGTGTATTTAAGTACTGTGTGTGCAGTAATGGTTGCTGGGAGAGTGGAGCTCCCACACCATGATCGTCATACTTGTCAGATCGCATTACGGAATATAAACCTTATCGGCCTGTACGATCTATAAATGACCATACTCTCATTGTTCCATCAACCTTCTCTGTTCATCAAATGGCTACCAGAAAGAAAGCTTTTTCAATTGTAGCCCCCACCTTATGGAATAATTTACCTCCTGAGATACGGTCCTCTTCTTCTCTCATTGACTTCCGACGCCAGACCAAAACATTTTTATTTCAGCAAGCTTTTAATACTTAATTGGTGCTGATTCAATTGTTTTTAGGGATAATATTATTATATGTATTGGTTTTTTATTCTATGTTGTTAGCAATTTGAGATTATGTTTATTGTACGCCGCTCTGAATTCCAAAATTCGGAACTAGGGCGGGATATAAAATTTTTAAATAAATAAATAAAATAAATGATCTGTGCCACCATCTGGTTGCACCCTGATGCTGCCAGGGATTGTGGAGCAGGAGCTCCACCTTCTCAGTCACAGGGGTCCTTAGCCAGCCACAGGGGCTCTCAGCCAGGCATCAACCTGGCTACCTGCTGGCTTTGGGTCTGAATACACTATATATGGTTCCTTTTTTTTTTTTGCCTTAGCAGCCCAATGGAGCAGACAAAATTTCATTGTACAACATGGGGTCCTGTCTGCTGGGGACCACCAATGCTAAAATATACTTCTATAAATTTGTATTTCTGAGACGTCCAATGGTTTCTAACAAATAAATGACTGACTGAGGACAACAGTAAGGAAAATTAGACGACTTCATACAAAGACCACCAAAATTCTCAGTTGGCAGGACAGATCACACAGCCTGGTCCTTGTCCAGTCTTGCCTGTGCTTCCCTTTATTGTCATTGCAATGCATGCTGTGGGTGGGCTTGTTAATGGAGCAGCCCAACCCTGCTGACGTTGGGCAAAATCCCAATGCAAAAATGAAATTAAGCCACAGCCTGGGTGGGTCTGTGACACAGATTATTTGTTCTCTTACGACACTGATGGTGATGCAGCCCAGTTTGGGCACAATTACAGCAGAGCAAGCATGGTGCAGCATTAGCTAGAAAGTGCTCAAGAGCGGACCAGCACTGTTTTTAAGGGCAGGTTTCTGAACCTGGGAGACAGCCCCAAATCATGCATCATGTTCGTTTCCCAGGTATAAAGCTTAAATAATAAATCTGTGCCTTGGTGCTCAGGAGGAATGAAAAACACCAGAAAACCCTCCTGTGAAACTGTGTGGCTAGGACAGCCAAGACATTGCTAACAGGAAGCAAACTCACTTTATAGTGCACTTGGTTGCCTTCTGCTTCCTTCTCCATGATGGGAATGTCCACCAGCCCCTCTGTTGGCTTTGGTTCTCCAACGCAGATTGCCCTACCAAAATAAGAAGTGACGAACAGTGCCACATTTCAGCCCCCTGTTACAACTATCAGCTCTCCTTGCAAGGGGTAGTATCCAGCATTTCATAACTGGCACTGCACCAGAGAGGCAGCGCTGAAGAGACCCTTGGCTTATAAGAAGTTGAATCCCAATAAAGTGTCTCATACCAGTATTTCTTCTCCACTTGGCGGGTTTTGAAGAGCTCCTGGATCCAGTGTGCAATGTCCTGGTCACGTGCCAGCACCATGACCCCAGTTGTTTCTTTGTCCAGCCGGTGACACAGGTGCAGGGGCTCAGCTTTCATGCCATCCAACATCTTCGCTAGTACTGGCAGCACGTCTGTGATGCACATTTTCACCTTGGGGCCACCTGGGAGGAATTCAGAAACAGCCTCAATCACACAGCTTCCGAAGAGATTTCCTTCCCCAGAAAAGCTGCACTCCCAATGTAGGAACGCTCCAAAGTATCACAGACCTGCCACTTAAGATTACTGCATATATCCACTGAGCTGCTTGGAAAGACTGTTCGAAATCTATATAATTAGGCACATACCTGTTTAACTGTGGCCAGTAGATCTTCCTATAGGCTACAAACTGTGGCCCCCAATACCAGGGCAGAGTGTGCAGAAGCAGTAACTGTGGCTGGGGAAATTCAGCAATGTGTTGTGGCTGTGTTTTGTTCCTCTCTTTGTCTCTTCCCTGTTACAAAAACAGAGACTCGCGGGAGGAGTAGCCACACCACCCTGTTACATCTCCCCAGAACGGAGAGAGTGACATACCATGGCTGCCACCTCTGCAGTGTCTATCTTTACAGTAGGAGTAGAAAAGAACAGACAAGTGAAGCACCCCCTGAATTATTATTTGCAAAATGGCTGATGCAGCACTCAGAACATAGGCAGGAGGCAGTGTTTGCTCAGAGAGGTTTTTCATCTAGATTATAAACAATTTTAACAAATATATAATGACAGTTCAAAGCCACATGCACAGGCAGGAGAGTTTATCAGACTCTAGTCCGGTGACGTGAGAAGCTCACAAGTGCAGCGAGTTGGAGAAAACCATCCTGTTGTCATCCCCTCACTCCCAATCACATCATCTAATAAGCAAAGGTATATTGCCCCTAAAAAAACCCTTGAGAGCAGCGTAACAAGGACTCCATTCCACAGGATCAATTCATATTTAACATACTGAACAGTGTCAGAAACAGATGAGATGCAATTTTGGTTATGAGCTCTGAATATGCTCAGATAGTTAGCAGAACTGTCTACAATTGGGAACTTGTAACACACACACCCAGCTGTTGTTGGACTACAACTCCCATCATCCCAGACCACAGACCATGCTGGCTGAAGCTGGCGGGAACTGGAGTCCAATAATATTTGGAAGACCAATACAGGAAGACCTTCCAATTATATGACAAGAGTGTATTCCTCTCACCATGAACAGGGAGGCCATAAGGTTTGTTAATCACCACAATCTCTTTATTCTGGTAGATAATCCCCTGTTTGAGTGCCTTGGCCAGCACATTAGGATGAACCCGCTGCAACTGCTGGGTTAGTTGAGCAAGTTCTCGCACACGCCTCAGTACCGGGTCCTTAGGAATCTTTGAAGAACCAATGAAGAAAGAACAAGGTAGTTAGCAATACTGCATTGCTTTGGGTGCCATAAAACATATAAAATGCAATTAACATTTTTTAAAAAAGAAATGTAACTATTGATGACAACAATACACTAAAGTCCATGATTTGCAAAACAAAAACACCAGGAAAATAGCATTGCAGCCAATTAAAGTGCCAACCTAGACATTATGCAGCAAAATCATACACATTTTCTGTTTTAAATGAAAAGATCTCTAAGGGGGCTGAGACTCTGAGCTGTGGAGGGAGAGATGGAATGTTTAACCCTTTTCTCTCTGGCCATTTCCCCACGCAAAATCACCTCCCGGTAAGCGGCTTTTCCACCTACAGTGAAAAACATGTCTTTGCCCCTGTGGGTGGAAAAGCATTGGGGAGGTTATCAGAAAAACAGCCAATACAAAAGGGATAAAACAGCCTCTCTTTGCTAATTATCTGTTCTATCAGGATTCAGCAATAGGAGAAATGGGTTCTGCTGGAAAACAAGCTCCATTAAGCTCCTCCTCTCCCTGAACTGTTTTATTTATTATAACTACTATGTAACTTTTCAACAGAAAGCTGCCTTTATGAGGATAGCAGTTCATGCATGCGCTGATGTGATCCCTGGTTACTGCTCTCTTCTGCCACAATAAATCTTTAAGGCTTTTAGCTGGACTGTAGTTCCTCACACTGAGTCAGGCCACTGATCAGTCTAGCTCAGTATTGCCTACTAAACTGACTAGCAGCAGTGCTCAAGAGTTTCAGACATGGGGCATTCTCAGCAGCTACACTGATGTAATGAAAACTTTTTAAAAAGAGAGGATGTGCTATCTCCCAAGCAACATCACACATAAAAGGAGATGAAACGCCATCACATTTCATTATTTTACATAAGCTACCAATTTATTTATTTATTTAGGTTTATATATTGCCTTTTCCCTCCATCAAAAGAGCCATAAAGGCGAGTGGGGGGAGGGGGGTGTCAAAATAAACAAATAAAAATAAACAAATACATAAATTATCATAAAAACAATTTAACTACAAAAGTTAAGATCCAGGGTCATATTCAACTAAATCCTACTCACAGCAGATCCACTGAGATGAATGAACCCAACGTAGTCATGTCCATTAATTTCAATGGGTCTACTCTGAGTCAACCTAGTATTGGATACATCCCAACAAACCTATGCTTATGTTATTAGCAAGGATCATGGGCATTTTCACTGATATGCAAATACATGTTATCATTCATTTATCAAGTACATTTTGGGAGAAAGGGCAGGATATAAATTTAATAAATAAATAAAATTGTAACTAGGCATGTAACAACCCGCCTCCACGCAGAGATGCATCACGAGCCTTTTAAAGGGCTCCCAGGGCATGATGCATGCCGGAATATGTAGTCCCACCCCTACGCATGCCGGGAGACACAGCCCTACTGACTCACCTCTTTCTGCTGTTTTTTCTGCTCCTGCTTCTCAGCTCGTATTTTCTCAGCAAGCTGCTGGGCGTTGAGAGGCGCGGCTGCGCTTTGACTGTGAGAAAAGGACCGCTGTCCTGCCTTCACAGCAAGTCCCAGAACACCGCGAGGGACAGCCCTTCGAGCCGCCATTTTCTCTAGGGCTGTCCAACGTCAAACGGAACCCACAGATGGGCGTGGCATCAGCATTCCTTCCTCCGCCCCTTCTTCTCGCGGGCTACCATCGCGCCAAATCAGAAGACAAGTCGAAGGAGCTTTGACCAATCAACTCCAACGTCTCTGTCTGTCTGTCTCTCTCTCCAATGAGATATCGGTGCGGTGCCCTCCGTGGCTCACTGTGTCCAATAAAAGTAGATCTTATGTGTTCTGGGAAAGCAGCGGGAGGGAAAGGAATGTTGGCGCACCAATGAAAAAGAACGCTACGGAGCGCCTCAGACCAATGGGAGCGGGCGAGGTATGGTGGGGGCGGGCCTTACCATTTTTCGGTTTAAACAACGGCAGTTGTGAGGCAGAGTAACCGTTGTTGCGCGAGGGCAGAAGGAAACCGAGCGGGCGGCGAGCAGGTAATAACGGAGGGAACGGTAAGATAGAGAGAGCACGTGCTGGGTCGTGGACGATGCGTGCGCAGTCGCTGCTTGACGGGGTTTTTCTCCATACTGGGGAGAAAACAACCCAGCCACAGCGCTCTTTGTTATGTTTATAGCCCGCCTTTCCCCCAAGGACCTCAAGGCGGTGTGCGTGCCACTCTCATTTTTTATTCTCACAACAACCCTGTGAGGTGGGTTAGGCCGAGAGATATAGTGACTGGCTGAGGATCACCCAGTGAGCTTCCTGGTGGAGTAGGGATTTTAGCCTGGGTTTCCTGAGCCCTATCCTGATATCCAGGGTGGGGAGCCTGTGGACCTCCAGCTGTTGGACTCCAGCTCCCATAATCTCTGACCATTGGCCCCAATGGCTGATGAGTGATGGAGTCAATATCACCTGAAGAGGCACAGGTTCCCTATCCCTGCTGTGATACTCTGTTAGCTATAGTTGTAGCTGTGCAGACCAAAAGGAAACAATCTTTTAAGAACATAAGAAGAGCCTGCTGGATCAGGCCAGTGGCCCATCTAGTCCAGCATCCTGTTCTCACAGTGGCCAACCAGGTGCCTGGGGGAAGCCGGCAAGCAGGACCCGAGTGCAAGAACACTCTCCCCTCCTGAGGCTTCCAGCAACTGGTTTTCAGAAGCATGCTGCCTCTGACTAGGGTGGCAGAGCACAGCCATCACAGCTAGTAGCCATTGATAGCTCTGTCCTCCATGAATTTGTCTAATCTTCTTTTAAAACCATCCAAGCTGGTGGCCATTACTGCATCTTGTGGGAGCAAATTCCATAGTTGAACTATGCGCTGAGTAAAGAAGTACTTCCTTTTGTCTGTCCTGAATCTTCCAACATTCAGCTTCTGTGAATGTCCACGAGTTCTAGTATTATGAGAGAGGGAGAAGAACTTTTCTCTATCCACTTTCTCAATGCCATGCATAATTTTATACACTTCCATCATGTCTCCTCTGACCCGCCTTTTCTCTAAACTAAAAAGCCCCAAATGCTGCAACCTTTCCTCGTAAGGGAGTCGCTCCATCCCCTTGATCATTCTGGTTGCCCTCTTCTGAACCTTTTCCAACTCTATAATATCCTTTTTGAGATGAGGCGACCAGAACTGTACACAGTATTCCAAATGCGGCCGCACCATAGATTTATACAACGGCATTATGATATCGGCTGTTTTATTATTTAACTTTAAATAATAACTTTATTTTAAGTTGTTGGTCTTTCTTAATAGCAAATAAAATAAAATGGGTTATTGAGTGAGATTAGGTCATGGGGTGTCAAGGTGGGGGCGTCTAACTCGGTTTGTCTGGAAATGCCAGGAATCAAGTTTCTATTTGAACATGGGAGTTTATTTGCTGGTATTAGACCAGTTACTCTCTACCTTAATGTACCCGAAAGGGTGTTGCTGTTGAGATAATGGCAAATAGGCTTAGAAAACTAAATAAGATTCAGTTGAGTCATTGTTCTATCTTTGCCAGCATCTGTGCCCTGAGATCTTTTGAACTGGAGATAGCAGGGATTGAAACTGGGACTTTGTAAATGCAAAGCATGCCTCCTACCAGTGAGCCATACACTTCCTATAGAGGTGGACTAAACACGTAATAAATAAGTTAGTTGGATATGGTTGTCCACTATATAAAACTATACGACAGATAATTGTCCTCTTTATTGGACTCGCCATACAACATGCATGATATAAAAATTACCTACTGCTTTGAATATGCAACTACTTCGTAAGAGGAAGCTGTGTCAGTCTGTTGTAGCACAAACAACATAGAGCCTTGTGGCACCCTGGAGACTAACGACTTTATTATGGCATAAACCTTTTGGACTGGAGTACTCTGCATCAGATGCATGAGGTGTAAGCCTCATTTGGCAGGTGTATATATACCCATTATTGGAATGGGTGGGTGGGATTGTAAGTAATGAAATTTGAGGGAAATGAAATGCAAGAAGTACAGACTTTGTGTCAATTATGCTAAAGCTTATATGTGGCAACATTGTTACAGTGAGAACTTGCAAAGCAGTTCTAATGGTAACAAACATTGTAGCATCTGTAAGCTAATTAACACCTGTCATAGGACAAAAACCATGAATTACTAACAGCCTGGGGCTTACTCCTACCCCCTTCATGTGAGTATGATTGCAGCCTGATTTGGTGTCATTCAGGGGTGGGGAGTCTGGTCCTCCAGACGTTGGACTTCAGTTCCCATCATCTCGAGTCACCATGGCAATGGTTGTAGTCCAACAACATCTGAAGAATCATGTGTTCCCCATTCCTGGTATAATTGAATAAATGGTTTGAGAGAGGCTGTGAGACTTGTGTTCCTCTTGGTTTTACCCCAAGTAGCTGTATATTCACATATATATAGGCTTTTTTCTATATATGTTGGAGAGTCTTAGGATATATAGGACAGAAATTTGTTCTTTGATTTAATGGGTGAACTGATCCAATTGCCTTATCTACACTCCAGTTGCCTTATTTAGGCTACAATTCTATGCAGTGTATATACTGATCCAAGAGTTGAGTCCCATTAAACTCAATAGGACTTGCATTTGGCATGCATAGGATGGTACAATTATTTATGGAAATAACATGCTCTGAGAGACATTGGCATTCAACATACATTGGGAATTGGGGGTGCTACTTCATGTATACAGCTGATACTGGGTTTTTTCCTGTAACATTTTACAGCTGTTGGATCCTTATTCTAGCTCTGCTTCCTGTAATTACCTTTTGCCTTCCCACCCAATTGCTACAGCTCATCTAGAGACACCCTGTGTTGCAGTGAAGCTTATTTCCTGATAATAATAATAATAATAAATAATAAATTTAATTTCTGTGTCGCCTATCTGGCCAATGGCCACTCTAGGCGACGTACAACAGTTAAAACACAGTAAGATAAAATACAATGGTACAATATAAAAACAGTAGAAAAACAATACAGCAGCAGACAATGATATTAAAACAGGGTAGGAGGCAATTCAATCTAGTAATTAACCCTCCCCGGAAATCCCAAAGGCCTGTTGAAAGAGCCAGGTCTTTAAGGCTTTACGAAATGTATTTAGGGAAGAGGCATGCCGGAGATCCATATGCTCTTTCACTTTATGATCAGTGGAATTTACCTAGTCGCTTATGTATACTCTATCAAGTAGACATATATTCAGATGACATGGGAAGCTCAACATCACAAGCCTGAACAAATCCTATGCTCTTAGACTTTATCCTAAATATTTAAAGAGATGTCAAAAGAGGGTAAGCACTTGTTGCTAAGACTCACCAGTCAGGACAAGAAACAGTGGCTTTAAATTTTAGTATGGTAGGCTTAAACTGAGGCTACAATCCTAAACATACTTACAAGTGACTTTTGCTACGATCAATGAGGTTTAATCCCAAATTAAGCCTGTGTAGGATTGCAGTCCTAATGTAAACCGTTGGGCAATGGAATAAAATACACTAGTATCCTACAGTAGAATGGAATGGAGCAGATGACATAGAGATACTGGGTTTTTCCTGTAACATTTTACAGCTGTTGAATCCTTATTATGAGGCCTGTTCATCACTAGGCTGAGCATATAAAGAGTGTGTACACAGTACACAGGCAGTCCTAACCTCAGACTGCTGCTTGTAGTTGCTAGAAGCCACTGTATTTATAAAAACTTCTCAGGGTTATTCTTGAAAAAAATTGGCATCAAGCTCCCAGATCTGTTGGTGTGACAGGGCTGATTCACATATAGAACTCATGATGCAGTGATCATGTGAGAAGATTGCTTGGTCACCTTCACCGGTGGCAGGCCAATCATGTTCAGCCACTGCCCTATAGAGAATTTGGGTTTGGGAAATGTATTGGAAAGTGCCATTTACAAAGCAGCATTTAGAAATCTGGCTCTGTACATGAGCCTTTCTACAAGAACCTGGGGATTCATTAGATGCAAGTTTTTCACTGTCCTTTTCCTGTAGCCACCACATACCTCTAAGTCACGCAAATATTTTTCACACTGTATCCTGTCCTGCCTCCAAACAGCTTAGGTCAACATATGAAAGGCTTCTCGCAACAAACAGGTGAGGTAGGTTAGGATGAGAGATGTTCAGTTGCTAAAGGCTACCTGCTGAAAATCAAGCTCAGTGGAAACTTTATTCAGATTGTCCTGGTCCATTACAAGTTATATCATACTGGCTATAGAGTTATAAAACTTTGTTCCTCTTGATTAAAGGCATCTTCAAGATATTAAGCAGGGAGATTGCTTTGCTGGGGAAAATGTAGTCAAGTGCCAGTCTGAAAAAGGGAAAGCAATGAACCTGGAACAAATTTGAAGCATATTGAGAAAGCTGCAGTCTTTCTATAGTGGAAGAGGATATCCTCACTCAGTTTGTTCCTTCCACTTTCTGCAGCAGGCAGAATTATGCAAGTGAGGCTTGTGTCAGTGTCCTGTGTTGGAGAGAGTCCTGCCTGGAGCTTCACTTTGGAATGTTCCCTTCCTCCTGGTTTTTGCCTTTTCCCATGGGGGCTAGAGGGACACGCACGCACACAGTCACACACTCCCACTCTCTCCCCCCCTCCCGTAGAGAGAATGTACATATTGGGAGGAGAGTGGAATCAGAGAGGAGTACCATCCCTGGATGTGCCAGTAACATGTTGGATAATGGAGGGCAGTCCCTCACTGTCAGTAGATTCTCGGAGGGGCACTTCGATGGGGAATAAAGTTACTGCTAGTAGGCATCATGTCCTCAAGAAGCAAAGAGCTCCCCAAGCAGTGGGACTGCCTGTTTGCTGACCACAGATCAGGGTGTGTTCCTCACTAGAACCTTGGGCAACTGTGAGCACCAGTGGGATGTGGTGGCTGCTTTGGGAGGAGGCCCAATCTCTGCACATGGGGACTAGCGAGAACCTCATTCTTTGCTGGTAGGGTTGAGTTGGGAGTAAGAGGGCACTGTTGCTGGCCAGGTCTCCCTGCCACCAAAGTCACAGATGCCCAGTTGACTCCCTCCACCTAGTTTTGGTGTGTGCAGTAAATGCCACAGAGATGCCATTGTGAGGCGTCCTTCCCTGGCTCTCCCTGTCAGGTTCCTACCTGCTCGTGGTTACTGCCTGTCTCTAGGCACCACCAGGGACTCCACCAGTCCGGACCGCTCTCTCTTATGATTTCTCTCCCTGCTCTAGCACAGATCTCAACAGATCCCCCTGCTAGGCAACCACCAGTAACGTCCCAATACTAGTATTCCCAGAGACTCTGAATATTGGTATTGTTATTCTCTTCACCGCTGCCACCATTTGTTACAGTTCCCCTTCAGCCTTGGTCATTACCTTACCCTCCCTTCTGGTCTGTGAAACCCCAGCCAAGGATCAGGCCTTTGGTAAACCAAATTAAGTATTTATTACAGATAACAAAGCTAACAAGATTAACAAGATTTCTTCTTAAGGCACATAAGCATATGGTTTTACTCAATACTAATCCGAACTCCACCTCCCTCCTGGTAAACAACTCTCTAAACCCCACCAAGCAATCCACTCTTTCTCTTCTCCCCCCAGATTCCACAATTTACCACCTCACATTCACCCAGATTTACCTGTCATCCTTTCATTTATACTGTCAGCCATTTTAAACATTCAGCCAATCATCAAGCATTCTATTGCCCATTCACTCCCCCTCCTCTTTCACTACTTACCATGTATACTCTAAACAACCAGCACTTACCATATATACACTAATATATAGGAACATCACAGCCATATCAGGGATAAGGTCCCAAGTCACTGTTGTGGCCCCTACCCTAGATGGGAGGAGGACTGGTCCCTGCACCCACTCTCAATATGTGCTTATAATAAGTGGGAGATTCCTTTATGGGGAGGAGGGGGCAAACAGACTTCTTTTTTAAAAGGTAGTGAATCTAGCAGGAGTGCAGCTGACTAAGAAAGTTGTAGTTCCAACAAACGTGACAGCTATAGGATTGCTTGGAGTATATATGTGTGTGTACACACACACACGAATGAATGAACAAACCATTAGTATTGGTGTAGACTCCAGCTCCCATCAGCTTCAACCGCCATGGCCATCGTTCAGGGATGATAGCTGTAGTCTCAGGAACATCTGATGGGCACCGTGTTGGCTATCCCTGCATTAGCAAAATGGGGTCTCACATTTTCTGGAGGAGTCTGAAGGCCGTGGACAAAACCTGAATCATTAGGCTGGCTGCTTAGAATATAGTTTTTCTTAAGCAGTGGCAGCCTAATTGCTTATTCCTCTCCATACTGTTACTCTCATCTCCAGAATATTGCTATGGCAACAATAAATTGCTTACTGTTGTTTTAAGAGCCTGAGATGCTTTCAGTGGATGTAACAGTAGGAAGAGAACCCAGAGACAATACTGCGATTCACCAATATTTCTAAAACAACTTGACAACATTTGCTTTTGGCTATTATATAATAAAATGTTTATTTCTTAAACACAAAACATTTAGTGGGATGCTTGTATTCTTTATTTTAAAAAAAATCAAATGAATATCCCTGCAGTCTTGGATGACTACTTCTACTCCAGAAGAGGTTCTTCTATCTGCTTGGTGAAAGAGAGTTGATCTGGAATCTTGTTTGAACTCATACAGACCCTCTTTGCAGCTTGTTCTGGGACTTCGTTGCCTGCCTCTGCACTTTTGCTGTGGTTGCTCTGAATTTCCATCTGTTCATCTGCTTCCATTTCAGCGTGTTTTGATTTTTTCAAGTGTGGAAGTTCAATGCGTCCCCTACGCACAAAGTGACTGATGCGAGACTCCAACCCTTCACATTTTGGGCGATCCATTAGTGGTTTGTACTTGCGGGCTTTTGCTCCCTCTATTAAAGCACTGATCTGTTTGTAGACTGGGGGCTTTAGCTCTCTCCAGAGAAATGTTACCTTGTTGCTTGAACCTGAAAAGGTAACAATGGTCAACTGGTCAGCAGAAAGTCACGTTTTACATAGCATGCTATTCACCAATTGCCTCTGTCCTCTTTGAAATTGCTTTAATATGTACCCAAATATGTGATAACTAGAAAGGCCCCCGGTGTCACTGACTTAGCAACAGGGAATACTGTTAGAAGTCTACAGAACCCTGCTTCTCCTACCTGTTTCTGCAGGTATCTCAGCAAAATCTAGCCCCTGTAACATGCTGTACAGCATATGAGTTTTAACAGCATGGTTGGCCCAAAGCTGCTGTAAGTGAGTGACATTAAACTCCTGGACTTTCCGATCGTAGATCCACTGGATATTTTCAAACTCGCAGTCGTACAGAACTAGGGGAAATTCCACTGCCATACTGCAAGACAAAAGAGAAAATGAGATGTTAAGGAGCTTATATCAGATGCATATGACTTTTTAAAAAAAGGAAGTGCATGCATAAGCAACATCCATGAGCTAATCTCTTGCTGTGTTTGAAGATGTGCAACATCATTCACATCAGTTGTATGTACATCTATGTTGTACTTATCTGGGCCCCATTAGATACCTGTGGATATAGATGGAGGTGTGCATCTTCATCAAGGGCTGATGTTCTCGCACAATAACCTTGCTTGCAAGCAGCTAATACTGAATTAGAGCTGTATGCTATAAAGCCTGTTCCTAGGTATTTAATCATGTGCAAAAGCATGAACACAAATGTACTTGGTGAAGGTGGAGCCATGTAACTGTGGATCCTACATGCTTCTTCTCAAGCTTGTTTACATAGGACAACATGAAGTTTAATGCATCAAAAGAAAATTGATTCTGGGATCAAATGTCCATTAACATTTTTGACTGTATTGACTGTATCAACAATTTAAGACAGTAAGAATACTAAGCTTGATGGAAAGTCATGCTTTGATTGCAGGGAAGAATGTTCAACAGCTAAAGGCTACTGTAGAAATGCAGTTTTCCATTATTGCTATTAGCCCAAGTACACCATTAACCTTGTGCAATATGAAGCAGTGATGATTCCAGTACACATAAAACAACAGGGCCCAATCTTTCTGTGCCACAAGATGAAATATGAGAGAGTGCAGTTTTACTGCACATCTATAGGTTCCCTTTCATATCTGATCCCCAAGATCTTGATGTGTTTTTGCCTGCCGGCTGATTATACTAAGCAGCAAGGAGAAATGTGGCATTGGAGAAACTACTTAAGAGGAGCTACCAATTTGTGAAGAGCTACACAAATCCCTTTTGCTGCCCTGGGCTCCTACTGGGAGGAAGGGCAGGATATAAATCAAATAAATAAATAAAATATCTATTTTTTATTTTGCTTAGCAAAGACAATGCAAAGTCCTGGCACACCCTAAAGACTGGCATGCATTTTTATACGCAAGACGGTTTCATTGGATATGAACCCACAATACATTTGTTGCTCTTTAAGGGGCTATGATGATGGCTCGCAGCTCAGCGACAGGACAGAAGCTGTGCATACAAAAAGTCTCAAGTTCAGTCCCTATTGTCCCTGGTTAAAAATGGACCTTGAGTGTCAAGGCTGGGAAAGACGTCTGAGATTTACAGTCACTGCTAGTCTGTACAATAAGATTGAGTTACACGTAAAATAATTGTCTTCTGAAGACTTGTTAATTTTTTTTTTGAATTTCTTTTCCAAATCATACCTGTATTGTGGCTTTCTAGGGTTATTCTCTATATCCAGTAGCTTATCAATAATTTCTGGCTTCTCCATCCTTTGTCCAATCAGGAAGAGGATAGCCATCATGCAACGGACCTGGTGATAGAGGAATGCTTGGCCTGTCACTTCAAACTGGTACATTTGGAAAGGGTTGTGTTGCTCCATTTCCTCTTCTCTGTTCACACACTTTACCTCTGCAGTAAGAACTGTTCGTTGAAAGTTGGTCACACCATTGGCTACGTCCATCTTGCATAGATTACGAAAATCATGGGTCCCCACAAACTTCTGAGCTGCAGTATTCATGAGAGCTACATCTAGATCAGCATGAGGAAAGAAATAACGATAGGTCCTTTTGAGGCAACTAAATCTAGCACTGAAGCTGGGATCTACTGGGGCCCAAGCCAGTATCCGAATGTCAGGAGGGAGCACCTGGTTCAAGATGTGGGTGTACAGAATCTCCTCTGGAGTATCTGTGGCTACGTCCTTTGTGGTACCCTCTGGTTTATTTACTGCTTTGTCCTCTGAAAGGTTTGAACGGAGGTCCAGGGAGATCACCTGAAACATTAGGGAAGGCTTATATTGCGGAGATAGATATGACAAAACACAAATGTTAGTCATACTCAGAGTAGACCCACTGAAATTAATGGACATGACTAACCATTAATTTCAGTGGGTTTACTTTCAGTAAAATGTAGTTGAATATAACCCTAAGATTTTATTATTATTATTATTATTACTACTACTGAGAATTCTTCAAATGAGATTATGTTGGTGAATAGCTTATTTCAAAGACTATTTGGACTGCAACTGATTTGGTGGTAGATCTTAATTTGCAGTCATTCTCAATTTCATGGATAACTCACACCTCAATCCTATATACACTTTCCTGGAAGTAATCCCCAATGAATGAGTTCTGACATTTTGCCAAGTGTCAGTATATTTAATACCCAGTATTCAGTTCCACACCACAGACAGGCTCTCTTGAGATCTAAACTCTGAGCTAAGGAGGAGCATCACAAAAGGTAATGGAGCTGATCCCCCTTTAATTCAGGTGCTCTTACAGCGCTAAGCTAAAATCTCCCCTCTGTGAATGGGGATGGAATTTTCTTCTTTCAGGGGTTGCGTGCACAAATTTCCTAGAAATTTGTAAGGGATGGTTGCAAGTTTATGGTCGACTTTAGTGTGGCCAAATATTTTTCCCTTTTTTATTTTGTCTCATCTTCCCCCTCTCCCTCTTTTGCTTAAAAAAAAAAGTTGTCTTCGTAGTGTGTTCTTTGGCTTTCTCCCAGTCTATTATTATTATTTTGCTTCTTAGTCACTTGTTAGCCAAAGCTCTGCAAAGCAATTTACAACATTTTAAAAACATATATGTAAGTTATACTATAAAAACAGAAGAAAATAGCCCCCAGAGCAGCCCCAGGGAGCTTTGGCAGCATGCCAGGAAAAAATCATCATCTGAGTCTATCAAAAGCCAGGGAAGGAAGATCTATCCCCCAGGAAAGGAAGGGTCCCCTGCCTAACTGGAAAACCTCTTTGCCTGCTGAGTTGAACAGATGGGCTTTTCAAAAATAGCAGTTGGACAGATGCCGCACTCACCTGCCCAAAAGCGCTGACTCCCTTGTCAGTGCGCCCACAGCGGTGATAGTTGGAAGTCTGCCTACTGTCCACCAGCCGGGTCTTGCTTAGAGCCTCAAACAGCTTCTCTTCAATAGTATTGTTGGTGTTTTCCTGGCTAGCAAAGCCCTGGTATTCCCAGCCCAGGTAGGCTATCTTCAGTGCCACATGCCTCCGGCCATAAGCGCTGAAATCAAATGGCCGCTGCTGACGTTTTTTAATCTTTCCCGATGCTGGGAGGCCACCTCCTGTGCCTGCCGCCGCCTTGCTGTCCAAGAGCTTTTCTTGCAGCCTTTCCACAGTCTCTTCCAGTTCCTGGACCTTCTTCAACAGCTTCTCTGTTTCTGCCCCATCTCTGGCCATAGTGAGAATCCCTATGAAAAAACTGATGTGAGGTCTCAGCAGGAGTTTCTAGTATTGTTCAAACTTCTTATTTGCTGCTGGAAGCTAGTCAGTGGGGGAATGTCAACTTGTTATCCAAGTTGTTGCTTTTCTACCTACACAGCATGTGTGGTCTTAATGTTGTACTTCCACTATTGAAAAGCGAGTGCCTGTTTTTTTGCATTTACTGAAAAATTCATTCTAATTCCCTGTAGGCTTTGGGGGACATTGGAATTTTTACAATGGCTGCAAGGTGTGCAGGAGAGGAGGGGTCCTTTCTTGACAGCCATGTGCTACTTGGAGCAGAGCTGAATCACTAACCTTTATCCTGCCCATACTCAAAGTGGAGCTGCTTACATTGTTGGTATAAACTGCCTTCCTCATTTTGCTATGGTTTAGTGGTTTTCAGGTCTTTTGTCTTTAGCAAACCCTGTCAATATCATGCAGAGCATGGGTGAGAAACCTGTGATCCTAGATGTTGCTGGGTTACAACTCACATCTTACCTATTAGACCTTATGGCTGTGGGCTGATGGAAAGTGGACTTCAGCAAGATCTGGAGGGTCACAGGTTCCTCACCCCGACCTAGATTGTTGAGGGATATTGCAGAGGCTTCCAGGATTTGTTCTACACGCACAGTTCATGTGAGATGTTGGCTGGCCCTCTTCGGTCTCACGGTTGCTCAGTGTAAACTGAAGGTACACCCTAAAGCATACTTAACACTCGCCCACTGTTGTCTGCTTGGGGAAAAGATTTCAAGTTGTGGGCAAACTACCTTTCAGGGAATCTTGTCCACCATTAAAAAAAAGATTGTGGAATGCCTGATATATTATCAAGCAACCATAGGATTTGCTGGAACCCACTGGTATAGCTAATAACCGTGTAAGACTGAACACATTCTCACATGTACTGTGAAGGGAATAGCATAGCACAGCAGGACTCAGGGTTTTGTACTAGATCCTAAGTTGACTTAAGTGAAAGTACATGCTTGCTAGAGATAAACTAATGACTATTTGGTCGGTGAAAGATTTAGCAATTAAACTTGCTCTAGTATAACACACTGTGTGAGAATTGGCATCCTTCTTTTTCAGAATTGGTAACTTCACCAAGCAAAGCACAGCAATGGAAGCCCTGATGGGACCTGATCGCTACCGCTGGGCCTCTATGAGCCGTGAAGATCAGCTCAAGGAAGCTGCAATGACCTTTATCCGCCTTTGTGCAGAACAGGGAGAAGGTGATAGCCCAAGGAAGACACATGCTGCACCTCAGCTAGACCCCTACACAAGAGCTTCGGTGGCCTCTTTGGCCAGACCTGCACTTCCTGTGATGATCAGACACCTTCAGACAGGATCCGCCTTGCAATCAAAAACTCCTGAGGTTCCCAGAGTTGCTAGGAAGCCTGTGATGAAAAGGAAAGTTTTGAGGCGAAGGCCCGATGGAGAAGTAGAGGTGACGGATGAGTCCATTATCAGCGAACCAGAGACTAGCAGTCCGAGTGACCCTGAGTGCGGGGAGTTGAGTCAAAGAATGTACAGTCTGAAGACTCAGCAAGAAGTAGAGGAGGAGTCGTCAGAGGAGGAGAGCGGGCCAAGCATTTGCCCAGAGTCTGAGATTGCTTATTCCTGGAGAACTACAGAGGAGAGCCAGAGCCGAGGCTCCCAAAGAGAGAGCCAGAGACGCAGCATCACAACCTACGAGCAGGACTTGATCATTGCTGGCCACCCAAAGTCCTTCATATTACCAAGACTGGAGCAGCTAAGCAGGAACAGAATGAAGACAGATCGGGTAGCCCGTTACCTGGAGCATAAGCATGACTGGGAATCGCTGCGGCTGCCAGGGGAAGATCCCAGGAAAGGTGTGCGCTGGAGCATCCGAGAACAGATGCTATACAAGTCAGAATTGCCTCCCAGGGCTCAGCACATTTATATCCCCAACAACTACCTGGTGCCTACAGAGAAGAAAAGATCTGCCCTGCGTTGGGGAATACGCTGTGACCTGGCAAATGGTGTGATACCTAGGAATTCCTGCTCCTCCTAGCTCTATAGCTCCGTCCACAGGAGAACACCTTGCTTAGCATAGCCCAAAGATCTAGCTACTCCAAACAAGCAACCAAGCTAATTTGTTCACTTTGAAACCCTTTCAAATCCTTATTGGTTTTAAATCTATCTTTGATTTCTGGAACAGGTATTTTCTCAACAGAAATGGATTTTATGTATCCATGCTTCTTAAACAGTTGCCCCATATAGGATCATTTGCAAGACAAATGTTGTTCCCTAAGAAGCCAGGCAGATGAACTAAAGCTCATTGAAATTTGTGTCAAGGAGAATAACCTTTTATTTTTATTGCAAGATCTTTTAAGCCCACTTCCTCGTCCTGAGCAATCATCATACTCCTGTATGATAACACTATTTTTAAAGAATGTTTAACTTCTAGATGCATGGATTAAATTAAAAGTATGTAGTATAAAAAGATTGTCTGTAGTTTCTCCCTAGATGAGTTTGATTTCCCCAGTTCATCAGTTTGTTTAGGGATGAAGGAATGTCCTTTTATCCAGAACAAGAGACAGGTTAAGAGTTTCACCTTGCTTACCATTCCTGGTGTAGAACTGCTGTCATTTTACAGACACATGCTAGAAGGGAATCTGCCAAAATCATGACATAAATATATTATTATACTGAACTAGCCCTATGCATGTCTATTCAGAAATAAGCCCTCTGTTGAATTGGGAGAAGTTCCCCACATTAAGCTTCCCTTGTCCTGGGGAGGCATTCAATTCTGTCTGTGGGCATTGCTGTGTGTGCGTGTCGTGTTTGGTATATTAAGTTTGAAAACAAATTCACTAAGTGTGTGCCCTAATCACCTGAAATCGAGGAATCCATCAAATTGCCAGGAATAATGCTATAAAGATTGTGTGAAATCTGTGATAATTCTGACAGCAGCCTTTTACTTCCAAGTGGGCATATGGTTATTTTCACATCTAGAATATTCTTTTGGTTCATACCATATACTGAGGTTCTCATGCAAAGTGCTTTTCTTCACCTGGTTTAGCTATTCTAAGCTACTTTCTACACTTGGAACTACTATGCACATAATGAAAGATAGGTTGCATGTTAGAAAATGCAACAGGTCAGTTATGCAAAGTAAGTGGAGCTATGCTACTAGATTAGTAAATCACTGCTACCAATAAAGATAAGCTTGCTCAAAATTACAGATAGAGAAAAACACCAATTATCAATGGTAGGAGAAAGTACTGGGTGAATATCCCATTTTGACAGTATAAACCTGCGCATCTTTACTCAATGTTAAATTGCACTGTAATCAATGGGGCTTGCTTCCTATTAAGTTTAAGACTGCAACATTATTTTCTTGCCTTTTAAAGGGGCTGGAGGAGGAAGAGAGTTGGTTATATTGCCTCAAAACACTTTCACTCAAAACACTTTCACTCAAAGGCATGCCAGGAAACTCCTGACTTGAATCTTGCCTCGGGTTGCAAGCATATGCAAAGTTACCTAGGTGTAAGGACCACTGAACACAATGAAACTTAATGATGTAGAGCAAGGGCGGGGAATATTTTCTAGTCAGAGCCGCATTAACCGCTGGGCAACCTTCTGAAGGCCACATGCCAGTGGACTAGAGATGGTTCACTATGATTAAAACAAAAATAGACTACACAATATAAGCAAGGGCAAAGTGATACATACAGAAGCAAAACCCCCTAACTGCATACACATCTATAGGGTCAGCTACTGACCAGGAAGAGGTTCTTGAGGTTGCGGTGGATAGCTTGATGAAGATGTTGGCTAAGCATGCAGCAGCTATGAAGAAGGTAAATTCCATGCTAGGGATCATTTGGAGAGGGGTTGAAATTGCCAACATAATGCCATGGTGCAACCAACCTTGGAATACTCTGTACAGTTCTGGTTGCTGTACCTCATGAAAAGATATTGCAGAGCTAGAAGAGGGCAACCAAAATGGTCGAGGAGCTGGAGCAATTCTACTATGAGGAAATGTTACGTTTGGGGCTTTTTTTTGTTTAGAAACAAGTAAACAGCACAACAGAGGTGCATAAGATTATACATGATGTGGAAAAAATGGAGAGGAAGAAGTTTCTACTAGAATGCCCAGTCATCTAATAAAGCTTCATATTGGCAGATTCAAGGTTGCCCTTGGGTAACCCACTGAAAGATTATTGTTGCCAGTAGAGGGAGTGGGTGGTGACAACCCATTCAGGACTCTCCTGTTCCACTGCAGGAGAAAGTGGTGTTGCACTCATCTGCTGCTTGTGGGCTTCCCGTCAACATCTACTGGGCCTCTGTGAACAAGATGCTCGAATAGATGGGCCTTTGGTCTGATGCAGGAAGGCTCTTATAAGATCCTAGCTGGCTTAAACGTTTGCCATGCTGAGCTGTAACTGAATGGGATAACCAAAGCTGATTCTACCCTTCGCACATAAAACTTGCCGCCTTCATATCTAAAACTATACAAATGCACAAGGAACAACCAGTTCACATCCAATCCTCAAAGCATATAGTGCTTCAAGCACAAACAATGCACCAACAAGCAGAAGGATGCAGCCCTAAAACTAGTGTTCCCACCCTAATGGACCAGCCTCCAGTGCCCATGCAGGCTGAGGGTGATAGTTGTTATCCAAAACAACGTTGGAGGGCACCAAAGTTAGGAGTGAACAAATGAGAGTCTGACTTCCCAATTGCCAGGTCCACCCACCACCCTAGTTGGCTTAAAATCATATTTGAAGACAAATTTGTCACCAACTGCTCTCACTGTTTGGATGCCTCCCCATAAAACAAGCCACCCCCCTCCTCCACTACCCTCTTTTTAAGAAAACACGTACACTATAAAAAGCAGGCAAGATACAGTTATTGAGCCACTAGCATGCCAGCCCGACGGAGTGCATCAGCGTGTCCCAAGAGCCCAATCCTGTGCATCTTTACTCTGAGGGAAGTTCTGCTGAATTCGGTGGGATTTTAACCCTAACACCCAGTAAGTGTGCATGGGTTTACATGCAACCTTACATTAAAAGTACTGCAGGGAAGGAACATAAAGAGAACTCTGCCGGATCAGGCCAAAGGCCCACCTAGTCCAGCATCCTGTTCTTACCGTGGGCAACAAGATACTACGGGAAGTTGGCAAGCACGACCCAAGCGCACTTGCGATCCTCAGCGATTGGTATTTCAGTGGCTTGTTGCCTCGAACACCGGAGGTAGAACATAACCGGCGTGGATCGGCCCACTCGTCCAAAGTGTCAGTGGGAGGGCACTGAAGGAAACGGTTTGACGCACGGCTACCACCTTAGAACAAACCATGTAGTATATATAGGTCCGAAGTGTGTGCTTCGGCGCGGTGGGAAGGGGTGATCCGACTAACACCCTTTACGGTTGCCTGTGAGGACCATCAGCTACACTAAGGGTGCAATCCTAAACGCGCTTACTGCGGAGTAAGCCCCACTGCGCGCAGTCAGACTTGCATCGGAGTCGAAATGCGCGGCTAACACGTGGCGCGATCTCCTCGGTCCTACCTCTGCAGCAGCTTTCACGCAGACGCTTGCAGAAAAGAAAAGGCTGGAAGCGCAGAAGCATCGTCCCTTCCGCGATTTCCTCATCGGAAATGACCTTAAAGCTTCTCCCGCCTCCACACGGCACAGAGGAGGCTTATGGGAAATGTAGTCCTTCTCCAGAAAGCCGGATTGAGTTTCCAGGGTCAATCAGTTGAAGAATGTAGAGGTGCCTATCACCGCCATACCGGATCGAAGGTCCAGCTAGTTCAAAGTTTTACTTCTGTGCCAGAAAATTTCTCTGGAAATTTACAAGGAGGGCATGGACGGGACAGCCATTTCTTTGATGTTTCACCACAGAGATACACTGCCTGCCTCTCTAAACATGAAGGCTCCATTTAGTTATCATGGTTAATGACCATTGATGCATTTATCCACTGTAAAATAAAAATTGTTTAATCGGTTTTTCAAATATTGTGTGTGTGCGTGTGTATCGTGAGCTGCTGACTTGAGATGTTAAGTAACATATATTGTGTGAACTTTGTTTTTCTACCCCAGTCTCCTTCTATTTCAACAAGAATTTAAGAGGCTTCTTGAGAAACATTCGGTTACAAATAGGGAACTGCACCAAAATGTTGCAGCATGGAGTGATGGAGTGATGCTTGAATTATATTTTTAATGTAGTTTTTTTAAGGTTACAGTTTTACAACAGTACTTCCATTGTCCTCACACCCTGTGGCAATACCGCCCTGAACACCATGCCTGACCTCATCATCACACCCTCACAGAAATGATTTTGAATTTTATTTTTATAATTGCTAATAATAGATACCAAATGCTCACAACATATTCATAGCCACTTTCTTAATGATCAAAATCCGAATTCCAGACCAGAAGTATTAAATTATTAGGGTTGTAGTCAACAAAGGCTGCAATCCAATACACACATGGGAGTAAGTCCCATTGAACCCAACAGAGCTTGCTTCTGAGTAGACATGTATTGGATTGCAGTCTAAGTCCTACTCAGAGCAGACCCATTGACATTAATGAACCTAAGTCAGGCATACCTATTAGCTTCAGTGGGTCTACTCTGAGTAGCACTAGCACTTGGATGCAACCATTACAGTTCTCTTTTTAAAGAAAGCAACCATCACCTAACATTAATGTTCATATTGTAGTTTTAGGCTTATACGCCCTTTGCCGCCTCAGTGAACTCGATCCACAAAGACGGCTTCTATATTTAAAATTAATTTTTAAAAAATAAATACTCGGAAGTGCATCCCACCGAAGTTTCATCCAGGGGACTTTACTCCCGATTAGATAGATAGATAGATAGATAGATAGGAGAGTTTTGAACGCAACAAACAGAACTTCACTCAAGCTTGCTCTGGATCCCTGTAAGGATTCCGTTAATCACCTAAAAATATATATGAACATAACTGTGATTAACAAAACAGAGGTTTTTTTTATTGTATTAACAAAACATTTCAGCTTCCACCTTCATCAGCTGCTAATATACAAATGCTGTTACCAAGGTGGCAGTTATAGAGCTTTGAGGATGGAATGCTCAGAGGGGCACATTGGCACCACATGGCCTGAACCTGGAGGACAGTACCACCACTACTTTGCTTCTGCAAATGAAGCCCCTCTGAGCATTCCATCCTCAAAGCTCTATAACTGCCCCCTCGGTACCAGCATTTGTATGTTAGCAGCTGGTGAAAGCGGAAGCTGAAACGTTGTGTTAATACAATAAAAACCTCTGTTTTGTTAATCACAATTATGTTCATATATTTTTAAGCGATTAACGGAATCCTTATAGGGATCTAGAGCAAGCTTGAGTGAAGTTCTGTTTGCAGGGACTCGACGATGACCCAACCACTTCTCGTTAACAAGCGTTGCTGCGGCGGCGAGAGAACTGACACACCAGCGTTCCGGAACGCTCGCGGGGACATCAGACGACCTCGAAGGCTCGTCTCCACCTCGCTCCTCCCTTGATCTCCATGGCAACCCTGGAGCAAGCCGGCAGCCTACTCGCTCGCTGTCGCCCCCACCCCTAGCCGCGAGAGACTATAAATACTCGCCAGGCAGGCTTTGTTGCCCCGCCTACTCTTCTGCGTTCGTTTCTTTTCTCCGAATCGCAGTTTGAGGCGGCTGCGCCTCCTGGCCTCGTGCTGCGGTGCCGCGTCGCACGGGCTGGCTTTCTTCGGCGGGTCGAGGCCCGCTGGGCAGGCGGAGCGGCTAGCCGAGATGTCGTCGAGGCAGAACGGCCCGAGGAAGGGGCTGGGAGTGAATCCCGATGAGGACGCTGTTTGTCTACCTCAGAAAGTAAGGAAGAGGCGAGGGACTAGCGCCTTGAGGGCCAGCCGCCCTCCACCATCCTTGATAAGAGTGTTTAATGCTTTTCCTACCCCTTTTTGCCCCAGGGCATCTTCAGACCGTCTATTATTTGGGCCCTTTTCCTTTGCAGTATCTTCATCTTGTCGTCCTCCTCCCCGGTTCTCAAAGGCTCCCTTGGTGGAAGCCATGGCCTGGCCTTAATCCTCGATATGGGTGAGTTAGCTGGAGAAAATGGGCTCTCTGCAAATGCCCCGAAGTCCCTTTTTAATAATTCTGCATGTTCTCTTTTAAGGCCATGCATCCTACTAGCATGGAATCTGTAGCTCCTATGAAGAGCCCTGTAGGATCAGACCATAAGGGCTGTGTACTTCTGTAGAGCTCAGGGACATAGAAAGCTGCCTTGTACTGAGTCAGACCTGTTATCCATCTAGGTCAGTATTGTCTGAACTGACTGGCAAGTGACTCTCTACGGTATGAGGTTGGGGACATTCCCAGCCGTACCTGGAGATGATGGGGATTGAATCTGGGGCCTTCCACATGCAAGATAGTTCCTCGACTGCTGAGCGACAGTCCTTTCCCTGACTTTTAACTTGTTGGTTTTATGTATTTTATGACTGGTTTTGGATGCAGGGCATTTGTCCTGAAAGGTGGGATGTAAGCATTTTAATAAACATAAATATATACCCTAGCCCAGCATCACTCTTCCTCACAGTGCCTCAACCAGAAGGCCATACAAAGGCAGTAATTCTGCTGTAGTTTGCATCCTAGTTACTGCTGTTGAGAAAGGTATACTGCATCTGAACTGGGAGTGTCAATTTGGCTACTGTGATTAATAGATGCTAGTTAAACTTTACCTCCCACTTCCTAATTGCCCTAGCTGGTACTGTACTTCACCCCATGTAATTTGGTTGTCTTTAAGTTTTATATCCCTTTTTTTATTTCAACGATTTTGTTTATATCCTGACATTTTAGGGAGGATTCTTACTAGGCAGATCAAAATAATACCTAAATTAATTAACTATATAAAACATAATCTAATGCTAAAAAATGTATTTCAGACTTGCTATGTTGTCCCATGCTGTGGTTGTGTTTTGCATATCTGGCGATGTCCGTGGTTTGCAGCTCTGTAAATTACAGCATTTGGACGCTAAATCTGCCTGACCCGTAGCATACAGACATGCAGTATTTATATCTTAAAAGTGAATATTCTAGGGAAAGTGTACCTAAGTTCCAAGTTCTTGAGAGTGTTTTAAATCGTATTTTAATTTGCTGTAGTTTTCAGTTTGTTTTGATGTTTTGCTTTGTAAGCCACACAGAGAACTCTTGTTACCGAGAGGTGATATAACTGGTTTTGTTTGACAAATATAAATTATTCCTGTTGCATTAGTACATTGTAAACACAGTCATGCTCAAATTGTATGTATAGACTTTTCTTATTATTTTTTTTTTAAAGTATCAAGCTTCCTATTTGGGTTCAAATGATTCCTCATGTGGTCATATACCTTCATGATGGTCCCCAACCCAAACTTGGTTTTTCTAAAATTGTATTTATGTGTTTGAATTGGTTTCATACTTCTGTACACACAAACACACACTTATATGCATGGAATTTTCCGATGAAGGAAGGTTAATATCTTAAATGAATAAATAAAAACAATAGTACTCTCCTGGTAGCCTGGAACTCAATGCAGGCAAGTGAACAGATTGGCAGAGGAGAGAGGTGGTAAAATAATTATCAGCGTACAGATAAAAAGTCTTTTAATAAAAGCAATTATACATGTTTTCTGTGTTGGCCAATAGAGAAAAAGGGAAAGTTTGTTCCTTCTCTACCAACCTGCTTGGTAGAAGACTACTAAATAAATTTCCTACTGAGAGGCTAGTATCTTGCGTTTTCATCCTGGTTGCAGAGAACCAGCATGGATATACAGGCTACTAGCCCCATAGCTGTTCCAAAACATGTCCTCACCCCTCTGCACCACTTGAAAGCTGCTGAGGGTCTTGGCAGACCACCTAATGATTTTTCTGCCTTTTTTGTTTACAATTTGTAATGCGCTACATGCCATGCACGCTCTCTTAGCTTCTTCTCTGCTTGCTGCTTCCTTCGTTCCCATGTACTTCATCTCCAGTTCTTTCCAGTGCCTTATTGTTGTCCTTTTCCCTACCTGGGGCCTTCTTCCATCTTGCCACCAGTCATGGCTTTATTCCTCTGAGGAAGGCAGAGCCTTCTCCCCCATCACTTCCATGGACCACCTGAATGAAGCTCATGGACCACATTTTGGGAACTCCTGGGCTAATAATTTTTGTTGGCTTATTCATAAGGCTGTGTTTCATGGCGCTTACTTCTGCCTGCACACCAAGATAATCTCAAGCTGTTCTCCAGGTGCTTTTTCAGGTGTCTTCGGAGGTGGGTGGATGGCGGAGAAGAGGGACTTTTTACCTGTGGCCCTCAGCTTTTGGAATGCCCACTCTTCTCTGTGCTGAGTCTCATCTTTGCCTATTATCTTTTTCTAACATCAGGCACAAACTATGAATTTTCATGGGTCTTCTAAAACTCCTTGTATTGCTTTTGTTCTACTGATGTGGTTCTGTGCATTATTCTGCTGTAGTATTGTTCATTTGTGGTTTATTTTTATATAGGATTTTTTATATAAAAAAAAGAAAGTAAGCATAGGATTGCAGTTACGCAGCCTGAGCTTGCTTTTTTGGGGGGGGGTGTATATGCTAAAGGTGGGTGAGAATTTCTATTCAGTTCACATTTCAAGCCAAATCTATAAATTTGCACTTTTCCGAAATAATATGAGAATCAAAACAAAGCCATCCTTTGAGATTTGCACTTATTCAAATTTTGAAATGTGGTTTGCCAATCAGTGTTAACAAAATGCATATATATGGGGAAAGTGTGCATAAAAATGAATATATGAGTGAAAATGGCATGCAGCATTGGATTATATGCCAACAAATGGCTGGCAAAAATGTGTACATCAGTCAAAACTGCCTACAAAAATGTGTTTATTAGGAGAAACGCGCACTAAAATGTTGGAAAATTTTCATGAGGATTTAACCAAAAAACCCAGAAATTGCTGCAGAAATGTGGAGAACCAAATTTAAGATTGGAAGAATGAGAAACTGAGAGAACTGAAATTGAAAGATCTTTCCATCCCTAGTGTATGCATACTGATGCGTGCAAGCTCACAGACAAATTGGAAGCCTCATTGAGTTCAGTAGGAGCTCATTCCCAAGTAAGAGTGCAGAGAAGCACAGCTTTTGTCTCTGTGCACTCTCAGCCCTAGGCCTTTCCTCTCTCTTGTCTCCAGTACATCATTATCCTCCCATATCTGTTAACCATTTCCATCCTGTCACCCCCTTCTGTTTGCACAAAACCTTTTACTTCTCAGATTCCTCCTGTATCTTAACGTTTTCCTTATTGTTGTTCCGTCTACTAACTCGTTCCCCCCCACATCCAGTTTGCCTTTGCAATCCTCCAAACTCTCTTTTGCGCCCATCTTCTGACCAACCCTTAATTCGTCTGGTGTGTTTCTTCCCTGGATGTCACAGGTTGGCTGTGCTAGGCCGAAGTGTCTCAGAAGGTTTGTGACCTGTGTTGCTCATACTTGTAACCGTTTCTTTTTCTAGCTCTGCAAACCCTTCACCCCTGGGAGAAATTTTGGGCATTTGCAACATCGCCCTGTTTCAGGTAAGGGACCTGTGAGTGTGCCTTGCTTATCTGTTTAATACAGGTTTGCTTTCTGATCTTACCTACCCTGAATCTTCAGATAGATGAGCTCTAAAACAGACGTTTAGTAATGATGCTCCTGAGAGGCCCCTGTTCTTTCTTTGTGGTTTGAAATACATTGCATTGGATGTACCCTATGAAGCCAAGAGCCCATTGCTTGTACTTCATTAATAGAAACGTAGGTGAATTTCATGGTGGTAATTACATATTTTAAAGCACACTGTCCAAAACGTTATGATTGTATTAATTTACTATATGTTTATCTTGTTTTTCGGACAATTGTCTCCCAGAGCAGTTAGCCTCAATAAAAAGAAGAGACGGGCCCTACTATCAGGTTTACCAAAAAAAAGACAAGAGACAAAAGGAAAGGAGTGGAAGGCAAAGGTAGAGAGGAGATAATTTTTTTCAAGGCCAGAACAAAGCGGTGATCTATAAGCAGGCATTTACGTCCTGCTCAGGCCAGACTGCTCTTCTCTTGGTCATGATCTTGTTTAAATAGCAACTGGTGGCTCTTGCTCCTTTGGACAATGGATGGAGACTTTCTCCTTTCTTCTGCAAGGACAATTACTTCTTGTGGCAACTGTCAGGTGGAGCAGACTTCTCCTTACTGGAAGGAAGGGGAAAGCAAGCTCCTTGCAGCTGCTGCTTCTCTAGCCAGTGGATGGGGCCTGGTTCGTCTTTCTCTTGCTGTGAGGTTATCTCTGGGAGGCTGGCGAATCGGCATGCAGCTGCCCTCAGTGGCCCTCGATCCTTTGGCTTCCTTTCACCTCTGTGGTGTCTACTCGCAATTCAAAAGCCTTCCCCAAAGTTGTCATGTTTTAGAATTGCCTTGCATGTTCTCTAATTAGGCAGACTTTTAGTCAGCTAGGTACCTGGAGCTGTGACTTGGGATGAGTCGTAGCTATATTTTTGTAGGGCACTAGTTTGCATTGTCATTCATTAAAAATGTGTAGGCCAGTCTTCTAATGTTCTGAAAACTCTTTTAAAGGGAGAAGCGATGGGAACAACAATGTAAACATGGTAAAGTTGGAAGACGACGATGATGACCGAGGTAAAATAATGGGCAATGGCAAGTGTTCTTGGGCTTCCTCATCTATTGAGATAGTAAGCCTCAGCTTGCTGCTTCAAACTGCCAGTGGGAGGATACATGACTGAGTACTCCTCCATACCAAAAATATTCAGAAACTTCTCTCTGCATATAGATATCTAATATGTAAGGTAGGGTGGAGAACCCCAGCCTGCAGGCCAAACTTAGCCCACCAGACCGTTTTCGCAAAATTGCACTCATCTGACCCACCCATTATGTCATATGTGACATCAGGTGTGGGGCAGGTAGAGATGCAGCTGCAGAAAGCAGGATTGAATTCTCCATGCATCAACGGATCTGTGAGGAGTTCAATCCTGCCTGGTTTGGGCATGGCTGGTGAACTCAAACCCTGTGATTGAACTGGGAGGGCCAACTGTGGCAGATGTGAGTTGTCCCACCACCTGTCAATCACCTGGCACTGATATGACATCAGATGATTGACAAGTGGGCCGTTCTGTCCACCTGTCAAAGTTGGTCCTCCGGGGTGGGGGAGACAGATCTGGCCTGCCGGGCCAAAAAGGTTCCCTTCTGCTGATGGAAGAGATAAGGCTAGGCTATAGCCTTTTTTCCTGACAGGCTAGTTCTCTATCTGCAAGGGATTATGTGCATGTAAGAGCATTCAGTTGCATAAACTCCCATCTGCAGACTGTGGTACAGACCAGCCATGGGTTTACTATGATGGAAGAAAGCTAATCTACTTATAGGAAGGCCCCTAAAAGCAACAGTTGGGCTGGCTTGTTGCGGCTGTGATTGGTAACCCAAGCATTAGTTCCCTAGGCTTACCGATTAACACCATTGAGTCTACAAGCAAGACGCCAGGATTAATCTGCATGTAATGCTTGCATGCTTTCTAGTGGTGTATGATCTCAGCAATGGTTTTTGGAACTGGCTATCTTACTGCTAAAAATGAAGTTAGCAGGAACAAAATACACTTTGAATTTGCCCTGTTGATGCTTGGCTCACTTTGTGATTGATGCACCCAAAGAAAAAGACAGGTGGATGAGCTGGTCTTGAAGGTTCTTCAGTCAATGGAGTGATGCAAATTGATTTGGGGATAGCTCTACTGCCCTGAGATTCCTGATGAGAATGCATGACATCTGGACTAGAAGGCTTTAAAGATTAACATGGGAAGCCACTATAATTTAAGCGTTAAGGAAAATCAGCCTTGAGAAATTAAGCAAATTCTGATACCAATTCTTTCTGTTGGCGTACCGGTACGTGATGTCCATATGGAATAGCCACTGCCTGAGACAGTTCTGGAGGGTGGACATATGGCAGTTGATTCCAGCTGAATTTACAAGGGGATCCCCACCCAGACAGTTAGGAGTTACACAATGGCCAGCATACATCGATGCATCTTTAACATAGGAAACTGCCTTATACCAAGTTGGACCATTGGTCCATCTAGCTCAGAATTGTCTACACTGACTGGCTGTGGCTCTCCAGGGTTTCAGACAGGATTCTTTCTTAGCCCTACCTGGAGATGCTGGAGATTGACCTTGGAACCTTCTGCATGCAAGGTGCATGCTCTGCCACAAAGCTACAGCCCTTCCCCATCTTTCTTCTTCTCCATGCATGTCTTGTCTTTACAGTCCAGTTCTTTTAAAAGGGAAAAGGTCAGGTACTTTGTATGTTTAACTAAGACCTTCAGAGGCCTTTCTCTTGGGTGCTTCTGCCACACAGAGCCACCAGAAAGCAGGACCTCTTGGTAGGAGTGCCCCAGTTATGAAACAACCTTCCTGGAGAGGTTTGCAATCTTTGTGATATTTCTGTCAGCAGGTGTTCACGTAGGCCTTTTAAATATATTCTGTCCTACGGTCTGGTCTGTCTTTTAGATGCATTTAATTATTATTATGATAATGTGTCTTATGAGCTGGCAATTAATGGGGTGCCTATATACATTTATATACTGTAGAAATGATAAAATATGCTAAACTTCTATGAGATAAATTTAGCAAATAAATAACATACATTTTTTCTTCATGCAACGCAGTGACTTCAGCAGAAACGTCTCTCTTAAACAAGTTAATAAGAAAATCTTTAGTGGAATCCTATCATCATGTAGAGGTTTTACAGCGTGATCCCAGCTCGCCACTGTTTTCTGTAAGAACCTTTGAGGAACTGCATTTGTGAGTAACTAGAGTCAATGCAGGTTTGCACATTGTTCATAAATGGCTTTACGCAATGTTTGCCCTTCACTGGGCTGTAGGTCTGCTTGAAATTGAGAGTTATACATCAGAAATTGAATTGGCCATTCCCCAGGAAATGCTTGTCCATCCTGTTGTCTGAGGTCTGCTTATGGTGTTGCCTCTCCTTGAGCTAAGCCTGAGAACATGCATTCCTCAAGAGCACATTTGGTTTCTAAGCCTCATGTGGTGCCTCTCATTATTGGTGCATTGTGTCTGATTCCTGTTGACCGCGGCTTCCTTGCTCTTCGTTTCTGATTGCCATTTGCTTCCATAGCACTTCTTGTTCCCTTTCTGCCTCCAGCTCTTGTGACCTTCTCAGGATCGTGACACGTACAAAGCTTTTATTTAATCTCGCTGAAACAGTTAAGTCTACTCTGGTTTGAGGCGCACATCACAGACTGTAAAAAAAAAAATACAGCAGAGGGCATAGCTGACACCTGTCTGTGTGTAATTACATAGGAAGCTGCTTTATACAAAGTCAGACCATTGGTCGGTGTAGCTCAATATTGTCTGTACTGACTGGCAGTGGCTCTTCAGGGTTTCGGGCAGAGAGTCTCTCCCATTACTACACGGAGATGCTGGGGGTTGAACTTGGGACCTTCTGTATGCAAGGCAGATGCTCTACTGCTGAGTTACGGCACTGACAGGATATTTTTTCTGGTAACCATGTGGTTATCTGGCGCTGGAAAGAAAGGGGAATGGTGAGCCTGGAAATTAGGTTCCTAATATTCGAGAAATGTTGGGATACAATAGCATCATGCTATTCTGTAGTAGCCTTTTGCTGATATTGATAAGCCACTTTTAGTACTAGCTCACTCCTCTTTAAAAGCATTTGAGGTGAATCCCGCGTCTTTATAGGAGGGGATTTTTCTGATTTCCAGGCTTTTTCATGTGTTACAGATCAAATCTACAGGGTTTTTTAACCTGTTTTGTGAAACTATACAGAGTTGTTTGTCAGTTGTTTTGAACTTTATCTTGATTTTTCATAGCCATGGTAATAGCAACTATGATTCTCCAGTTTATGAAAGTTATGCCTATTGAAGACCTCCACAGTATCTTAATTACCAGACTGGCAGGATTTCCTAGTTTCGCTGGAGTTACCTGAGCTGCTTGCCTATAAAACTATAAATTTCCTTCCTTATTTTAACAGGAAGCATGAACTACTCCAAGGTATTTATGCCATGGGCTTTAACAGACCTTCCAAGATACAGGAAACGGCACTTCCAATGATGTTAGCTGACCCGTGAGTTGGTTTGAAACAAGTTGACGGTTGTTGTTTGTATTGTAGTCAGCATGGAAGACACCTGTGTCAACTAGCAAGTGAACTGTTGAGCCAAACATTTCTTGCAGACTTGGGAGTCTCATCTGTATAGAACAGATAGCACAACTTGTCGAGGGCTGCCTTCTGTCCCCAACCAGCACACAGGTTTAGGGAAGGGATGTTTTCCCTCTGCTTATACTGTGCTATCTCCTGCTATAGTTTAAAGCCTATCATCATATGAAAGTCGCAATGCAGAATTTTTTTCAGCCTGTTCAAGTCATATTTTAATCTGTCCTTAAAATTAGGCTTGCATTGGGTTTTTTCTGCCTCAGTAAGATTCATCTGTGCTTTGATTAGTCTTCCCTCGTTGTTTTGTTCTCTGTTCTTCCCCTTAGCCTGTATTTATTTGCTACCAGCCTTGTGTTTGGTGTCTTGTGTTGCTTGAGGATTCTAAGAAACAAACAAAAACCATTGCAGTTTAATCAGTGGTTTAAATCAGTGCAGTTTTGAAAAGTTTAGTCCATCATCTTGATTTAAAATGGCGTCCAGTTGTATCAAAACAGAGACTAAAATCTGCTCCTTGGTCTTAGGAACCATCATGCAAAACTTTGTTTATGATATCTTAAGAGGGGCCAAATGCATGGAGAACAGAGAAAGTGGTAAACAACTTTTCAAAATATATAGTAGCCTAAAAAGATGTATAAGCTGCCTTTAAGATAGCTTACATTATGAAATATTAAAATACAACATACTTAATATCCTGAAATACCCAGCCCCAAATCTTTGTTAACTTGTACTTGCAATTGAAATATTCTTCCCACTTTGATTTCTGTTGTACATACTTTGTTTTGCCTTTCTTGAACATTGTTGCTGTTTCAGGTAGTGATTCTCCCTCACTAGCATTCCCCTGAAACTGGAACGTTCCTTAGTTTCCCCACACCCTTGTATCTCTGGGCTATTGTCAGCTGTTCGCATTAATCCTGACATGATTCTGTGTTTCAGACCCCAAAATCTTATAGCGCAAAGTCAGTCAGGGACAGGCAAGACGGCTGCTTTTGTTCTGGCTATGCTCAGCAGGGTGAACCCAGCTGACAGATTTCCACAGGTAAAATAATCTTAAGTGATATTGCCATTGACTTCAGAGTCATCCCCATTTCACTAACGCCAACTTGAAATCGAATCTTTGCTCTTAACCTGAGTAAAGAGCTGCTTCCCTGCTTTACATGTTTTCCATAATGTCTGGTCCACTGTTACCACAGAATGGCTAAAAGCATATTTGTTTCAGTGCTGAGAGTTTTGGAAAAACCTGGAAGCTGGCTGGTGGAAGGAAACTGCCATGAAATTGACACACAGTCCCAACCTTGCTGAACTGGCACTGATATCTGTCTTAAGTGGCAGCATGGTAACAAAGTGATGTTAATATCACCAAGAAACTGCTCTCAGTCTTGGCTTTGAAACTTTATGAACTACCTGTTGGGGATTTAAGCCATTTTATTGCATTTTCCTCTCAGATTTAGAGTGGAAAATACTTTCTTGAAACATCAAAAAGAAAGATGTACTTGCTTCTTGTAGGTACAGTATATTTAATGCCCTGACGAGATTGGATGGCGCTAAGCCATCAGTCATTGTTCTTCAGCTGTAAGCTACATGCGGAATTGCAGTTGACTTTCCACACTTGGAGGATAAAGCCTTCTTTGTGTGTAGGGATGTACAAAGCCATTTATTTCAGCTCTCTGTTTCTCATTTTTGCAGTCTTAAGTTCAGGTCACCACATTTCTGCAAAAGTTTGTAAAAGTCTGGGTTGTAAAAAAAACTTCCTCATGAAAATTTATCAGCATTTTAGTGTTACTTAACATTTAATATGACACATGAGATGGATATTTTTAGGACCTATCCTATTTTTTGTGATACTGTGATTTTGCTTTTAATTGTGTATTTTAAATTGTAACTCACCCTGGGACCTTGGGGTGATGCGCAGGTAATAAATTAAAATTTAGTTACCCTCTTTCTCCTCCTCCTTCTTAATATTATTAATAATATGCCAATTTCTCCTAATACATTTTATATGCGGTTTTGACTAATGTACACATTTTTGCAAACAAATGTCCCCGATAGAACACTTTTTTGTAAGTTATTTTTGTGCACACTTTCCCCCAATGTATGCATTTTTGTAAGTGTTGTTTGGTTGGAGAACCCCATCGCAAAATTTGGATAACTGTAAATTTCGAAGGATAGCTGTGTTTCAGTCCACGTATTAGTGAAGTGTGAATTAGGCATTTCCTCAATACAATGCAAACAGAAGCAGATTTCTCCCCATCCCTATTTGTGTGTCCATCCCGTTGTACATCCTGCTATGTTCACCCACATTAGTGGCTGTGACCTAGCCGTATGGGGAGGGAAGAGACCATTAACCTCACTTAAAAAATGAAAGAAAATTCTTGATCAATTTGTTTAAAATCATTTTTTAAAACTTGCGCTAAAGCACTTTATTTATTTATTAATTTAATTTGTATCCCACCCTTCCTCCCAGTAGGAGCCCAGGGCGGCAAACAACGCGCCAAAAACACATTAAGACATCATAAAAACAGATCTTAAAATACATTAAAACAAAACAGCTTTAAAAAAGTTTTAAACAACTTTTAAAAAGGGTTAAAAACATTATTTAAAAGCATATTAAGCAATTCTAACACAGACTGGGATAGGTCTCAACCTAAAAGGCTTGTTGAAAGAGGAAACGTCTGTGGTTACTTTAGTCTTTAAAACAAAAGAAAATAACATGGTGATAAAATGGCACTGAGTGGAATTCTACCTTGTTCTAAAACACTTTTTCATGTCAATGCTGCTGTGTAAATACTTTAATTTTAAAAACAGACAAAAACACAATTTAAAAGATTGATTAAAATATCCTAAAATGCTCCCAAGTGTAAAGGGTAATAGTGGAGGTGAGCAGAGAGATGGGGGCATGGTCAAAACCATACCTTCCTTTTAAAAAAGACAGAACAGCACCAAGGTGATCCATATCTAGCGGATATCTCACTTACTGTTTCTTTTTAGTCATTTTTTTTAGGTCAGGTTTTTTTTTTTACTGCATGAAAAACTATTGAGGCAGTATGGGGAAAATGGGGAGGGCAGTGCTTTCATGACTGGGGGGGGGTAGTTGTTCCACAAAAAGTAAATGAACAAGTTGTAACTCTTCCACAGTAAAAGCCTCATATGAAAGAACTCCAGGGTCCGGAATCTTATGAACATAAGTACTTAACAGTGAAAAAGGAACGTGGCCTGCACTTTACGTTGCTGTAGCTCTGTGCCATTTTGAAGGCTAACCCTTCTGCATCTTTCTGTTTCATTCCATATCTGTTGTCTCTTCCTAAAGTGCCTCTGCTTAGCTCCTACCTTTGAACTGGCTTTGCAAACTGGACGAGTTGTTGAGAAGATGGGAAAGTTTTGTGTCAACATAAAGGTTACGTATGCTGTTCGAGGGAACAGAGGTAAATGCATTTGTCTTGTTGTCCCACATTTGAAATGCTTACGTTAGAAAACCAAATGTTTCTAGATGCCCCCAAATCGTGAGGGGAACATGACTACAATGGAGTGGAAGGACTGTCATTCCCTCCCCCCCCCCCCGGTGCATCTTGCTCACCATCACAATCCCCTTAGCTTGCCTGATAGCTGTTTGGGGGTGGGGGGGATACAGCAGTGAGGGCAGCCTATGAGACCAGCATGAGCCACATTCAGATTGGGGTTTGTTCACATGTCACCTCTGCTGTTGTGAACTTCCAGATCGACTAGTGCCCTTAGTGTATGTGGGTCTGCCCTGCTAAGAACGCTGAAATAATGTGAAATATTGTAACCTATCTCCAACTAGGGGTGTGGAACCTATTCAACCAGTTTTGCAGCAACTGTAGTAGCTGCTATTTCGTTTCCAAGCACAACTAAACGTGTTGATTTTAGCCTCTTAAAAGCCCTTTGGGTCTGCATAAGAACACCACCACCACCACCTCTCAGGTATCGGCCTTTTTCTCCTCGGAGGCCTTGCTTAGAATCCTCTCCCGAGGTAAGACTTGAGGAAATAGAACACAAGCCATCTGTTTTGTTCCATACTGTCATGGCCCACTTACCTAGTGATGCTTCCATGATGGGAACGTTGCAGCTGCCTATTGAATAGTGTCTGTGACTTGGCGCACTGTCCCTGCCTGTGCACTTGTTGAGTGTGTACAAGATACAGATTTTGTGTCAAGGCTGGTGCTGTCATTATAGGAAAGGGGAAAATAGCTCTAGGAAAAGTAACTGTAATAATGCAGATTTTTTTAGTTTGGCAAATATGTACTAGTTGGCATAGGAGAAGTAACTTAATCTCTCTCGCAGTTCCAAGAGGAACTGTAATAGAAGAACAGATAGTAATTGGAACCCCAGGGACTCTGCTAGATTGGTGTTTCAAGCTAAACTTTGTGAATGTGAAGAAGATCAAAGTGTGTGTGCTGGATGAAGCAGATGTCATGATCGACAAACAGAATTTCTCAGACCAGAGTGTCCGTATTCACAGGTAAACATGTGTTCTTTTTTGGTAAGACAGATGTTGGAGAAGCAGCTCATTTCTTGCTTTAAAAAGTGCTACATGTTGAGCACCTAGGACGCTTTTACCAACTTCATTTGTATTGATAGAACTCCCTTTTCAAGTAATTTATTATTACATGGGGGAAGGCCTGTCATTTTTGTGACCTGCCAGTGCCCAAAGCCTTTTCCTACACTGACAATTGCTTCCATTTAGGAAGAACTGGGAACATGGGATTGGCCACAGCTTGCTGCTTTCCTTTCTGATGTACACCGCCCAGAGAGCCTTTTAGGCTTAGGGCGGTATATAAATAAAATAAATAAATAAATAAATAAAAATGAATAAGGGACACCTGCTGCCCAAAATGCTCTGTGACAGTCCTTGAATTCCCACGCTGACTTTCATGCCTGCTCCCAGGTCTAACCGAGGCTTCGTCCTCGCCTTAATAGCTCTCCAAGGCCCTGCTCCTCCTTATCTTTCCATGTCTTTATTCTGAAAACATTCCTGCTGGCGACTCCTGCTGGTCCAGTTCCACTCCCCTCAGCCATCCAGAGGCCTGTCTGCCCTTTTCTCCCTTCCTGCCCCTTGATATTCGGACCTGTGTCTTAGAATGCCATCACAAGGCCATCTCTCTCTCTCCCTCTCTCTCCCTCTCCCTCTCTCTGTTCCCCATGCCTGCCCTGCTAAGCCTAAGCTTAGTTATAGTCATTTGGTGAACACTTAGTCCAGGCATTTGATGGGTGAACGACACTGTTCCTGACAACCCATAGATCACTGGATGAAAGAATGTTTTTAACTGTAATTGTTGTTAGAATCCTTTTCTGTTGTTGTTAAATGGTTTTGTCGATGTTTTAGCCACCCTGGGCGCCTTTGGGAGGAGCGGTGGGATATATATTCAGTTTAAATAATAAATAAGCATTTGCAGCTGAAACGACCACATGTCACCTCTGCTCCCCTTCTTCGATTGCTTCCCCTTTGTCATAATTTTAGGTCATAAGCTCCTGGGGCAGGGAACTGCCCCCTTCTACTCTGTGAAGCACCGTGCATGCTAATGGCACTATAGAAATAAAATAACTGGTTTAGGGGGAAATGCATGTGCGCTGTGGCCTAAAGAAAGATGCTGCTGGACTGCAGCTGCTATCATCCCTGACCATTGGCCCTGTTGTCTAGAGCTGTTGGGAGTCCAGCAGCATCTGGAGGGACCAGCATTAGGGATAGGTGAGAAATTTGATTCAGTTCATATTTAACACCACATGTATAAAATTTGCACTTTCCAAAATGTTATGAGAACCGAAACTCAGCCATCCTTTGCAATTTGCACTTGTTTGAATTTTGTGATGCATTTTGCCAACCAATGTGTATGTTAGGGGAAAGTGTGCATAAAAAATAAATACATGAGTAAAAATAACATGCAAAAATGCATTGTGTGACGAGAAACGGCTTGCAAAAATGTGTACATTGGTCAAAACTGCCTGCCAAAATTTGTTTGTTAGGAGAAATTACCACTAAAGTGCTGGAGAATTTTCATGAGGATTGTTTTTTTTAAAATCGCCAATTGCTGCAGAAATGTGAAAAACTGAGTTTATTGGAAAAAATGAGAACCTGATAGAACCGAAACTGACAGATGTTTCCATCCCTACCCTGCATTTAATGCCTGTGAAGATCATATAAGCTTGCAGAATGACAGCTTAAATGTCTGCAAAATGCCCTATAACATGGGCAGATACAGGAACTTGGTCCTCCTGTCAATTTAGACAAGTCTCTAATTTGGCTCTTACAGTTTTGTCTCTCATTAAGTCAAAGATACACCGCACAGTCCTTTTTCTCTAGTTCATGGAAAGGTCTGGGAGGTGTTGGGACAAGACCTCTTTAGCTGTTAATATTTAGAAATGGGAGCCTGTGAAATATAGCGCTAGCGAAGAAATTGAAGGAGGCGGGCAAAACCAGCAACACAGCCTGCTCCAACCGGACTGTCCTCTCCTTCCTCTTCTCTCACCCCTCTCCCAACTTTTACAACTGCCCTCTGGGAAGGATCTTCAAGTTGTCAGTTCCTGCTTCAGTGGGGCTTTTGGTTTGTTTTTGTAGGCATGTGGATTTGGTGTATCTTTTATGTGTTATAAAAATGAGTTGCTTTGAGGACTCTAGCTGGAGATGTAAATCTTACTTTGCATGAACCTCACTTGTTACCTGGTTACAAGCTAGGGGTGAAGAGCATTAGGAACCTATGATGCTGCCTCATATCAAATCAGACCATTGCCATCTAGCACAGCGAGCTAAGGTGTGGTCCTCCCGGCTTTCAGGCAGAAGTCTTTCCCACACCGGCCTGCAGATGCCAAAGATTGACCCTGGGATCTTCTGCAGGCAAAGCATGTGCTCTATCATTAAGCTGCAGCCCCTCCCCAATGAGTACCTTCATTTAGATCAGAGGTAAGGAATCTTTGGCCCACCAGATGTTTACGAACAACTCCCGTCATCCCTTGCCATTGGCCATGCTTGCTGGGACTGATGGGAGTTGTACTTCAGAAACATCTGGAGGGCCAAAGCTTCCCCACACCTGATTTTTAAAGAGGCTCATCTGCACAATTTGACTCGGGGATGAAATGTGGACTGCTGCAAAGCAGTGCGAGCCCCATTTACATTGGGACTGTTTTTTCTTTTTCTTCCAGAGCTTTGTCGCCCAGTTGCCAGATGCTTCTCTTTTCAGCCACCTTTGAAGACCCTGTGCTGCAGTTTGCACAACGCATCGTCCCTGATCCCAACATTATTAAGCTCCGCCGAGAGGAGCTGACGCTCAACAATATCCGGCAGTACTACTTTGAGTGTGAGAATAAGGAAGATAAATACAAAGCCCTGTGCAATATCTATGGCAGCATCACCGTTGGCCAAGCCATAATCTTTTGCCAGGTAAAGTGCCCTTGCAAGATAACAGCTAAGTCGGGGATTTTAGGGATGTCAGAGGACTTTGCCGGGAACAGAAATGTCTGGGGTTTGCTTATTCATCCCATGTCCAGAACAGAAATCAATCCAGCAAGTATGATTGGTATTCATTGTTGTTTTCAGTCTGAAAATGATACATAATGGATAATGTTCTGTTCCCATTTTCATTGTGTTTCCCTTACATTGAGATGAATGGGGTGGAATAATTATGTAAGTTATGTAATTTTGCCACTGCAGAGAGTGAAAACAGTAATATACTACTTGGCAGAAAACAAAGTGCAGTGGAATGGAAATGGTTCTGTACGCGACTAATACAGGGCAGGACAGAAAACAATGCCTTCTTACATCCCTGCTCAGGTGCAAGAGAGAAACCAACACTTATATTTGGGAGGGGAGGGGTTAGGGAGTAGTGGTGGAACTGGAAATGTGTTGACTTCCAACCCATTGCAAGGCAATTGTGAATAGCCTGGCAAGCAGTGCATCAGCTTGATTTGGTTTCAGTAAACAAGATGAATGCTTGAGCCCTGAGGTCTCCTCCCGTTAGTTTAATCTGGCCAAATCTCTCATAGTCAGGAGGACTTCATTGTGAACCCAAATGCTCAGACCCAAGCATCAGAATCGGGAAGATTGTGTCAGGCAATGAGTAATCTATGAAGGATTATTTGGCTCCCCAAATAGAGCGACACTCCACCAAGCCCCAAAAGGGAGACCTCTGCAGCAAGCCAGACGGTATTGTAGGAATCCCTGGCTGCTGTTCAGTAACCAGTGAAACAGGAGGATATTTTGCAGCACGTGAAGCCTGCCGGAGGATGTTAAAGCACAAATAACTGCACAACTTTTTCCACAATAAAAGAACAGTTTGCCTTGTTAAGAGAACAACCTGCATTTTGGGATTTTCTGGAACAGGTAGTCCTTGATTTTTTCTTCTTCACAAGCCTGGCTATTAGAAAAAATCCCAGATGCAGATCTGTTAGTGATTTAGTGAAGATTGTCTCCTGCTTGTTAGTAAGCTGGGGAAACTGAGGGTCGTCATTGCAAATTCTATTTTTTCTCTGACCAAGGATACATTGGCCCACTTCAGATTATCATGCTTTGTGAAGCTGAGAATAATCATCGGAGCCCAGGGTTCCTCACTACATCACTTCTCTTTTGTCCCCCCCCCCCCAAAAAAAAATATTGCATGCTGGCTTCAACAAGAAGTTCCTCACTCTGTACTAAGCCAGAGATCACCATTATACACAAATAGGGAAACTGTGATGTCACTTCAGTTAATGAACCAGGATGAGATCTTCCCACAGTCTCTTTTGTTTCAACCAATTAATTAACCATTATACTAAATGAGCAAAACCACAAATGAAGCCAGTCCTGGCACCCTTGGTTAAATAGCAACAGCGTCGGTTTTCTTTCACTAATTGGAGCGCAGTTGTTTTCAAAGTTCCTCTCAGTTGAATGCCCTTTTCCTCATTTTCTCCTCTTTCTTACAAGCTGTCTGCTTTCTCTCCCCACCTCCTTCCTCTCTCCCTCAGGCTTCTCTGTTCAGCTTCTCTCAACAACTGTCTCCTTGAGAGGACTGCTTCCCTTTCGAGGTTCTACACCTTTTCCTTTGCATGCCCCACATTCCATAACTGATGGCACGCAAGCACTTGATAGGGAAGGAAAATGCAGGGGTGGGTATCATGTTTTCCCTTGGAGATAGGGACAAGACTGATGGCTGATGAGCTAACGTTGGCTTTGCTGGCGTGCATACCTGTCACTTTGTTTGAAAAATTGGGACGAAGCCAGGCTGGGGAGCCTGCTGTGAGTCTTGAAAACACAACTTCTGACTTCACCCAACAGCAGTGGAGGCTGGTCCATTAGGGCACATGGCATGCTGTCCCACCAGCTTCAATCTGCCCTCAGCCAGCTCCCACCTGCCTTACCTTCTTACTTAGAACCAGTCCAGGAGACGGTGCCGTCTGTCAGCTTCCTCCTCCTTAATCTCAGTGTTGCACTTGTAGAACTCTGCAGGGAAGGGGATGGGCCCAAACTACAATTAGTTGGCTGTGCCTGCCATTGGTTCTGGCTCTATCTACTGTTTGGGTACCCCGCTTTCTGTACCAGTCACCACTATGCAATAGGAAATTACTGCTCAGACTGTGTGCAGTCTTGATATGGCCTTACTATTCAGTTACCAGTAGAGACGGGTGAGAAATTTGATTAAGTTTGCATTTAAAGCTGAGGTTATCAAATTCCCACTTTCTGAAACGATATGTGAACAGAAATACAGCCGTCCTTTGGAATTCGCACTTATCCAAATTTTGTGATGCAGTTCTCCAACCAAGCAGTGTTTGCAAAAATGCATGTATTAAGGGGATGCGTGCGTAAAACTGAATATGTTAGTGAAAATAACATACAAAAATGCATATTAGAATAAATTGCTTGCAAAAATGTGTCCAGTAATCAAAACTGCATACAAAAATGTATGCATTAGAAGAAATCTACACTAAAATGCTGAAGAATTTTCATTAGGATTTTTTTTTAAAAAAAATGCAAATTGCTGCAGAAACGTGGAGAAGAAAATTTAAGATTAGCAAAATAAGAAACTAAGAGCCAAAATTGACAGGTCATTCCATCATTATTTACTATGGGGAATCCAGTGTGGAATGAATGAATGGTTCAAGACCGAAGTGCTGAAAGTTATATCTGCCAAAATAGAAACAGGGCTATCTGTCAGTGCAACAAAGGCCGTAATCTTTTGTGTTACCACCATTCCTACATTCCTTTGATAGACTCGTAAAAATGCAAAATGGCTGTATCGGGCTCTGTCGAATGATGGCCACCAAGTATCCCTGTTGAGTGGGGAGCTTGCAGTTGAAGAGCGGGCAGAAGTGATCCAGAAGTTTCGTGATGGCAAAGACAAAGTCCTCATCACAACCAACGTCTGTGCTAGAGGTATGATTTGAGCAAGCAAATGCAAACTGGGCTGCCGGTGACGTGCTTCTTCCACCGTAAGTGACCTCGTTTATGTCTCCCTATAGGCATTGATGTGAAACAGGTCACGATCGTGGTCAACTTCAGCCTGCCTACAACGATGTCGTTCTCTGCCGACTTCGAGACGTACCTCCACCGCATAGGTCGAGCAGGCCGCTTTGGAAAGAAGGGCTTGACGTTCAACATGGTTGAAAGGCATAATTTGCCACTTCTGTATGCAATTCAAGAGCACTTCAGTGAGTATAATATTTTCATCTGGCTAATGGGGACAGAACATTAGACTTCATTTTTGGGTACTCGGGATTTGAATCTCTGTTCAGAAACATACTCACTGGCCTTCAGCCTCTGCAACAGCAGTAAATGAGAATTAAAAGGCTGCGTATCAGTGAAGACAAAATGAGAGAGAAAGAGAAGCATTTCAACTTTACGGTTAGGCATTTTTCCTGCCAGAAAAGATTTGGTCAAATAATAGTATTTCTAACTTCTGTTAGAGCAACATATACTTTAATCATTTGATATATATGCTAATTTCAGGATCTAATCTGTGTGCTAATTACAGGTTCAGATTATTTATTACTTGTATAGCCTGCCCTTCCTCCAAGATGCTCAGGGTAGCATACATAACTGTTCCCTCTCCCCCTTTATCCTCACAACAACCCTGTAAGGCAAGTTAGACCAACAGATGGCGACTGGCCCAAGTCTTTTTAGATTTTGTATCCCTCCTTTATTCCATCATGGAATCCCAAGTTGGCCTACATGTGGTTCCCAGGCAGTCATTCCTCCCGGCACTGAACAGACCCAGACCTGCTTAGCTTTAGTTAGGTGGTGGCCTCATGTTCCTTCAGAGCATACCCACGGAGCTTCATAGCTGAGTGGAGACCTAAAACGCCCTAGTTCTCTAACCATTGAACAGCATTGGCTCTCAAATCTGTTAATTTCCTGAGCTGACAATCACAGGGAACCTTTTAAAAGTTAATTTCTAGACCAGATAGACCAGGGATGGGAAACCTTTGGCCTTCCACGTGTTACTGGACTCTGGTTCCTGTCAGACCCTGCCACCTTTTCCCATGGTCAACAATGATGGGATTTGTAGTCCGAACAACATCTGAGGGGACCACCTTGGAGCCTGCTCCAGCGGGCCTTTCTTCCCCACAGAGCCTTTCTGTCACTAACGGCAATGTGAGAAGGATCCTGATTACTTTGCGTGTGCTGATATTGGTGCGTTTTTGAAAATGCTGTTTACTTGCAAGCTGCCTTGGAAGGAGGTTTCCATTAATTTGTTTATATGCCACTTTGGGGGCAAGGCCCCCAAGTAGTGAACAGAATAACACCAAAGAAAATATAATAAAATTACAGTAAATACAAATTCAGAAGTCCAGTGCATCAGTAAAAACATCAGTTAGCACAAACCCGGGCACCCCATGAATCACACTTTATACATTCGTGAGTTGTGTTTGTGCTCTCGCAGGTTAACACAGCTGCCACCCACAAACCACAGCCCACGCAACAAGCTTCCCCGCGGAAGCAGCTACAGCCATGGGAAAGTTCTTACAGTTGCTCTCCAAGGTGTGGGGCTGGCTGGCTCAACCTTCTGGCTCCTCAACAGGCTGCAGTTCTCCAGGTGCAGGAACAGGAACAGGAGCCGGTGCAGTAAAGAAGGGCTGGGGAAGCTAAATCTGATATTCACCTCCCATCCTGTTACTGCTAATTTACATTAGTCTCACAACTCTGAATCCTGAAAGGTGGGATATAACTGATAATAAATAAGTTAGATATTTAGGTAGTAGTAGAGTTAATTGATCTATTCAGAAATAGCACCTTAAACTATTTGGCTTATACCAATTCATACTTTAGCAGGATCAGGAAATTACGAGTGGTCCTGATATTTCTTTTAAAAAAGCCCTCCATACAGAGTAAGTTCCTGATGAAAACTCTCCTGTGGTTGCCACATGGCTATAGAGTGGTGGAATATGGCCTTGCCTGCTGTTTTATATATTGGAGCTGTTTACAGAGGGCCTCTTGAAAATATCCACCATATTTGTTGCCTTAAGAATTAGGGTGTGGTGTAGTGGTTAAGGTGTTGTACTAACACCTGGGAGACCAGGGTTCGAATCCCCACATAGCCATGAAGCTCACTGGGTGACCTTAGGCCAGTCACTGCCTCTCAGCCTCATGAAAACCCTATTCATAGGGTCTCCATAAGTCGGAATCTACTTGAAGGCAGTACATTTACACTTTTAAGTATTGGAAAGATTTTACCAAATTTTTCTAAGCAGGGGAAGAAACCCTCCCAACAGTTTCTCAGGGCTGGGGCTCACCATTAGCAATGGCATGAGCACGTCGCCTTTCCAAATATGGGGCTTTTTTGTGGGGGGTGGGCCGCAAGTGGTAGCGGCAACTGTGTAAGCATCCTGGCTGGCATAAAAACATTGGTGGAGAACATTAAGAGAAAATTCTGCAATGTTGCTTTTTGCTATGCGGGTGAGAGACAAAAAACATTGGACATTTTGGCCCAGTAATGCTATGAACTTAAGTGGGTTGCATCCAGTGCTGTTCCTACTTGGAGAAGACCTATTGAAATCAATAGACATGGCTAACTTAGGTCCATTAATTTCATTGGGTCTACTCTGAGTAGAAGTTAGTTGGCTGCAGTCCAGTAATACCTATCTACCCTCAACATGGAATCCTTGCACATTAGAGAGGAAGATAGGCCAAACTACTTGATGCTATTGCTAACCAGCAGCTTAGAAATGGTTGGGCTCTGCTCCATCGCCTCTTCTCTGAGCTGTGGAACCACCCTTCCAGCGAAAGTTTCCTCTTTTTCAGAGACCGCCATCAAACACCTTGATCCTGAGGATATGGAAGCACTGGAAAAAATAGAAGACTGAATTCTTCTGGTTCGGCACCTTGGGCCCTCCAGATATTGTTGGGCTCCATCTCCCAGTTAGCCCCAGCCCAGCACGGCCAGTACCAAGGAATGACGGGAGTTTGAGGGCCACAGGGTCACCATCCCCAAAGAGTTCTATAAAGTCATTTAAACCATTTTTTCAGACCGTGATGATGATCTGTCAGAATAAAAAGAGACTTATTTTTTGCCCTTGGTTTTCTTTTGTTTCCACAAACTGTTAAGACACATTAAATGCCTTGCATGATTAGTAGAACTAACCTTGGTCTTCTTTGACACTTGTCTCCAGGCTACATATATGTCTTCAATATTTTGACAGAGGTACAGATATGACCTGTTGTGATTTGTGATCTCTTTTTTTGGGGGGGGGGGATGGGAGAACACTTACCAATACAGACCATGTGGTCTTCACTTACGTGTCTCAATGCCATATGGGGTATAACTTCATCCCATAGTTCAGTAATACTCTAGTCCATACCTGTGCTAATGGAAATATTCCTGAATAATAACCTTGAGTGTTAGCATCCTTTATTAGGAAGCAATCTGTGTGAACTGAGCAAAATTAAAGGTTAATAGTTAATAGAATTGAAGGTTTTAATAAAAGCAGCATGAGCAAGGTGGTTATTATGAGTAATTAAGCTACCAGCCTCTAGATGTCAGCAGTTGCTTTCACTGAACGGTGTGGCAGAGGCAAATCAGTCTTGCCTTCAGAAAAATGTGTATCTTATTCCACTCCCCTTAAAATTTTGCATGGGGTTTCAGCTTATTTTAATGATCACTTGTTATGTGTTTCTGGGTGGGTGGGGTCAGCTCAGCTTGCTAGTGTCATTTCTAGCTGTCTTCTTGTAATACCAGTCCTAGTAGGATTTGCAGTAAAAATTCATGTGGGGATTAATCTTGCTCTGCCGTCTAGCTTTTTATTAGCCATGAATAACAAAAAATAAATAAATTAGATTATGGGGCACAAATGAAAACAGCAATCCTCAGGATGCTTACTTGGTCACCATTCAGTAAAATGGGACTTGCTGCTGAGTTAAACTACATTATATGCAGCATGGTCATAGCTGCTTGAAGATGTTTTGCACCACGCAGTAGGCAAGATGCCCCCTCCAAACATAGCAGCCAATCGCACTGTCAGTTGAATCTTCCTTCACTGCTGGTTTCAGGATGACATCCTCTGCCACAGTCATGACTATCTGAAGGCGTGCAGGCCAAGCCCCATGCCAGCTTCAGCTTCTACCCTTTGCTGCTTCCTGCATCAAGCGCCTACTGTCCGAGGCATCTGCCCCATTATGCTTTATCCTAATCTTAGGTTTCGACTGTTCATGAAGAAACTCTGTTGCCCGTTCTTAGCTGGCTCTGTAACTCTCTTTTTTGGCAACTTGAGCTACAGGTGTTAGGATGGCATCACTGTACTATAACAAGCTCAGGCTCAAGATTAAAATACAGAAAGCACAAATGCAGATTACAATTGCCTTTTCTTAGTGAGCAATACTAAAGAAACGTGTGAGTATATACAAGGTGTCCCTTCCAGAAGCTGCTGGCTTCCCCTCATCCCCAGCCAGCAGGGGCAATGATCAGGGGTGATGTGCATACAGCTTTCCTGTCCCTGATATATTCTCAGCTATCAAGTTCTCATTGCCCAATATCACATCCAGTCTCATTTAAAGGTCAAATTTAAAGTGGGCATGAATGTGTGATATAAAAATGGAATGTAGGAAGCTGCCTTACACCGAGTAGGTTTGGAGGAGAAGCTCGATTCAGTTTGCATTTCAAACCGCGTCTATCCAGTCTGCATTTTCAGAAACAACACGAGAACCGAAATATGGCCATCCTTCAAAGTTCACATTTATCCAAATTGAGCGAGGCAGTTTTCCAACCAACCGCCATTTACAAAAATGCCTAGTTAGGAGAAAGTGTGTATAAATATGAACACATTGGTGAAAATAGCACATAAAAATGCATCACAGTAGGAGAAACGGCTTGCAAAAATGTGTACGCTAGTCAAAACTGCATGCAATCGTGTCTACTAGGAGAAATTCAAACTTAAATTTTGAAGAACTGTCATGAGGATTTTTTAAAACGTGGAGAACTGAATTTAAGACTGGAAATATGTGAAAGTAGAGACCTGGATCCTTCCATCCCTGAGTCAGACCCACCGGTCCATCTAGCTCAGCCTTGTCTACACTGACTGGCAGCAGCTCTCCTAGGGTTCAGATAGGAAGTCTCTCCCAGACCTGGAGATGCTGGGGATGGAACCCAGGACTTTCCACGTACAAGGTAGATGCTCTGCCACCGAACTACAGCCCTTCCCCAAACAGTTGGAAAGCATATCGCAATCCAGAACAGTAGATGATAAGCCAATAAAATAAAAGCCACCATCAAAACCTTAAATTGCCCCAGTGAGTCAGAAGCCTGTTGAAAGAGGAAGATCTTTTGTCTGCCAGAGGAAGGCCATCAGAGGAAAGGAGCTGGACAAGCCTCCCTAGGAAGGACGTTCCACAGCTTGGGGGGAGCATCGGAGAAAGCCCTGTCCTCTTTGTCACTGCCAGACTTGTCTCGGATACTGGTGGGACGTAAGGAAGGGTTTTAACCCCAAGAAAACTTCAATACACAGTGGAGAAGGCAGTGCTTCAGGTGCCTTGTCTTGAGCTGTATAGAGCTTTAAAGGTCATGAATGGCTCTGATATTGGAGCCTGGAAATAAACCGGGAGCCAGGACAACTATGGGCATCTCTTAGACTTGTTTGTGCTGACAGGCCTAGGCAGCTGTTTCAAATGTTTCATGAGTAGCCAGTCGTTTTAACAATTGTTTCGCGTCGTTTTAAGATGTTTTTATGTCGCTGTATGCTGCCCTGATGTTTTACAAGAGGGCAGTATAGAAATACATTTTTAAACCAGTAAGGATCAAATATCGGGGAAAGGGAAAGACATGCGCTAGAGGCTCTGGAGAGCCACTGCCAATCAGGATAGACTAGGTCTGGGGCACTACAGGCCCGGGAGCCAAACGCAGTCCTCTGGGCCTTTCTGTGTGACCCTTAGAACTCTCCCTAGGCCACACCCCCTCTCCCTAGGCCACACCCCCTCTCCTCAGGCCACACCCCTCATCTTGAGTGTTTTTTGCCTGGTTGGACTGTGTCTTGGGACTATTACAATGCCTCTCGCCTGCCAGGATGGAGAAATTTATTATTATTATTTATTTATTGAATTTATTAGTCGCCCATCTGGCTGGCTGTCCAGCCACTCTGGGCGACGTACAAAATAGGCATACAATACCTAGACATTATAAATCTAAAAACAATGAAGATAAAATCTAGAAAAATGTGTGTAGAAAGCTCTGCCCTGTGTATTGCTTACTGAACAGAGGAAGAGGCACATACTTTGCTCTGCCCACCACTAACTGGAGGAGTTTGAAGGTTGCCCAGAGGGGAATGCAGTGCTTAGGCTGGAAAAGGTTCCCCATACCCATGGAATAAACAATACTAAGCTGGCTCCATAATTTGATGTAAATTGTGCTGGCTTATAATTTGTGGGCTTTCAGGCTTTATATCCCCAGTTTGCTGCCTGCCCCCCACCCCCAGCCAAACCCGAAAGAGGCAGAATATGCACACTGAATCCTCTCTCCTGTCTCTCATCTTCTGGTTGATATGTGCAAAGTGGCAATGGCGGCTGTGTTAGGGTGGTGATCCCTCTGCTGGTGTTTGGACCACTGTGCAACTCCCTGGAGCTGGCCCTGGATTGAGACAGCAGCTTCTTTGGGGCTTATAGATTAAATGTCATACTTCCACCATTGCCGCTTCCGTGTCCTTTGCAAAGCTGGGCGGTCTCAATGTGTGAGTCTCTCTGGCTCTTTTATGGTCACGTCCTGATGCTTGTTTTCAAGGGGTAAAGCATCATGCCAGAAGCAGTTGGTAGCTAAAGCTACACATCTTTCCTTGAAAGAAATGCATTTATTGAAACAGGACAAGTGCTACCTTTGTGGCCCTCGCAACCTCTGTTGCAGAAAGTACAATCCAGCCTTGTTTTTCAGCCCCCTTTGACACGTCATTATACCTCTCCCATCTCTAGCCAAAACAGCCTGTAATAAAAAGGAATTATGAATGATTACCGAGGAGCCACACTGCTTCTCGGCTGCCAAACTGTTCCATTCCAGTTACAATGTGTTATTTTGCATTCTCAGGGAAGTATTTTTATAAGGCCAGGCTGTTGACAATTTTGTCATTTGCTGGATTGGCCAGCGCCTCCCACTTCAACTCTGCTCACTTCTTTTCCACTCACCCCCCAGCCCTCGAAGACCTGTCTGCATAGGCCAAAGAAACAATATTAGAAGGTGCCTGGTCTGAGCTCCGCACAAAATGATCCTGCAGAGGTTTATACTGAGTGCTCCAAATAGGAACAGATGGATCACTTTATTTGTGGTCCATATCTGAATGTGATCACTCATGAATCCACTCCGTCTGGCTTCTGCATTCATTTATGATTTATGAGAGAAGCCTAGTTAGGTGCCTATGGGAGCAAATGTCAAATGTTAAGCTGACAATAATGCTAAAGAAACATGGAAATGGTAAAAGAAGGATTGTGCAATATGTAAAAAGAGAGTTATGGATTCAAGGAAAAATAAATGATGACTTTTTAATTAGTTGTTAGCTATGTAATATTTATGAATTAAGGCTAAGGCCTCACCCGCACCATACATTTAAAGCAATATCATACCATTTTAAACAATTATGGCTTCCCCCAAAGAATGCTGGGAAGTGTAGTTTGTTGAGGGCAGCATCAAGAATTGAGACCACAATAAACTTCTGTGTGGAAGTGTCCCAGGTGCCTTATGGCATCCATATTTTCCGTACCTTCCCATCTAACCAAAAATGTCAATTGCATCCCAGACTTTGTTTAACCCAAGAGGTATGAATGGTGTCTATTAGGACCCATCTGCCCTATCATACCACTTTAAAAAGGTCATGGCATCCCCCAAAGAACCCTGGAAACTATAGTTTGTGAAGGGTGCTGAGAGTTGTTAGGAGTCATCTATTCCCCTCGCAGAGCTACAATTCCCAGAGTTCCCTGGGAAAGAAGGATTGACTGTTAACACCACTCTAGAAATTATAGCTCTGTGAGGGGAATAGGGGTTTTCTAACATCTTTCAGCACCCTTTACAAACTGCAGTTCCCAGGATTGTTTGGGGTAAGTCATGACTGTTTAAAGTGGCATGATACTGCTTTAAATGTATACCACAGATGGGGCCGGTTTGAGTTCAGTGGGTTTTACTCCCAGCCAGGTCAGTATGTATAGATTACAGCTTGAGTTTTGTTTCTGTTCAACTAATGTTTCCATTCAATTACTTTTATCTATTGGAAATACTTTTAAGATATTTATATTGCACATAGAACCAACATGGGTTATCTTTTTTCCGTTTAATTTGGATACTAAAATAAAATGTTAAATCAGATCTCCATTGATTAGAAAGCGGAAAATCTGCCAATTCAAAATGTTCCAGAAAACCCACATCGCTGCTCTCTCGTAATATTAAACTCAGGATCACCCAATGAGATGATTGATGGGTACCAGCTAGAGAAAGGGCCTTCTCTGGGGTAGTGCCTCTTCCTAATATCTTTGTTGTCTCGTAGGTATCGGGCAGAGTCCTTCCTGGTCTCTTGGCTCTTTAATGGCATCTGAGATCTTTTTGATGGTGTTAGCCATTGGCTTTAATCTGCTGGTCTGCCCTTTTTATTTCTGTGGTTTTACTATGGTTTTGTTTATTCACACAAAATGAGCTTATTCTGTTGCACTTTCCAGTGCAATTATCCCATTGTTTTTCTGACTGCAAAAAGTCCAATAAGAATAGTGATGGAATTTTGCATGTGAAAATCTGGGATAACAGCCACTAACTGGCAATGTTGTATAACCTGCACGTAAACATATCAGGATGTGCACCCAGTTAACAGTCGACAGACACTGTGAGTTTTGTGCAAACATCTCAGCTGGTCTGAAAGTTCTGTGTGTATTTTATGGAGTTTTAAAAATGGTTATTACTGGGTGGTATTCATTGCTAATCCTACTCAGAGTAGACCCATTGAAGGTAATGGACATGACTAACAGGTCCATTAATTTCAGTTGCTCTTCTCTGAGTAGGACCTAGTTGGACACAACCACTTGTGGTGAAAGGTGGTATAAACTCAGAAGAAAGTTTTTGAGTCCCTGTTGTATTCAGAAAATCACTAGATTGCATTTCGGTGTTAGAGTTGACCTGCCGAAATGTGTAACTTAGGTCCATTAATTCCAGTGGGTCTACTCTGAGTAAAACATAATTGAAATCAACTCAGTAATTTGAAAGGTTTGATTTCCTATGCGTAAGAGGAAACCTTTCAACGTTTCCTGAATGCAGCTTGCTTGGGAGAGCATGAACTGTGGGTACATGATGAAACCAGCTTTCTGAAGCTCTTCAGTGCCTGGATGGGAGGAGATCAACTACAACTACCTGTATACCTCCGTGAGTTCTGTGATGGAAGAAAGGTGGGATATAAATGTACTAAATACACAAAGTAAATTATATTTTGGTCATAGTGAAAGGCCTTGCTGGATAAAACAGTGCTATATTTGTCATAGCTGGCATCCTCTTGGAACAGATATTCCTCCCTGTGCATGAGAGAAGAACTCGTATTAAAAATAACCCATATTTCTAATGAATGGGGAGACGATCTTGTTAGTTAACCAAAAGGTTTTTAACCAATCAAACACAGCACCCCGATTAATAGCACTCATGTTGCAAACTGGGCTGGTGGCAGGGGTCGGCATCACTGGGCCCCTGCCAAGGCCCTCACACCCTTGGAGAAGGGCCACTACCGAACATTGGTGCCTCCTCCTTGCTGTTGCTGTCAGTTTGCCAGTCCTTCCTGTGTGTGCAAGCAGTGACCAGACTGAGAGGATGGAACAGTATCCTCCATTTGCTTTTTGCTCTGCTTCTCGGTGGTTGTGTGGAGAGGGCAAGTAGATTGGCAGCAGTGACAGTGGTAAGGAGGTGGTCCCGCTCAAAGAGGGGAACCCACAGAGAGCATCAGATTGGAGGCAGAATGGCTTTGAATACCAGTTACTGGGAAACACAGGAGGGGAGAGTGCTGTTGCATTCACGTCCTGCTTGCTGGGCTTCCTATAGGCATCTGTTTGGCCACAGTGAGAACAGCATGCTGGATGAGATGGGCCTTTGGCGTGATCCAGTAGGGCTCTTGTTATGTTCTTATATCTTGCCCGATGGCTCGTCAAAAGCCTGGAGCTGACACTGACTGCAAAAGTATGCATGCTTATAAGTTCCATCGACTCTGCAGGACTGACTTCCGAATAAACATGCCTAGGAACTGGGTTGCATCATGGGTGTCAGCATCGCAGCACGGTAGGCAATGGCATGAAAACCAGAAGAGAGTAATTTAAAGTCTTGCAGAGACAAAGCCCTCTCCAGGGAGTTGCATTATTGGCACTGTGGCACAGAAGACGTTTGTACAGCAATTGCCTGCTATGTTGGTGGCCCATGCATGAACATGGTGAGTCGGGCCAAAATACCTCCCCAATCATTTTGTTTCCTTTTTGTAAAGCTCAGAAAGGAGATTCCCCACCCGCCTTCCCCGAGCTTCCCATGTCTATCCCTTCCCCTGGCTCCTTTCCATTTGACCAAAATCCTTGACTGGTGAAAACAGCCTGGGGAGAGGAATTATGGAGTAAAAATAGTTGTTGGGAGATGAGTTTTCCCCTGAAAACTATCCCCCTGGTCACTCCCCCACCACTTGACCAAAATCCTTGACTGGGTGAAAGACAGCTGGGAGGTGAGGAAGAAGTTCAGAGGAAAATCAGTGGTGGAAGGATGGGTTAAGCGGCAATTGCTTCTCCCTGCATTTACTGTCCTCCCCGCTGCTGCTTTGCACGTTTCCCACAACCATGCTGTTGGGAATCATGTGTTTGCACCACTAAACATAGTAGCTCTGCCCCCAGATAATAACAGTTTCCAAAATGCCTTTCCAAGGAGTCACAGTTTTGGTGAAACCAGTTGTAAAAGGCATGTTGTGGAGAGGTGCTCCGTGTCCACCATGCTAGAACTTGAGGCTAGGGATGGAGGAAAAAGTTGATTCAGTTTACATTTCAAGATGAACCTTCCTAATCCTGCTTTTAATTAATTAATTAATGCTTTTAATTAACAATATTATGATAATGTTATTTATTTAATTTTTGTAAAATTATATTATTTGTTAATTTAATTTTTGTAAATTATATTATTTGTTATTTAATTTAATTTTTGTAAATTATATTGTTTTTATTGTATTTTTATTGTATTTTATACCTGTGTTTATTTTTCTTTGTAAGCCGCCTTGAGGGCCTTCGGCCGAAAGGCGGGGTATAAATAAAATTTAATAATAATAATAATCCACACTTTCCGAAACAACGTGTGAACCCAAACATAGCCATCCTTAGAAATTCTCAGGATTTTGTAATGCAGTTTTCCAGCCAAGTAACATGCTCAAAAATGCATGTGCCTAGAAAAAAAAAAGTGTGCCTACAAAGACATATAATGGTGAAAATAACATGCAAAAATGCATTATATTAGGAGGAATTGCTATGCAAAATGTGTGTGTTAGGCAACATTGCCTACAAAAATGTGTATATTGAGAGAAATGTGCACTAAAATGCTGATGAATTTTTATGCTGATAAATGCAACTGATGTGGAACTTGAGAGTGAAAAAATGAGAATCTGAGCTTTGCAGATGCACTCATCCCTACCTGGGACCCACACCCTTCAGTCTGGGCACACCTCTCTCTGTTTGCTGATGTACTTGCCTACAGTTGAGCAACCATGCTTTTTATGCTGCTGCTTCTGCCTGCTCCATGATTGGCCTATCTCATATGTAGCTAATCAGCAGTACTGTGGTGAAGCAGGAATGATAAACTTTTTTTAAACAAAGTCAATAAAGTTAATGGAGAACATTGGAACCAGCTGTAGGGCTGAGGTTGTGAGCAACCTGCTGGGGGAAGGAGACCGCTTTGACAACCCGTGGAGGGAGGAGGGAGTTTTGGCGACCGGGGGGGGCGCTTTGGTGACAGTAGGTGGGGTTGGTAAGCGAAGTGAGCAGGATGTGTGTGTGTGTGTACAGTATTGGCATTTAGGCACCTGCTTAAAACTCACCAGTTCACCCAAGCTAGCCTGAGGGATCCTTCAGGCACATTGATGTATTAAGCTGATGTGCTGGTTTGAAAAGTATTTTGTCTGTGTTTTATATATGTAACTTTATTGTTGATTTTATGCTGTCCACTGCCATGATATTTATTTCTTAATGTTGGTGGTATATAACATTTTTGCAAGCAAATAAACAAATGCAGTGCATTGACTCTAATCTATTGATGTCTGATGAACAATACCTTATTTCTGCACAACAAAGTTTATTTTCTCTCTTCTACCCTTTCCCTCTCCTAGTCACCCTTTCCCATTTTTTTGTTATATTGTTGATTCCAGTTGTGTTTGTGGCCATGGAAAATGCATATAAATTTAAAAAAGGTTCTTTACAAATAAAAACGTGGTCTGGATTTCATTTTCATTTTGTTTTCATTCAAAGAAGTTGGCTCTGAATCAACCCTAAATATGTGATCAAAGTCTGGACATGTTTGGATCTATATTATGAAGGGGAATAGGGCTCGCCACAGCTAATTGAGTCCTTCCTGTTCTTCTTGTACAACAAACGTAATGCTGGGAAGAGAACAAAGGCAATGTTACAACTTCAGCTACTGTTATGGGCTCCGCTAAGGCACTTTAAAATGGGTTTAAATTCAATGTGGTCACGAAACAATCACAACTGTTACTTCAAATCTGCACCATACATTTAAAGCACATGGTCCCTCCCTCTTCCTGGGAACTATAGTTTGCCTCTCACAGAGCTACAATTCACAGAACCCTTGACAAAGTATAATTCCAGGATTCTTTGGGGGCAGCCATATGCTTTAAATGTATGGTGTGGATGTGACCTTTGACAGAACTGCTGATTCTGTTCTGACTGCCATTTGCCCTGGAATTGCAGAGCTAAAGGGATGGACAGTCTGGCCTCTAAGAACATCAGGGCCAACGCCAGAGGGGTGGCCCCTCTTTAGGATGGATGGCGCTCCCATTCTGTGATCCGCAACAGCATCAGGTCCTGCAACCCAACCCTGCCACAGATTGCAGAGTGGGAGCTCCCAGGCACCGCCACAATACAGACAGCATGGGCTTCGATCAGCCTGCCCTCATGCCCCAACTACCTCTCCCATCTGTGTGCATGCCTGACATCACCCAAGATGGTGGCGGGGGCTTCCCTAAGGGGCTGAGACCCCTACCGCCATCTTGTTTGAGGGCAAGTATGCGGGCATGTCATTTATATGACACAAGAGGAAGGTGGGGTGCTTATTAACCCCACATTGCCTATATTGGGGGTGTTGGGCTACGGCACCACAGGCCTGGGGCAGTCTTGTGCTCAAGGGCCCAGTCATGCTTGGCGCTGGCACATCATTGCAAGGGGGAGATTATCCTGGCCCAAACCATCAGCCAGGGAAGGAGCAGCTTCTTTAGTGCTTGCTTTCTTCTTCCCTCCCTACCCCTTTTCCCTTTTGTATTGTGACTTTAAATTGGGAGCCTTCAGGCAGGGAGTGTCTTATCTTTTGATATCTGTGCACTGCTTGAGAAATTTTAGGTGCTTTTATATCATTTAACACCTGTAAAGCATCTATTTCCCCCCCTTAGCACTCATACTGCTACTTCCTTGCATTCACTGATAGATCTCCATATACAATTGCCAGGCTATTGGTCCATCTTGCCCAGTAGGGTCTACTCTGAATGGCAGGGATTTTTTGGAGTCTCAGGCAGAGGACTATATATATTTTAAAAACCGAACACACCAGGAGATGCCATGGATGCTCAAAGCCTTCTGTGTGCAATGCATGGGCTCTGCCGCTGAGCTATGGACCCTTTCCTTTTAAAAAGTTACTAATTATATTGAAAACTGATCCATCTTTGGCTGCCCAGTTGGTGTTGAACCATGGCAGGGGCTTTTCAGTGGTGGCTCTCCCTTTGTGGAATGCTCTCCCCTGTGAGGTGTGTCTGACTGCAACATTATTGACTTTTGGGAGGCATTTGAAAACATTCCTGTTTACCCAGGCATTTGATGGCTGAAGGAGACTGTTCTTAGGAACCCAGATATCACTGGATGGAAGAATGTTTTCATCCGCAACAGTGTTTACAGCATTTTTTATTTGCAACTCTCCTTTTAGAATTCTTTAACTGTTTTCAGAATGCTTAGCATGCTTTTTTGTTGTTGTTAAATTGTTTTGTTTGCTGCCGTGGGTTCCTTTGGGAGAAAGGGCGGGATATCCCGCCCTTCCTCCTAAAGGAGCCCACGGCAGCAAACAAAACAATTTAACAACAAAAAATTATTATTATTTAATAATAATAATAATAAAAAAAGTCCAGGGATAGCCAATGTGGTGTCTTCCAGACAGTGGTGGTTGGTGCCCACTGGGACTGGTAGGGTGGAAGGCAGGGAGACCAGCAGGAGGTGGAGCCAGAGCCAATGACAGGCAGAGCTACCCCCTGATTGGCTGGAAGTAAGAAGGCAGGGCAGGTGGGGGCTGGCTAAGGTCACATCCACACCATACATACATTGAAAGCACTCTTATATGACTTTAACAATCATGGCTTCTCCCATGAGCATCCTGGGAACTGTAGATTGTTAAAGGTGCTGGGAATTGTAGCTCTGTCGGGGGGGCTCTTAAACACCTTTCAGCACCCAACAAGCTGCAGCTCCCAGGATTCTTTGGGGGAAAGCCATGGCTGTTAAAGTCGTATAAGAGTGCTTTCAATCTATGATGTCCGTGTGACTAGCAGACGGAGGTTGGTGGGGACTAGCCTCCATTGCCTCCGGATGTTGGTGGACTCCCAACTCCCATCACCACTTTTAGCCACACTGTCTGGGTCTGATAGAAGTTGAAGTCCACCAACATATGGAGGACACCACGCTGTCTCCCCCTGATGTAATCCCACGCTGTCTGCTCTGACCAGCAGTGCCTCTCCTTGCTAGCAGGTAAGAGTTCTTTTCCAGCCATGCAACCTGAGAACATGTAACTCAAGATGGCAGGGATTGAACCTTTGGCCTCATGTGAGAAAAGAATGTGCTCTTCCACTGATCTATGGGCCCTTGGATGGTCTTTTGACTTGGAGCCCTCCTTGTCCTTGGCTCAGTAAACCCAGAAAATACCCTCCCAAAAAACATACAACCCTTTGCAAACTCTGTCTGATAGATTTATGAGCAACAGATTGACTAGTTACTGTCAACCTCATAGCATCAATAATATGCCAACAGAGATGCACCTAAGCTAGTATTGACTTGGGAACTCTGTGTGTGTGTGTGCGTGCGTGCATGCATGTGTAGGGAGGTGGGAAGCCATAGTATCTGTGACTGTATATATCACTGCCATGATGAATGGATGAATGAATGAAGCTTCGTTGAAGCTTATGCAAAGTCATTTTGGCTTACTTACAACTAGGCATGGATGAATCTGTCAATTGCAGTTTCTCTTGGTCTCTTATTTTTCTAATCTTAAATTCAGTTCTCTACACTCCTGCAGCAATTTGCCATTTTTTAAATTAAAAATTCTTAAAAAAATTAATCTGCATTATAGTACAAATTTCTCTTAATATACACAGTTCTGTATGCAGTTTTAATAAGCACATTTTTGTAAGCCATGTCCCCGAATATAATGCATATATGAGGGGACAGGGTCCTTCTTTGCTCATAGCAATCTTCTCTCCAGCATTTGAACTGAGATTTTAAAGCGCTGTCACAGTGCACATTGACAGTTTCACCAGAGAGCAGAGGAGTGATCAGTAAATGAAACCAACACTGGTGGAATTGAGAAGTCGTTCCCCACTCAGATGTATAAGATAGGCACCCTTAATACGTGCTGGGCTGAACAAAGTTAAGGATGTAATTGTCATGTGTGGTTGGATGGGAAGGTACAGTGGAAAATATGGATATGTCAACATAAGATACATGGGGTGCTTCCATCCAGCAGCTTATTTTGGTCTTGATCAATGGTAGCTGGAGGCTCCATGTCTGTGGGGCAGTAAGATCCGCTCCAGATTTTAGTCCAAGCATCTTGGGCAGCTCCTTAAAAGTTCACACTAAAACCCGGGGCAGATTCCACTGGAAGTTTTCTGCAGCACCTCACCTTGTTGTCTTCATCAAAATGCCATTCCATTTCCCTCCCCCCTAATCCAGATTTACAATTTCTGCAATTCTTTCTACTTATCAGGTTTTCCATGGAAACAGTATTAAATGGGGAAAAGAATATTGGATGGCATATTGATATAGACAGCATTGGGTGGAAGCTGTGCAAATGGTGCGTGCACAAGCAGCACCAAGCCCACAATAAACTTGTGTGGAAATGCTCAAGAACAGGTTGTTGAAATTTCTGGGTATGTAACTGAGTTTTTTTTTCTTAATAAAGGTAATGTTCCAATTCCAGCTTGGGTTCTTGTTCCATGCAGGCCAACGCGGCTTGTCTGTTTTGTTTTGTTTTAATCATGTCATGCTGTTATTGTAGCTTAACGGATGTGTCAAAGCTTGGATTGATCGGCAGTTGATTCAGGACAGACAAAACAAAGTACTTTCTGTGCAGTGTTATGAATGTAAGGACTTCGCTGTCAGAAGATGCAGTGAGGCCATTAGCTCAGATGGCTTTAGAAGGGGATTAGAGAAATTCACGGAAGAGGGGAGATCTGTCAACAGTTACTAGTCATGATGGCTATAGGCATCCTTCATGTTCAGAGTAGAGATGGGAGAGAAATTCAATTAAGTTTGCATTTCAAGAGGAATCTATCAAATTCACACTTACCCGAATTTTGCGGTGTAGTTCTCCAAACAAAGAATGTTTACAATGCAGATATTAGGGGGAAATGTGCATAAAAATGAATGTATGAGTGAAAATATACATACAAAATGCATTATAATTAGGATAAATTGCTTGTAAAAATGTGCACCCAAAATGCCTTTATTAGGAGACATTTGCACTAAAATGCTGAAGAATTTTCATGCATTTTTTTACAAGCACAAATTACTGCAGGAATGTGGAGAACTGAATTTAGGATTGGTAGATGTACTTCCTTCAAGTCGACCCTATGAATAGGGGTTTTCATGAGGCTGAAAGGCAGTGACTGGCCCAAGAACACCCAGTGAGTTTCATGGCTGTGTGGGGATTCGAACCTTGGTCTCCCAGGTTGTAGTCCAGCACCTTAACCACTACGCCACACTGGTAGAATGAGCAACTGAAAGAACTGAAATTGACAGATCTTTCCATCCCTAGTTGGCATGCATGCCTCTTAATACCAAGAGCAGAATAGGGCCTTCAGTCTGATCCACCAGGACTCTTCTTATGTTCTTATGTCCTCTTTATAATAGATGTTGTTTTGCATGAAAGTTTTAAAAACTAACCAACAAATTAAAAAAGAGCAAATTCTGTAAATTGTAAGCAATTGCTAAGAAAAAAACAAGAAATCTGAGGCAGGCATTATCCAATTGCTTTGCCACATGCCCAACACTGAAGAAATGGCCAACAAAATCCACTCCTGCCACATTTCACCACTTTTATGACTTTAGACAAGAATCATAGCTAGGGATGGGAGTGAAATTCAATTCAGTTCACATGTAAAGGGGAAATCATCACATTTGCACTTTTGGAAACATTACACAAACTGCAATGTAGCCTTTCTCCAAAATTTGCACTTCTCTGAATTTAGCAAAGCTCTTCTCCAGCCATGGAATGTGCACAAGAATGAATATACTAGCAGAGTTGTATGAATGTACAGGAAGTTGAAAGACAAAGTCAAGAGGGGCAAACCAAAATGCTTGAGAGTTGCTCAAAAACACAGTATTAGAAGTTCAACTGGAGTGTATACTGCAGATTGGGAAAGGTACAACAAGGACCCAGAGGATGCAAGCAGGATCAGTTGATCTCTGTAAGTGTCAAATGCCAGAACTTGTGGGCTTTCCATAGGCATTTGGGTGGCTACTTGGAGAACAGAATGCTGGACTAGACAGGCGTTTGGCCTAATCCAGCAAGTTCTTTTTATGTTATTCTGTTCTTAACACGATGTTGGACTAGATGCCCTGAACTAGCAAGTCTCTTTTTATGTTCATAACTGGTCCTAAGTTGATCTGCGTATGTGTCAAATGTCAGAACTGATCCTGAGTTTATCCTAAGAAAACCCAGATACCTTGTGAACTGTGTCAATACACATTCTCTCTACACAATGCACAATAATACTCTTTTGACAGTGTGGAACAAGGATGTCTCTTTCTAGTTTGTTCACAAAAAAAACAGATTTGAGAACAAAGCGTCCTGTAAGTAAAAGGCAGCAGAGAGCAAGATATTTGAAGAGATGCGAGTTTCAAATTTCTAGGTGTTATTAAACCTAACCGAGCGAGGAAAGAAGGAATTTTCATAATTATAAAACTGCCTTGGCACTGTCCTTGTACGCCTGGCTTCCTATCTGTACAATCTCGCACAAGTTCCAATCGGAGACAAAATAAAGATCAGTCTCCAAAACACTGACAGAGGCGCCTTTAGGGGAACAGACACACCTCAGCAGGGCAAACAGATGGCGTGCCTTTTTTACTTAATTAATTCCATGGATATCGATCTGCCTAGATCTGATTTCAGTGTATGTATGAGACACTGACTGTGGCTGGGTTTTTTAAAAAACAAACAAAACCCACCCGATTATAAATCTGTGTCATCTCTGTTGACAGAAAGATGACCTGTATTTCCATTTCTTGCAAATCAGCTGCGTCTCTACAAGGTTCTTCTCCGCTTGGAATTAGTCCAGCTACACAGACATAATAAACACTGATTTGGGGACAGTATTAATAATGCTCCACGGTAAGATTTATTTATTCCTTTACATTTATGTCCCACATGTATGTCTCACCCAAGGTGGCATACACAAGAACAGAAGAATGTGAGGCTCCCCTCCACTCCCCTCTACGTGGGGTTCCACATAGAGTTAGTGCAGAATGCTGGGAACAATTGCTAACAGGGTGAGACCCTGTCAGCACGTAACATCCCTGCTCAGAGATCTGCACTGGCTGCCAATTTGCTTCCGGGCCAGGTTTAAGGTGTCCCTGTTAGTATATCAAGCTCTTAACAACTTGGGACCAGTTTACCCGAAGGATTACTTCACTCCGTATGTGCCCACTCGGCTGCTTAGCTTTGCAGAACTGGCACTTTTGCAAGTGCCACAGAATATTAGTTCTGCTTTGTAAGGAATCAGTCCTTTATTGCAGCCTCAGTTATTCTTTGGAACTCCCTGCCCATGGACATTAGGCAGGTGCCTTTGCTGTATTGTTTTCAGTGCCTGCTAAAAACTTTTCTGTTTCAGCAAGCCTACCCCGGCATATGATTTTAGCATCCCTTTTTAAACTAAAGTTATGCTTTCTTTGAAACAAGAAAAGACGGAAGGTTGTGTTCAAGTAAGTCCTAGTCAGAGTAGACCAACTGAAATGAATGAACCTACGTTAGTCATGACCATTGACTTCAATGGGCCTACAATGGGTAGGGCTACCACTGAATGCCACCCTAATTTTACTTACATTTTAAAATTTTATGTAATTGGTTGTTGTTGGTATTTTTAACAAATATTATTATTTAGCATTATTAAATTTAGATCCCATTCTTCCTTCCAAAGGAGCCCAGGGTGACAAACACGCAAACAATAAAACAATTAAAACATCTAAAACCAATTACAATACAGATAGATCATTTTGTTGCTGTAAACCGCTTAGAGGTCTTTCTTCTAGTAAGAGGTATAGAAATTCTGTCAAATTAAAAAAATAAAACTAAGAATAGTTGTGCTGGCTCAGGCCAAAGGCCCATCTACTCCAAGAATGGGGAGGGAGGGGAGGTAAGGGTAAACTCTACTTAGGTTTTAACCCCATTATCATGAGGAAAAAAATTGAGGTTAAACTTCAGATCATGCTTGAGGATATTTATGGAAATGTATTTCTCTGTATCTATGTCCCTAGTCTCTAGATCTTATGAGATTTGCTAGAGTCAATCAGGAATAATGTTAGAGAAGAAAAAACCCAGGCCCTTTTCTAGAACAGAGCAGATGTGCTTGAGCAGTCCAAGCAGAAGAGAGATTTTGGCTTCCCTCTCTCAATAACTACCGCTCTCAGAATTCCTTGAGCATAGGCAGGGTGGTGTAATGGTCAGAATGTTGGACTATGACCTGGAAGACCAAGGTTTGAATCCCCGCTTGGCCATGAAGCTCATTGGGTGACCTTGGGCCAGTCATTGCCTCTCAGCCTAACCTACCTCGCAGGGTTGTTGTAAGGATCAGATGGGGAGGGGAGAACCATGTACACTACCTTGAGTTCCTTAGAGGAAAGGTAGGATAGAAATGAAACAAACAAACAAACAAATGACAGCTGATGGGAGGAACAAAGCACCACAATAAACAGGGGCATTGATCCCAGGGTTAGTGGGAACCAGTGCTTCTGATTATTATATGCCCCAAAATATTGGCAAGTAACTGGGAAGGTTCACACATAACCCCACAGGTTTGAGCATTCCCATGGTGCTCCTCTGTTTGAGTACTCCCAGGCTGTCAGCTTCATGGCTTCATGTGTTCCCAGGGCACCAGCATTATGTCCAAACTGGGTCACAGGCACATAGTCTCATCAACTTTGGCAGCAGTGTGCTAGTGTAAGTATGGATTAGGGTGGCTAGATATCCATTGCAAAAAAAAGAGGGTTGACATCACCAAAAAAGAGGGCAAAAGAGGGCAGAATTTTGCATAAAATGTCTATATGGTGATGTATATGTATAGAGGCAAATGTTGAAATAATGACCATAATTTAAATAGAAATACAAAGCATGTCACCATAGCCGGGAAAACAGCCAGTGACCTGTGTTCCTGTTCTGTCTGTTGATAAATGTTGATGGACAACGTCAATCCTCCTCTTCCTTCTTATGGCGCCTTATATTTAACACCGGACTTGGACAGGACAGCTCTTCAAATAGATGACTGTCCTCTGTAAAGTAGGACATATGACCAACCTAATATGGATACTTAGATTCTTTGTTCCCTTACCAGCATGCAAACGGGAATTCCATCATGTTGCCCTGCTTGCAAATAGGGATGGGATCCATTGGCTGGTGCAGTTCAAAAGCATTCCGTTGACCTGACAGACTGGTATCAATTTGAGTTTGTTCTTTGTCTGTTAGCTGCTGCCATTACCGATCCGGTTTCTCCCCTTGCAAAAAAAATTGATTATTAATATCGATATTTTGAAAGGAAATATCGATAAATAAAAGGCAATATCAATAAAATTATCATTCTTAATATTGAAAATAGCCACGGAAAATCGTTACTTAAAAATCTGATCAGCAATAACAGAGAATAGGAAAATTAACAGAAAATTCGGTCCCAAATCCAAATGGGCGGAATTCTAGCATATCCCTATTTGCTTGAGACCCCAGGCTAGGAGAATACAGGGTTAGACGATCTCTTGGCCTGATTCAGCAATACAATTCTTACACGGATTTTTGATGGAAATCCAGGCTTCCCTTTGATTCTGCCCCATCAGTTTCCTTTAACCAGAAAGTTGGCCTTGTCACTGGTCTGGCTGTAAAGCAGGGCAGGGCCTTCTCCTGAGTCAGTGCCGCAGCTCACAAGGAAGAGATTATGGATCTAGCACAACCTTCCCCCTACCTGGTGCCTTTCAGATGTTTTGGCCTGCAGCTCTGCTCATCCCTGATCACTGGCCATGCTGGCTGAGGGTGATGGGAGTTGTGGTCCAAAACGTCTGGAGGGCTCTGGGTTGGGGAAGGTTGCAATATAGTGATGGAGCATCTCCTGAGCAAGGAACAGCCATTCAGCTTTCTGTCTCCAGCACTTATGTCTGGGCCAAAGGAGAGGCCTTCAAGGCCTCCTGTAAACCCAGCAAACCAGACTACAAAACAAGCTAAGCTCAGCAGGAAGTGTGAGTCCCCCGCCTCTGTGATGCACCGTTCCCACGATGCCTGCAGGAGAGACAATCGCAGCAGCTCCTGTACACCTCCCCACCTGGGGCGCGACAAGGTGAAAGGCAAATTGGGCCACGTTGGAAGACACAAGGGATGCTGTTTAGTTTGGCGTTTGCTTCATCTGGAAGGGATTCCTGACAGGTAGTCTCATGCTCTGCACTCACGTAATTTTATTATTTTCGGGGGGGGGGAAGGTAAGGTAATAAGCAATTAATTTTAATTAAAGGATTGGCTGTGTAGAGAAGGGGGTGCTGATGTGTGAATGTTGGGGATGAGGAATTGCAGGTAATTTTGAGTTGTTAGCCTTGGCTTGCTTCCCTGTGCTATTTCAGCTAATTGTCATTATTTAGTCATTTGTTGCTACGGTAACAGCAGATCACTTAAGGCTGCCAAGTCTCCTAGTACAGGCTCAAACAAGGCACTTGTTGAAGGGGGGGTGTCATTCTTTCCCCCCTTCAATTTGCCAAGGAAACCTGAGGTTCTGTGTATTGGGAAATCATCCAACCTTCCCTTCTTGCGAGCAAACTCTTCGCCCTCTGAGCTGGAAAGTTACACATTCCAGTACAGAGAGTGAAAATCGTGTTTTAATTGCATGCTGGGATATTCATTTTAGAGGTGTGTCTAGAACAGAGATGGGGAATCCGTGGAACCTCCAGATGTTGGACTCCAGCTCCCATCAGGCCCAGCCAGCATGGCCAACGAGCAGAGCAATGGGAGTTGTAGTCCAACATCAGGAGGCCACAGTTTACTCTTCAACCTTGGGTTCCCAGATGATCTTGGACTACAACTCCCATCATCCCCAGACAGCTTATCCACTGAACAAGGGATCATGGGAGTTGTAGTCCAACAACATCTGGGGACCCAGTTGGCCACTGTGAGAACAGGATGCTGGACTAGATGGGCCACTGGCCTGATCCACCAGGCTCTTCTTATGTTCTTATGACCCAAAGTTGAAGAACACTAATAGAAAAGGTGGTGTAATCTGTGCACGTTTGCCCCCTGCCCACCCCTACTGGTGTTAGAATGGGCACTTCCTCATTGCAAGGAAAATACGAGGAACTGCATCACCAGGAAGGAGGCTAAAGGCAGGCACAAATCTGTATAGGAACATGGAAGCTGCCTTATACTGTGTCAGTCTATCTAGCTCAGTATTGTCTACACTGACTGGCAGCATCTCTCCGGGAGTTTAGACAGTGTTCTCTCTCAGCCCTACCTGGGGATGTTGGGGATTGACCCTAGGACCTTCCTCACGCAAAGCAGATGCTCTGCCACTGAGCTATGGCCCTTCCCCCCGGTTAAAGTGCAGGTGCTCATTTATATGTATAGATGCAAATTCAGAGAGAAGCTTTCCCACAGTGGAGAAGACTGTGACCAGGTGACCTGTGCACCCTGCTCAGTCTGCTCTCCAGGTGCTGTTGATGCATAACTTCACCTCTCCCTTTTCATAGTTCTTTGTCTTTAACCCGGACTCAGACCAGAGAGCCCTTCCAACAGAGGACTGCCCTCTTCAAAGTCAGGCAAATGAGCTTAGGCAACTTCATGGAGGACAGGCTTACCAACCGCTATTGGACATTCCTGCTAAATGGAAATACCTGTTTCAGAGACAGTATGGCTCCAAAGCCTGGCAGGGGAGCGGAGGCAACGTTGGGAGATGACTACAGGCCTTTTCAGACATCCTTTTTCTTGTGTATATATGACGATTTGTACTCATGATAGTATTGGGGTGGTTATACACAATCCCACTTTCAATAGTTTCAATAAACTTTACTATAAAGGTTTTGAGGCAGACTTACTGCTTCGTTGCCAATCAGTGCATGTCCTGTAACTTCCTGCTGAAGTCCTGTATTTTTATACCACAAACGTCCTAGTGTTTTTTTTTAAAGTCACAGGGGTAGTTCAGCTTCGCTTTTGCAAAGTTCAAGGGAGTTTGGGTGGAAAGAGTTTGAACAATGCCAAAGTTTTTTTAAAAAAGAACAGGAGTGAAGGAAGGAAGTTTACTGGGGGGTGGGGGAAGGGGTGAAAAAAAGGAGGGCTGCAGCAGTTCAGGAGCAGTCAGTCAGAAGTTGGTTGTCAAGCCGATGGAAACGAATTGGAATTCCTGGAGAGTTCAGTGGGTGGAGAAAGGGGAGTATCTGAAAGTGATGATCCACCCCCCAGCAAAAAGCATCGAAGCAAAGCACCTACATGGGGAGTAACGCAGCGAAGCTGAGATGGTTTTCCCTTCACTTTTTGTGTTATCCCTGGATTGGTTTAAGGCAGATTTAAAGGGAAAAGCTGCATCCTAGCTCTCTTTGCCTGCAATGTCATGTGAATCCTGCAAATTAAACGGGTTGCAAGTAGCACCAATCTCACAGTAACTTGCCGTGTGAACGAGCCCTCTGGGTCAGAATCAAGGCTGCCGCTCAGAGTTGAGATCACAACAGATGGAAGGTCAGAAATAAAAGAAGGAGGGGGAGGTGATGCAGCATAAAAACCATAAGAAGACACTGCTGGATCAGGCTATGGGCCTGTGTAGTCCAGCATCCTGTTCTCAGAGTGGCCAACTCAATGTATTCAATGTAGCAATGTTGCACTAAGTTAAAGTCACTTAAAGGGGTATTCTTGTTTCCCTGACAAAATGTTTGGCACTAGCAGAATGTCATTGCACAAGAGAATGCATAAGCAGGTTGCTGGTGTGGTGGAAAATCCACCAGAGAAATTTGGAGACCAGATCAAGCAAGAATTTCTGTACTGAAGATCAAGTTAATTAGAAAACATGCATGCCTGGAGAAGCCTCCAAATGACTGCCGCGTAGAGGGTTCTGACATCATAGGATCTCTACCAGTGTTTTATAGTTTCTTGCAATGAGCTTTTGCAAGTTTAATTTCATTTCCTCTTTTACCTGAACAGTGGGAAATTACCATTACACAACATGTTTGTCTCTTTCTGCAGGACGCTTGCGGTTCGCTGCAGTAAAGGGCAGACTACTGTAGCAAGTTCAGAATATCTTGTGGTGTATATCCTACTCCGCTCCTGTACCTTGTCACATACTCAGCACATTTTACAACTTATGAACAATGACCCAGAAGTCTCTGGACATTGACCCCAAAGGTCTCTACCCTCCACACTGGTAACTTTGTTGCACAGCAAATGGCACATTAGGCAGACCTTTGGGGAGGGTTAGGTTTTTATTGTTCTTGGTTGAGATTTTACTGTTTAAATGTATTTGTATGCTTTTTTGTGTACGTCACTCAGAGTGACTGGACAACCAGCCAGATGGGCGACTAAGAAATCTAATAAATAGATAAATAAATGAGTTTCCACAAGGGCAGAGGCACGTCTGCATTAAATATTCATCTTAATTTTTAATTGCATTTTTATTCCTTCTTTTATTTTTAGATTATCTTTTATTGCGTTCCAATTTGATAATTTAAAAAATCATACGGCACCTAGCACCACGCATTACAATTTCTATAACCGGCAGAAAAGGCATTAAGTGGTCCGCCAAGATCATCAGCCATTTTCAAGTGGTCCATGGCAGAAACAACGTTTGGGAGCCACTGCACTAGTGCAACTGTTGCATTGGGTTCCTCCGTTGCGTAGCATTAAAACTCACCCATCTTCTTGCACTATCAGACAGAGAACAATGCATGCAGCCCAATGCCTCAGATGCCCACAGTTGTGACACAAGTGAAATAGTCCTCTCCTACAAGAGGGTGACATGACAGCAGACATTGGGAAAGCTATTTAGGAAGTTTTTTGGTCTTTAAAGGTAGGATTTTCATAGTGACCTACCATAAAGGTTTGAACAGTTTTTCTATAATAAGTGGAGCTGTAGATTGCATTATGTTTCTTTTATGTTGTTCACTACTTAGATAATTTATTTTGATTAAGCTGATATACATTTGTAAACGACAGCAACAAGAAGCCTCTGTTGTTATTTTAATATTCTGGCTCTTATTATGTTTTACGATGCTTTCGTCTGCAGTTGCTTTTAAACTATTTTATTGCTGGTGTTGACCTTTGTTATTCTTTTTATATATTGCTGTTTTCGTTGTGGTTTACTGTTTTGTAATCTGCCTTGAACTACATGAGGAGAGATGGCATATCAATACTTTAAACAAACAAGCATGCTATGCACACTTACAGTTGCAGACTTTCATCATTAGAGGCTGCTGTAGCATCTGGGCAAAAATCCAGCAACATCCTTGATCCTAGCCAGCAAAAGCAGCTAAATGGGGTTTTGTGGAGGGACGAAGGGTGGAAGTTGCTTCAGGGATAATGGCTGCAGAAGGACATCCAGCATTTCACAGATAAAAATACAAATGCTGTTTTGTTACTGTAAACCCCTGTCTCATTGTCCAAGCCCATCATTGCACATTAGAACAGCCACGCTCAGTCTGGCACCCTCTACATGTCTCTGACGGCAATTCCCATCTTCTCTTGCATTTGGCCATGGTGGCTGCAGGTAATGGGAGTTGGAATCTGTCAGCATATGAAGCTCACAGGCTGGGGAGGATTGCATTAGAGAAAGGATGGGGATTAGGGTTGCCAGGTTCAGGGCCTGAGACTGATCCTGTGTCTTTAGGAGAAGAGAAAGTCAGCAAAGTGCAGGCGTCCTTGCAACCCTGTAATGGGGAAGAAAAACAAGGTGGAATTCTCCCTTCCCCCTGCACAACTTTTGAAGATACGGAAGACCTCTTGGGGGCCGGGAAAGCGACGGGGAAATGCACTGGAAAGTGTGGGGATAACACTTGCCTCGAGTCTTGGTGCAACCTTCCTGCAAACTTTATCAGAATGAATGCTCATTAAATAGACAATGTCGTCTAACCTCCCTGCAAACAAATCAGGATGAATACTCAGTAAACAGATCATCTGGAAGTACCTTCTGTTTCTGTGGGAGGAGAGTCTTCCCAACAGTCATGGTGTTCCTTATGCCTCTCCTGGTGCTCCTAGCTTCCTCCTCCACCCTACTGCTGTCAAGGCCTGCTAATGAATAATTCTGACTCAGAAAACCCAGCTTTCTTTCCCCAGCTGTTCCAACCGCGGCACGGCACAACCAGTGACTTCATGTCCTGTAAGGCCCTCCTGCTGCCATTGGGCCCTCCTCTGTGCGTAGCAACCAGTTCCACAACAAGACAGCTCAACATGGGACAAGTCAACGGAGTTACCTGCCAGGTTTGGAAGGAGCCTACGTGTAAACAGCAAGCCTTGTACGCTTGAGATCTGCCACAGACCCGTCTTTCTCAACTCAGGTTTTTCTCCTGGCTGCCTCTCGACAAAAATCCATGACTTATAGTTGCATCTGTCCCTGCTGAATAGTTAGTGCACTCATTATTCTCTGGCTCCAGGAAGGAAAGACTGAGCTTCACATGAGAAAGGTCCAAGTTATCCTCCAATACGTGGGACTTGGGATTTATTTAATTTTTTTGTTTTTTAACTTGGAAATCTAAGGCTAGAAATTGGACAGGTGCCCTGAGAGGCCGGCAATGGAAAGAGCTGGATAGATCATTCAGCTATTCTCATCCTGCTAATAAAATGGGGGTTCCAATGTACTGTTGGTCACATCCACACTTAAAGCACTATTAAACCACTGGATGGATGCTAGTAATTGTAGTTCTATGAAGTCAGCACTCTTAACAAACTACAGTTCCTGGGATTCTGTTAGCACTAGAGTTCAATGCTGGCTGAAGCTGAGCTGTAACAGAATCCCTATTGAAGGAGCACACTTTACCTTGGATACAATCACACTGAGACTCTGGCTTTAAGAAAACAGTAAACTAGAATTTATTCAAGGAAATACATGTTTGATATGAAAGATCCCTAGTTCTGGCTAAGATGGAGATGCAACAAGGCATGCTTGTTCCTGCATCACCAGAGAAGAGCAATCCAAAGGGTTCCCTCTCCAAGGGAGGAGTGGAACAGAGAGAGTGACGGAAGTAAGGTCAGTCACCCCAAGAGTATCCATCTAGCCCTCGAAGGTAGATCAACACAGGTTAGAAAGGAAAGGACAGTCTAGGAAGCATGGAGGTCCTCCCTCTGTCTTCTCTTTCCCATGTAGACACGTCAGCCTTCAGTGCAAGCTGAGTTGCGCTCCATCAGCAGATTCTTCATGACTATTTGAGTGGTATAACAGTGGTTTAAATGTGTGGTGTGGATGTGACCTTTGATTCAATGAGACACTGGGACCATTAGGGCAGGGATTCGGGGCAAAATTCCAGGGCCCCGTTCAAGAGAATAAGAACAAAGGAAGGCCAGTGGTCCGTCTAGTCCAGCATGCTGTTCTCACAGTGGCCAACCAGATGCAAATTTCTCCTAATAAATACATTTTTGTGTGGAGTTTTGATTAACGTACACATTTTTGTAAGCCATTTATCCTAATAGGCATTTTTATTTGTTATTTTCACCAATATACATTGCCCCATAAATTCACCTCTGGGCCGTAGAAGGCTTGAACTAGCTCAATTCCTGGTGTTAGGGCCCATCCACACATGCACAGTTGCCACACAATGACTCACTGCTGAATGCGTGAACTGCCTCTGTGGAAATGCATTGTGTCCAAGGAGAGGTGAAGGATTGTGAGTGATTCGTAAGTGCAGTTTGTGGTGTTTTAAGATGTGTTCGGTGTTCCACACATGCAGATCATCGACACACAATGTTACAGCTGTGGAATAGTGAATGCATGGGTGCAGGATTCGTATTTAGAGTCAAAGTAGACTAGGTGTGGGGAGTCCATGGCAAGAACTTCCAACATCTTTTTTTGAAACTTAAAGGAACCTGCAGTGGGAGATGAGCTACACTGGATCCAGTCTGGCATGCTGGAAAGGGGGTCTATTCCTTTGCCCCTGCATCATTTCCTCAATTGAAATCTGCTCTCTGAAGCTAATAATTGCTTCGGGGGGGAGGCTGCAATGACAGTATAACATTGGTAAGTGTCTTTTTCCTCTATGGGAGGGCTAACAGCAATGTGGGGATTACAATAGGGCAAATTATGAGGGGTGGATGGGAGTAACCTTCCCTCTTCCAACTGCTTCGTCCTGATCCTTCTAGCCTCAATTCTACCCCACATGACTGCTGTTAAGACAAGATAGAAATGCTAGGAGATCAGATTGTAGGTTACTTGCAAAATTCACCCAGCCCTGCACTTAGGCAGAAATGATTATGCATCTGCTTCTCTCTTTGACTGGGAGTGGTTTTGGATGTTGCAGTGACGTTGTCTAGCTGTTTGCATTTATGGTTTTCTCTTTGGCGTAGGATGGCCAGCAATTATGCCGGATTCCAAATCAGGCAAATGTATGCCAGAAATTACAAATCCAAGTAGTCTGATTCATTGTGCCTTCTCAGTAAAGAATAAAATTAAAACAAAGAAAACACTGTCTGTATTTACAGAACTAACTATGGCAGAAGGAGCAAAAAGCATACATATAACCCCCAATGCAGCTTCTACTTGCCTTTGATCTTTCTTATTCTGCCAGACTGGACCCTTTTATAGGGCTTAGGTTCCTCCCATCCCCAGCTGCATCTTTCAGGGAGGAATTAGAGAACAACACCCACTTCCTCAGCAATGTAAAACTATGATTCAGGAGCTACCCAGTTCCTCCACAAGCTCCTATCCCTGATAGGTCTTAGTAATGTACAATAATGGAAGTGTTAGATTGGGAGTAGGAAGATCTGAGTTTGAATTCTTCCCCAGCCATGATGTTCGAAGATGATGGTGGACCAGTTGCTCATTCATCCTAATCCCAGGCTACCTCACAGGGTTGCTGTGTACCCCATGATCTCCTTGGCGTAAAACAGGGATAGCCAACATGGTGACCTCCAGATGTTGGTAGGCCACAGTTCACATCAGCCTCAGCCATCATAGCCATTGGTCACAGTCCAATTATGGGAACTATAGGCCAACAGCATCTGGAAGGTACCAAGTTGGCTACCCTTGGAGTAAGGGAGGGACACTTGTTAAATCCTATCTGTGGTATAATACCACTGGTGGGCCCATTCATACTTGTGAGTCATGACCAGAGCTTGGAAACGTTACTTTTTTGAACTACAACTCCCATCAGCCCAATCCAGTGGCCATGCTGGCTGGGTCAGATGGGAGTTGTAGTTCAAAAAAGTAACTTTTCCAAGCTGTGTTCATGACTTGATGTTGCAGTCATCAAGTGATGGACATGAATGTTTAAACCAGCCAGGCCTCTGTGAAGCAACCTTTAAAGCATGGGCGAGGAACTGGTCCTTCCATGGTCAGCATTAGACTACCAGTGGATCCTCAGTATGGTGCCACCAATGGACCCCATCTGGTGCTAACCTGTGCCAGTGTTGCTGTGTGCTGCTGCTGTCATGCACCACCACCACTGCTTGTCCCTGGATATGTTTTCCAGGTGGGCGGACTCTGTGTATTGCCGCCACTGGTACTTTTGAATGGGAGCGAAGCCTCTGCTTACCTCTGATCCACAGCAGACCCCCGGCAGGTTAGATTACTCAAAATGCAATGTCTGATCCAAAATGCAATGCCTGGTGCCACAACTCTGATGGCGGCAAGGGTGACAGAAACTCTGGGCAGGGTCAGTTTAGCAATGCCCCTTGATGAATCCATGGGCCATTGGCCGGTGCCTGACCACACCAGCCTGATGCCAGACCTGAGACCTCCAGATGTTGTTAGATTCCATCTCCCATCAGCTCCAGGCAGCATGGTCAACGGTCAGGCTATGATCAAAGTTGTAGTCCAACAACATCTGGAGAGCTACAAGGTTCTCCATCCCTGCCTTAAAGGCTAAGCCTAGCTCCATCTCATGAAAACCTTCTGAATGCAATCAGGTTGACACTATGCAGACGCCAATCCAAGCTGCTCATGCGGTATGTGCGTGTCAGTTTTGTGAAAACCTTACAAGAGCAAAGAGCAGAAAGTACTCAGCATTTCATGTTCAAAATGTCAATGGCTGTGGCACACCCAAAGGAGGGACTTCCATCCCACCCCCAAAATAAAATATAATCCCTTTGCAGGTTAGAACTGCACTTTAATTGGAATAATGACCAAGATGACGTACTTGATGCTGAAATCCCCAAATAACTGTTGCCTCCCGAGGGCTTTTCAGATTAAGAACCAAATGGGACAGGAAAAAAAAATGCTGGCATGTTCTTTTTTAGGGAGGCTGAGAAAACCATGTTGACTTTGTTATGAGCATTGCGCAAGGACAGTCTATGGAACGCATGCAGTGAGGTCCTGCCATTGTACCGCTCCTGTTCCTAGCCGGTGACCAGCTTTTGCTAATGCTGGTGGATCTACAGGACTTGTCTGGTAGCTTCACTTATGCCTGCAAGGGACCTTCTCTGACTGTGCCAAGTGGGCAAAAGCCTGGAGAGTGATAGAAATACAGCGAATGAGCCTGTTGTGTCCTGCTTTTCATGAATTTGAAACCAGAACCCAAAGAGGAGGTTCGTCTGGACCAGTGGCCAATCAAAATTGGTTGATGGATTGTTTTAGTTCTGCCTCAGCCCAGTCTGATCTGATCCACACCCTGCCCCCTGCCCTTAGGGATGTCCAACTATTTCCTGTACTTTCTGCCACCACCACCCCTGCATTGTGGAATGCCCTTCCCTCTGCCATACATGAAGCATTGTCTGTTAGTTGCTTCAGATGTCTTGTGAAGTCCTACCTTTTTGTGTCCAGGCTTTCCCTGACCCGTAAGATTGTTTCTGGATTCCTGTTCTGTCCTATTTTGTTTTAGCCAGTCTTATGGAGGGAGAAGCTTCTTTAGGTGATAATGTGTTCTACAGTGGCTGGGAACCTGTAGCACATGGACCTAATTAGGCCCCCCAGGTCTCTGAATTTGACCCCTGAGGCCATTTTGGGCAAACTATGCCCATCTGTCAGTCCCCTCAGAGCTTGGAAAAGTTACTTTTTTGAACTACAACTCCCATCAGCCCTAGGCAACATGGCCACTGGATTAGGCTGATGGGAGCTGTAGTTCAAAAAAGTAACTTTTCCAAGCTCTGCCCCTGCTGCCATATGACATCAGGATTGGAGATCTGTTATCTCTGATCTAAGCACTATGTGCCAAGACTGAAGATAATCCCGATCTTAGTACTAAGCACCACTGAGCCAAGATTGGAGATAAGCTTCCGCCCAGTCTTTAGAAGTCAGCAGGCACAAAAAGCCTCTCCGTGCTCTTTAAAAAGCAGCAGGCAGAGACCTTTTTCCTGATCTTAGCACTGCAGGACCACATCTCTGAGATCAGAGGCAAGTCTGTTGCTGTTCCCGTAGACTGAACTTTGAATCACCTGCTGGAAGCTGAGCCAGTTCTGGATCCCACCCATGATATACTACTACAAAATGGGTTAGGCTCTGGTCCTCTCCCTGGAGGTCCTGCCCTGACAGCACCACTGCTCCATAGGGCCTACACTGACTGGCAGGAACTCTCTAGCATATCAGACAGGAGTGTTTTCAAGCCCTCCTTGGAGGTGCCAGATAATGAACACAGGACCTTTTATATACAAAAGCATGTACTCTGCTCTGAGCAACCGCCCTTCCCCTCGCTAATCCTGACACCAAGGAGTTTTTGATCAGGCTTATTTCTGAATCTAAGTTCAAAGCCTCAATCTTCTTCGGCAGTGTTGCACTTGGGTTGATCTGGAGACCAATAAAGTACAGATCTGGAAGTGATCTTTGAGCAAAGAATTTATCCATACAGAGAAGCCAGACATCAGCAATACGATTCAAGGACATTATCAATCCTGAATTTGTGTTGACAGGATCAGCAGCTCAGCTCATTCTCACCTTGACAAAACATTTCTTGTCTATTCATTGAATGCTCCCAGGGACAAGCCTGTTCTCTGCAGCTTGATCCAAAGCCATTAGGGAAGGAGGGCCCCCTGTCAGGCAACAGCTGTGATGTTGCTGGGAAAACCTGGGATGTTATGGATGAGGTACTGATGTGGTGACTAAAAAAAACCTGGAGCACCTCCGCACCAGAGAGCCATAACATAGCACTGGAATGCCAAGGCCTTCTCCATTTGAAATATATGACATAAAGCAGAGTCTGAGACTGGAATTAAAAACAGACCCCTGAGCTGGAATCAGATGGGGTCTGCTTTGTGTTTGAAACTTGGGGGGGGGGGAATGAATTCCTTGTTTACCTCCCCCCCACCTGTGGGATGGAAGTCAATCACCCCTTTTGCATCTGAGCCAAGCAGCAAGCAGATTTCTGAGGCAGCAGAACTTTCAAGAAAGGGACTCTTTCCCAAGCTAGTGAGCTTCTAAACTTTAGGTTTATGGATTTAAAGTGGATTAAACCACCCTGTCACCCTAGCACACCAAATTTATTGTTGTTGTTTTATTTATTCAAGGGTTGAATTCAGTGCTAGTCCTACCCAGCTTAGACCCACTGAGACTGATGAACCTGAGTGAGTCCTGTCCATTAATTTCGATGGGTTTACTCTAAGTAGGGCTAGCACTGAATAAAACCCCTAACCTTTTGAGGTTTGGAAAGCGATGGGGAAATGCGTTGAAAAGTGTGGGGTGAACAAATGATTAATAGGAAGACATATAAACATCCTGCATACAAATCAGGATGAATGCTCATTATTGTATAACCATCCCATAAACAAATTGGAATGAATGCTCAATAAAGTTCGAACATAGTCTAACTACCATGTAGGCTTTGTGTAAGCAAATCAAGATGAATGCTGAACAAACAGGTCATCTGGAGGAGTTAAATGCACCCTAATTTTCAGATTACAGTCCTGTGTTTGAAAGAGTCCTCTGTTTCAAGGGCTGTCTGATCCAAGTCTGGTTAAAAGAGAAAGAACCATAAGTTTCTGTTTATTAAAAGTATAAATTGCTTCCCACTAAAAAAGTCCTAAAGAGATTTTCAACCAAGAAAAAAATACAATGGTAAAATCATATACACATATTAAAACAGACATGGGTAACCCATGGTCCTCCAGATGTCACACAACAACTCCCATAATCACTGACCATTGGCCTCCTGGCTGGGCCTGATGGGAGTTAAAAGTCCAAGAACATCTGGAGGGCCACAAGTTCCCCATCCCAATATTAAAAATAAATCTAACAAAATATCACATCACTGATACCACCCAAATGCCCACGAAAATAAATACATATTTGCCCAGTGCTGAAACTATGGCAAGGTAGGTGCCAGGTGGGCCTCCATGGGGGGAGCATTGCATAATGGGGGGGGGTTACCGCAGAGGTCCTGGTCTCTCATCACCACCCTCTGGACCTCCCTCAGAAGGAGGCATACAGAGGAGGGCCTCAGATGATCTATGATGATCTCAGGGTCTAGGCAGGTTCTTATGGAAGAAAGCGATCCTTTAGGTTTAATGGTCCTGAGCTATATAAGGCTTTAAAGGTCAAAGCAGCAGTTTGAATTGGGCTGGAAGCAAACTGGCAAACTAAATGCTGTGTTCTGCACTGGCTCTAGAAAGGAGAGCAACAGGGGTTTTGTTCATTAACAGTGAACCTGGACGGCAGACTGAGATGGCACACAGGTCAGGCTTCCCAATGTGGTAAGATGCATTTCCTCTTATAGCAGTTATTGCTACATTTGCATTTCTACATATAAATTAGCATATGCAAATTTGCACCCTCTTTTGTCCTCTTTTAGGTGACACCTATGGGGCCACCCCACTTTTGTGTGCTTCCTTGACCTTAACTGAGGCCCTGTATGTGTGATGGCTGCTAGAATAACATTGAAAATCAAATGTCAACATTCATTTCCTCTCAAAGGCCACAGAGGTCCAGAAGGGACTCCATTCATTCCTACTTCTGCATGGGCTCGATATGAGCCACTGACTCTGCACTGGCTTGGAAGAGACTGGGGGGATGATAATTTTACCCAGGGATGGGGAACCTGTGCTCGACCACGCCAGCCCCTGATGCCAGACCTGTGGTTTTCCAGTTGCTGTTGGACTCCAGCTCCCATCAGCCCCAGCTAGCATGGGCAATGGTCAGGGGTGATGGGAGTTGAAGTCCAACAACATCTGGAGGGCCATAGCGCCCCTGTTCTTGATTTTGCCCCATAGCTCAAGAGATGTCACCTGAACTATAACACCTGCTGGCTGTAATCAGCCTGGTTGAATTAGGTAGGACAGTGGTTTTAAAATTTCTACATGGAAAGGCAACGGTTTCCATGTCAATGTATTTGCCCAGGAGCCCGTTGTGCGTTTGCAACAGAATCACTGTGATCTACAGAGCATCCTTCTCCAACTGATATTGCTGTTGCTGGACCACAACTTGACCCTAGCTTGTATTGCTCAGCCTGCCTCCTTTCCCTCCTCCTCTCCTCATGGATCCTGCTCTCAGTTCCTAGGACATTGAGAGGGTTTCCGCTGAACTCCCACAATTGGAAAGAGCTTCCTTGCTGGTCTATTGGGCTTCATTCATGATTCCCTCCTGTGGTTTGAGATGTACTGTGTGGCTGTCAAGGTGAGTCCCTGCCTGACATGTCCCGGATTTGAGCTCTGGTATCTGTGAACAAGCAAGCATAATTTCCCATTTAGTTCTAAGCACCACTTTAATGGGCTTCTCTTTGTTTGTTCCATCCAGTCTCCATTTTTCCACATGCCACCACCATCCTTGACTGGGCCCCATGCCGCCTGCTGAGGACACTCACAATGCTAATAAATTCACGATATCCCACTCAGCCCCCTTAAACTTCAAGTTCTCTTTCCTGAGATCCTGCGTGCGTTCCCAAATGTTTCCTAGCTCAGTGCCTTAAAAATAGCTCTTGCAGCGTTTCCACGGCTCCTGTCAAGCCAGCCTGGTTTGTAATTTCCGCTCATGTCCCCAGGCATCATTATAGAGAGTAATGGAGTTAGTTACTCCTCCATCCTTGGGGATCGCTCTGTAACAAGCCAGACCTTGGAAATGTCTCCAAAAAGCCTCCTCTTCTTCCACCCTGGTCTTCTTGCATGGATGTAAATATATGTTCCTGTCCTTAGTTACTATGTCAGTTTTAAGAGCCTCTGACCCTTTCCAATCAACGTTTCCTGTGTTATCTGCACTAATCCTACTTCGTCATCTGCTGTCTCCAGAAATACGATCACCATTATGGACAAATTGCCGACATCCCTGTCAGAGAGGAGCATGTGCAAAAGTCATTCTCTTATAACACTGCTGCCTCCCCTGACCCTGTTTGTGATTAAATGTAATCCATTCCCTTGTCCTCTCAGCAACAATACAGCTCCCACTTTGCTTGCTTACCCTTGAACTGAAGGAGGAGCGACTCAAAATGTTACAATTCATGGTCCAGGATTGACTCTCATGAATGATGATTTATTGTATCTGAATAAGTTGTGGAAATGCAAAGTGTCCATATGCATGGATGTGTAATCTGCTTCGCTTATACCTTTACAGTGTTGACTAGTGGCTCCAATGTCAGTGGGGCAGTGAATCCGCTCTGGGTTTTAGTCAGAATTTTCAAGGAACTGTCCAAGGTACTTCTGAGAATATGGGAGGTTGGAGAAATTAGAGTCAATTTCAAAGGGTCAATTTTGCTTAAGGCCAAGCTAGGCACTCTTTCTATTGTGCATTCATGATTATTTGTGATGATGATATCAGGGTGGTTATGCACAATCCTGCTTTCAATAGTATTTGCACCTGCAAAGTTTCATGGCAGACATATTTCTTCATTTCCAATTGGTGCATGCTTTGTAGCTTCCAGCTGAAATCCTTTAACTTTATATACCAAAAATATGCCAGGTTTTGTTTTTGTCCTGCCTTTGTTGTGCTATAGTGTAAGAAGCATGCCCATCCAAATGGCAATAATGCAATAACAGTGGAGAAGCATTGCAGAACAACTCATAAAGCAGCATGATTGGTGGACAGTGCAGTATAAATCCACTACTAATGCACCATTATTGCATCAATGACATGTTGCAGAATAATATATCAACAAAACAGCCACCAGTCTGGAGGGGTTGTTAGTGGTGGAGTGAACAGAGAAACCAACACCCAGTCCCCCCCTTCTTTTGGATGTAGTAACTGGTTTTGTAAATGTCCCAGTGCTTACAGGGATTTCACATTTTCAACTGCAGGGGTGGGAAACTCAGGCTTTGGGCTAAATATGGACCTCTAGACCTCTCTATCTGGCCCTCAGAACTCTCCCCAGGCCACACCCTTCACTGCCCCTGCTTCACATTCTCTCTGAATGTTTTTGCCTGGCTAGAATGTATCTTTCAACTCTGACAATGCCTCTGGAGTGCCTGGATAGAGGACAGATGTAGTGTGTGTGTGTGTGTATAGAAACTTCTCTGATTTTATTTTATTTTTTGCTTTGCAGAGAATTATCGATATTAATCACTATTTATTCACAAGTCTCCACTGGTATTTATTTTTATTCTGAACTCTGTCATGATTGCCTGTTTCCATTCCTTTTCAAGTACACTTCAGAGCAGACAGATTAAGGCAGATAATCAAGTCAGTGTCTTAGCCCTGCTGCTTACAATCAACACCTCATTCACCTCTGCTGCTTTCTGTCTGTCAGTTACAATCAACACTTCATTGACATCAGTTAAAGGGAATACACATTTGAAGAACTCACATAGAAAGTAGATCAATAAAAGTATCACTCACACTATTGATGATTTCAAGGCAAATTTAAAAACAAAGAATTGGAAAGAAGAATGAATTGGAAACCAGGTGCAGAGAGTTGCTACATCAAAATTCTCTCTGCAAAGATAGAGAATATCAGAAATAATAATTAATCTGATGGCAAATTCGATTATTGCAGAAATGGAGCCCATCAGTACACCAGACCAGGCATCTAGGGATGGGGGAGAAATTCAATTCAATTAAATGTGAACCTACCTAAATTGCCCTTTCTGAAACAATATACAAACCAAAACACAGCCATCCTTCAAAACTTGCACTTCTCCAAATTTTGCAGTGAAGTTCTCCAGCCAAGCACTGTGTGCAAAAATATTTATAACGTGTGCATAAAAATGCATATATCAGTGAAAATAATTATTCATTATATTAGGCAAAACTGCACACCAAATTATGCATAAGGAGAAATTTGGACTAAAATGCTGATGAATTTTCATAAGATTTAGGGTTTTTTAATGCAAACTGTTGTGGAAATATAAAGAATTGCATTTAAGATTGAAAAATGAGAAACTGAGAGAAACCGTGACTGACAGATTAGCTCATTCCCACTGGCATCTTTGCCTTCTGCAGGAGGCTTGGTCTGATCCCAAAGGTTATTTACAGCACAGCCTGTAAGGTCACTGTTGGGCTTAGAAAACAATGGGGGGGGCCTGGGACATCTTTTGTTTCATTTGTTATAGTGATTCAACTTTTCTTCATGCACTGAATGTGAAGGTAACATGAGAAATAGCACAAATAGCCACTGTCGTTCCACGTGCTTGCTCAGATCTGATGGTTTCAGGGCTTTTGAGATAAACTTTGGAACTGATATTGCAGAAATGTACAAATGAGCTCTCCACAGAGTTGTGCTGAAGAATTTGCAATCAAATATCTGCGGGAATGCATTCATGCCCTTATGTTCCCCAATTTTCTTTTGCTTCCTTCCCTTAATCAATCAGACTGTCACTATTTGGGGGGGAATTCAATCACATACTGGTAAATTCAGTGTATTTAAAAATGATCCAGAGCTCTTGAACAGGGAACCTGCTTCTCCCAAATTGGACTTTTTGCGATAAGGAAAGTGATGTGAAAATGCATTTGGACATGAATTTGCTTGCTATAAGGTTGTCCAACCTTCCCACAAACAAATCAGAATGAATGCTTAATAAATAGCTTACATTGTCTATCCTCCTCGCAAACCTCGTGCAAACAAATCAGAATGAATGCTCAATAAACAGATTGTCTGGAAGCAACTTGTGAAGAGTTTTCATCTCTGTAGCAACATGGTATCTTAATACTTCAAAGAAATAATAACTCAGGGCTGGATGCATTGTATCCATGCTCTTGGTGATTCTTATGCATGCACAAGGAAATTGTTGGCTATCAAATATCACTGTCCTGAGAAATGTGAGGAGTAATGGTCATATAATTATTAACAGCACCAATCACTGTACATGGTGTTTTACAAACATAAGTAAAAAACAGCAAGAAGGAAGAATAGTGGGACTGGGAAAGATTGTTTTGTTGTATGGAGATAGATGAGTGCCTGATTTTGAAAAAGAAAATCTGGCTGCAAATGTAGTTCTGAGCAATTTTAGAAAATAATCATTTAAAGCCTGTGCATCTTTCCAAATATTAGAAGGTACTAGTAGGACACTGAGCACTGGCATTTGTTGGCAGAGCAACTGGCAAGTACAATATGCCAAATTTCTCCTCCTGCATTTGATCTATGGCTGCAGCCAGTCCATCAATGTAACATGTCTTGTCAGCATGAAATTCACTTAGGAACAAACAGGAAGAGCAGAATTCCCAGTTCCCAGCATGCGCTAAGTCAGCTTCCTGTTGGAAATCAGCTGTGTATAACATCTGTGGCAACAAGCGAAACTTTAATGTGGAATAGATTCCCCCACCTCATCCTTCGACTGACTGAAAGGCAGCTTTTCTGTTACAGTTCAAGAGCCTCTCTGGGACAGAAAGCCCAGAGAATCCTAAATAATCCTCTAAATCAGCAGTCTTTAACTTCTTCAGACCTTTAATCCCAACCTGCAACATGGGACCTTTCTTTGTTTCATTCTTTGGCCATCCCTTCCCTTTTTTTCCTATCTGTATTGCTTTCTCCTTCTCCCACCCCTCCCTTTCTTTTACCCTTCTCCTTTCTCTCTCCCACCACCTTTCTTCTAACAACAGCACAATAGGACTAAAAGTAGTGATGATGCTGGTATGATTCAACTTAAGTTGGTCATCATGCAGCCCTGCAGCCAGCCCTCCTTGTTAGGTGGGATAGCCACATTTCTAGAGGGGATTATTGGGGGGCAGGCAGGTGCATGGCACCAGCTAATACCTACTCCCCCCCTTGCTGAAGAGGATATGAGAGCAGGCCCAGGGAAGGGAAAGGCAGTGGCCTTCCCCCTTACTCTTTCTCCATGCAAAGAGTGTGTTACCTTACAAAATGGGCTATGTAAAGGTTAAGTTAACAGAAAATTTAGCATGAATACTAGGAATTAAATGACTGGCTTTGTTGTTTCATAAGAGAAAAAAGGAAGTTAAGGATACATTGAACAAGAGGATACCAAAAGGTGTTAACTCCTCCTTGAGGGTCCCTACTTCCAGTCTTGTTCCTGACATTTAGATTTTCCTTCCTGTTGGAGAATCAAAGGAAAATGTTTTAACTGGTTTCTATATAAAGAATTAACTAAACAACTGGAAACTAATTTTTAAAAGCTATTGGGCTTTTTTGTTTACTGGTTGTTGTTGTTTGCCCAGAAACCCTGAAAAGGCCTCATGCTGAGCTACACATTGGGAAAATCAGGAATTAGGCCTGAGATACACCCTAGGTGGCCAGCAAGCTAGCTAACCGTAGTGTGCACAGCAGTTTCAATTCCTCTAGGACTGTTTTCATCTTTTGCCATCAAGTATTCAAGAAAAAGAAGAAAAACATTATTACCTTAATGCCATGTTGCAGAATACACATACACACCCCCAAATTATGTTGGATTATGTGTAGGTTGGCAGATTTCTTCAGGCTAGAACTCTAAAGATTTTCCCCTTGAAAAGGAACTATACTGAAGGGCTGATTTACCCAATTAGAGTTATGCTAAAGGGCTGAATTGCGAGAAGAATAATGTGAGACAGGCTGTCTTGGGAATGTACCACCGCAACATTTGAGAATGCAGAGGTGGGATCACCTCATTGATTGCTCTCCCACATAAAATGTTCCCTGCATGTTGAAAACTAGTACACCAGAAAGAATGGTGGGCTTGAACTCTCTACCTAATGCATAGTTCTTCTATACGTGCTTTCTAAAAACATATGAGAGGATTTTCTTAGTTGTCCTTCTGTGTTAATAAGAGGTACAGTCCCAGGAGGTCTGTGCTTTGTGCTTTCTTTTAAAGGAAACGTAGCTGATATTCTAAGTATGAGGGCTGGTCCAGTTTCATGTTCAGTTTAAGAGAAAAGATTCTTGCTAACTCACTCATGCAGGAAAAAGCGTGGAAATTGGCTTTATTGCAGAAACAGATAATCTAACTATAGATTCAGATAGCCTAAGATTGCAATCCGCTACATACTTAAGAGTAAGTCCCATTGAACTCAAGGTGGCTTACCACAGAACAGACATGAACAGCATTGCACTGTAAGCTACCTAGATTTGTATATGTGTACAGTGACATTCCCCCCCCGCCCCAGTAATAGATATCCAGAGGGCTGTAATGAATGGATGAGCTCAGCTCATCAGCACCTCTAAATTTACAGCCTTGCCATTTTACGGACAGTGGCACTGTAGTTACGTTACAAACATTCATCTATATTGCATGGCCCCAGACTAAGTGGAACCCGAAGGATGAAATATCAAACCCAGCAGTACTCCAAAGGCCTCTTCTTGAATACACACAGACAGGCAGGAGCATAGAAAGCTTAAGTAGCTGGCGCTTGTGGCAAACTTGAGTTTGATTTAAAGAAGGAAAAAAGAGAAATTTTAATGCACGAAGTTCTACGGCTCCCCCAGTTCACGTGGTTTAACCGAGTCTCTTTTAAGCAATCATGGGCCCCTCCAAACTGGTAGATTTTTTTTGGGGGGGGGGTGTTTTGCAACATATCATTGATGTAAAAATAGTGCACTAGTGGTGGATTTATACTAGACTGTTCACACATCATTCTGCTTTATTGGTTGGTTTTGCAACGCTCCAACATTACTGTATTATTGCTGTCTGGAGGGGCATACTTCAACTATTGTGCAAGAAAAATGGGACAAACAACAAACCCTGAAACATTTGTGGTATAAAGGCTGCAGGATTTCAGCAGGAAGTTAAGAGACATGTGTTGATTAGAAACAAAGCAGCGTGTGCACCCCAAAACATTTGCAGGTGCAAACAGTATTGAAAGAGGGATCATATATAGCCAACCCAATACCATCATGAGCACAAGTCTTCACGAATGCATAAAAGGGCATCTGGAAGGACCCTGTGAAAATTGTGGCCTGCCAAAAAGTCTGCAGGGAATTGTGTTAGAGCTTCCCATCAGGTGTCTCTACAGTGCAAACTGTTGGAAGTATAACAGCAGGGACCATTCAGTCAGTGACTTAAAGGGTCAATTCTGTTATTGGTTTGGCTGACAGCAGACTCTGATTGGCTGGAGATTCTCGTCAGTTGGGAGTTACCTGTCTGTGAGGGAAACTATTGAGATTTGACAGTTGGAGGGAAAAGTGGCTCTGAAGATGTTTCCCCCCTATGTAGGCCTGACATTAAGGAAGACAAGCCTCTTTGTTTCATTTCTCTTTGCATCATCTATACTGTTCCCGTTCATTTTACCTCAGTTTCTTTTATCTCTCTGGACTCTTGTCTGCTTCATTCCAGTCACTCTGCTAATGAAAACTTGGTTTAACAAACATTCTAGCCCCTCCTCTTTCAAGTCCTTTTCCGGCATCCTCCCTTAATACAGCTGCAATTGGGTGGAGAGAGTGGGCTGTCTCAAACAGGGAGCACAGCTCTGTAAGTGTATAGGCTCCAGTGATGGCTGGTGGAATCTTCTCCGGGTTTTAGTCTGAACCTTGAAGGAGATGTCCAAGGTGCTGAACCAGATAGTACAGCTCCAGGGTTTCTTCTTCTTCTTCTTCAGAGAAGGGGTGACTATGTTATCTGCTGAAGGGTTGTAGCTCATTGGTAGAGCATCTGCCTTGCATGCAGAAGGTCCCAGGTTCATTCCTCGACATCTCCTGGTGGCGCTGGGAGAGCTTCTGCAAGTCAGTGTTGACAATACTGAGCTAGATGGACCAGTGGTGTGACTCAGTGTAAGGCAGCTTCCTACATTCCCATGAAGTGCCAGGGTAACTGGCAGACCCTCCTTGCTCTGGCAAGTGAATGAAGTGATAACAAGGCTTACAAGTTTTACTACTGTTGGTGACAGATTAGAATAGTGGAATCCAGAGAACAAAGTAAATAATCAAGCAGAGGCCAGAGACTTCTTTCCTTTTATTTGATTTGGTTCCTGCAGAACACTAGCAACTTAAATGGTAACACTTCTTTGCAAGATTGTTTGCTTTTTAATTAAAAATTATAGTTGCATTTCAACTGGGGGAGGAGATTTGTTTAAAGCTCAGTATGTTTTACATGCTGCTCCAAATAAGTCTGGAATTATACTCTGCAATGATGTCAGCTGTGGGGTGGGTGGGCATAGCTTGGGGAAATTGGCTTCTCTGGCCAAATTAAGATCCCTGCTGGGACTAGCTGGGCCTACAGATGGGAAGTTCTTCACTGCTGATATAATGGATCAACTCAGCTGCCTGCATTTTTTTTTTCTTGGTGGCATGAGTATAGGGACTGTCATGATGAGCTCCTGCACCTCAAAATTTACCACTACTCCACTGGCTAGAGTAGAAAGGGATGCTGACTCAGAAATATTATTCCTTGATGAGCTGTGACCACTTGATGTTACAGTGAAATCTTATAACAGCAGTAAGTATATATATCCTGCCCTTCCACCAAGGAGCTCAGGGCGGCATGTGTAGTCGTCCCCTTTTGTCCTTACAACAGCCCTGTGAGGTAGGTTAGGTTGAGAGAGAGAGTGATTAGCCCAGGGTCGCCATGTAACCTTTGTAACTGAGTGGAGCTATGAAGCTGGCTTTCCCCAATCTAAGGGTAGTAGTCAATGCTAGTCTTACGTAGAGTAGATCCATTGAAGCTAATGGACATGACTAACAGGTTCATTAATTGCAATGGGTTTACTCTGAGGAGGACTTAGCTGAATACAGCCTTCAGTTTAAGGGCCCCTCCATACAGAGTGTGCGCACATTCTGCAACATGTCATTGATGCAATGATAGAGCATTAGTGGTGGATTTATACTGGACCGTCCACACATTATTTAGCTTTATTAATTGCTCTGTGATCCTTCCCCATCCCCAATAATACCCCATTATTGCCATCTGGCAGGACATTCTTGCGCTGTAGCACAAAAAAAGCAGGACAAAAAGGGGGGGATTTGTAGTATGAAAAATTACAAGATTTCATTAGGAAGCTACTGGACATTCATTGATTGGAATGAAGTAATATGTCTGGTACAAAACTTTTGCAGGCGCAGAGTGTTGAAATGTATAACTGCCCCAGTACATCATGAGCACAAATAATCATGAATACACAATAAAAAGGATGTTGGGGAGGCTCTAAGTATATACCAGACCGGTTTTATTAAAGGCTGTGCTCTGAGCTTATCACTCATGTTCTAACCAAAGCATTGATCACATTCACTTTACAGCACAAATCCAGCCCCCTCCCCCATTGTGGAGAAACCCATATATTGTCCTAATAAGTTGGTCACTGTTTTGGAGTTCAAAGGCTGCATGTTTCCCATGGAAAAACTGCAGGAGGCCACCCCTCTGTGTGTGTGTGTACCATTATTAAATCCATGTCAGCTCGATCTTCACAATGGCATTCCCATTCTAAGTCAGAGCTTCGAGTCTAGACTAGAGCCACATGTTGTTTTCGCAAGGCAGCGGCCAGGTCCAGCTTCACACTTTCACCCAGCTGTCCGAAGCAACCACATGAAAGCTGGGAGGAATTATGTGACAGATACATGAGCACCAAGGGCCTCTTGGCCAGCCATGTTCTACCTGTCTCTCTTTCTGGAATGAGACATCAACAGGGTTGGATTGCAGCACTAAAGGCAGGCAGGCTGATGAGTCATGATGAGGTGAACAAAACTGAAAGGGCTGGATAGAGAAACCAAGCCTATTAAGTGGAGGTGTGTTTTTTTATCCCAGGCATTACCTGCACTGGATTTGAAATCATGTTTATAGGTGTAATTGTGTTTACACATTTAATGGCTTTTGTTTTTATATATGCAATTGTTTTATATAAGTTTTTATTTTATTGTGAAATGGCTTCAAGATGCTTCATAGGAAGTGATTCAAAAATGACAATAGTAATTATAGTAATAGTAGTAATAATAATTATGATAAACAATATTTAATCAGTCTACCAAAGTACTATGGTTCTGTGTCTTTGTCTATTTTTAAGCTCATACGTTCAGTCAATGAATCGCACGGCAAACCTTTATACACTTACCTTGGAGTAAACACCATTGAATACAACGGGGCTTACTTCTGAGCATATTAAGCATAAGATTGCCAATTTATTATTTGTAACCTGCTCTTCTGCTCCTGGAACACTCTGAGCAACTTCACAGTAACAAAATCAATACAACCTTGCAAAAGTAAGCATGCACACACACACACACATTTTAAAAAAGATTTTAAAAGTGGCAGTCATCAACTGAAAGCAGCAATCTACACCATAGACACCAGGCAACGATAACATTAATCAACATTAGCAGTGCAATCTTATGCATGCCTACTCAGGTCAACCCCATTGAGCTCGTAACTGGGTACAGGAATGGAGCTTGCTTCCATCTAAGGATGATAATCCTATCAATGGCTACTTGCTATAGTAGCTGTGTTCTGCCTCTATTGTTGCAGGCAGTATGCCTTTGAATACCAGCACTATTGCATTCAGGTCCTGTTATGGGCTCCCCATAGGCATCTGGTTGGCCATTGTGAGCACAGGATGGCCAGCTGACTGCTCTGACCAGTACGGATGAAATCCTTCAACAAATCAAATGCCCATCATGATTTCATGAAGGGTCATGTAGGGTGACCATGTGTCCTGCTTTACAGAGGACTCTATTTGAAGAGCTGTCTGAAGACAGTCCTCTGTTGCAGGGGTTGGGAACTTCTGGCCCTCCAGATGTTGCCGAACAACTCCCATCATCCCTGGCCATTGCCTATGCTTGCTGGGGCTGATGGGAGTTGTAATTCGGCAACATCTGGAGGGCCTCACCTGCCCTATTTGAAGGAGTCCTGTATTTGAAGGGCTGTCTGTTCCAAGTCCAGTTTAAAGAGAATCTGAGGAAGGAAGAGCAAGGGCCCTGAAGTCATGCATCGACAGCTAACACCTAGAGAGCAGACTGAGCAAGCAGGCACACAGGGCATGCATTCCTCACTATGGTGGGGATGTGCTGTATTCCTGTTTAAATTATTTCTAAATTTGCCTCCATACGTATTAGCTAGCATATGCAAAGTTTAGGCAAACTCTTTTTTTTGGGGGGGGGATGCATTTCCTCTTTCTTTGAGATGTGTAAGTGGCCTCTTAATGGTCAGTGATATTCCTATAAAGTTCCCAGTGTGGATGTAATCTTTTAGAGCAGGGTGGGGAAACTTCAGTCTTGTCAGATCAATTGCACCACCACCCCCAGATATCGCAACCAGCGCCAGGTGCCAAATGCATAGGGTGGTATTCAATGCTAGTCCTACTCAGAGGAGAGCCATCAAAATTAACAGACATGACTAACTTGGGTTCATTAATTCCATTGGGTCTACTCTGAGTGGGACTTAGTTGAATACACCCTCGGAGCACATGCTGAGCCTAGAGGTGTTTCCAGACTGTTGCTCTTTTTGGGTGGGATTCAGTTATAAACTGGCATGCGCAGGTTGTGCGGTTACATTTGATTGAGAGGTCTTGTGTCAGAAACCTGCTTCTCCAAACGTTTGGACTTGTGATAAGGAAAATGATGGGGAAATGCACTGGAAAGAGTGGGCTTGATACAACAGCTGTGCATACACCATGCATTTAAAGCACATTCCCACCTCCGCCGAAAAGAATCCTGGGAACTGTAGTTTACTTCTCACAGCGCTATAATTCCCAGCACTCTTAAATAAACTACAGTTCATAGAATGGGTGTTCTTTAAATGTACTTGAAATGTATGGTGTGTACGTAGCCTAAATCATCTAACCTCCCTGCAAACAAATCAGAATAAATGCTCAAGGAACCGGTTTTGTAGAAGCGTCCTCGGAATCCATTTTCAGTTGTAGAGCTGAACTGAGCTCCCAGCCCTTTCACACAAAAGCCCACTCTTGGCTAGCTATGTTAATCTCAGCAGCCTCATTTAAGTGAAAAGCGTTGCACTGTCGTTGAGGTAATTGAACAATTGGGTATTAGAAACTCTTGCAGTGAGATCTGCTGCAAACCACCCAGAGATCTTTCAGTAGATTCCAGTCTACCATCTGCTCACCCCAGCCTTACAATTTCTGGGTGGGATTCAACCCTAGTCCTACTCGCGGCTGACCCATTGAAGTTAATGGACATGCCTAACTTCAGTTCATTAATTTAAATGAGTCTACTCTGAGTAGGACTAAGATTGGCTACAACCCTAGTTGTTGTTTTTTTAAAAAAACACCCTGTGGATTTGTTGTGCTACGGTGACAGAGTGCTTTAACCCACTTTAAATGCACAAACCTAAAGTACCTGAATGCCCCCTTCCATAATCTACCTCATTTGTTTTGTGTTTTGGAAACAAAATGTTCCTTCCAGAGACAAAAGAATTCCCCCGCCCCTCAGGATGACATTTATGTTGAATTTGAAAGCAAACTGATTTCTTCTAAAAATAGCTTCTTTTAAACAAGAAGAAACAGCTGCCCAACTTTTTTCTCTATGCCCATTAATGGAAGGATGAAGTGTGCTGCGTAGGCCAACACCCTGAGGATAGTCTGTGCGATTCAAGGTGTTTCTACAGATATTGTGAACTTCTCTTTGGACCAGCTGGGTGGACATTTTGCAAACAATTTCCTGCAGAAAATGGTTGTGAGCACAGACCATTGAGCACTCTAGCCCAGCTCTCATTGTCAGAAGGGAGTGGGAAGAGACTGTCAATCTTACTGCTTGTCTCAGGAGAGTCAGACACTGTTAAGGCTCCCACCAGCTCTCGTTTTAAACAATCCTGGCACATTGAGCGAAGTACCTCATCTGAGCATGTGCAAAGTTCCCCCAAGAGAATAATTTGTAAAAGTGCTTAAATGCCGAGCGTAGCGCAGCTGACCATTTGTAAGGTGGTGTGTGTGAATGTGAATGGAGAAACAAACAAGCAAATGGGTCTAAGGACATTAGAACATAGAACAGCCTTCCCCAGTTAGACCAAAGAACATAAGAAGAAACTGCTGGATCAGGCCAATTGCCCATCTAGTCCAGCATCCTCTTCTCACAGTGGTCAAATAGATGCCTGTAGAAAGCCCACAAGCAGGACCTGAGTGTAAGAGCACTATCCCCTCCTGCAGTTTCCAGCCTTTGGCAGTGGACGAAGAGCACAGGCAACGTGGCTAGGAGCCATTGATAGCCTTATCCTGCATGAAATGTGCAGTCCTCTTCAAAGACCATCCAAGTTGACTAGATCCAACGGGCTGGAAGATAGGTTTCAGCTGAACATTAGGAGAAACATCTTAATGGTAAGGGAAGTTTGACAGTGGAAGTAACTAATTGCCTAGAGTGGTGGTGGCTAGGGATGGGAGGTTCAGTCAATTTCGGTTCTCTCAGATTCTTTTTTTCCAATCTTAAATTTAGTTCTCCACAATTCTGCAGCAATTTGTGATTTTTTTTTTTTTTTTTTAAAAACGCTCATGGAAATTCATCAGCATTTGACTGCGAATTTCTCCTAATAAACACATTTCTGTATGGCAGGTTTCACTAATATACATGCTTTTGCAAGCATTTTCTCCTAATCTAATGCATTTTATATGTGATTTTCACTCATCCATTCATTTTTATGCACTCATTCACCTAACAAATGCAGTTTTGGAAACATTCTTCGGTTGGAGAACTGCATCACAAAATTTGGATACGTGCTAATTTTGAAGGATGGCTGTGTTTCGGTTCTCATTTTGTTTCAGAAAGTGCAGATTTGAAAGATGCGGCTTTAAATGTGAGCTGAATCCAGTTTTCCCCCCATGCCTAGTGGTGGCCTCTCCCTCTCTAGAGGTCTTCACTCTAGCTCTGGAGTTCCTGCTTCGAGCTAGGGGCTGTACTGCCTACAAAACTCCATCCAACTCTGTGATTCACTCACAAGACTGGTTCAGCTGTCAAAGCCATATTTGTGTATTTATTTTGTTTTGATAACCCATCATATTAAATCCAACCAGCACTGAAAAGCAGGAGGCTACATTTAATACCAGCTAAGGCTTCGTAATCAGGGATGGGGAAACTCAGGCCTGTGGGCCAAAGGCAACCCTCCAGGAATCTCCATATGGTTCTTGCGACTCTCCTCATGCCATGCACTCACCAGCCCCGCTTTGCACCCTCACTGAGTGTTTTTGCCTGACTGAAATGTGTCCTTGAATTCTGGTCATGCCTCTTGCTTCCTTTGTGGATTGAAGAGAGGTGTGTGTGTGTGTGTGAAGAAACTAGCCTACTGTGCAAAGATAAAATTTACATTTATTGCTCCACCCACTTTTGCCTTTGGACCCATCCACCACTGGCATGTGGCCCCTGGAAGGTTGACCTGAAGGGAATGAGACACTTGGGATGAAAAAGGTTTCCCCCTTCTGTTCTAAAGCATCATAAAGTACAACCACATGTAGAGGAAGGCCTCTATCAAGCTGAACTCTGATCTGAATCTAATGGTGAGCCAAGCGTGAGGGGGAAAGTATTAGCAGAATGACTTGAAAAGCAGACAGAGTCAAGAGAGACAAGAAATCCTGATAGTACTTTACTGAGGGAAACGGAACAAGAACAAGGTATAACCTGAGGTGAAATAAACAGAGAGTTTTGTCTTTCTTAGGGTACATAGAAGGAAGACATTCAGCTAAACATACAAGAGAAGACTACTTCAGAACTACACAGCCAATCAGAGAGCGAGTTACCTCAGCAAGACCACACCACTCTGACTGGTTGCTAGGCAACACCTCCTCCACCATCCTATTTTGGCTGTCAACTGTATTAACCCTTAGTTTACTAACTGAATGATTTCTTCTGTTTGTAATTCCCGCAGAAAGCACATTGCTAACAGAAGATAGTAGATTGAAATTGTAGATTGTAGATTGAAATTGTTTCCCAGCACTTCACCCTGGTGAGCATTAAAACACAGGAACATAGGAAGCTGCCCCACTGGTCCATCTAACTCAGTAATGTCTACACTGACTGGCAGTGACTCTCCAAGGTTTCAGACAGAGGACAATTACCAGTCCTACCAGGAGACGCTGGGAACTGAACCTGGGATCTTCTGCAGGTAAAGCTTCAGATCACTGAACTACAGCTCAGTTCATGCTGTTTGCAGTCTCAGATAAGGTGGGCCATACATACAACACTGCCACAAATAATTCCATCATTCCTGGCTTCTTCTACAAAGCAAACACTCGTCATCACCAGCTGCTTCTACGAAGCATTCCTAGGTGCTTCTACAAAATAAACTATCGCTCCTCTCTTGAATCAAAGCAAACAGTTGTCCAGTTCTCTGTGTACTTCATGGAGGAATGGTGAGAAAAAAGGTGATTAATTAGTTGTTCAATTAATGATGGCCAGCGTCTTCTGTTTGAGGAAAGGGGAGGGGTGGCTGCTCTGTCTCAAACGGTATGTGACCTGGTTTAAAATGCTTGCTACTCGCCTCTGGGCACAAATTCTTGCGGCAAACTATAGTAACATTGTGGGAGACCTAATGAGATTCCCAGCTTTGGCTAGAGCAGTGGAGCTCAGAGCCAAGTCAGCTTTGAAAGTGAGCAGTGTGGTTTCATGGTTGCCATCAAGAAAACAAACAACAGCAACAATCTGTAGTAACAACACCCCGACACCACTACCACTACCTTTACACCTATCTTGATCGAGTCATGATTCTTTCACCTCACTCAGGAAATTCAGACAGGGGACAGCTCACACAAAAGAATCAGCCCACGCTGGCATGTAAGTCAAAGAAAGCTGATAATTCGGCATGTGCTTTTCTCTACTCGTTGTGTGTGGCCTGTACCATCCATGGTAATCGTATCTGTTCCTTGGGGAGCGACTGTGCCTTCTTGCTGGAAAGAGAGGCCTTGTGGAGTCTCTGGTATTTGTTTGCCACTCGTGGTAAACAGTAATGTGCACTTTGCTTGGAGAAGTCACTCCTTTTGGGTTCTCTCCCCCCCCCTCGATTTAGACTCTGGGTTGCTTATTTGGAGGGATTTTATTTTTTGCCATGTTCCTTGCTGCCTCCCACTTTTTTTAAAAATGGGTATAACGCAAAGGCAGCTTTGCAAAGAAATGTATTTTCTACCCGCAAGAGGAAGAAAACCTGAGAAGAAATTCTAGTGTGTTTATGAAGCAACCAGCCCTTTGAGAGGACAAGGGAGGCTTGAGGATTATCCTCAGGGAGAAGCAAACAAGAGGACAGTCTTTTGCAAACACATTCCCTTTTCATGCTGATTGTCTTGTAGGATGCTGGAGACCCTGCTGGGACCTGGGTCCCCCAAAAGTAAGGGGTCTAAGATCCCCCGAGACCCCATACCCCTGCAGCCCCCGCTGGAAACAACCAAATGGTCTTAGCAACAGTCTCCACCTCATCTCTCAGCTGGGGCAGCCCACTCACTCCCCCCTCTGTCTCTCACCCAAAGAGGGCCCTACTCTGTGCTGCCAACAGACTCTCATTCTGCAGCTTTTGAGCAACTTAACACCTTTCACCCTCACTCATCCAACCCATCCAAGCTCTCACCCTGAGCAGCATGAATCCTTCCCCACAGGCATCCTTGGCAAAAAGCTTAATGGACTTTGACTTGTGTGGAGGGGCACCATTTGCTGCTCTGCCCCAGGCGACAAAATGCCTTGGTCTAGCCCCACACCTGTCCATCTCGCATACTGTGCTATCCCTCATGGCCACCCAAAAAAAACACTGCTCAAGGTAGCTGCCTCAACTTGTCTCACCTCATAGCAAAGCCTGGCTTTGATGTGTCCGAGGAATCTGCGAGCTGAAAGACGGGGTATGACGTGTGTGCTTAAACACAGCTGAAATGACAGGAAATGCCCTATGAGGTAATCTTATGTCATGTACTTGCCACAAACCAGCGGTCTTTTCATGAGCCCCATCTGGGTAGGGGAATGGGTAGGAGAAAACCCCACAAGGTTGTTGTTTTGTGTCATTTTTCTCCTGAGCTGCCCTCCCAGAACTGAACGTGTCAGTTTTGTTATGGCATTTGGAACAGATAGTTGGGAAATGTGATGCTTTTCCAAGGGTGTTAGAGATGTTCTCTTCTGTATGACAAAATCTGTTGATTTTTTAAAAACTTATTTCACCATGTCCTGACTGAATTCCCAGGATGATTTTTTTTCCTGGAAAGGTGACAAGACTTCCTGTATAACACTTAAAAGGGACCGGGGGGGGGGAGGAGCTGTCAGGACTCTCCTTTGGTCTGAAGGGAGAAAAGTGAGACGAGTGAAAACTCTTTGGAAGCAACATGTGGAAAATATATAGGGACGGAGGAAAGGAGGCAGATAAACGGGGGAGGACAGGCAAGTTTATTGAATCCAAACAGGTTAAGTCACCCCCAAACTCACAGCCAGACAAGTCTAAATTAGGTCTGAGTGACTGGGACCTGTAGCAGTTCTCCAAGATAAACAGTCCTCACCCTCCTGCCTCAGAAATGCTGGAAATTTCCATCGCAACACTCCTGCCTCTGTCTAACGGCGTATAAGCCTGCAGTAATTAAACTCTGTAAACAGGCATGGCCTAAACATTGAGCCCCAGTTTGCGTGTAAATGTTAAGCCAAACCATGTCTTAGCATGGAGGACAAGCAAACATTTGATTTTATATTTGTGACAGTACTCAGAGGTCTGGTACTTTTTTCAAGGTATGAATATCAACACCTCATTTAAAAAAAAATTTTTTTTTTACCAAAAAGGCACTAGATAGTTGAATGCGGCTTTTCCAACAACCAAGCTGAGCTCAAAGCAGCTCACAACAAGAAAAAAACCTTAACAAATTAAAGCAACCCTTTCTAATACCAAAGGAATATCCAGTTTATTTACAATGCAATAAATGAATCAAAACAATATAACAACAAAAACACAAAATACAAATCAGTCACGTTGGATGTATGTTAGGAACACCAATCCACCCTCTAGCAAGAAACAGAAAAACCATCAATCCAGCCACCCCATTTCTCACCTAAGGTGTACACACACCTTTCCTTGGAGGGACAGGTTTCACCAACAGGCTCTCACTCTGGGGCAGAAACTACTTTTATCTCCCACTGCAGCCAAACATGTGAGTTCCTGGAGCAAAGATCACAGCTGTAGCACTTTGGTCTGGTGGCTGATGTTCTCCCTGGGGCTAACTCATGGTTTGACTTAGGTCCCTCCATATTGCAGAGCAGAGCATATGAAAAGCTTGGCCTCTCGCTTAACATCAAAAAAACCAAAGTGCTTCATCAGCAAGTGCGAACCAATCCCTCTGTAGCACCATCAATCCAGCTTAATGGTGCAACGCTGGAGAATGTCGATCACTTTTCTTATCTTGGCAGCCATCTCTCTGTAAAAGCTGACATCGACGCTGAAATTCAGTATCGTCTGAGCTCTGTGAGTGCCGCATTCTCCCGAATGAAGCGTAGAGTGTTCGAGGATCGGGATATTTGCAGGGAGACCAAAATGCTTATTTACAAAGCCATTGTACTACCGACCTTACTGTACGCCTGTGAAACATGGACCATCTATAAACGCCACTCCCAACTTCTTGAAAGATTCCACCAACACTGCCTCCGGAAAATTCTGCAAATTACTTGGGAAGATAGGCGGACTAATGTTAGCGTATTGGAAGAAGCAAAGACCACCAGTGTTGAAACAATGATCCTCCAACATCAACTTTGCTGGACCGGCCATGTTGTTCGAATGCCTGATCACCAACTTCCAAAGCAGCTACTTTACTCCCAACTTAAGGATGGAAAACGGAATATCGGTGGACAGCAAAAGAGTTTTAAAGATGTTCTCAAAGCTAATCTAAAAAAAGTAACATAAGCATTGAGAACTGGGAAGCCTTGGCCCATGAGCATCCCAATTGGAGGTCGGCCATTATCAAAAGTGCTATGGACTTTAAAGAAGCATGAGTACAGGGCGAAAGGGACAAACGAGCTAAGTGGAAGGCACATCAAGCAAATCCTCATGACCATCTTCCATCTGGAAACCTATGTCCTCACTGTGGGAGGCATGGTGGATCCAGAATTGGCCTCCACAGTCACTTACGGACCCACCATTCAAGACCTTATCTTGGAAGACAATCTTACTCGGCCACGAGTGATCGCCAACAAATGTCTTATTCCAAGAAAGACACACACAGCTTTAAACTTTAAATTAGATCTTTACTTAGCAACATCAGTTGTTACTGGTTACAGCAGAAAACAAGGAGGAAAAGTGAAAGAGAACCTAAACTCACAACTCAGGAAGGACACTCAGCCCCTGGGCCTAAATACCCTTTAGTGGCTTTTCCTCCTCTCAGTACAATGGGTATTAATTAAAGACTGTGGCTTATTCCAGCACTCCGCACTGTCAGTATTTTGCATGAGGGATTCAAGCGCATACTGGAAAATGTAGCTTTGTACAATTAAAAGTGGATGAAAGTGCTATGCCGCCAGCTCTGTAGCCAGCCTTCCTTGTTAGGTAGGCCAGCCACATTTCTAGGTGGGGTATTTGGTGGGAAGGTGCATAGTGCCAGCCAATTCCCCCCCCCTCCACTGGTGGAGAGGACATGAGGACCACATCAGCAGTTCATTTTAAATAATATCTATTGCCTTCAAAAACTGTAGTATTCACTAAAGTAGACCCAGAGGTTGCAGCTAAGAATTGCCTTTCTTTTTCATGTCCCATAGATATTACTGAAACATGGATCATAGATACAGTATGTTTGTGAAACCCTCTTGATTTTTCAAGTGCAGTCTTTCAGTCCTTGAAATCTCTAAAAGTAAAGACATTTTGTTTTGACATTTTTGGTTGGAAATTTTGGCAAGCATAGTAGAAACTGAATCAGTTGATAGAGAATATTCTAACCATTCATATTTCTGGAACTATGCTAGTTGGAAATTACACTGTGTTTCAGGTTTGATTGGAGTTTAATCTGTTGAATTGTCTTACCCTTTTTTGAGAGATCCCCAGGAATACCAGGCTCAAAAGCTTGACTTTGCCTGTAGCTACACTCCTCTTTCACCTTTGGTCTGTTACTGCGTTCTGATTATTCATGAAACTGAACTACTTTAGCAATAAGCACCCAATCCTGCTCTACTCATCATAACTGCAGAATAAACAAATGTTTACTTCTTACTGCAGGAAACCAAACCTGCTTCTTTATTGCTGGCTGAATAAAGAACACAACAGAAACGGAAACAAAAAAGAGCCAAGGAAAGTCCAAGGTGTAGAGGTTAATTCTAGCTCATAATACAAAGCTCAAATATTGAACTCTTCAGGGGTCATGTTAACTATACAGGCTGGTTTTTTCAGGACCACTTAAGTAATTGTAGGGTGATTGTGATCATGAAAAATTCACCCTCAGTCAGGGAAAGTCTTGAGTGAGCAGACTTTTGGGGGCTTTTCTGAATGAGGCTTTTGTAGTGCATTTGCCCTGCCTTATTCACTGAATTTTTCAGAGGTTCCTGTTCTTAAATTGCTCCTGTTCTTAAAACAATCCATCATTCTTTAAATGGAGGTTGCCACTGTCTGTTATGTCACAAATTAAAAAGACTATTTCCTAAAAAAAAGTTCAGGGGGAGGAAAAGCATAGCTCGGCTGGGATGGTGCATCCATTCCCCTCCCTGGCAACAGGGCTATCTGCTGTCCTAGTGCAATAACTGCACTTTAAAAAGTAAAACAGACCTCTTGCAGTTAGGAAAGTGGCGAGGAAGCGCAGGTCCCTCCAGACAACCTGTTTATTGAGCATTCATCCTGATTTGCTTGCACAAAGTTTATGTAGAGGTTAGACTATATGTGGTCTTTATTGAGCTTTCATTCTGCTTTGTTTGCAGGGTAGTTATATGACGAGCATTCATCCTGCCTTCATTTGGATTTGTTTTAGATGTTTTCCTCTTAGTCATTCATTTATCCCACTCTTTCCCATTCATTCTCCCGTCACTTTCTGTACAGCAAGAAAGTCTGGTTCTTTTTTAAAGTGGCTTTGTTACACTAAGGTGACAGAATCCTTTAATCCACTTTAACCGTGCAAACCTAAAGTTCAGTTGTGTGTTTGAATTTCTCCTGTAAAATACTGACAGTCTGGAGGCACCCTGCATTTAAAAGTAATTCATGTAAGTTCTGTTATTATGTAAACTTCATGAGGTTCTAAATTTTGCCACAGCACACTATGAGGTGAATAACATAGTCTTTGGCAGAAGACAAACTGCAGTGAAATGGAAACAGTGCTGCATGCGATGAATACAGGAATGGCAAATGAAGCCTTCTTATATCTTTACTGGCCGCTTGCAAGATGGTTGGAATTGTATATGAAAATATCCATGGACCAGATCCCTGGGCAGAGTGATGCTGGTGCCATTTGCTCCATTGTTCTTGGACCATCCACCTTTACATGTCTTAGGAACATAGGAAGTTGCCTCATACGGAGTCAGATCATTGGTTTATTTAGCTCAGTATTGCCTACACTGACTGGCAGCAGCTGTCCGGGATTTCAGGCAGGATTCTCTCCCAGCCCAACCTGGAGATGCTGGGGATTGAACATGGAACCTTCTGTATGCAAAGCAGATGCTCTACCACCGAGCTGTGGTCCTTTCCCTTGGCCTGGCTCCACGTGAAATGGGTTGTTTCTAATATGTGGTACTCATGAATCTAACTCTAGGTGGCTTATGCAACAGTCAAAACCTCAAGGCTGAGGCTGCTATATAACCTGCCAACATCAAGGGTGCAAAGGCTGCTTGCTGTTCTGTTGTAAACAAAGACCTTGGCGAACCAAGATGGTGTTTGTGTATGACATATGCTTTGATCCTCAGCAGCGCTCAGTGGGAGAAGTTTGACCCCTCTTCCACCTCTGCCATGTAAAAACCTGAATGAAAATTAAAGCCACTGACCATCCCTGTAAAGAATAAGTAACACACTGATACCTAGCCCTCGCTCTGACACTGATGAGATGCCCAAGATGTCTTTGAACACTTGGGAAGAGCACAGAATCTTATTTCAGTAGCTGAATAGTAATAAATCTCTCCACGGGACCTATACGATTCACAATAAAACAGGAGTGAAGAACCTTTTTTAGCTCAAGGGCCGCATTCCCTCCTGAGGGCCACATGCCAATAATGAGCACGGCCAGAGGCAAAAGTGGGTGGAGCAACAGATACGACTCTACATTCCAGCCACGCAATTTCTATCCCATGCTCAAATGCACACATCTTTCCATCGTCCATTCCTGCAAGCCACAGGCATTATCACAGTTCAAGGGCAGCTTTCCCCCAGGCCAAAAGCACTCACAGAGGGTGTGGAGCAGTTGTAGGGAAGGGGAGCATGGCCTGGGGAGACCTTCAAGGACTGGACAGAGAGACCTGGAGGAGACCTGGATTCAGTCCTTGGTTCTAGAATTCCCCACTCCTGTAATAGAGCCACACATATGCCATTATGATGGTGCCTTTGATTCACAACAAAATCACCTTTGTGACAATTGACTACTTGAGAATGTTGGGGGATGCACATTCTAAGACAAGTACCTTTAGACATCATGGAGGCATCAGGAAGTATATCTCCTCCCTCTGCAACATCCCCAAATTAGGGTGTCGGTATGATGATGGTGATACTTTCACACAGAGTAGCGAGCTTAATTTTATTCTGAAGGAAGGTGATGTGTTGAGTTTAACTGGATCCATTCGTTTTACAGCAAACTGTATCTCTGGAGAGTTTGGTTCTGGATACAAGTGTCATCCCTGCAGGATAAGACGGGGAGAGTTGATAGGATGTGGCCACCCAGACACAGTTCCAATATCCAGTTTACGTTATTGTCCAGGGGAAAGACTGTAGCTCAGTGGTAGAGCATCTGCTTTTACATGCAGAAGGTCCCAGGCTCAATCCCCAACATCTCCAGGTAGGGCTGGGAGAGAGATCCTTGTCTGAAACCCTGGAGAGATGCTGCAAGTCAGTGTAGACAATGAGCTAGATGCATGAATGGCCTGTCTCAGTGTAAGGCAGCCTCCTATATTGTATGTCCTTTGGGCGAGGGCCATAGCTCAGTGGAAGAGTATCTGCTATGGAAGCCTAATGTCCCAGATTCAATCCCTGGCATCACCATGTGGGGCTGGAGACATCCCCCATTTGAAAACCCTGGAGAGCTATTGCTGGTTGTTATAGACGATGCTGAGGTAGATGGACCAACATTGCTTGTCGTACTCCGAGTAAACCCATTGAAGTTAATGGACATGGCCAACTTAGCTGTATTAATTTCAGTGGGTCTTCTCTGAGTAGGACTTAGGTAGAGACAATCCTATGTTCTTATTTTCTTATGGGTGTAAACGTAAGGCATGAGCAGGTCAATGTTAAAAGCCTTAAAGCCTCATTGATTTCAATGGGAGAGAGTTAAGCACATTCCCAAAGCTGCTCTTTATGAACACTTTCTCAGCAATCAGCCCCACTGAATACACTGGGGTTTAGTTTCAAGTAAAAATGCATAAGATTACGCTATAATTTCCCCAATGAATGTGACTTCAAAACGCTTAACTGTGGCTGGATCATGCAACATGCTGTCCTTCCTCCTCTTCCAGTTTTTGTATAACTTGAAGGTGAGCAATAGAGTTGTGAATGACCTTTGATAGCCAGTGGCTACTGTAAGCTGCTGGACTTTGTGCTAAACCCTACCTGCTTGGGTGCTGGCTGAAAGAAGCCATTTTTGTGCGTTGAATATGGACATGTTACACATTTAAAAGCATTTTAAAAGGTTTAAGGTGGGGTAAATCTGTCCTCCAGGAGGGGTTATGCAGTCACAGGCCCCACCCTGCCTATAATCCTAAGTGTGCCTGTAGAGTTAACTCAGACAAAAAGAAAACTAATGTGGTGTAGTGGTTAGAGCAGAGGTAGCCAATGTGGTGTCCTCCAGATATTGTTGGACAACTCCCATCAGCCCCAACCAGCATGGCCTGTAGTCAGGGATAATGGGAGTTGTAGTCCAGCAGCATCTGGAGGGCATCACATTGGGTTAGAGTGTCAGACCAAGGCCTGATAGTCCAGGGTTCAAGTCTCCATCAAGCCATGAAGCTCACTGGGCGACTTTGGGCTAGTCTCTCTCAATCTAACCTACCTCATAGAGTTGTTGTGAGGATGAAATAAAGGGTCGAGAGGAGAACTATGTATGTTGCCTTGAGTGTCATGGAGAAAAGAGAGGATATAAATGTAGCAAATAAACAAATAAGAGGTGTGCATCTTCCACTTTTGGAAAAAAGCCATTCAAAGAGATATGGCTCCTGGATAAGTTTCTAGATTTGACTTAGATTTTCCTATGGAAAACTGAATATTCTCTATCTTTATCTTGTGCTGCAGGCCACCCATCTGAGATGCTAAAAGCAAAGAAAGTTAACTCGTATTGCTGGCCTTTCTGCAAAGAAGCTCCTGCATAATAGATCAAGGAAACGAGATTAAGGAGAAGAAATGAATAATTGAAGATTAATCAGGGGCAATTCAGAGTAACCTGAGACAGGAGAGGGCTGCATTTTGATGGACGAGAGACTGAAAGAGGAGCCAGATAGACTTCCTTTTATGTCACAGAGGTTAGTGAGGTCTGCTGGATAAGCAGGAAATGGAAAAAGTAGCGATGGAACGGTGGGCACTTCCTTGGAGGCTATAGAGAGATTTGCCAGTTTGGAAGGAGCTAAGAAGGTCTCTGGATTCTGATTCCTTTCTCATGCAGTGACATGGAGCAATGGATTATGGATTGGCAAGGAACCTACCATTTAGGAGCCTGCTGACGATCATCTACATCCTCCCAACGGTGGCTTATGGTGAGTAACCTGTTAGCAGTCTTGCCAGGCCAGCAGCGGCACAAGATCCATATAGCAAGGATGGAGGAGAAATTTTTATTCAGTTCACATTTAAGGGTGAACATACAAAGCTGCATTTTCCAAAACAACAGGCAAACTGAAACACAGCCATCCTTTGAAAGTTACGCTTCTCCGAAATTTGCAATGCACTTCTCCACACAAGTAATATGTACAAAAATGCACATACTGGGGTAAAGTGTGCTGCCTGGAGTGCTGGGTCGTACAAACATTATTAAGGGGTTCCTTAATACAGGCATCAGCAGTGGATCTGGCAAGGACCTTGGCAGATGCCCAAGGATGCCAGGTGTTGGTGCCAGCCCTGGCAGCAAAAGTGCTGTCCCACTTTTTCATGTTAAGGAGACCCACCGAAAGTCTTTGCCCAAGATGCATGGCTAATATTCTGGAACTCAAGAAGATGCATAGACTGTTAACTCACATGTTGATAAGGCTCATATTGAACTGGCGATAACCTATTCTAGTAAATACCTTCAATGCAGCAGAATGGGCAATTGCAGAGTAAATGAATGCACAGGCAGCCCCTCAGCAGTGTTTAGCGGGTGGGTGGAGAGCATTCGTGGAGTAATCCTTAGTATGAAAATGGAGGTGTCACAGGCATGTCCCTATTATGACGTCTTGCAGGGTATGTTTGTATGAGCTGCTCAGAGCCTTGGGGAAGGAGCAGGACACAAATGGAGAGGGACTATGGCTCAGTGGTAGAGCACATGCTTTGCATGCAGAAGGGTCCAGGTTCAATCTTTACCATCTTCAGTTAAAGGGATGAGGTAAGCAGTAATGTGAAATTCAGGATGGAGAGATCTCTCAATTTTGGTCTCTTTCAGTTTCTCATTTTTCGTGTCTTCAATTCAGTTCTCCTCATTTCTTCATCAGTCTGTGATTTTTTTAAAAGTCCTCACAAAATTTTTAGTGCACATTTTCCTGAGTATATACATTTTTGCATGCAACTTTGCTAATCTACACAGTTTTTGCAAGCAGTTCACCCAAATATAATGTATTTGATATTTATTTTATTTATTTTTAAAATTTATATACTGCTTGACTGTAAAAAAAAAACACCTCAAAGTGGTTTACAAAGACTTTAAAATTTTCAATAAAACAAATACGGTTTTATAGGTTATTTTGTATCCATATTTTGGGTGCTTTTTATATTATTCTCATTAATATATGCATTTTTATGCACTTTCCCCTAATATATACATTTTTGTACACATTATTTGGTTGGAGAACTGCATTGCAAAATTCAGAGTAGTGTGGATTTCAAAGGATAGCTGCATTTCAGTTCATATGTTGTTTCAGGAAGTTTGAATTAAAATCCCAACTGAACTGAATTCCTCCTTCATCCCTATTGGGAAAGTCCTCTGAGCATGAGATCCTTGAGAGAGCTTCTGCCAGTCAGAGTAGACAATACTGGGCTAGATGGAAAAATACTCTGATCTGGTATAAGACAGCTTCTTATGCTCCTAAACTGAATGAACAAGGAGTAAGCAGTTTGAATCATGGCTTTCATACAATCTGCTGGCATTGCTTGCAAAGAGAGCCCTGGAAAACTAAAGTTGTTTGCTTCTTCCAGGTCAGCTGCTCCCTTTAGAAGATGCAAAATATGAGGAACATGTGGTCAAAGGGGTCCGTGATCGTTCAGTGCTGCTGGCATGCGGTGATGTGGTCTTGCCCATGGTTGTCTTCTGGAGTTTCACCAAGATGGGCTCGGACATCCCCAGGGCTGTCGCAATCAGCAATGGCATGGAGGCCAAGGTGGAGAGAGGCGCTGTCATTCTGGGGAATGTGACCTTGAATAACAGCAGCCTGGAGATAGAGAACCTGCAAACAGCAGCAGAAGGGCGCTTCATGTGCCAGACAATGTATGAAGAAGAGGAGGATATCAAAGTGGCTTATTTCTATATTGAGCTCATTGTTTTGGGTAAGTAACTTGGCGTGTCTGATGTGTGGAGGGATTTTTCCCTGATGGCTCCTATATTTCCCAGAATTAAAATACCATCACCACCACCAGCAGCAGCCTAGTTCAGGAGTCAGACACCTGTGACTCTACAAACGTTGGTGGACTACAGCTCTCTTCATCCCTGGCCATTGGCTATGCTGGCTGGGGCCTAGTTAATGTCTTCTTCTTTGAAAAAGTTATTTGGGGAGGGGGAGATTTAGAGCACACAAGCAGAAGTAGGAAGGGATGCTTTAACCTTTTGCCAGCCTGTCACTTCTCTCCCTCAAATTATCTATCCTCAAATTCTCCCCCTCAAGGTGCTACCTGTGCTTACTTTCAAACATGTGCTTGGAACCCTACAAGAGGAAATGTATCTGGGGAGAGGAAAGATGTTGAGTGAAAAGCAGAGTGAAGCAAAAGTGTTTCACTAAGGATGGACAGACCAGTCTTTTTGGAGTCTGTGTCACTTTTGCATGCATCGTTGCACATAGGAATTTTCCATCCTGTTTCCACATTAAAACAGGTAAAGGTGTCCCCGCACTTATAGTGTGAGTCGTTTCCGACTCTTAGGGTGGCGTCTTGCGACGTTTACTAGGCAGACCGTATATATGGGGTGGGATTGCCAGTTCCGTCCCCGGCCTTTCTTTACCCCCCAGCATATGCCGGGTACTCATTTTCCTGACCACGGATGGATGGAAGGCTGAGTGGACCTCGACCCCTTTTACCGGAGATTCGACTTCCTCCTTCCGTTGGAATCGAACTCCGGCTGTGAGCAGAGCTTCGGCTGCATTACCACCGCTTACCACTCTGCGCCATGGAGGGTCATGTTTCCACATTAACTTGCCTTTATTAAAAAAAAAAAATCAGCATGAGAATCTGCATTCACATGTGTATTTTGAAGATATGTCTTATCAAAATACCCATTTAATTTTGATTTAAAAAAATTATTGAAGAACTGTGTTGCAGCATTTGGAGAAGTGTGAAATCTGATTGATAGTGAAGTTCTAATTCACACATTAGTCTAGGTGAGGGGAGCAGCTCAGTTTATAGCAGAATTTGCTGACCAAACAGTCAAGGATCTCTAGCTTAAGCACCCTCCTGTCGATGGTTTTCCACTTGCTTGGTGCAAATTCAGACTGAATTCATTCTGTAGTCTCCCAAGATATTGCCGCTCTGGGCTCCTTCTGGGATGAAGGGCAGGATATAAATTTAATAATAAACAAATAAATATTTTGGAGCAGAACCAAGTGGTTCCTTATATCCCACATGGAGAACCAGAGGAGATCATGAGATAATTTTTTTGATTGTGTACTGTGGGCCCACTAAGGATTCTTGACGGCCACCCTTCCCATCCTGGAGCCAATACTGTATGGCAGAGTGCAACAGCTGGACCCGGATCAATAGCAAAATTGAAAACAATGCATAGATGCGCTTGAGGGTCCTGTGCAAGCAAACTCCAGCCCGGTTCATCTTCATCTAGCTGTCAAGGATATCTACAAAAACACCTTAGGAATGTCAGTGAACACACTCTGACCTCTCAAAATTTGTCCGGAGATAAAAAGGCTGCAGCCAAGTAATTGGATCCCCCACAAAGGAGTTAAAATTCCTGCCTGGGGTGTGCTGGTCAGAGAGCCTTTCTACTGGGCACATTGGGGAAAATGTATCCAAGGTTTCATGGATGGAAGGCTGAGTGGACCCCGACCCCTTTTACCGGAGATTCGACTTCCTCCTTCCGTTGGAATCGAACTCCGGCCAGACATTTGGCCCTCTTGTATATGCAGAATACTGCAGATAGGCTTTCAGAGATGATTGTTCATGGGCCTGCATTTTGCTGCTAGTGGGGTTGGCTAAACTCAAGTTGTCAAGTACTCCTTCGTTGCTGGGGGATTATATCTCAGAAATATGTAACTGCCATTCATTGCCAGCAATCCCATGGGAGTGACTTGTCTCTGCTTTCAGCCAGCGGAAGATTTAATCCTTTTCTCATCTTAAGGAAGCCAGCCTGTATTTTCCAGCACCAGCTGCAAATTGAGGGAAGGGAAACATATATTACACTTTTAGCTGACTAAGGAATTACGTATAAGAATGCATGTGATCCCATCTCTCTGTCTCTCATCCAAGGATAACTTTTCCCCATATATGTTTGCAAACATACTAATGCTCGTGCATATAGGCCTGCTCCAGATGTTCAGTTGGAACGTGCAAAGTGGCAATTGGAAATGTGTGGGGTGAGCCCTGTTCTCTTGATGACATCACAGGTACCATGCACACACCCAGGCCAATATGTGATTGTTGCTAGTCTGAGGGGGGCTGCCTTACTCATGAGTGGGGTTGGTCGATCAAGGTTTTGTCTCCTTTTTGGGCACCCAAAATGCCCCCTTCAGACTAATGCCAATATTGCACAGATGGGGGACTGTGCCCAGTGCACACAGCATCACTGAGGGACCAGAACTCACACACATTGCATATTGCCATTTGTCCCTTTGCATGTTCAAACTGATTGCTTGAAGAGGGTTATGTACGTGCGTACACACACACACACTTCCACAAGGTGCTGTAATTAGGGAGGGATAGAGGACAAATTTGTTAAGCTCAAATTTAAAAGTGAACCTACCTGATTCATATTCTCCAGAACAATACACAAACTGAAATATGGACATCATTTGAAATTCACACTTCCCTGAATTTTGCAATGCAGTTTTCCACCCAAGTAAATGTTTACAAAAATATGCATATTAAGGTAAAGTGGGCATAAAATGCATATATCAGTGAAAATAACATACAAGTATATTATTATTATAGGGAAAATTGCATACAAACATATGCATATTAGGAAAAATTTGGATTAAAAGGCTGACGAATTTTCATGAGGATTTTTTTTTTAAAAAAAGCACCAACTGATGTAGAATAGTGGAGAACTGAATTTAAGATTTGAAGAATGAGACACTGAGAGAAACTGAAATTTTAAAAGGGATTAGATAGAATAATGGAGAATAAGGCTATGAATCGCTACTAGTCATGATGGCTACATCCTATTTCCAGGGGATCTGGGGAGCAACAGCATGAGAGAGCTGTTACCCTCATGTCCAGTTTGTGGGCTTCCCACAGGCATCTGGTTGACCATTGTGGGAAAGCAGATGTTGGACTAGATAGGGTTCTTATCTTTTTTTATCCTGCAAGCCTGAAGTCCGCTCACCCTTGATTTAGGTTCTGTAGATGTCTGGAAAGGGCCACAGCTGAGCTCAGCTCTATGTTTGCTCTTTCCCAGTCCCTGTTTCAAAGCCCTTCCTGCAGATGAACAATTCAACACCCGTGGAAGGCATGCCTGTAGTAATGACATGTACCATAAAAGAGGGTACTCATCCTGTCGAGTATTCCTGGCAGCGCCACACTAACCGGGATGGCACCGTAGCTGTTGCAGAAACAGTGGATGGTCTATTGAATCTGACATCAGCAAACCGGACTCACATGGGTTGGTACACCTGCATCGCCCACAACGAGGTCAATAGCCAAATCAGTGACAGGATGTACCTTGACGTTATCTGTAAGTAACCAGACAGCAGGGCTAAATGTTCTGTCTTTCCTCCTAATGTGAGACATTGCATGTACCCTCAATGCTGCAAGGTGCTGAAAATAAAACAACAAAGAGTCCTGTGGCACTTTAAAGACTTACACATTTATTATGGCCTAAGCCAATGGTTCCTAAGCATTTTCCCCCATGGATCACTTCAAAATTGCTGAGAGTCTTGGTGGAGCCTGCTGTAGCAATTGTAATATGCTGTGTGGTAGGTGCTATATGATTTTTAACTGTATTTTTATTGCTTTTATTTCTTATATTGTATTTTATTGTATTTAATTCAAATTGTAATACAACAAAATACAATATCAGAAACACAAGAAGCAATAAAAATACAATTAATAATCAATACGAATATTTAACATGGACATGTCATGGACCACAAGAATGAAGCTCACGGACCAGAGTCTGGGAACCTCTGGCATAAATTTTCATTCACTACAATCCACTTAACCAGATGCATAAAGTGTTATCTTACATTACAGGTATATATAGAGAGAGAGGCATGGTTGTGGATTGTAAACA